>NC_072445.2:70487500-71789166 GCF_028878055.3 Symphalangus syndactylus | reverse complement strand
CAGTTGAACCTTACTTTTGATTGAGCCTTTCTGAAACACTCTTTCTGTAGAAACTGCAATTGGACATTCTGAGCGCTAAGAGGCCTCTATTGGGAAAAATAATATCTTCAAATAAAAACTACACAGAAGCATTGTGTGAAACTTATTTCTTATATGTTCATTAAGCTAACAGATTTAAACCATACTTTTGATTGCGCAGTTCTGAACACTCTTTCTGTAGAAAATGCAAGTGGACATTCGGAGCGCTAAGAGGGTAATAGTGGAAAAAGGAATATATTCAAATATAAACTACACAGTAGCATTCTGTGAAAATTCTTTCTGTTCTGTGCATTCAACTAACAGTGTTGAACCTTACTTTTGATTGAGCCTTTCTAAAACACTCTTTTTGTAGAAACTGCAATTGGACATGCTAAGCGCTAAGAGGCCTACATTGGGAAAAAAATATCTTCAAATAAAAACTACACAGATGCATTCTGTGAAACTTATTTCTGATCTGTAAATTCAGTTAACAGAGATAAAACATATTTTTGATTGAGCAGTTATGAAACTCTCTTTTTGTAGAAAATGCAAGTGGGGATTCGGAGCGCTAAGAGGGTAATAGTGGAAAAAGGAATGTCTTCAAATATAAACTACACAGAATCATTCGGTGAAACTTCTTTCTGATCTGTGCATTCAGCTAACAGTGTTAAACCATACTTTTGAATGAGCAGATCTGAACACTCTTTCTGTAGAAAATGCAACTGGACATTTGGAGCGCTAAGAGCGTAGTAGTGGAAAAAGGAATATATTCAAATATAAACTACACAGAAGCATTCTGTGAAACTTCTTTCTGATCTGAGCATTCAGCTAACAGAGTTAAACCATACTTTTGATTGAGCAGTTTTGAAACACTCTGTCTGTAGAAAATGCAACTGGACATTCGTAGCGCTAAGTGGGTAATAGTGGACAAAAGAATATGTTCAAATATAAACTACACAGAAGCATTGTATGAAACTTCTTTCTGTTCTGTGCATTCAACTAACAGAGTTGAACCTTACTTTTGATTGAGCCGTTCTGAAACACTCTTTCTGTAGAAACTGCAATTGGACATTCTGAGCGCTAAGAGGCCTATATTGGGAAAAAGAATGTCTACAAATAAAAACTACACAGAAGAATTGTGTGAAACTTCTTTCTGTTCTGTTTGTTCAACTAAAAGAGTTGAACCTTAGTTTTGATTGAGCCGTTCTGAAACACTCTTTCTGTAGAAAATGCAAGTGGAGATTCGGTGCGGTAAGAGGGTAATAGTGGAAAAAGGAATGTCTCCAAATATAAACTACACAGAATCATTCTGTGAAACTTCTTTCTGATCTGTGCATTCAGCTAACAGAGTTAAACCATACTTTTGATTGAGCAGATCTGAACACTCTTTCTGTAGAAAATGCAACTGGACATTTGGAGCGCTAAGAGAGTATTAGTGGAAAAAGGAATATATTCAAATATAAACTACACAGAAGCATTCTGTGAAACTTCTTTCTGATCTGAGCATTCAGCTAACAGAGTTAAACCATACTTTTGATTGAGCAGTTTTGAAACACGCTGTCTGTAGAAAATGCAACTGGACATTCGTAGCGCTAAGTGGGTAATAGTGGAAAAAAGAATATGTTCAAATATAAACTACACAGAAGCATTGTATGAAACTTCTTTCTGTTCTGTGCATTCAACTAACAGAGTTGAACCTTACTTTTGATTGAGCCTTTCTGAAACACTCTTTCTGTAGAAACTGCAATTGGACATTCTGAGCGCTAAGAGGCCTCTATTGGGAAAAATAATATCTTCAAATAAAAACTACACAGAAGCATTGTGTGAAACTTATTTCTGATATGTTCATTAAGCTAACAGATTTAAACCATACTTTTGATTGCGCAGTTCTGAACACTCTTTCTGTAGAAAATGCATGTGGACATTCGGAGCGCTAAGAGGGTAATAGTGGAAAAAGGAATATATTCAAATATAAACTACACAGTAGCATTCTGTGAAAATTCTTTCTGTTCTGTGCATTCAACTAACAGATTTGAACCTTACTTTTGATTGAGCCGTTCTGAAACACTCTTTCTGTAGAAACTGCAATTGGACATGCTAAGCGCTAAGAGGCCTACATTGGGAAAAAGAATATCTTCAAATAAAAACTACACAGATGCATTCTGTGAAACTTATTTCTGATCTGTAAATTCAGTTAACAGAGATAAAACATATTTTTGATTGAGCAGTTATGAAACACTCTTTTTGTAGAAAATGCAAGTGGAGATTCGGAGCGCTAAGAGGGTAATAGTGGAAAAAGGAATGTCTTCAAATATAAACTACACAGAATCATTCGGTGAAACTTCTTTCTGATCTGTGCATTCAGCTAACAGAGTTAAACCATACTTTTGATTGAGCAGATCTGAACACTCTTTCTGTAGAAAATGCAACTGGACATTTGGAGCGCTAAGAGCGTAGTAGTGGAAAAAGGAATATATTCAAATATAAACTACACAGAAGCATTCTGTGAAACTTCTTTCTGATCTGAGCATTCAGCTAACAGAGTTAAACCATACTTTTGATTGAGCAGTTTTGAAACACTCTGTCTGTAGAAAATGCAACTGGACATTCGTAGCGCTAAGTGGGTAATAGTGGAGAAAAGAATATGTTCAAATATAAACTACACAGAAGCATTGTATGAAACTTCTTTCTGTTCTGTGCATTCAACTAACAGAGTTGAACCTTACTTTTGATTGAGCCGTTCTGAAACACTCTTTCTGTAGAAACTGCAGTTGGACATTCTGAGCGCTAAGAGGCCTATATTGGGAAAAAGAATGTCTACAAATAAAAACTACACAGAAGAATTGTGTGAAACTTCTTTCTGTTCTGTTTGTTCAACTAAAAGAGTTGAACCTTAGTTTTGATTGAGCCGTTCTGAAACACTCTTTCTGTAGAAAATGCAAGTGGAGATTCGGAGCGCTAAGAGGGTAATAGTGGAAAAAGGAATGTCTCCAAATATAAACTACACAGAATCATTCTGTGAAACTTCTTTCTGATCTGTGCATTCAGCTAACAGAGTTAAACCATACTTTTGATTGAGCAGATCTGAACACTCTTTCTGTAGAAAATGCAACTGGACATTTGGAGCGCTAAGAGAGTAGTAGTGGAAAAAGGAATATATTCAAATATAAACTACACAGAAGCATTCTGTGAAACTTCTTTCTGATCTGAGCATTCAGCTAACAGAGTTAAACCATACTTTTGATTGAGCAGTTTTGAAACACTCTGTCTGTAGAAAATGCAACTCGACATTCGTAGCGCTAAGTGGGTAATAGTGGAAAAAAAATATGTTCAAATATAAACTACACAGAAGCATTGTATGAAACTTCTTTCTGTTCTGTGCATTCAACTAACAGAGTTGAACCTTACTTTTGATTGAGCCTTTCTGAAACACTCTTTCTGTAGAAACTGCAATTGGACATTCTGAGCGCTAAGAGGCCTCTATTGGGAAAAATAATATCTTCAAATAAAAACT
This sequence comes from Symphalangus syndactylus, assembly GCF_028878055.3. Lineage (NCBI taxonomy): Eukaryota > Metazoa > Chordata > Mammalia > Primates > Hylobatidae > Symphalangus > Symphalangus syndactylus. The sequence goes on along the minus strand of NC_072445.2, from coordinate 71,785,634 downwards.
ACACAGAAGCATTGTGTGAAACTTATTTCTGATATGTTCATTAAGCTAACAGAGTTAAACCATACTTTTGATTGCGCAGTTCTGAACAGTCTTTCTGTAGAAAATGCAAGTGGACAATCGGAGCGCTAAGAGGGTAATAGTGGAAAAAGGAATATATTCAAATATAAACTACACAGTAGCATTGTGTGAAAATTCTTTCTGTTCTGTGCATTCAACTAACCGAGTTGAACCTTACTTTTGATTGAGCCGTTCTGAAACACTCTTTCTGTAGAAACTGCAATTGGACATGCTAAGCGCTAAGAGGCCTACATTGGGAAAAAGAATATCTTCAAATAAAAACTACACAGATGCATTCTGTGAAACTTATTTCTGATCTGTAAATTCAGTTAACAGAGATAAAACATATTTTTGATTGAGCAGTTATGAAACACTCTTTTTGTAGAAAATGCAAGTGGGGATTCGGAGCGCTAAGAGGGTAATAGTGGAAAAAGGAATGTCTTCAAATATAAACTACACAGAATCATTCGGTGAAACTTCTTTCTGATCTGTGCATTCAGCTAACAGAGTTAAACCATACTTTTGATTGAGCAGATCTGAACACTCTTTCTGTAGAAAATGCAACTGGACATTTGGAGCGCTAAGAGCGTAGTAGTGGAAAAAGGAATATATTCAAATATAAACTACACAGAAGCATTCTGTGAAACTTCTTTCTGATCTGAGCATTCAGCTAACAGAGTTAAACCATACTTTTGATTGAGCAGTTTTGAAACACTCTGTCTGTAGAAAATGCAACTGGACATTCGTAGCGCTAAGTGGGTAATAGTGGAAAAAAGAATATGTTCAAATATAAACTACACAGAAGCATTGTATGAAACTTCTTTCTGTTCTGTGCATTCAACTAACAGAGTTGAACCTTACTTTTGATTGAGCCTTTCTGAAACACTCTTTCTGTAGAAACTGCAATTGGACATTCTGAGCGCTAAGAGGCCTCTATTGGGAAAAATAATATCTTCAAATAAAAACTACACAGAAGCATTGTGTGAAACTTATTTCTGATATGTTCATTAAGCTAACAGACTTAAACCATACTTTTGATTGCGCAGTTCTGAACACTCTTTCTGTAGAAAATGCAAGTGGACATTCGGAGCGCTAAGAGGGTAATAGTGGAAAAAGGAATATATTCAAATATAAACTACACGGTAGCATTCTGTGAAAATACTTTCTGTTCTGTGCATTCAACTAACAGTGTTGAACCTTACTTTTGATTGAGCCGTTCTGAAACACTCTTTCTGTAGAAACTGCAATTGGACATGCTAAGCGCTAAGAAGTCTACAATGGGAAAAAGAATATCTTCAAATAAAAACTACACAGATGCATTCTGTGAAACTTATTTCTGATCTGTAAATTCAGTTAACAGAGATAAAACATATTTTTGATTGAGCAGTTATGAAACACTCTTTTTGTAGAAAATGCAAGTGGGGATTCGGAGCGCTAAGAGGGTAATAGTGTGAAAAGGAATGTCTTCAAATATAAACTACACAGAATCATTCGGTGAAACTTCTTTCTGATCTGTGCATTCAGCTAACAGAGTTAAACCATACTTTTGATTGAGCAGATCTGAACACTCTTTCTGTAGAAAATGCAACTGGACATTTGGAGCGTTAAGAGCGTAGTAGTGGAAAAAGTTATACATTCAAATATAAACTACACAGAAGCATTCTGTGAAACTTCTTTCTGATCTGAGCATTCAGCTAACAGACTTAAACCATACTTTTGATTGAGCAGTTTTGAAACACTCTGTCTGTAGAAAATGCAACTGGACATTCGTAGCGCTAAGTGGGTAATAGTGGAAAAAAGAATATGTTCAAATATAAACTACACAGAAGCATTGTATGAAACTTCTTTCTGTTCTGTGCATTCAACTAACAGAGTTGAACCTTACTTTTGATTGGGCCTTTCTGAAACACTCTTTCTGTAGAAACTGCAATTGGACATTCTGAGCGCTAGGAGGCCTATATTGGGAAAAAGAATGTCTACAAATAAAAACTACACAGAAGAATTGTGTGAAACTTCTTTCTGTTCTGTTTGTTCAACTAAAAGAGTTGAACCTTAGTTTTGATTGAGCCGTTCTGAAACACTCTTTCTGTAGAAAATGCAAGTGGAGATTCGGAGCGCTAAGAGGGTAATAGTGGAAAAAGGAATGTCTCCAAATATAAACTACACAGAATCATTCTGTGAAACTTCTTTCTGATCTGTGCATTCAGCTAACAGAGTTAAACCATACTTTTGATTGAGCAGATCTGAAAACTCTTTCTGTAGAAAATGCAACTGGACATTTGGAGCGCTAAGAGAGTAGTAGTGGAAAAAGGAATATATTCAAATATAAACTACACAGAAGCATTCTGTGAAACTTCTTTCTGATCTGAGCATTCAGCTAACAGAGTTAAACCATACTTTTGATTGAGCAGTTTTGAAACACTCTGTCTGTAGAAAATGCAACTGGACATTCGTAGCGCTAAGTGGGTAATAGTGGAAAAAAGAATATGTTCAAATATAAACTACACAGAAGCATTGTATGAAACTTCTTTCTGTTCTGTGCATTCAACTAACAGATTTGAACCTTACTTTTGATTGAGCCTTTCTGAAACACTCTTTCTGTAGAAACTGCAATTGGACATTCTGAGCGCTAAGAGGCCTCTATTGGGAAAAATAATATCTTCAAATAAAAACTACACAGAAGTATTGTGTGAAACTTATTTCTGATATGTTCATTAAGCTAACAGAGTTAAACCATACTTTTGATTGCGCAGTTCTGAACACTCTTTCTGTAGAAAATGCAAGTGGACAAATGGAGCGCTAAGAGGGTAATAGTGGAAAAAGGAATATATTCAAATATAAACTACACAGTAGCATTCTGTGAAAATTCTTTCTGTTCTGTGCATTCAACTAACCGAGTTGAACCTTACTTTTGATTGAGCCGTTCTGAAACACTCTTTCTGTAGAAACTGCAATTGGACATGCTAAGCGCTAAGAGGCCTACATTGGGAAAAAGAATATCTTCAAATAAAAACTACACAGATGCATTCTGTGAAACTTATTTCTGATCTGTAAATTCAGTTAACAGAGATAAAACATATTTTTGATTGAGCAGTTAAGAAACACTCTTTTTGTAGAAAATGCAAGTGGGGTTTCGGAGCGCTAAGAGGGTAATAGTGGAAAAAGGAATGTCTTCAAATATAAACTACACAGAATCATTCGGTGAAACTTCTTTCTGATCTGTGCATTCAGCTAACAGAGTTAAACCATACTTTTGATTGAGCAGTTTTGAAACACTCTGTCTGTAGAAAATTCAACTGGACATTCGTAGCGCTAAGTGGGTAATAGTGGAAAAAAGAATATGTTCAAATATAAACTACACAGAAGCATTGTATGAAACTTCTTTCTGTTCTGTGCATTCAACTAACAGAGTTGAACCTTACTTTTGATTGAGCCTTTCTGAAACACTCTTTCTGTAGGAACTGCAATTGGACATTCTGAGCGCTAAGAGGCCTCTATTGGGAAAAATAATATCTTCAAATAAAAACTACACAGAAGCATTGTGTGAAACTTATTTCTGATATGTTCATTAAGCTAACAGAGTTAAACCATACTTTTGATTGCGCAGTTCTGAACACTCTTTCTGTAGAAACTGCAATTGGACATTCTGAGCGCTAGGAGGCCTATATTGGGAAAAAGAATGTCTACAAATAAAAACTACACAGAAGAATTGTGTGAAACTTCTTTCTGTTCGGTTTGTTCAACTAAAAGAGTTGAACCTTAGTTTTGATTGAGCCGTTCTGAAACACTCTTTCTGTAGAAAATGCAAGTGGAGATTCGGAGCGCTAAGAGGGTAATAGTGGATAAAGGAATGTCTCCAAATATAAACTACACAGAATCATTCTTTGAAACTTCTTTCTGATCTGTGCATTCAGCTAACAGAGTTAAACCATACTTTTGATTGAGCAGATCTGAACACTCTTTCTGTAGAAAATGCAACTGGACATTTGGAGCGCTAAGAGCGTAGTAGTGGAAAAAGGAATATATTCAAATATAAACTACACAGAAGCATTCTGTGAAACTTCTTTCTGATCTGAGCATTCAGCTAACAGAGTTAAACCATACTTTTGATTGAGCAGTTTTGAAACACTCTCTCTGTAGAAAATGCAACTGGACATTCGTAGCGCTAAGTGGGTAATAGTGGAAAAAAGAATATGTTCAAATATAAACTACACAGAAGCATTGTATGAAACTTCTTTCTGTTCTGTGCATTCAACTAACAGAGTTGAACCTTACTTTTGATTGAGCCTTTCTGAAACACTCTTTCTGTAGAAACTGCAATTGGACATTCTGAGCGCTAAGAGGCCTATATTGGGAAAAAGAATGTCTACAAATAAAAACTACACAGAAGAATTGTGTGAAACTTCTTTCTGTTCTGTTTGTTCAACTAAAAGAGTTGAACCTTAGTTTTGATTGAGCCGTTCTGAAACACTCTTTCTGTAGAAAATGCAAGTGGAGATTCGGAGCGTTAAGAGGGTAATAGTGGAAAAAGGAATGTCTCCAAATATAAACTACACAGAATCATTCTGTGAAACTTCTTTCTGATCTGTGCATTCAGCTAACAGAATTAAACCACACTTTTGATTGAGCAGATCTGAACACTCTTTCTGTAGAAAATGCAACTGGACATTTGGAGCGCTAAGAGAGTAGTAGTGGAAAAAGGAATATATTCAAATATAAACTACACAGAAGCATTCTGTGAAACTTCTTTCTGATCTGAGCATTCAGCTAACAGAGTTAAAACATACTTTTGATTGAGCAGTTTTGAAACACTCTGTCTGTAGAAAATGCAACTGGACATTCGAAGCGCTAAGTGGGTAATAGTGGAAAAAAGAATATGTTCAAATATAAACTACACAGAAGCATTGTATGAAACTTCTTTCTGTTCTGTGCATTCAACTAACAGAGTTGAACCTTACTTTTGATTGAGCCTTTCTGAAAAACTCTTTCTGTAGAAACTGCAATTGGACATTCTGAGCGCTAAGAGTCCTCTATTGGGAAAAATAATATCTTCAAATAAAAACTACACAGAAGCATTGTGTGAAACTTATTTCTGATATGTTCATTAAGCTAACAGAGTTAAACCATACTTTTGATTGCGCAGTTCTGAACACTATTTCTGTAGAAAATGCAAGTGGACATTCGGAGCGCTAAGAGGGTAAAAATTGAAAAAGGAATATATTCAAATATAAACTACACAGTAGCATTCTGTGAAAATACTTTCTGTTCTGTGCATTCAACTAACAGAGTTGAACCTTACTTTTGATTGAGCCGTTCTGAAACACTCTTTCTGTAGAAACTGCAATTGGACATGCTAAGCGCTAAGAGGCCTACATTGGGAAAAAGAATATCTTCAAATAAAAACTACACAGATGCATTCTGTGAAACTTATTTCTGATCTGTAAATTCAGTTAACAGAGATAAAACATATTTTTGATTGAGCAGTTATGAAACACTCTTTTTGTAGAAAATGCAAGTGGGGATTCGGAGCGCTAAGATGGTAATAGTGGAAAAAGGAATGTCTACAAATATAAACTACACAGAATCATTCGGTGAAACTTTTTTCTGATCTGTGCATTCAGCTAACAGAGTTAAACCATACTTTTGATTGAGCAGATCTGAACACTCTTTCTGTATAAAATGCAACTGGACATTTTGAGCGCTAAGAGCGTAGTAGTGGAAAAAGGAATATATTCAAATATAAACTACACAGAAGCATTCTGTGAAACTTCTTTCTGATCTGAGCATTCAGCTAACAGAGTTAAACCATACTTTTGATTGAGCAGTTTTGAAACACTCTGTCTGTAGAAAATGCAACTGGACATTCGTAGCGCTAAGTGGGTAAGAGTGGAAAAAAGAATATGTTCAAATATAAACTACACAGAAGCATTGTATGAAACTTCTTTCTGTTCTGTGCATTCAACTAACAGAGTTGAACCTTACTTTTGATTGAGCCGTTCTGAAACACTCTTTCTGTAGAAACTGCAATTGGACATTCTGAGCGCTAAGAGGCCTCTATTGGGAAAAAGAATGTCTACAAATAAAAACTACACAGAAGAATTGTGTGAAACTTCTTTCTGTTCTGTTTGTTCAACTAAAAGAGTTGAACCTTAGTTTTAATTGAGCCGTTCTGAAACACTCTTTCTGTAGAAAATGCAAGTGGAAATTCGGAGCGGTAAGAGGGTAATAGTGGAAAAAGGAATGTCTTCAAATATAAACTACACAGAATCATTCTGTGAAACTTCTTTCTGATCTGTGCATTCAGCTAACAGAGTTAAACCATACTTTTGATTGAGCAGATCTGAGCACTCTTTCTGTAGAAAATGCAACTGGACATTTGGAGCGCTAAGAGCGTAGTAGTGGAAAAAGGAATATATTCAAATATAAACTACACAGAAGCATTCTGTGAAACTTCTTTCTGATCTGAGCATTCAGCTAACAGAGTTAAACCATACTTTTGATTGAGCAGTTTTGAAACACTCTGTCTGTAGAAAATGCAACTGGACATTCGTAGCGCTAAGTGGGTAATAGTGGAAAAAAGAATATGTTCAAATATAAACTACACAGAAGCATTGTATGAAGCTTCTTTCTGTTCTGTGCATTCAACTAACACAGTTGAACCTTACTTTTGATTGAGCCTTTCTGAAACACTCTTTCTGTAGAAACTGCAATTGGACATTCTGAGCGCTAAGAGGCCTCTATTGGGAAAAATAATATCTTCAAATAAAAACTACACAGAAGCATTGTGTGAAACTTATTTCTGATATGTTCATTAAGCTAACAGATTTAAACCATACTTTTGATTGCGCAGTTCTGAACACTCTTTCTGTAGAAAATGCAAGTGGACATTCGGAGCGCTAAGAGGGTAATAGTGGAAAAAGGAATATATTCAAATATAAACTACACAGTAGCATTCTGTGAAAATTCTTTCTGTTCTGTGCATTCAATTAACAGTGTTGAACCTTACTTTTGATTGAGCCGTTCTAAAACACTCTTTCTGTAGAAACTGCAATTGGACATGCTAAGCGCTAAGAGGCCTACATTGGGAAAAAAATATCTTCAAATAAAAACTACACAGATGCATTCTGTGAAACTTATTTCTGATCTGTAAATTCAGTTAACAGAGATAAAACATATTTTTGATAGAGCAGTTATGAAACTCTCTTTTTGTAGAAAATGCAAGTGGGGATTCGGAGCGCTAAGAGGGTAATAGTGGAAAAAGGAATATCTTCAAATATAAACTACACAGAATCATTCGGTGAAACTTCTTTCTGATCTGTGCATTCAGCTAACAGTGTTAAACCATACTTTTGAATGAGCAGATCTGAACACTCTTTCTGTAGAAAATGCAACTGGACATTTGGAGCGCTAAGAGCGTAGTAGTGGAAAAAGGAATATATTCAAATATAAACTACACAGAAGCATTCTGTGAAACTTCTTTCTGATCTGAGCATTCAGCTAACAGAGTTAAACCATACTTTTGATTGAGCAGTTTTGAAATATTCTGTCTGTAGAAAATGTAACTGGACATTCGTAGCGCTAAGTGGGTAATAGTGGACAAAAGAATATGTTCAAATATAAACTACACAGAAGCATTGTATGAAACTTCTTTCTGTTCTGTGCATTCAACTAACAGAGTTGAACCTTACTTTTGATTGAGCCGTTCTGAAACACTCTTTCTGTAGAAACTGCAATTGGACATTCTGAGCGCTAAGAGGCCTATATTGGGATAAAGAATGTCTACAAATAAAAACTATACAGAAGAATTGTGTGAAACTTCTTTCTGTTCAGTTTGTTCAACTAAAAGAGTTGAACCTTAGTTTTGATTGAGCCGTTCTGAAACACTCTTTCTGTAGAAAATGCAAGTGGAGATTCGGTGCGGTAAGAGGGTAATAGTGGAAAAAGGAATGTCTCCAAATATAAACTACACAGAATCATTCTGTGAAACTACTTTCTGATCTGTGCATTCAGCTAACAGAGTTAAACCATACTTTTGATTGAGCAGATCTGAACACTCTTTCTGTAGAAAATGCAACTGGACATTTGGAGCGCTAAGAGAGTAGTAGTGGAAAAAGGAATATATTCAAATATAAACTACACAGAAGCATTCTGTGAAACTTCTTTCTGATCTGAGCATTCAGCTAACAGATTAAACCATACTTTTGATTGAGCAGTTTTGAAACACGCTGTCTGTAGAAAATGCAACTGGACATTCGTAGCGCTAAGTGGGTAATAGTGGAAAAAAGAATATGTTCAAATATAAACTACACAGAAGCATTGAATGAAAATTCTTTCTGTTCTGTGCATTCAACTAACAGAGTTGAACCTTACTTTTGATTGAGCCTTTCTGAAACACTCTTTCTGTAGAAACTGCAATTGGACATTCTGAGCGCTAAGAGGCCTCTATTGGGAAAAATAATATCTTCAAATAAAAACTACACAGAAGCATTGTGTGAAACTTATTTCTGATATGTTCATTAAGCTAACAGATTTAAACCATACTTTTGATTGCGCAGTTCTGAACACTCTTTCTGTAGAAAATGCAAGTGGACATTCGGAGCGCTAAGAGGGTAATAGTGGAAAAAGGAATATATTCAAATATAAACTACACAGTAGCATTCTGTGAAAATTCTTTCTGTTCTGTGCATTCAACTAACAGATTTGAACCTTACTTTTGATTGAGCCGTTCTGAAACACTCTTTCTGTAGAAACTGCAATTGGACATGCTAAGCGCTAAGAGGCGTACATTGGGAAAAAGAATATCTTCAAATAAAAACTACACAGATGCATTCTGTGAAACTTATTTCTGATCTGTAAATTCAGTTAACAGAGATAAAACATATTTTTGATTGAGCAGTTATGAAACACTCTTTTTGTAGAAAATGCAAGTGGAGATTCGGAGCGCTAAGAGGGTAATAGTGGAAAAAGGAATGTCTTCAAATATAAACTACACAGAATCATTCGGTGAAACTTCTTTCTGATCTGTGCATTCAGCTAACAGAGTTAAACCATACTTTTGATTGAGCAGATCTGAACACTCTTTCTGTAGAAAATGCAACTGGACATTTGGAGCGCTAAGAGCGTAGTAGTGGAAAAAGGAATATATTCAAATATAAACTACACAGAAGCATTCTGTGAAACTTCTTTCTGATCTGAGCATTCAGCTAACAGAGTTAAACCATACTTTTGATTGAGCAGTTTTGAAACACTCTGTCTGTAGAAAATGCAACTGGACATTCGTAGCGCTAAGTGGGTAATAGTGGAGAAAAGAATATGTTCAAATATAAACTACACAGAAGCATTGTATGAAACTTCTTTCTGTTCTGTGCATTCAACTAACAGAGTTGAACCTTACTTTTGATTGAGCCGTTCTGAAACACTCTTTCTGTAGAAACTGCAGTTGGACATTCTGAGCGCTAAGAGGCCTATATTGGGAAAAAGAATGTCTACAAATAAAAACTACACAGAAGAATTGTGTGAAACTTCTTTCTGTTCTGTTTGTTCAACTAAAAGAGTTGAACCTTAGTTTTGATTGAGCCGTTCTGAAACACTCTTTCTGTAGAAAATGCAAGTGGAGATTCGGAGCGCTAAGAGGGTAATAGTGGAAAAAGGAATGTCTCCAAATATAAACTACACAGAATCATTCTGTGAAACTTCTTTCTGATCTGTGCATTCAGCTAACAGAGTTAAACCATACTTTTGATTGAGCAGATCTGAACACTCTTTCTGTAGAAAATGCAACTGGACATTTGGAGCGCTAAGAGAGTAGTAGTGGAAAAAGGAATATATTCAAATATAAACTACACAGAAGCATTCTGTGAAACTTCTTTCTGATCTGAGCATTCAGCTAACAGAGTTAAACCATACTTTTGATTGAGCAGTTTTGAAACACGCTGTCTGTAGAAAATGCAACTGGACATTCGTAGCGCTAAGTGGGTAATAGTGGAAAAAAGAATATGTTCAAATATAAACTACACAGAAGCATTGAATGAAACTTCTTTCTGTTCTGTGCATTCAACTAACAGAGTTGAACCTTACTTTTGATTGAGCCTTTCTGAAACACTCTTTCTGTAGAAACTGCAATTGGACATTCTGAGCGCTAAGAGGCCTCTATTGGGAAAAATAATATCTTCAAATAAAAACTACACAGAAGCATTGTGTGAAACTTATTTCTGATATGTTCATTAAGCTAACAGATTTAAACCATACTTTTGATTGCGCAGTTCTGAACACTCTTTCTGTAGAAAATGCAAGTGGACATTCGGAGCGCTAAGAGGGTAATAGTGGAAAAAGGAATATATTCAAATATAAACTACACAGTAGCATTCTGTGAAAATTCTTTCTGTTCTGTGCATTCAACTAACAGATTTGAACCTTACTTTTGATTGAGCCGTTCTGAAACACTCTTTCTGTAGAAACTGCAATTGGACATGCTAAGCGCTAAGAGGCGTACATTGGGAAAAAGAATATCTTCAAATAAAAACTACACAGATGCATTCTGTGAAACTTATTTCTGATCTGTAAATTCAGTTAACAGAGATAAAACATATTTTTGATTGAGCAGTTATGAAACACTCTTTTTGTAGAAAATGCAAGTGGAGATTCGGAGCGCTAAGAGGGTAATAGTGGAAAAAGGAATGTCTTCAAATATAAACTACACAGAATCATTCGGTGAAACTTCTTTCTGATCTGTGCATTCAGCTAACAGAGTTAAACCATACTTTTGATTGAGCAGATCTGAACACTCTTTCTGTAGAAAATGCAACTGGACATTTGGAGCGCTAAGAGCGTAGTAGTGGAAAAAGGAATATATTCAAATATAAACTACACAGAAGCATTCTGTGAAACTTCTTTCTGATCTGAGCATTCAGCTAACAGAGTTAAACCATACTTTTGATTGAGCAGTTTTGAAACACTCTGCCTGTAGAAAATGCAACTGGACATTCGTAGCGCTAAGTGGGTAATAGTGGAGAAAAGAATATGTTCAAATATAAACTACACAGAAGCATTGTATGAAACTTCTTTCTGTTCTGTGCATTCAACTAACAGAGTTGAACCTTACTTTTGATTGAGCCGTTCTGAAACACTCTTTCTGTAGAAACTGCAGTTGGACATTCTGAGCGCTAAGAGGCCTATATTGGGAAAAAGAATGTCTACAAATAAAAACTACACAGAAGAATTGTGTGAAACTTCTTTCTGTTCTGTTTGTTCAACTAAAAGAGTTGAACCTTAGTTTTGATTGAGCCGTTCTGAAACACTCTTTCTGTAGAAAATGCAAGTGGAGATTCGGAGCGCTAAGAGGGTAATAGTGGAAAAAGGAATGTCTCCAAATATAAACTACACAGAATCATTCTGTGAAACTTCTTTCTGATCTGTGCATTCAGCTAACAGAGTTAAACCATACTTTTGATTGAGCAGATCTGAACACTCTTTCTGTAGAAAATGCAGCTGGACATTTGGAGCGCTAAGAGAGTAGTAGTGGAAAAAGGAATATATTCAAATATAAACTACACAGAAGCATTCTGTGAAACTTCTTTCTGATCTGAGCATTCAGCTAACAGAGTTAAACCATACTTTTGATTGAGCAGTTTTGAAACACTCTGTCGGTAGAAAATGCAACTGGACATTCGTAGCGCTGAGTGGGTAATAGTGGAAAAAAAATATGTTCAAATATAAACTACACAGAAGCATTGTATGAAACTTCTTTCTGTTCTGTGCATTCAACTAACAGAGTTGAACCTTACTTTTGATTGAGCCTTTCTGAAACACTCTTTCTGTAGAAACTGCAATTGGACATTCTGAGCGCTAAGAGGCCTCTATTGGGCAAAATAATATCTTCAAATAAAAACTACACAGAACCATTGTGTGAAACTTATTTCTGATATGTTCATTAAGCTAACAGAGTTAAACCATACTTTTGATTGCGCAGTTCTGAACACTCTTTCTGTAGAAAATGCAAGTGGACAATCGGAGCGCTAAGAGGGTAATAGTGGAAAAAGGAATATATTCAAATATAAACTACACAGTAGCATTCTGTGAAAATTCTTTCTGTTCTGTGCATTCAACTAACCGAGTTGAACCTTACTTTTGATTGAGCCGTTCTGAAACACTCTTTCTGTAGAAACTGCAATTGGACAAGCTAAGCGCTAAGAGGCCTACATTGGGAAAAAGAATATCTTCAAATAAAAACTACACAGATGCATTCTGTGAAACTTATTTCTGATCTGTAAATTCAGTTAACAGAGATAAAACATATTTTTGATTGAGCAGTTATGAAACACTCTTTTTGTAGAAAATGCAAGTGGGGATTCGGAGCGCTAAGAGGGTAATAGTGGAAAAAGGAATGTCTTCAAATATAAACTACACAGAATCATTCGGTGAAACTTCTTTCTGATCTGTGCATTCAGCTAACAGAGTTAAACCATACTTTTGATTGAGCAGATCTGAACACTCTTTCTGTAGAAAATGCAACTGGACATTTGGAGCGCTAAGAGCGTAGTAGTGGAAAAAGGAATATATTCAAATATAAACTACACAGAAGCATTCTGTGAAACTTCTTTCTGATCTGAGCATTCAGCTAACAGAGTTAAACCATACTTTTGATTGAGCAGTTTTGAAACACTCTGTCTGTAGAAAATGCAACTGGACATTCGTAGCGCTAAGTGGGTAATAGTGGAAAAAAGAATATGTTCAAATATAAACTACACAGAAGCATTGTATGAAACTTCTTTCTGTTCTGTGCATTCAACTAACAGAGTTGAACCTTACTTTTGATTGAGCCTTTCTGAAACACTCTTTCTGTAGAAACTGCAATTGGACATTCTGAGCGCTAAGAGGCCTCTATTGGGAAAAATAATATCTTCAAATAAAAACTACACAGAAGCATTGTGTGAAACTTATTTCTGATATGTTCATTAAGCTAACAGACTTAAACCATACTTTTGATTGCGCAGTTCTGAACACTCTTTCTGTAGAAAATGCAAGTGGACATTCGGAGCGCTAAGAGGGTAATAGTGGAAAAAGGAATATATTCAAATATAAACTACACGGTAGCATTCTGTGAAAATTCTTTCTGTTCTGTGCATTCAACTAACAGTGTTGAACCTTACTTTTGATTGAGCCGTTCTGAAACACTCTTTCTGTAGAAACTGCAATTGGACACGCTAAGCGCTAAGAAGCCTACAATGGGAAAAAGAATATCTTCAAATAAAAACTACACAGATGCATTCTGTGAAACTTATTTCTGATCTGTAAATTCAGTTAACAGAGATAAAACATATTTTTGATTGAGCAGTTATGAAACTCTCTTTTTGTAGAAAATGCAAGTGGGGATTCGGAGCGCTAAGAGGGTAATAGTGGAATAAGGAATGTCTTCAAATATAAACTACACAGAATCATTCGGTGAAACTTCTTTCTGATCTGTGTATTCAGCTAACAGAGTTAAACCATACTTTTGATTGAGCAGATCTGAACACTCTTTCTGTAGAAAATGCAACTGGACATTTGGAGCGCTAAGAGCGTAGTAGTGGAAAAAGGTATATATTCATATATAAACTACACAGAAGCATTCTGTGAAACTTCTTTCTCATCTGAGCATTCAGCTAACAGAGTTAAAACATACTTTTGATTGAGCAGTTTTGAAACACTCTGTCTGTAGAAAATGCAACTGGACATTCGTAGCGCTAAGTGGGTAAGAGTGGAAAAAAGAATATGTTCAAATATAAACTACACAGAAGCATTGTATGAAACTTCTTTCTGTTCTGTGCATTCAACTAACAGAGTTGAACCTTACTGTTGATTGAGCCGTTCTGAAACACTCTTTCTGTAGAAACTGCAATTGGACATTCTGAGCGCTAGGAGGCCTATATTGGTAAAAAGAATGTCTACAAATATAAACTACACAGAAGAATTGTGTGAAACTTGTTTCTGTTCTGTTTGTTCAACAAAAAGAGTTGAACCTTAGTTTTGATTGAGCCGTTCTGAAACACTCTTTCTGTAGAAAATGCAATTGGAGATTCGGAGCGCTAAGAGGGTAATAGTGGAAAAAGGAATGTCTCCAAATATAAACTACACAGAATCATTCTGTGAAACTTCTTTCTGATCTGTGCATTCAGCTAACAGAGTTAAACCATACTTTTGATTGAGCAGATCTGAACACTCTTTCTGTAGAAAATGCAACTGGACATTTGGAGCGCTAAGAGAGTAGTAGTGGAAAAAGGAATATATTCAAATATAAACTACACAGAAGCATTCTGTGAAACTTCTTTCTGATCTGAGCATTCAGCTAACAGACTTAAACCATACTTTTGATTGAGCAGTTTTGAAACACTCTGTCTGTAGAAAATGCAACTGGACATTCGTAGCGCTAAGTGGGTAATAGTGGAAAAAAGAATATGTTCAAATATAAACTACACAGAAGCATTGTATGAAACTTCTTTCTGTTCTGTGCATTCAACTAACAGAGTTGAACCTTACTTTTGATTGAGCCTTTCTGAAACACTCTTTCTGTAGAAACTGCAATTGGACACTCTGAGCGCTAAGAGGCCTCTATTGGGAAAAATAATATCTTCAAATAAAAACTACATAGAAGAATTGTGTGAAACTTATTTCTGATATGTTCATTAAGCTAACAGAGTTAAACCATACTTTTGATTGCGCAGTTCTGAACACTCTTTCTGTAGAAAATGCAAGTGGACAATCGGAGCGCTAAGAGGGTAATAGTGGAAAAAGGAATATATTCAAATATAAACTACACAGTAGCATTCTGTGAAAATTCTTTCTGTTCTGTGCATTCAACTAACCGAGTTGAACCTTACTTTTGATTGAGCCGTTCTGAAACACTCTTTCTGTAGAAATTGCAATTGGACATGCTAAGCGCTAAGAGGCCTACATTGGGAAAAAGAATATCTTCAAATAAAAACTACACAGATGCATTCTGTGAAACTTATTTCTGATCTGTAAATTCAGTTAACAGAGATAAAACATATTTTTGATTGAACAGTTATGAAACACTCTTTTTGTAGAAAATGCAAGTGGGGTTTCGGAGCGCTAAGAGGGTAATAGTGGAAAAAGGAATGTCTTCAAATATAAACTACACAGAAACATTCGGTGAAACTTCTTTCTGATCTGTGCATTCAGCTAACAGAGTTAAACCATACTTTTGATTGAGCAGAACTGAACACTCTTTCTGTAGAAAATGCAACTGGACATTTGGAGCGCTAAGAGCGTAGTAGTGGAAAAAGGAATATATTCAAATATAAACTACACAGAAGCATTCTGTGAAACTTCTTTCTGATCTGAGCATTCAGCTAACAGAGTTAAACCATACTTTTGATTGAGCAGTTTTCAAACACTCTGTCTGTAGAAAATGCAACTGGACATTCGTAGCGCTAAGTGGGTAAGAGTGGAAAAAAGAATATGTTCAAATATAAACTACACAGAAGCATTGTATGAAATTCTTTCTGTTCTGTGCATTCAACTAACAGAGTTGAACCTTACTTTTGATTGAGCCGTTCTGAAACACTCTTTCTGTAGAAACTGCAATTGGACATTCTGAGCGCTAAGAGGCCTATATTGGGAAAATGAATGTCTACAAATAAAAACTACACAGAAGAATTGTGTGAAACTTCTTTCTGTTCTGTTTGTTCAACAAAAAGAGTTGAACCTTAGTTTTGATTGAGCCGTTCTGAAACACTCTTTCTGTGGAAAATGCAAGTGGAGATTCGGAGCGCTAAGAGGGTAATAGTGGAAAAAGGAATGTCTCCAAATATAAACTACACAGAATCATTCGGTGAAACTTCTTTCTGATGTGTGCATTCAGCTAACAGAGTTAAACCACACTTTTGATTGAGCAGATCTGAACACTCTTTCTGTAGAAAATGCAACTGGACATTTGGAGCGCTAAGAGAGTAGTAGTGGAAAAAGGAATATATTCAAATATAAACTACACAGAAGCATTCTGTGAAACTTCTTTCTGATCTGTGCATTCAGCTAACAGAGTTAAAACATACTTTTGATTGAGCAGATCTGAACACTCTTTCTGTAGAAAATGCAACTGGACATTTTGAGCGCTAAGAGCGTAGTAGTGGAAAAAGGAATATATTCAAATATAAACTACACAGAAGCATTCTGTGAAACTTCTTTCTGATCTGAGCATTCAGCTAACAGAGTTAAACCATACTTTTGATTGAGCAGTTTTGAAACACTCTGTCTGTAGAAAATGCAACTGGACATTCGTAGCGCTAAGTGGGTAATAGTGGAAAAAAGAATATGTTCAAATATAAACTACACAGAAGCATTGTATGAAACATCTTTCTGTTCTGTGCATTCAACTAACAGAGTTGAACCTTACTTTTGATTGTGCCTTTCTGAAACGCTCTTTCTGTAGAAACTGCAATTGGACATTCTGAGCGCTAAGAGGCCTCTATTGGGAAAAATAATATCTTCAAATAAAAACTACACCGAAGCATTGTGTGAAACTTATTTCTGATATGTTCATTAAGCTAACAGAGTTAAACCATACTTTTGATTGCGCAGTTCTGAACACTCTTTCTGTAGAAAATGCAAGTGGACAATCGGAGCGCTAAGAGTGTAATAGTGGAAAAAGGAATATATTCAAATATAAACTACACAGTAGCATTCTGTGAAAATTCTTTCTGTTCTGTGCATTCAACTAACAGAGTTGAACCTTACTTTTGATTGAGCCGTTCTGAAACACTCTTTCTGTAGAAATTGCAATTGGACATTCTGAGCGCTAAGAGGCCTATATTGGGAAAAAGAATGTCTACAAATAAAATCTACACAGAAGAATTGTGTGAAACTTCTTTCTGTTCTGTTTGTTCAACTAAAAGAGTTGAACCTTAGTTTTGATTGAGCCGTTCTGAAACACTCTTTCTGTAGAAAATGCAAGTGGAGATTCGGAGCGCTAAGAGGGTAATAGTGGAAAAAGGAATATATTCAAATATAAACTACACAGAATCATTCTGTGAAACTTCTTTCTGATCTGTGCATTCAGCTAACAGAGTTAAACCATTCTTTTGATTGAGCAGATCTGAACACTCTTTCTGTAGAAAATGCAACTGGACATTTGGAGCGCTAAGAGCGTAGTAGTAGAAAAAGGAATATATTCAAATATAAACTACACAGAAGCATTCTGTGAAACTTCTTTCTGATCTGAGCATTCAGCTAACAGAGTTAAACCATACTTTTGATTGAGCAGTTTTGAAACACTCTGTCTGTAGAAAATGCAACTGGACATTCGTAGCGCTAAGTGGGTAATAGTGGAAAAAAGAATATGTTCAAATATAAACTACACAGAAGCATTGTATGAAACTACTTTCTGTTCTGTGCATTCAACTAACAGAGTTGAACCTTACCTTTGATTGAGCCTTTCTGAAACACTCTTTCTGTAGAAACTGCAATTGGACATTCTGAGCGCTAAGAGGCCTCTATTGGGAAAAATAATATCTTCAAATAAAAACTACACAGAAGCATTGTGTGAAACCTATTTCTGATATGTTCATTAAGCTAACAGAGTTAAACCATACTTTTGATTGTGCAGTTCTGAACAATCTTTCTGTAGAAAATGCAAGTGGACATTCGGAGCGCTAAGAGGGTAATAGTGGAAAAAGGAATATATTCAAATATAAACTACACAGTAGCATTCTGTGAAAATTCTTTCTGTTCTGTGCATTCAACTAACAGAGTTGAACCTTACTATTGATTGAGCCGTTCTGAAACACTCTTTCTGTAGAAACTGCAATTGGACATGCTAAGCGCTAAGAGGAATACATTGGGAAAAAGAATATCTTCAAATAAAAACTACACAGATGCATTCTGTGAAACTTATTTCTGATCTGTAAATTCAGTTAACAGAGATAAAACATATTTTTGATTGAGCAGTTATGAAACACTCTTTTTGTAGAAAATGCAAGTGGAGATTCGGAGCGCTAAGGGGGTAATAGTGGAAAAAGGAATGTCTTCAAATATAAACTACACAGAATCATTCTGTGAAACTTCTTTCTGATCTGTGCATTCAGCTAACAGAGTTAAACCATACTTTTGATTGAGCAGATCTGAACACTCTTTCTGTAGAAAATGCAACTGGACATTTGGAGCGCTAAGCGCGTAGTAGTGGAAAAATGAATATATTCAAATATAAACTACACAGAAGCATTCTGTGAAACTTCTTTCTGATCTGAGCATTCAGCTAACAGAGTTAAACCATACTTTTGATTGAGCAGTTTTGAAACACTCTGTCTGTAGAAAATGCAACTGGACATTCGTAGCGCTAAGTGGGTAATAGTGGAAAAAAAAATGTTCAAATATAAACTACACAGAAGCATTGTATTAAACCTTTTCTGTTCTGTGCATTCAACTAACAGAGTTGAACCTTACTTTTGATTGAGCCGTTCTGAAACACTCTTTCTGTAGAAACTGCAATTGGACATTCTGAGAGCTAAGAGGCCTATATTGGGAAAAAGAATGTCTACAAATAAAAACTACACAGAAGAATTGTGTGAAACTTCTTTCTGTTCTGTTTGTTCAACTGAAAGAGTTGAACCTTAATTTTGATTGAGCCGTTCTGAAACACTCTTTCTTTAGAAAATGCAAGTGGAGTTTCGGAGCGCTAAGAGGGTAATAGTGGAAAAAGGAATGTCTCCAAATATAAACTACACAGAATCACTCTCTGAAACTTCTTTCTGATCTGTGCATTCAGCTAACAGAGTTAAACCATACTTTTGATTGAGCAGATCTGAACACTCTTTCTGTAGAAAATGCAACTGGACATTTGGAGCGCTAAGAGAGTAGTAGTGGAAAAAGAAATATATTCAAATATAAACTACACCGAAGCATTCTGTGAAACTTCTTTCTGATCTGAGCATTCAGCTAACAGAGTTAAACCATACTTTTGATTGAGCAGTTTTGAAACACTCTGTCTGTAGAAAATGCAACTGGACATTCGTAGCGCTAAGTGGGTAATAGTGGAAAAAAGAATATGTTCAAATATAAACTACACAGAAGCATTGTATGAAACTTCTTTCTGTTCTGTGCATTCAACTAACAGAGTTGAACCTTAATTTGATTGAGCCTTTCTGAAACACTCTTTCTGTAGAAACTGCAATTGGACATTCTGAGCGCTAAGAGGCCTCTATTGGGAAAAATAATATCTTCAAATAAAAACTACACAGAAGCATTGTGTGAAACTTATTTCTGATATGTTCATTAAGCTAACAGAGTTAAACCATACTTTTGATTGTGCAGTTCTGAACACTCTTTCTGTAGAAAATGCAAGTGGACAAATGGAGCGCTAAGAGGGTAATAGTGGAAAAAGGAATATATTCAAATATAAACTACACAGTAGCATTCTGTGAAAATTCTTTCTGTTCTGTGCATTCAACTAACAGAGTTGAACCTTACTTTTGATTGAGCCGTTCTGAAACACTCTTTCTGTACAAACTGCAATTGGACATGCTAAGCGCTAAGAGGCCTACATTGGGAAAAAGAATATCTTCAAATAAAAACTACACAGATGCATTCTGTGAAACTTATTTCTGATCTGTAAATTCAGTTAACAGAGATAAAACATATTTTTGATTGAGCAGTTATGAAACACACTTTTTGTAGAAAATGCAAGCGGACATTCGGAGCGCTAAGAGGGTAATAGTGGAAAAAGGAATGTCTCCAAATATAAACAACACAGAATCACTCTCTGAAACTTCTTTCTGATCTGTGCATTCAGCTAACAGAGTTAAACCATACTTTTGATTGAGCAGATCTGAACACTCTTTCTGTAGAAAATGTAACTGGACATTTGGAGCGCTAAGAGAGTAGTAGTGGAAAAAGGAATATATTCAAATATAAACTACACAGAAGCATTCTGTGAAACTACTTTCTGATCTGAGCATTCAGCTAACAGAGTTAAACCATACTTTTGATTGAGCAGTTTTGAAACACTCTGTCTGTAGAAAATGCAACTGGACATTCGTAGCGCTAAGTGGGTAATAGTGGAAAAAAGAATATGTTCAAATATAAACTACACAGAAGCATTGTATGAAACTTCTTTCTGTTCTGTGCATTCAACTAACAGAGTTGAACCTTAATTTGATTGAGCCTTTCTGAAACACTCTTTCTGTAGAAACTGCAATTGGACATTCTGAGCGCTAAGAGGCCTCTATTGGGAAAAATAATATCTTCAAATAAAAACTACACCGAAGCATTGTGTGAAACTTATTTCTGATATGTTCATTAAGCTAACAGAGTTAAACCATACTTTTGATTGCGCAGTTCTGAACACTCTTTCTGTAGAAAATGCAAGTGGACAAATGGAGCGCTAAGAGGGTAATAGTGGAAAAAGGAATATATTCAAATATAAACTACACAGTAGCATTCTGTGAAAATTCTTTCTGTTCTGTGCATTCAACTAACAGAGTTGAACCTTACTTTTGATTGAGCCGTTCTGAAACACTCTTTCTGTAGAAATTGCAATTGGACATTCTGAGCGCTAAGAGGCCTATATTGGGAAAAAGAATGTCTACAAATAAAATCTACACAGAAGAATTGTGTGAAACTTCTTTCTGTTCTGTTTGTTCAACTAAAAGATTTGAACCTTAGTTTTGATTGAGCCGTTCTGAAACACTCTTTCTGTAGAAAATGCAAGTGGAGATTCGGAGCGCTAAGAGGGTAATAGTGGAAAAAGGAATATATTCAAATATAAACTACACAGAATCATTCTGTGAAACTTCTTTCTGATCTGTGCATTCAGCTAACAGAGTTAAACCATTCTTTTGATTGAGCAGATCTGAACACTCTTTCTGTAGAAAATGCAACTGGACATTTGGAGCGCTAAGAGCGTAGTAGTGGAAAAAGGAATATATTCAAATATAAACTACACAGAAGCATTCTGTGAAACTTCTTTCTGATCTGAGCATTCAGCTAACAGAGTTAAACCATACTTTTGATTGAGCAGTTTTGAAACACTCTGTCTGTAGAAAATGCAACTGGACATTCGTAGCGCTAAGTGGGTAATAGTGGAAAAAAGAATATGTTCAAATATAAACTACACAGAAGCATTGTATGAAACTTCTTTCTGTTCTGTGCATTCAACTAACAGAGTTGAACCTTACTTTTGATTGAGCCGTTCTGAAACACTCTTTCTGTAGAAACTGCAATTGGACATTCTGAGCGCTAAGAGGCCTATATTGGAAAAAAGAATGTCTACAAATAAAAACTACACAGAAGCATTGTGTGAAACTTATTTCTGATATGTTCATTAAGCTAACAGAGTTAAACCATACTTTTGATTGCGCAGTTCTGAACACTCTTTCTGTAGAAAATGCAAGTGGACATTCGGAGCGCTAAGAGGGTAATAGTGGAAAAAGGAATATATTCAAATATAAACTACACAGTAGCATTCTGTGAAAATTCTTTCTGTTCTGTGCATTCAACTAACAGAGTTGAACCTTACTTTTGATTGAGCCGTTCTGAAACACTCTTTCTGTAGAAACTGCAATTGGACATGCTAAGCGCTAAGAGGCCTACATTGGGAAAAAGAATATCTTCAAATAAAAACTACACAGATGCATTCTGTGAAACTTATTTCTGATCTGTAAATTCAGTTAACAGAGATAAAACATATTTTTGATTGAGCAGTTATGAAACACTCTTTTTGTAGAAAATGCAAGTGGAGATTCGGAGCGCTAAGAGGGTAATAGTGGAAAAAGGAATGTCTCCAAATATAAACTACACAGAATCACTCTCTGAAACTTCTTTCTGATCTGTGCATTCAGCTAACAGAGTTAAACCATACTTTTGATTGAGCAGATCTGAACACTCTTTCTGTAGAAAATGCAACTGGACATTTGGAGCGCTAAGAGAGTAGTAGTGGAAAAAGGAATATATTCAAATATAAACTACACAGAAGCATTCTGTGAAACTTCTTTCTGATCTGAGCATTCAGCTAACAGAGTTAAACCATACTTTTGATTGAGCAGTTTTGAAACAATCTGTCTGTAGAAAATGCAACTGGACATTCGTAGCGCTAAGTGGGTAATAGTGGAAAAAAGAATATGTTCAAATATAAACTACACAGAAGCATTGTATGAAACTTCTTTCTGTTCTGTGCATTCAACTAACAGAGTTGAACCTTAATTTGATTGAGCCTTTCTGAAACACTCTTTCTGTAGAAACTGCAATTGGACATTCTGAGCGCTAAGAGGCCTCTATTGGGAAAAATAATATCTTCAAATAAAAACTACACAGAAGCATTGTGTGAAACTTATTTCTGACATGTTCATTAAGCTAACAGAGTTAAACCATACTTTGATTGTGCAGTTCTGAACACTCTTTCTGTAGAAAATGGAAGTGGACATTCGGAGCGCTAAGAGGGTAATAGTGGAAAAAGGAATATATTCAAATATAAACTACACAGTAGCATTCTGTGAAAATGCTTTCTGTTCTGTGCATTCAACTAACAGAGTTGAACCTGACTTTTGATTGAGCCGTTCTGAAACACTCTTTCTGTAGAAACTGCAATTGGACATGCTAAGCGCTAAGAGGCCTACATTGGGAAAAAGAATATCTTCAAATAAAAACTACACAGATGCATTCTGTGAAACTTATTTCTGATCTGTAAATTCAGTTAACAGAGATAAAACATATTTTTGATTGAGCAGTTATGAAACACTCTTTTTGTAGAAAATGCAAGTGGAGATTCGGAGCTCTAAGAGGGTAATAGTGGAAAAACCAATGTCTTCAAATATAAACTACACAGAATCATTCTGTGAAACTTCTTTCTGATCTGTGCATTCAGCTAACAGAGTTAAACCATACTTTTGATTGAGCAGATCTGAACACTCTTTCTGTAGAAAATGCAACTGGACATTTGGAGCGCTAAGCGCGTAGTAGTGGAAAAATGAATATATTCAAATATAAACTACACAGAAGCATTCTGTGAAACTTCTTTCTGATCTGAGCATTCAGCTAACAGAGTTAAACCATACTTTTGATTGAGCAGTTTTGAAACACTCTGTCTGTAGAAAATGCAACTGGACATTCGTAGCGCTAAGTGGGTAATAGTGGAAAAAAAAATGTTCAAATATATACTACACAGAAGCATTGTATTAAACTTCTTTCTGTTCTGTGCATTCAACTAACAGAGTTGAACCTTACTTTTGATTGAGCCGTTCTGAAACACTCTTTCTGTAGAAACTGCAATTGGACATTCTGAGCGCTAAGAGGCCTATATTGGGAAAAAGAATGTCTACAAATAAAAACTACACAGAATAATTGTGTGAAACTTCTTTCTGTTCTGTTTGTTCAACTGAAAGAGTTGAACCTTAATTTTGATTGAGCCGTTCTGAAACACTCTTTCTTTAGAAAATGCAAGTGGAGTTTCGGAGCGCTAAGAGGGTAATAGTGGAAAAAGGAATGTCTCCAAATATAAACTACACAGAATCACTCTCTGAAACTTCTTTCTGATCTGTGCATTCAGCTAACAGAGTTAAACCATACTTTTGATTGAGCAGTTTTGAAACACTCTGTCTGTAGAAAATGCAACTGGACATTCGTAGCGCTAAGTGGGTAATAGTGGAAAAAAGAATATGTTCAAATATAAACTACACAGAAGCATTGTATGAAACTTCTTTCTGTTCTGTGCATTCAACTAACAGAGTTGAACCTTACTTTTGATTGAGCCGTTCTGAAACACTCTTTCTGTAGAAACTGCAATTGGACATTCTGAGCGCTAAGAGGCCTATATTGGAAAAAAGAATGTCTACAAATAAAAACTACACAGAAGCATTGTGTGAAACTTATTTCTGATATGTTCATTAAGCTAACAGAGTTAAACCATACTTTTGATTGCGCAGTTCTGAACACTCTTTCTGTAGAAAATGCAAGTGGACATTCGGAGCGCTAAGAGGGTAATAGTGGAAAAAGGAATATATTCAAATATAAACTACACAGTAGCATTCTGTGAAAATTCTTTCTGTTCTGTGCATTCAACTAACAGAGTTGAACCTTACTTTTGATTGAGCCGTTCTGAAACACTCTTTCTGTAGAAACTGCAATTGGACATTCTGAGCGCTAAGAGGCCTATATTGGGAAAAAGAATGTCTACAAATAAAAACTACACAGAATAATTGTGTGAAACTTCTTTCTGTTCTGTTTGTTCAACTGAAAGAGTTGAACCTTAATTTTGATTGAGCCGTTCTGAAACACTCTTTCTTTAGAAAATGCAAGTGGAGTTTCGGAGCGCTAAGAGGGTAATAGTGGAAAAAGGAATGTCTCCAAATATAAACTACACAGAATCACTCTCTGAAACTTCTTTCTGATCTGTGCATTCAGCTAACAGAGTTAAACCATACTTTTGATTGCGCAGATCTGAACACTCTTTCTGTAGAAAATGCAACTGGACATTTGGAGCGCTAAGAGAGTAGTAGTGGAAAAAGAAATATATTCAAATATAAACTACACAGAAGCATTCTGTGAAACTTCTTTCTGATCTGAGCATTCAGCTAACAGAGTTAAACCATACTTTTGATTGAGCAGTTTTGAAACACTCTGTCTGTAGAAAATGCAACTGGACATTCGTAGCGCTAAGTGGGTAATAGTGGAAAAAAGAATATGTTCAAATATAAACTACACAGAAGCATTGTATGAAACTTCTTTCTGTTCTGTGCATTCAACTAACAGAGTTGAACCTTACTTTTGATTGAGCCGTTCTGAAACACTCTTTCTGTAGAAACTGCAATTGGACATTCTGAGCGCTAAGAGGCCTATAATGGGAAAAAGAATGTCTACAAATAAAAACTACACAGAAGAATTGTGTGAAACTTCTTTCTGTTCTGTTTGTTCAACTAAAAGAGTTGAACCTCAGTTTTGATTGAGCCGTTCTGAAACACTCTTTCTGTAGAAAATGCAAGTGGAGATTCGGAGCGCTAAGCGGGTAATAGTGGAAAAAGGAATGTCTCCAAATATAAACTACACAGAATCATTCTGTAAAACTTCTTTCTGATCTGTGCATTCAGCTAACAGAGTTAAACCATACTTTTGATTGAGCAGATCTGAACACTCTTTCTGTAGAAAATGCAACTGGACATTTGGAGCGCTAAGAGAGTAGTAGTGGAAAAAGGAATATATTCAAATATAAACTACACAGAATAATGCTGTGAAACTTCTTTCTGATCTGAGCATTCAGCTAACAGAGTTAAACCATACTTTTGATTGAGCAGTTTTGAAACACTCTGTCTGTAGAAAATGCAACTGGACATTCGTAGCGCTAAGTGGGTAATAGTGGAAAAAAGAATATGTTCAAATATAAACTACACAGAAGCATTGTATGAAACTTCTTTCTGTTCTGTGCATTCAACTAACAGAGTTGAACCTTACTTTTGATTGAGCCGTTCTGAAACACTCTTTCTGTAGAAACTGCAATTGTTCATGCTAAGCGCTAAGAGGCCTACATTGGGAAAAAGAATATCTTCAAATAAAAACTACACAGATGCATTCTTTGAAACTTATTTCTGATCTGTAAATTCAGTTAACAGAGATAAAACATATTTTTGATTGAGCAGTTATGAAACACTCTTTTTGTAGAAAATGCAAGCGGACATTCGGAGCGCTAAGAGGGTAATAGTGGAAAAAGGAATGTCTCCAAATATAAACAACACAGAATCACTCTCTGAAACTTCTTTCTGATCTGTGCATTCAGCTAACAGAGTTAAACCATACTTTTGATTGAGCAGATCTGAACACTCTTTCTGTAGAAAATGTAACTGGACATTTGGAGCGCTAAGAGAGTAGTAGTGGAAAAAGGAATATATTCAAATATAAACTACACAGAAGCATTCTGTGAAACTACATTCTGATCTGAGCATTCAGCTAACAGAGTTAAACCATACTTTTGATTGAGCAGTTTTGAAACACTCTGTCTGTAGAAAATGCAACTGGACATTCGTAGCGCTAAGTGGGTAATAGTGGAAAAAAGAATATGTTCAAATATAAACTACACAGAAGCATTGTATGAAACTTCTTTCTGTTCTGTGCATTCAACTAACAGAGTTGAACCTTAATTTGATTGAGTCTTTCTGAAACACTCTTTCTGTAGAAACTGCAATTGGACATTCTGAGCGCTAAGAGGCCTCTATTGGGAAAAATAATATCTTCAAATAAAAACTACACCGAAGCATTGTGTGAAACTTATTTCTGATATGTTCATTAAGCTAACAGAGTTAAACCATACTTTTGATTGCGCAGTTCTGAACACTCTTTCTGTAGAAAATGCAAGTGGACAAATGGAGCGCTAAGAGGGTAATAGTGGAAAAAGGAATATATTCAAATATAAACTACACAGTAGCATTCTGTGAAAATTCTTTCTGTTCTGTGCATTCAACTAACAGAGTTGAACCTTACTTTTGATTGAGCCGTTCTGAAACACTCTTTCTGTAGAAATTGCAATTGGACATTCTGAGCGCTAAGAGGCCTATATTGGGAAAAAGAATGTCTACAAATAAAATCTACACAGAAGAATTGTGTGAAACTTCTTTCTGTTCTGTTTGTTCAACTAAAAGAGTTGAACCTTAGTTTTGATTGAGCCGTTCTGAAACACTCTTTCTGTAGAAAATGCAAGTGGAGATTCGGAGCGCTAAGAGGGTAATAGTGGAAAAAGGAATATATTCAAATATAAACTACACAGAATCATTCTGTGAAAATTCTTTCTGTTCTGTGCATTCAACTAACAGAGTTGAACCTTACTTTTGATTGAGCCGTTCTGAAACACTCTTTCTGTAGAAACTGCAATTGGACATGCTAAGCGCTAAGAGGCCTACATTGGGAAAAAGAATATCTTCAAATAAAAACTACACAGATGCATTCTGTGAAACTTATTTCTGATCTGTAAATTCAGTTAACAGAGATAAAACATATTTTTGATTGAGCAGTTATGAAACACTCTTTTTGTAGAAAATGCAAGGGGAGATTCGGAGCTCTAAGAGGGTAATAGTGGAAAAACGAATGTCTTCAAATATAAACTACACAGAATCATTCGGTGAAACTTCTTTCTGATCTGTGCATTCAGCTAACAGAGTTAAACCATACTTTTGATTGAGCAGTTTTGAAACACTCTGTCTGTAGAAAATGCAACTGGACATTCGTAGCGCTAAGTGGGTAATAGTGGAAAAAAAAATGTTCAAATATAAACTACACAGAAGCATTGTATTAAACTTCTTTCTGTTCTGTGCATTCAACTAACAGAGTTGAACCTTACTTTTGATTGAGCCGTTCTGAAACACTCTTTCTGTAGAAACTGCAATTGGACATTCTGAGCGCTAAGAGGCCTATATTGGGAAAAAGAATGTCTACAAATAAAAACTACACAGAAGAATTGTGTGAAACTTCTTTCTGTTCTGTTTGTTCAACTGAAAGAGTTGAACCTTAATTTTGATTGAGCCGTTCTGAAACACTCTTTCTGTAGAAAATGCAAGTGGAGTTTCGGAGCTCTAAGAGGGTAATAGTCAAAAACGAATGTCTTCAAATATAAACTACACAGAATCATTCGGTGAAACTTCTTTCTGATCTGTGCATTCAGCTAACAGAGTTAAACCATACTTTTGATTGAGCAGATCTGAACACTCTTTCTGTAGAAAATGCAACTGGACATTTGCAGCGCTAAGAGCGTAGTAGTGGAAAAAGGAATATATTCAAATATAAACTACACAGAAGCATTCTGTGAAACTTCTTTCTGATCTGAGCATTCAGCTAACAGAATTAAACCATACTTTTGATTGAGCAGTTTTGAAACACTCTGTCTGTAGAAAATGCAACTGGACATTCGTAGCGCTAAGTGGGTAATAGTGGAAAAAAGAATATGTTCAAATATAAACTACACAGAAGCATTGTATGAAACTTCTTTCTGTTCTGTGCATTCAACTAACAGAGTTGAACCTTACTTTTGATTGAGCCGTTCTGAAACACTCTTTCTGTAGAAACTGCAATTGGACATTCTGAGCGCTAAGAGGCCTATAATGGGAAAAAGAATGTCTACAAATAAAAACTACACAGAAGAATTGTGTGAAACTTCTTTCTGTTCTGTTTGTTCAACTAAAAGAGTTGAACCTCAGTTTTGATTGAGCCGTTCTGAAACACTCTTTCTGTAGAAAATGCAAGTGGAGATTCGGAGCGCTAAGCGGGTAATAGTGGAAAAAGGAATGTCTCCAAATATAAACTACACAGAATCATTCTGTAAAACTTCTTTCTGATCTGTGCATTCAGCTAACAGAGTTAAACCATACTTTTGATTGAGCAGATCTGAACACTCTTTCTGTAGAAAATGCAACTGGACATTTGGAGCGCTAAGAGAGTAGTAGTGGAAAAAGGAATATATTCAAATATAAACTACACAGAATAATGCTGTGAAACATCTTTCTGATCTGAGCATTCAGCTAACAGAGTTAAACCATACTTTTGATTGAGCAGTTTTGAAACACTCTGTCTGTAGAAAATGCAACTGGACATTCGTAGCGCTAAGTGGGTAATAGTGGAAAAAAGAATATGTTCAAATATAAACTACACAGAAGCATTGTATGAAACTTCTTTCTGTTCTGTGCATTCAACTAACAGAGTTGAACCTTACTTTTGATTGAGCCGTTCTGAAACACTCTTTCTGTAGAAACTGCAATTGTTCATGCTAAGCGCTAAGAGGCCTACATTGGGAAAAATAATATCTTCAAATAAAAACTACACAGATGCATTCTTTGAAACTTATTTCTGATCTGTAAATTCAGTTAACAGAGATAAAACATATTTTTGATTGAGCAGTTATGAAACACTCTTTTTGTAGAAAATGCAAGCGGACATTCGGAGCGCTAAGAGGGTAATAGTGGAAAAAGGAATGTCTCCAAATATAAACAACACAGAATCACTCTCTGAAACTTCTTTCTGATCTGTGCATTCAGCTAACAGAGTTAAACCATACTTTTGATTGAGCAGATCTGAACACTCTTTCTGTAGAAAATGTAACTGGACATTTGGAGCGCTAAGAGAGTAGTAGTGGAAAAAGGAATATATTCAAATATAAACTACACAGAAGCATTCTGTGAAACTACTTTCTGATCTGAGCATTCAGCTAACAGAGTTAAACCATACTTTTGATTGAGCAGTTTTGAAACACTCTGTCTGTAGAAAATGCAACTGGACATTCGTAGCGCTAAGTGGGTAATAGTGGAAAAAAGAATATGTTCAAATATAAACTACACAGAAGCATTGTATGAAACTTCTTTCTGTTCTGTGCATTCAACTAACAGAGTTGAACCTTAATTTGATTGAGCCTTTCTGAAACACTCTTTCTGTAGAAACTGCAATTGGACATTCTGAGCGCTAAGAGGCCTCTATTGGGAAAAATAATATCTTCAAATAAAAACTACACCGAAGCATTGTGTGAAACTTATTTCTGATATGTTCATTAAGCTAACAGAGTTAAACCATACTTTTGATTGCGCAGTTCTGAACACTCTTTCTGTAGAAAATGCAAGTGGACAAATGGAGCGCTAAGAGGGTAATAGTGGAAAAAGGAATATATTCAAATATAAACTACACAGTAGCATTCTGTGAAAATTCTTTCTGTTCTGTGCATTCAACTAACAGAGTTGAACCTTACTTTTGATTGAGCCGTTCTGAAACACTCTTTCTGTAGAAATTGCAATTGGACATTCTGAGCGCTAAGAGGCCTATATTGGGAAAAAGAATGTCTACAAATAAAATCTACACAGAAGAATTGTGTGAAACTTCTTTCTGTTCTGTTTGTTCAACTAAAAGAGTTGAACCTTAGTTTTGATTGAGCCGTTCTGAAACACTCTTTCTGTAGAAAATGCAAGTGGAGATTCGGAGCGCTAAGAGGGTAATAGTGGAAAAAGGAATATATTCAAATATAAACTACACAGAATCATTCTGTGAAAATTCTTTCTGTTCTGTGCATTCAACTAACAGAGTTGAACCTTACTTTTGATTGAGCCGTTCTGAAACACTCTTTCTGTAGAAACTGCAATTGGACATGCTAAGCGCTAAGAGGCCTACATTGGGAAAAAGAATATCTTCAAATAAAAACTACACAGATGCATTCTGTGAAACTTATTTCTGATCTGTAAATTCAGTTAACAGAGATAAAACATATTTTTGATTGAGCAGTTATGAAACACTCTTTTTGTAGAAAATGCAAGTGGAGATTCGGAGCTCTAAGAGGGTAATTGTGGAAAAACGAATGTCTTCAAATATAAACTACACAGAATCATTCGGTGAAACTTCTTTCTGATCTGTGCATTCAGCTAACAGAGTTAAACCATACTTTTGATTGAGCAGTTTTGAAACACTCTGTCTGTAGAAAATGCAACTGGACATTCGTAGCGCTAAGTGGGTAATAGTGGAAAAAAAAATGTTCAAATATAAACTACACAGAAGCATTGTATTAAACTTCTTTCTGTTCTGTGCATTCAACTAACAGAGTTGAACCTTACTTTTGATTGAGCCGTTCTGAAACACTCTTTCTGTAGAAACTGCAATTGGACATTCTGAGCGCTAAGAGGCCTATATTGGGAAAAAGAATGTCTACAAATAAAAACTACACAGAAGAATTGTGTGAAACTTCTTTCTGTTCTGTTTGTTCAACTGAAAGAGTTGAACCTTAATTTTGATTGAGCCGTTCTGAAACACTCTTTCTGTAGAAAATGCAAGTGGAGTTTCGGAGCGCTAAGAGGGTAATAGTGGAAAAAGGAATGTCTCCAAATATAAACTACACAGAATCACTCTCTGAAACTTCTTTCTGATCTGTGCATTCAGCTAACAGAGTTAAACCATACTTTTGATTGAGCAGATCTGAACACTCTTTCTGTAGAAAATGCAACTGGACATTTGGAGCGCTAAGAGAGTAGTAGTGGAAAAAGGAATATATTCAAATATAAACTACACAGAAGCATTCTGTGAAACTTCTTTCTGATCTGAGCATTCAGCTAACAGAGTTAAACCATACTTTTGATTGAGCAGTTTTGAAACACTCTGTCTGTAGAAAATGCAACTGGACATTCGTAGCGCTAAGTGGGTAATAGTGGAAAAAAGAATATGTTCAAATATAAACTACACAGAAGCATTGTATGAAACTTCTTTCTGTTCTGTGCATTCAACTAACAGAGTTGAACCTTAATTTGATTGAGCCTTTCTGAAACACTCTTTCTGTAGAAACTGCAATTGGACATTCTGAGCGCTAAGAGGCCTCTATTGGGAAAAATAATATCTTCAAATAAAAACGACACAGAAGCATTGTGTGAAACTTATTTCTGATATGTTCATTAAGCTAACAGAGTTAAACCATACTTTTGATTGTGCAGTTCTGAACACTCTTTCTGTAGAAAATGGAAGTGGACATTCGGAGCGCTAAGAGGGTAATAGTGGAAAAAGGAATATATTCAAATATAAACTACACAGTAGCAATCTGTGAAAATTCTTTCTGTTCTGTGCATTCAACTAACTGAGTTGAACCTTACTTTTGATTGAGCCGTTCTGAAACACTCTTTCTGTAGAAACTGCAATTGGACATGCTAAGCGCTAAGAGGCCTACATTGGGAAAAAGAATATCTTCAAATAAAAACTACACAGATGCATTCTGTGAAACTTATTTCTGATCTGTAAATTCAGTTAACAGAGATAAAACATATTTTTGATTGAGCAGTTATGAAACACTCTTTTTGTAGAAAATGCAAGTGGAGATTCGGAGCGCTAAGAGGGTAATAGTCAAAAACGAATGTCTTCAAATATAAACTACACGGAATCATTCGGTGAAACTTCTTTCTGATCTGTGCATTCAGCTAACAGAGTTAAACCATACTTTTGATTGAGCAGATCTGAACACTCTTTCTGTAGAAAATGCAACTGGACATTTGGAGTGCTAAGAGCGTAGTAGTGGAAAAAGGAATATATTCAAATATAAACTACACAGAAGCATTCTGTGAAACTTCTTTCTGATCTGAGCATTCAGCTAACAGAATTAAACCATACTTTTGATTGAGCAGTTTTGAAACACTCTGTCTGTAGAAAATGCAACTGGACATTCGTAGCGCTAAGTGGGTAATAGTGGAAAAAAGAATATGTTCAAATATAAACTACACAGAAGCATTGTATGAAACTTCTTTCTGTTCTGTGCATTCAACTAACAGAGTTGAACCTTACTTTTGATTGAGCCGTTCTGAAACACTCTTTCTGTAGAAACTGCAATTGGACATTCTGAGCGCTAAGAGGCCTATAATGGGAAAAAGAATGTCTACAAATAAAAACTACACAGAAGAATTGTGTGAAACTTCTTTCTGTTCTGTTTGTTCAACTAAAAGAGTTGAACCTCAGTTTTGATTGAGCCGTTCTGAAACACTCTTTCTGTAGAAAATGCAAGTGGAGTTTCGGAGCGCTAAGCGGGTAATAGTGGAAAAAGGAATGTCTCCAAATATAAACTACACAGAATCATTCTGTGAAACTTCTTTCTGATCTGTGCATTCAGCTAACAGAGTTAAACCATACTTTTGATTGAGCAGATCTGAACACTCTTTCTGTAGAAAATGCAACTGGACATTTGGAGCGCTAAGAGAATAGTAGTGGAAAAAGGAATATATTCAAATATAAACTACACAGAATCATTCTGTGAAACTTCTTTCTGATCTGAGCATTCAGCTAACAGAGTTAAACCATACTTTTGATTGAGCAGTTTTGAAACACTCTGTCTGTAGAAAATGCAACTGGACATTCGTAGCGCTAAGTGGGTAATAGTGGAAAAAAGAATATGTTCAAATATAAACTACACAGAAGCATTGTATGAAACTTCTTTCTGTTCTGTGCATTCAACTAACAGAGTTGAACCTTACTTTTGATTGAGCCGTTCTGAAACACTCTTTCTGTAGAAACTGCAATTGGACATGCTAAGCGCTAAGAGGCCTACATTGGGAAAAAGAATATCTTCAAATAAAAACTACACAGATGCATTCTGTGAAACTTATTTCTGATCTGTAAATTCAGTTAACAGAGATAAAACATATTTTTGATTGAGCAGTTATGAAACACTCTTTTTGTAGAAAATGCAAGTGGAGATTCGGAGCTCTAAGAGGGTAATAGTGGAAAAACGAATGTCTTCAAATATAAACTACACAGAATCATTCGGTGAAACTTCGTTCTGATCTGTGCATTCAGCTAACAGAGTAAAACCATACTTTTGATTGAGCAGATCTGAACACTCTTTCTGTAGAAAATGCAACTGGACATTTGGAGCGCTAAGCGCGTAGTAGTGGAAAAAGTAATATATTCAAATATAAACTACACAGAAGTATTCTGTGAAACTTCTTTCTGATCTGAGCATTCAGCTAACAGAGTTAAACCATACTTTTGATTGAGCAGTTTTGAAACACTCTGTCTGTAGAAAATGCAACTGGACATTCGTAGCGCTAAGTGGGTAATAGTGGAAAAAAAAATGTTCAAATATAAACTACACAGAAGCATTGTATTAAACTTCTTTCTGTTCTGTGCATTCAACTAACAGAGTTGAACCTTACTTTTGATTGAGCCGTTCTGAAACACTCTTTCTGTAGAAACTGCAATTGGACATTCTGAGCGCTAAGAGGCCTATATTGGGAAAAAGAATGTCTACAAATAAAAACTACACAGAAGAATTGTGTGAAACTTCTTTCTGTTCTGTTTGTTCAAGTGAAAGAGTTGAACCTTAATTTTGATTGAGCCGTTCTGAAACACTCTTTCTGTAGAAAATGCAAGTGGAGTTTCGGAGCGCTAAGAGGGTAATAGTGGAAAAAGGAATGTCTCCAAATATAAACTACACAGAATCACTCTCTGAAACTTCTTTCTGATCTGTGCATTCAGCTAACAGAGTTAAACCATACTTTTGATTGAGCTGATCTGAACACTCTTTCTGTAGAAAATGCAACTGGACATTTGGAGCGCTAACAGAGTAGTAGTGGAAAAAGGAATATATTCAAATATAAACTACACAGAATCATTCTGTGAAACTTCTTTCTGATCTGAGCATTCAGCTAACAGAGTTAAACCATACTTTTGATTGAGCAGTTTTGAAACACTCTGTCTGTAGAAAATGCAACTGGACATTCGTAGCGCTAAGTGGGTAATAATGGAAAAAAGAATATGTTCAAATATAAACTACACAGAAGCATTGTATGAAACTTCTTTCTGTTCTGTGCATTCAACTAACAGAGTTGAACCTTACTTTTGATTGAGCCGTTCTGAAACACTCTTTCTGTAGAAACTGCAATTAGACATGCTAAGTGCTAAGACTCCTACATTGGGAAAAAGAATATCTTCAAATAAAAACTACACAGATGCATTCTGTGAAACTTATTTCTGATCTGTAAATTCAGTTAACAGAGATAAAACATATTTTTGATTGAGCAGTTATGAAACACTCTTTTTGTAGAAAATGCAAGTGGACATTCGGAGCGCTAAGAAGGTAATAGTGGAAAAAGATATGTCTTGAAATATAAACTACACAGAATCATTCGGTGAAACATCTTTCTGATCTGTGCATTCAGCTAACAGAGTTAAACCATACTTTTGATTGAGCAGATCTGAACACTCTTTCTGTAGAAAATGCAACTGGACATTTTGAGCGCTAAGAGAATAGTAGTGGAAAAAGGAATATATTCAAATATAAACTACACAGAATCATTCTGTGAAACTTCTTTCTGATCTGAGCATTCAGCTAACAGAGTTAAACCATACTTTTGATTGAGCAGTTTTGAAACACTCTGTCTGTAGAAAATGCAACTGGACATTCGTAGCGCTCAGTGGGTAATAGTGGAAAAAAGAATATGTTCAAATATAAACTACACAGAAGCATTGTATGAAACTTCTTTCTGTTCTGTGCATTCAACTAACAGAGTTGAACCTTACTTTTGATTGAGCCGTTCTGAAACACTCTTTCTGTAGAAACTGCAATTGGACATGCTAAGCGCTAAGAGGCCTACATTGGGAAAAAGAATATCTTCAAATAAAAACTACACAGATGCATTCTGTGAAACTTATTTCTGATCTGTAAATTCAGTTAACAGAGATAAAACATATTTTTGATTGAGCAGTTATGAAACACTCTTTTTGTAGAAAATGCAAGCGGACATTCGGAGCGCTAAGAGGGTAATAGTGGAAAAAGGAATATATTCAAATATAAACTACACAGTAGCATTCTGTGAAAATTCTTTCTGTTCTGTGCATTCAACTAACAGAGTTGAACCTTACTTTTGATTGAGCCGTTCTGAAACACTCTTTCTGTAGAAACTGCAATTGGACATGCTAAGCGCTAAGAGGCCTACATTGGGAAAAAGAATATCTTCAAATAAAAACTACACAGATGCATTCTGTGAAACTTATTTCTGATCTGTAAATTCAGTTAACAGAGATAAAACATATTTTTGATTGAGCAGTTATGAAACACTCTTTTTGTAGAAAATGCAAGTGGAGATTCGGAGCGCTAAGAGGGTAATAGTGGAAAAAGGAATGTCTTCAAATATAAACTACACAGAATCATTCGGTGAAACTTCTTTCTGATCTGTGCATTCAGCTAACAGAGTTAAACCATACTTTTGATTGAGCAGATCTGAACACTCTTTCTGTAGAAAATGCAACTGGACATTTGGAGCGCTAAGAGCGTAGTAGTGGAAAAAGGAATATATTCAAATATAAACTACACAGAAGCATTCTGTGAAACTTCTTTCTGATCTGAGCATTCAGCTAACAGAGTTAAACCATACTTTTGATTGAGCAGTTTTGAAACACTCTGTCTGTAGAAAATGCAACTGGACATTCGTAGCGCTAAGTGGGTAATAGTGGAAAAAAGAATATGTTCAAATATAAACTACACAGAAGCATTGTATGAAACTTCTTTCTGTTCTGTGCATTCAACTAACAGAGTTGAACCTTACTTTTGATTGAGCCGTTCTGAAACACTCTTTCTGTAGAAACTGCAATTGGACATTCTGAGCGCTAAAAGGCCTATATTGGGAAAAAGAATGTCTACAAATAAAAACTACACAGAAGAATTGTGTGAAACTTCTTTCTGTTCTGTTTGTTCAACTGAAACAGTTGAACCTTAGTTTTGATTGAGCCGTTCTGAAACACTCTTTCTGTAGAAAATGCAAGTGGAGATTCGGAGCGCTAAGAGGGTAATAGTGCAAAAAAGGAATGTCTCCAAATATAAACTACACAGAATCATTCTGTGAAACTGCTTTCTGATCTGTGCATTCAGCTAACAGAGTTAAACCATACTTTTGATTGAGCAGATCTGAACACTCTTTCTGTAGAAAATGCAACTGGACATTTGGAGCGCTAAGAGAGTAGTAGTGGAAAAAGGAATATATTCAAATATAAACTACACAGAAGCATTCTGTGAAACTTCTTTCTGATCTGAGCATTCAGCTAACAGAGTTAAACCATACTTTTGATTGAGCAGTTTTGAAACACTCTGTCTGTAGAAAATGCAACTGGACATTCGTAGCGCTAAGTGGGTAATAGTGGAAAAAAGAATATGTTCAAATATAAACTACACAGAAGCATTGTATGAAACTTCTTTCTGTTCTGTGCATTCAACTAACAGAGTTGAACCTTACTTTTGATTGAGCCGTTCTGAAACACTCTTTCTGTAGAAACTGCAATTGGACATGCTAAGCGCTAAGAGGACTACATTGGGAAAAAGAATACCTTCAAATAAAAACTACACAGATGCATTCTGTGAAACTTATTTCTGATCTGTAAATTCAGTTAACAGAGATAAAACATATTTTTGATTGAGCAGTTATGAAACACTCTTTTTGTAGAAAATGCAAGTGGACATTCGGAGCGCTAAGAGGGTAATAGTGGAAAAAGGAATGTCTCCAAATATAAACTACACAGAATCACTCTCTGAAACATCTTTCTGATCTGTGCATTCAGCTAACAGAGTTAAACCATACTTTTGATTGAGCAGATCTGAACACTCTTTCTGTAGAAAATGCAACTGGACATTTGGAGCGCTAAGAGAGTAGTAGTGGATAAAGGAATATATTCAAATATAAACTACACAGAAGCATTCTGTGAAACTTCTTTCTGATCTGAGCATTCAGCTAACAGAGTTAAACCATACTTTTGATTGAGCAGTTTTGAAACACTCTGTCTGTAGAAAATGCAACTGGACATTCGTAGCGCTAAGTGGGTAATAGTGGAAAAAAGAATATGTTCAAATATAAACTACACAGAAGCATTGTATGAAACTTCTTTCTGTTCTGTGCATTCAACTAACAGAGTTGAACCTTAATTTGATTGAGCCTTTGTGAAACACTCTTTCTGTAGAAACTGCAATTGGACATTCTGAGCGCTAAGAGGCCTCTATTGGGAAAAATAATATCTTCAAATAAAAACTACACAGAAGCATTGTGTGAAACTTATTTCTGATATGTTCATTAAGCTAACAGAGTTAAACCATACTTTTGATTGTGCAGTTCTGAACACTCTTTCTGTACAAAATGGAAGTGGACATTCAGAGCGCTAAGAGGGTAATAGTGGAAAAAGGAATATATTCAAATATAAACTACACAGTAGCATTCTGTGAAAATTCTTTCTGTTCTGTGCATTCAACTAACAGAGTTGAACCTTACTTTTTATTGAGCCGTTCTGAAACACTCTTTCTGTAGAAACTGCAATTGGACATGCTAAGCGCTAAGAGGCCTACATTGGGAAAAAGAATATCTTCAAATAAAAACTACACAGATGCATTCTGTGAAACTTATTTCTGATCTGTAAATTCAGTTAACAGAGATAAAACATATTTTTGATTGAGCAGTTATGAAACACTCTTTTTGTAGAAAATGCAAGTGGAGTTTCGGAGGTCTAAGAGGGTAATAGTGGAAAAACGAATGTCTTCAAATATAAACTACACAGAATCATTCGGTGAAACTTCTTTCTGATCTGTGCATTCAGCTAACAGAGTTAAACCATACTTTGATTGAGCAGATCTGAACACTCTTTCTGTAGAAAATGCAACTGGACATTTGGAGCGCTAAGAGCGTAGTAGTGGAAAAAGGAATATATTCAAATATAAACTACACAGAAACATTCGGTGAAACTTCTTTCTGATCTGAGCATTCAGCTAACAGAATTAAACCATACTTTTGATTGAGCAGTTTTGAAACACTCTGTCTGTAGAAAATGCAACTGGACATTCGTAGCGCTAAGTGGGTAATAGTGGAAAAAAGAATATGTTCAAATATAAACTACACAGAAGCATTGTATGAAACTTCTTTCTGTTCTGTGCATTCAACTAACAGAGTTGAACCTTACTTTTGATTGAGCCGTTCTGAAACACTCTTTCTGTAGAAACTGCAATTGGACATTCTGAGCGCTAAGAGGCCTATAATGGGAAAAAGAATGTCTACAAATAAAAACTACACAGAAGAATTGTGTGAAACTTCTTTCTGTTCTGTTTGTTCAACTAAAAGAGTTGAACCTCAGTTTTGATTGAGCCGTTCTGAAACACTCTTTCTGTAGAAAATGCAAGTGGAGATTCGGAGCGCTAAGAGGGTAATAGTGGAAAAAGGAATGTCTCCAAATATAAACTACACAGAATCATTCTGTGAAACTTCTTTCTGATCTGTGCATTCAGCTAACAGAGTTAAACCATACTTTTGATTGAGCAGATCTGAACACTCTTTCTGTAGAAAATGCAACTGGACATTTGGAGCGCTAAGAGAGTAGTAGTGGAAAAAGGAATATATTCAAATATAAACTACACAGAATCATTCTGTGAAACTTCTTTCTGATCTGAGCATTCAGCTAACAGAGTTAAACCATACTTTTGATTGAGCAGTTTTGAAACACTCTGTCTGTAGAAAATGCAACTGGACATTCGTAGCGCTAAGTGGGTAATAGTGGAAAAAATAATATGTTCAAATATAAACTACACAGAAGCATTGTATGAAACTTCTTTCTGTTCTGTGCATTCAACTAACAGAGTTGAACCTTACTTTTGATTGAGCCGTTCTGAAACACTCTTTCTGTAGAAACTGCAATTGGACATGCTAAGTGCTAAGAGGCCTACATTGGGAAAAAGAATATCTTCAAATAAAAACTACACAGATGCATTCTGTGAAACTTATTTCTGATCTGTAAATTCAGTTAACAGAGATAAAACATATTTTTGATTGAGCAGTTATGAAACACTCTTTTTGTAGAAAATGCAAGTGGACATTCGGACCGCTAAGAGGGAAATAGTGGAAAAAGGAATGTCTTGAAATATAAACTACAGAGAATCATTCGGTGAAACTTCTTTCTGATCTGTGCATTCAGCTAACAGAGTTAAAGCATACTTTTGATTGAGCAGATCTGAACACTCTTTCTGTAGAAAATGCAACTGGACATTTGGAGCGCTAAGAGCGTAGTAGTGGAAAAAGGAATATATTCAAATATAAACTACACAGAAGCATTCTGTGAAACTTCTTTCTGATCTGAGCATTCAGCTAACAGAGTTAAACCATACTTTTGATTGAGCAGTTTTGAAACACTCTGTCTGTAGAAAATGCAACTGGACATTCGTAGCGCTAAGTGGGTAATAGTGGAAAAAAGAATATGTTCAAATATAAACTACACAGAAGCATTGTATGAAACTCCTTTCTGTTCTGTGCATTCAACTAACAGAGTTGAACCTTACTTTTGATTGAGCCTTTCTGAAACACTCTTTCTGTAGAAACTGCAATTGGACATTCTGAGCGCTAGGAGGCCTCTATTGGGAAAAATAATATCTTCAAATAAAAACTACACAGAAGCATTGTGTGAAACTTATTTCTGATATGTTCATTAAGCTAACAGAGTTAAACCATACTTTTGATTGTGCAGTTCTGAACAATCTTTCTGTAGAAAATGCAAGTGGACATTCGGAGCGCTAAGAGGGTAATAGTGGAAAAAGGAATATATTCAAATATAAACTACACAGTAGCATTCTGTGAAAATTCTTTCTGTTCTGTGCATTCAACTAACAGAGTTGAACCTTACTTTTGATTGAGCCGTTCTGAAACACTTTTTCTGTAGAAACTGCAATTGGACATGCTAAGCGCTAAGAGGCCTACATTGGGAAAAAGAATATCTTCAAATAAAAACTACACAGATGCATTCTGTGAAACTTATTTCTGATCTGTAAATTCAGTTAACAGAGATAAAACATATTTTTGATTGAGCAGTTATGAAACACTCTTTTTGTAGAAAATGCAAGTGGAGATTCGGAGCGCTAAGGGGGTAATAGTGGAAAAAGGAATGTCTTCAAATATAAACTACACAGAATCATTCTGTGAAACTTCTTTCTGATCTGTGCATTCAGCTAACAGAGTTAAACCATACTTTTGATTGAGCAGATCTGAACACTCTTTCTGTAGAAAATGCAACTGGACATTTGGAGCGCTAAGCGCCTAGTAGTGGAAAAATGAATATATTCAAATATAAACTACACAGAAGCATTCTGTGAAACTTCTTTCTGATCTGAGCATTCAGCTAACAGAGTTAAACCATACTTTTGATTGAGCAGTTTTGAAACACTCTGTTTGTAGAAAATGCAACTGGACATTCGTAGCGCTAAGTGGGTAATAGTGGAAAAAAAAATGTTCAAATATAAACTACACAGAAGCATTGTATTAAACTTCTTTCTGTTCTGTGCATTCAACTAACAGAGTTGAACCTTACTTTTGATTGAGCCGTTCTGAAACACTCTTTCTGTAGAAACTGCAATTGGACATTCTGAGCGCTAAGAGGCCTATATTGGGAAAAAGAATGTCTACAAATAAAAACTACACAGAAGAATTGTGTGAAACTTCTTTCTGTTCTGTTTGTTCAACAGAAAGAGTTGAACCTTAATTTTGATTGAGCCGTTCTGAAACACTCTTTCTGTAGAAAATGCAAGTGGAGTTTCGGAGCGCTAAGAGGGTAATAGTGGAAAAAGGAATGTCTCCAAATATAAACTACACAGAATCACTCTCTGAAACTTCTTTCTGATCTGTGCATTCAGCTAACAGAGTTAAACCATACTTTTGATTGAGCAGATCTGAACACTCTTTCTGTAGAAAATGCAACTGGACATTTGGAGCGCTAAGAGAGTAGTAGTGGAAAAAGAAATATATTCAAATATAAACTACACAGAAGCATTCTGTGAAACTTCTTTCTGATCTGAGCATTCAGCTAACAGAGTTAAACCATACTTTTGATTGAGCAGTTTTGAAACACTCTGTCTGTAGAAAA
The DNA here is from genome assembly GCF_028878055.3 of Symphalangus syndactylus. Lineage (NCBI taxonomy): Eukaryota > Metazoa > Chordata > Mammalia > Primates > Hylobatidae > Symphalangus > Symphalangus syndactylus. The sequence goes on along the minus strand of NC_072445.2, from coordinate 71,744,243 downwards.
CGCAACTGGACATTCGTAGCGCTAAGTGGGTAATAGTGGAAAAAAGAATATGTTCAAATATAAACTACACAGAAGCATTGTATGAAACTCCTTTCTGTTCTGTGCATTCAACTAACAGAGTTGAACCTTACTTTTGATTGAGCCTTTCTGAAACACTCTTTCTGTAGAAACTGCAATTGGACATTCTGAGCGCTAGGAGGCCTCTATTGGGAAAAATAATATCTTCAAATAAAAACTACACAGAAGCATTGTGTGAAACTTATTTCTGATATGTTCATTAAGCTAACAGAGTTAAACCATACTTTTGATTGTGCAGTTCTGAACACTCTTTCTGTAGAAAATGCAAGTGGACATTCGGAGCGCTAAGAGGGTAATAGTGGAAAAAGGAATATATTCAAATATAAACTACACAGTAGCATTCTGTGAAAATTCTTTCTGTTCTGTGCATTCAACTAACAGAGTTGAACCTTACTTTTGATTGAGCCGTTCTGAAACACTCTTTCTGTAGAAACTGCAATTGGACATGCTAAGCGCTAAGAGGCCTACATTGGGAAAAAGAATATCTTCAAATAAAAACTACACAGATGCATTCTGTGAAACTTATTTCTGATCTGTAAATTCAGTTAACAGAGATAAAACATATTTTTGATTGAGCAGTTATGAAACACTCTTTTTGTAGAAAATGCAAGTGGAGATTCGGAGCGCTAAGAGGGTAATAGTGGAAAAAGGAATGTCTTCAAATATAAACTACACAGAATCATTCGGTGAAACTTCTTTCTGATCTGTGCATTCAGCTAACAGAGTTAAACCATACTTTTGATTGAGCAGATCTGAACACTCTTTCTGTAGAAAATGCAACCGGACATTTGGAGCGCTAAGAGCGTAGTAGTGGAAAAAGGAATATATTCAAATATAAACTACACAGAAGCATTCTGTGAAACTTCTTTCTGATCTGAGCATTCAGCTAACAGAGTTAAACCATACTTTTGATTGAGCAGTTTTGAAACACTCTGTCTGTAGAAAATGCAACTAGACATTCGTAGCGCTAAGTGGGTAAGAGTGGAAAAAAGAATATGTTCAAATATAAACTACACAGAAGCATTGTATGAAACTTCTTTCTGTTCTGTGCATTCAACTAACAGAGTTGAACCTTACTTTTGATTGAGCCGTTCTGAAACACTCTTTCTGTAGAAACTGCAATTGGACATGCTAAGTGCTAAGAGGCCTACATTGGGAAAAAGAATATCTTCAAATAAAAACTACACAGATGCATTCTGTGAAACTTATTTCTGATCTCTAAATTCAGTTAACAGAGATAAAACATATTTTTGATTGAGCAGTTATGAAACACTCTTTTTGTAGAAAATGCAAGTGGACATTCGGAGCGCTAAGAGGGTAATAGTGGAAAAAGGAATGTCTTGAAATATAAACTACAGAGAATCATTCGGTGAAACTTCTTTCTGATCTGTGCATTCAGCTAACAGAGTTAAACCATACTTTTGATTGAGCAGATCTGAACACTCTTTCTGTAGAAAATGCAACTGGACATTTGGAGCGCTAAGAGCGTTGTAGTGGAAAAAGGAATATATTCAAATATAAACTACACAGAAGCATTCTGTGAAACTTCTTTCTGATCTGAGCATTCAGCTAACAGAGTTAAACCATACTTTTGATTGAGCAGTTTTGAAACACTCTGTCTGTAGAAAATGCAACTGGACATTCGTAGCGCTAAGTGGGTAATAGTGGAAAAAAGAATATGTTCAAATATAAACTACACAGAAGCATTGTATGAAACTGCTTTCTGTTCTGTGCATTCAACTAACAGAGTTGAACCTTACTTTTGATTGAGCCTTTCTGAAACACTCTTTCTGTAGAAACTGCAATTGGACATTCTGAGCGCTAGGAGGCCTCTATTGGGAAAAATAATATCTTCAAATAAAAACTACACAGAAGCATTGTGTGAAACTTATTTCTGATATGTTCATTAAGCTAACAGAGTTAAACCATACTTTTGATTGTGCAGTTCTGAACACTCTTTCTGTAGAAAATGGAAGTGGACATTCGGAGCGCTAAGAGGGTAATAGTGGAAAAAGGAATATATTCAAATATAAACTACACAGTAGCATTCTGTGAAAATTCTTTCTGTTCTGTGCATTCAACTAACAGAGTTGAACCTTACTTTTTATTGAGCCGTTCTGAAACACTCTTTCTGAAAAACTGCAATTGGACATGCTAAGCGCTAAGAGGCCTACATTGGGAAAAAGAATATCTTCAAATAAAAACTACACAGATGCATTCGGTGAAACTTATTTCTGATCTGTAAATTCAGTTAACAGAGATAAAACATATTTTTGATTGAGCAGTTATGAAACACTCTTTTTGTAGAAAATGCAAGTGGAGTTTCGGAGCTCTAAGAGGGTAATAGTGGAAAAATGAATGTCTTCAAATATAAACTACACAGAATCATTCGGTGAAACTTCTTTCTGATCTGTGCATTCAGCTAACAGAGTTAAACCATACTTTGATTGAGCAGATCTGAACACTCTTTCTGTAGAAAATGCAACTGGACATTTGGAGCGCTAAGAGCGTAGTAGTGGAAAAAGGAATATATTCAAATATAAACTACACAGAAGCATTCGGTGAAACTTCTTTCTGATCTGAGCATTCAGCTAACAGAATTAAACCATACTTTTGATTGCGCAGTTTTGAAACACTCTGTCTGTAGAAAATGCAACTGGACATTCGTAGCGCTAAGTGGGTAATAGTGGAAAAAAGAATATGTTCAAATATAAACTACACAGAAGCATTGTATGAAACTTCTTTCTGTTCTGTGCATTCAACTAACAGAGTTGAACCTTACTTTTGATTGAGCCGTTCTGAAACACTCTTTCTGTAGAAACTGCAATTGGACATTCTGAGCGCTAAGAGGCCTATAATGGGAAAAAGAATGTCTACAAATAAAAACTACCCAGAAGAATTGTGTGAAACTTCTTTCTGTTCTGTTTGTTCAACTAAAAGAGTTGAACCTCAGTTTTGATTGAGCCGTTCTGAAACACTCTTTCTGTAGAAAATGCAAGTGGAGATTCGGAGCGCTAAGAGGGTAATAGTGGAAAAAGGAATGTCTCCAAATATAAACTACACAGAATCATTCTGTGAAACTTCTTTCTGATCTGTGCATTCAGCTAACAGAGTTAAACCATAGTTTTGATTGAGCAGATCTGAACACTCTTTCTGTAGAAAATGCAACTGGACATTTGGAGCGCTAAGAGAGTAGTAGTGGAAAAAGGAATATATTCAAATATAAACTACACAGAAGCATTCTGTGAAACTTCTTTCCGATCTGAGCATTCAGCTAACAGAGTTAAACCATACTTTTGATTGAGCAGTTTTGAAACACTCTGTCTGTAGAAAATGCAACTGGACATTCGTAGCGCTAAGTGGGTAATAGTGGAAAAAAGAATATGTTCAAATATAAACTACACAGAAGCATTGTATGAAACTTCTTTCTCTTCTGTGCATTCAACTAACAGAGTTGAACCTTACTTTTGATTGAGCCGTTCTGAAACACTCTTTCTGTAGAAACTGCAATTGGACATTCTGAGCGCTAAGAGGCCTATATTGGGAAAAAGAATGTCTACAAATAAAAACTACACAGAAGAATTGTGTGAAACTTCTTTCTGTTCTGTTTGTTCAACTGAAAGAGTTGAACCTTAGTTTTGATTGAGCCGTTCTGAAACACTCTTTCTGTAGAAAATGCAAGTGGAGATTCGGAGCGCTAAGAGGGTAATAGTGGAAAAAGGAATGTCTCCAAATATAAACTACACAGAATCATTCTGTGAAACTTCTTTCTGATATGTGCATTCAGCTAACATAGTTAAACCATACTTTTGATTGAGCAGATCTGAACACTCTTTCTGTAGAAAATGCAACTGGACATTTGGAGCGCTAAGAGAGTAGTAGTGGAAAAAGGAATATATTCAAATATAAACTACACAGAAGCATTCTGTGAAACTTCTTTCCGATCTGAGCATTCAGCTAACAGAGTTAAACCATACTTTTGATTGAGCAGTTTTGAAACACTCTGTCTGTAGAAAATGCAACTGGACATTCGTAGCGCTAAGTGGGTAATAGTGGAAAAAAGAATATGTTCAAATATAAACTACACAGAAGCATTGTATGAAACTTCTTTCTGTTCTGTGCATTCAACTAACAGAGTTGAACCTTACTTTTGATTGAGCCGTTCTGAAACACTCTTTCTGTAGAAACTGCAATTGGACATTCTGAGCGCTAAGAGTCCTCTATTGGGAAAAATAATATCTTCAAATAAAAACTACACAGAAGCATTGTGTGAAACTTATTTCTGATATGTTCATTAAGCTAACAGAGTTAAACCATACTTTTGATTGCGCAGTTCTGAACACTCTTTCTGTAGAAAATGCAAGTGGACATTCGGAGCGCTAAGAGGGTAAAAATAGAAAAAGGAATATATTCAAACATAAACTACACAGTAGCATTCTGTGAAAATTCTTTCTGTTCTGTGCATTCAACTAACAGAGTTGAACCTTACTTTTGATTGAGCCGTTCTGAAACACTCTTTCTGTAGAAACTGCAATTGGTCATGCTAAGCACTAAGAGGCCTACATTGGGAAAAAGAATATCTTCAAATAAAAACTACACAGATGCATTCTGTGAAACTTATTTCTGATCTGTAAATTCAGTTAACAGAGATAAAACATATTTTTGATTGAGCAGTTATGAAACACTCTTTTTGTAGAAAATGCAAGTGGAGATTCGGAGCGCTAAGAGGGTAATAGTGGAAAAAGGAATGTCTTCAAATATAAACTACACAGAATCATTCGGTGAAACTTCTTTCTGATCTGTGCATTCAGCTAACAGAGTTAAACCATACTTTTGATTGAGCAGATCTGAACACTCTTTCTGTAGAAAATGCAACTGGACATTTGGAGCGCTAAGAGCGTAGTAGTGGAAAAAGGAATATATTCAAATATAAACTACACAGAAGCATTCTGTGAAACTTCTTTCTGATCTGAGCATTCAGCTAACAGAGTTAAACCATACTTTTGATTGAGCAGTTTTGAAACACTCTGTCTGTAGAAAATGCAACTGGACATTCGTAGCGCTAAGTGGGTAAGAGTGGAAAAAAGAATATGTTCAAATATAAACTACACAGAAGCATTGTATGAAACTTCTTTCTGTTCTGTGCATTCAACTAACAGAGTTGAACCTTACTTTTGATTGAGCCTTTCTGAAACACTCTTTCTGTAGAAACTGCAATTGGACATTCTGAGCGCTAAGAGGCCTATATTGGGAAAAAGAATGTCTACAAATAAAAACTACACAGAAGAATTGTGTGAAACTTCTTTCTGTTCTGTTTGTTCAACTAAAAGAGTTGAACCTTAGTTTTGATTGAGCCGTTCTGAAACACTCTTTCTGTAGAAAATGCAAGTGGAGATTCGGAGCGCTAAGCGGGTAATAGTGGAAAAAGGAATGTCTCCAAATATAAACTACACAGAATCATTCTGTGAAACATCTTTCTGATCTGTGCATTCAGCTAACAGAGTTAAACCATACTTTTGATTGAGCAGATCTGAACACTCTTTCTGTAGAAAATGGAACTGGACATTTGGAGCGCTAAGAGAGTAGTAGTGGAAAAAGGAATATATTCAAATATAAACTACACAGTAGCATTCTGTGAAAATTCTTTCTGTGCTGTGCATTCAACTAACAGAGTTCAACCTTACTTTAGATTGAGCCGTTCTGAAACACTCTTTCTGTAGAAACTGCAATTGGACATGCTAAGCGCTAAGAGGGCTACATTGGGAAAAAGAATATCTTCAAATAAAAACTACACAGATGCATTCTGTGAAACATATTTCTGATCTGTAAATTCAGTTAACAGAGAAAAAACATATTTTTGATTGAGCAGTTATGAAACACTCTTTTTGTAGAAAATGCAAGTGGAGATTCGGAGCGCTAAGAGGGTAATAGTGGAAAAAGGAATGTCTTCAAATATAAACTACACAGAATCATTCGGTGAAACTTCTTTCTGATCTGTGCATTCAGCTAACAGAGTTAAACCATACTTTTGATTGAGCAGAACTGAACACTCTTTCTGTAGAAAATGCAACTGGACATTTGGAGCGCTAAGAGCGTAGTAGTGGAAAAAGGAATATATCCAAATATAAACTACACAGAAGCATTCTGTGAAACTTCTTTCTGATCTGAGCATTCAGCTAACAGAGTTAAACCATACTTTTGATTGAGCAGTTTTGAAACACTCTGTCTGTAGAAAATGCAACTGGACATTCGTAGCGCTAAGTGGGTAATAGTGGAAAAAAGAATATGTTCAAATATAAACTACACAGAAGCATTGTATGAAACTTCTTTCTGTTCTGTGCATTCAACTAACAGAGTTGAACCTTACTTTTGATTGAGCCGTTCTGAAACACTCTTTCTGTAGAAACTGCAATTGGACATTCTGAGCGCTAAGAGGCCCATATTGGGAAAAAGAATGTCTACAAATAAAAACTACACAGAAGAATTGTGTGAAACTTCTTTCTGTTCTGTTTGTTCAACTAAAAGAGTTGAACCTTAGTTTTGATTGAGCCGTTCTGAAACACTCTTTCTGTAGAAAATGCAAGTGGAGATTCGGAGCGCTAAGCGGGTAATAGTGGAAAAAGGAATGTCTCCAAATATAAACTACACAGAATCATTCTGTGAAACTTCTTTCTGATCTGTGCATTCAGCTAACAGAGTTAAACCATACTTTTGATTGAGCAGATCTGAACACTCTTTCTGTAGAAAATGGAACTGGACATTTGGAGCGCTAAGAGAGTAGTAGTGGAAAAAGGAATATATTCAAATATAAACTACACAGAAGCATTCTGTGAAACTTCTTTCTGATCTGAGCATTCAGCTAACAAAGTTAAACCATACTTTTGATTGAGCAGTTTTGAAACACTCTGTCTGTAGAAAATGCAACTGGACATTCGTAGCGCTAAGTGGGTAATAGTGGAAAAAAGAATATGTTCAAATATAAACTACACAGAAGCATTGTATGAAACTTCTCTCTGTTCTGTGCATTCAACTAACAGAGTTGAACCTTACTTTTGATTGAGCCTTTCTGAAACACTCTTTCTGTAGAAACTGCAATTGGACATTCTGAGCGCTAAGAGGCCTATATTGGGAAAAATAATATCTTCAAATAAAAACTACACAGAAGCATTGTGTGAAACTTATTTCTGATATGTTCATTAAGCTAACAGAGTTAAAACATACTTTTGATTGCGCAGTTCTGAACACTCTTTCTGTAGAAAATGCAAGTGGACATTCGGAGCGCTAAGAGGGTATTAGTGGAAAAAGGAATATATTCAAATATAAACTACACAGTAGCATTCTGTGAAAATTCTTTCTGTTCTGTGCATTCAACTAACAGAGTTGAACCTTACTTTTGATTGAGCCGTTCTGAAACACTCTTTCTGTAGAAACTGCAATTGGACATGCTAAGCGCTAAGAGGGCTACATTGGGAAAAAGAATATCTTCAAATAAAAACTACACAGATGCATTCTGTGAAACTTATTTCTGATCTGTAAATTCAGTTAACAGAGAAAAAACATATTTTTGATTGAGCAGTTATGAAACACTCTTTTTGTAGAAAATGCAAGTGGAGATTCGGAGCGCTAAGAGGGTAATAGTGGAAAAAGGAATGTCTTCAAATATAAACTACACAGACTCATTCGGTGAAACTTCTTTCTGATCTGTGCATTCAGCTAACAGAGTTAAACCATACTTTTGATTGAGCAGAACTGAACACTCTTTCTGTAGAAAATGCAACTGGACATTTGGAGCGCTAAGAGCGTAGTAGTGGAAAAAGGAATATATCCAAATATAAACTACACAGAAGCATTCTGTGAAACTTCTTTCTGATCTGAGCATTCAGCTAACAGAGTTAAACCATACTTTTGATTGAGCAGTTTTGAAACACTCTGTCTGCAGAAAATGCAACTGGACATTCGTAGCGCTAAGTGGGTAATAGTGGAAAAAAGAATATGTTCAAATATAAACTACACAGAAGCATTGTATGAAACTACTTTCTGTTCTGTGCATTCAACTAACAGAGTTGAACCTTACTTTTGATTGAGCCGTTCTGAAACACTCTTTCTGTAGAAACTGCAATTGGACATTCTGAGCGCTAAGAGGCCTATATTGGGAAAAAGAATGTCTACACATAAAAACAACACAGAGGAATTGTGTGAAACTACTTTCTGTTCTGTTTGTTCAACTAAAAGAGTTGAACCTTAGTTTTGATTGAGCCGTTCTGAAACCCTCTTTCTGTAGAAAATGCAAGTGGAGATTCGGAGCGCTAAGAGGGTAATAGTGGAAAAAGGAATGTCTCCAAATATAAACTACACAGAATCATTCTGTGAAACTTCTTTCTGATCTGTGCATTCAGCTAACAGATTTAAACCATAATTTTGATTGAGCAGATCTGAACACTCTTTCTGTAGAAAATGCAACTGGACATTTGGAGCGCTAAGAGAGTAGTAGTGGAAAAAGGAATATATTCAAATATAAACTACACAGAATCATTCTGTGAAACTTCTTTCTGATCTGAGCATTCAGCTAACAGAGTTAAACCATACTTTTGATTGAGCAGTTTTGAAACACTCTGTCTGTAGAAAATGCAACTGGACATTCGTAGCGCTAAGTGGGTAATAGTGGAAAAAAGAATATGTTCAAATATAAACTACACAGAAGCATTGTATGAAACTGCTTTCTGTTCTGTGCATTCAACTAACAGAGTTGAACCTTACTTTTGATTGAGCCTTTCTGAAACACTCTTTCTGTAGAAACTGCAATTGGACATTCTGAGCGCTAGGAGGCCTCTATTGGGAAAAATAATATCTTCAAATAAAAACTACACAGAAGCATTGTGTGAAACTTATTTCTGATATGTTCATTAAGCTAACAGAGTTAAACCATACTTTTGATTGTGCAGTTCTGAACACTCTTTCTGTAGAAAATGGAAGTGGACATTCGGAGCGCTAAGAGGGTAATAGTGGAAAAAGGAATATATTCAAATATAAACTACACAGTAGCATTCTGTGAAAATTCTTTCTGTTCTGTGCATTCAACTAACAGAGTTGAACCTTACTTTTTATTGAGCCGTTCTGAAACACTCTTTCTGAAAAACTGCAATTGGACATGCTAAGCGCTAAGAGGCCTACATTGGGAAAAAGAATATCTTCAAATAAAAACTACACAGATGCATTCGGTGAAACTTATTTCTGATCTGTAAATTCAGTTAACAGAGATAAAACATATTTTTGATTGAGCAGTTATGAAACACTCTTTTTGTAGAAAATGCAAGTGGAGTTTCGGAGCTCTAAGAGGGTAATAGTGGAAAAATGAATGTCTTCAAATATAAACTACACAGAATCATTCGGTGAAACTTCTTTCTGATCTGTGCATTCAGCTAACAGAGTTAAACCATACTTTGATTGAGCAGATCTGAACACTCTTTCTGTAGAAAATGCAACTGGACATTTGGAGCGCTAAGAGCGTAGTAGTGGAAAAAGGAATATATTCAAATATAAACTACACAGAAGCATTCGGTGAAACTTCTTTCTGATCTGAGCATTCAGCTAACAGAATTAAACCATACTTTTGATTGCGCAGTTTTGAAACACTCTGTCTGTAGAAAATGCAACTGGACATTCGTAGCGCTAAGTGGGTAATAGTGGAAAAAAGAATATGTTCAAATATAAACTACACAGAAGCAGTGTATGAAACTTCTTTCTGTTCTGTGCATTCAACTAACAGAGTTGAACCTTACTTTGATTGAGCCGTTCTGAAACACTCTTTCTGTAGAAACTGCAATTGGACATTCTGAGCGCTAAGAGGCCTATAATGGGAAAAAGAATGTCTACAAATAAAAACTACCCAGAAGAATTGTGTGAAACTTCTTTCTGTTCTGTTTGTTCAACTAAAAGAGTTGAACCTCAGTTTTGATTGAGCCGTTCTGAAACACTCTTTCTGTAGAAAATGCAAGTGGAGATTCGGAGCGCTAAGAGTGTAATAGTGGAAAAAGGAATGTCTCCAAATATAAACTACACAGAATCATTCTGTGAAACTTCTTTCTGATCTGTGCATTCAGCTAACAGAGTTAAACCATAGCTTTGATTGAGCAGATCTGAACACTCTTTCTGTAGAAAATGCAACTGGACATTTGGAGCGCTAAGAGAGTAGTAGTGGAAAAAGGAATATATTCAAATATAAACTACACAGAAGCATTCTGTAAAACTTCTTTCCGATCTGAGCATTCAGCTAACAGAGTTAAACCATACTTTTGATTGAGCAGTTTTGAAACACTCTGTCTGTAGAAAATGCAACTGGACATTCGTAGCGCTAAGTGGGTAATAGTGGAAAAAAGAATATGTTCAAATATAAACTACACAGAAGCATTGTATGAAACTTCTTTCTGTTCTGTGCATTCAACTAACAGAGTTGAACCTTACTTTTGATTGAGCCGTTCTGAAACACTCTTTCTGTAGAAACTGCAATTGGACATTCTGAGCGCTAAGAGGCCTATATTGGGAAAAAGAATGTCTACAAATAAAAACTACACAGAAGAATTGTGTGAAACTTCTTTCTGTTCTGTTTGTTCAACTGAAAGAGTTGAACCTTAGTTTTGATTGAGCCGTTCTGAAACACTCTTTCTGTAGAAAATGCAAGTGGAGATTCGGAGCGCTAAGTGGGTAATAGTGGAAAAAGGAATGTCTCCAAATATAAACTACACAGAATCATTCTGTGAAACTTCTTTCTGATCTGTGCATTCAGCTAACAGAGTTAAACCATACTTTTGATTGAGCAGATCTGAACACTCTTTCTGTAGAAAATGCAACTGGACATTTGGAGCGCTAAGAGAGTAGTAGTGGAAAAAGGAATATATTCAAATATAAACTACACAGAAGCATTCTGTGAAACTTCTTTCCGATCTGAGCATTCAGCTAACAGAGTTAAACCATACTTTTGATTGAGCACTTTTGAAACACTCTGTCTGTAGAAAATGCAACTGGACATTCGTAGCGCTAAGTGGGTAATAGTGGAAAAAAGAATATGTTCAAATATAAACTACACAGAAGCATTGTATGAAACTTCTTTCTGTTCTGTGCATTCAACTAACAGAGTTGAACCTTACTTTTGATTGAGCCGTTCTGAAACACTCTTTCTGTAGAAACTGCAATTGGACATTCTGAGCGCTAAGAGGCCTCTATTGGGAAAAATCATATCTTCAAATAAAAACTACACAGAAGCATTGTGTGAAACTTATTTCTGATATGTTCATTAAGCTAACAGAGTTAAACCATACTTTTGATTGCGCAGTTCTGAACACTCTTTCTGTAGAAAATGCAAGTGGACATTCGGAGCGCTAAGAGGGTAAAAATAGAAAAAGTAATATATTCAAATATAAACTACACAGTAGCATTCTGTGAAAATTCTTTCTGTTCCGTGCATTCAACTAACAGAGTTGAACCTTACTTTTGATTGAGCCGTTCTGAAACACTCTTTCTGTAGAAACTGCAATTGGACATGCTAAGCGCTAAGAGACCTACATTGGGAAAAAGAATATCTTCAAATAAAAACTACACAGATGCATTCTGTGAAACTTATTTCTGATCTGTAAATTCAGTTAACAGAGATAAAACATATTTTTGATTGAGCAGTTATGAAACACTCTTTTTGTAGAAAATGCAAGTGGAGATTCGGAGCGCTAAGAGGGTAATAGTGGAAAAAGGAATGTCTTCAAATATAAACTACACAGAATCATTCGGTGAAACTTCTTTCTGATCTGTGCATTCAGCTAACAGAGTTAAACCATAATTTTGATTGAGCAGATCTGAACACTCTTTCTGTAGAAAATGCAACTGGACATTTGGAGCGCTAAGAGCGTAGTAGTGGAAAAAGGAATATATTCAAATATAAACTACACAGAAGCATTCTGTGAAACTTCTTTCTGATCTGAGCATTCAGCTAACAGAGTTAAACCATACTTTTGATTGAGCAGTTTTGAAACACTCTGTCTGTAGAAAATGCAACTGGACATTCGTAGCGCTAAGTGGGTAATAGTGGAAAAAAAATATGTTCAAATATAAACTACACAGAAGCATTGTATGAAACTTCTTTCTGTTCTGTGCATTCAACTAACAGAGTTGAACCTTACTTTTGATTGAGCCTTTCTGAAACACTCTTTCTGTAGAAACTGCAATTGGACATTCTGAGCGCTAGGAGGCATCTATTGGGAAAAATAATATCTTCAAATAAAAACTACACAGAAGCATTGTGTGAAACTTATTTCTGATATGTTCATTAAGCAAACAGTGTTAAACCATACTTTTGATTGTGCAGTTCTGAACACTCTTTCTGTAGAAACTTCAATTGGACATTCTGAGCGCTAAGAGGCCTATATTGGGAAAAAGAATGTCTACAAATAAAAACTACACAGAAGAATTGTGTGAAACTTCTTTCTGTTCTGTTTGTTCAACTAAAAGAGTTGAACCTTAGTTTTGATTGAGCCGTTCTGAAACACTCTTTCTGTAGAAAATGCAAGTGGAGATTCGGAGCGCTAAGCGGGTAATAGTGGAAAAAGGAATGTCTCCAAATATAAACTACACAGAATCAATCTGTGAAACTTCTCTCTGATCTGTGCATTCAGCTAACAGAGTTAAACCATACTTTTGATGGAGCAGGTCTGAACACTCTTTCTGTAGAAAATGGAACTGAACATTTGGAGCGCTAAGAGAGTAGTAGTGGAAAACGGAATATATTCAAATATAAACTACACAGAAGCATTCTGTGAAACTTCTTTCTGATCTGAGCATTCAGCTAACAGAGTTAAACCATACTTTTGATTGAGCAGTTTTGAAACACTCTGTCTGTAGAAAATGCAACTGGACATTCGTAGCGCTAAGTGGGTAATAGTGGAAAAAAGAATATGTTCAAATATAAACTACACAGAAGCATTGTATGAAAATTCTCTCTCTTCTGTGCATTCAACTAACAGAGTTGAACCTTACTTTTGATTGAGCCTTTCTGAAACACTCTTTCTGTAGAAACTGCAATTGGACATTCTGAGCGCTAAGAGGCCTATATTGGGAAAAATAATATCTTCAAATAAAAACTACACAGAAGCATTGTGTGAAACTTATTTCTGATATGTTCATTAAGCTAACAGAGTTAAACCATACTTTTGATTGCGCAGTTCAGAACACTCTTTCTGTAGAAAATGCAAGTGGACATTCGGAGCGCTAAGAGGGTAAGAGTGGAAAAAGTAATATATTCAAATATAAACTACACAGTAGCATTCTGTGAAAATTCTTTCTGTTCTGTGCATTCAACTAACAGAGTTGAACCTTACTTTTGATTGAGCCGTTCTGAAACACTCTTTCTGAAAAACTGCAATTGGACATGCTAAGCGCTAAGAGGCCTACATTGGGAAAAAGAATATCTTCAAATAAAAACTACACAGATGCATTCGGTGAAACTTATTTCTGATCTGTAAATTCAGTTAACAGAGATAAAACATATTTTTGATTGAGCAGTTATGAAACACTCTTTTTGTAGAAAATGCAAGTGGAGTTTCGGAGCTCTAAGAGGGTAATAGTGGAAAAATGAATGTCTTCAAATATAAACTACACAGAATCATTCGGTGAAACTTCTTTCTGATCTGTGCATTCAGCTAACAGAGTTAAACCATACTTATGATTGAGCAGATCTGAACACTCTTTCTGTAGAAAATGCAACTGGACATTTGGAGCGCTAAGAGCGTAGTAGTGGAAAAAGGAATGTATTCAAATATAAACTACACAGAAGCATTCTGTGAAACTTCTTTCTGATCTGAGCATTCAGCTAACAGAGTTAAACCATACTTTTGATTGAGCAGTTTTGAAACACTCTGTCTGTAGAAAATGCAACTGGACATTCGTAGCGCTAAGTGGGTAATAGTGGAAAAAAGAATATGTTCAAATATAAACTACACAGAAGCATTGTATGAAACTTCTCTCTGTTCTGTGCATTCAACTAACAGAGTTGAACCTTACTTTTGATTGAGCCTTTCTGAAACGCTCTTTCTGTAGAAACTGCAATTGGACATTCTGAGCGCTAAGAGGCCTATATTGGGAAAAATAATATCTTCAAATAAAAAATACACAGAAGCATTGTGTGAAACTTATTTCTGATATGTTCATTAAGCTAACAGAGTTAAACCATATTTTTGATTGCGCAGTTCTGAACACTCTTTCTGTAGAAAATGCAAGTGGACATTCGGAGCGCTAAGAGGGTAATAGTGGAAAAAGGAATATATTCAAATATAAACTACACAGTAGCATTCTGTGAAAATTCTTTCTGTTGTGTGCATTCAACTAACAGAGTTGAACCTTACTTTTTATTGAGCCGTTCTGAAACACTCTTTCTGAAAAACTGCAATTGGACATGCTAAGCGCTAAGAGGCCTACATTGGGAAAAAGAATATCTTCAAATAAAAACTACACAGATGCATTCGGTGAAACTTATTTCTGATCTGTAAATTCAGTTAACAGAGATAAAACATATTTTTGATTGAGCAGTTATGAAACACTCTTTTTGTAGAAAATGCAAGTGGAGTTTCGGAGCTCTAAGAGGGTAATAGTGGAAAAATGAATGTCTTCAAATATAAACTACACAGAATCATTCGGTGAAACTTCTTTCTGATCTGTGCATTCAGCTAACAGAGTTAAACCATACTTTGATTGAGCAGATCTGAACACTCTTTCTGTAGAAAATGCAACTGGACATTTGGAGCGCTAAGAGCGTAGTAGTGGAAAAAGGAATATATTCAAATATAAACTACACAGAAGCATTCGGTGAAACTTCTTTCTGATCTGAGCATTCAGCTAACAGAATTAAACCATACTTTTGATTGCGCAGTTTTGAAACACTCTGTCTGTAGAAAATGCAACTGGACATTCGTAGCGCTAAGTGGGTAATAGTGGAAAAAAGAATATGTTCAAATATAAACTACACAGAAGCATTGTATGAAACTTCTTTCTGTTCTGTGCATTCAACTAACAGAGTTGAACCTTACTTTTGATTGAGCCGTTCTGAAACACTCTTTCTGTAGAAACTGCAATTGGACATTCTGAGCGCTAAGAGGCCTATAATGGGAAAAAGAATGTCTACAAATAAAAACTACCCAGAAGAATTGTGTGAAACTTCTTTCTGTTCTGTTTGTTCAACTAAAAGAGTTGAACCTCAGTTTTGATTGAGCCGTTCTGAAACACTCTTTCTGTAGAAAATGCAAGTGGAGATTCGGAGCGCTAAGAGGGTAATAGTGGAAAAAGGAATGTCTCCAAATATAAACTACACAGAATCATTCTGTGAAACTTCTTTCTGATCTGTGCATTCAGCTAACAGAGTTAAACCATAGTTTTGATTGAGCAGATCTGAACACTCTTTCTGTAGAAAATGCAACTGGACATTTGGAGCGCTAAGAGAGTAGTAGTGGAAAAAGGAATATATTCAAATATAAACTACACAGAAGCATTCTGTGAAACTTCTTTCCGATCTGAGCATTCAGCTAACAGAGTTAAACCATACTTTTGATTGAGCAGTTTTGAAACACTCTGTCTGTAGAAAATGCAACTGGACATTCGTAGCGCTAAGTGGGTAATAGTGGAAAAAAGAATATGTTCAAATATAAACTACACAGAAGCATTGTATGAAACTTCTTTCTGTTCTGTGCATTCAACTAACAGAGTTGAACCTTACTTTTGATTGAGCCGTTCTGAAACACTCTTTCTGTAGAAACTGCAATTGGACATTCTGAGCGCTAAGAGGCCTATATTGGGAAAAAGAATGTCTACAAATAAAAACTACACAGAAGAATTGTGTGAAACTTCTTTCTGTTCTGTTTGTTCAACTGAAAGAGTTGAACCTTAGTTTTGATTGAGCCGTTCTGAAACACTCTTTCTGTAGAAAATGCAAGTGGAGATTCGGAGCGCTAAGAGGGTAATAGTGGAAAAAGGAATGTCTCCAAATATAAACTACACAGAATCATTCTGTGAAACTTCTTTCTGATATGTGCATTCAGCTAACATAGTTAAACCATACTTTTGATTGAGCAGATCTGAACACTCTTTCTGTAGAAAATGCAACTGGACATTTGGAGCGCTAAGAGAGTAGTAGTGGAAAAAGGAATATATTCAAATATAAACTACACAGAAGCATTCTGTGAAACTTCTTTCCGATCTGAGCATTCAGCTAACAGAGTTAAACCATACTTTTGATTGAGCAGTTTTGAAACACTCTGTCTGTAGAAAATGCAACTGGACATTCGTAGCGCTAAGTGGGTAATAGTGGAAAAAAGAATATGTTCAAATATAAACTACACAGAAGCATTGTATGAAACTTCTTTCTGTTCTGTGCATTCAACTAACAGAGTTGAACCTTACTTTTGATTGAGCCGTTCTGAAACACTCTTTCTGTAGAAACTGCAATTGGACATTCTGAGCGCTAAGAGTCCTCTATTGGGAAAAATAATATCTTCAAATAAAAACTACACAGAAGCATTGTGTGAAACTTATTTCTGATATGTTCATTAAGCTAACAGAGTTAAACCATACTTTTGATTGCGCAGTTCTGAACACTCTTTCTGTAGAAAATGCAAGTGGACATTCGGAGCGCTAAGAGGGTAAAAATAGAAAAAGGAATATATTCAAACATAAACTACACAGTAGCATTCTGTGAAAATTCTTTCTGTTCTGTGCATTCAACTAACAGAGTTGAACCTTACTTTTGATTGAGCCGTTCTGAAACACTCTTTCTGTAGAAACTGCAATTGGACATGCTAAGCACTAAGAGGCCTACATTGGGAAAAAGAATATCTTCAAATAAAAACTACACAGATGCATTCTGTGAAACTTATTTCTGATCTGTAAATTCAGTTAACAGAGATAAAACATATTTTTGATTGAGCAGTTATGAAACACTCTTTTTGTAGAAAATGCAAGTGGAAATTCGGAGCGCTAAGAGGGTAATAGTGGAAAAAGGAATGTCTTCAAATATAAACTACACAGAATCATTCGGTGAAACTTCTTTCTGATCTGTGCATTCAGCTAACAGAGTTAAACCATACTTTTGATTGAGCAGATCTGAACACTCTTTCTGTAGAAAATGCAACTGGACATTTGGAGCGCTAAGAGCGTAGTAGTGGAAAAAGGAATATATTCAAATATAAACTACACAGAAGCATTCTGTGAAACTTCTTTCTGATCTGAGCATTCAGCTAACAGAGTTAAACCATACTTTTGATTGAGCAGTTTTGAAACACTCTGTCTGTAGAAAATGCAACTGGACATTCGTAGCGCTAAGTGGGTAAGAGTGGAAAAAAGAATATGTTCAAATATAAACTACACAGAAGCATTGTATGAAACTTCTTTCTGTTCTGTGCATTCAACTAACAGAGTTGAACCTTACTTTTGATTGAGCCTTTCTGAAACACTCTTTCTGTAGAAACTGCAATTGGACATTCTGAGCGCTAAGAGGCCTATATTGGGAAAAAGAATGTCTACAAATAAAAACTACACAGAAGAATTGTGTGAAACTTCTTTCTGTTCTGTTTGTTCAACTAAAAGAGTTGAACCTTAGTTTTGATTGAGCCGTTCTGAAACACTCTTTCTGTAGAAAATGCAAGTGGAGATTCGGAGCGCTAAGCGGGTAATAGTGGAAAAAGGAATGTCTCCAAATATAAACTACACAGAATCATTCTGTGAAACATCTTTCTGATCTGTGCATTCAGCTAACAGAGTTAAACCATACTTTTGATTGAGCAGATCTGAACACTCTTTCTGTAGAAAATGGAACTGGACATTTGGAGCGCTAAGAGAGTAGTAGTGGAAAAAGGAATATATTCAAATATAAACTACACAGTAGCATTCTGTGAAAATTCTTTCTGTGCTGTGCATTCAACTAACAGAGTTCAACCTTACTTTAGATTGAGCCGTTCTGAAACACTCTTTCTGTAGAAACTGCAATTGGACATGCTAAGCGCTAAGAGGGCTACATTGGGAAAAAGAATATCTTCAAATAAAAACTACACAGATGCATTCTGTGAAACATATTTCTGATCTGTAAATTCAGTTAACAGAGAAAAAACATATTTTTGATTGAGCAGTTATGAAACACTCTTTTTGTAGAAAATGCAAGTGGAGATTCGGAGCGCTAAGAGGGTAATAGTGGAAAAAGGAATGTCTTCAAATATAAACTACACAGAATCATTCGGTGAAACTTCTTTCTGATCTGTGCATTCAGCTAACAGAGTTAAACCATACTTTTGATTGAGCAGAACTGAACACTCTTTCTGTAGAAAATGCAACTGGACATTTGGAGCGCTAAGAGCGTAGTAGTGGAAAAAGGAATATATCCAAATATAAACTACACAGAAGCATTCTGTGAAACTTCTTTCTGATCTGAGCATTCAGCTAACAGAGTTAAACCATACTTTTGATTGAGCAGTTTTGAAACACTCTGTCTGTAGAAAATGCAACTGGACATTCGTAGCGCTAAGTGGGTAATAGTGGAAAAAAGAATATGTTCAAATATAAACTACACAGAAGCATTGTATGAAACTTCTTTCTGTTCTGTGCATTCAACTAACAGAGTTGAACCTTACTTTTGATTGAGCCGTTCTGAAACACTCTTTCTGTAGAAACTGCAATTGGACATTCTGAGCGCTAAGAGGCCCATATTGGGAAAAAGAATGTCTACAAATAAAAACTACACAGAAGAATTGTGTGAAACTTCTTTCTGTTCTGTTTGTTCAACTAAAAGAGTTGAACCTTAGTTTTGATTGAGCCGTTCTGAAACACTCTTTCTGTAGAAAATGCAAGTGGAGATTCGGAGCGCTAAGCGGGTAATAGTGGAAAAAGGAATGTCTCCAAATATAAACTACACAGAATCATTCTGTGAAACTTCTTTCTGATCTGTGCATTCAGCTAACAGAGTTAAACCATACTTTTGATTGAGCAGATCTGAACACTCTTTCTGTAGAAAATGGAACTGGACATTTGGAGCGCTAAGAGAGTAGTAGTGGAAAAAGGAATATATTCAAATATAAACTACACAGAAGCATTCTGTGAAACTTCTTTCTGATCTGAGCATTCAGCTAACAAAGTTAAACCATACTTTTGATTGAGCAGTTTTGAAACACTCTGTCTGTAGAAAATGCAACTGGACATTCGTAGCGCTAAGTGGGTAATAGTGGAAAAAAGAATATGTTCAAATATAAACTACACAGAAGCATTGTATGAAACTTCTCTCTGTTCTGTGCATTCAACTAACAGAGTTGAACCTTACTTTTGATTGAGCCTTTCTGAAACACTCTTTCTGTAGAAACTGCAATTGGACATTCTGAGCGCTAAGAGGCCTATATTGGGAAAAATAATATCTTCAAATAAAAACTACACAGAAGCATTGTGTGAAACTTATTTCTGATATGTTCATTAAGCTAACAGAGTTAAAACATACTTTTGATTGCGCAGTTCTGAACACTCTTTCTGTAGAAAATGCAAGTGGACCTTCGGAGCGCTAAGAGGGTATTAGTGGAAAAAGGAATATATTCAAATATAAACTACACAGTAGCATTCTGTGAAAATTCTTTCTGTTCTGTGCATTCAACTAACAGAGTTGAACCTTACTTTTGATTGAGCCGTTCTGAAACACTCTTTCTGTAGAAACTGCAATTGGACATGCTAAGCGCTAAGAGGGCTACATTGGGAAAAAGAATATCTTCAAATAAAAACTACACAGATGCATTCTGTGAAACTTATTTCTGATCTGTAAATTCAGTTAACAGAGAAAAAACATATTTTTGATTGAGCAGTTATGAAACACTCTTTTTGTAGAAAATGCAAGTGGAGATTCGGAGCGCTAAGAGGGTAATAGTGGAAAAAGGAATGTCTTCAAATATAAACTACACAGACTCATTCGGTGAAACTTCTTTCTGATCTGTGCATTCAGCTAACAGAGTTAAACCATACTTTTGATTGAGCAGAACTGAACACTCTTTCTGTAGAAAATGCAACTGGACATTTGGAGCGCTAAGAGCGTAGTAGTGGAAAAAGGAATATATCCAAATATAAACTACACAGAAGCATTCTGTGAAACTTCTTTCTGATCTGAGCATTCAGCTAACAGAGTTAAACCATACTTTTGATTGAGCAGTTTTGAAACACTCTGTCTGCAGAAAATGCAACTGGACATTCGTAGCGCTAAGTGGGTAATAGTGGAAAAAAGAATATGTTCAAATATAAACTACACAGAAGCATTGTATGAAACTACTTTCTGTTCTGTGCATTCAACTAACAGAGTTGAACCTTACTTTTGATTGAGCCGTTCTGAAACACTCTTTCTGTAGAAACTGCAATTGGACATTCTGAGCGCTAAGAGGCCTATATTGGGAAAAAGAATGTCTACACATAAAAACAACACAGAGGAATTGTGTGAAACTACTTTCTGTTCTGTTTGTTCAACTAAAAGAGTTGAACCTTAGTTTTGATTGAGCCGTTCTGAAACCCTCTTTCTGTAGAAAATGCAAGTGGAGATTCGGAGCGCTAAGAGGGTAATAGTGGAAAAAGGAATGTCTCCAAATATAAACTACACAGAATCATTCTGTGAAACTTCTTTCTGATCTGTGCATTCAGCTAACAGATTTAAACCATAATTTTGATTGAGCAGATCTGAACACTCTTTCTGTAGAAAATGCAACTGGACATTTGGAGCGCTAAGAGAGTAGTAGTGGAAAAAGGAATATATTCAAATATAAACTACACAGAATCATTCTGTGAAACTTCTTTCTGATCTGAGCATTCAGCTAACAGAGTTAAACCATACTTTTGATTGAGCAGTTTTGAAACACTCTGTCTGTAGAAAATGCAACTGGACATTCGTAGCGCTAAGTGGGTAATAGTGGAAAAAAGAATATGTTCAAATATAAACTACACAGAAGCATTGTATGAAACTGCTTTCTGTTCTGTGCATTCAACTAACAGAGTTGAACCTTACTTTTGATTGAGCCTTTCTGAAACACTCTTTCTGTAGAAACTGCAATTGGACATTCTGAGCGCTAGGAGGCCTCTATTGGGAAAAATAATATCTTCAAATAAAAACTACACAGAAGCATTGTGTGAAACTTATTTCTGATATGTTCATTAAGCTAACAGAGTTAAACCATACTTTTGATTGTGCAGTTCTGAACACTCTTTCTGTAGAAAATGGAAGTGGACATTCGGAGCGCTAAGAGGGTAATAGTGGAAAAAGGAATATATTCAAATATAAACTACACAGTAGCATTCTGTGAAAATTCTTTCTGTTCTGTGCATTCAACTAACAGAGTTGAACCTTACTTTTTATTGAGCCGTTCTGAAACACTCTTTCTGAAAAACTGCAATTGGACATGCTAAGCGCTAAGAGGCCTACATTGGGAAAAAGAATATCTTCAAATAAAAACTACACAGATGCATTCGGTGAAACTTATTTCTGATCTGTAAATTCAGTTAACAGAGATAAAACATATTTTTGATTGAGCAGTTATGAAACACTCTTTTTGTAGAAAATGCAAGTGGAGTTTCGGAGCTCTAAGAGGGTAATAGTGGAAAAATGAATGTCTTCAAATATAAACTACACAGAATCATTCGGTGAAACTTCTTTCTGATCTGTGCATTCAGCTAACAGAGTTAAACCATACTTTGATTGAGCAGATCTGAACACTCTTTCTGTAGAAAATGCAACTGGACATTTGGAGCGCTAAGAGCGTAGTAGTGGAAAAAGGAATATATTCAAATATAAACTACACAGAAGCATTCGGTGAAACTTCTTTCTGATCTGAGCATTCAGCTAACAGAATTAAACCATACTTTTGATTGCGCAGTTTTGAAACACTCTGTCTGTAGAAAATGCAACTGGACATTCGTAGCGCTAAGTGGGTAATAGTGGAAAAAAGAATATGTTCAAATATAAACTACACAGAAGCAGTGTATGAAACTTCTTTCTGTTCTGTGCATTCAACTAACAGAGTTGAACCTTACTTTTGATTGAGCCGTTCTGAAACACTCTTTCTGTAGAAACTGCAATTGGACATTCTGAGCGCTAAGAGGCCTATAATGGGAAAAAGAATGTCTACAAATAAAAACTACCCAGAAGAATTGTGTGAAACTTCTTTCTGTTCTGTTTGTTCAACTAAAAGAGTTGAACCTCAGTTTTGATTGAGCCGTTCTGAAACACTCTTTCTGTAGAAAATGCAAGTGGAGATTCGGAGCGCTAAGAGTGTAATAGTGGAAAAAGGAATGTCTCCAAATATAAACTACACAGAATCATTCTGTGAAACTTCTTTCTGATCTGTGCATTCAGCTAACAGAGTTAAACCATAGCTTTGATTGAGCAGATCTGAACACTCTTTCTGTAGAAAATGCAACTGGACATTTGGAGCGCTAAGAGAGTAGTAGTGGAAAAAGGAATATATTCAAATATAAACTACACAGAAGCATTCTGTGAAACTTCTTTCCGATCTGAGCATTCAGCTAACAGAGTTAAACCATACTTTTGATTGAGCAGTTTTGAAACACTCTGTCTGTAGAAAATGCAACTGGACATTCGTAGCGCTAAGTGGGTAATAGTGGAAAAAAGAATATGTTCAAATATAAACTACACAGAAGCATTGTATGAAACTTCTTTCTGTTCTGTGCATTCAACTAACAGAGTTGAACCTTACTTTTGATTGAGCCGTTCTGAAACACTCTTTCTGTAGAAACTGCAATTGGACATTCTGAGCGCTAAGAGGCCTATATTGGGAAAAAGAATGTCTACAAATAAAAACTACACAGAAGAATTGTGTGAAACTTCTTTCTGTTCTGTTTGTTCAACTGAAAGAGTTGAACCTTAGTTTTGATTGAGCCGTTCTGAAACACTCTTTCTGTAGAAAATGCAAGTGGAGATTCGGAGCGCTAAGTGGGTAATAGTGGAAAAAGGAATGTCTCCAAATATAAACTACACAGAATCATTCTGTGAAACTTCTTTCTGATCTGTGCATTCAGCTAACAGAGTTAAACCATACTTTTGATTGAGCAGATCTGAACACTCTTTCTGTAGAAAATGCAACTGGACATTTGGAGCGCTAAGAGAGTAGTAGTGGAAAAAGGAATATATTCAAATATAAACTACACAGAAGCATTCTGTGAAACTTCTTTCCGATCTGAGCATTCAGCTAACAGAGTTAAACCATACTTTTGATTGAGCACTTTTGAAACACTCTGTCTGTAGAAAATGCAACTGGACATTCCTAGCGCTAAGTGGGTAATAGTGGAAAAAAGAATATGTTCAAATATAAACTACACAGAAGCATTGTATGAAACTTCTTTCTGTTCTGTGCATTCAACTAACAGAGTTGAACCTTACTTTTGATTGAGCCGTTCTGAAACACTCTTTCTGTAGAAACTGCAATTGGACATTCTGAGCGCTAAGAGGCCTCTATTGGGAAAAATCATATCTTCAAATAAAAACTACACAGAAGCATTGTGTGAAACTTATTTCTGATATGTTCATTAAGCTAACAGAGTTAAACCATACTTTTGATTGCGCAGTTCTGAACACTCTTTCTGTAGAAAATGCAAGTGGACATTCGGAGCGCTAAGAGGGTAAAAATAGAAAAAGTAATATATTCAAATATAAACTACACAGTAGCATTCTGTGAAAATTCTTTCTGTTCTGTGCATTCAACTAACAGAGTTGAACCTTACTTTTGATTGAGCCGTTCTGAAACACTCTTTCTGTAGAAACTGCAATTGGACATGCTAAGCGCTAAGAGGCCTACATTGGGAAAAAGAATATCTTCAAATAAAAACTACACAGATGCATTCTGTGAAACTTATTTCTGATCTGTAAATTCAGTTAACAGAGATAAAACATATTTTTGATTGAGCAGTTATGAAACACTCTTTTTGTAGAAAATGCAAGTGGAGATTCGGAGCGCTAAGAGGGTAATAGTGGAAAAAGGAATGTCTTCAAATATAAACTACACAGAATCATTCGGTGAAACTTCTTTCTGATCTGTGCATTCAGCTAACAGAGTTAAACCATACTTTTGATTGAGCAGATCTGAACACTCTTTCTGTAGAAAATGCAACTGGACATTTGGAGCGCTAAGAGCGTAGTAGTGGAAAAAGGAATATATTCAAATATAAACTACACAGAAGCATTCTGTGAAACTTCTTTCTGATCTGAGCATTCAGCTAACAGAGTTAAACCATACTTTTGATTGAGCAGTTTTGAAACACTCTGTCTGTAGAAAATGCAACTGGACATTCGTAGCGCTAAGTGGGTAATAGTGGAAAAAAAATATGTTCAAATATAAACTACACAGAAGCATTGTATGAAACTCCTTTCTGTTCTGTGCATTCAACTAACAGAGTTGAACCTTACTTTTGATTGAGCCTTTCTGAAACACTCTTTCTGTAGAAACTGCAATTGGACATTCTGAGCGCTAGGAGGCATCTATTGGGAAAAATAATATCTTCAAATAAAAACTACACAGAAGCATTGTGTGAAACTTATTTCTGATATGTTCATTAAGCAAACAGTGTTAAACCATACTTTTGATTGTGCAGTTCTGAACACTCTTTCTGTAGAAACTTCAATTGGACATTCTGAGCGCTAAGAGGCCTATATTGGGAAAAAGAATGTCTACAAATAAAAACTACACAGAAGAATTGTGTGAAACTTCTTTCTGTTCTGTTTGTTCAACTAAAAGAGTTGAACCTTAGTTTTGATTGAGCCGTTCTGAAACACTCTTTCTGTAGAAAATGCAAGTGGAGATTCGGAGCGCTAAGCGGGTAATAGTGGAAAAAGGAATGTCTCCAAATATAAACTACACAGAATCAATCTGTGAAACTTCTCTCTGATCTGTGCATTCAGCTAACAGAGTTAAACCATACTTTTGATGGAGCAGGTCTGAACACTCTTTCTGTAGAAAATGGAACTGAACATTTGGAGCGCTAAGAGAGTAGTAGTGGAAAACGGAATATATTCAAATATAAACTACACAGAAGCATTCTGTGAAACTTCTTTCTGATCTGAGCATTCAGCTAACAGAGTTAAACCATACTTTTGATTGAGCAGTTTTGAAACACTCTGTCTGTAGAAAATGCAACTGGACATTCGTAGCGCTAAGTGGGTAATAGTGGAAAAAAGAATATGTTCAAATATAAACTACACAGAAGCATTGTATGAAAATTCTCTCTCTTCTGTGCATTCAACTAACAGAGTTGAACCTTACTTTTGATTGAGCCTTTCTGAAACACTCTTTCTGTAGAAACTGCAATTGGACATTCTGAGCGCTAAGAGGCCTATATTGGGAAAAATAATATCTTCAAATAAAAACTACACAGAAGCATTGTGTGAAACTTATTTCTGATATGTTCATTAAGCTAACAGAGTTAAACCATACTTTTGATTGCGCAGTTCTGAACACTCTTTCTGTAGAAAATGCAAGTGGACATTCGGAGCGCTAAGAGGGTAAGAGTGGAAAAAGTAATATATTCAAATATAAACTACACAGTAGCATTCTGTGAAAATTCTTTCTGTTCTGTGCATTCAACTAACAGAGTTGAACCTTACTTTTGATTGAGCCGTTCTGAAACACTCTTTCTGTAGAAACTGCAATTGGACATGCTAAGCGCTAAGAGGCCTACATTGGGAAAAAGAATATCTTCAAATAAAAACTAGACAGATGCATTCTGTGAAACGTATTTCTGATCTGTAAATTCAGTTAACAGAGATAAAACATATTTTTGATTGAGCAGTTATGAAACACTCTTTTTGTAGAAAATGCAAGTGGAGATTCGGAGCGCTAAGAGGGTAATAGTGGAAAAAGGAATGTCTTCAAATATAAACTACACAGAATCATTCGGTGAAACTTCTTTCTGATCTGTGCATTCAGCTAACAGAGTTAAACCATACTTATGATTGAGCAGATCTGAACACTCTTTCTGTAGAAAATGCAACTGGACATTTGGAGCGCTAAGAGCGTAGTAGTGGAAAAAGGAATGTATTCAAATATAAACTACACAGAAGCATTCTGTGAAACTTCTTTCTGATCTGAGCATTCAGCTAACAGAGTTAAACCATACTTTTGATTGAGCAGTTTTGAAACACTCTGTCTGTAGAAAATGCAACTGGACATTCGTAGCGCTAAGTGGGTAATAGTGGAAAAAAGAATATGTTCAAATATAAACTACACAGAAGCATTGTATGAAACTTCTCTCTGTTCTGTGCATTCAACTAACAGAGTTGAACCTTACTTTTGATTGAGCCTTTCTGAAACGCTCTTTCTGTAGAAACTGCAATTGGACATTCTGAGCGCTAAGAGGCCTATATTGGGAAAAATAATATCTTCAAATAAAAAATACACAGAAGCATTGTGTGAAACTTATTTCTGATATGTTCATTAAGCTAACAGAGTTAAACCATATTTTTGATTGCGCAGTTCTGAACACTCTTTCTGTAGAAAATGCAAGTGGACATTCGGAGCGCTAAGAGGGTAATAGTGGAAAAAGGAATATATTCAAATATAAACTACACAGTAGCATTCTGTGAAAATACTTTCTGTTCTGTGCATTCAACTAACAGAGTTGAACCTTACTTTTGATTGAGCCGTTCTGAAACACTCTTTCTGTAGAAACTGCAATTGGACATGCTAAGCGCTAAGAGGCCTACATTGGGAAAAAGAATAACTTCAAATAAAAACTACACAGATGCATTCTGTGAAACTTATTTCTGATCTGTAAATTCAGTTAACAGAGAAAAAACATATTTTTGATTGAGCAGTTATGAAACCCTCTTTTTGTAGAAAATGCAAGTGGAGATTCGGAGCGCTAAGAGGGTAATAGTGGAAAAAGGAATGTCTTCAAATATAAACTACACAGAAACATTCGGTGAAACTTCTTTCTGATCTGTGCATTCAGCTAACAGAGTTAAACCATACTTTTGATTGAGCAGATCTGAACACTCTTTCTGTAGAAAATGCAACTGGACATTTGGAGCGCTAAGAGCGTAGTAGTGGAAAAAGGAATATATTCAAATATAAACTACACAGAAGCATTCTGTGAAACTTCTTTCTGATCTGAGCATTCAGCTAACAGAGTTAAACCATACTTTTGATTGAGCAGTTTTGAAACACTCTGTCTGTAGAAAATGCAACTGGACATTCGTAGCGCTAAGTGGGTAAGAGTGGAAAAAAGAATATGTTCAAATATAAACTACACAGAAGCATTGTATGAAACTTCTTTCTGTTCTGTGCATTCAACTAACAGAGTTGAACCTTACTTTTGATTGAGCCGTTCTGAAACACTCTTTCTGTAGAAACTGCAATTGGACATTCTGAGCGCTAAGAGGCCTATATTGGGAAAAAGAATGTCTACAAATAAAAACTACACAGAAGAATTGTGTGAAACTTCTTTCTGTTCTGTTTGTTCAACTAAAAGATTTGAACCTTAGTTTTGATTGAGCCGTTCTGAAACACTCTTTCTGTAGAAAATGCAAGTGGAGATTCGGAGCGCTAAGCGGGTAATAGTGGAAAAAGGAATGTCTCCAAATATAAACTACACAGAATCAATCTGTGAAACTTCTTTCTGATCTGTGCATTCAGCTAACAGAGTTAAACCATACTTTTGATTGAGCAGGTCTGAACACTCTTTCTGTAGAAAATGGAACTGAACATTTGGAGCGCTAAGAGAGTAGTAGTGGAAAACGGAATATATTCAAATATAAACTACACAGAAGCATTCTGTGAAACTTCTTTCTGATCTGAGCATTCAGCTAACAAAGTTAAACCATACTTTTGATTGAGCAGTTTTGAAACACTCTGTCTGTAGAAAATGCAACTGGACATTCGTAGCGCTAAGTGGGTAATAGTGGAAAAAAGAATATGTTCAAATATAAACTACACAGAAGCATTGTATGAAACTTCTCTCTCTTCTGTGCATTCAACTAACAGAGTTGAACCTTACTTTTGATTGAGCCTTTCTGAAACTCTCTTTCTGTAGAAACTGCAATTGGACATTCTGAGCGCTAAGAGGCCTATATTGGGAAAAATAATATCTTCAAATAAAAACTACACAGAAGCATTGTGTGAAACTTATTTCTGATATGTTCATTAAGCTAACAGAGTTAAACCATACTTTTGATTGCGCAGTTCTGAACACTCTTTCTGTAGAAAATGCAAGTGGACATTCGGAGCGCTAAGAGGGTAAGAGTGGAAAAAGTAATATATTCAAATATAAACTACACAGTAGCATTCTGTGAAAATTCTTTCTGTTCTGTGCATTCAACTAACAGTGTTGAACCTTACTTTTGATTGAGTCGTTCTGAAACACTCTTTCTGTAGAAACTGCAATTGGACATGCTAAGCGCCAAGAGGCCTACATTGGGAAAAAGAATATCTTCAAATAAAAACTACACAGATGCATTCTGTGAAACTTATTTCTGATCTGTAAATTCAGTTAACAGAGATAAAACATATTTTTGATTGAGCAGTTATGAAACACTCTTTTTGTAGAAAATGCAAGTGGAGATTCGGAGCGCTAAGAGGGTAATAGTGGAAAAAGGAATGTCTTCAAATATAAACTACACAGAATCATTCGGTGAAACTTCTTTCTGATCTGTGCATTCAGCTAACAGAGTTAAACCATACTTATGATTGAGCAGATCTGAACACTCTTTCTGTAGAAAATGCAACTGGACATTTGGAGCGCTAAGAGCGTAGTAGTGGAAAAAGGAATGTATTCAAATATAAACTACACAGAAGCATTCTGTGAAACTTCTTTCTGATCTGAGCATTCAGCTAACAGAGTTAAACCATACTTTTGATTGAGCAGTTTTGAAACACTCTGTCTGTAGAAAATGCAACTGGACATTCATAGCGCTAAGTGGGTAATAGTGGAAAAAAGAATATGTTCAAATATAAACTACACAGAAGCATTGTATGAAACTTCTTTCTGTTCTGTGCATTCAACTAACAGAGTTGAACCTTACTTTTGATTGAGCCGTTCTGAAACACTCTTTCTGTAGAAACTGCAATTGGACATTCTGAGCGCTAAGAGGCCTATATTGGGAAAAAGAATGTCTACACATAAAAACTACACAGAGGAATTGTGTGTAACTTCTTTCTGTTCTGTTTGTTCAACTAAAAGAGTTGAACCTTAGTTTTGATTGAGCCGTTCTGAAACACTCTTTCTGTAGAAAATGCAAGTGGAGATTCGGAGCGCTAAGAGGGTAATAGTGGAAAAAGGAATGTCTCCAAATATAAACTACACAGAATCATTCTGTGAAACGTCTTTCTTATCTGTGCATTCAGCTAACAGTGTTAAACCATACTTTTGATTGAGCAGATCTGAACACTCTTTCTGTAGAAAATGCAACTGGACATTTGGAGCGCTAAGAGAGTAGTAGTGGAAAAAGGAATATATTCAAATATAAACTACACAGAAGCATTCTGTGAAACTTCTTTCTGATCTGAGCATTCAGCTAACAAAGTTAAACCATACTTTTGATTGAGCAGTTTTGAAACACTCTGTCTGTAGAAAATGCAACTGGACATTCGTAGCGCTAAGTGGGTAATAGTGGAAAAAAGAATATGTTCAAATATAAACTACACAGAAGCATTGTATGAAACTTCTCTCTCTTCTGTGCATTCAACTAACAGAGTTGAACCTTACTTTTGATTGAGCCTTTCTGAAACTCTCTTTCTGTAGAAACTGCAATTGGACATTCTGAGCGCTAAGAGGCCTATATTGGGAAAAATAATATCTTCAAATAAAAACTACACAGAAGCATTGTGTGAAACTTATTTCTGATATGTTCATTAAGCTAACAGAGTTAAACCATACTTTTGATTGCGCAGTTCTGAACACTCTTTCTGTAGAAAATGCAAGTGGACATTCGGAGCGCTAAGAGGGTAAGAGTGGAAAAAGTAATATATTCAAATATAAACTACACAGTAGCATTCTGTGAAAATTCTTTCTGTTCTGTGCATTCAACTAACAGAGTTGAACCTTACTTTTGATTGAGCCGTTCTGAAACACTCTTTCTGTAGAAACTGCATTTGGACATGCTAAGCGCTAAGAGGCCTACATTGGGAAAAAGAATATCTTCAAATAAAAACTACACAGATGCATTCTGTGAAACTTATTTCTGATCTGTAAATTCAGTTAACAGAGATAAAACATATTTTTGATTGAGCAGTTATGAAACACTCTTTTTGTAGAAAATGCAAGTGGAGATTCGGAGCGCTAAGAGGGTAATAGTGGAAAAAGGAATGTCTTCAAATATAAACTACACAGAATCATTCGGTGAAACTTCTTTCTGATCTGTGCATTCAGCTAACAGAATTAAACCATACTTTTGATTGAGCAGATCTGAACACTCTTTCTGTAGAAAATGCAACTGGACATTTGGAGCGCTAAGAGCATAGTAGTGGAAAAAGGAATGTATTCAAATATAAACTACACAGAAGCATTCTGTGAAACTTCTTTCTGATCTGAGCATTCAGCTAACAGAGTTAAACCATACTTTTGATTGAGCAGTTTTGAAACACTCTGTCTGTAGAAAATGCAACTGGACATTCATAGCGCTAAGTGGGTAATAGTGGAAAAAAGAATATGTTCAAATATAAACTACACAGAAGCATTGTATGAAACTTCTTTCTGTTCTGTGCATTCAACTAACAGAGTTGAACCTTACTTTTGATTGAGCCGTTCTGAAACACTCTTTCTGTAGAAACTGCAATTGGACATTCTGAGCGCTAAGAGGACTATATTGGGAAAAAGAATGTCTACACATAAAAACTACACAGAGGAATTGTGTGAAACTTCTTTCTGTTCTGTTTGTTCAACTAAAAGAGTTGAACCTTAGTTTTGATTGAGCCGTTCTGAAACACTCTTTCTGTAGAAAATGCAAGTGGAGATTCGGAGCGCTAAGAGGGTAATAGTGGAAAAAGGAATGTCTCCAAATATAAACTACACAGAATCATTCTGTGAAACGTCTTTCTGATCTGTGCATTCAGCTAACAGTGTTAAACCATACTTTTTATTGAGCAGATGTGAACACTCTTTCTGTAGAAAATGCAACTGGACATTTGGAGCGCTAAGAGAGTAGTAGTGGAAAAAGGAATATATTCAAATATAAACTACACAGAAGCATTCTGTGAAACTTCTTTCTGATCTGAGCATTCAGCTAACAAAGTTAAACAATACTTTTGATTGAGCAGTTTTGAAACGCTCTGTCTGTAGAAAATGCAACTGGACATTCGTAGCGCTAAGTGGGTAAGAGTGGAAAAAAGAATATGTTCAAATATAAACTACACAGAAGCATTGTATGAAACTTCTCTCTGTTCTGTGCATTCAACTAACAGAGTTGAACCTTACATTTGATTGAACCTTTCTGAAACACTCTTTCTGTAGAAACTGCAATTGGACATTCTGAGCGCTAAGAGGCCTATATTGGGAAAAATAATATCTTCAAATAAAAACTACACAGAAGCATTGTGTGAAACTTATTTCTGATATGTTCATTAAGCTAACAGAGTTAAACCATACTTTTGATTGCGCAGTTCTGAACACTCTTTCTGTAGAAAATGCAAGTGGACATTCGGAGCGCTAAGAATGTCATAGTGGAAAAAGGAATATATTCAAATATAAACTACACAGTAGCATTCTGTGAAAATACTTTCTGTTCTGTGCATTCAACTAACAGAGTTGAACCTTACTTTTGATTGAGCCGTTCTGAAACACTCTTTCTGTAGAAACTGCAATTGGACATGCTAAGCGCTAAGAGGGCTACATTGGGAAAAAGAATATCTTCAAATAAAAACTACACAGATGCATTCTGTGAAACTTATTTCTGATCTCTAAATTCAGTTAACAGAGAAAAAACATATTTTTGATTGAGCAGTTATGAAACACTCTTTTTGTAGAAAATGCAAGTGGAGATTCGGAGCGCTAAGAGGGTAATAGTGGAAAAAGGAATGTCTTCAAATATAAACTACACAGAATCATTCGGTGAAACTTCTTTCTGATCTGTGCATTCTGCTAACAGAGTTAAACCATACTTTTGATTGAGCAGATCTGAACACTCTTTCTGTAGAAAATGCAACTGGACATTTGGAGCGCTAAGAGCGTAGTAGTGGAAAAAGGAATATATTCAAATATAAACTACACAGAAGCATTCCGTGAAACTTCTTTCTGATCTGAGCATTCAGCTAACAGAGTTAAACCATACTTTTGATTGAGCAGTTTTGAAACACTCTGTCTGTAGAAAATGCAACTGGACATTCGTAGCGCTAAGTGGGTAATAGTGGAAAAAAGAATATGTTCAAATATAAACTACACAGAAGCATTGTATGAAACTTCTTTCTGTTCTGTGCATTCAACTAACAGAGTTGAACCTTACTTTTGATTGAGCCGTTCTGAAACACTCTTTCTGTAGAAACTGCAATTGGACATTCTGAGCGCTAAGAGGACTATATTGGGAAAAAGAATGTCTACACATAAAAACTACACAGAGGAATTGTGTGAAACTTCTTTCTGTTCTGTTTGTTCAACTAAAAGAGTTGAACCTTAGTTTTGATTGAGCCGTTCTGAAACACTCTTTCTGTAGAAAATGCAAGTGGAGATTCGGAGCGCTAAGAGGGTAATAGTGGAAAAAGGAATGTCTCCAAATATAAACTACACAGAATCATTCTGTGAAACGTCTTTCTGATCTGTGCATTCAGCTAACAGTGTTAAACCATACTTTTTATTGAGCAGATCTGAACACTCTTTCTGTAGAAAATGCAACTGGACATTTGGAGCGCTAAGAGAGTAGTAGTGGAAAAAGGAATATATTCAAATATAAACTACACAGAAGCATTCTGTGAAACTTCTTTCTGATCTGAGCATTCAGCTAACAAAGTTAAACAATACTTTTGATTGAGCAGTTTTGAAACGCTCTGTCTGTAGAAAATGCAACTGGACATTCGTAGCGCTAAGTGGGTAAGAGTGGAAAAAAGAATATGTTCAAATATAAACTACACAGAAGCATTGTATGAAACTTCTCTCTGTTCTGTGCATTCAACTAACAGAGTTGAACCTTACATTTGATTGAGCCTTTCTGAAACACTCTTTCTGTAGAAACTGCAATTGGACATTCTGAGCGCTAAGAGGCCTATATTGGGAAAAATAATATCTTCAAATAAAAACTACACAGAAGCATTGTGTGAAACTTATTTCTGATATGTTCATTAAGCTAACAGAGTTAAACCATACTTTTGATTGCGCAGTTCTGAACACTCTTTCTGTAGAAAATGCAAGTGGACATTCGGAGCGCTAAGAATGTCATAGTGGAAAAAGGAATATATTCAAATATAAACTACACAGTAGCATTCTGTGAAAATACTTTCTGTTCTGTGCATT
This sequence comes from Symphalangus syndactylus, assembly GCF_028878055.3. Lineage (NCBI taxonomy): Eukaryota > Metazoa > Chordata > Mammalia > Primates > Hylobatidae > Symphalangus > Symphalangus syndactylus. The sequence goes on along the minus strand of NC_072445.2, from coordinate 71,710,691 downwards.
CAACTAACAGAGTTGAACCTTACTTTTGATTGAGCCGTTCTGAAACACTCTTTCTGTAGAAACTGCAATTGGACATGCTAAGCGCTAAGAGGGCTACATTGGGAAAAAGAATATCTTCAAATAAAAACTACACAGATGCATTCTGTGAAACTTATTTCTGATCTCTAAATTCAGTTAACAGAGAAAAAACATATTTTTGATTGAGCAGTTATGAAACACTCTTTTTGTAGAAAATGCAAGTGGAGATTCGGAGCGCTAAGAGGGTAATAGTGGAAAAAGGAATGTCTTCAAATATAAACTACACAGAATCATTCGGTGAAACTTCTTTCTGATCTGTGCATTCTGCTAACAGAGTTAAACCATACTTTTGATTGAGCAGATCTGAACACTCTTTCTGTAGAAAATGCAACTGGACATTTGGAGCGCTAAGAGTGTAGTAGTGGAAAAAGGAATATATTCAAATATAAACTACACAGAAGCATTCTGTGAAACTTCTTTCTGATCTGAGCATTCAGCTAACAGAGTTAAACCATATTTTTGATTGAGCAGTTTTGAAACACTCTGTCTGTAGAAAATGCAACTGGACATTCGTAGCGCTAAGTGGGTAATAGTGGAAAAAAGAATATGTTCAAATATAAACTACACAGAAGGATTGTATGAAACTTCTTTCTGTTCTGTGCATTCAACTAACAGAGTTGAACCTTACTTTTGATTGAGCCGTTCTGAAACACTCTTTCTGTAGAAACTGCAATTGGACATTCTGAGCGCTAAGAGGCCTATATTGGGAAAAAGAATGTCTACAAATAAAAACTACACAGAAGAATTGTGTGAAACTTCTTTCTGTTCTGTTTGTTCAACTAAAAGAGTTGAAACTTAGTTTTGATTGAGCCGTTCTGAAACACTCTTTCTGTAGAAAATGCAAGTGGAGATTCGGAGCGCTAAGCGGGTAATAGTGGAAAAAGGAATGTCTCCAAATATAAACTACACAGAATCAATCTGTGAAACTTCTTTCTGATCTGTGCATTCAGCTAACAGAGTTAAACCATACTTTTGATTGAGCAGGTCTGAACACTCTTTCTGTAGAAAATGGAACTGAACATTTGGAGCGCTAAGAGAGTAGTAGTGGAAAACGGAATATATTCAAATATAAACTACACAGAAGCATTCTGTGAAACTTCTTTCTGATCTGAGCATTCAGCTAACAAAGTTAAACCATACTTTTGATTGAGCAGTTTTGAAACACTCTGTCTGTAGAAAATGCAACTGGACATTCGTAGCGCTAAGTGGGTAATAGTGGAAAAAAGAATATGTTCAAATATAAACTACACAGAAGCATTGTATGAAACTTCTCTCTCTTCTGTGCATTCAACTAACAGAGTTGAACCTTACTTTTGATTGAGCCTTTCTGAAACTCTCTTTCTGTAGAAAGTGCAATTGGACATTCTGAGCGCTAAGAGGCCTATATTGGGAAAAATAATATCTTCAAATAAAAACTACACAGAAGCATTGTGTGAAACTTATTTCTGATATGTTCATTAAGCTAACAGAGTTAAACCATACTTTTGATTGCGCAGTTCTGAACACTCTTTCTGTAGAAAATGCAAGTGGACATTCGGAGCGCTAAGAGGGTAAGAGTGGAAAAAGTAATATATTCAAATATAAACTACACAGTAGCATTCTGTGAAAATTCTTTCTGTTCTGTGCATTCAACTAACAGTGTTGAACCTTACTTTTGATTGAGCCGTTCTGAAACACTCTTTCTGTAGAAACTGCAATTGGACATGCTAAGCGCTAAGAGGCCTACATTGGGAAAAAGAATATCTTCAAATAAAAACTACACAGATGCATTCTGTGAAACTTATTTCTGATCTGTAAATTCAGTTAACAGAGATAAAACATATTTTTGATTGAGCAGTTATGAAACACTCTTTTTGTAGAAAATGCAAGTGGAGATTCGGAGCGCTAAGAGGGTAATAGTGGAAAAAGGAATGTCTTCAAATATAAACTACACAGAATCATTCGGTGAAACTTCTTTCTGATCTGTGCATTCAGCTAACAGAGTTAAACCATACTTATGATTGAGCAGATCTGAACACTCTTTCTGTAGAAAATGCAACTGGACATTTGGAGCGCTAAGAGCGTAGTAGTGGAAAAAGGAATGTATTCAAATATAAACTACACAGAAGCATTCTGTGAAACTTCTTTCTGATCTGAGCATTCAGCTAACAGAGTTAAACCATACTTTTGATTGAGCAGTTTTGAAACACTCTGTCTGTAGAAAATGCAACTGGACATTCATAGCGCTAAGTGGGTAATAGTGGAAAAAAGAATATGTTCAAATATAAACTACACAGAAGCATTGTATGAAACTTCTTTCTGTTCTGTGCATTCAACTAACAGAGTTGAACCTTACTTTTGATTGAGCCGTTCTGAAACACTCTTTCTGTAGAAACTGCAATTGGACATTCTGAGCGCTAAGAGGCCTATATTGGGAAAAATAATGTCTACACATAAAAACTACACAGAGGAATTGTGTGTAACTTCTTTCTGTTCTGTTTGTTCAACTAAAAGAGTTCAACCTTAGTTTTGATTGAGCCGTTCTGAAACACTCTTTCTGTAGAAAATGCAAGTGGAGATTCGGAGCGCTAAGAGGGTAATAGTGGAAAAAGGAATGTCTCCAAATATAAACTACACAGAATCATTCTGTGAAACGTCTTTCTGATCTGTGCATTCAGCTAACAGTGTTAAACCATACTTTTGATTGAGCAGATCTGAACACTCTTTCTGTAGAAAATGCAACTGGACATTTGGAGCGCTAAGAGAGTAGTAGTGGAAAAAGGAATATATTCAAATATAAACTACACAGAAGCATTCTGTGAAACTTCTTTCTGATCTGAGCATTCAGCTAACAAAGTTAAACCGTACTTTTGATTGAGCAGTTTTGAAACACTCTGTCTGTAGAAAATGCAACTGGACATTCGTAGCGCTAAGTGGGTAATAGTGGAAAAAAGAATATGTTCAAATATAAACTACACAGAAGCATTGTATGAAACTTCTCTCTGTTCTGTGCATTCAACTAACAGAGTTGAACCTTACTTTTGATTGAGCCTTTCTGAAACACTCTTTCTGTAGAAACTGCAATTGGACATTCTGAGCGCTAAGAGGCCTATATTGGGAAAAATAATATCTTCAAATAAAAACTACACAGAAGCATTGTGTGAAACTTATTTCTGATATGTTCATTAAGCTAACAGAGTTAAACCATACTTTTGATTGCGCAGTTCTGAACACTCTTTCTGTAGAAAATGCAAGTGGACATTCGGAGCGCTAAGAGGGTAATAGTGGAAAAAGGAATATATTCAAATATAAACTACACGGTAGCATTCTGTGAAAATACTTTCTGTTCCGTGCATTCAACTAACAGAGTTGAACCTTACTTTTGATTGAGCCGTTCTGAAACACTCTTTCTGTAGAAACTGCAATTGGACATGCTAAGCGCTAAGAGGCCTACATTGGGAAAAAGAATATCTTCAAATAAAAACTACACAGATGCATTCTGTGAAACTTATTTCTGATCTGTAAATTCAGTTAACGGAGAAAAAACATATTTTTGATTGAGCAGTTATGAAACACTCTTTTTGTAGAAAATGCAACTGGACATTTGGAGCGCTAAGAGCGTAGTAGTGGAAAAAGGAATATATTCAAATATAAACTACACAGAAGCATTCTGTGAAACTTCTTTCTGATCTGAGCATTCAGCTAACAGAGTTAAACCATACTTTTGATTGAGCAGTTTTGAAACACTCTGTCTGTAGAAAATGCAACTGGAAATTCGTAGCGCTAAGTGGGTAAGAGTGGAAAAAAGAATATGTTCAAATATAAACTACACAGAAGCATTGTATGAAACTTCTTTCTGTTCTGTGCATTCAACTAACAGAGTTGAACCTTACTTTTGATTGAGCCGTTCTGAAACACTCTTTCTGTAGAAACTGCAATTGGACATTCTGAGCGCTAAGAGGCCTATATTGGGAAAAAGAATGTCTACAAATAAAAACTACACAGAAGAATTGTGTGAAACTTCTTTCTGTTCTGTTTGTTCAACTAAAAGAGTTGAACCTTAGTTTTGATTGAGCCGTTCTGAAACACTCTTTCTGTAGAAAATGCAAGTGGAGATTCGGAGCGCTAAGCGGGTAATAGTGGAAAAAGGAATGTCTCCAAATATAAACTACACAGAATCAATCTGTGAAACTTCTTTCTGATCTGTGCATTCAGCTAACAGAGTTAAACCATACTTTTGATTGAGCAGGTCTGAACACTCTTTCTGTAGAAAATGGAACTGAACATTTGGAGCGCTAAGAGAGTAGTAGTGGAAAACGGAATATATTCAAATATAAACTACACAGAAGCATTCTGTGAAACTTCTTTCTGATCTGAGCATTCAGCTAACAAAGTTAAACCATACTTTTGATTGAGCAGATTTGAAACACTCTGTCTGTAGAAAATGCAACTGGACATTCGTAGCGCTAAGTGGGTAAGAGTGGAAAAAAGAATATGTTCAAATATAAACTACACAGAAGCATTTTATGAAACTTCTTTCTGTTCTGTGCATTCAACTAACAGAGTTGAACCTTACTTTTGATTGAGCCATTCTGAAACACTCTTTCTGTAGAAACTGCAATTGGACATGCTAAGTGCTAAGAGGCCTACATTGGGAAAAAGAATATCTTCAAATAAAAACTACACAGATGCATTCTGTGAAACTTATTTCTGATCTCTAAATTCAGTTAACAGAGATAAAACATATTTTTGATTGAGCAGTTATGAAACACTCTTTTTGTAGAAAATGCAAGTGGACATTCGGAGCGCTAAGAGGGTAATAGTGGAAAAAGGAATGTCTTGAAATATAAACTACAGAGAATCATACGGTGAAACTTCTTTCTGATCTGTGCATTCAGCTAACAGAGTTAAACCATACTTTTGATTGAGCAGATCTGAACACTCTTTCTGTAGAAAATGCAACTGGACATTTGGAGCGCTAAGAGCGTAGTAGTGGAAAAAGGAATATATTCAAATATAAACTACACAGAAACATTCTGTGAAACTTCTTTCTGATCTGAGCATTCAGCTAACAGAGTTAAACCATACTTTTGATTGAGCAGTTTTGAAACACTCTGTCTGTAGAAAATGCAACTGGACATTCGTAGCGCTAAGTGGGTAATAGTGGAAAAAAGAATATGTTCAAATATAAACTACACAGAAGCATTGTATGAAACTCCTTTCTGTTCTGTGCATTCAACTAACAGAGTTGAACCTTACTTTTGATTGAGCCTTTCTGAAACACTCTTTCTGTAGAAACTGCAATTGGACATTCTGAGCGCTAGGAGGCCTCTATTGGGAAAAATAATATCTTCAAATAAAAACTACACAGAAGCATTCTGTGAAACTTCTTTCTGATATGTTCATTAAGCTAACAGAGTTAAACCATACTTTTGATTGTGCAGTTCTGAACACTCTTTCTGTAGAAAATGGAAGTGGACATTCGGAGCGCTAAGAGGGTAATAGTGGAAAAAGGAATATATTCAAATATAAACTACACAGTAGCATTCTGTGAAAATTCTTTCTGTTCTGTGCATTCAACTAACAGAGTTGAACCTTACTTTTTATTGAGCCGTTCTGAAACATTCTTTCTGAAAAACTGCAATTGTACATGCTAAGCGCTAAGAGGCCTACATTGGGAAAAAGAATATCTTCAAATAAAAACTACACAGATGCATTCGGTGAAACTTATTTCTGATCTGTAAATTCAGTTAACAGAGATAAAACATATTTTTGATTGAGCAGTTATGAAACACTCTTTTTGTAGAAAATGCAAGTGGAGTTTCGGAGATCTAAGAGGGTAATAGTGGAAAAATGAATGTCTTCAAATATAAACTACACAGAATCATTCGGTGAAACTTCTTTCTGATCTGTGCATTCAGCTAACAGGGTTAAACCATACTTTGATTGAGCAGATCTGAACACTCTTTCTGTAGAAAATGCAACTGGACATTTGGAGCGCTAAGAGCGTAGTAGTGGAAAAAGGAATATATTCAAATATAAACTACACAGAAGCATTCGGTGAAACTTCTTTCTGATCTGAGCATTCAGCTAACAGAATTAAACCATACTTTTGATTGAGCAGTTTTGAAACACTCTGTCTGTAGAAAATGCAACTGGACATACGTAGCGCTAAGTGGGTAATAGTGGAAAAAAGAATATGTTCAAATATAAACTACACAGAAGCATTGTATGAAACTTCTTTCTGTTCTGTGCATTCAACTAACAGAGTTGAACCTTACTTTTGATTGAGCCGTTCTGAAACACTCTTTCTGTAGAAACTGCAATTGGACATTCTGAGCGCTAAGAGGCCTATAATGGGAAAAAGAATGTCTACACATAAAAACTACCCAGAAGAATTGTGTGAAACTTCTTTCTGTTCTGTTTGTTCAACTAAAAGAGTTGAACCTCAGTTTTGATTGAGCCGTTCTGAAACACTCTTTCTGTAGAAAATGCAAGTGGAGATTCGGAGCGCTAAGCGGGTAATAGTGGAAAAAGGAATGTCTCCAAATATAAACTACACAGAATCAATCTGTGAAACTTCTTTCTGATCTGTGCATTCAGCTAACAGAGTTAAACCATACTTTTGATTGAGCAGGTCTGAACACTCTTTCTGTAGAAAATGGAACTGAACATTTGGAGCGCTAAGAGAGTAGTAGTGGAAAACGGAATATATTCAAATATAAACTACACAGAAGCATTCTGTGAAACTTCTTTCTGATCTGAGCATTCAGCTAACAAAGTTAAACCATACTTTTGATTGAGCAGTTTTGAAACACTCTGTCTGTAGAAAATGCAACTGGACATTCGTAGCGCTAAGTGGGTAATAGTGGAAAAAAGAATATGTTCAAATATAAACTACACAGAAGCATTGTATGAAACTTCTCTCTCTTCTGTGCATTCAACTAACAGAGTTGAACCTTACTTTTGATTGAGCCTTTCTGAAACTCTCTTTCTGTAGAAACTGCAATTGGACATTCTGAGCGCTAAGAGGCCTATATTGGGATAAATAATATCTTCAAATAAAAACTACACAGAAGCATTGTGTGAAACTTATTTCTGATATGTTCATTAAGCTAACAGAGTTAAACCATACTTTTGATTGCGCAGTTCTGAACACTCTTTCTGTAGAAAATGCAAGTGGACATTCGGAGCGCTAAGAGGGTAAGAGTGGAAAAAGTAATATATTCAAATATAAACTACACAGTAGCATTCTGTGAAAATTCTTTCTGTTCTGTGCATTCAACTAACAGAGTTGAACCTTACTTTTGATTGAGCCGTTCTGAAACACTCTTTCTGTAGAAACTGCAATTGGACATGCTAAGCGCTAAGAGGCCTACATTGGGAAAAAGAATATCTTCAAATAAAAACTACACAGATGCATTCTGTGAAACTTATTTCTGATCTGTAAATTCAGTTAACAGAGATAAAACATATTTTTGATTGAGCAGTTATGAAACACTCTTTTTGTAGAAAATGCAAGTGGAGATTCGGAGCGCTAAGAGGGTAATAGTGGAAAAAGGAATGTCTTCAAATATAAACTACACAGAATCATTCGGTGAAACTTCTTTCTGACCTGTGCATTCAGCTAACAGAGTTAAACCATACTTATGATTGAGCAGATCTGAGCACTCTTTCTGTAGAAAATGCAACTGGACATTTGGAGCGCTAAGAGCGTAGTAGTGGAAAAAGGAATGTATTCAAATATAAACTACACAGAAGCATTCTGTGAAACTTCTTTCTGATCTGAGCATTCAGCTAACAGAGTTAAACCATACTTTTGATTGAGCAGTTTTGAAACACTCTGTCTGTAGAAAATGCAACTGGACATTCATAGCGCTAAGTGGGTAATAGTGGAAAAAAGAATATGTTCAAATATAAACTACACAGAAGCATTGTATGAAACTTCTTTCTGTTCTGTGCATTCAACTAACAGAGTTGAACCTTACTTTTGATTGAGCCGTTCTGAAACACTCTTTCTGTAGAAACTGCAATTGGACATTCTGAGCGCTAAGAGGCCTATATTGGGAAAAAGAATGTCTACACATAAAAACTACACAGAGGAATTGTGTGAAACTTCTTTCTGTTCTGTTTGTTCAACTAAAAGAGTTGAACCTTAGTTTTGATTGAGCCGTTCTGAAACACTCTTTCTGTAGAAAATGCAAGTGGAGATTCGGAGCGCTAAGAGGGTAATAGTGGAAAAAGGAATGTCTCCAAATATAAACTACACAGAATCATTCTGTGAAACGTCTTTCTGATCTGTGCATTCAGCTAACAGTGTTAAACCATACTTTTGATTGAGCAGATCTGAACACTCTTTCTGTAGAAAATGCAACTGGACATTTGGAGCGCTAAGAGAGTAGTAGTGGAAAAAGGAATATATTCAAATATAAACTACACAGAAGCATTCTGTGAAACTTCTTTCTGATCTGAGCATTCAGCTAACAAAGTTAAACCATACTTTTGATTGAGCAGTTTTGAAACACTCTGTCTGTAGAAAATGCAACTGGACATTCGTAGCGCTAAGTGGGTAATAGTGGAAAAAAGAATATGTTCAAATATAAACTACACAGAAGCATTGTATGAAACTTCTCTCTGTTCTGTGCATTCAACTAACAGAGTTGAACCTTACTTTTGATTGAGCCTTTCTGAAACACTCTTTCTGTAGAAACTGCAATTGGACATTCTGAGCGCTAAGAGGCCTATATTGGGAAAAATAATATCTTCAAATAAAAACTACACAGAAGCATTGTGTGAAACTTATTTCTGATATGTTCATTAAGCTAACAGAGTTAAACCATACTTTTGATTGCGCAGTTCTGAACACTCTTTCTGTAGAAAATGCAAGTGGACATTCGGAGCGCTAAGAGGGTAATAGTGGAAAAAGGAATATATTCAAATATAAACTACACAGTAGCATTCTGTGAAAATACTTTCTGTTCTGTGCATTCAACTAACAGAGTTGAACCTTACTTTTGATTGAGCCGTTCTGAAACACACTTTCTGTAGAAACTGCAATTGGACATGCTAAGCGCTAAGATGCCTACATTGGGAAAAAGAATATCTTCAAATAAAAACTACACAGATGCATTCTGTGAAACTTATTTCTGATCTGTAAATTCAGTTAACAGAGAAAAAACATATTTTTGATTGAGCAGTTATGAAACACTCTTTTTGTAGAAAATGCAAGTGGAGATTCGGAGCGCTAAGAGGGTAATAGTGGAAAAAGGAATGTCTTCAAATATAAACTACACAGAATCATTCGGTGAAACTTCTTTCTGATCTGTGCATTCAGCTAACAGAGTTAAACCATACTTTTGATTGAGCAGATCTGAACACTCTTTCTGTAGAAAATGCAACTGGACATTTGGAGCGCTAAGAGCGTAGTAGTGGAAAAAGGAATATATTCAAATATAAACTACACAGAAGCATTCTGTGAAACTTCTTTCTGATCTGAGCATTCAGCTAACAGAGTTAAACCATACTTTTGATTGAGCAGTTTTGAAACACTCTGTCTGCAGAAAATGCAACTGGACATTCGTAGCGCTAAGTGGGTAATAGTGGAAAAAAGAATATGTTCAAATATAAACTACACAGAAGCATTGTATGAAACTTCTTTCTGTTCTGTGCATTCAACTAACAGAGTTGAACCTTACTTTTGATTGAGCCGTTCTGAAACACTCTTTCTGTAGAAACTGCAATTGGACATTCTGAGCGCTAAGAGGCCTATATTGGGAAAAAGAATGTCTACACATAAAAACTACACAGAGGAATTGTGTGAAACTACTTTCTGTTCTGTTTGTTCAACTAAAAGAGTTGAACCTTAGTTTTGATTGAGCCGTTCTGAAACCCTCTTTCTGTAGAAAATGCAAGTGGAGATTCGGAGCGCTAAGAGGGTAATAGTGGAAAAAGGAATGTCTCCAAATATAAACTACACAGAATCATTCTGTGAAACTTCTTTCTGATCTGTGCATTCAGCTAACAGATTTAAACCATACTTTTGATTGAGCAGATCTGAACACTCTTTCTGTAGAAAATGCAACTGGACATTTGGAGCGCTAAGAGAGTAGTAGTGGAAAAAGGAATATATTCAAATATAAACTACACAGAAGCATTCTGTGAAACTTCTTTCTGATCTGAGCATTCAGCTAACAAAGTTAAACCATACTTTTGATTGAGCAGTTTTGAAACACTCTGTCTGTAGAAAATGCAACTGGACATTCGTAGCGCTAAGTGGGTAATAGTGGAAAAAAGAATATGTTCAAATATAAACTACACAGAAGCATTGTATGAAACTTCTCTCTCTTCTGTGCATTCAACTAACAGAGTTGAACCTTACTTTTGATTGAGCCTTTCTGAAACACTCTTTCTGTAGAAACTGCAATTGGACATTCTGAGCGCTAAGAGGCCTATATTGGGAAAAATAATATCTTCAAATAAAAACTACACAGAAGCATTGTGTGAAACTTATTTCTGATATGTTCATTAAGCTAACAGAGTTAAAACATACTTTTGATTGCGCAGTTCTGAACACTCTTTCTGTAGAAAATGCAAGTGGACATTCGGAGCGCTAAGAGGGTAATAGTGGAAAAAGGAATATATTCAAATATAAACTACACAGTAGCATTCTGTGAAAATTCTTTCTGTTCTGTGCATTCAACTAACAGAGTTGAACCTTACTTTTGATTGAGCCGTTCTGAAACACTCTTTCTGTAGAAACTGCAATTGGACATGCTAAGCGCTAAGAGGGCTACATTGGGAAAAAGAATATCTTCAAATAAAAACTACACAGATGCATTCTGTGAAACTTATTTCTGATCTGTAAATTCAGTTAACAGAGAAAAAACATATTTTTGATTGAGCAGTTATGAAACACTCTTTTTGTAGAAAATGCAAGTGTAGATTCGGAGCGCTAAGAGGGTAATAGTGGAAAAAGGAATGTTTTCAAATATAAACTACACAGAATCATTCGGTGAAACTTCTTTCTGATCTGTGCATTCAGCTAACAGAGTTAAACCATACTTTTGATTGAGCAGAACTGAACACTCTTTCTGTAGAAAATGCAACTGGACATTCGTAGCGCTAAGTGGGTAATAGTGGAAAAAAGAATATGTTCAAATATAAACTACACAGAAGCATTGTATGAAACTTCTTTCTGTTCTGTGCATTCAACAACAGAGTTGAACCTTACTTTTGATTGAGCCGTTCTGAAACACTCTTTCTGTAGAAACTGCAATTGGACATTCTGAGCGCTAAGAGGCCTATATTGGGAAAAAGAATGTCTACAAATAAAAACTACACAGAAGAATTGTGTGAAACTTCTTTCTGTTCTGTTTGTTCAACTAAAAGAGTTGAACCTTAGTTTTGATTGAGCCGTTCTGAAACACTCTTTCTGTAGAAAATGCAAGTGGAGATTCGGAGCGCTAAGCGGGTAATAGTGGAAAAAGGAATGTCTCCAAATATAAACTACACAGAATCATTCTGTGAAACTTCTTTCTGATCTGTGCATTCAGCTAACAGAGTTAAACCATACTTTTGATTGAGCAGATCTGAACACTCTTTCTGTAGAAAATGGAACTGGACATTTGGAGCGCTAAGAGAGTAGTAGTGGAAAAAGGAATATATTCAAATATAAACTACACAGAAGCATTCTGTGAAACTTCTTTCTGATCTGAGCATTCAGCTAACAAAGTTAAAACATACTTTTGATTGAGCAGTTTTGAAACACTCTGTCTGTAGAAAATGCAACTGGACATTCGTAGCGCTAAGTGGGTAATAGTGGAAAAAAGAATATGTTCAAATATAAACTACACAGAAGCATTGTATGAAACTTCTCTCTGTTCTGTGCATTCAACTAACAGAGTTGAACCTTACTTTTGATTGAGCCTTTCTGAAACACTCTTTCTGTAGAAACTGCAATTGGACATTCTGAGCGCTAAGAGGCCTATATTGGGAAAAATAATATCTTCAAATAAAAACTACACAGAAGCATTGTGTGAAACTTATTTCTGATATGTTCATTAAGCTAACAGAGTTAAAACATACTTTTGATTGCGCAGTTCTGAACACTCTTTCTGTAGAAAATGCAAGTGGACATTCGGAGCGCTAAGAGGGTAATAGTGGAAAAAGGAATATATTCAAATATAAACTACACAGTAGCATTCTGTGAAAATTCTTTCTGTTCTGTGCATTCAACTAACAGAGTTGAACCTTACTTTTGATTGAGCCGTTCTGAAACACTCTTTCTGTAGAAACTGCAATTGGACATGCTAAGCGCTAAGAGGGCTACATTGGGAAAAAGAATATCTTCAAATAAAAACTACACAGATGCATTCTGTGAAACTTATTTCTGATCTGTAAATTCAGTTAACAGAGAAAAAACATATTTTTGATTGAGCAGTTATGAAACACTCTTTTTGTAGAAAATGCAAGTGGAGATTCGGAGCGCTAAGAGGGTAATAGTGGAAAAAGGAATGTCTTCAAATATAAACTACACAGAATCATTCGGTGAAACTTCTTTCTGATCTGTGCATTCAGCTAACAGAGTTAAACCATACTTTTGATTGAGCAGAACTGAACACTCTTTCTGTAGAAAATGCAACTGGACATTTGGAGCGCTAAGAGCGTAGTAGTGGAAAAAGGAATATATCCAAATATAAACTACACAGAAGCATTCTGTGAAACTTCTTTCTGATCTGAGCATTCAGCTAACAGAGTTAAACCATACTTTTGATTGAGCAGTTTTGAAACACTCTGTCTGTAGAAAATGCAACTGGACATTCGTAGCGCTAAGTGGGTAATAGTGGAAAAAAGAATATGTTCAAATATAAACTACACAGAAGCATTGTATGAAACTTCATTCTGTTCTGTGCATTCAACTAACAGAGTTGAACCTTACTTTTGATTGAGCCGTTCTGAAACACTCTTTCTGTAGAAACTGCAATTGGACATTCTGAGTGCTAAGAGGCCTATATTGGGAAAAAGAATGTCTACAAATAAAAACTACACAGAAGAATTGTGTGAAACTTCTTTCTGTTCTGTTTGTTCAACTAAAAGAGTTGAACCTTAGTTTTGATTGAGCCGTTCTGAAACACTCTTTCTGTAGAAAATGCAAGTGGAGATTCGGAGCGCTAAGCGGGTAATAGTGGAAAAAGGAATGTCTCCAAATATAAACTACACAGAATCATTCTGTGAAACTTCTTTCTGATCTGTGCATTCAGCTAACAGAGTTAAACCATACTTTTGATTGAGCAGATCTGAACACTCTTTCTGTAGAAAATGGAACTGGACATTTGGAGCGCTAAGAGAGTAGTAGTGGAAAACGGAATATATTCAAATATAAACTACACAGAAGCATTCTGTGAAACTTCTTTCTGATCTGAGCATTCAGCTAACAAAGTTAAACCATACTTTTGATTGAGCAGTTTTGAAACACTCTGTCTGTAGAAAATGCAACTGGACATTCGTAGCGCTAAGTGGGTAATAGTGGAAAAAAGAATATGTTCAAATATAAACTACACAGAAGCATTGTATGAAACTTCTCTCTCTTCTGTGCATTCAACTAACAGAGTTGAACCTTACTTTTGATTGAGCCTTTCTGAAACTCTCTTTCTGTAGAAACTGCAATTGGACATTCTGAGCGCTAAGAGGCCTATATTGGGATAAATAATATCTTCAAATAAAAACTACACAGAAGCATTGTGTGAAACTTATTTCTGATATGTTCCTTAAGCTAACAGAGTTAAACCATACTTTTGATTGCGCAGTTCTGAACACTCTTTCTGTAGAAAATGCAAGTGGACATTCGGAGCGCTAAGAGGGTAAGAGTGGAAAAAGTAATATATTCAAATATAAACTACACAGTAGCATTCTGTGAAAATTCTTTCTGTTCTGTGCATTCAACTAACAGAGTTGAACCTTACTTTTGATTGAGCCGTTCTGAAACACTCTTTCTGTAGAAACTGCAATTGGACATGCTAAGCGCTAAGAGGCCTACATTGGGAAAAAGAATATCTTCAAATAAAAACTACACAGATGCATTCTGTGAAACTTATTTCTGATCTGTAAATTCAGTTAACAGAGATAAAACATATTTTTGATTGAGCAGTTATGAAACACTCTTTTTGTAGAAAATGCAAGTGGAGATTCGGAGCGCTAAGAGGGTAATAGTGGAAAAAGGAATGTCTTCAAATATAAACTACACAGAATCATTCGGTGAAACTTCTTTCTGATCTGTGCATTCAGCTAACAGAGTTAAACCATACTTATGATTGAGCAGATCTGAACACTCTTTCTGTAGAAAATGCAACTGGACATTTGGAGCGCTAAGAGCGTAGTAGTGGAAAAAGGAATATATCCAAATATAAACTACACAGAAGCATTCTGTGAAACTTCTTTCTGATCTGAGCATTCAGCTAACAGAGTTAAACCATACTTTTGATTGAGCAGTTTTGAAACACTCTGTCTGCAGAAAATGCAACTGGACATTCGTAGCGCTAAGTGGGTAATAGTGGAAAAAAGAATATGTTCAAATATAAACTACACAGAAGCATTGTATGAAACTTCTTTCTGTTCTGTGCATTCAACTAACAGAGTTGAACCTTACTTTTGATTGAGCCGTTCTGAAACACTCTTTCTGTAGAAACTGCAATTGGACATTCTGAGCGCTAAGAGGCCTATATTGGGAAAAAGAATGTCTACACATAAAAACTACACAGAGGAATTGTGTGAAACTACTTTCTGTTCTGTTTGTTCAACTAAAAGAGTTGAACCTTAGTTTTGATTGAGCCGTTCTGAAACCCTCTTTCTGTAGAAAATGCAAGTGGAGATTCGGAGCGCTAAGAGGGTAATAGTGGAAAAAGGAATGTCTCCAAATATAAACTACACAGAATCATTCTGTGAAACTTCTTTCTGTTCTGTGCATTCAGCTAACAGATTTAAACCATACTTTTGATTGAGCAGATCTGAACACTCTTTCTGTAGAAAATGCAACTGGACATTTGGAGCGCTAAGAGAGTAGTAGTGGAAAAAGGAATATATTCAAATATAAACTACACAGAAGCATTCTGTGAAACTTCTTTCTGATCTGAGCATTCAGCTAACAAAGTTAAACCATACTTTTGATTGAGCAGTTTTGAAACACTCTGTCTGTAGAAAATGCAACTGGACATTCGTAGCGCTAAGTGGGTAATAGTGGAAAAAAGAATATGTTCAAATATAAACTACACAGAAGCATTGTATGAAACTTCTCTCTCTTCTGTGCATTCAACTAACAGAGTTGAACCTTACTTTTGATTGAGCCTTTCTGAAACACTCTTTCTGTAGAAACTGCAATTGGACATTCTGAGCGCTAAGAGGCCTATATTGGGAAAAATAATATCTTCAAATAAAAACTACACAGAAGCATTGTGTGAAACTTATTTCTGATATGTTCATTAAGCTAACAGAGTTAAAACATACTTTTGATTGCGCAGTTCTGAACACTCTTTCTGTAGAAAATGCAAGTGGACATTCGGAGCGCTAAGAGGGTAATAGTGGAAAAAGGAATATATTCAAATATAAACTACACAGTAGCATTCTGTGAAAATTCTTTCTGTTCTGTGCATTCAACTAACAGAGTTGAACCTTACTTTTGATTGAGCCGTTCTGAAACACTCTTTCTGTAGAAACTGCAATTGGACATGCTAAGCGCTAAGAGGGCTACATTGGGAAAAAGAATATCTTCAAATAAAAACTACACAGATGCATTCTGTGAAACTTATTTCTGATCTGTAAATTCAGTTAACAGAGAAAAAACATATTTTTGATTGAGCAGTTATGAAACACTCTTTTTGTAGAAAATGCAAGTGTAGATTCGGAGCGCTAAGAGGGTAATAGTGGAAAAAGGAATGTTTTCAAATATAAACTACACAGAATCATTCGGTGAAACTTCTTTCTGATCTGTGCATTCAGCTAACAGAGTTAAACCATACTTTTGATTGAGCAGAACTGAACACTCTTTCTGTAGAAAATGCAACTGGACATTCGTAGCGCTAAGTGGGTAATAGTGGAAAAAAGAATATGTTCAAATATAAACTACACAGAAGCATTGTATGAAACTTCTTTCTGTTCTGTGCATTCAACAACAGAGTTGAACCTTACTTTTGATTGAGCCGTTCTGAAACACTCTTTCTGTAGAAACTGCAATTGGACATTCTGAGCGCTAAGAGGCCTATATTGGGAAAAAGAATGTCTACAAATAAAAACTACACAGAAGAATTGTGTGAAACTTCTTTCTGTTCTGTTTGTTCAACTAAAAGAGTTGAACCTTAGTTTTGATTGAGCCGTTCTGAAACACTCTTTCTGTAGAAAATGCAAGTGGAGATTCGGAGAGCTAAGCGGGTAATAGTGGAAAAAGGAATGTCTCCAAATATAAACTACACAGAATCATTCTGTGAAACTTCTTTCTGATCTGTGCATTCAGCTAACAGAGTTAAACCATACTTTTGATTGAGCAGATCTGAACACTCTTTCTGTAGAAAATGGAACTGGACATTTGGAGCGCTAAGAGAGTAGTAGTGGAAAAAGGAATATATTCAAATATAAACTACACAGAAGCATTCTGTGAAACTTCTTTCTGATCTGAGCATTCAGCTAACAAAGTTAAAACATACTTTTGATTGAGCAGTTTTGAAACGCTCTGTCTGTAGAAAATGCAACTGGACATTCGTAGCGCTAAGTGGGTAATAGTGGAAAAAAGAATATGTTCAAATATAAACTACACAGAAGCATTGTATGAAACTTCTCTCTGTTCTGTGCATTCAACTAACAGAGTTGAACCTTACTTTTGATTGAGCCTTTCTGAAACACTCTTTCTGTAGAAACTGCAATTGGACATTCTGAGCGCTAAGAGGCCTATATTGGGAAAAATAATATCTTCAAATAAAAACTACACAGAAGCATTGTGTGAAACTTATTTCTGATATGTTCATTAAGCTAACAGAGTTAAAACATACTTTTGATTGCGCAGTTCTGAACACTCTTTCTGTAGAAAATGCAAGTGGACATTCGGAGCGCTAAGAGGGTAATAGTGGAAAAAGGAATATATTCAAATATAAACTACACAGTAGCATTCTGTGAAAATTCTTTCTGTTCTGTGCATTCAACTAACAGAGTTGAACCTTACTTTTGATTGAGCCGTTCTGAAACACTCTTTCTGTAGAAACTGCAATTGGACATGCTAAGCGCTAAGAGGGCTACATTGGGAAAAAGAATATCTTCAAATAAAAACTACACAGATGCATTCTGTGAAACTTATTTCTGATCTGTAAATTCAGTTAACAGAGAAAAAACATATTTTTGATTGAGCAGTTATGAAACACTCTTTTTGTAGAAAATGCAAGTGGAGATTCGGAGCGCTAAGAGGGTAATAGTGGAAAAAGGAATGTCTTCAAATATAAACTACACAGAATCATTCGGTGAAACTTCTTTCTGATCTGTGCATTCAGCTAACAGAGTTAAACCATACTTTTGATTGAGCAGAACTGAACACTCTTTCTGTAGAAAATGCAACTGGACATTTGGAGCGCTAAGAGCGTAGTAGTGGAAAAAGGAATATATCCAAATATAAACTACACAGAAGCATTCTGTGAAACTTCTTTCTGATCTGAGCATTCAGCTAACAGAGTTAAACCATACTTTTGATTGAGCAGTTTTGAAACACTCTGTCTGTAGAAAATGCAACTGGACATTCGTAGCGCTAAGTGGGTAATAGTGGAAAAAAGAATTTGTTCAAATATAAACTACACAGAAGCATTGTATGAAACTTCATTCTGTTCTGTGCATTCAACTAACAGAGTTGAACCTTACTTTTGATTGAGCCGTTCTGAAACACTCTTTCTGTAGAAACTGCAATTGGACATTCTGAGCGCTAAGAGGCCTATATTGGGAAAAAGAATGTCTACAAATAAAAACTACACAGAAGAATTGTGTGAAACTTCTTTCTGTTCTGTTTGTTCAACTAAAAGAGTTGAACCTTAGTTTTGATTGAGCCGTTCTGAAACACTCTTTCTGTAGAAAATGCAAGTGGAGATTCGGAGCGCTAAGCGGGTAATAGTGGAAAAAGGAATGTCTCCAAATATAAACTACACAGAATCATTCTGTGAAACTTCTTTCTGATCTGTGCATTCAGCTAACAGAGTTAAACCATACTTTTGATTGAGCAGATCTGAACACTCTTTCTGTAGAAAATGGAACTGGACATTTGGAGCGCTAAGAGAGTAGTAGTGGAAAACGGAATATATTCAAATATAAACTACACAGTAGCATTCTGTGAAAATTCTTTCTGTGCTGTGCATTCAACTAACAGAGTTGAACCTTACTTTAGATTGAGCCGTTCTGAAACACTCTTTCTGTAGAAACTGCAATTGGACATGCTAAGCGCTAAGAGGGCTACATTGGGAAAAAGAATATCTTCAAATAAAAACTACACAGATGCATTCTGTGAAACTTATTTCTGATCTGTAAATTCAGTTAACAGAGAAAAAATATATTTTTGATTGAGCAGTTATGAAACACTCTTTTTGTAGAAAATGCAAGTGGAGATTCGGAGCGCTAAGAGGGTAATAGTGGAAAAAGGAATGTCTTCAAATATAAACTACACAGAATCATTCGGTGAAACTTCTTTCTGATCTGTGCATTCAGCTAACAGAGTTAAACCATACTTTTGATTGAGCAGAACTGAACACTCTTTCTGTAGAAAATGCAACTGGACATTTGGAGCGCTAAGAGCGTAGTAGTGGAAAAAGGAATATATCCAAATATAAACTACACAGAAGCATTCTGTGAAACTTCTTTCTGATCTGAGCATTCAGCTAACAGAGTTAAACCATACTTTTGATTGAGCAGTTTTGAAACACTCTGTCTGTAGAAAATGCAACTGGACATTCGTAGCGCTAAGTGGGTAATAGTGGAAAAAAGAATATGTTCAAATATAAACTACACAGAAGCATTGTATGAAACTTCATTCTGTTCTGTGCATTCAACTAACAGAGTTGAACCTTACTTTTGATTGAGCCGTTCTGAAACACTCTTTCTGTAGAAACTGCAATTGGACATTCTGAGCGCTAAGAGGCCTATATTGGGAAAAAGAATGTCTACAAATAAAAACTACACAGAAGAATTGTGTGAAACTTCTTTCTGTTCTGTTTGTTCAACTAAAAGAGTTGAACCTTAGTTTTGATTGAGCCGTTCTGAAACACTCTTTCTGTAGAAAATGAAAGTGGAGATTCGGAGCGCTAAGCGGGTAATAGTGGAAAAAGGAATGTCTCCAAATATAAACTACACAGAATCATTCTGTGAAACTTCTTTCTGATCTGTGCATTCAGCTAACAGAGTTAAACCATACTTTTGATTGAGCAGATCTGAACACTCTTTCTGTAGAAAATGGAACTGGACATTTGGAGCGCTAAGAGAGTAGTAGTGGAAAAAGGAATATATTCAAATATAAACTACACAGAAGCATTCTGTGAAACTTCTTTCTGATCTGAGCATTCAGCTAACAAAGTTAAACCATACTTTTGATTGAGCAGTTTTGAAACACTCTGTCTGTAGAAAATGCAACTGGACATTCGTAGCGCTAAGTGGGTAATAGTGGAAAAAAGAATATGTTCAAATATAAACTACACAGAAGCATTGTATGAAACTTCTCTCTGTTCTGTGCATTCAACTAACAGAGTTGAACCTTACTTTTGATTGAGCCTTTCTGAAACACTCTTTCTGTAGAAACTGCAATTGGACATTCTGAGCGCTAAGAGGCCTATATTGGGAAAAATAATATCTTCAAATAAAAACTACACAGAAGCATTGTGTGAAACTTATTTCTGATATGTTCATTAAGCTAACAGAGTTAAAACATACTTTTGATTGCGCAGTTCTGAACACTCTTTCTGTAGAAAATGCAAGTGGACATTCGGAGCGCTAAGAGGGTAATAGTGGAAAAAGGAATATATTCAAATATAAACTACACAGTAGCATTCTGTGAAAATTCTTTCTGTTCTGTGCATTCAACTAACAGAGTTGAACCTTACTTTTGATTGAGCCGTTCTGAAACACTCTTTCTGTAGAAACTGCAATTGGACATGCTAAGCGCTAAGAGTTCTACATTGGGAAAAAGAATATCTTCAAATAAAAACTACACAGATGCATTCTGTGAAACTTATTTCTGATCGGTAAATTCAGTTAACAGAGAAAAAACATATTTTTGATTGAGCAGTTATGAAACACTCTTTTTGTAGAAAATGCAAGTGGAGATTCGGAGCGCTAAGAGGGTAATAGTGGAAAAAGGAATGTCTTCAAATATAAACTACACAGAATCATTCGGTGAAACTTCTTTCTGATCTGTGCATTCAGCTAACAGAGTTAAACCATACTTTTGATTGAGCAGAACTGAACACTCTTTCTGTAGAAAATGCAACTGGACATTTGGTGCGCTAAGAGCGTAGTAGTGGAAAAAGGAATATATCCAAATATAAACTACACAGAAGCATTCTGTGAAACTTCTTTCTGATCTGAGCATTCAGCTAACAGAGTTAAACCATACTTTTGATTGAGCAGTTTTGAAACACTCTGTCTGCAGAAAATGCAACTGGACATTCGTAGCGCTAAGTGGGTAATAGTGGAAAAAAGAATATGTTCAAATATAAACTACACAGAAGCATTGTATGAAACTTCTTTCTGTTCTGTGCATTCAACTAACAGAGTTGAACCTTACTTTTGATTGAGCCGTTCTGAAACACTCTTTCTGTAGAAACTGCAATTGGACATTCTGAGCGCTAAGAGGCCTATATTGGGAAAAAGAATGTCTACACATAAAAACTACACAGAGGAATTGTGTGAAACTACTTTCTGTTCTGTTTGTTCAACTAAAGAGTTGAACCTTAGTTTTGATTGAGCCGTTCTGAAACCCTCTTTCTGTAGAAAATGCAAGTGGAGATTCGGAGCGCTAAGAGGGTAATAGTGGAAAAAGGAATGTCTCCAAATATAAACTACACAGAATCATTCTGTGAAACTTCTTTCTGATCTGTGCATTCAGCTAACAGATTTAAACCATACTTTTGATTGAGCAGATCTGAACACTCTTTCTGTAGAAAATGCAACTGGACATTTGGAGCGCTAAGAGAGTAGTAGTGGAAAAAGGAATATATTCAAATATAAACTACACAGAAGCATTCTGTGAAACTTCTTTCTGATCTGAGCATTCAGCTAACAAAGTTAAACCATACTTTTGATTGAGCAGTTTTGAAACACTCTGTCTGTAGAAAATGCAACTGGACATTCGTAGCGCTAAGTGGGTAATAGTGGAAAAAAGAATATGTTCAAATATAAACTACACAGAAGCATTGTATGAAACTTCTCTCTCTTCTGTGCATTCAACTAACAGAGTTGAACCTTACTTTTGATTGAGCCTTTCTGAAACACTCTTTCTGTAGAAACTGCAATTGGACATTCTGAGCGCTAAGAGGCCTATATTGGGAAAAATAATATCTTCAAATAAAAACTACACAGAAGCATTGTGTGAAACTTATTTCTGATATGTTCATTAAGCTAACAGAGTTAAAACATACTTTTGATTGCGCAGTTCTGAACACTCTTTCTGTAGAAAATGCAAGTGGACATTCGGAGCGCTAAGAGGGTAATAGTGGAAAAAGGAATATATTCAAATATAAACTACACAGTAGCATTCTGTGAAAATTCTTTCTGTTCTGTGCATTCAACTAACAGAGTTGAACCTTACTTTTGATTGAGCCGTTCTGAAACACTCTTTCTGTAGAAACTGCAATTGGACATGCTAAGCGCTAAGAGGGCTACATTGGGAAAAAGAATATCTTCAAATAAAAACTACACAGATGCATTCTGTGAAACTTATTTCTGATCTGTAAATTCAGTTAACAGAGAAAAAACATATTTTTGATTGAGCAGTTATGAAACACTCTTTTTGTAGAAAATGCAAGTGTAGATTCGGAGCGCTAAGAGGGTAATAGTGGAAAAAGGAATGTTTTCAAATATAAACTACACAGAATCATTCGGTGAAACTTCTTTCTGATCTGTGCATTCAGCTAACAGAGTTAAACCATACTTTTGATTGAGCAGAACTGAACACTCTTTCTGTAGAAAATGCAACTGGACATTCGTAGCGCTAAGTGGGTAATAGTGGAAAAAAGAATATGTTCAAATATAAACTACACAGAAGCATTGTATGAAACTTCTTTCTGTTCTGTGCATTCAACAACAGAGTTGAACCTTACTTTTGATTGAGCCGTTCTGAAACACTCTTTCTGTAGAAACTGCAATTGGACATTCTGAGCGCTAAGAGGCCTATGTTGGGAAAAAGAATGTCTACAAATAAAAACTACACAGAAGAATTGTGTGAAACTTCTTTCTGTTCTGTTTGTTCAACTAAAAGAGTTGAACCTTAGTTTTGATTGAGCCGTTCTGAAACACTCTTTCTGTAGAAAATGCAAGTGGAGATTCGGAGCGCTAAGCGGGTAATAGTGGAAAAAGGAATGTCTCCAAATATAAACTACACAGAATCATTCTGTGAAACTTCTTTCTGATCTGTGCATTCAGCTAACAGAGTTAAACCATACTTTTGATTGAGCAGATCTGAACACTCTTTCTGTAGAAAATGGAACTGGACATTTGGAGCGCTAAGAGAGTAGTAGTGGAAAAAGGAATATATTCAAATATAAACTACACAGAAGCATTCTGTGAAACTTCTTTCTGATCTGAGCATTCAGCTAACAAAGTTAAAACATACTTTTGATTGAGCAGTTTTGAAACACTCTGTCTGTAGAAAATGCAACTGGACATTCGTAGCGCTAAGTGGGTAATAGTGGAAAAAAGAATATGTTCAAATATAAACTACACAGAAGCATTGTATGAAACTTCTCTCTGTTCTGTGCATTCAACTAACAGAGTTGAACCTTACTTTTGATTGAGCCTTTCTGAAACACTCTTTCTGTAGAAACTGCAATTGGACATTCTGAGCGCTAAGAGGCCTATATTGGGAAAAATAATATCTTCAAATAAAAACTACACAGAAGCATTGTGTGAAACTTATTTCTGATATGTTCATTAAGCTAACAGAGTTAAAACATACTTTTGATTGCGCAGTTCTGAACACTCTTTCTGTAGAAAATGCAAGTGGACATTCGGAGCGCTAAGAGGGTAATAGTGGAAAAAGGAATATATTCAAATATAAACTACACAGTAGCATTCTGTGAAAATTCTTTCTGTTCTGTGCATTCAACTAACAGAGTTGAACCTTACTTTTGATTGAGCCGTTCTGAAACACTCTTTCTGTAGAAACTGCAATTGGACATGCTAAGCGCTAAGAGGGCTACATTGGGAAAAAGAATATCTTCAAATAAAAACTACACAGATGCATTCTGTGAAACTTATTTCTGATCTGTAAATTCAGTTAACAGAGAAAAAACATATTTTTGATTGAGCAGTTATGAAACACTCTTTTTGTAGAAAATGCAAGTGGAGATTCGGAGCGCTAAGAGGGTAATAGTGGAAAAAGGAATGTCTTCAAATATAAACTACACAGAATCATTCGGTGAAACTTCTTTCTGATCTGTGCATTCAGCTAACAGAGTTAAACCATACTTTTGATTGAGCAGAACTGAACACTCTTTCTGTAGAAAATGCAACTGGACATTTGGAGCGCTAAGAGCGTAGTAGTGGAAAAAGGAATATATCCAAATATAAACTACACAGAAGCATTCTGTGAAACTTCTTTCTGATCTGAGCATTCAGCTAACAGAGTTAAACCATACTTTTGATTGAGCAGTTTTGAAACACTCTGTCTGTAGAAAATGCAACTGGACATTCGTAGCGCTAAGTGGGTAATAGTGGAAAAAAGAATATGTTCAAATATAAACTACACAGAGGCATTGTATGAAACTTCATTCTGTTCTGTGCATTCAACTAACAGAGTTGAACCTTACTTTTGATTGAGCCGTTCTGAAACACTCTTTCTGTAGAAACTGCAATTGGACATTCTGAGCGCTAAGAGGCCTATATTGGGAAAAAGAATGTCTACAAATAAAAACTACACAGAAGAATTGTGTGAAACTTCTTTCTGTTCTGTTTGTTCAACTAAAAGAGTTGAACCTTAGTTTTGATTGAGCCGTTCTGAAACACTCTTTCTGTAGAAAATGCAAGTGGAGATTCGGAGCGCTAAGCGGGTAATAGTGGAAAAAGGAATGTCTCCAAATATAAACTACACAGAATCATTCTGTGAAACTTCTTTCTGATCTGTGCATTCAGCTAACAGAGTTAAACCATACTTTTGATTGAGCAGATCTGAACACTCTTTCTGTAGAAAATGGAACTGGACATTTGGAGCGCTAAGAGAGTAGTAGTGGAAAAAGGAATATTTTCAAATATAAACTACACAGAAGCATTCTGTGAAACTTCTTTCTGATCTGAGCATTCAGCTAACAAAGTTAAACCATACTTTTGATTGAGCAGTTTTGAAACACTCTGTCTGTAGAAAATGCAACTGGACATTCGTAGCGCTAAGTGGGTAATAGTGGAAAAAAGAATATGTTCAAATATAAACTACACAGAAGCATTGTATGAAACTTCTCTCTGTTCTGTGCATTCAACTAACAGAGTTGAACCTTACTTTTGATTGAGCCTTTCTGAAACACTCTTTCTGTAGAAACTGCAATTGGACATTCTGAGCGCTAAGAGGCCTATATTGGGAAAAATAATATCTTCAAATAAAAACTACACAGAAGCATTGTGTGAAACTTATTTCTGATATGTTCATTAAGCTAACAGAGTTAAAACATACTTTTGATTGCGCAGTTCTGAACACTCTTTCTGTAGAAAATGCAAGTGGACATTCGGAGCGCTAAGAGGGTAATAGTGGAAAAAGGAATATATTCAAATATAAACTACACAGTAGCATTCTGTGAAAATTCTTTCTGTTCTGTGCATTCAACTAACAGAGTTGAACCTTACTTTTGATTGAGCCGTTCTGAAACACTCTTTCTGTAGAAACTGCAATTGGACATGCTAAGCGCTAAGAGGGCTACATTGGGAAAAAGAATATCTTCAAATAAAAACTACACAGATGCATTCTGTGAAACTTATTTCTGATCTGTAAATTCAGTTAACAGAGAAAAAACATATTTTTGATTGAGCAGTTATGAAACACTCTTTTTGTAGAAAATGCAAGTGTAGATTCGGAGCGCTAAGCGGGTAATAGTGGAAAAAGGAATGTCTTCAAATATAAACTACACAGAATCATTCGGTGAAATTTCTTTCTGATCTGTGCATTCAGCTAACGGAGTTAAACCATACTTTTGATTGAGCAGAACTGAACACTCTTTCTGTAGAAAATGCAACTGGACATTTGGAGCGCTAAGAGCGTAGTAGTGGAAAAAGGAATATATTCAAACATAAACTACACAGAAGCATTCTGTGAAACTTCTTTCTGATCTGAGCTTTCAGCTAACAGAGTTAAACCATACTTTTGATTGAGCAGTTTTGAAACACTCTGTCTGCAGAAAATGCAACTGGACATTCATAGCGCTAAGTGGGTAATAGTGGAAAAAAGAATATGTTCAAATATAAACTACACAGAAGCATTGTATGAAACTTCTTTCTGTTCTGTGCATTCAACTACAAGAGTTGAACCTTACTTTTGATTGAGCCGTTCTGAAACACTCTTTCTGTAGAAACTGCAATTGGACATTCTGAGCGCTAAGAGGCCTATATTGGGAAAAAGAATGTCTACACATAAAAACTACACAGAGGAATTGTGTGAAACTTCTTTCTGTTCTGTTTGTTCAACTAAAAGAGTTGAACCTTAGTTTTGATTGAGCCGTTCTGAAACCCTCTTTCTGTAGAAAATGCAAGTGGAGATTCGGAGCGCTAAGAGGGTAATAGTGGAAAAAGGAATGTCTCCAAATATAAACTACACAGAATCATTCTGTGAAACTTCTTTCTGATCTGTGCATTCAGCTAACAGATTTAAACCATACTTTTGATTGAGCAGATCTGAACACTCTTTCTGTAGAAAATGCAACTGGACATTTGGAGCGCTAAGAGAGTAGTAGTGGAAAAAGGAATATATTCAAATATAAACTACACAGAAGCATTCTGTGAAACTTCTTTCTGATCTGAGCATTCAGCTAACAAAGTTAAACCATACTTTTGATTGAGCAGTTTTGAAACACTCTGTCTGTAGAAAATGCAACTGGACATTCGTAGCGCTAAGTGGGTAATAGTGGAAAAAAGAATATGTTCAAATATAAACTACACAGAAGCATTGTATGAAACTTCTCTCTCTTCTGTGCATTCAACTAACAGAGTTGAACCTTACTTTTGATTGAGCCTTTCTGAAACACTCTTTCTGTAGAAACTGCAATTGGACATTCTGAGCGCTAAGAGGCCTATATTGGGAAAAATAATATCTTCAAATAAAAACTACACAGAAGCATTTTGTGAAACTTATTTCTGATATGTTCATTAAGCTAACAGAGTTAAAACATACTTTTGATTGCGCAGTTCTGAACACTCTTTCTGTAGAAAATGCAAGTGGACATTCGGAGCGCTAAGAGGGTAATAGTGGAAAAAGGAATATATTCAAATATAAACTACACAGTAGCATTCTGTGAAAATTCTTTCTGTTCTGTGCATTCAACTAACAGAGTTGAACCTTACTTTTGATTGAGCCGTTCTGAAACACTCTTTCTGTAGAAACTGCAATTGGACATGCTAAGCGCTAAGAGGGCTACATTGGGAAAAAGAATATCTTCAAATAAAAACTACACAGATGCATTCTGTGAAACTTATTTCTGATCTGTAAATTCAGTTAACAGAGAAAAAACATATTTTTGATTGAGCAGTTATGAAACACTCTTTTTGTAGAAAATGCAAGTGTAGATTCGGAGCGCTAAGTGGGTAATAGTGGAAAAAGGAATGTCTTCAAATATAAACTACACAGAATCATTCGGTGAAATTTCTTTCTGATCTGTGCATTCAGCTAACAGAGTTAAACCATACTTTTGATTGAGCAGAACTGAACACTCTTTCTGTAGAAAATGCAACTGGACATTTGGAGCGCTAAGAGCGTAGTAGTGGAAAAAGGAATATATTCAAACATAAACTACACAGAAGCATTCTGTGAAACTTCTTTCTGATCTGAGCTTTCAGCTAACAGAGTTAAACCATACTTTTTATTGAGCAGTTTTGAAACACTCTGTCTGTAGAAAATGCAACTGGACATTCGTAGCGCTAAGTGGGTAATAGTGGAAAAAAGAATATGTTCAAATATAAACTACACAGAAGCATTGTATGAAACTTCTTTCTGTTCTGTGCATTCAACTAACAGAGTTGAACCTTACTTTTGAATGAGCCGTTATGAAACACTCTTTTTGTAGAAACTGCAATTGGACATTCTGAGCGCTAAGAGGCCTATATTGGGAAAAAGAATGTCTACAAATAAAAACTACACAGAAGAATTGTGTGAAACTTCTTTCTGTTCTGTTTGTTCAACTAAAAGAGTTGAACCTTAGTTTTGATTGAGCCGTTCTGAAACACTCTTTCTGTAGAAAATGCAAGTGGAGATTCGGAGCGCTAAGCGGGTAATAGTGGAAAAAGGAATGTCTCCAAATATAAACTACACAGAATCATTCTGTGAAACTTCTTTCTGATCTGTGCATTCAGCTAACAGAGTTAAACCATACTTTTGATTGAGCAGATCTGAACACTCTTTCTGTAGAAAATGGAACTGGACATTTGGAGCGCTAAGAGAGTAGTAGTGGAAAAAGGAATATATTCAAATATAAACTACACAGAAGCATTCTGTGAAACTTCTTTCTGATCTGAGCATTCAGCTAACAAAGTTAAACCATACTTTTGATTGAGCAGTTTTGAAACACTCTGTCTGTAGAAAATGCAACTGGACATTCGTAGCGCTAAGTGGGTAATAGTGGAAAAAAGAATATGTTCAAATATAAACTACACAGAAGCATTGTATGAAACTTCTCTCTGTTCTGTGCATTCAACTAACAGAGTTGAACCTTACTTTTGATTCAGCCTTTCTGAAACACTCTTTCTGTAGAAACTGCAATTGGACATTCTGAGCGCTAAGAGGCCTATATTGGGTAAAATAATATCTTCAAATAAAAACTACACAGAAGCATTGTGTGAAACTTATTTCTGATATGTTCATTAAGCTAACAGAGTTAAAACATACTTTTGATTGCGCAGTTCTGAACACTCTTTCTGTAGAAAATGCAAGTGGACATTCGGAGCGCTAAGAGGGTAATAGTGGAAAAAGGAATATATTCAAATATAAACTACACAGTAGCATTCTGTGAAAATTCTTTCTGTTCTGTGCATTCAACTAACAGATTTGAACCTTACTTTTGATTGAGCCGTTCTGAAACACTCTTTCTGTAGAAACTGCAATTGGACATGCTAAGCGCTAAGAGGGCTACATTGGGAAAAAGAATATCTTCAAATAAAAACTACACAGATGCATTCTGTGAAACTTATTTCTGATCTGTAAATTCAGTTAACAGAGAAAAAACATATTTTTGATTGAGCAGGTATGAAACACTCTTTTTGTAGAAAATGCAAGTGGAGATTCGGAGCGCTAAGAGGGTAATAGTGGAAAAAGGAATGTCTTCAAATATAAACTACACAGAATCATTCGGTGAAACTTCTTTCTGATCTGTGCATTCAGCTAACAGAGTTAAACCATACTTTTGATTGAGCAGGACTGAACACTCTTTCTGTAGAAAATGCAACTGGACATTTGGAGCGCTAAGAGCGTAGTAGTGGAAAAAGGAATATATCCAAATATAAACTACACAGAAGCATTCTGTGAAACTTCTTTCTGATCTGAGCATTCAGCTAACAGAGTTAAACCATACTTTTGATTGAGCAGTTTTGAAACACTCTGTCTGTAGAAAATGCAACTGGACATTCGTAGCGCTAAGTGGGTAATAGTGGAAAAAAGAATATGTTCAAATATAAACTACACAGAAGCATTGTATGAAAATTCTTTCTGTTCTGTGCATTCAACTAACAGAGTTGAACCTTACTTTTGATTGAGCCGTTCTGAAACACTCTTTCTGTAGAAACTGCAATTGGACATTCTGAGCGCTAAGAGGCCTATATTGGGAAAAAGAATGTCTACAAATAAAAACTACACAGAAGAATTGTGTGAAACTTCTTTCTGTTCTGTTTGTTCAACTAAAAGAGTTGAACCTTAGTTTTGATTGAGCCGTTCTGAAACACTCTTTCTGTAGAAAATGCAAGTGGAGATTCGGAGCGCTAAGCGGGTAATAGTGGAAAAAGGAATGTCTTCAAATATAAACTACACAGAATCATTCGGTGAAATTTCTTTCTGATCTGTGCATTCAGCTAACGGAGTTAAACCATACTTTTGATTGAGCAGAACTGAACACTCTTTCTGTAGAAAATGCAACTGGACATTTGGAGCGCTAAGAGCGTAGTAGTGGAAAAAGGAATATATTCAAACATAAACTACACAGAAGCATTCTGTGAAACTTCTTTCTGATCTGAGCTTTCAGCTAACAGAGTTAAACCATACTTTTGATTGAGCAGTTTTGAAACACTCTGTCTGCAGAAAATGCAACTGGACATTCATAGCGCTAAGTGGGTAATAGTGGAAAAAAGAATATGTTCAAATATAAACTACACAGAAGCATTGTATGAAACTTCTTTCTGTTCTGTGCATTCAACTACAAGAGTTGAACCTTACTTTTGATTGAGCCGTTCTGAAACACTCTTTCTGTAGAAACTGCAATTGGACATTCTGAGCGCTAAGAGGCCTATATTGGGAAAAAGAATGTCTACACATAAAAACTACACAGAGGAATTGTGTGAAACTTCTTTCTGTTCTGTTTGTTCAACTAAAAGAGTTGAACCTTAGTTTTGATTGAGCCGTTCTGAAACCCTCTTTCTGTAGAAAATGCAAGTGGAGATTCGGAGCGCTAAGAGGGTAATAGTGGAAAAAGGAATGTCTCCAAATATAAACTACACAGAATCATTCTGTGAAACTTCTTTCTGATCTGTGCATTCAGCTAACAGATTTAAACCATACTTTTGATTGAGCAGATCTGAACACTCTTTCTGTAGAAAATGCAACTGGACATTTGGAGCGCTAAGAGAGTAGTAGTGGAAAAAGGAATATATTCAAATATAAACTACACAGAAGCATTCTGTGAAACTTCTTTCTGATCTGAGCATTCAGCTAACAAAGTTAAACCATACTTTTGATTGAGCAGTTTTGAAACACTCTGTCTGTAGAAAATGCAACTGGACATTCGTAGCGCTAAGTGGGTAATAGTGGAAAAAAGAATATGTTCAAATATAAACTACACAGAAGCATTGTATGAAACTTCTCTCTCTTCTGTGCATTCAACTAACAGAGTTGAACCTTACTTTTGATTGAGCCTTTCTGAAACACTCTTTCTGTAGAAACTGCAATTGGACATTCTGAGCGCTAAGAGGCCTATATTGGGAAAAATAATATCTTCAAATAAAAACTACACAGAAGCATTTTGTGAAACTTATTTCTGATATGTTCATTAAGCTAACAGAGTTAAAACATACTTTTGATTGCGCAGTTCTGAACACTCTTTCTGTAGAAAATGCAAGTGGACATTCGGAGCGCTAAGAGGGTAATAGTGGAAAAAGGAATATATTCAAATATAAACTACACAGTAGCATTCTGTGAAAATTCTTTCTGTTCTGTGCATTCAACTAACAGAGTTGAACCTTACTTTTGATTGAGCCGTTCTGAAACACTCTTTCTGTAGAAACTGCAATTGGACATGCTAAGCGCTAAGAGGGCTACATTGGGAAAAAGAATATCTTCAAATAAAAACTACACAGATGCATTCTGTGAAACTTATTTCTGATCTGTAAATTCAGTTAACAGAGAAAAAACATATTTTTGATTGAGCAGTTATGAAACACTCTTTTTGTAGAAAATGCAAGTGTAGATTCGGAGCGCTAAGTGGGTAATAGTGGAAAAAGGAATGTCTTCAAATATAAACTACACAGAATCATTCGGTGAAATTTCTTTCTGATCTGTGCATTCAGCTAACAGAGTTAAACCATACTTTTGATTGAGCAGAACTGAACACTCTTTCTGTAGAAAATGCAACTGGACATTTGGAGCGCTAAGAGCGTAGTAGTGGAAAAAGGAATATATTCAAACATAAACTACACAGAAGCATTCTGTGAAACTTCTTTCTGATCTGAGCTTTCAGCTAACAGAGTTAAACCATACTTTTTATTGAGCAGTTTTGAAACACTCTGTCTGTAGAAAATGCAACTGGACATTCGTAGCGCTAAGTGGGTAATAGTGGAAAAAAGAATATGTTCAAATATAAACTACACAGAAGCATTGTATGAAACTTCTTTCTGTTCTGTGCATTCAACTAACAGAGTTGAACCTTACTTTTGAATGAGCCGTTATGAAACACTCTTTTTGTAGAAACTGCAATTGGACATTCTGAGCGCTAAGAGGCCTATATTGGGAAAAAGAATGTCTACAAATAAAAACTACACAGAAGAATTGTGTGAAACTTCTTTCTGTTCTGTTTGTTCAACTAAAAGAGTTGAACCTTAGTTTTGATTGAGCCGTTCTGAAACACTCTTTCTGTAGAAAATGCAAGTGGAGATTCGGAGCGCTAAGCGGGTAATAGTGGAAAAAGGAATGTCTCCAAATATAAACTACACAGAATCATTCTGTGAAACTTCTTTCTGATCTGTGCATTCAGCTAACAGAGTTAAACCATACTTTTGATTGAGCAGATCTGAACACTCTTTCTGTAGAAAATGGAACTGGACATTTGGAGCGCTAAGAGAGTAGTAGTGGAAAAAGGAATATATTCAAATATAAACTACACAGAAGCATTCTGTGAAACTTCTTTCTGATCTGAGCATTCAGCTAACAAAGTTAAACCATACTTTTGATTGAGCAGTTTTGAAACACTCTGTCTGTAGAAAATGCAACTGGACATTCGTAGCGCTAAGTGGGTAATAGTGGAAAAAAGAATATGTTCAAATATAAACTACACAGAAGCATTGTATGAAACTTCTCTCTGTTCTGTGCATTCAACTAACAGAGTTGAACCTTACTTTTGATTCAGCCTTTCTGAAACACTCTTTCTGTAGAAACTGCAATTGGACATTCTGAGCGCTAAGAGGCCTATATTGGGTAAAATAATATCTTCAAATAAAAACTACACAGAAGCATTGTGTGAAACTTATTTCTGATATGTTCATTAAGCTAACAGAGTTAAAACATACTTTTGATTGCGCAGTTCTGAACACTCTTTCTGTAGAAAATGCAAGTGGACATTCGGAGCGCTAAGAGGGTAATAGTGGAAAAAGGAATATATTCAAATATAAACTACACAGTAGCATTCTGTGAAAATTCTTTCTGTTCTGTGCATTCAACTAACAGATTTGAACCTTACTTTTGATTGAGCCGTTCTGAAACACTCTTTCTGTAGAAACTGCAATTGGACATGCTAAGCGCTAAGAGGGCTACATTGGGAAAAAGAATATCTTCAAATAAAAACTACACAGATGCATTCTGTGAAACTTATTTCTGATCTGTAAATTCAGTTAACAGAGAAAAAACATATTTTTGATTGAGCAGGTATGAAACACTCTTTTTGTAGAAAATGCAAGTGGAGATTCGGAGCGCTAAGAGGGTAATAGTGGAAAAAGGAATGTCTTCAAATATAAACTACACAGAATCATTCGGTGAAACTTCTTTCTGATCTGTGCATTCAGCTAACAGAGTTAAACCATACTTTTGATTGAGCAGGACTGAACACTCTTTCTGTAGAAAATGCAACTGGACATTTGGAGCGCTAAGAGCGTAGTAGTGGAAAAAGGAATATATCCAAATATAAACTACACAGAAGCATTCTGTGAAACTTCTTTCTGATCTGAGCATTCAGCTAACAGAGTTAAACCATACTTTTGATTGAGCAGTTTTGAAACACTCTGTCTGTAGAAAATGCAACTGGACATTCGTAGCGCTAAGTGGGTAATAGTGGAAAAAAGAATATGTTCAAATATAAACTACACAGAAGCATTGTATGAAAATTCTTTCTGTTCTGTGCATTCAACTAACAGAGTTGAACCTTACTTTTGATTGAGCCGTTCTGAAACACTCTTTCTGTAGAAACTGCAATTGGACATTCTGAGCGCTAAGAGGCCTATATTGGGAAAAAGAATGTCTACAAATAACAACTACACAGAAGAATTGTGTGAAACTTCTTTCTGTTCTGTTTGTTCAACTAAAAGAGTTGAACCTTAGTTTTGATTGAGCCGTTCTGAAACACTCTTTCTGTAGAAAATGCAAGTGGAGATTCGGAGCGCTAAGCGGGTAATAGTGGAAAAAGGAATGTCTCCAAATATAAACTACACAGAATCATTCTGTGAAACTTCTTTCTGATCTGTGCATTCAGCTAACAGAGTTAAACCATACTTTTGATTGAGCAGATCTGAACACTCTTTCTGTAGAAAATGGAACTGGACATTTGGAGCGCTAAGAGAGTAGTAGTGGAAAAAGGAATATATTCAAATATAAACTACACAGAAGCATTCTGTGAAACTTCTTTCTGATCTGAGCATTCAGCTAACACAGTTAAACCATACTTTTGATTGAGCAGTTTTGAAACACTCTGTCTGTAGAAAATGCAACTGGACATTCGTAGCGCTAAGTGGGTAATAGTGGAAAAAAGAATATGTTCAAATATAAACTACACAGAAGCATTGTATGAAACTTCTCTCTGTTCAGTGCATTCAACTAACAGTGTTGAACCTTACTTTTGATTGAGCCTTTCTGAAACACTCTTTCTGTAGAAACTGCAATTGGACATTCTGAGCGCTAAGAGGCCTATATTGGGAAAAATAATATCTTCAAATAAAAACTACACAGAAGCATTGTGTGAAACTTATTTCTGATATGTTCATTAAGCTAACAGAGTTAAAACATACTTTTGATTGCGCAGTTCTGAACACTCTTTCTGTAGAAAATGCAAGTGGACATTCGGAGCGCTAAGAGGGTAATAGTGGAAGAAGGAATATATTCAAATATAAACTACACAGTAGCATTCTGTGAAAATTCTTTCTGTTCTGTGCATTCAACTAACAGAGTTGAACCTTACTTTTGATTGAGCCGTTCTGAAACACTCTTTCTGTAGAAACTGCAATTGGACATGCTAAGCGCTAAGAGGGCTACATTGGGAAAAAGAATATCTTCAAATAAAAACTACACAGATGCATTCTGTGAAACTTATTTCTGATCTGTAAATTCAGTTAACAGAGAAAAAACATATTTTTGATTGAGCAGTTATGAAACACTCTTTTTGTAGAAAATGAAAGTGGAGATTCGGAGCGCTAAGAGGGTAATAGTGGAAAAAGGAATGTCTTCAAATATAAACTACACAGAATCATTCGGTGAAACTTCTTTCTGATCTGTGCATTCAGCTAACAGAGTTAAACCATACTTTTGATTGAGCAGATCTGAACACTCTTTCTGTAGAAAATGCAACTGGACATTTGGAGCGCTAAGAGCGTAGTAGTGGAAAAAGGAATATATTCAAATATAAACTACACAGAAGCATTCTGTGAAACTTCTTTCTGATCTGAGCATTCAGCTAACAGAGTTAAACCATACTTTTGATTGAGCAGTTTTGAAACACTCTGTCTGTAGAAAATACAACTGGACATTCGTAGCGCTAAGTGGGTAATAGTGGAAAAAAGAATATGTTCAAATATAAACTACACAGAAGCATTGTATGAAACTTCTTTCTGTTCTGTGCATTCAACTAACAGAGTTGAACCTTACTTTTGATTGAGCCGTTCTGAAACACTCTTTCTGTAGAAACTGCAATTGGACATTCTGAGCGCTAAGAGGCCTATATTGGGAAAAAGAATGTCTACAAATAAAAACTACACAGAAGAATTGTGTGGAACTTCTTTCTGTTCTGTTTGTTCAACTAAAAGAGTTGAACCTTAATTTTGATTCAGCCGTTCTGAAACACTCTTTCTGTAGAAAATGCGAGTGGAGATTCGGAGCGCTAAGAGGGTAATAGTGGAAAAAGGAATGTCTCCAAATATAAACTACACAGAATCATTCTGTGAAACTTCTTTCTGATCTGTACATTCAGCTAACAGAGTTAAACCATACTTTTGATTGAGCAGATCTGAACACTCTTTCTGTAGAAAATGCAACTGGACATTTGGAGCGCTAAGAGAGTAGTAGTGGAAAAAGGAATATATTCAAATATAAACTACACAGAAGCATTCTGTGAAACTTCTTTCTGATCTGAGCATTCAGCTAACAGAGTTAAACCATACTTTTGATTGAGCAGTTTTGAAACACTCTGTCTGTAGAAAATGCAACTGGACATTCGTAGCGCTAAGTGGGTAATAGTGGAAAAAAGAATATGTTCAAATATAAACTACACAGAAGCATTGTATGAAACTTCTTTCTGTTCTGTGCATTCAACTACAAGAGTTGAACCTTACTTTTGATTGAGCCGTTCTGAAACACTCTTTCTGTAGAAACTGCAATTGGACATTCTGAGCGCTAAGAGGCCTATATTGGGAAAAAGAATGTCTACACATAAAAACTACACAGAGGAATTGTGTGAAACTTCTTTCTGTTCTGTTTGTTCAACTAAAAGAGTTGAACCTTAGTTTTGATTGAGCCGTTCTGAAACCCTCTTTCTGTAGAAAATGCAAGTGGAGATTCGGAGCGCTAAGAGGGTAATAGTGGAAAAAGGAATGTCTCCAAATATAAACTACACAGAATCATTCTGTGAAACTTCTTTCTGATCTGTGCATTCAGCTAACAGATTTAAACCATACTTTTGATTGAGCAGATCTGAACACTCTTTCTGTAGAAAATGCAACTGGACATTTGGAGCGCTAAGAGAGTAGTAGTGGAAAAAGGAATATATTCAAATATAAACTACACAGAAGCATTCTGTGAAACTTCTTTCTGATCTGAGCATTCAGCTAACAAAGTTAAACCATACTTTTGATTGAGCAGTTTTGAAACACTCTGTCTGTAGAAAATGCAACTGGACATTCGTAGCGCTAAGTGGGTAATAGTGGAAAAAAGAATATGTTCAAATATAAACTACACAGAAGCATTGTATGAAACTTCTCTCTCTTCTGTGCATTCAACTAACAGAGTTGAACCTTACTTTTGATTGAGCCTTTCTGAAACACTCTTTCTGTAGAAACTGCAATTGGACATTCTGAGCGCTAAGAGGCCTATATTGGGAAAAATAATATCTTCAAATAAAAACTACACAGAAGCATTTTGTGAAACTTATTTCTGATATGTTCATTAAGCTAACAGAGTTAAAACATACTTTTGATTGCGCAGTTCTGAACACTCTTTCTGTAGAAAATGCAAGTGGACATTCGGAGCGCTAAGAGGGTAATAGTGGAAAAAGGAATATATTCAAATATAAACTACACAGTAGCATTCTGTGAAAATTCTTTCTGTTCTGTGCATTCAACTAACAGAGTTGAACCTTACTTTTGATTGAGCCGTTCTGAAACACTCTTTCTGTAGAAACTGCAATTGGACATGCTAAGCGCTAAGAGGGCTACATTGGGAAAAAGAATATCTTCAAATAAAAACTACACAGATGCATTCTGTGAAACTTATTTCTGATCTGTAAATTCAGTTAACAGAGAAAAAACATATTTTTGATTGAGCAGTTATGAAACACTCTTTTTGTAGAAAATGCAAGTGTAGATTCGGAGCGCTAAGTGGGTAATAGTGGAAAAAGGAATGTCTTCAAATATAAACTACACAGAATCATTCGGTGAAATTTCTTTCTGATCTGTGCATTCAGCTAACAGAGTTAAACCATACTTTTGATTGAGCAGAACTGAACACTCTTTCTGTAGAAAATGCAACTGGACATTTGGAGCGCTAAGAGCGTAGTAGTGGAAAAAGGAATATATTCAAACATAAACAAACAGAAGCATTCTGTGAAACTTCTTTCTGATCTGAGCTTTCAGCTAACAGAGTTAAACCATACTTTTGATTGAGCAGTTTTGAAACACTCTGTCTGTAGAAAATGCAACTGGACATTCGTAGCGCTAAGTGGGTAATAGTGGAAAAAAGAATATGTTCAAATATAAACTACACAGAAGCATTGTATGAAACTTCTTTCTGTTCTGTGCATTCAACTAACAGAGTTGAACCTTACTTTTGAATGAGCCGTTATGAAACACTCTTTTTGTAGAAACTGCAATTGGACATTCTGAGCGCTAAGAGGCCTATATTGGGAAAAAGAATGTCTACAAATAAAAACTACACAGAAGAATTGTGTGAAACTTCTTTCTGTTCTGTTTGTTCAACTAAAAGAGTTGAACCTTAGTTTTGATTGAGCCGTTCTGAAACACTCTTTCTGTAGAAAATGCAAGTGGAGATTCGGAGCGCTAAGCGGGTAATAGTGGAAAAAGGAATGTCTCCAAATATAAACTACACAGAATCATTCTGTGAAACTTCTTTCTGATCTGTGCATTCAGCTAACAGAGTTAAACCATACTTTTGATTGAGCAGATCTGAACACTCTTTCTGTAGAAAATGGAACTGGACATTTGGAGCGCTAAGAGAGTAGTAGTGGAAAAAGGAATATATTCAAATATAAACTACACAGAAGCATTCTGTGAAACTTCTTTCTGATCTGAGCATTCAGCTAACAAAGTTAAACCATACTTTTGATTGAGCAGTTTTGAAACACTCTGTCTGTAGAAAATGCAACTGGACATTCGTAGCGCTAAGTGGGTAATAGTGGAAAAAAGAATATGTTCAAATATAAACTACACAGAAGCATTGTATGAAACTTCTCTCTGTTCTGTGCATTCAACTAACAGAGTTGAACCTTACTTTTGATTCAGCCTTTCTGAAACACTCTTTCTGTAGAAACTGCAATTGGACATTCTGAGCGCTAAGAGGCCTATATTGGGTAAAATAATATCTTCAAATAAAAACTACACAGAAGCATTGTGTGAAACTTATTTCTGATATGTTCATTAAGCTAACAGAGTTAAAACATACTTTTGATTGCGCAGTTCTGAACACTCTTTCTGTAGAAAATGCAAGTGGACATTCGGAGCGCTAAGAGGGTAATAGTGGAAAAAGGAATATATTCAAATATAAACTACACAGTAGCATTCTGTGAAAATTCTTTCTGTTCTGTGCATTCAACTAACAGATTTGAACCTTACTTTTGATTGAGCCGTTCTGAAACACTCTTTCTGTAGAAACTGCAATTGGACATGCTAAGCGCTAAGAGGGCTACATTGGGAAAAAGAATATCTTCAAATAAAAACTACACAGATGCATTCTGTGAAACTTATTTCTGATCTGTAAATTCAGTTAACAGAGAAAAAACATATTTTTGATTGAGCAGGTATGAAACACTCTTTTTGTAGAAAATGCAAGTGGAGATTCGGAGCGCTAAGAGGGTAATAGTGGAAAAAGGAATGTCTTCAAATATAAACTACACAGAATCATTCGGTGAAACTTCTTTCTGATCTGTGCATTCAGCTAACAGAGTTAAACCATACTTTTGATTGAGCAGGACTGAACACTCTTTCTGTAGAAAATGCAACTGGACATTTGGAGCGCTAAGAGCGTAGTAGTGGAAAAAGGAATATATCCAAATATAAACTACACAGAAGCATTCTGTGAAACTTCTTTCTGATCTGAGCATTCAGCTAACAGAGTTAAACCATACATTTGATTGAGCAGTTTTGAAACACTCTGTCTGTAGAAAATGCAACTGGACATTCGTAGCGCTAAGTGGGTAATAGTGGAAAAAAGAATATGTTCAAATATAAACTACACAGAAGCATTGTATGAAAATTCTTTCTGTTCTGTGCATTCAACTAACAGAGTTGAACCTTACTTTTGATTGAGCCGTTCTGAAACACTCTTTCTGTAGAAACTGCAATTGGACATTCTGAGCGCTAAGAGGCCTATATTGGGAAAAAGAATGTCTACAAATAAAAACTACACAGAAGAATTGTGTGAAACTTCTTTCTGTTCTGTTTGTTCAACTAAAAGAGTTGAACCTTAGTTTTGATTGAGCCGTTCTGAAACACTCTTTCTGTAGAAAATGCAAGTGGAGATTCGGAGCGCTAAGCGGGTAATAGTGGAAAAAGGAATGTCTCCAAATATAAACTACACAGAATCATTCTGTGAAACTTCTTTCTGATCTGTGCATTCAGCTAACAGAGTTAAACCATACTTTTGATTGAGCAGATCTGAACACTCTTTCTGTAGAAAATGGAACTGGACATTTGGAGCGCTAAGAGAGTAGTAGTGGAAAAAGGAATATATTCAAATATAAACTACACAGAAGCATTCTGTGAAACTTCTTTCTGATCTGAGCATTCAGCTAACAAAGTTAAACCATACTTTTGATTGAGCAGTTTTGAAACACTCTGTCTGTAGAAAATGCAACTGGACATTCGTAGCGCTAAGTGGGTAATAGTGGAAAAAAGAATATGTTCAAATATAAACTACACAGAAGCATTGTATGAAACTTCTCTCTGTTCAGTGCATTCAACTAACAGAGTTGAACCTTAATTTTGATTGAGCCTTTCTGAAACACTCTTTCTGTAGAAACTGCAATTGGACATTCTGAGCGCTAAGAGGCCTATATTGGGAAAAATAATATCTTCAAATAAAAACTACACAGAAGCATTGTGTGAAACTTATTTCTGATATGTTCATTAAGCTAACAGAGTTAAAACATACTTTTGATTGCGCAGTTCTGAACACTCTTTCTGTAGAAAATGCAAGTGGACATTCGGAGCGCTAAGAGGGTAATAGTGGAAGAAGGAATATATTCAAATATAAACTACACAGTAGCATTCTGTGAAAATTCTTTCTGTTCTGTGCATTCAACTAACAGAGTTGAACCTTACTTTTGATTGAGCCGTTCTGAAACACTCTTTCTGTAGAAACTGCAATTGGACATGCTAAGCGCTAAGAGGGCTACATTGGGAAAAAGAATATCTTCAAATAAAAACTACACAGATGCATTCTGTGAAACTTATTTCTGATCTGTAAATTCAGTTAACAGAGAAAAAACATATTTTTGATTGAGCAGTTATGAAACACTCTTTTTGTAGAAAATGAAAGTGGAGATTCGGAGCGCTAAGAGGGTAATAGTGGAAAAAGGAATGTCTTCAAATATAAACTACACAGAATCATTCGGTGAAACTTCTTTCTGATCTGTGCATTCAGCTAACAGAGTTAAACCATACTTTTGATTGAGCAGATCTGAACACTCTTTCTGTAGAAAATGCAACTGGACATTTGGAGCGCTAAGAGCGTAGTAGTGGAAAAAGGAATATATTCAAATATAAACTACACAGAAGCATTCTGTGAAACTTCTTTCTGATCTGAGCATTCAGCTAACAGAGTTAAACCATACTTTTGATTGAGCAGTTTTGAAACACTCTGTCTGTAGAAAATACAAGTGGACATTCGTAGCGCTAAGTGGGTAATAGTGGAAAAAAGAATATGTTCAAATATAAACTACACAGAAGCATTGTATGAAACTTCTTTCTGTTCTGTGCATTCAACTAACAGAGTTGAACCTTACTTTTGATTGAGCCGTTCTGAAACACTCTTTCTGTAGAAACTGCAATTGGACATTCTGAGCGCTAAGAGGCCTATATTGGGAAAAAGAATGTCTACAAATAAAAACTACACAGAAGAATTGTGTGGAACTTCTTTCTGTTCTGTTTGTTCAACTAAAAGAGTTGAACCTTAATTTTGATTCAGCCGTTCTGAAACACTCTTTCTGTAGAAAATGCGAGTGGAGATTCGGAGCGCTAAGAGGGTAATAGTGGAAAAAGGAATGTCTCCAAATATAAACTACACAGAATCATTCTGTGAAACTTCTTTCTGATCTGTACATTCAGCTAACAGAGTTAAACCATACTTTTGATTGAGCAGATCTGAACACTCTTTCTGTAGAAAATGCAACTGGACATTTGGAGCGCTAAGAGAGTAGTAGTGGAAAAAGGAATATATTCAAATATAAACTACACAGAAGCATTCTGTGAAACTTCTTTCTGATCTGAGCATTCAGCTAACAGAGTTAAACCATACTTTTGATTGAGCAGTTTTGAAACACTCTGTCTGTAGAAAATGCAACTGGACATTCGTAGCGCTAAGTGGGTAATAGTGGAAAAAAGAATATGTTCAAATATAAACTACACAGAAGCATTGTATGAAACTTCTCTCTGTTCTGTGCATTCAACTAACAGAGTTGAACCTTACTTTTGATTGAGCCTTTCTGAAACACTCTTTCTGTAGAAACTGCAATTGGACATTCTGAGTGCTAAGAGGCCTATATTGGGAAAAATAATATCTTCAAATAAAAACTACACAGAAGCATTGTGTGAAACTTATTTCTGATATGTTCATTAAGCTAACAGAGTTAAACCATACTTTTGATTGCGCAGTTCTGAACACTCTTTCTGTAGAAAATGCAAGTTGACATTCGGAGCGCTAAGAGGGTAATAGTGGAAAAAGGAATATATTCAAATATAAACTACACAGTAGCATTCTGTGAAAATTCTTTCTGTTCTGTGCATTCAACTAACAGAGTTGAACCTTACTTTTGATTGAGCCGTTCTGAAACACTCTTTCTGTAGAAACTGCAATTGGACATGCTAAGCGCTAAGAGGGCTACATTGGGAAAAAGAATATCTTCAAATAAAAACTACACAGATGCATTCTGTGAAACTTATTTCTGATCTGTAAATTCAGTTAACAGAGAAAAAACATATTTTTTATTGAGCAGTTATGAAACACTCTTTTTGTAGAAAATGCAAGTGGAGATTCGGAGCGCTAAGAGGGTAATAGTGGAAAAAGGAATGTCTTCAAATATAAACTACACAGAATCATTCGGTGAATCTTCTTTCTGATCTGTGCATTCAGCTAACAGAGTTAAACCATACTTTTGATTGAGCAGATCTGAACACTCTTTCTGTAGAAAATGCAACTGGACTTTTGGAGCGCTAAGAACGTAGTAGTGGAAAAAGGAATATATTCAAATATAAACTACACAGAAGCATTCTGTGAAACTTCTTTCTGATCTGAGCATTCAGCTAACAAAGTTAAACCATACTTTTGATTGAGCAGTTTTGAAACACTCTGTCTGTAGAAAATGCAACTGGACATTCATAGCGCTAAGTGGGTAATAGTGGAAAAAAGAATATGTTCAAATATAAACTACACAGAAGCATTGTATGAAACTTCTTTCTGTTCTGTGCATTCAACTAACAGAGTTGAACCTTACTTTTGATTGAGCCATTCTGAAACACTCTTTCTGTAGAAACTGCAATTGGACATTCTGAGCGCTAAGAGGCCTATATTGGGAAAAATAATGTCTACACATAAAAACTACACAGAGGAATTGTGTGAAACTTCTTTCTGTTCTGTTTGTTCAACTAAAAGAGTTGAACCTTAGTTTTGATTGAGCCGTTCTGAAACACTCTTTCTGTAGAAAATGCAAGTGGAGATTCGGAGCGCTAAGAGGGTAATAGTGGAAAAAGGAATGTCTCCAAATATAAACTACACAGAATCATTCTGTGAAACTTCTTTCTGATCTGTGCATTCAGCTAACAGAGTTAAACCATACTTTTGATTGAGCAGATGTGAACACTCTTTCTGTAGAAAATGCAACTGGACATTTGGAGCGCTAAGAGAGTAGTAGTGGAAAAAGGAATATATTCAAATATAAACTACACAGAAGCATTCTGTGAAACTTCTTTCTGATCTGAGCATTCAGCTAACAAAGTTAAACCATACTTTTGATTGAGCAGTTTTGAAACACTCTGTCTGTAGAAAATGAAACTGGACATTCGTAGCGCTAAGTGGGTAATAGTGGAAAAAAGAATATGTTCAAATATAAACTACACAGAAGCATTGTATGAAACTTCTCTCTGTTCTGTGCATTCAACTAACATAGTTGAACCTTACTTTTGATTGAGCCTTTCTGAAACACTCTTTCTGTAGAAACTGCAATTGGACATTCTGAGCGCTAAGAGGCCTATATTGGGAAAAATAATATCTTCAAATAAAAACTACACAGAAGCATTGTGTGAAACTTATTTCTCATATGTTCATTAAGCTAACAGAGTTAAACCATACTTTTGATTGCGCAGTTCTGAACACTCTTTCTGTAGAAAATGCAAGTTGACATTCGGAGCGCTAAGAGGGTAATAGTGGAAAAAGGAATATATTCAAATATAAACTACACAGTAGCATTCTGTGAAAATTCTTTCTGTTCTGTGCATTCAACTAACAGAGTTGAACCTTACTTTTGATTGAGCCGTTCTGAAACACTCTTTCTGTAGAAACTGCAATTGGACATGCTAAGCGCTAAGAGGGCTACATTGGGAAAAAGAAT
Organism: Symphalangus syndactylus; assembly: GCF_028878055.3. NCBI lineage: Eukaryota > Metazoa > Chordata > Mammalia > Primates > Hylobatidae > Symphalangus > Symphalangus syndactylus. Next base: position 71,667,057 of record NC_072445.2, on the reverse strand, counting down.
ATCTTCAAATAAAAACTACACAGATGCATTCTGTGAAACTTATTTCTGATCTGTAAATTCAGTTAACAGAGAAAAAACATATTTTTGATTGAGCAGTTATGAAACACTCTTTTTGTAGAAAATGCAAGTGGAGATTCGGAGGGCTAAGTGGCTAATAGTGGAAAAAGGAATGTCTTCAAATATAAACTACACAGAATCATTCGGTGAAACATCTTTCTGATCTGTGCATTCAGCTAACAGAGTTAAACCATACTTTTGATTGAGCAGCTCTGAACACTCTTTCTGTAGAAAATGCAACTGGACATTTGGAGCGCTAAGAGCGTAGTAGTGGAAAAAGGAATATATTCAAATATAAACTACACAGAAGCATTCTGTGAAACTTCTTTCTGATCTGAGCATTCAGCTAACAGATTTAAACCATACTTTTGATTGAGCAGTTTTGAAACACTCTGTCTGTAGAAAATGCAACTGGACATTCGTAGCGCTAAGTGGGTAATAGTGGAAAAAGAATATGTTCAAATATAAACTACACAGAAGCATTGTATGAAACTTCTTTCTGTTCTGTGCATTCAACTAACAGAGTTGAACCTTACTTTTGATTGAGCCGTTCTGAAACACTCTTTCTGTAGAAACTGCAATTGGACATTCTGAGCGCTAAGAGGCCTATATTGGGAAAAATAATATCTTCAAATAAAAACTACACAGAAGAATTGTGTGAAACTTCTTTCTGTTCTGTTTGTTCAACTAAAAGAGTTAAACCATACTTTTGATTGCGCAGTTCTGAACACTCTTTCTGTAGAAAATGCAAGTGGACATTCGGAGCGCTAAGAGGGTAATAGTGGAAAAAGGAATATATTCAAATATAAACTACACAGTAGCATTCTGTGAAAATTCTTTCTGTTCTGTGCATTCAACTAACAGAGTTGAACCTTACTTTTGATTGAGCCGTTCTGAAACACTCTTTCTGTAGAAACTGCAATTGGACATGCTAAGCGCTAAGAGGCCTACATTGGGAAAAAGAATATCTTCAAATAAAAACTACACAGATGCATTCTGTGAAACTTGTTTCTGATCTGTAAATTCAGTTAACAGAGAAAAAACATATTTTTGATTGAGCAGTTATGAAACACTCTTTTTGTAGAAAATGCAAGTGGAGATTCGGAGCGCTAAAAGGGTAATAGTGGAAAAAGGAATGTCTTCAAATATAAACTACACAGAATCATTCGGTGAAATTTCTTTCTGATCTGTGCATTCAGCTAACAGAGTTAAACCATACTTTTGATTGAGCAGATCTGAACACTCTTTCTGTAGAAAATGCAACTGGACATTTGGAGCGCTAAGAGCGTAGTAGTGGAAAAAGGAATATATTCAAATATAAACTACACAGAAGCATTCTGTGAAACTTCTTTCTGATCTGAGCATTCAGCTAACAAATTTAAACCATACTTTTGATTGAGCAGTTTTGAAACACTCTGTCTGTAGAAAATGCAACTGGACATTCATAGCGCTAAGTGGGTAATAGTGGAAAAAAGAATATGTTCAAATATAAACTACACAGAAGCATTGTATGAAACTTCTTTCTGTTCTGTGCATTCAACTAACAGAGTTGAACCTTACTTTTGATTGAGCCGTTCTGAAACACTCTTTCTGTAGAAACTGCAATTGGACATTCTGAGCGCTAAGAGGCCTATATTGGGAAAAATAATTTCTACACATAAAAACTACACAGAGGAATTGTGTGAAACTTCTTTCTGTTCTGTTTGTTCAACTAAAAGAGTTGAACCTTAGTTTTGATTGAGCCGTTCTGAAACACTCTTTCTGTAGAAAATGCAAGTGGAGATTCGGAGCGCTAAGAGGGCTACATTGGGAAAAAGAATATCTTCAAATAAAAACTACACAGATGCATTCTGTGAAACTTATTTCTGATCTGTAAATTCAGTTAACAGAGAAAAAACATATTTTTGATTGAGCAGTTATGAAACACTCTTTTTGTAGAAAATGAAAGTGGAGATTCGGAGCGCTAAGAGGGTAATAGTGGAAAAAGGAATGTCTTCAAATATAAACTACACAGAATCATTCGGTGAAACTTCTTTCTGATCTGTGCATTCAGCTAACAGAGTTAAACCATACTTTTGATTGAGCAGATCTGAACACTCTTTCTGTAGAAAATGCAACTGGACATTTGGAGCGCTAAGAGCGTAGTAGTGGAAAAAGGAATATATTCAAATATAAACTACACAGAAGCATTCTGTGAAACTTCTTTCTGCTCTGAGCATTCAGCTAACAGAGTTAAACCATACTTTTGATTGAGCAGTTTTGAAACACTCTGTCTGTAGAAAATACAACTGGACATTCGTAGCGCTAAGTGGGTAATAGTGGAAAAAAGAATATGTTCAAATATAAACTACACAGAAGCATTGTATGAAACTTCTTTCTGTTCTGTGCATTCAACTAACAGAGTTGAACCTTACTTTTGATTGAGCCGTTCTGAAACACTCTTTCTGTAGAAACTGCAATTGGACATTCTGAGCGCTAAGAGGCCTATATTGGGAAAAAGAATGTCTACAAATAAAAACTACACAGAAGAATTGTGTGGAACTTCTTTCTGTTCTGTTTGTTCAACTAAAAGAGTTGAACCTTAATTTTGATTCAGCCGTTCTGAAACACTCTTTCTGTAGAAAATGCGAGTGGAGATTCGGAGCGCTAAGAGGGTAATAGTGGAAAAAGGAATGTCTCCAAATATAAACTACACAGAATCATTCTGTGAAACTTCTTTCTGATCTGTACATTCAGCTAACAGAGTTAAACCATACTTTTGATTGAGCAGATCTGAACACTCTTTCTGTAGAATATGCAACTGGACATTTGGAGCGCTAAGAGAGTAGTAGTGGAAAAAGGAATATATTCAAATATAAACTACACAGAAGCATTCTGTGAAACTTCTTTCTGATCTGAGCATTCAGCTAACAGAGTTAAACCATACTTTTGATTGAGCAGTTTTGAAACACTCTGTCTGTAGAAAATGCAACTGGACATTCGTAGCGCTAAGTGGGTAATAGTGGAAAAAAGAATATGTTCAAATATAAACTACACAGAAGCATTGTATGAAACTTCTCTCTGTTCTGTGCATTCAACTAACAGAGTTGAACCTTACTTTTGATTGAGCCTTTCTGAAACACTCTTTCTGTAGAAACTGCAATTGGACATTCTGAGCGCTAAGAGGCCTATATTGGGAAAAATAATATCTTCAAATAAAAACTACACAGAAGCATTGTGTGAAACTTATTTCTGATATGTTCATTAAGCTAACAGAGTTAAACCATACTTTTGATTGCGCAGTTCTGAACACTCTTTCTGTAGAAAATGCAAGTTGACATTCGGAGCGCTAAGAGGGTAATAGTGGAAAAAGGAATATATTCAAATATAAACTACACAGTAGCATTCTGTGAAAATTCTTTCTGTTCTGTGCATTCAACTAACAGAGTTGAACCTTACTTTTGATTGAGCCGTTCTGAAACACTCTTTCTGTAGAAACTGCAATTGGACATGCTAAGCGCTAAGAGGGCTACATTGGGAAAAAGAATATCTTCAAATAAAAACTACACAGATGCATTCTGTGAAACTTATTTCTGATCTGTAAATTCAGTTAACAGAGAAAAAACATATTTTTTATTGAGCAGTTATGAAACACTCTTTTTGTAGAAAATGCAAGTGGAGATTCGGAGCGCTAAGAGGGTAATAGTGGAAAAAGGAATGTCTTCAAATATAAACTACACAGAATCATTCGGTGAATCTTCTTTCTGATCTGTGCATTCAGCTAACAGAGTTAAACCATACTTTTGATTGAGCAGATCTGAACACTCTTTCTGTAGAAAATGCAACTGGACTTTTGGAGCGCTAAGAACGTAGTAGTGGAAAAAGGAATATATTCAAATATAAACTACACAGAAGCATTCTGTGAAACTTCTTTCTGATCTGAGCATTCAGCTAACAAAGTTAAACCATACTTTTGATTGAGCAGTTTTGAAACACTCTGTCTGTAGAAAATGCAACTGGACATTCATAGCGCTAAGTGGGTAATAGTGGAAAAAAGAATATGTTCAAATATAAACTACACAGAAGCATTGTATGAAACTTCTTTCTGTTCTGTGCATTCAACTAACAGAGTTGAACCTTACTTTTGATTGAGCCGTTCTGAAACACTCTTTCTGTAGAAACTGCAATTGGACATTCTGAGCGCTAAGAGGCCTATATTGGGAAAAATAATGTCTACACATAAAAACTACACAGAGGAATTGTGTGAAACTTCTTTCTGTTCTGTTTGTTCAACTAAAAGAGTTGAACCTTAGTTTTGATTGAGCCGTTCTGAAACACTCTTTCTGTAGAAAATGCAAGTGGAGATTCGGAGCGCTAAGAGGGTAATAGTGGAAAAAGGAATGTCTCCAAATATAAACTACACAGAATCATTCTGTGAAACTTCTTTCTGATCTGTGCATTCAGCTAACAGAGTTAAACCATACTTTTGATTGAGCAGATGTGAACACTCTTTCTGTAGAAAATGCAACTGGACATTTGGAGCGCTAAGAGAGTAGTAGTGGAAAAAGGAATATATTCAAATATAAACTACACAGAAGCATTCTGTGAAACTTCTTTCTGATCTGAGCATTCAGCTAACAAAGTTAAACCATACTTTTGATTGAGCAGTTTTGAAACACTCTGTCTGTAGAAAATGAAACTAGACATTCGTAGCGCTAAGTGGGTAATAGTGGAAAAAAGAAAATGTTCAAATATAAACTACACAGAAGCATTGTATGAAACTTCTCTCTGTTCTGTGCATTCAACTAACATAGTTGAACCTTACTTTTGATTGAGCCTTTCTGAAACACTCTTTCTGTAGAAACTGCAATTGGACATTCTGAGCGCTAAGAGGCCTATATTGGGAAAAATAATATCTTCAAATAAAAACTACACAGAAGCATTGTGTGAAACTTATTTCTGATATGTTCATTAAGCTAACAGAGTTAAACCATACTTTTGATTGCGCAGTTCTGAACACTCTTTCTGTAGAAAATGCAAGTTGACATTCGGAGCGCTAAGAGGGTAATAGTGGAAAAAGGAATATATTCAAATATAAACTACACAGTAGCATTCTGTGAAAATTCTTTCTGTTCTGTGCATTCAACTAACAGAGTTGAACCTTACTTTTGATTGAGCCGTTCTGAAACACTCTTTCTGTAGAAACTGCAATTGGACATGCTAAGCGCTAAGAGGGCTACATTGGGAAAAAGAATATCTTCAAATAAAAACTACACAGATGCATTCTGTGAAGATTATTTCTGATCTGTAAATTCAGTTAACAGAGAAAAAACATATTTTTGATTGAGCAGTTATGAAACACTCTTTTTGTAGAAAATGCAAGTGGAGATTCGGAGGGCTAAGTGGCTAATAGTGGAAAAAGGAATGTCTTCAAATATAAACTACACAGAATCATTCGGTGAAACATCTTTCTGATCTGTGCATTCAGCTAACAGAGTTAAACCATACTTTTGATTGAGCAGCTCTGAACACTCTTTCTGTAGAAAATGCAACTGGACATTTGGAGCGCTAAGAGCGTAGTAGTGGAAAAAGGAATATATTCAAATATAAACTACACAGAAGCATTCTGTGAAACTTCTTTCTGATCTGAGCATTCAGCTAACAGATTTAAACCATACTTTTGATTGAGCAGTTTTGAAACACTCTGTCTGTAGAAAATGCAACTGGACATTCGTAGCGCTAAGTGGGTAATAGTGGAAAAAGAATATGTTCAAATATAAACTACACAGAAGCATTGTATGAAACTTCTTTCTGTTCTGTGCATTCAACTAACAGAGTTGAACCTTACTTTTGATTGAGCCGTTCTGAAACACTCTTTCTGTAGAAACTGCAATTGGACATTCTGAGCGCTAAGAGGCCTATATTGGGAAAAATAATATCTTCAAATAAAAACTACACAGAAGAATTGTGTGAAACTTCTTTCTGTTCTGTTTGTTCAACTAAAAGAGTTAAACCATACTTTTGATTGCGCAGTTCTGAACACTCTTTCTGTAGAAAATGCAAGTGGACATTCGGAGCGCTAAGAGGGTAATAGTGGAAAAAGGAATATATTCAAATATAAACTACACAGTAGCATTCTGTGAAAATTCTTTCTGTTCTGTGCATTCAACTAACAGAGTTGAACCTTACTTTTGATTGAGCCGTTCTGAAACACTCTTTCTGTAGAAACTGCAATTGGACATGCTAAGCGCTAAGAGGCCTACATTGGGAAAAAGAATATCTTCAAATAAAAACTACACAGATGCATTCTGTGAAACTTGTTTCTGATCTGTAAATTCAGTTAACAGAGAAAAAACATATTTTTGATTGAGCAGTTATGAAACACTCTTTTTGTAGAAAATGCAAGTGGAGATTCGGAGCGCTAAAAGGGTAATAGTGGAAAAAGGAATGTCTTCAAATATAAACTACACAGAATCATTCGGTGAAACTTCTTTCTGATCTGTGCATTCAGCTAACAGAGTTAAACCATACTTTTGATTGAGCAGATCTGAACACTCTTTCTGTAGAAAATGCAACTGGACATTTGGAGCGCTAAGAGCGTAGTAGTGGAAAAAGGAATATATTCAAATATAAACTACACAGAAGCATTCTGTGAAACTTCTTTCTGATCTGAGCATTCAGCTAACAAATTTAAACCATACTTTTGATTGAGCAGTTTTGAAACACTCTGTCTGTAGAAAATGCAACTGGACATTCATAGCGCTAAGTGGGTAATAGTGGAAAAAAGAATATGTTCAAATATAAACTACACAGAAGCATTGTATGAAACTTCTTTCTGTTCTGTGCATTCAACTAACAGAGTTGAACCTTACTTTTGATTGAGCCGTTCTGAAACACTCTTTCTGTAGAAACTGCAATTGGACATTCTGAGCGCTAAGAGGCCTATATTGGGAAAAATAATTTCTACACATAAAAACTACACAGAGGAATTGTGTGAAACTTCTTTCTGTTCTGTTTGTTCAACTAAAAGAGTTGAACCTTAGTTTTGATTGAGCCGTTCTGAAACACTCTTTCTGTAGAAAATGCAAGTGGAGATTCGGAGCGCTAAGAGGGTAATAGTGGAAAAAGGAATGTCTTCAAATATAAACTACACAGAATCATTCGGTGAAACTTCTTTCTGATCTGTGCATTCAGCTAACAGAGTTAAACCATACTTTTGATTGAGCAGATCTGAACACTCTTTCTGTAGAAAATGCAACTGGACATTTGGAGCGCTAAGAGCGTAGTAGTGGAAAAAGGAATATATTCAAATATAAACTACACAGAAGCATTCTGTGAAACTTCTTTCTGATCTGAGCATTCAGCTAACAGAGTTAAACCATACTTTTGATTGAGCAGTTTTGAAACACTCTGTCTGTAGAAAATACAACTGGACATTCGTAGCGCTAAGTGGGTAATAGTGGAGAAAAGAATATGTTCAAATATAAACTACACAGAAGCATTGTATGAAACTTCTTTCTGTTCTGTGCATTCAACTAACAGAGTTGAACCTTACTTTTGATTGAGCCGTTCTGAAACACTCTTTCTGTAGAAACTGCAATTGGACATTCTGAGCGCTAAGAGGCCTATATTGGGAAAAAGAATGTCTACAAATAAAAACTACACAGAAGAATTGTGTGGAACTTCTTTCTGTTCTGTTTGTTCAACTAAAAGAGTTGAACCTTAATTTTGATTCAGCCGTTCTGAAACACTCTTTCTGTAGAAAATGCGAGTGGAGATTCGGAGCGCTAAGAGGGTAATAGTGGAAAAAGGAATGTCTCCAAATATAAACTACACAGAATCATTCTGTGAAACTTCTTTCTGATCTGTACATTCAGCTAACAGAGTTAAACCATACTTTTGATTGAGCAGATCTGAACACTCTTTCTGTAGAAAATGCAACTGGACATTTTGAGCGCTAAGAGAGTAGTAGTGGAAAAAGTAATATATTCAAATATAAACTACACAGAAGCATTCTGTGAAACTTCTTTCTGATCTGAGCATTCAGCTAACAGAGTTAAACCATACTTTTGATTGAGCAGTTTTGAAACACTCTGTCTGTAGAAAATGCAACTGGACATTCGTAGCGCTAAGTGGGTAATAGTGGAAAAAAGAATATGTTCAAATATAAACTACACAGAAGCATTGTATGAAACTTCTCTCTGTTCTGTGCATTCAACTAACAGAGTTGAACCTTACTTTTGATTGAGCCTTTCTGAAACACTCTTTCTGTAGAAACTGCAATTGGACATTCTGAGCGCTAAGAGGCCTATATTGGGAAAAATAATATCTTCAAATAAAAACTACACAGAAGCATTGTGTGAAACTTATTTCTGATATGTTCATTAAGCTAACAGAGTTAAACCATACTTTTGATTGCGCAGTTCTGAACACTCTTTCTGTAGAAAATGCAAGTTGACATTCGGAGCGCTAAGAGGGTAATAGTGGAAAAAGGAATATATTCAAATATAAACTACACAGTAGCATTCTGTGAAAATTCTTTCTGTTCTGTGCATTCAACTAACAGAGTTGAACCTTACTTTTGATTGAGCCGTTCTGAAACACTCTTTCTGTAGAAACTGCAATTGGACATGCTAAGCGCTAAGAGGGCTACATTGGGAAAAAGAATATCTTCAAATAAAAACTACACAGATGCATTCTGTGAAACTTATTTCTGATCTGTAAATTCAGTTAACAGAGAAAAAACATATTTTTTATTGAGCAGTTATGAAACACTCTTTTTGTAGAAAATGCAAGTGGAGATTCGGAGCGCTAAGAGGGTAATAGTGGAAAAAGGAATGTCTTCAAATATAAACTACACAGAATCATTCGGTGAATCTTCTTTCTGATCTGTGCATTCAGCTAACAGAGTTAAACCATACTTTTGATTGAGCAGATCTGAACACTCTTTCTGTAGAAAATGCAACTGGACTTTTGGAGCGCTAAGAGCGTAGTGGTGGAAAAAGGAATATATTCAAATATAAACTACACAGAAGCATTCTGTGAAACTTCTTTCTGATCTGAGCATTCAGCTAACAAAGTTAAACCATACTTTTGATTGAGCAGTTTTGAAACACTCTGTCTGTAGAAAATGCAACTGGACATTCATAGCGCTAAGTGGGTAATAGTGGAAAAAAGAATATGTTCAAATATAAACTACACAGAAGCATTGTATGAAACTTCTTTCTGTTCTGTGCATTCAACTAACAGAGTTGAACCTTACTTTTGATTGAGCCGTTCTGAAACACTCTTTCTGTAGAAACTGCAATTGGACATTCTGAGCGCTAAGAGGCCTATATTGGGAAAAATAATGTCTACACATAAAAACTACACAGAGGAATTGTGTGAAACTTCTTTCTGTTCTGTTTGTTCAACTAAAAGAGTTGAACCTTAGTTTTGATTGAGCCGTTCTGAAACACTCTTTCTGTAGAAAATGCAAGTGGAGATTCGGAGCGCTAAGAGGGTAATAGTGGAAAAAGGAATGTCTCCAAATATAAACTACACAGAATCATTCTGTGAAACATATTTCTGATCTGTGCATTCAGCTAACAGAGTTAAACCATACTTTTGATTGAGCAGATGTGAACACTCTTTCTGTAGAAAATGCAACTGGACATTTGGAGCGCTAAGAGAGTAGTAGTGGAAAAAGGAATATATTCAAATATAAACTACACAGAAGCATTCTGTGAAACTTCTTTCTGATCTGAGCATTCAGCTAACAAAGTTAAACCATACTTTTGATTGAGCAGTTTTGAAACACTCTGTCTGTAGAAAATGAAACTAGACATTCGTAGCGCTAAGTGGGTAATAGTGGAAAAAAGAATATGTTCAAATATAAACTACACAGAAGCATTGTATGAAACTTCTCTCTGTTCTGTGCATTCAACTAACAGAGTTGAACCTTACTTTTGATTGAGCCTTTCTGAAACACTCTTTCTGTAGAAACTGCAATTGGACATTCTGAGCGCTAAGAGGCCTATATTGGGAAAAATAATATCTTCAAATAAAAACTACACAGAAGCATTGTGTGAAACTTATTTCTGATATGTTCATTAAGCTAACAGAGTTAAACCATACTTTTGATTGCGCAGTTCTGAACACTCTTTCTGTAGAAAATGCAAGTTGACATTCGGAGCGCTAAGAGGGTAATAGTGGAAAAAGGAATATATTCAAATATAAACTACACAGTAGCATTCTGTGAAAATTCTTTCTGTTCTGTGCATTCAACTAACAGAGTTGAACCTTACTTTTGATTGAGCCGTTCTGAAACACTCTTTCTGTAGAAACTGCAATTGGACATGCTAAGCGCTAAGAGGGCTACATTGGGAAAAAGAATATCTTCAAATAAAAACTACACAGATGCATTCTGTGAAACTTATTTCTGATCTGTAAATTCAGTTAACAGAGAAAAAACATATTTTTTATTGAGCAGTTATGAAACACTCTTTTTGTAGAAAATGCAAGTGGAGATTCGGAGCGCTAAGTGGCTAATAGTGGAAAAAGGAATGTCTTCAAATATAAACTACACAGAATCATTCGGTGAAACTTCTTTCTGATCTGTGCATTCAGCTAACAGAGTTAAACCATACTTTTGATTGAGCAGATCTGAACACTCTTTCTGTAGAAAATGCAACTGGACATTTGGAGCGCTAAGAGCGTAGTAGTGGAAAAAGGAATATATTCAAACATAAACTACACAGAAGCATTCTGTGAAACTTCTTTCTGATCTGAGCATTCAGCTAACAGATTTAAACCATACTTTTGATTGAGCAGTTTTGAAACACTCTGTCTGTAGAAAATGCAACTGGACATTCGTAGCGCTAAGTGTTTAATAGTGGAAAAAGAATATGTTCAAATATAAACTACACAGAAGCATTGTATGAAACTTCTTTCTGTTCTGTGCATTCAACTAACAGAGTTGAACCTTACTTTTGATTGAGCCGTTCTGAAACACTCTTTCTGTAGAAACTGCAATTGGACATTCTGAGCGCTAAGAGGCATATATTGGGAAAAATAATATCTTCAAATAAAAACTACACAGAAGAATTGTGTGAAACTTCTTTCTGTTCTGTTTGTTCAACTAAAAGAGTTAAACCATACTTTTGATTGCGCAGTTCTGAACACTCTTTCTGTAGAAAATGCAAGTGGACATTCGGAGCGCTAAGAGGGTAATAGTGGAAAAAGGAATATATTCAAATATAAACTACACAGTAGCATTCTGTGAAAATTCTTTCTGTTCTGTGCATTCAACTAACAGAGTTGAACCTTACTTTTGATTGAGCCGTTCTGAAACACTCTTTCTGTAGAAACTGCAATTGGACATGCTAAGCGCTAAGAGGCCTACATTGGGAAAAAGAATATCTTCAAATAAAAACTACACAGATGCATTCTGTGAAACTTGTTTCTGATCTGTAAATTCAGTTAACAGAGAAAAAACATATTTTTGATTGAGCAGTTATGAAACACTCTTTTTGTAGAAAATGCCAGTGGAGATTCGGAGCGCTAAGAGGGTAATAGTGGAAAAAGGAATGTCTTCAAATATAAACTACACAGAATCATTCGGTGAAACTTCTTTCTGATCTGTGCATTCAGCTAACAGAGTTAAACCATACTTTTGATTGAGCAGATCTGAACACTCTTTCTGTAGAAAATGCAACTGGACATTTGGAGCGCTAAGAGCGTAGTAGTGGAAAAAGGAATATATTCAAATATAAACTACACAGAAGCATTCTGTGAAACTTCTTTCTGATCTGAGCATTCAGCTAACAGAGTTAAACCATACTTTTGATTGAGCAGTTTTGAAACACTCTGTCTGTAGAAAATACAACTGGACATTCGTAGCGCTAAGTGGGTAATAGTGGAAAAAAGAATATGTTCAAATATAAACTACACAGAAGCATTGTATGAAACTTCTTTCTGTTCTGTGCATTCAACTAACAGAGTTGAACCTTACTTTTGATTGAGCCGTTCTGAAACACTCTTTCTGTAGAAACTGCAATTGGACATTCTGAGCGCTAAGAGGCCTATATTGGGAAAAAGAATGTCTACAAATAAAAACTACACAGAAGAATTGTGTGGAACTTCTTTCTGTTCTGTTTGTTCAACTAAAAGAGTTGAACCTTAATTTTGATTCAGCCGTTCTGAAACACTCTTTCTGTAGAAAATGCAATTGGAGATTCGGAGCGCTAAGAGGGTAATAGTGGAAAAAGAAATGTCTCCAAATATAAACTACACAGAATCATTCTGTGAAACTTCTTTCTGATCTGTACATTCAGCTAACAGAGTTAAACCATACTTTTGATTGAGCAGATCTGAACACTCTTTCTGTAGAAAATGCAACTGGACATTTGGAGCGCTAAGAGAGTATTAGTGGAAAAAGGAATATATTCAAATATAAACTACACAGAAGCATTCTGTGAAACTTCTTTCTGATCTGAGCATTCAGCTAACAGAGTTAAACCATACTTTTGATTGAGCAGTTTTGAAACACTCTGTCTGTAGAAAATGCAACTGGTCATTCGTAGCGCTAAGTGGGTAATAGTGGAAAAAAGAATATGTTCAAATATAAACTACACAGAAGCATTGTATGAAACTTCTTTCTGTTCTGTGCATTCAACTAACGGAGTTGAACCTTACTTTTGATTGAGCCTTTCTGAAACACTCTTTCTGTAGAAACTGCAATTGGACATTCTGAGCGCTAAGAGGCCTATATTGGGAAAAATAATATCTTCGAATAAAAACTACACAGAAGCATTGTGTGAAACTTATTTCTGATATGTTCATTAAGCTAACAGAGTTAAACCATACTTTTGATTGCGCAGTTCTGAACACTCTTTCTGTAGAAAATGCAAGTGGACATTCGGAGCCTTAAGAGGGTAATAGTGGAAAAAGGAATATATTCAAATATGAACTACACAGTAGCATTCTGTGAAAATTCTTTCTGTTCTGTGCATTCAACTAACAGAGTTGAACCTTACTTTTGATTGAGCCGTTCTGAAACACTCTTTCTGTAGAAACTGCAATTGGACATGCTAAGCGCTAAGAGGCCTATATTGGGAAAAAGAATATCTTCAAATAAAAACTACACAGATGCATTCTGTGATACTTATTTCTGATGTGTAAATTCAGTTAACAGAGATAAAACATATTTTTGATTGAGCAGTTATGAAAAACTCTTTCTGTAGAAAATGCAAGTGGAGATTCGGAGCGCTAAGAGGGTAATAGTGGAAAAAGGAATGTCTCCAAATATAAACTACACAGAATCATTCTGTGAAACTTCTTTCTGATCTGTGCATTCAGCTAACAGAGTTAAACCATACTTTTGATTGAGCAGATCTGAACACTCTTTCTGTAGAAAATGCAACTGGACATTTGGAGCGCTAAGAGAGTAGTAGTGGAAAAAGGAATATATTCAAATATAAACTACACAGAAGCATTCTGTGAAACTTCTTTCTGATCTGAGCATTCAGCTAACAGAGTTAAACCATACTTTTGATTGAGCAGTTTTGAAACACTCTGTCTGTAGAAAATGCAACTGGACATTCGTAGCGCTAAGTGGGTAATAGTGGAAAAAAGAATATGTTCAAATATAAACTACACAGAAGCATTGTATGAAACTTCGTTCTGTTCTGTGCATTCAACTAACAGAGTTGAACCTTACTTTTGATTGAGCCTTTCTGAAACACTCTTTCTGTAGAAACTGCAATTGGACATTCTGAGCGCTAAGAGGCCTATATTGGGAAAAAGAATGTCTACAAATAAAAACTACACAGAAGAAATGTGTGAAACTTCTTTCTGTTCTGTTTGTTCAACTAAAAGAGTTGAACCTTAGTTTTGATTGAGCCGTTCTGAAACACTCTTTATGTAGAAAATGCAAGTGGAGATTCGGAGCGCTAAGAAGGTAATAGTGGAAAAAGGAATGTCTCCAAATATAAACTACACAGACTCATTCTGTGAAACTTCTTTCTGATCTGTGCATTCAGCTAACAGAGTTAAACCATACTTTTGATTGAGCAGATCTGAACACTCTTTCTGTAGAAAATGCAACTGGACATTTGGAGCGCTAAGAGAGTAGTAGTGGAAAAAGGAATATATTCAAATATAAACTACACAGAAGCATTCTGTGAAACTTCTTTCTGATCTGAGCATTCAGCTAACAGAGTTAAACCATACTTTTGATTGAGCAGTTTTGAAACACTCTGTCTGTAGAAAATGCAACTGGACATTCGTAGGGCTAAGTGGGTAATAGTGGAAAAAAGAATATGTTCAAATATAAACTACACAGAAGCATTGTATGAAACTTCTTTCTGTTCTGTGCATTCAACTAACAGAGTTGAACCTTACTTTTGATTAAGCCTTTCTGAAACACTCTTTCTTTAGAAACTGCAATTGGACATTCTGAGTGCTAAGAGGACTATATTGGGAAAAATAATATCTTCGAATAAAAACTACACAGAAGCATTGTGTGAAACTTATTTCTGATATGTTCATTAAGCTAACAGAGTTAAACCATACTTTTGATTGCGCAGTTCTGAACACTCTTTCTGTAGAAAATGCAAGTGGACATTCGGAGCCTTAAGAGGGTAATAGTGGAAAAAGGAATATATTCAAATATAAACGACACAGTAGCATTCTGTGAAAATTCTTCCTGTTCTGTGCATTCTACTAACAGAGTTGAACCTTACTTTTGATTGAGCCGTTCTGAAACACTCTTTCTGTAGAAACTGCAATTGAACATGCTAAGCGCTAAGAGGCCTACATTGGGAAAAAGAATATCTTCAAATAAAAACTACACAGATGCATTCTGTGAAACCTATTTCTGATCTGTAAATTCAGTTAACAGAGATAAAACATATTTTTGATTGAGCAGTTATGAAACACTCTTTTTGTAGAAAATGCAAGTGGAGATTCGGAGCGCTAAGAGGGTAATAGTGGAAAAAGGAATGTCTTCAAATATAAACTACACAGAATCATTCGGTGAAACTTCTTTCTGATCTGTGCATTCAGCTAACAGAGTTAAACCATACTTTTGATTGAGCAGATCTGAACACTCTTTCTGTAGAAAATGCAACTGGACATTTGGAGCGCTAAGAGCGTAGTAGTGGAAAAAGGAATATATTCAAATATAAACTACACAGAAGCATTCTGTGAAACTTCTTTCTGATCTGAGCATTCAGCTAACAGAGTTAAACCATACTTTTGATTGAGCAGTTTTGAAACACTGTCTGTAGAAAATGCAACTGGACATTCGTAGCGCTAAGTGGGTAATAGTGGAAAAAAGAATATGTACAAATATAAACTACACAGAAGCATTGTATGAAACTTCTTTCTGTTCTGTGCATTCAACTAACAGAGTTGAACCTTACTTTTGATTGAGCCGTTCTGAAACACTCTTTCTGTAGAAACTGCAATTGGACTTTCTGAGCGCTAAGAGGCCTATATTGGGAAAAAGAATGTCTACAAATAAAAACTACACAGAAGAATTGTGTGAAACTTCTTTCTGTTCTGTTTGTTCAACTAAAAGAGTTGAACCTTAATTTTGATTCAGCCGTTCTGAAACACTCTTTCTGTAGAAAATGCAAGTGGAGATTCGGAGCGCTAAGAGGGTAATAGTGGAAAAAGGAATGTCTCCAAATATAAACTACACAGAATCATTCTGTGAAACTTCTTTCTGATCTGTACATTCAGCTAACAGAGTTAAACCATACTTTTGATTGAGCAGATCTGAACACTCTTTCTGTAGAAAATGCAACTGGACATTTGGAGCGCTAAGAGCGTAGTAGTGGAAAAAGGAATATATTCAAATATAAACTACACAGAAGCATTCTGTGAAACTTCTTTCTGATCTGAGCATTCAGCTAACAGAGTTAAACCATACTTTTGATTGAGCAGTTTTGAAACACTCTGTCTGTAGAAAATACAACTGGACATTCGTAGCGCTAAGTGGGTAATAGTGGAGAAAAGAATATGTTCAAATATAAACTACACAGAAGCATTGTATGAAACTTCTTTCTGTTCTGTGCATTCAACTAACAGAGTTGAACCTTACTTTTGATTGAGCCGTTCTGAAACACTCTTTCTGTAGAAACTGCAATTGGACATTCTGAGCGCTAAGAGGCCTATATTGGGAAAAAGAATGTCTACAAATAAAAACTACACAGAAGAATTGTGTGGAACTTCTTTCTGTTCTGTTTGTTCAACTAAAAGAGTTGAACCTTAATTTTGATTCAGCCGTTCTGAAACACTCTTTCTGTAGAAAATGCGAGTGGAGATTCGGAGCGCTAAGAGGGTAATAGTGGAAAAAGGAATGTCTCCAAATATAAACTACACAGAATCATTCTGTGAAACTTCTTTCTGATCTGTACATTCAGCTAACAGAGTTAAACCATACTTTTGATTGAGCAGATCTGAACACTCTTTCTGTAGAAAATGCAACTGGACATTTTGAGCGCTAAGAGAGTAGTAGTGGAAAAAGTAATATATTCAAATATAAACTACACAGAAGCATTCTGTGAAACTTCTTTCTGATCTGAGCATTCAGCTAACAGAGTTAAACCATACTTTTGATTGAGCAGTTTTGAAACACTCTGTCTGTAGAAAATGCAACTGGACATTCGTAGCGCTAAGTGGGTAATAGTGGAAAAAAGAATATGTTCAAATATAAACTACACAGAAGCATTGTATGAAACTTCTCTCTGTTCTGTGCATTCAACTAACAGAGTTGAACCTTACTTTTGATTGAGCCTTTCTGAAACACTCTTTCTGTAGAAACTGCAATTGGACATTCTGAGCGCTAAGAGGCCTATATTGGGAAAAATAATATCTTCAAATAAAAACTACACAGACGCATTGTGTGAAACTTATTTCTGATATGTTCATTAAGCTAACAGAGTTAAACCATACTTTTGATTGCGCAGTTCTGAACACTCTTTCTGTAGAAAATGCAAGTTGACATTCGGAGCGCTAAGAGGGTAATAGTGGAAAAAGGAATATATTCAAATATAAACTACACAGTAGCATTCTGTGAAAATTCTTTCTGTTCTGTGCATTCAACTAACAGAGTTGAACCTTACTTTTGATTGAGCCGTTCTGAAACACTCTTTCTGTAGAAACTGCAATTGGACATGCTAAGCGCTAAGAGGGCTACATTGGGAAAAAGAATATCTTCAAATAAAAACTACACAGATGCATTCTGTGAAACTTATTTCTGATCTGTAAATTCAGTTAACAGAGAAAAAACATATTTTTTATTGAGCAGTTATGAAACACTCTTTTTGTAGAAAATGCAAGTGGAGATTCGGAGCGCTAAGAGGGTAATAGTGGAAAAAGGAATGTCTTCAAATATAAACTACACAGAATCATTCGGTGAATCTTCTTTCTGATCTGTGCATTCAGCTAACAGAGTTAAACCATACTTTTGATTGAGCAGATCTGAACACTCTTTCTGTAGAAAATGCAACTGGACTTTTGGAGCGCTAAGAGCGTAGTGGTGGAAAAAGGAATATATTCAAATATAAACTACACAGAAGCATTCTGTGAAACTTCTTTCTGATCTGAGCATTCAGCTAACAAAGTTAAACCATACTTTTGATTGAGCAGTTTTGAAACACTCTGTCTGTAGAAAATGCAACTGGACATTCATAGCGCTAAGTGGGTAATAGTGGAAAAAAGAATATGTTCAAATATAAACTACACAGAAGCATTGTATGAAACTTCTTTCTGTTCTGTGCATTCAACTAACAGAGTTGAACCTTACTTTTGATTGAGCCGTTCTGAAACACTCTTTCTGTAGAAACTGCAATTGGACATTCTGAGCGCTAAGAGGCCTATATTGGGAAAAATAATGTCTACACATAAAAACTACACAGAGGAATTGTGTGAAACTTCTTTCTGTTCTGTTTGTTCAACTAAAAGAGTTGAACCTTAGTTTTGATTGAGCCGTTCTGAAACACTCTTTCTGTAGAAAATGCAAGTGGAGATTCGGAGCGCTAAGAGGGTAATAGTGGAAAAAGGAATGTCTCCAAATATAAACTACACAGAATCATTCTGTGAAACATATTTCTGATCTGTGCATTCAGCTAACAGAGTTAAACCATACTTTTGATTGAGCAGATGTGAACACTCTTTCTGTAGAAAATGCAACTGGACATTTGGAGCGCTAAGAGAGTAGTAGTGGAAAAAGGAATATATTCAAATATAAACTACACAGAAGCATTCTGTGAAACTTCTTTCTGATCTGAGCATTCAGCTAACAAAGTTAAACCATACTTTTGATTGAGCAGTTTTGAAACACTCTGTCTGTAGAAAATGAAACTAGACATTCGTAGCGCTAAGTGGGTAATAGTGGAAAAAAGAATATGTTCAAATATAAACTACACAGAAGCATTGTATGAAACTTCTCTCTGTTCTGTGCATTCAACTAACAGAGTTGAACCTTACTTTTGATTGAGCCTTTCTGAAACACTCTTTCTGTAGAAACTGCAATTGGACATTCTGAGCGCTAAGAGGCCTATATTGGGAAAAATAATATCTTCAAATAAAAACTACACAGAAGCATTGTGTGAAACTTATTTCTGATATGTTCATTAAGCTAACAGAGTTAAACCATACTTTTGATTGCGCAGTTCTGAACACTCTTTCTGTAGAAAATGCAAGTTGACATTCGGAGCGCTAAGAGGGTAATAGTGGAAAAAGGAATATATTCAAATATAAACTACACAGTAGCATTCTGTGAAAATTCTTTCTGTTCTGTGCATTCAACTAACAGAGTTGAACCTTACTTTTGATTGAGCCGTTCTGAAACACTCTTTCTGTAGAAACTGCAATTGGACATGCTAAGCGCTAAGAGGGCTACATTGGGAAAAAGAATATCTTCAAATAAAAACTACACAGATGCATTCTGTGAAACTTATTTCTGATCTGTAAATTCAGTTAACAGAGAAAAAACATATTTTTTATTGAGCAGTTATGAAACACTCTTTTTGTAGAAAATGCAAGTGGAGATTCGGAGCGCTAAGTGGCTAATAGTGGAAAAAGGAATGTCTTCAAATATAAACTACACAGAATCATTCGGTGAAACTTCTTTCTGATCTGTGCATTCAGCTAACAGAGTTAAACCATACTTTTGATTGAGCAGATCTGAACACTCTTTCTGTAGAAAATGCAACTGGACATTTGGAGCGCTAAGAGCGTAGTAGTGGAAAAAGGAATATATTCAAACATAAACTACACAGAAGCATTCTGTGAAACTTCTTTCTGATCTGAGCATTCAGCTAACAGATTTAAACCATACTTTTGATTGAGCAGTTTTGAAACACTCTGTCTGTAGAAAATGCAACTGGACATTCGTAGCGCTAAGTGTTTAATAGTGGAAAAAGAATATGTTCAAATATAAACTACACAGAAGCATTGTATGAAACTTCTTTCTGTTCTGTGCATTCAACTAACAGAGTTGAACCTTACTTTTGATTGAGCCGTTCTGAAACACTCTTTCTGTAGAAACTGCAATTGGACATTCTGAGCGCTAAGAGGCATATATTGGGAAAAATAATATCTTCAAATAAAAACTACACAGAAGAATTGTGTGAAACTTCTTTCTGTTCTGTTTGTTCAACTAAAAGAGTTAAACCATACTTTTGATTGCGCAGTTCTGAACACTCTTTCTGTAGAAAATGCAAGTGGACATTCGGAGCGCTAAGAGGGTAATAGTGGAAAAAGGAATATATTCAAATATAAACTACACAGTAGCATTCTGTGAAAATTCTTTCTGTTCTGTGCATTCAACTAACAGAGTTGAACCTTACTTTTGATTGAGCCGTTCTGAAACACTCTTTCTGTAGAAACTGCAATTGGACATGCTAAGCGCTAAGAGGCCTACATTGGGAAAAAGAATATCTTCAAATAAAAACTACACAGATGCATTCTGTGAAACTTGTTTCTGATCTGTAAATTCAGTTAACAGAGAAAAAACATATTTTTGATTGAGCAGTTATGAAACACTCTTTTTGTAGAAAATGCAAGTGGAGATTCGGAGCGCTAAGAGGGTAATAGTGGAAAAAGGAATGTCTTCAAATATAAACTACACAGAATCATTCGGTGAAACTTCTTTCTGATCTGTGCATTCAGCTAACAGAGTTAAACCATACTTTTGATTGAGCAGATCTGAACACTCTTTCTGTAGAAAATGCAACTGGACATTTGGAGCGCTAAGAGCGTAGTAGTGGAAAAAGGAATATATTCAAATATAAACTACACAGAAGCATTCTGTGAAACTTCTTTCTGATCTGAGCATTCAGCTAACAGAGTTAAACCATACTTTTGATTGAGCAGTTTTGAAACACTCTGTCTGTAGAAAATACAACTGGACATTCGTAGCGCTAAGTGGGTAATAGTGGAAAAAAGAATATGTTCAAATATAAACTACACAGAAGCATTGTATGAAACTTCTTTCTGTTCTGTGCATTCAACTAACAGATTTGAACCTTACTTTTGATTGAGCCGTTCTGAAACACTCTTTCTGTAGAAACTGCAATTGGACATTCTGAGCGCTAAGAGGCCTATATTGGGAAAAAGAATGTCTACAAATAAAAACTACACAGAAGAATTGTGTGGAACTTCTTTCTGTTCTGTTTGTTCAACTAAAAGAGTTGAACCTTAATTTTGATTCAGCCGTTCTGAAACACTCTTTCTGTAGAAAATGCAATTGGAGATTCGGAGCGCTAAGAGGGTAATAGTGGAAAAAGAAATGTCTCCAAATATAAACTACACAGAATCATTCTGTGAAACTTCTTTCTGATCTGTACATTCAGCTAACAGAGTTAAACCATACTTTTGATTGAGCAGATCTGAACACTCTTTCTGTAGAAAATGCAACTGGACATTTGGAGCGCTAAGAGAGTATTAGTGGAAAAAGGAATATATTCAAATATAAACTACACAGAAGCATTCTGTGAAACTTCTTTCTGATCTGAGCATTCAGCTAACAGAGTTAAACCATACTTTTGATTGAGCAGTTTTGAAACACTCTGTCTGTAGAAAATGCAACTGGTCATTCGTAGCGCTAAGTGGGTAATAGTGGAAAAAAGAATATGTTCAAATATAAACTACACAGAAGCATTGTATGAAACTTCTTTCTGTTCTGTGCATTCAACTAACGGAGTTGAACCTTACTTTTGATTGAGCCTTTCTGAAACACTCTTTCTGTAGAAACTGCAATTGGACATTCTGAGCGCTAAGAGGCCTATATTGGGAAAAATAATATCTTCGAATAAAAACTACACAGAAGCATTGTGTGAAACTTATTTCTGATATGTTCATTAAGCTAACAGAGTTAAACCATACTTTTGATTGCGCAGTTCTGAACACTCTTTCTGTAGAAAATGCAAGTGGACATTCGGAGCCTTAAGAGGGTAATAGTGGAAAAAGGAATATATTCAAATATAAACTACACAGTAGCATTCTGTGAAAATTCTTTCTGTTCTGTGCATTCAACTAACAGAGTTGAACCTTACTTTTGATTGAGCCGTTCTGAAACACTCTTTCTGTAGAAACTGCAATTGGACATGCTAAGCGCTAAGAGGCCTATATTGGGAAAAAGAATATCTTCAAATAAAAACTACACAGATGCATTCTGTGATACTTATTTCTGATGTGTAAATTCAGTTAACAGAGATAAAACATATTTTTGATTGAGCAGTTATGAAAAACTCTTTCTGTAGAAAATGCAAGTGGAGATTCGGAGCGCTAAGAGGGTAATAGTGGAAAAAGGAATGTCTCCAAATATAAACTACACAGAATCATTCTGTGAAACTTCTTTCTGATCTGTGCATTCAGCTAACAGAGTTAAACCATACTTTTGATTGAGCAGATCTGAACACTCTTTCTGTAGAAAATGCAACTGGACATTTGGAGCGCTAAGAGAGTAGTAGTGGAAAAAGGAATATATTCAAATATAAACTACACAGAAGCATTCTGTGAAACTTCTTTCTGATCTGAGCATTCAGCTAACAGAGTTAAACCATACTTTTGATTGAGCAGTTTTGAAACACTCTGTCTGTAGAAAATGCAACTGGACATTCGTAGCGCTAAGTGGGTAATAGTGGAAAAAAGAATATGTTCAAATATAAACTACACAGAAGCATTGTATGAAACTTCGTTCTGTTCTGTGCATTCAACTAACAGAGTTGAACCTTACTTTTGATTGAGCCTTTCTGAAACACTCTTTCTGTAGAAACTGCAATTGGACATTCTGAGCGCTAAGAGGCCTATATTGGGAAAAAGAATGTCTACAAATAAAAACTACACAGAAGAAATGTGTGAAACTTCTTTCTGTTCTGTTTGTTCAACTAAAAGAGTTGAACCTTAGTTTTGATTGAGCCGTTCTGAAACACTCTTTATGTAGAAAATGCAAGTGGAGATTCGGAGCGCTAAGAAGGTAATAGTGGAAAAAGGAATGTCTCCAAATATAAACTACACAGACTCATTCTGTGAAACTTCTTTCTGATCTGTGCATTCAGCTAACAGAGTTAAACCATACTTTTGATTGAGCAGATCTGAACACTCTTTCTGTAGAAAATGCAACTGGACATTTGGAGCGCTAAGAGAGTAGTAGTGGAAAAAGGAATATATTCAAATATAAACTACACAGAAGCATTCTGTGAAACTTCTTTCTGATCTGAGCATTCAGCTAACAGAGTTAAACCATACTTTTGATTGAGCAGTTTTGAAACACTCTGTCTGTAGAAAATGCAACTGGACATTCGTAGGGCTAAGTGGGTAATAGTGGAAAAAAGAATATGTTCAAATATAAACTACACAGAAGCATTGTATGAAACTTCTTTCTGTTCTGTGCATTCAACTAACAGAGTTGAACCTTACTTTTGATTAAGCCTTTCTGAAACACTCTTTCTTTAGAAACTGCAATTGGACATTCTGAGTGCTAAGAGGACTATATTGGGAAAAATAATATCTTCGAATAAAAACTACACAGAAGCATTGTGTGAAACTTATTTCTGATATGTTCATTAAGCTAACAGAGTTAAACCATACTTTTGATTGCGCAGTTCTGAACACTCTTTCTGTAGAAAATGCAAGTGGACATTCGGAGCCTTAAGAGGGTAATAGTGGAAAAAGGAATATATTCAAATATAAACGACACAGTAGCATTCTGTGAAAATTCTTCCTGTTCTGTGCATTCTACTAACAGAGTTGAACCTTACTTTTGATTGAGCCGTTCTGAAACACTCTTTTTGTAGAAACTGCAATTGAACATGCTAAGCGCTAAGAGGCCTACATTGGGAAAAAGAATATCTTCAAATAAAAACTACACAGATGCATTCTGTGAAACCTATTTCTGATCTGTAAATTCAGTTAACAGAGATAAAACATATTTTTGATTGAGCAGTTATGAAACACTCTTTTTGTAGAAAATGCAAGTGGAGATTCGGAGCGCTAAGAGGGTAATAGTGGAAAAAGGAATGTCTTCAAATATAAACTACACAGAATCATTCGGTGAAACTTCTTTCTGATCTGTGCATTCAGCTAACAGAGTTAAATCATACTTTTGATTGAGCAGATCTGAACACTCTTTCTGTAGAAAATGCAACTGGACATTTGGAGCGCTAAGAGCGTAGTAGTGGAAAAAGGAATATATTCAAATATAAACTACACAGAAGCATTCTGTGAAACTTCTTTCTGATCTGAGCATTCAGCTAACAGAGTTAAACCATACTTTTGATTGAGCAGTTTTGAAACACTGTCTGTAGAAAATGCAACTGGACATTCGTAGCGCTAAGTGGGTAATAGTGGAAAAAAGAATATGTACAAATATAAACTACACAGAAGCATTGTATGAAACTTCTTTCTGTTCTGTGCATTCAACTAACAGAGTTGAACCTTACTTTTGATTGAGCCGTTCTGAAACACTCTTTCTGTAGAAACTGCAATTGGACTTTCTGAGCGCTAAGAGGCCTATATTGGGAAAAAGAATGTCTACAAATAAAAACTACACAGAAGAATTGTGTGAAACTTCTTTCTGTTCTGTTTGTTCAACTAAAAGAGTTGAACCTTAATTTTGATTCAGCCGTTCTGAAACACTCTTTCTGTAGAAAATGCAAGTGGAGATTCGGAGCGCTAAGAGGGTAATAGTGGAAAAAGGAATGTCTCCAAATATAAACTACACAGAATCATTCTGTGAAACTTCTTTCTGATCTGTACATTCAGCTAACAGAGTTAAACCATACTTTTGATTGAGCAGATCTGAACACTCTTTCTGTAGAAAATGCAACTGGACATTTGGAGCGCTAAGAGAGTAGTAGTGGAAAAAGGAATATATTCAAATATAAACTACACAGAAGCATTCTGTGAAACTTCTTTCTGATCTGAGCATTCAGCTAACAGAGTTAAACCATACTTTTGATTGAGCAGTTTTGAAACACTGTCTGTAGAAAATGCAACTGGACATTCGTAGCGCTAAGTGGGTAATAGTGGAAAAAAGAATATGTTCAAATATAAACTACACAGAAGCATTGTATGAAACTTCTTTCTGTTCTGTGCATTCAACTAACAGAGTTGAACCTTACTTTTGATTGAGCCTTTCTGAAACACTCTTTCTGTAGAAACTGCAATTGGACATTCTGAGCGCTATGTGGCCTATATTGGGAAAAATAATATCTTCGAATAAAAACTACACAGAAGCATTGTGTGAAACTTATTTCTGATATGTTCATTAAGCTAACAGAGTTAAACCATACTTTTGATTGCGCAGTTCTGAACACTCTTTCTGTAGAAAATGCAAGTGGACATTCGGAGCCTTAAGAGGGTAATAGTGGAAAAAGGAATATATTCAAATATAAACTACACAGTAGCATTCTGTGAAAATTCTTTCTGTTCTGTGCATGCAACTAACAGAGTTGAACCTTACTTTTGATTGAGCCGTTCTGAAACACTCTTTCTGTAGAAACTGCAATTGGACATGCTAAGCGCTAAGAGGCCTATATTGGGAAAAAGAATATCTTCAAATAAAAACTACAAAGATGCATTCTGTGAAACTAATTTCTGATCTGTAAATTCAGTTAACAGAGATAAAACATATTTTTGATTGAGCAGTTATGAAACACTCTTTTTGTAGAAAATGCAAGTGGAGATTCGGAGCGCTAAGAGGGTAATAGTGGAAAAAGGAATGTCTTCAAATATAAACTACACAGAATCATTCGGTGAAACTTCTTTCTGATCTGTGCATTCAGCTAACAGAGTTAAACCATACTTTTGATTGAGCAGATCTGAACACTCTTTCTGTAGAAAATGCAACTGGACATTTGGAGCGCTAAGAGCGTAGTAGTGGAAAAAGGAATATATTCAAATATAAACTACACAGAAGCATTCTGTGAAACTTCTTTCTGATCTGAGCATTCAGCTAACAGAGTTAAACCATACTTTTGATTGAGCAGTTTTGAAACACTCTGTCTGTAGAAAATGCAACTGGACATTCGTAGCGCTAAGTGGGTAATAGTGGAAAAAAGAATATGTTCAAATATAAACTACACAGAAGCATTGTATGAAACTTCTTTCTGTTCTGTGCATTCAACTAACAGAGTTGAACCTTACTTTTGATTGAGCCGTTCTGAAACACTCTTTCTGTAGAAACTGCAATTGGACATTCTGAGCGCTAAGAGGCCTATATTGGGAAAAAGAATGTCTACAAATAAAAACTACACAGAAGAAATGTGTGAAACGTCTTTCTGTTCTGTTTGTTCAACTAAAAGAGTTGAAACTTAGTTTTGATTGAGCCGTTCTGAAACACTCTTTCTGTAGAAAATGCAAGTGGAGATTCGGAGCGCTAAGAGGGTAATAGTGGAAAAAGGAATGTCTCCAAATGTAAACTACACAGAATCATTCTGTGAAACTTCTTTCTGATCTGTGCATTCAGCTAACAGAGTTAAATCATACTTTTGATTGAGCAGATCTGAACCCTCTTTCTGTAGAAAATGCAACTGGACATTTGGAGCGCTAAGAGAGTAGTAGTGGAAAAAGGAATATATTCAAATATAAACTACACAGAAGCATTCTGTGAAGCTTCTTTCTGATCTGAGCATTCAGCTAACAGAGTTAAACCATACTTTTGATTGAGCAGTTTTGAAACACTCTGTCTGTAGAAAATGCAACTGGACATTCGTAGCGCTAAGTGGGTAATAGTGGAAAAAAGAATATGTTCAAATATAAACTACACAGAAGCATTGTATGAAACTTCTTTCTGTTCTGTGCATTCAACTAACAGAGTTGAACCTTACTTTTGATTGAGCCTTTCTGAAACACTCTTTCTGTAGAAACTGCAATTGGACATTCTGAGCGCTAAGAGGCCTATATTGGGAAAAATAATATCTTCGAATAAAAACTACACAGAAGCATTGTGTGAAACTTATTTCTCACATGTTCATTAAGCTAACAGAGTTAAACCATACTTTTGATTGCGCAGTTCTGAACACTCTTTCTGTAGAAAATGCAAGTGGACATTCGGAGCCTTAAGAGGGTAATAGTGGAAAAAGGAATATATTCAAATATAAACTACACAGTAGCATTCTGTGAAAATTCTTTCTCTTCTGTGCATTCAACTAACAGAGTTGAACCTTACTTTTGATTGAGCCGTTCTGAAACACTCTTTCTGTAGAAACTGCAATTGGACATGCTAAGCGCTAAGAGGCCTATATTGGGAAAAAGAATATCTTCAAATAAAAACTACACAGATGCATTCTGTGAAACATATTTCTGATCTGTAAATTCAGTTAACAGAGATAAAACATATTTTTTATTGAGCAGTTATGAAACACTCTTTCTGTAGAAAATGCAAGTGGAGATTCGGAGCGCTAAGAGGGTAATAGTGGAAAAAGGAATGTCTCCAAATATAAACTACACAGAATCATTCTGTGAACCTTTTTTCTGATCTGTGCATTCAGCTAACAGAGTAAAACCATACTTTTGATTGAGCAGATCTGAACACTCTTTCTGTAGAAAATGCAACTGGACATTTGGAGCGCTAAGAGAGTAGTAGTGGAAAAAGGAATATATTCAAATATAAACTACACAGAAGCATTCTGTGAAACTTCTTTCTGATCTGAGCATTCAGCTAACAGAGTTAAACCATACTTTTGATTGAGCAGTTTTGAAACACTCTGTCTGTAGAAAATGCAACTGGACATTCATAGCGCTAAGTGGGTAATAGTGGAAAAAAGAATATGTTCAAATATAAACTACACAGAAGCATTGTATGAAACTTCATTCTGTTCTGTGCATTCAACTAACAGAATTGAACCTTAGTTTTGATTGAGCCGTTCTGAAACACTCTTTCTGTAGAAACTGCAATTGGACATTCTGAGCGCTAAGAGGCCTATATTGGGAAAAAGAATCTCTACAAATAAAAACTACACAGAAGAATTGTGTGAAACTTCTTTCTGTTCTGTTTGTTCAACTAAAAGAGTTGAACCTTAGTTTTGATTGAGCCGTTCTGAAACACTCTTTCTGTAGAAAATGCAAGTGGAGATTCGCAGCGATAAGAGGGTTATAGTGGAAAAAGGAATGTCTCCAAATATAAACTACACAGAATCATTCTGTGAAACTTCTTTCTGATCTGTGCATTCAGCTAACAGAGTTAAAACATACTTTTGATTGAGCAGATCTGAACACTCTTTCTGTAGAAAATGCAACTGGACATTTGGAGCGCTAAGAGAGTAGTAGTGGAAAAAGGAATATATTCAAATATAAACTACACAGAAGCATTCTGTGAAAGTTCTTTCTGATCTGAGCATTCAGCTAACAGAGTTAAAGCATACTTTTGATTGAGCAGTTTTGAAACACTCTGTCTGTAGAAAATGCAACTGGACATTCGTAGCCCTAAGTGGGTAATAGTGGAAAAAAGAATATGTTCAAATATAAACTACACAGAAACATTGTATGAAACTTCTTTCTGTTCTGTGCATTCAACTAACAGAGTTGAACCTTACTTTTGATTGAGCCTTTCTGAAACACTCTTTCTGTAGAAACTGCAATTGGACATTCTGAGCGCTAAGAGGCCTTTATTGGGAAAAATAATTCTTCAAATAAAAACTACACAGAAGCATTGTGTGAAACTTATTTCTGATATGTTCATTAAGCTAACAGAGTTAAACCATACTTTTGATTGCACAGTTCTGAACACTCTTTCTGTAGAAAATGCAAGTGGACATTCTGAGCGCTAAGAGGCCTATAATGGGAAAAAGAATGTCTACAAATAAAAACTACACAGAAGAATTGTGTGAAACTTCTTTCTGTTCTGTTTGTTCAACTAAAAGAGTTGAACCTTAGTTTTGATTGAGCCGTTCTGAAACACACTTTCTGTAGAAAATGCAAGTGGAGATTCGGAGCGCTAAGAGGGTAATAGTGGAAAAAGGAATGTCTCCAAATATAAACTACACAGTAACATTCTGTGAAAATTCTTTCTGTTCTGTGCATTCAACTAACAGAGTTGAATCTTACTTTTGATTGAGCCGTTCTGAAACACTCTTTCTGTAGAATCTGCAATTGGACATGCTAAGCGCTAAGAGGCCTACATTGGGAAAAAGAATATCTTCAAATAAAAACTACACAGATGCATTCTGTGAAACTTATTTCTGATCTGTAAATTCAGTTAACAGAGATAAAACATATTTTTGATTGAGCAGTTATGAAACACTCTTTTTGTAGAAAATGCAAGTGGAGATTCGGAGCGCAAAGAGGGTAATAGTGAAAAAAGGAATGTCTACAAATATAAACTACACAGAATCATTCGGTGAAACTTCTTTCTGATCTGTGCATTCAGCTAACAGAGTTAAAACATACTTTTGATTGAGCAGATCTGAACACTCTTTCTGTACAAAATGCAACTGGACATTTGGCGCGCTAAGAGCGTAGTAGTGGAAAAAGGAATATATTCAAATATAAACTACACAGAAGCATTCTGTGAAACTTCTTTCTGATATGAGCATTCAGCTAACAGAGTTAAACCATACTTTTGATTGAGCAGTTTTGAAACACTCTGTCTGTAGAAAATGCAACTGGACATTCGTAGCGCTAAGTGGGTAATAGTGGAAAAAAGAATATGTTCAAATATAAACTACACAGAAGCATTGTATGAAACTTCTTTCTGTTCTGTGCATTCAACTAACAGAGTTGAACCTTACTTTTGATTGAGCCGTTCTGAAACACTCTTTCTGTGGAAACTACAATTGGACATTCCGAGCGCTAAGAGGCCTATATTGGGAAAAAGAATGTCTACAAATAAAAACTACACAGAAGAATTGTGTGAAACTTCTTTCTGTTCTGTTTGTTCAACTAAAAGAATTGAAACTTAGTTTTGATTGAGCCGTTCTGAAACACTCTTTCTGTAGAAAATGCAAGTGGAGATTCGGAGCGCTAAGAGGGTAATAGTGGAAAAAGGAATGTCTCCAAATATAAACTACACAGAATCATTCTGTGAAACTTCTTTCTGATCTGTGCATTCAGCTAACAGAGTTAAACCATATTTTGATTGAGCAGATCTGAACACTCTTTCTGTAGAATATGCAACTGGACATTTGGAGCGGTAAGAGAGTAGTAGTGGAAAAAGGAATATATTCAAATATAAACTACACAGAAGCATTCTGTGAAACTACTTTCTGATCAGAGCATTCAGCTAACAGAGTTAAACCATACTTTTGATTGAGCAGTTTTGAAACACTCTGTCTGTAGAAAATGCAACTGGACATTCGTAGCGCTAAGTGGGTAATAGTGGAAAAAAGAATATGTTCAAATATAAACTACACAGAAGCATTGTATGAAACTTCTTTCTGTTCTGTGCATTCAACTAACAGAGTTGAACCTTACTTTTGATTGAGCCTTTCTGAAACACTCTTTCTGTAGAAACTGCAATTGGACATTCTGAGCGCTAAGAGGCCTATATTGGGAAAAATAATATCTTCGAATAAAAACTACACAGAAGCATTGTGTGAAACTTATTTCTCATATGTTCATTAAGCTAACAGAGTTAAACCATACTTTTGATTGCGCAGTTCTGAACACTTTTTCTGTAGAAAATGCAAGTGGACATTCGGAGCCTTAAGAGGGTAATAGTGGAAAAAGGAATATATTCAAATATAAACTACACAGTAGCATTCTGTGAAACTTCTTTCTGTTCTGTGCATTCAACTAACAGAGTTGAACCTTACTTTTGATTGAGCCGTTCTGAAACACTCTTTCTGTAGAAACTGCAATTGGACATGCTAAGCGCTAAGAGGCCTACATTGGGAAAAAGAATATCTTCAAATAAAAACTACACAGATGCATTCTGTGAAACTTATTTCTGATCTGTAAATTCAGTTAACAGAGATAAAACATATTTTTGATTGAGCAGTTATGAAACACTCTTTTTGTAGAAAATGCAAGTGGAGAATCGGAGCGCTAAGAGGGTAATAGTGGAAAAAGGAATGTCTTCAAATATAAACTACAAAGAATCATTCGGTGAAACTTCTTTCTGATCTGTGCATTCAGCTAACAGAGTTAAACCATACTTTTGATTGAGCAGATCTGAACACTCTTTCTGTAGAAAATGCAACTGGACATTTGGCGCGCTAAGAGCGTAGTAGTGGAAAAAGGAATATATTCAAATATAAACTACACAGAAGCATTCTGTGAAACTTCTTTCTGATCTGAGCATTCAGCTAACAGAATTAAACCATACTTTTGATTGAGCAGTTTTGAAACACTCTGTCTGTAGAAAATGCAACTGGACATTCGTAGCGCTAAGTGGGTAATAGTGGAAAAAAGAATATGTTCAAATATAAACTACACAGAAGCATTGTATGAAACTTCTTTCTGTTCTGTGCATTCAACTAACAGAGTTGAACCTTACTTTTGATTGAGCCGTTCTGAAACACTCTTTCTGTAGAAACTGCAATTGGACATTCTGAGCGCTAAGAGGCCTATATTGGGAAAAAGAATGTCTACAAATAAAAACTACACAGAAGAATTGTGTGAAACTTCTTTCTGTTCTGTTTGTTCAACTAAAAGAGTTGAACCTTAGTTTTGATTGAGCCGTTCTGAAACACTCTTTCTGTAGAAAATGCAAGTGGAGATTCGGAGCGCTAAGAGGGTAATAGTGGAAAAAGGAATGTCTCCAAATATAAACTACACAGTAACATTCTGTGAAAATTCTTTCTGTTCTGTGCATTCAACTAACAGAGTTGAACCTTACTTTTGATTGAGCCGTTCTGAAACACTCTTTCTGTAGAATCTGCAATTGGACATGCTAAGCGCTAAGAGGCCTACATTGGGAAAAAGAATATCTTCAAATAAAAACTACACAGATGCATTCTGTGAAACTTATTTCTGATCTGTAAATTCAGTTAACAGAGATAAAACATATTTTTGATTGAGCAGTTATGAAACACTCTTTTTGTAGAAAATGCAAGTGGAGATTCGGAGCGCTAAGAGGGTAATAGTGAAAAAAGGAATGTCTACAAATATAAACTACACAGAATCATTCGGTGAATCTTCTTTCTGATCTTTGCATTCAGCTAACAGAGTTAAACCATACTTTTGATTGAGCAGATCTGAACACTCTTTCTGTACAAAATGCAACTGGACATTTGGCGCGCTAAGAGCGTAGTAGTGGAAAAAGGAATATATTCAAATATAAACTACACAGAAGCATTCTGTGAAACTTCTTTCTGATCTGAGCATTCAGCTAACAGAGTTAAACCATACTTTTGATTGAGCAGTTTTGAAACACTCTGTCTGTAGAAAATGCAACTGGACATTCGTAGCGCTAAGTGGGTAATAGTGGAAAAAAGAATATGTTCAAATATAAACTACACAGAAGCATTGTATGAAACTTCTTTCTGTTCTGTGCATTCAACTAACAGAGTTGAACCTTACTTTTGATTGAGCCGTTCTGAAACACTCTTTCTGTACAAACTACAATTGGACATTCTGAGCGCTAAGAGGCCTATATTGGGAAAAAGAATGTCTACAAATAAAAACTACACAGAAGAATTGTGTGAAACTTATTTCTGATATGTTCATTAAGCTAACAGAGTTAAACCATACTTTTGATTGCACAGTTCTGAACACTCTTTCTGTAGAAAATGCAAGTGGACATTCTGAGCGCTAAGAGGCCTATATTGGGAAAAAGAATGTCTACAAATAAAAACTACACAGAAGATTTGTGTGAAACTTCTTTCTGTTCTGTTTGTTCAACTAAAAGAGTTGAACCTTAGTTTTGATTGAGCCGTTCTGAAACACACTTTCTGTAGAAAATGCAAGTGGAGATTCGGAGCGTTAAGAGGGTAATAGTGGAAAAAGGAATGTCTCCAAATATAAACTACACAGTAACATTCTGTGAAAATTCTTTCTGTTCTGTGCATTCAACTAACAGAGTTGAACCTTACTTTTGATTGAGCCGTTCTGAAACACTCTTTCTGTAGAATCTGCAATTGGACATGCTAAGCGCTAAGAGGCCTACATTGGGAAAAAGAATATCTTCAAATAAAAACTACACAGATGCATTCTGTGAAACTTATTTCTGATCTGTAAATTCAGTTAACAGAGATAAAACATATTTTTGATTGAGCAGTTATGAAACACTCTTTTTGTAGAAAATGCAAGTGGAGATTCGGAGCGCTAAGAGGGTAATAGTGAAAAAAGGAATGTCTACAAATATAAACTACACAGAATCATTCGGTGAAACTTCTTTCTGATCTGTGCATTCAGCTAACAGAGTTAAAACATACTTTTGATTGAGCAGATCTGAACACTCTTTCTGTACAAAATGCAACTGGACATTTGGCGCGCTAAGAGCGTAGTAGTGGAAAAAGGAATATATTCAAATATAAACTACACAGAAGCATTCTGTGAAACTTCTTTCTGATCTGAGCATTCAGCTAACAGAGTTAAACCATACTTTTGATTGAGCAGTTTTGAAACACTCTGTCTGTAGAAAATGCAACTGGACATTCGTAGCGCTAAGTGGGTAATAGTGGAAAAAAGAATATGTTCAAATATAAACTACACAGAAGCATTGTATGAAACTTCGTTCTGTTCTGTGCATTCAACTAACAGAGTTGAACCTTACTTTTGATTGAGCCTTTCTGAAACACTCTTTCTGTAGAAACTGCAATTGGACATTCTGAGCGCTAAGAGGCCTATATTGGGAAAAAGAATGTCTACAAATAAAAACTACACAGAAGAAATGTGTGAAACTTCTTTCTGTTCTGTTTGTTCAACTAAAAGAGTTGAACCTTAGTTTTGATTGAGCCGTTCTGAAACACTCTTTATGTAGAAAATGCAAGTGGAGATTCGGAGCGCTAAGAAGGTAATAGTGGAAAAAGGAATGTCTCCAAATATAAACTACACAGACTCATTCTGTGAAACTTCTTTCTGATCTGTGCATTCAGCTAACAGAGTTAAACCATACTTTTGATTGAGCAGATCTGAACACTCTTTCTGTAGAAAATGCAACTGGACATTTGGAGCGCTAAGAGAGTAGTAGTGGAAAAAGGAATATATTCAAATATAAACTACACAGAAGCATTCTGTGAAACTTCTTTCTGATCTGAGCATTCAGCTAACAGAGTTAAACCATACTTTTGATTGAGCAGTTTTGAAACACTCTGTCTGTAGAAAATGCAACTGGACATTCGTAGCGCTAAGTGGGTAATAGTGGAAAAAAGAATATGTTCAAATATAAACTACACAGAAGCATTGTATGAAACTTCTTTCTGTTCTGTGCATTCAACTAACAGAGTTGAACCTTACTTTTGATTAAGCCTTTCTGAAACACTCTTTCTTTAGAAACTGCAATTGGACATTCTGAGTGCTAAGAGGACTATATTGGGAAAAATAATATCTTCGAATAAAAACTACACAGAAGCATTGTGTGAAACTTATTTCTGATATGTTTATTAAGCTAACAGAGTTAAACCATACTTTTGATTGCGCAGTTCTGAACACTCTTTCTGTAGAAAATGCAAGTGGACATTCGGAGTCTTAAGAGGGTAATAGTGGAAAAAGGAATATATTCAAATATAAACGACACAGTAGCATTCTGTGAAAATTCTTCCTGTTCTGTGCATTCTACTAACAGAGTTGAACCTTACTTTTGATTGAGCCGTTCTGAAACACTCTTTCTGTAGAAACTGCAATTGAACATGCTAAGCGCTAAGAGGCCTACATTGGGAAAAAGAATATCTTCAAATAAAAACTACACAGATGCATTCTGTGAAACCTATTTCTGATCTGTAAATTCAGTTAACAGAGATAAAACATATTTTTGATTGAGCAGTTATGAAACACTCTTTTTGTAGAAAATGCAAGTGGAGATTCGGAGCGCTAAGAGGGTAATAGTGGAAAAAGGAATGTCTTCAAATATAAACTACACAGAATCATTCGGTGAAACTTCTTTCTGATCTGTGCATTCAGCTAACAGAGTTAAACCATACTTTTGATTGAGCAGATCTGAACACTCTTTCTGTAGAAAATGCAACTGGACATTTGGAGCGCTAAGAGCGTAGTAGTGGAAAAAGGAATATATTCAAATATAAACTACACAGAAGCATTCTGTGAAACTTCTTTCTGATCTGAGCATTCAGCTAACAGAGTTAAACCATACTTTTGATTGAGCAGTTTTGAAACACTGTCTGTAGAAAATGCAACTGGACATTCGTAGCGCTAAGTGGGTAATAGTGGAAAAAAGAATATGTACAAATATAAACTACACAGAAGCATTGTATGAAACTTCTTTCTGTTCTGTGCATTCAACTAACAGAGTTGAACCTTACTTTTGATTGAGCCGTTCTGAAACACTCTTTCTGTAGAAACTGCAATTGGACTTTCTGAGCGCTAAGAGGCCTATATTGGGAAAAAGAATGTCTACAAATAAAAACTACACAGAAGAATTGTGTGAAACTTCTTTCTGTTCTGTTTGTTCAACTAAAAGAGTTGAACCTTAATTTTGATTCAGCCGTTCTGAAACACTCTTTCTGTAGAAAATGCAAGTGGAGATTCGGAGCGCTAAGAGGGTAATAGTGGAAAAAGGAATGTCTCCAAATATAAACTACACAGAATCATTCTGTGAAACTTCTTTCTGATCTGTACATTCAGCTAACAGAGTTAAACCATACTTTTGATTGAGCAGATCTGAACACTCTTTCTGTAGAAAATGCAACTGGACATTTGGAGCGCTAAGAGAGTAGTAGTGGAAAAAGGAATATATTCAAATATAAACTACACAGAAGCATTCTGTGAAACTTCTTTCTGATCTGAGCATTCAGCTAACAGAGTTAAACCATACTTTTGATTGAGCAGTTTTGAAACACTGTCTGTAGAAAATGCAACTGGACATTCGTAGCGCTAAGTGGGTAATAGTGGAAAAAAGAATATGTTCAAATATAAACTACACAGAAGCATTGTATGAAACTTCTTTCTGTTCTGTGCATTCAACAAACAGAGTTGAACCTTACTTTTGATTGAGCCTTTCTGAAACACTCTTTCTGTAGAAACTGCAATTGGACATTCTGAGCGCTAATTGGCCTATATTGGGAAAAATAATATCTTCGAATAAAAACTACACAGAAGCATTGTGTGAAACTTATTTCTGATATGTTCATTAAGCTAACAGAGTTAAACCATACTTTTGATTGCGCAGTTCTGAACACTCTTTCTGTAGAAAATGCAAGTGGACATTCGGAGCCTTAAGAGGGTAATAGTGGAAAAAGGAATATATTCAAATATAAACTACACAGTAGCATTCTGTGAAAATTCTTTCTGTTCTGTGCATGCAACTAACAGAGTTGAACCTTACTTTTGATTGAGCCGTTCTGAAACACTCTTTCTGTAGAAACTGCAATTGGACATGCTAAGCGCTAAGAGGCCTATATTGGGAAAAAGAATATCTTCAAATAAAAACTACAAAGATGCATTCTGTGAAACTTATTTCTGATCTGTAAATTCAGTTAACAGAGATAAAACATATTTTTGATTGAGCAGTTATGAAACACTCTTTTTGTAGAAAATGCAAGTGGAGATTCGGAGCGCTAAGAGGGTAATAGTGGAAAAAGGAATGTCTTCAAATATAAACTACACACAATCATTCGGTGAAACTTCTTTCTGATCTGTGCATTCAGCTAACAGAGTTAAACCATACTTTTGATTGAGCAGATCTGAACACACTTTCTGTAGAAAATGCAACTGGACATTTGGAGCGCTAAGAGCGTAGTAGTGGAAAAAGGAATATATTCAAATATAAACTACACAGAAGCATTCTGTGAAACTTCTTTCTGATCTGAGCATTCAGCTAACAGAGTTAAACCATACTTTTGATTGAGCAGTTTTGAAACACTGTCTGTAGAAAATGCAACTGGACATTCGTAGCGCTAAGTGGGTAATAGTGGAAAAAAGAATATGTTCAAATATAAACTACACAGAAGCATTGTATGAAACTTCTTTCTGTTCTGTGCATTCAACAAACAGAGTTGAACCTTACTTTTGATTGAGCCTTTCTGAAACACTCTTTCTGTAGAAACTGCAATTGGACATTCTGAGCGCTAATTGGCCTATATTGGGAAAAATAATATCTTCGAATAAAAACTACACAGAAGCATTGTGTGAAACTTATTTCTGATATGTTCATTAAGCTAACAGAGTTAAACCATACTTTTGATTGCGCAGTTCTGAACACTCTTTCTGTAGAAAATGCAAGTGGACATTCGGAGCCTTAAGAGGGTAATAGTGGAAAAAGGAATATATTCAAATATAAACTACACAGTAGCATTCTGTGAAAATTCTTTCTGTTCTGTGCATGCAACTAACAGAGTTGAACCTTACTTTTGATTGAGCCGTTCTGAAACACTCTTTCTGTAGAAACTGCAATTGGACATGCTAAGCGCTAAGAGGCCTATATTGGGAAAAAGAATATCTTCAAATAAAAACTACAAAGATGCATTCTGTGAAACTTATTTCTGATCTGTAAATTCAGTTAACAGAGATAAAACATATTTTTGATTGAGCAGTTATGAAACACTCTTTTTGTAGAAAATGCAAGTGGAGATTCGGAGCGCTAAGAGGGTAATAGTGGAAAAAGGAATGTCTTCAAATATAAACTACACAGAATCATTCGGTGAAACTTCTTTCTGATCTGTGCATTCAGCTAACAGAGTTAAACCATACTTTTGATTGAGCAGATCTGAACACTCTTTCTGTAGAAAATGCAACTGGACATTTGGAGCGCTAAGAGCGTAGTAGTGGAAAAAGGAATATATTCAAATATAAACTACACAGAAGCATTCTGTGAAACTTCTTTCTGATCTGAGCATTCAGCTAACAGAGTTAAACCATACTTTTGATTGAGCAGTTTTGAAACACTCTGTCTGTAGAAAATGCAACTGGACATTCGTAGCGCTAAGTGGGTAATAGTGGAAAAAAGAATATGTTCAAATATAAACTACACAGAAGCATTGTATGAAACTTCTTTCTGTTCTGTGCATTCAACTAACAGAGTTGAACCTTACTTTTGATTGAGCCGTTCTGAAACACTCTTTCTGTAGAAACTGCAATTGGACATTCTGAGCGCTAAGAGGCCTATATTGGGAAAAAGAATGTCTACAAATAAAAACTACACAGAAGAAATGTGTGAAACGTCTTTCTGTTCTGTTTGTTCAACTAAAAGAGTTGAAACTTAGTTTTGATTGAGCCGTTCTGAAACACTCTTTCTGTAGAAAATGCAAGTGGAGATTCGGAGCGCTAAGAGGGTAATAGTGGAAAAAGGAATGTCTCCAAATGTAAACTACACAGAATCATTCTGTGAAACTTCTTTCTGATCTGTGCATTCAGCTAACAGAGTTAAATCATACTTTTGATTGAGCAGATCTGAACCCTCTTTCTGTAGAAAATGCAACTGGACATTTGGAGCGCTAAGAGAGTAGTAGTGGAAAAAGGAATATATTCAAATATAAACTACACAGAAGCATTCTGTGAAGCTTCTTTCTGATCTGAGCATTCAGCTAACAGAGTTAAACCATACTTTTGATTGAGCAGTTTTGAAACACTCTGTCTGTAGAAAATGCAACTGGACATTCGTAGCGCTAAGTGGGTAATAGTGGAAAAAAGAATATGTTCAAATATAAACTACACAGAAGCATTGTATGAAACTTCTTTCTGTTCTGTGCATTCAACTAACAGAGTTGAACCTTACTTTTGATTGAGCCTTTCTGAAACACTCTTTCTGTAGAAACTGCAATTGGACATTCTGAGCGCTAAGAGGCCTATATTGGGAAAAATAATATCTTCGAATAAAAACTACACAGAAGCATTGTGTGAAACTTATTTCTCACATGTTCATTAAGCTAACAGAGTTAAACCATACTTTTGATTGCGCAGTTCTGAACACTCTTTCTGTAGAAAATGCAAGTGGACATTCGGAGCGCTAAGAGGGTAATAGTGGAAAAAGGAATATATTCAAATATAAACTACACAGTAGCATTCTGTGAAAATTCTTTCTCTTCTGTGCATTCAACTAACAGAGTTGAACCTTACTTTTGATTGAGCCGTTCTGAAACACTCTTTCTGTAGAAACTGCAATTGGACATGCTAAGCGCTAAGAGGCCTATATTGGGAAAAAGAATATCTTCAAATAAAAACTACACAGATGCATTCTGTGAAACATATTTCTGATCTGTAAATTCAGTTAACAGAGATAAAACATATTTTTTATTGAGCAGTTATGAAACACTCTTTCTGTAGAAAATGCAAGTGGAGATTCGGAGCGCTAAGAGGGTAATAGTGGAAAAAGGAATGTCTCCAAATATAAACTACACAGAATCATTCTGTGAACCTTTTTTCTGATCTGTGCATTCAGCTAACAGAGTAAAACCATACTTTTGATTGAGCAGATCTGAACACTCTTTCTGTAGAAAATGCAACTGGACATTTGGAGCGCTAAGAGAGTAGTAGTGGAAAAAGGAATATATTCAAATATAAACTACACAGAAGCATTCTGTGAAACTTCTTTCTGATCTGAGCATTCAGCTAACAGAGTTAAACCATACTTTTGATTGAGCAGTTTTGAAACACTCTGTCTGTAGAAAATGCAACTGGACATTCATAGCGCTAAGTGGGTAATAGTGGAAAAAAGAATATGTTCAAATATAAACTACACAGAGGCATTGTATGAAACTTCATTCTGTTCTGTGCATTCAACTAACAGAGTTGAACCTTAGTTTTGATTGAGCCGTTCTGAAACACTCTTTCTGTAGAAACTGCAATTGGACATTCTGAGCGCTAAGAGGCCTATATTGGGAAAAAGAATCTCTACAAATAAAAACTACACAGAAGAATTGTGTGAAACTTCTTTCTGTTCTGTTTGTTCAACTAAAAGAGTTGAACCTTAGTTTTGATTGAGCCGTTCTGAAACACTCTTTCTGTAGAAAATGCAAGTGGAGATTCGCAGCGATAAGAGGGTTATAGTGGAAAAAGGAATGTCTCCAAATATAAACTACACAGAATCATTCTGTGAAACTTCTTTCTGATCTGTGCATTCAGCTAACAGAGTTAAACCATACTTTTGATTGAGCAGATCTGAACACTCTTTCTGTAGAAAATGCAACTGGACATTTGGAGCGCTAAGAGAGTAGTAGTGGAAAAAGGAATATATTCAAATATAAACTACACAGAAGCATTCTGTGAAAGTTCTTTCTGATCTGAGCATTCAGCTAACAGAGTTAAAGCATACTTTTGATTGAGCAGTTTTGAAACACTCTGTCTGTAGAAAATGCAACTGGACATTCGTAGCCCTAAGTGGGTAATAGTGGAAAAAAGAATATGTTCAAATATAAACTACACAGAAACATTGTATGAAACTTCTTTCTGTTCTGTGCATTCAACTAACAGAGTTGAACCTTACTTTTGATTGAGCCTTTCTGAAACACTCTTTCTGTAGAAACTGCAATTGGACATTCTGAGCGCTAAGAGGCCTTTATTGGGAAAAATAATTCTTCAAATAAAAACTACACAGAAGCATTGTGTGAAACTTATTTCTGATATGTTCATTAAGCTAACAGAGTTAAACCATACTTTTGATTGCACAGTTCTGAACACTCTTTCTGTAGAAAATGCAAGTGGACATTCTGAGCGCTAAGAGGCCTATATTGGGAAAAAGAATGTCTACAAATAAAAACTACACAGAAGAATTGTGTGAAACTTCTTTCTGTTCTGTTTGTTCAACTAAAAGAGTTGAACCTTAGTTTTGATTGAGCCGTTCTGAAACACACTTTCTGTAGAAAATGCAAGTGGAGATTCGGAGCGCTAAGAGGGTAATAGTGGAAAAAGGAATGTCTCCAAATATAAACTACACAGTAACATTCTGTGAAAATTCTTTCTGTTCTGTGCATTCAACTAACAGAGTTGAATCTTACTTTTGATTGAGCCGTTCTGAAACACTCTTTCTGTAGAATCTGCAATTGGACATGCTAAGCGCTAAGAGGCCTACATTGGGAAAAAGAATATCTTCAAATAAAAACTACACAGATGCATTCTGTGAAACTTATTTCTGATCTGTAAATTCAGTTAACAGAGAT
Organism: Symphalangus syndactylus; assembly: GCF_028878055.3. Lineage (NCBI taxonomy): Eukaryota > Metazoa > Chordata > Mammalia > Primates > Hylobatidae > Symphalangus > Symphalangus syndactylus. The sequence continues at coordinate 71,626,375 of NC_072445.2, read as the reverse complement.
AAAACATATTTTTGATTGAGCAGTTATGAAACACTCTTTTTGTAGAAAATGCAAGTGGAGATTCGGAGCGCTAAGAGGGTAATAGTGAAAAAAGGAATGTCTACAAATATAAACTACACAGAATCATTCGGTGAAACTTCTTTCTGATCTGTGCATTCAGCTAACAGAGTTAAAACATACTTTTGATTGAGCAGATCTGAACACTCTTTCTGTACAAAATGCAACTGGACATTTGGCGCGCTAAGAGCGTAGTAGTGGAAAAAGGACTATATTCAAATATAAACTACACAGAAGCATTCTGTGAAACTTCTTTCTGATATGAGCATTCAGCTAACAGAGTTAAACCATACTTTTGATTGAGCAGTTTTGAAACACTCTGTCTGTAGAAAATGCAACTGGACATTCGTAGCGCTAAGTGGGTAATAGTGGAAAAAAGAATATGTTCAAATATAAACTACACAGAAGCATTGTATGAAACTTCTTTCTGTTCTGTGCATTCAACTAACAGAGTTGAACCTTACTTTTGATTGAGCCGTTCTGAAACACTCTTTCTGTGGAAACTACAATTGGACATTCCGAGCGCTAAGAGGCCTATATTGGGAAAAAGAATGTCTACAAATAAAAACTACACAGAAGAATTGTGTGAAACTTCTTTCTGTTCTGTTTGTTCAACTAAAAGAATTGAAATTTAGTTTTGATTGAGCCGTTCTGAAACACTCTTTCTGTAGAAAATGCAAGTGGAGATTCGGAGCGCTAAGAGGGTAATAGTGGAAAAAGGAATGTCTCCAAATATAAACTACACAGAATCATTCTGTGAAACTTCTTTCTGATCTGTGCATTCAGCTAACAGAGTTAAACCATATTTTGATTGAGCAGATCTGAACACTCTTTCTGTAGAATATGCAACTGGACATTTGGAGCGGTAAGAGAGTAGTAGTGGAAAAAGGAATATATTCAAATATAAACTACACAGAAGCATTCTGTGAAACTACTTTCTGATCAGAGCATTCAGCTAACAGAGTTAAACCATACTTTTGATTGAGCAGTTTTGAAACACTCTGTCTGTAGAAAATGCAACTGGACATTCGTAGCGCTAAGTGGGTAATAGTGGAAAAAAGAATATGTTCAAATATAAACTACACAGAAGCATTGTATGAAACTTCTTTCTGTTCTGTGCATTCAACTAACAGAGTTGAACCTTACTTTTGATTGAGCCTTTCTGAAACACTCTTTCTGTAGAAACTGCAATTGGACATTCTGAGCGCTAAGAGGCCTATATTGGGAAAAAGAATATCTTCGAATAAAAACTACACAGAAGCATTGTGTGAAACTTATTTCTCATATGTTCATTAAGCTAACAGAGTTAAACCATACTTTTGATTGCGCAGTTCTGAACACTTTTTCTGTAGAAAATGCAAGTGGACATTCGGAGCCTTAAGAGGGTAATAGTGGAAAAAGGAATATATTCAAATATAAACTACACAGTAGCATTCTGTGAAACTTCTTTCTGTTCTGTGCATTCAACTAACAGAGTTGAACCTTACTTTTGATTGAGCCGTTCTGAAACACTCTTTCTGTAGAAACTGCAATTGGACATGCTAAGCGCTAAGAGGCCTACATTGGGAAAAAGAATATCTTCAAATAAAAACTACACAGATGCATTCTGTGAAACTTATTTCTGATCTGTAAATTCAGTTAACAGAGATAAAACATATTTTTGATTGAGCAGTTATGAAACACTCTTTTTGTAGAAAATGCAAGTGGAGAATCGGAGCGCTAAGAGGGTAATAGTGGAAAAAGGAATGTCTTCAAATATAAACTACAAAGAATCATTCGGTGAAACTTCTTTCTGATCTGTGCATTCAGCTAACAGAGTTAAACCATACTTTTGATTGAGCAGATCTGAACACTCTTTCTGTAGAAAATGCAACTGGACATTTGGCGCGCTAAGAGCGTAGTAGTGGAAAAAGGAATATATTCAAATATAAACTACACAGAAGCATTCTGTGAAACTTCTTTCTGATCTGAGCATTCAGCTAACAGAATTAAACCATACTTTTGATTGAGCAGTTTTGAAACACTCTGTCTGTAGAAAATGCAACTGGACATTCGTAGCGCTAAGTGGGTAATAGTGGAAAAAAGAATATGTTCAAATATAAACTACACAGAAGCATTGTATGAAACTTCTTTCTGTTCTGTGCATTCAACTAACAGAGTTGAACCTTACTTTTGATTGAGCCGTTCTGAAACACTCTTTCTGTAGAAACTGCAATTGGACATTCTGAGCGCTAAGAGGCCTATATTGGGAAAAAGAATGTCTACAAATAAAAACTACACAGAAGAATTGTGTGAAACTTCTTTCTGTTCTGTTTGTTCAACTAAAAGAGTTGAACCTTAGTTTTGATTGAGCCGTTCTGAAACACTCTTTCTGTAGAAAATGCAAGTGGAGATTCGGAGCGCTAAGAGGGTAATAGTGGAAAAAGGAATGTCTCCAAATATAAACTACACAGTAACATTCTGTGAAAATTCTTTCTGTTCTGTGCATTCAACTAACAGAGTTGAACCTTACTTTTGATTGAGCCGTTCTGAAACACTCTTTCTGTAGAATCTGCAATTGGACATGCTAAGCGCTAAGAGGCCTACATTGGGAAAAAGAATATCTTCAAATAAAAACTACACAGATGCATTCTGTGAAACTTATTTCTGATCTGTAAATTCAGTTAACAGAGATAAAACATATTTTTGATTGAGCAGTTATGAAACACTCTTTTTGTAGAAAATGCAAGTGGAGATTCGGAGCGCTAAGAGGGTAATAGTGAAAAAAGGAATGTCTACAAATATAAACTACACAGAATCATTCGGTGAATCTTCTTTCTGATCTTTGCATTCAGCTAACAGAGTTAAACCATACTTTTGATTGAGCAGATCTGAACACTCTTTCTGTACAAAATGCAACTGGACATTTGGCGCGCTAAGAGCGTAGTAGTGGAAAAAGGAATATATTCAAATATAAACTACACAGAAGCATTCTGTGAAACTTCTTTCTGATCTGAGCATTCAGCTAACAGAGTTAAACCATACTTTTGATTGAGCAGTTTTGAAACACTCTGTCTGTAGAAAATGCAACTGGACATTCGTAGCGCTAAGTGGGTAATAGTGGAAAAAAGAATATGTTCAAATATAAACTACACAGAAGCATTGTATGAAACTTCTTTCTGTTCTGTGCATTCAACTAACAGAGTTGAACCTTACTTTTGATTGAGCCGTTCTGAAACACTCTTTCTGTACAAACTACAATTGGACATTCTGAGCGCTAAGAGGCCTATATTGGGAAAAAGAATGTCTACAAATAAAAACTACACAGAAGAATTGTGTGAAACTTATTTCTGATATGTTCATTAAGCTAACAGAGTTAAACCATACTTTTGATTGCACAGTTCTGAACACTCTTTCTGTAGAAAATGCAAGTGGACATTCTGAGCGCTAAGAGGCCTATATTGGGAAAAAGAATGTCTACAAATAAAAACTACACAGAAGATTTGTGTGAAACTTCTTTCTGTTCTGTTTGTTCAACTAAAAGAGTTGAACCTTAGTTTTGATTGAGCCGTTCTGAAACACACTTTCTGTAGAAAATGCAAGTGGAGATTCGGAGCGTTAAGAGGGTAATAGTGGAAAAAGGAATGTCTCCAAATATAAACTACACAGTAACATTCTGTGAAAATTCTTTCTGTTCTGTGCATTCAACTAACAGAGTTGAACCTTACTTTTGATTGAGCCGTTCTGAAACACTCTTTCTGTAGAATCTGCAATTGGACATGCTAAGCGCTAAGAGGCCTACATTGGGAAAAAGAATATCTTCAAATAAAAACTACACAGATGCATTCTGTGAAACTTATTTCTGATCTGTAAATTCAGTTAACAGAGATAAAACATATTTTTGATTGAGCAGTTATGAAACACTCTTTTTGTAGAAAATGCAAGTGGAGATTCGGAGCGCTAAGAGGGTAATAGTGAAAAAAGGAATGTCTACAAATATAAACTACACAGAATCATTCGGTGAAACTTCTTTCTGATCTGTGCATTCAGCTAACAGAGTTAAAACATACTTTTGATTGAGCAGATCTGAACACTCTTTCTGTACAAAATGCAACTGGACATTTGGCGCGCTAAGAGCGTAGTAGTGGAAAAAGGAATATATTCAAATATAAACTACACAGAAGCATTCTGTGAAACTTCTTTCTGATATGAGCATTCAGCTAACAGAGTTAAACCATACTTTTGATTGAGCAGTTTTGAAACACTCTGTCTGTAGAAAATGCAACTGGACATTCGTAGCGCTAAGTGGGTAATAGTGGAAAAAAGAATATGTTCAAATATAAACTACACAGAAGCATTGTATGAAACTTCTTTCTGTTCTGTGCATTCAACTAACAGAGTTGAACCTTACTTTTGATTGAGCCGTTCTGAAACACTCTTTCTGTGGAAACTACAATTGGACATTCCGAGCGCTAAGAGGCCTATATTGGGAAAAAGAATGTCTACAAATAAAAACTACACAGAAGAATTGTGTGAAACTTCTTTCTGTTCTGTTTGTTCAACTAAAAGAATTGAAACTTAGTTTTGATTGAGCCGTTCTGAAACACTCTTTTTGTAGAAAATGCAAGTGGAGAATCGGAGCGCTAAGAGGGTAATAGTGGAAAAAGGAATGTCTTCAAATATAAACTACAAAGAATCATTCGGTGAAACTTCTTTCTGATCTGTGCATTCAGCTAACAGAGTTAAACCATACTTTTGATTGAGCAGATCTGAACACTCTTTCTGTAGAAAATGCAACTGGACATTTGGAGCGCTAAGAGCGTAGTAGTGGAAAAAGGAATATATTCAAATATAAACTACACAGAAGCATTCTGTGAAAGTTCTTTCTGATCTGAGCATTCAGCTAACAGAGTTAAAGCATACTTTTGATTGAGCAGTTTTGAAACACTCTGTCTGTAGAAAATGCAACTGGACATTCGTAGCCCTAAGTGGGTAATAGTGGAAAAAAGAATATGTTCAAATATAAACTACACAGAAGCATTGTATGAAACTTCTATCTGTTCTGTGCATTCAAGTAACAGAGTTGAACCTTACTTTTGATTGAGCCTTTCTGAAACACTCTTTCTGTAGAAACTGCAATTGGACATTCTGAGCGCTAAGAGGCCTTTATTGGGAAAAATAATTCTTCAAATAAAAACTACACAGAAGCATTGTGTGAAACTTATTTCTGATATGTTCATTAAGCTAACAGAGTTAAACCATACTTTTGATTGCGCAGTTCTGAACACTCTCTCTGTAGAAAATGCAAGTGGACATTCTGAGCGCTAAGAGGCCTATATTGGGAAAAAGAATGTCTACAAATAAAAACTACACAGAAGAATTGTGAGAAACTTCTTTCTGTTCTGTTTGTTCAACTAAAAGAGTTGAACCTTAGTTTTGATTGAGCCGTTCTGAAACACTCTTTCTGTAGAAAATGCAAGTGGAGATTCGGAGCGCTAAGAAGGTAATAGTGGAAAAAGGAATGTCTCCAAATATAAACTACACAGTAACATTCTGTGAAAATTCTTTCTGTTCTGTGCATTCAACTAACAGAGTTGAACCTTACTTTTGATTGAGCCGTTCTGAAACACTCTTTCTGTAGAATCTGCAATTGGACATGCTAAGCGCTAAGAGGCCTACATTGGGAAAAAGAATATCTTCAAATAAAAACTACACAGATGCATTCTGTGAAACTTATTTCTGATCTGTAAATTCAGTTAACAGAGATAAAACATATTTTTGATTGAGCAGTTATGAAACACTCTTTTTGTAGAAAATGCAAGTGGAGATTCGGAGCGCTAAGAGGGTAATAGTGGAAATAGGAATGTCTACAAATATAAACTACACAGAAGAATTCGGTGAAACTTCTTTCTGATCTGTGCATTCAGCTAACAGAGTTAAACCATACTTTTGATTGAGCAGATCTGAACACTCTTTCTGTACAAAATGCAACTGGACATTTGGCGCGCTAAGAGCGTAGTAGTGGAAAAAGGAATATATTCAAATATAAACTACACAGAAGCATTCTGTGAAACTTCTTTCTGATATGAGCATTCAGCTAACAGAGTTAAACCATACTTTTGATTGAGCAGTTTTGAAACACTCTGTCTGTAGAAAATGCAACTGGACATTCGTAGCGCTAAGTGGGTAATAGTGGAAAAAAGAATATGTTCAAATATAAACTACACAGAAGCATTGTATGAAACTTCTTTCTGTTCTGTGCATTCAACTAACAGAGTTGAACCTTACTTTTGATTGAGCCGTTCTGAAACACTCTTTCTGTAGAAACTACAATTGGACATTCTGAGCGCTAAGAGGCCTATATTGGGAAAAAGAATGTCTACAAATAAAAACTACACAGAAGAATTGTGTGAAACTTCTTTCTGTTCTGTTTGTTCAACTAAAAGAATTGAAACTTAGTTTTGATTGAGCCGTTCTGAAACACTCTTTCTGTAGAAAATGCAAGTGGAGATTCGGAGCGCTAAGAGGGTAATAGTGGAAAAAGGAATGTCTCCAAATATAAACTACACAGAATCATTCTGTGAAACTTCTTTCTGATCTGTGCATTCAGCTAACAGAGTTAAACCATATTTTGATTGAGCAGATCTGAACACTCTTTCTGTAGAAAATGCAACTGGACATTTGGAGCGCTAAGAGAGTAGTAGTGGAAAAAGGAATATATTCAAATATAAACTACACAGAAGCATTCTGTGAAACTACTTTCTGATCTGAGCATTCAGCTAACAGAGTTAAACCATACTTTTGATTGAGCAGTTTTGAAACACTCTGTCTGTAGAAAATGCAACTGGACATTCGTAGCGCTAAGTGGGTAATAGTGGAAAAAAGAATATGTTCAAATATAAACTACACAGAAGCATTGTATGAAACTTCTTTCTGTTCTGTGCATTCAACTAACAGAGTTGAACCTTACTTTTGATTGAGCCTTTCTGAAACACTCTTTCTGTAGAAACTGCAATTGGACATTCTGAGCGCTAAGAGGCCTATATTGGGAAAAATAATATCTTCGAATAAAAACTACAAAGAAGCATTGTGTGAAACTTATTTCTCACATGTTCATTAAGCTAACAGAGTTAAAGCATACTTTTGATTGCACAGTTCTGAACACTCTTTCTGTAGAAAATGCAAGTGGACATTCGGAGCCTTAAGAGGTTAATAGTGGAAAAAGGAATATATTCAAATATAAACTACACAGTAGCATTCTCTGAAAATTCTTTCTCTTCTGTGCATTCAACTAACAGAGTTGAACCTTACTTTTGATTGAGCCGTTCTGAAACACTCTTTCTGTAGAAACTGCAATTGGACATGCTAAGCGCTAAGAGGCCTATATTGGGAAAAAGAATATCTTCAAATAAAAACTACACAGATGCATTCTGTGAAACATATTTCTGATCTGTAAATTCAGTTAACAGAGATAAAACATATTTTTGATTGAGCAGTTATGAAACACTCTTTCTGTAGAAAATGCAAGTGGAGATTCGGAGCGCTAAGAGGGTAATAGTGGAAAAAGGAATGTCTCCAAATATAAATTACACAGAATCATTCTGTGAACCTTTTTTCTGATCTGTGCATTCAGCTAACAGAGTAAAACCATACTTTTGATTGAGCAGATCTGAACACTCTTTCTGTAGAAAATGCAACTGGACATTTGGAGCGCTAAGAGAGTAGTAGTGGAAAAAGGAATATATTCAAATATAAACTACACAGAAGCATTCTGTGAAACTTCTTTCTGATCTGAGCATTCAGCTAACAGAGTTAAACCATACTTTTGATTGAGCAGTTTTGAAACACTCTGTCTGTAGAAAATGCAACTGGACATTCGTAGCGCTAAGTGGGTAATAGTGGAAAAAAGAATATGTTCAAATATAAACTACACAGAAGCATTGTATGAAACTTCGTTCTGTTCTGTGCATTCAACTAACAGAGTTGAACCTTACTTTTGATTGAGCCTTTCTGAAACACTCTTTCTGTAGAAACTGCAATTGGACATTCTGAGCGCTAAGAGGCCTATATTGGGAAAAAGAATGTCTACAAATAAAAACTACACAGAAGAAATGTGTGAAACTTCTTTCTGTTCTGTTTGTTCAACTAAAAGAGTTGAACCTTAGTTTTGATTGAGCCGTTCTGAAACACTCTTTCTGTAGAAAATGCAAGTGGAGATTCGGAGCGCTAAGAAGGTAATAGTGGAAAAAGGAATGTCTCCAAATATAAACTACACAGACTCATTCTGTGAAACTTCTTTCTGATCTGTGCATTCAGCTAACAGAGTTAAACCATACTTTTGATTGAGCAGATCTGAACACTCTTTCTGTAGAAAATGCAACTGGACATTTGGAGCGCTAAGAGAGTAGTAGTGGAAAAAGGAATATATTCAAATATAAACTACACAGAAGCATTCTGTGAAACTTCTTTCTGATCTGAGCATTCAGCTAACAGAGTTAAACCATACTTATGATTGAGCAGTTTTGAAACACTCTGTCTGTAGAAAATGCAACTGGACATTCGTAGCGCTAAGTGGGTAATAGTGGAAAAAAGAATATGTTCAAATATAAACTACACAGAAGCATTGTATGAAACTTCTTTCTGTTCTGTGCATTCAACTAACAGAGTTGAACCTTACTTTTGATTGAGCCGTTCTGAAACACTCTTTCTGTGGAAACTACAATTGGACATTCCGAGCGCTAAGAGGCCTATATTGGGAAAAAGAATGTCTACAAATAAAAACTACACAGAAGAATTGTGTGAAACTTCTTTCTGTTCTGTTTGTTCAACTAAAAGAATTGAAACTTAGTTTTGATTGAGCCGTTCTGAAACACTCTTTCTGTAGAAAATGCAAGTGGAGATTCGGAGCGCTAAGAGGGTAATAGTGGAAAAAGGAATGTCTCCAAATATAAACTACACAGAATCATTCTGTGAAACTTCTTTCTGATCTGTGCATTCAGCTAACAGAGTTAAACCATATTTTGATTGAGCAGATCTGAACACTCTTTCTGTAGAATATGCAACTGGACATTTGGAGCGGTAAGAGAGTAGTAGTGGAAAAAGGAATATATTCAAATATAAACTACACAGAAGCATTCTGTGAAACTACTTTCTGATCAGAGCATTCAGCTAACAGAGTTAAACCATACTTTTGATTGAGCAGTTTTGAAACACTCTGTCTGTAGAAAATGCAACTGGACATTCGTAGCGCTAAGTGGGTAATAGTGGAAAAAAGAATATGTTCAAATATAAACTACACAGAAGCATTGTATGAAACTTCTTTCTGTTCTGTGCATTCAACTAACAGAGTTGAACCTTACTTTTGATTGAGCCTTTCTGAAACACTCTTTCTGTAGAAACTGCAATTGGACATTCTGAGCGCTAAGAGGCCTATATTGGGAAAAATAATATCTTCGAATAAAAACTACACAGAAGCATTGTGTGAAACTTATTTCTCATATGTTCATTAAGCTAACAGAGTTAAACCATACTTTTGATTGCGCAGTTCTGAACACTTTTTCTGTAGAAAATGCAAGTGGACATTCGGAGCCTTAAGAGGGTAATAGTGGAAAAAGGAATATATTCAAATATAAACTACACAGTAGCATTCTGTGAAACTTCTTTCTGTTCTGTGCATTCAACTAACAGAGTTGAACCTTACTTTTGATTGAGCCGTTCTGAAACACTCTTTCTGTAGAAACTGCAATTGGACATGCTAAGCGCTAAGAGGCCTACATTGGGAAAAAGAATATCTTCAAATAAAAACTACACAGATGCATTCTGTGAAACTTATTTCTGATCTGTAAATTCAGTTAACAGAGATAAAACATATTTTTGATTGAGCAGTTATGAAACACTCTTTTTGTAGAAAATGCAAGTGGAGAATCGGAGCGCTAAGAGGGTAATAGTGGAAAAAGGAATGTCTTCAAATATAAACTACAAAGAATCATTCGGTGAAACTTCTTTCTGATCTGTGCATTCAGCTAACAGAGTTAAACCATACTTTTGATTGAGCAGATCTGAACACTCTTTCTGTAGAAAATGCAACTGGACATTTGGCGCGCTAAGAGCGTAGTAGTGGAAAAAGGAATATATTCAAATATAAACTACACAGAAGCATTCTGTGAAACTTCTTTCTGATCTGAGCATTCAGCTAACAGAATTAAACCATACTTTTGATTGAGCAGTTTTGAAACACTCTGTCTGTAGAAAATGCAACTGGACATTCGTAGCGCTAAGTGGGTAATAGTGGAAAAAAGAATATGTTCAAATATAAACTACACAGAAGCATTGTATGAAACTTCTTTCTGTTCTGTGCATTCAACTAACAGAGTTGAACCTTACTTTTGATTGAGCCGTTCTGAAACACTCTTTCTGTAGAAACTGCAATTGGACATTCTGAGCGCTAAGAGGCCTATATTGGGAAAAAGAATGTCTACAAATAAAAACTACACAGAAGAATTGTGTGAAACTTCTTTCTGTTCTGTTTGTTCAACTAAAAGAGTTGAACCTTAGTTTTGATTGAGCCGTTCTGAAACACTCTTTCTGTAGAAAATGCAAGTGGAGATTCGGAGCGCTAAGAGGGTAATAGTGGAAAAAGGAATGTCTCCAAATATAAACTACACAGTAACATTCTGTGAAAATTCTTTCTGTTCTGTGCATTCAACTAACAGAGTTGTACCTTACTTTTGATTGAGCCGTTCTGAAACACTCTTTCTGTAGAATCTGCAATTGGACATGCTAAGCGCTAAGAGGCCTACATTGGGAAAAAGAATATCTTCAAATAAAAACTACACAGATGCATTCTGTGAAACTTATTTCTGATCTGTAAATTCAGTTAACAGAGATAAAACATATTATTGATTGAGCAGTTATGAAACACTCTTTTTGTAGAAAATGCAAGTGGAGATTCGGAGCGCTAAGAGGGTAATAGTGAAAAAAGGAATGTCTACAAATATAAACTACACAGAATCATTCGGTGAAACTTCTTTCTGATCTTTGCATTCAGCTAACAGAGTTAAACCATACTTTTGATTGAGCAGATCTGAACACTCTTTCTGTACAAAATGCAACTGGACATTTGGCGCGCTAAGAGCGTAGTAGTGGAAAAAGGAATATATTCAAATATAAACTACACAGAAGCATTCTGTGAAACTTCTTTCTGATCTGAGCATTTAGCTAACAGAGTTAAACCATACTTTTGATTGAGCAGTTTTGAAACACTCTGTCTGTAGAAAATGCAACTGGACATTCGTAGCGCTAAGTGGGTAATAGTGGAAAAAAGAATATGTTCAAATATAAACTACACAGAAGCATTGTATGAAACTTCTTTCTGTTCTGTGCATTCAACTAACAGAGTTGAACCTTACTTTTGATTGAGCCTTTCTGAAACACTCTTTCTGTAGAAACTGCAATTGGACATTCTGAGCGCTAAGAGGCCTATATTGGGAAAAATAATATCTTCGAATAAAAACTACACAGAAGCATTGTGTGAAACATATTTCTCATATGTTCATTAAGCTAACAGAGTTAAACCATACTTTTGATTGCGCAGTTCTGAACACTTTTTCTGTAGAAAATGCAAGTGGACATTCGGAGCCTTAAGAGGGTAATAGTGGAAAAAGGAATATATTCAAATATAAACTACACAGTAGCATTCTGTGAAACTTCTTTCTGTTCTGTGCATTCAACTAACAGAGTTGAACCTTACTTTTGATTGAGCCGTTCTGAAACACTCTTTCTGTAGAAACTGCAATTGGACAGGCTAAGCGCTAAGAGGCCTACATTGGGAAAAAGAATATCTTCAAATAAAAACTACACAGATGCATTCTGTGAAACTTATTTCTGATCTGTAAATTCAGTTAACAGAGATAAAACATATTTTTGATTGAGCAGTTATGAAACACTCTTTTTGTAGAAAATGCAAGTGGAGAATCGGAGCGCTAAGAGGGTAATAGTGGAAAAAGGAATGTCTTCAAATATAAACTACAAAGAATCATTCGGTGAAACTTCTTTCTGATCTGTGCATTCAGCTAACAGAGTTAAACCATACTTTTGATTGAGCAGATCTGAACACTCTTTCTGTAGAAAATGCAACTGGACATTTGGCGCGCTAAGAGCGTAGTAGTGGAAAAAGGAATATATTCAAATATAAACTACACAGAAGCATTCTGTGAAACTTCTTTCTGATCTGAGCATTCAGCTAACAGAATTAAACCATACTTTTGATTGAGCAGTTTTGAAACACTCTGTCTGTAGAAAATGCAACTGGACATTCGTAGCGCTAAGTGGGTAATAGTGGAAAAAAGAATATGTTCAAATATAAACTACACAGAAGCATTGTATGAAACTTCTTTCTGTTCTGTGCATTCAACTAACAGAGTTGAACCTTACTTTTGATTGAGCCGTTCTGAAACACTCTTTCTGTAGAAACTGCAATTGGACATTCTGAGCGCTAAGAGGCCTATATTGGGAAAAAGAATGTCTACAAATAAAAACTACACAGAAGAATTGTGTGAAACTTCTTTCTGTTCTGTTTGTTCAACTAAAAGAGTTGAACCTTAGTTTTGATTGAGCCGTTCTGAAACACTCTTTCTGTAGAAAATACAAGTGGAGATTCGGAGCGCTAAGAGGGTAATAGTGGAAAAAGGAATGTCTCCAAATATAAACTACACAGTAACATTCTGTGAAAATTCTTTCTGTTCTGTGCATTCAACTAACATAGTTGAACCTTACTTTTGATTGAGCCGTTCTGAAACACTCTTTCTGTTGAATCTGCAATTGGACATGCTAAGCGCTAAGAGGCCTACATTGGGAAAAAGAATATCTTCAAATAAAAACTACACAGATGCATTCTGTGAAACTTATTTCTGATCTGTAAATTCAGTTAACAGAGATAAAACATATTTTTGATTGAGCAGTTATGAAACACTCTTTTTGTAGAAAATGCAAGTGGAGATTCGGAGCGCTAAGAGGGTAATAGTGAAAAAAGGAATGTCTACAAATATAAACTACACAGAATCATTCGGTGAAACTTCTTTCTGATCTTTGCATTCAGCTAACAGAGTTAAACCATACTTTTGATTGAGCAGATCTGAACACTCTTTCTGTACAAAATGCAACTGGACATTTGGCGCGCTAAGAGCGTAGTAGTGGAAAAAGGAATATATTCAAATATAAACTACACAGAAGCATTCTGTGAAACTTCTTTCTGATCTGAGCATTCAGCTAACAGAGTTAAACCATACTTTTGATTGAGCAGTTTTGAAACACTCTGTCTGTAGAAAATGCAACTGGACATTCGTAGCGCTAAGTGGGTAATAGTGGAAAAAAGAATATGTTCAAATATAAACTACACAGAAGCATTGTATGAAACTTCTTTCTGTTCTGTGCATTCAACTAACAGAGTTGAACCTTACTTTTGATTGAGCCGTTCTGAAACACTCTTTCTGTACAAACTACAATTGGACATTCTGAGCGCTAAGAGGCCTATATTGGGAAAAAGAATGTCTACAAATAAAAACTACACAGAAGAATTGTGTGAAACTTATTTCTGATATGTTCATTAAGCTAACAGAGTTAAACCATACTTTTGATTGCACAGTTCTGAACACTCTTTCTGTAGAAAATGCAAGTGGACATTCTGAGCGCTAAGAGGCCTATATTGGGAAAAAGAATGTCTACAAATAAAAACTACACAGAAGATTTGTGTGAAACTTCTTTCTGTTCTGTTTGTTCAACTAAAAGAGTTGAACCTTAGTTTTGATTGAGCCGTTCTGAAACACACTTTCTGTAGAAAATGCAAGTGGAGATTCGGAGCGTTAAGAGGGTAATAGTGGAAAAAGGAATGTCTCCAAATATAAACTACACAGTAACATTCTGTGAAAATTCTTTCTGTTCTGTGCATTCAACTAACAGAGTTGAACCTTACTTTTGATTGAGCCGTTCTGAAACACTCTTTCTGTAGAATCTGCAATTGGACATGCTAAGCGCTAAGAGGCCTACATTGGGAAAAAGAATATCTTCAAATAAAAACTACACAGATGCATTCTGTGAAACTTATTTCTGATCTGTAAATTCAGTTAACAGAGATAAAACATATTTTTGATTGAGCAGTTATGAAACACTCTTTTTGTAGAAAATGCAAGTGGAGATTCGGAGCGCTAAGAGGGTAATAGTGAAAAAAGGAATGTCTACAAATATAAACTACACAGAATCATTCGGTGAAACTTCTTTCTGATCTGTGCATTCAGCTAACAGAGTTAAAACATACTTTTGATTGAGCAGATCTGAACACTCTTTCTGTACAAAATGCAACTGGACATTTGGCGCGCTAAGAGCGTAGTAGTGGAAAAAGGAATATATTCAAATATAAACTACACAGAAGCATTCTGTGAAACTTCTTTCTGATCTGAGCATTCAGCTAACAGAGTTAAACCATACTTTTGATTGAGCAGTTTTGAAACACTCTGTCTGTAGAAAATGCAACTGGACATTCGTAGCGCTAAGTGGGTAATAGTGGAAAAAAGAATATGTTCAAATATAAACTACACAGAAGCATTGTATGAAACTTCGTTCTGTTCTGTGCATTCAACTAACAGAGTTGAACCTTACTTTTGATTGAGCCTTTCTGAAACACTCTTTCTGTAGAAACTGCAATTGGACATTCTGAGCGCTAAGAGGCCTATATTGGGAAAAAGAATGTCTACAAATAAAAACTACACAGAAGAAATGTGTGAAACTTCTTTCTGTTCTGTTTGTTCAACTAAAAGAGTTGAACCTTAGTTTTGATTGAGCCGTTCTGAAACACTCTTTATGTAGAAAATGCAAGTGGAGATTCGGAGCGCTAAGAAGGTAATAGTGGAAAAAGGAATGTCTCCAAATATAAACTACACAGACTCATTCTGTGAAACTTCTTTCTGATCTGTGCATTCAGCTAACAGAGTTAAACCATACTTTTGATTGAGCAGATCTGAACACTCTTTCTGTAGAAAATGCAACTGGACATTTGGAGCGCTAAGAGAGTAGTAGTGGAAAAAGGAATATATTCAAATATAAACTACACAGAAGCATTCTGTGAAACTTCTTTCTGATCTGAGCATTCAGCTAACAGAGTTAAACCATACTTTTGATTGAGCAGTTTTGAAACACTCTGTCTGTAGAAAATGCAACTGGACATTCGTAGCGCTAAGTGGGTAATAGTGGAAAAAAGAATATGTTCAAATATAAACTACACAGAAGCATTGTATGAAACTTCTTTCTGTTCTGTGCATTCAACTAACAGAGTTGAACCTTACTTTTGATTAAGCCTTTCTGAAACACTCTTTCTTTAGAAACTGCAATTGGACATTCTGAGTGCTAAGAGGACTATATTGGGAAAAATAATATCTTCGAATAAAAACTACACAGAAGCATTGTGTGAAACTTATTTCTGATATGTTCATTAAGCTAACAGAGTTAAACCATACTTTTGATTGCGCAGTTCTGAACACTCTTTCTGTAGAAAATGCAAGTGGACATTCGGAGTCTTAAGAGGGTAATAGTGGAAAAAGGAATATATTCAAATATAAACGACACAGTAGCATTCTGTGAAAATTCTTCCTGTTCTGTGCATTCTACTAACAGAGTTGAACCTTACTTTTGATTGAGCCGTTCTGAAACACTCTTTCTGTAGAAACTGCAATTGAACATGCTAAGCGCTAAGAGGCCTACATTGGGAAAAAGAATATCTTCAAATAAAAACTACAGAGATGCATTCTGTGAAACCTATTTCTGATCTGTAAATTCAGTTAACAGAGATAAAACATATTTTTGATTGAGCAGTTATGAAACACTCTTTTTGTAGAAAATGCAAGTGGAGATTCGGAGCGCTAAGAGGGTAATAGTGGAAAAAGGAATGTCTTCAAATATAAACTACACAGAATCATTCGGTGAAACTTCTTTCTGATCTGTGCATTCAGCTAACAGAGTTAAACCATACTTTTGATTGAGCAGATCTGAACACTCTTTCTGTAGAAAATGCAACTGGACATTTGGAGCGCTAAGAGCGTAGTAGTGGAAAAAGGAATATATTCAAATATAAACTACACAGAAGCATTCTGTGAAAGTTCTTTCTGATCTGAGCATTCAGCTAACAGAGTTAAAGCATACTTTTGATTGAGCAGTTTTGAAACACTCTGTCTGTAGAAAATGCAACTGGACATTCGTAGCCCTAAGTGGGTAATAGTGGAAAAAAGAATATGTTCAAATATAAACTACACAGAAGCATTGTATGAAACTTCTATCTGTTCTGTGCATTCAAGTAACAGAGTTGAACCTTACTTTTGATTGAGCCTTTCTGAAACACTCTTTCTGTAGAAACTGCAATTGGACATTCTGAGCGCTAAGAGGCCTTTATTGGGAAAAATAATTCTTCAAATAAAAACTACACAGAAGCATTGTGTGAAACTTATTTCTGATATGTTCATTAAGCTAACAGAGTTAAACCATACTTTTGATTGCGCAGTTCTGAACACTCTTTCTGTAGAAAATGCAAGTGGACATTCTGAGCGCTAAGAGGCCTATATTGGGAAAAAGAATGTCTACAAATAAAAACTACACAGAAGAATTGTGAGAAACTTCTTTCTGTTCTGTTTGTTCAACTAAAAGAGTTGAACCTTAGTTTTGATTGAGCCGTTCTGAAACACTCTTTCTGTAGAAAATGCAAGTGGAGATTCGGAGCGCTAAGAAGGTAATAGTGGAAAAAGGAATGTCTCCAAATATAAACTACACAGTAACATTCTGTGAAAATTCTTTCTGTTCTGTGCATTCAACTAACAGAGTTGAACCTTACTTTTGATTGAGCCGTTCTGAAACACTCTTTCTGTAGAATCTGCAATTGGACATGCTAAGCGCTAAGAGGCCTACATTGGGAAAAAGAATATCTTCAAATAAAAACTACACAGATGCATTCTGTGAAACTTATTTCTGATCTGTAAATTCAGTTAACAGAGATAAAACATATTTTTGATTGAGCAGTTATGAAACACTCTTTTTGTAGAAAATGCAAGTGGAGATTCGGAGCGCTAAGAGGGTAATAGTGGAAATAGGAATGTCTACAAATATAAACTACACAGAAGCATTCGGTGAAACTTCTTTCTGATCTGTGCATTCAGCTAACAGAGTTAAACCATACTTTTGATTGAGCAGATCTGAACACTCTTTCTGTACAAAATGCAACTGGACATTTGGCGCGCTAAGAGCGTAGTAGTGGAAAAAGGAATATATTCAAATATAAACTACACAGAAGCGTTCTGTGAAACTTCTTTCTGATATGAGCATTCAGCTAACAGAGTTAAACCATACTTTTGATTGAGCAGTTTTGAAACACTCTGTCTGTAGAAAATGCAACTGGACATTCGTAGCGCTAAGTGGGTAATAGTGGAAAAAAGAATATGTTCAAATATAAACTACACAGAAGCATTGTATGAAACTTCTTTCTGTTCTGTGCATTCAACTAACAGAGTTGAACCTTACTTTTGATTGAGCCGTTCTGAAACACTCTTTCTGTAGAAACTACAATTGGACATTCTGAGCGCTAAGAGGCCTATATTGGGAAAAAGAATGTCTACAAATAAAAACTACACAGAAGAATTGTGTGAAACTTCTTTCTGTTCTGTTTGTTCAACTAAAAGAATTGAAACTTAGTTTTGATTGAGCCGTTCTGAAACAATCTTTCTGTAGAAAATGCAAGTGGAGATTCGGAGCGCTAAGAGGGTAATAGTGGAAAAAGGAATGTCTCCAAATATAAACTACACAGAATCATTCTGTGAAACTTCTTTCTGATCTGTGCATTCAGCTAACAGAGTTAAACCATATTTTGATTGAGCAGATCTGAACACTCTTTCTGTAGAAAATGCAACTGGACATTTGGAGCGCTAAGAGAGTAGTAGTGGAAAAAGGAATATATTCAAATATAAACTACACAGAAGCATTCTGTGAAACTACTTTCTGATCTGAGCATTCAGCTAACAGAGTTAAACCATACTTTTGATTGAGCAGTTTTGAAACACTCTGTCTGTAGAAAATGCAACTGGACATTCGTAGCGCTAAGTGGGTAATAGTGGAAAAAAGAATATGTTCAAATATAAACTACACAGAAGCATTGTATGAAACTTCTTTCTGTTCTGTGCATTCAACTAACAGAGTTGAACCTTACTTTTGATTGAGCCTTTCTGAAACACTCTTTCTGTAGAAACTGCAATTGGACATTCTGAGCGCTAAGAGGCCTATATTGGGAAAAATAATATCTTCGAATAAAAACTACACAGAAGCATTGTGTGAAACTTATTTCTCACATGTTCATTAAGCTAACAGAGTTAAAGCATACTTTTGATTGCACAGTTCTGAACACTCTTTCTGTAGAAAATGCAAGTGGACATTCGGAGCCTTAAGAGGTTAATAGTGGAAAAAGGAATATATTCAAATATAAACTACACAGTAGCATTCTGTGAAAATTCTTTCTCTTCTGTGCATTCAACTAACAGAGTTGAACCTTACTTTTGATTGAGCCGTTCTGAAACACTCTTTCTGTAGAAACTGCAATTGGACATGCTAAGCGCTAAGAGGCCTATATTGGGAAAAAGAATATCTTCAAATAAAAACTACACAGATGCATTCTGTGAAACATATTTCTGATCTGTAAATTCAGTTAACAGAGATAAAACATATTTTTGATTGAGCAGTTATGAAACACTCTTTCTGTAGAAAATGCAAGTGGAGATTCGGAGCGCTAAGAGGGTAATAGTGGAAAAAGGAATGTCTCCAAATATAAATTACACAGAATCATTCTGTGAACCTTTTTTCTGATCTGTGCATTCAGCTAACAGAGTAAAACCATACTTTTGATTGAGCAGATCTGAACACTCTTTCTGTAGAAAATGCAACTGGACATTTGGAGCGCTAAGAGAGTAGTAGTGGAAAAAGGAATATATTCAAATATAAACTACACAGAAGCATTCTGTGAAACTTCTTTCTGATCTGAGCATTCAGCTAACAGAGTTAAACCATACTTTTGATTGAGCAGTTTTGAAACACTCTGTCTGTAGAAAATGCAACTGGACATTCGTAGCGCTAAGTGGGTAATAGTGGAAAAAAGAATATGTTCAAATATAAACTACACAGAAGCATTGTATGAAACTTCGTTCTGTTCTGTGCATTCAACTAACAGAGTTGAACCTTACTTTTGATTGAGCCTTTCTGAAACACTCTTTCTGTAGAAACTGCAATTGGACATTCTGAGCGCTAAGAGGCCTATATTGGGAAAAAGAATGTCTACAAATAAAAACTACACAGAAGAAATGTGTGAAACTTCTTTCTGTTCTGTTTGTTCAACTAAAAGAGTTGAACCTTAGTTTTGATTGAGCCGTTCTGAAACACTCTTTCTGTAGAAAATGCAAGTGGAGATTCGGAGCGCTAAGAAGGTAATAGTGGAAAAAGGAATGTCTCCAAATATAAACTACACAGACTCATTCTGTGAAACTTCTTTCTGATCTGTGCATTCAGCTAACAGAGTTAAACCATACTTTTGATTGAGCAGTTTTGAAACACTCTGTCTGTAGAAAATGCAACTGGACATTCGTAGCGCTAAGTGGGTAATAGTGGAAAAAAGAATATGTTCAAATATAAACTACACAGAAGCATTGTATGAAACTTCTTTCTGTTCTGTGCATTCAACTAACAGAGTTGAACCTTACTTTTGATTGAGCCGTTCTGAAACACTCTTTCTGTAGAAACTGCAATTGGACATTCTGAGCGCTAAGAGGCCTATATTGGGAAAAAGAATGTCTACAAATAAAAACTACACAGAAGAATTGTGTGAAACTTCTTTCTGTTCTGTTTGTTCAACTAAAAGAGTTGAACCTTAGTTTTGATTGAGCCGTTCTGAAACACTCTTTCTGTAGAAAATGCAAGTGGAGATTCGGAGCGCTAAGAGGGTAATAGTGGAAAAAGGAATGTCTCCAAATATAAACTACACAGTAACATTCTGTGAAAATTCTTTCTGTTCTGTGCATTCAACTAACAGAGTTGAACCTTACTTTTGATTGAGCCGTTCTGAAACACTCTTTCTGTAGAATCTGCAATTGGACATGCTAAGCGCTAAGAGGCCTACATTGGGAAAAAGAATATCTTCAAATAAAAACTACACAGATGCATTCTGTGAAACTTATTTCTGATCTGTAAATTCAGTTAACAGAGATAAAACATATTTTTGATTGAGCAGTTATGAAACACTCTTTTTGTAGAAAATGCAAGTGGAGATTCGGAGCGCTAAGAGGGTAATAGTGAAAAAAGGAATGTCTACAAATATAAACTACACAGAATCATTCGGTGAATCTTCTTTCTGATCTTTGCATTCAGCTAACAGAGTTAAACCATACTTTTGATTGAGCAGATCTGAACACTCTTTCTGTACAAAATGCAACTGGACATTTGGCGCGCTAAGAGCGTAGTAGTGGAAAAAGGAATATATTCAAATATAAACTACACAGAAGCATTCTGTGAAACTTCTTTCTGATCTGAGCATTCAGCTAACAGAGTTAAACCATACTTTTGATTGAGCAGTTTTGAAACACTCTGTCTGTAGAAAATGCAACTGGACATTCGTAGCGCTAAGTGGGTAATAGTGGAAAAAAGAATATGTTCAAATATAAACTACACAGAAGCATTGTATGAAACTTCTTTCTGTTCTGTGCATTCAACTAACAGAGTTGAACCTTACTTTTGATTGAGCCGTTCTGAAACACTCTTTCTGTACAAACTACAATTGGACATTCTGAGCGCTAAGAGGCCTATATTGGGAAAAAGAATGTCTACAAATAAAAACTACACAGAAGAATTGTGTGAAACTTATTTCTGATATGTTCATTAAGCTAACAGAGTTAAACCATACTTTTGATTGCACAGTTCTGAACACTCTTTCTGTAGAAAATGCAAGTGGACATTCTGAGCGCTAAGAGGCCTATATTGGGAAAAAGAATGTCTACAAATAAAAACTACACAGAAGATTTGTGTGAAACTTCTTTCTGTTCTGTTTGTTCAACTAAAAGAGTTGAACCTTAGTTTTGATTGAGCCGTTCTGAAACACACTTTCTGTAGAAAATGCAAGTGGAGATTCGGAGCGTTAAGAGGGTAATAGTGGAAAAAGGAATGTCTCCAAATATAAACTACACAGTAACATTCTGTGAAAATTCTTTCTGTTCTGTGCATTCAACTAACAGAGTTGAACCTTACTTTTGATTGAGCCGTTCTGAAACACTCTTTCTGTAGAATCTGCAATTGGACATGCTAAGCGCTAAGAGGCCTACATTGGGAAAAAGAATATCTTCAAATAAAAACTACACAGATGCATTCTGTGAAACTTATTTCTGATCTGTAAATTCAGTTAACAGAGATAAAACATATTTTTGATTGAGCAGTTATGAAACACTCTTTTTGTAGAAAATGCAAGTGGAGATTCGGAGCGCTAAGAGGGTAATAGTGAAAAAAGGAATGTCTACAAATATAAACTACACAGAATCATTCGGTGAAACTTCTTTCTGATCTGTGCATTCAGCTAACAGAGTTAAAACATACTTTTGATTGAGCAGATCTGAACACTCTTTCTGTACAAAATGCAACTGGACATTTGGCGCGCTAAGAGCGTAGTAGTGGAAAAAGGAATATATTCAAATATAAACTACACAGAAGCATTCTGTGAAACTTCTTTCTGATATGAGCATTCAGCTAACAGAGTTAAACCATACTTTTGATTGAGCAGTTTTGAAACACTCTGTCTGTAGAAAATGCAACTGGACATTCGTAGCGCTAAGTGGGTAATAGTGGAAAAAAGAATATGTTCAAATATAAACTACACAGAAGCATTGTATGAAACTTCTTTCTGTTCTGTGCATTCAACTAACAGAGTTGAACCTTACTTTTGATTGAGCCGTTCTGAAACACTCTTTCTGTGGAAACTACAATTGGACATTCCGAGCGCTAAGAGGCCTATATTGGGAAAAAGAATGTCTACAAATAAAAACTACACAGAAGAATTGTGTGAAACTTCTTTCTGTTCTGTTTGTTCAACTAAAAGAATTGAAACTTAGTTTTGATTGAGCCGTTCTGAAACACTCTTTTTGTAGAAAATGCAAGTGGAGAATCGGAGCGCTAAGAGGGTAATAGTGGAAAAAGGAATGTCTTCAAATATAAACTACAAAGAATCATTCGGTGAAACTTCTTTCTGATCTGTGCATTCAGCTAACAGAGTTAAACCATACTTTTGATTGAGCAGATCTGAACACTCTTTCTGTAGAAAATGCAACTGGACATTTGGAGCGCTAAGAGCGTAGTAGTGGAAAAAGGAATATATTCAAATATAAACTACACAGAAGCATTCTGTGAAAGTTCTTTCTGATCTGAGCATTCAGCTAACAGAGTTAAAGCATACTTTTGATTGAGCAGTTTTGAAACACTCTGTCTGTAGAAAATGCAACTGGACATTCGTAGCCCTAAGTGGGTAATAGTGGAAAAAAGAATATGTTCAAATATAAACTACACAGAAGCATTGTATGAAACTTCTATCTGTTCTGTGCATTCAAGTAACAGAGTTGAACCTTACTTTTGATTGAGCCTTTCTGAAACACTCTTTCTGTAGAAACTGCAATTGGACATTCTGAGCGCTAAGAGGCCTTTATTGGGAAAAATAATTCTTCAAATAAAAACTACACAGAAGCATTGTGTGAAACTTATTTCTGATATGTTCATTAAGCTAACAGAGTTAAACCATACTTTTGATTGCGCAGTTCTGAACACTCTTTCTGTAGAAAATGCAAGTGGACATTCTGAGCGCTAAGAGGCCTATATTGGGAAAAAGAATGTCTACAAATAAAAACTACACAGAAGAATTGTGAGAAACTTCTTTCTGTTCTGTTTGTTCAACTAAAAGAGTTGAACCTTAGTTTTGATTGAGCCGTTCTGAAACACTCTTTCTGTAGAAAATGCAAGTGGAGATTCGGAGCGCTAAGAAGGTAATAGTGGAAAAAGGAATGTCTCCAAATATAAACTACACAGTAACATTCTGTGAAAATTCTTTCTGTTCTGTGCATTCAACTAACAGAGTTGAACCTTACTTTTGATTGAGCCGTTCTGAAACACTCTTTCTGTAGAATCTGCAATTGGACATGCTAAGCGCTAAGAGGCCTACATTGGGAAAAAGAATATCTTCAAATAAAAACTACACAGATGCATTCTGTGAAACTTATTTCTGATCTGTAAATTCAGTTAACAGAGATAAAACATATTTTTGATTGAGCAGTTATGAAACACTCTTTTTGTAGAAAATGCAAGTGGAGATTCGGAGCGCTAAGAGGGTAATAGTGGAAATAGGAATGTCTACAAATATAAACTACACAGAAGCATTCGGTGAAACTTCTTTCTGATCTGTGCATTCAGCTAACAGAGTTAAACCATACTTTTGATTGAGCAGATCTGAACACTCTTTCTGTACAAAATGCAACTGGACATTTGGCGCGCTAAGAGCGTAGTAGTGGAAAAAGGAATATATTCAAATATAAACTACACAGAAGCATTCTGTGAAACTTCTTTCTGATATGAGCATTCAGCTAGCAGAGTTAAACCATACTTTTGATTGAGCAGTTTTGAAACACTCTGTCTGTAGAAAATGCAACTGGACATTCGTAGCGCTAAGTGGGTAATAGTGGAAAAAAGAATATGTTCAAATATAAACTACACAGAAGCATTGTATGAAACTTCTTTCTGTTCTGTGCATTCAACTAACAGAGTTGAACCTTACTTTTGATTGAGCCGTTCTGAAACACTCTTTCTGTAGAAACTACAATTGGACATTCTGAGCGCTAAGAGGCCTATATTGGGAAAAAGAATGTCTACAAATAAAAACTACACAGAAGAATTGTGTGAAACTTCTTTCTGTTCTGTTTGTTCAACTAAAAGAATTGAAACTTAGTTTTGATTGAGCCGTTCTGAAACAATCTTTCTGTAGAAAATGCAAGTGGAGATTCGGAGCGCTAAGAGGGTAATAGTGGAAAAAGGAATGTCTCCAAATATAAACTACACAGAATCATTCTGTGAAACTTCTTTCTGATCTGTGCATTCAGCTAACAGAGTTAAACCATATTTTGATTGAGCAGATCTGAACACTCTTTCTGTAGAAAATGCAACTGGACATTTGGAGCGCTAAGAGAGTAGTAGTGGAAAAAGGAATATATTCAAATATAAACTACACAGAAGCATTCTGTGAAACTACTTTCTGATCTGAGCATTCAGCTAACAGAGTTAAACCATACTTTTGATTGAGCAGTTTTGAAACACTCTGTCTGTAGAAAATGCAACTGGACATTCGTAGCGCTAAGTGGGTAATAGTGGAAAAAAGAATATGTTCAAATATAAACTACACAGAAGCATTGTATGAAACTTCTTTCTGTTCTGTGCATTCAACTAACAGAGTTGAACCTTACTTTTGATTGAGCCTTTCTGAAACACTCTTTCTGTAGAAACTGCAATTGGACATTCTGAGCGCTAAGAGGCCTATATTGGGAAAAATAATATCTTCGAATAAAAACTACACAGAAGCATTGTGTGAAACTTATTTCTCACATGTTCATTAAGCTAACAGAGTTAAAGCATACTTTTGATTGCACAGTTCTGAACACTCTTTCTGTAGAAAATGCAAGTGGACATTCGGAGCCTTAAGAGGTTAATAGTGGAAAAAGGAATATATTCAAATATAAACTACACAGTAGCATTCTGTGAAAATTCTTTCTCTTCTGTGCATTCAACTAACAGAGTTGAACCTTACTTTTGATTGAGCCGTTCTGAAACACTCTTTCTGTAGAAACTGCAATTGGACATGCTAAGCGCTAAGAGGCCTATATTGGGAAAAAGAATATCTTCAAATAAAAACTACACAGATGCATTCTGTGAAACATATTTCTGATCTGTAAATTCAGTTAACAGAGATAAAACATATTTTTGATTGAGCAGTTATGAAACACTCTTTCTGTAGAAAATGCAAGTGGAGATTCGGAGCGCTAAGAGGGTAATAGTGGAAAAAGGAATGTCTCCAAATATAAATTACACAGAATCATTCTGTGAACCTTTTTTCTGATCTGTGCATTCAGCTAACAGAGTAAAACCATACTTTGGATTGAGCAGATCTGAACACTCTTTCTGTAGAAAATGCAACTGGACATTTGGAGCGCTAAGAGAGTAGTAGTGGAAAAAGGAATATATTCAAATATAAACTACACAGAAGCATTCTGTGAAACTTCTTTCTGATCTGAGCATTCAGCTAACAGAGTTAAACCATACTTTTGATTGAGCAGTTTTGAAACACTCTGTCTGTAGAAAATGCAACTGGACATTCGTAGCGCTAAGTGGGTAATAGTGGAAAAAAGAATATGTTCAAATATAAACTACACAGAAGCATTGTATGAAACTTCGTTCTGTTCTGTGCATTCAACTAACAGAGTTGAACCTTACTTTTGATTGAGCCTTTCTGAAACACTCTTTCTGTAGAAACTGCAATTGGACATTCTGAGCGCTAAGAGGCCTATATTGGGAAAAAGAATGTCTACAAATAAAAACTACACAGAAGAAATGTGTGAAACTTCTTTCTGTTCTGTTTGTTCAACTAAAAGAGTTGAACCTTAGTTTTGATTGAGCCGTTCTGAAACACTCTTTCTGTAGAAAATGCAAGTGGAGATTCGGAGCGCTAAGAAGGTAATAGTGGAAAAAGGAATGTCTCCAAATATAAACTACACAGACTCATTCTGTGAAACTTCTTTCTGATCTGTGCATTCAGCTAACAGAGTTAAACCATACTTTTGATTGAGCAGATCTGAACACTCTTTCTGTAGAAAATGCAACTGGACATTTGGAGCGCTAAGAGAGTAGTAGTGGAAAAAGGAATATATTCAAATATAAACTACACAGAAGCATTCTGTGAAACTTCTTTCTGATCTGAGCATTCAGCTAACAGAGTTAACGCATACTTTTGATTGAGCAGTTTTGAAACACTCTGTCTGTAGAAAATGCAACTGGACATTCGTAGCGCTAAGTGGGTAATAGTGGAAAAAAGAATATGTTCAAATATAAACTACACAGAAGCATTGTATGAAACTTCTTTCTGTTCTGTGCATTCAACTAACAGAGTTGAACCTTACTTTGATTAAGCCTTTCCGAAACACTCTTTCTTTAGAAACTGCAATTGGACATTCTGAGTGCTAAGAGGACTATATTGGGAAAAATAATATCTTCGAATAAAAACTACACAGAAGAATTGTGTGAAACTTATTTCTGATATGTTCATTAAGCTAACAGAGTTAAACCATACTTTTGATTGCGCAGTTCTGAACACTCTTTCTGTAGAAAATGAAAGTGGACATTCGGAGCCTTAAGAGGGTAATAGTGGAAAAAGGAATATATTCAAATATAAACTACACAGTAGCATTCTGTGAAAATTCTTTCTGTTCTGTGCATTCAACTAACAGAGTTGAACCTTACTTTTGATTGAGCCGTTCTGAAACACTCTTTCTGTAGAAACTGCAATTGGACATGCTAAGCGCTAAGAGGCCTATATTGGGAAAAAGAATATCTTCAAATAAAAACTACAAAGATGCATTCTGTGAAACTTATTTCTCATCTGTAAATTCAGTTAACAGAGATAAAACATATTTTTGATTGAGCAGTTATGAAACACTCTTTTTGTAGAAAATGCAAGTGGAGATTCGGAGCGCCAAGAGGGTAATAGTGGAAAAAGGAATGTCTTCAAATATAAACTACACAGAATCATTCGGTGAAACTTCTTTCTGATCTGTGCATTCAGCTAACAGAGTTAAACCATACTTTTGATTGAGCAGATCTGAACACTCTTTCTGTAGAAAATGCAACTGGACATTTGGAGCGCTAAGAGCGTAGTAGTGGAAAAAGGAATATATTCAAATATAAACTACACAGAAGCATTCTGTGAAACTTCTTTCTGATCTGAGCATTCAGCTAACAGAGTTAAACCATACTTTTGATTGAGCAGTTTTGAAACACTCTGTCTGTAGAAAATGCAACTGGACATTCGTAGCGCTAAGTGGGTAATAGTGGAAAAAGGAATATGTTCAAATATAAACTACACAGAAGCATTGTATGAAACTTCTTTCTGTTCTGTGCATTCAACTAACAGAGTTGAACCTTACTTTTGATTGAGCCGTTCTGAAACACTCTTTCTGTAGAAACTGCAATTGGACATTCTGAGCGCTAAGAGGCCTATATTGGGAAAAAGAATGTCTACAAATAAAAACTACACAGAAGAAATGTGTGAAACTTCTTTCTGTTCTGTTTGTTCAACTAAAAGAGTTGAACCTTAGTTTTGATTGAGCCGTTCTGAAACACTCTTTCTGTAGAAAATGCAAGTGGAGATTCGGAGCGCTAAGAGGGTAATAGTGGAAAAAGGAATGTCTCCAAATATAAACTACACAGACTCATTCTGTGAAACTTCTTTCTGATCTGTGCATTCAGCTAACAGAGTTAAATCATACTTTTGATTGAGCAGATCTGAACCCTCTTTCTGTAGAAAATGCAACTGGACATTTGGAGCGCTAAGAGAGTAGTAGTGGAAAAAGGAATATATTCAAATATAAACTACACAGAAGAATTCTGTGAAGCTTCTTTCTGATCTGAGCATTCAGCTAACAGAGTTAAACCATACTTTTGATTGAGCAGTTTTGAAACACTCTGTCTGTAGAAAATGCAACTGGACATTCGTAGCGCTAAGTGGGTAATAGTGGAAAAAAGAATATGTTCAAATATAAACTACACAGAAGCATTGTATGAAACTTCTTTCTGTTCTGTGCATTCAACTAACAGAGTTGAACCTTACTTTTGATTGAGCCTTTCTGAAACACTCTTTCTGTAGAAACTGCAATTGGACATTCTGAGCGCTAAGAGGCCTATATTGGGAAAAATAATATCTTCGAATAAAAACTACACAGAAGCATTGTGTGAAACTTATTTCTCACATGTTCATTAAGCTAACAGAGTTAAACCATACTTTTGATTGCGCAGTTCTGAACACTCTTTCTGTAGAAAATGCAAGTGGACATTCGGAGCCTTAAGAGGGTAATTGTGGAAAAAGGAATATATTCAAATATAAACTACACAGTAGCATTCTGTGAAAAATCTTTCTCTTCTGTGCATTCAACTAACAGAGTTGAACCTTACTTTTGATTGAGCCGTTCTGAAACACTCTTTCTGTAGAAACTGCAATTGGACATGCTAAGCGCTAAGAGGCCTATATTGGGAAAAAGAATATCTTCAAATAAAAACTACACAGATGCATTCTGTGAAACATATTTCTGATCTGTAAATTCAGTTAACAGAGATAAAACATATTTTTGTTTGAGCAGTTATGAAACACTCTTTCTGTAGAAAATGCAAGTGGAGATTCGGAGCGCTAAGAGGGTAATAGTGGAAAAAGGAATGTCTCCAAATATAAACTACACAGAATCATTCTGTGAACCTTTTTTCTGATCTGTGCATTCAGCTAACAGAGTAAAACCATACTTTTGATTGAGCAGATCTGAACACTCTTTCTGTAGAAAATGCAACTGGACATTTGGAGCGCTAAGAGAGTAGTAGTGGAAAAAGGAATATATTCAAATATAAACTACACAGAAGCATTCTGTGAAACTTCTTTCTGATCTGAGCATTCAGCTAACAGATTTAAACCATACTTTTGATTGAGCAGTTTTGAAACACTCTGTCTGTAGAAAATGCAAGTGGACATTCATAGCGCTAAGTGGGTAATAGTGGAAAAAAGAATATGTTCAAATATAAACTACACAGAAGCATTGTATGAAACTTCATTCTGTTCTGTGCATTCAACTAACAGAGTTGAACCTTACTTTTGATTGAGCCGTTCTGAAACACTCTTTCTGTACAAACTACAATTGGACATTCTGAGCGCTAAGAGGCCTATATTGGGAAAAAGAATGTCTACAAATAAAAACTACACAGAAGAATTGTGTGAAACTTATTTCTGATATGTTCATTAAGCTAACAGAGTTAAACCATACTTTTGATTGCACAGTTCTGAACACTCTTTCTGTAGAAAATGCAAGTGGACATTCTGAGCGCTAAGAGGCCTATATTGGGAAAAAGAATGTCTACAAATAAAAACTACACAGAAGATTTGTGTGAAACTTCTTTCTGTTCTGTTTGTTCAACTAAAAGAGTTGAACCTTAGTTTTGATTGAGCCGTTCTGAAACACACTTTCTGTAGAAAATGCAAGTGGAGATTCGGAGCGTTAAGAGGGTAATAGTGGAAAAAGGAATGTCTCCAAATATAAACTACACAGTAACATTCTGTGAAAATTCTTTCTGTTCTGTGCATTCAACTAACAGAGTTGAACCTTACTTTTGATTGAGCCGTTCTGAAACACTCTTTCTGTAGAATCTGCAATTGGACATGCTAAGCGCTAAGAGGCCTACATTGGGAAAAAGAATATCTTCAAATAAAAACTACACAGATGCATTCTGTGAAACTTATTTCTGATCTGTAAATTCAGTTAACAGAGATAAAACATATTTTTGATTGAGCAGTTATGAAACACTCTTTTTGTAGAAAATGCAAGTGGAGATTCGGAGCGCTAAGAGGGTAATAGTGAAAAAAGGAATGTCTACAAATATAAACTACACAGAATCATTCGGTGAAACTTCTTTCTGATCTGTGCATTCAGCTAACAGAGTTAAAACATACTTTTGATTGAGCAGATCTGAACACTCTTTCTGTACAAAATGCAACTGGACATTTGGCGCGCTAAGAGCGTAGTAGTGGAAAAAGGAATATATTCAAATATAAACTACACAGAAGCATTCTGTGAAACTTCTTTCTGATATGAGCATTCAGCTAACAGAGTTAAACCATACTTTTGATTGAGCAGTTTTGAAACACTCTGTCTGTAGAAAATGCAACTGGACATTCGTAGCGCTAAGTGGGTAATAGTGGAAAAAAGAATATGTTCAAATATAAACTACACAGAAGCATTGTATGAAACTTCTTTCTGTTCTGTGCATTCAACTAACAGAGTTGAACCTTACTTTTGATTGAGCCGTTCTGAAACACTCTTTCTGTGGAAACTACAATTGGACATTCCGAGCGCTAAGAGGCCTATATTGGGAAAAAGAATGTCTACAAATAAAAACTACACAGAAGAATTGTGTGAAACTTCTTTCTGTTCTGTTTGTTCAACTAAAAGAATTGAAACTTAGTTTTGATTGAGCCGTTCTGAAACACTCTTTTTGTAGAAAATGCAAGTGGAGAATCGGAGCGCTAAGAGGGTAATAGTGGAAAAAGGAATGTCTTCAAATATAAACTACAAAGAATCATTCGGTGAAACTTCTTTCTGATCTGTGCATTCAGCTAACAGAGTTAAACCATACTTTTGATTGAGCAGATCTGAACACTCTTTCTGTAGAAAATGCAACTGGACATTTGGAGCGCTAAGAGCGTAGTAGTGGAAAAAGGAATATATTCAAATATAAACTACACAGAAGCATTCTGTGAAAGTTCTTTCTGATCTGAGCATTCAGCTAACAGAGTTAAAGCATACTTTTGATTGAGCAGTTTTGAAACACTCTGTCTGTAGAAAATGCAACTGGACATTCGTAGCCCTAAGTGGGTAATAGTGGAAAAAAGAATATGTTCAAATATAAACTACACAGAAGCATTGTATGAAACTTCTATCTGTTCTGTGCATTCAAGTAACAGAGTTGAACCTTACTTTTGATTGAGCCTTTCTGAAACACTCTTTCTGTAGAAACTGCAATTGGACATTCTGAGCGCTAAGAGGCCTTTATTGGGAAAAATAATTCTTCAAATAAAAACTACACAGAAGCATTGTGTGAAACTTATTTCTGATATGTTCATTAAGCTAACAGAGTTAAACCATACTTTTGATTGCGCAGTTCTGAACACTCTTTCTGTAGAAAATGCAAGTGGACATTCTGAGCGCTAAGAGGCCTATATTGGGAAAAAGAATGTCTACAAATAAAAACTACACAGAAGAATTGTGAGAAACTTCTTTCTGTTCTGTTTGTTCAACTAAAAGAGTTGAACCTTAGTTTTGATTGAGCCGTTCTGAAACACTCTTTCTGTAGAAAATGCAAGTGGAGATTCGGAGCGCTAAGAAGGTAATAGTGGAAAAAGGAATGTCTCCAAATATAAACTACACAGTAACATTCTGTGAAAATTCTTTCTGTTCTGTGCATTCAACTAACAGAGTTGAACCTTACTTTTGATTGAGCCGTTCTGAAACACTCTTTCTGTAGAATCTGCAATTGGACATGCTAAGCGCTAAGAGGCCTACATTGGGAAAAAGAATATCTTCAAATAAAAACTACACAGATGCATTCTGTGAAACTTATTTCTGATCTGTAAATTCAGTTAACAGAGATAAAACATATTTTTGATTGAGCAGTTATGAAACACTCTTTTTGTAGAAAATGCAAGTGGAGATTCGGAGCGCTAAGAGGGTAATAGTGGAAATAGGAATGTCTACAAATATAAACTACACAGAAGCATTCGGTGAAACTTCTTTCTGATCTGTGCATTCAGCTAACAGAGTTAAACAATACTTTTGATTGAGCAGTTTTGAAACACTCTGTCTGTAGAAAATGCAACTGGACATTCGTAGCGCTAAGTGGGTAATAGTGGAAAAAAGAATATGTTCAAATATAAACTACACAGAAGCATTGTATGAAACTTCTTTCTGTTCTGTGCATTCAACTAACAGAGTTGAACCTTACTTTGATTAAGCCTTTCCGAAACACTCTTTCTTTAGAAACTGCAATTGGACATTCTGAGTGCTAAGAGGACTATATTGGGAAAAATAATATCTTCGAATAAAAACTACACAGAAGAATTGTGTGAAACTTATTTCTGATATGTTCATTAAGCTAACAGAGTTAAACCATACTTTTGATTGCGCAGTTCTGAACACTCTTTCTGTAGAAAATGAAAGTGGACATTCGGAGCCTTAAGAGGGTAATAGTGGAAAAAGGAATATATTCAAATATAAACTACACAGTAGCATTCTGTGAAAATTCTTTCTGTTCTGTGCATTCAACTAACAGAGTTGAACCTTACTTTTGATTGAGCCGTTCTGAAACACTCTTTCTGTAGAAACTGCAATTGGACATGCTAAGCGCTAAGAGGCCTATATTGGGAAAAAGAATATCTTCAAATAAAAACTACAAAGATGCATTCTGTGAAACTTATTTCTCATCTGTAAATTCAGTTAACAGAGATAAAACATATTTTTGATTGAGCAGTTATGAAACACTCTTTTTGTAGAAAATGCAAGTGGAGATTCGGAGCGCCAAGAGGGTAATAGTGGAAAAAGGAATGTCTTCAAATATAAACTACACAGAATCATTCGGTGAAACTTCTTTCTGATCTGTGCATTCAGCTAACAGAGTTAAACCATACTTTTGATTGAGCAGATCTGAACACTCTTTCTGTAGAAAATGCAACTGGACATTTGGAGCGCTAAGAGCGTAGTAGTGGAAAAAGGAATATATTCAAATATAAACTACACAGAAGCATTCTGTGAAACTTCTTTCTGATCTGAGCATTCAGCTAACAGAGTTAAACCATACTTTTGATTGAGCAGTTTTGAAACACTCTGTCTGTAGAAAATGCAACTGGACATTCGTAGCGCTAAGTGGGTAATAGTGGAAAAAGGAATATGTTCAAATATAAACTACACAGAAGCATTGTATGAAACTTCTTTCTGTTCTGTGCATTCAACTAACAGAGTTGAACCTTACTTTTGATTGAGCCGTTCTGAAACACTCTTTCTGTAGAAACTGCAATTGGACATTCTGAGCGCTAAGAGGCCTATATTGGGAAAAAGAATGTCTACAAATAAAAACTACACAGAAGAAATGTGTGAAACTTCTTTCTGTTCTGTTTGTTCAACTAAAAGAGTTGAACCTTAGTTTTGATTGAGCCGTTCTGAAACACTCTTTCTGTAGAAAATGCAAGTGGAGATTCGGAGCGCTAAGAGGGTAATAGTGGAAAAAGGAATGTCTCCAAATATAAACTACACAGACTCATTCTGTGAAACTTCTTTCTGATCTGTGCATTCAGCTAACAGAGTTAAATCATACTTTTGATTGAGCAGATCTGAACCCTCTTTCTGTAGAAAATGCAACTGGACATTTGGAGCGCTAAGAGAGTAGTAGTGGAAAAAGGAATATATTCAAATATAAACTACACAGAAGAATTCTGTGAAGCTTCTTTCTGATCTGAGCATTCAGCTAACAGAGTTAAACCATACTTTTGATTGAGCAGTTTTGAAACACTCTGTCTGTAGAAAATGCAACTGGACATTCGTAGCGCTAAGTGGGTAATAGTGGAAAAAAGAATATGTTCAAATATAAACTACACAGAAGCATTGTATGAAACTTCTTTCTGTTCTGTGCATTCAACTAACAGAGTTGAACCTTACTTTTGATTGAGCCTTTCTGAAACACTCTTTCTGTAGAAACTGCAATTGGACATTCTGAGCGCTAAGAGGCCTATATTGGGAAAAATAATATCTTCGAATAAAAACTACACAGAAGCATTGTGTGAAACTTATTTCTCACATGTTCATTAAGCTAACAGAGTTAAACCATACTTTTGATTGCGCAGTTCTGAACACTCTTTCTGTAGAAAATGCAAGTGGACATTCGGAGCCTTAAGAGGGTAATTGTGGAAAAAGGAATATATTCAAATATAAACTACACAGATGCATTCTGTGAAACTTATTTCTGATCTGTAAATTCAGTTAACAGAGATAAAACATATTTTTGATTGAGCAGTTATGAAACACTCTTTTTGTAGAAAATGCAAGTGGAGAATCGGAGCGCTAAGAGGGTAATAGTGGAAAAAGGAATGTCTTCAAATATAAACTACAAAGAATCATTCGGTGAAACTTCTTTCTGATCTGTGCATTCAGCTAACAGAGTTAAACCATACTTTTGATTGAGCAGATCTGAACACTCTTTCTGTAGAAAATGCAACTGGACATTTGGCGCGCTAAGAGCGTAGTAGTGGAAAAAGGAATATATTCAAATATAAACTACACAGAAGCATTCTGTGAAACTTCTTTCTGATCTGAGCATTCAGCTAACAGAATTAAACCATACTTTTGATTGAGCAGTTTTGAAACACTCTGTCTGTAGAAAATGCAACTGGACATTCGTAGCGCTAAGTGGGTAATAGTGGAAAAAAGAATATGTTCAAATATAAACTACACAGAAGCATTGTATGAAACTTCTTTCTGTTCTGTGCATTCAACTAACAGAGTTGAACCTTACTTTTGATTGAGCCGTTCTGAAACACTCTTTCTGTAGAAACTGCAATTGGACATTCTGAGCGCTAAGAGGCCTATATTGGGAAAAAGAATGTCTACAAATAAAAACTACACAGAAGAATTGTGTGAAACTTCTTTCTGTTCTGTTTGTTCAACTAAAAGAGTTGAACCTTAGTTTTGATTGAGCCGTTCTGAAACACTCTTTCTGTAGAAAATGCAAGTGGAGATTCGGAGCGCTAAGAGGGTAATAGTGGAAAAAGGAATGTCTCCAAATATAAACTACACAGTAACATTCTGTGAAAATTCTTTCTGTTCTGTGCATTCAACTAACAGAGTTGTACCTTACTTTTGATTGAGCCGTTCTGAAACACTCTTTCTGTAGAATCTGCAATTGGACATGCTAAGCGCTAAGAGGCCTACATTGGGAAAAAGAATATCTTCAAATAAAAACTACACAGATGCATTCTGTGAAACTTATTTCTGATCTGTAAATTCAGTTAACAGAGATAAAACATATTATTGATTGAGCAGTTATGAAACACTCTTTTTGTAGAAAATGCAAGTGGAGATTCGGAGCGCTAAGAGGGTAATAGTGAAAAAAGGAATGTCTACAAATATAAACTACACAGAATCATTCGGTGAAACTTCTTTCTGATCTTTGCATTCAGCTAACAGAGTTAAACCATACTTTTGATTGAGCAGATCTGAACACTCTTTCTGTACAAAATGCAACTGGACATTTGGCGCGCTAAGAGCGTAGTAGTGGAAAAAGGAATATATTCAAATATAAACTACACAGAAGCATTCTGTGAAACTTCTTTCTGATCTGAGCATTTAGCTAACAGAGTTAAACCATACTTTTGATTGAGCAGTTTTGAAACACTCTGTCTGTAGAAAATGCAACTGGACATTCGTAGCGCTAAGTGGGTAATAGTGGAAAAAAGAATATGTTCAAATATAAACTACACAGAAGCATTGTATGAAACTTCTTTCTGTTCTGTGCATTCAACTAACAGAGTTGAACCTTACTTTTGATTGAGCCTTTCTGAAACACTCTTTCTGTAGAAACTGCAATTGGACATTCTGAGCGCTAAGAGGCCTATATTGGGAAAAATAATATCTTCGAATAAAAACTACACAGAAGCATTGTGTGAAACATATTTCTCATATGTTCATTAAGCTAACAGAGTTAAACCATACTTTTGATTGCGCAGTTCTGAACACTTTTTCTGTAGAAAATGCAAGTGGACATTCGGAGCCTTAAGAGGGTAATAGTGGAAAAAGGAATATATTCAAATATAAACTACACAGTAGCATTCTGTGAAACTTCTTTCTGTTCTGTGCATTCAACTAACAGAGTTGAACCTTACTTTTGATTGAGCCGTTCTGAAACACTCTTTCTGTAGAAACTGCAATTGGACAGGCTAAGCGCTAAGAGGCCTACATTGGGAAAAAGAATATCTTCAAATAAAAACTACACAGATGCATTCTGTGAAACTTATTTCTGATCTGTAAATTCAGTTAACAGAGATAAAACATATTTTTGATTGAGCAGTTATGAAACACTCTTTTTGTAGAAAATGCAAGTGGAGAATCGGAGCGCTAAGAGGGTAATAGTGGAAAAAGGAATGTCTTCAAATATAAACTACAAAGAATCATTCGGTGAAACTTCTTTCTGATCTGTGCATTCAGCTAACAGAGTTAAACCATACTTTTGATTGAGCAGATCTGAACACTCT
Source organism: Symphalangus syndactylus (assembly GCF_028878055.3). Lineage (NCBI taxonomy): Eukaryota > Metazoa > Chordata > Mammalia > Primates > Hylobatidae > Symphalangus > Symphalangus syndactylus. The sequence continues at coordinate 71,590,155 of NC_072445.2, read as the reverse complement.
TTCTGTAGAAAATGCAACTGGACATTTGGCGCGCTAAGAGCGTAGTAGTGGAAAAAGGAATATATTCAAATATAAACTACACAGAAGCATTCTGTGAAACTTCTTTCTGATCTGAGCATTCAGCTAACAGAATTAAACCATACTTTTGATTGAGCAGTTTTGAAACACTCTGTCTGTAGAAAATGCAACTGGACATTCGTAGCGCTAAGTGGGTAATAGTGGAAAAAAGAATATGTTCAAATATAAACTACACAGAAGCATTGTATGAAACTTCTTTCTGTTCTGTGCATTCAACTAACAGAGTTGAACCTTACTTTTGATTGAGCCGTTCTGAAACACTCTTTCTGTAGAAACTGCAATTGGACATTCTGAGCGCTAAGAGGCCTATATTGGGAAAAAGAATGTCTACAAATAAAAACTACACAGAAGAATTGTGTGAAACTTCTTTCTGTTCTGTTTGTTCAACTAAAAGAGTTGAACCTTAGTTTTGATTGAGCCGTTCTGAAACACTCTTTCTGTAGAAAATACAAGTGGAGATTCGGAGCGCTAAGAGGGTAATAGTGGAAAAAGGAATGTCTCCAAATATAAACTACACAGTAACATTCTGTGAAAATTCTTTCTGTTCTGTGCATTCAACTAACATAGTTGAACCTTACTTTTGATTGAGCCGTTCTGAAACACTCTTTCTGTTGAATCTGCAATTGGACATGCTAAGCGCTAAGAGGCCTACATTGGGAAAAAGAATATCTTCAAATAAAAACTACACAGATGCATTCTGTGAAACTTATTTCTGATCTGTAAATTCAGTTAACAGAGATAAAACATATTTTTGATTGAGCAGTTATGAAACACTCTTTTTGTAGAAAATGCAAGTGGAGATTCGGAGCGCTAAGAGGGTAATAGTGAAAAAAGGAATGTCTACAAATATAAACTACACAGAATCATTCGGTGAAACTTCTTTCTGATCTTTGCATTCAGCTAACAGAGTTAAACCATACTTTTGATTGAGCAGATCTGAACACTCTTTCTGTACAAAATGCAACTGGACATTTGGCGCGCTAAGAGCGTAGTAGTGGAAAAAGGAATATATTCAAATATAAACTACACAGAAGCATTCTGTGAAACTTCTTTCTGATCTGAGCATTCAGCTAACAGAGTTAAACCATACTTTTGATTGAGCAGTTTTGAAACACTCTGTCTGTAGAAAATGCAACTGGACATTCGTAGCGCTAAGTGGGTAATAGTGGAAAAAAGAATATGTTCAAATATAAACTACACAGAAGCATTGTATGAAACTTCTTTCTGTTCTGTGCATTCAACTAACAGAGTTGAACCTTACTTTTGATTGAGCCGTTCTGAAACACTCTTTCTGTACAAACTACAATTGGACATTCTGAGCGCTAAGAGGCCTATATTGGGAAAAAGAATGTCTACAAATAAAAACTACACAGAAGAATTGTGTGAAACTTATTTCTGATATGTTCATTAAGCTAACAGAGTTAAACCATACTTTTGATTGCACAGTTCTGAACACTCTTTCTGTAGAAAATGCAAGTGGACATTCTGAGCGCTAAGAGGCCTATATTGGGAAAAAGAATGTCTACAAATAAAAACTACACAGAAGATTTGTGTGAAACTTCTTTCTGTTCTGTTTGTTCAACTAAAAGAGTTGAACCTTAGTTTTGATTGAGCCGTTCTGAAACACACTTTCTGTAGAAAATGCAAGTGGAGATTCGGAGCGTTAAGAGGGTAATAGTGGAAAAAGGAATGTCTCCAAATATAAACTACACAGTAACATTCTGTGAAAATTCTTTCTGTTCTGTGCATTCAACTAACAGAGTTGAACCTTACTTTTGATTGAGCCGTTCTGAAACACTCTTTCTGTAGAATCTGCAATTGGACATGCTAAGCGCTAAGAGGCCTACATTGGGAAAAAGAATATCTTCAAATAAAAACTACACAGATGCATTCTGTGAAACTTATTTCTGATCTGTAAATTCAGTTAACAGAGATAAAACATATTTTTGATTGAGCAGTTATGAAACACTCTTTTTGTAGAAAATGCAAGTGGAGATTCGGAGCGCTAAGAGGGTAATAGTGAAAAAAGGAATGTCTACAAATATAAACTACACAGAATCATTCGGTGAAACTTCTTTCTGATCTGTGCATTCAGCTAACAGAGTTAAAACATACTTTTGATTGAGCAGATCTGAACACTCTTTCTGTACAAAATGCAACTGGACATTTGGCGCGCTAAGAGCGTAGTAGTGGAAAAAGGAATATATTCAAATATAAACTACACAGAAGCATTCTGTGAAACTTCTTTCTGATCTGAGCATTCAGCTAACAGAGTTAAACCATACTTTTGATTGAGCAGTTTTGAAACACTCTGTCTGTAGAAAATGCAACTGGACATTCGTAGCGCTAAGTGGGTAATAGTGGAAAAAAGAATATGTTCAAATATAAACTACACAGAAGCATTGTATGAAACTTCGTTCTGTTCTGTGCATTCAACTAACAGAGTTGAACCTTACTTTTGATTGAGCCTTTCTGAAACACTCTTTCTGTAGAAACTGCAATTGGACATTCTGAGCGCTAAGAGGCCTATATTGGGAAAAAGAATGTCTACAAATAAAAACTACACAGAAGAAATGTGTGAAACTTCTTTCTGTTCTGTTTGTTCAACTAAAAGAGTTGAACCTTAGTTTTGATTGAGCCGTTCTGAAACACTCTTTATGTAGAAAATGCAAGTGGAGATTCGGAGCGCTAAGAAGGTAATAGTGGAAAAAGGAATGTCTCCAAATATAAACTACACAGACTCATTCTGTGAAACTTCTTTCTGATCTGTGCATTCAGCTAACAGAGTTAAACCATACTTTTGATTGAGCAGATCTGAACACTCTTTCTGTAGAAAATGCAACTGGACATTTGGAGCGCTAAGAGAGTAGTAGTGGAAAAAGGAATATATTCAAATATAAACTACACAGAAGCATTCTGTGAAACTTCTTTCTGATCTGAGCATTCAGCTAACAGAGTTAAACCATACTTTTGATTGAGCAGTTTTGAAACACTCTGTCTGTAGAAAATGCAACTGGACATTCGTAGCGCTAAGTGGGTAATAGTGGAAAAAAGAATATGTTCAAATATAAACTACACAGAAGCATTGTATGAAACTTCTTTCTGTTCTGTGCATTCAACTAACAGAGTTGAACCTTACTTTTGATTAAGCCTTTCTGAAACACTCTTTCTTTAGAAACTGCAATTGGACATTCTGAGTGCTAAGAGGACTATATTGGGAAAAATAATATCTTCGAATAAAAACTACACAGAAGCATTGTGTGAAACTTATTTCTGATATGTTCATTAAGCTAACAGAGTTAAACCATACTTTTGATTGCGCAGTTCTGAACACTCTTTCTGTAGAAAATGCAAGTGGACATTCGGAGTCTTAAGAGGGTAATAGTGGAAAAAGGAATATATTCAAATATAAACGACACAGTAGCATTCTGTGAAAATTCTTCCTGTTCTGTGCATTCTACTAACAGAGTTGAACCTTACTTTTGATTGAGCCGTTCTGAAACACTCTTTCTGTAGAAACTGCAATTGAACATGCTAAGCGCTAAGAGGCCTACATTGGGAAAAAGAATATCTTCAAATAAAAACTACAGAGATGCATTCTGTGAAACCTATTTCTGATCTGTAAATTCAGTTAACAGAGATAAAACATATTTTTGATTGAGCAGTTATGAAACACTCTTTTTGTAGAAAATGCAAGTGGAGATTCGGAGCGCTAAGAGGGTAATAGTGGAAAAAGGAATGTCTTCAAATATAAACTACACAGAATCATTCGGTGAAACTTCTTTCTGATCTGTGCATTCAGCTAACAGAGTTAAACCATACTTTTGATTGAGCAGATCTGAACACTCTTTCTGTAGAAAATGCAACTGGACATTTGGAGCGCTAAGAGCGTAGTAGTGGAAAAAGGAATATATTCAAATATAAACTACACAGAAGCATTCTGTGAAAGTTCTTTCTGATCTGAGCATTCAGCTAACAGAGTTAAAGCATACTTTTGATTGAGCAGTTTTGAAACACTCTGTCTGTAGAAAATGCAACTGGACATTCGTAGCCCTAAGTGGGTAATAGTGGAAAAAAGAATATGTTCAAATATAAACTACACAGAAGCATTGTATGAAACTTCTATCTGTTCTGTGCATTCAAGTAACAGAGTTGAACCTTACTTTTGATTGAGCCTTTCTGAAACACTCTTTCTGTAGAAACTGCAATTGGACATTCTGAGCGCTAAGAGGCCTTTATTGGGAAAAATAATTCTTCAAATAAAAACTACACAGAAGCATTGTGTGAAACTTATTTCTGATATGTTCATTAAGCTAACAGAGTTAAACCATACTTTTGATTGCGCAGTTCTGAACACTCTTTCTGTAGAAAATGCAAGTGGACATTCTGAGCGCTAAGAGGCCTATATTGGGAAAAAGAATGTCTACAAATAAAAACTACACAGAAGAATTGTGAGAAACTTCTTTCTGTTCTGTTTGTTCAACTAAAAGAGTTGAACCTTAGTTTTGATTGAGCCGTTCTGAAACACTCTTTCTGTAGAAAATGCAAGTGGAGATTCGGAGCGCTAAGAAGGTAATAGTGGAAAAAGGAATGTCTCCAAATATAAACTACACAGTAACATTCTGTGAAAATTCTTTCTGTTCTGTGCATTCAACTAACAGAGTTGAACCTTACTTTTGATTGAGCCGTTCTGAAACACTCTTTCTGTAGAATCTGCAATTGGACATGCTAAGCGCTAAGAGGCCTACATTGGGAAAAAGAATATCTTCAAATAAAAACTACACAGATGCATTCTGTGAAACTTATTTCTGATCTGTAAATTCAGTTAACAGAGATAAAACATATTTTTGATTGAGCAGTTATGAAACACTCTTTTTGTAGAAAATGCAAGTGGAGATTCGGAGCGCTAAGAGGGTAATAGTGGAAATAGGAATGTCTACAAATATAAACTACACAGAAGCATTCGGTGAAACTTCTTTCTGATCTGTGCATTCAGCTAACAGAGTTAAACCATACTTTTGATTGAGCAGATCTGAACACTCTTTCTGTACAAAATGCAACTGGACATTTGGCGCGCTAAGAGCGTAGTAGTGGAAAAAGGAATATATTCAAATATAAACTACACAGAAGCGTTCTGTGAAACTTCTTTCTGATATGAGCATTCAGCTAACAGAGTTAAACCATACTTTTGATTGAGCAGTTTTGAAACACTCTGTCTGTAGAAAATGCAACTGGACATTCGTAGCGCTAAGTGGGTAATAGTGGAAAAAAGAATATGTTCAAATATAAACTACACAGAAGCATTGTATGAAACTTCTTTCTGTTCTGTGCATTCAACTAACAGAGTTGAACCTTACTTTTGATTGAGCCGTTCTGAAACACTCTTTCTGTAGAAACTACAATTGGACATTCTGAGCGCTAAGAGGCCTATATTGGGAAAAAGAATGTCTACAAATAAAAACTACACAGAAGAATTGTGTGAAACTTCTTTCTGTTCTGTTTGTTCAACTAAAAGAATTGAAACTTAGTTTTGATTGAGCCGTTCTGAAACAATCTTTCTGTAGAAAATGCAAGTGGAGATTCGGAGCGCTAAGAGGGTAATAGTGGAAAAAGGAATGTCTCCAAATATAAACTACACAGAATCATTCTGTGAAACTTCTTTCTGATCTGTGCATTCAGCTAACAGAGTTAAACCATATTTTGATTGAGCAGATCTGAACACTCTTTCTGTAGAAAATGCAACTGGACATTTGGAGCGCTAAGAGAGTAGTAGTGGAAAAAGGAATATATTCAAATATAAACTACACAGAAGCATTCTGTGAAACTACTTTCTGATCTGAGCATTCAGCTAACAGAGTTAAACCATACTTTTGATTGAGCAGTTTTGAAACACTCTGTCTGTAGAAAATGCAACTGGACATTCGTAGCGCTAAGTGGGTAATAGTGGAAAAAAGAATATGTTCAAATATAAACTACACAGAAGCATTGTATGAAACTTCTTTCTGTTCTGTGCATTCAACTAACAGAGTTGAACCTTACTTTTGATTGAGCCTTTCTGAAACACTCTTTCTGTAGAAACTGCAATTGGACATTCTGAGCGCTAAGAGGCCTATATTGGGAAAAATAATATCTTCGAATAAAAACTACACAGAAGCATTGTGTGAAACTTATTTCTCACATGTTCATTAAGCTAACAGAGTTAAAGCATACTTTTGATTGCACAGTTCTGAACACTCTTTCTGTAGAAAATGCAAGTGGACATTCGGAGCCTTAAGAGGTTAATAGTGGAAAAAGGAATATATTCAAATATAAACTACACAGTAGCATTCTGTGAAAATTCTTTCTCTTCTGTGCATTCAACTAACAGAGTTGAACCTTACTTTTGATTGAGCCGTTCTGAAACACTCTTTCTGTAGAAACTGCAATTGGACATGCTAAGCGCTAAGAGGCCTATATTGGGAAAAAGAATATCTTCAAATAAAAACTACACAGATGCATTCTGTGAAACATATTTCTGATCTGTAAATTCAGTTAACAGAGATAAAACATATTTTTGATTGAGCAGTTATGAAACACTCTTTCTGTAGAAAATGCAAGTGGAGATTCGGAGCGCTAAGAGGGTAATAGTGGAAAAAGGAATGTCTCCAAATATAAATTACACAGAATCATTCTGTGAACCTTTTTTCTGATCTGTGCATTCAGCTAACAGAGTAAAACCATACTTTGGATTGAGCAGATCTGAACACTCTTTCTGTAGAAAATGCAACTGGACATTTGGAGCGCTAAGAGAGTAGTAGTGGAAAAAGGAATATATTCAAATATAAACTACACAGAAGCATTCTGTGAAACTTCTTTCTGATCTGAGCATTCAGCTAACAGAGTTAAACCATACTTTTGATTGAGCAGTTTTGAAACACTCTGTCTGTAGAAAATGCAACTGGACATTCGTAGCGCTAAGTGGGTAATAGTGGAAAAAAGAATATGTTCAAATATAAACTACACAGAAGCATTGTATGAAACTTCGTTCTGTTCTGTGCATTCAACTAACAGAGTTGAACCTTACTTTTGATTGAGCCTTTCTGAAACACTCTTTCTGTAGAAACTGCAATTGGACATTCTGAGCGCTAAGAGGCCTATATTGGGAAAAATAATATCTTCGAATAAAAACTACACAGAAGCATTGTGTGAAACTTATTTCTCACATGTTCATTAAGCTAACAGAGTTAAACCATACTTTTGATTGCGCAGTTCTGAACACTCTTTCTGTAGAAAATGCAAGTGGACATTCGGAGCCTTAAGAGGGTAATTGTGGAAAAAGGAATATATTCAAATATAAACTACACAGTAGCATTCTGTGAAAAATCTTTCTCTTCTGTGCATTCAACTAACAGAGTTGAACCTTACTTTTGATTGAGCCGTTCTGAAACACTCTTTCTGTAGAAACTGCAATTGGACATGCTAAGCGCTAAGAGGCCTATATTGGGAAAAAGAATATCTTCAAATAAAAACTACACAGATGCATTCTGTGAAACATATTTCTGATCTGTAAATTCAGTTAACAGAGATAAAACATATTTTTGATTGAGCAGTTATGAAACACTCTTTCTGTAGAAAATGCAAGTGGAGATTCGGAGCGCTAAGAGGGTAATAGTGGAAAAAGGAATGTCTCCAAATATAAACTACACAGAATCATTCTGTGAACCTTTTTTCTGATCTGTGCATTCAGCTAACAGAGTAAAACCATACTTTTGATTGAGCAGATCTGAACACTCTTTCTGTAGAAAATGCAACTGGACATTTGGAGCGCTAAGAGAGTAGTAGTGGAAAAAGGAATATATTCAAATATAAACTACACAGAAGCATTCTGTGAAACTTCTTTCTGATCTGAGCATTCAGCTAACAGATTTAAACCATACTTTTGATTGAGCAGTTTTGAAACACTCTGTCTGTAGAAAATGCAACTGGACATTCATAGCGCTAAGTGGGTAATAGTGGAAAAAAGAATATGTTCAAATATAAACTACACAGAAGCATTGTATGAAACTTCATTCTGTTCTGTGCATTCAACTAACAGAGTTGAACCTTAGTTTTGATTGAGCCGTTCTGAAACACTCTTTCTGTAGAAACTGCAATTGGACATTCTGAGCGCTAAGAGGCCTATATTGGGAAAAAGAATCTCTGCAAATAAAAACTACACAGAAGAATTGTGTGAAACTTCTTTCTGTTCTGTTTGTTCAACTAAAAGAGTTGAACCTTAGTTTTGATTGAGCCGTTCTGAAACACTCTTTCTGTAGAAAATGCAAGTGGAGATTCGCAGCGATAAGAGGGTATTAGTGGAAAAAGGAATGTCTCCAAATATAAACTACACAGAATCATTCTGTGAAACTTCTTTCTGATCTGTGCATTCAGCAAACAGAGTTAAACCATACTTTTGATTGAGCAGATCTGAACACTCTTTCTGTAGAAAATGCAACTGGACATTTGGAGCGCTAAGAGAGTAGTAGTGGAAAAAGGAATATATTCAAATATAAACTACACAGAAGCATTCTGTGAAACTTCTTTCTGATCTGAGCATTCAGCTAACAGAGTTAAAGCATACTTTTGATTGAGCAGTTTTGAAACACTCTGTCTGTAGAAAATGCAACTGGACATTCGTAGCCCTAAGTGGGTAATAGTGGAAAAAAGAATATGTTCAAATATAAACTACACAGAAGCATTCTATGAAACTTCTTTCTGTTCTGTGCATTCAACTAACAGAGTTGAACCTTACTTTTGATTGAGCCTTTCTGAAACACTCTTTCTGTAGAAACTGCAATTGGACATTCTGAGCGCTAAGAGGCCTTTATTGGGAAAAATAATACTTCAAATAAAAACTACACAGAAGCATTGTGTGAAACTTATTTCTGATATGTTCATTAAGCTAACAGAGTTAAAACATACTTTTGATTGCGCAGTTCTGAACACTCTTTCTGTAGAAAATGCAAGTGGACATTCTGAGCGCTAAGAGGCCTATATTGGGAAAAAGAATGTCTACAAATAAAAACTACACAGAAGAATTGTGTGAAACTTCTTTCTGTTCTGTTTGTTCAACTAAAAGAGTTGAACCTTAGTTTTGATTGAGCCGTTCTGAAACACTCTTTCTGTAGAAAATGCAAGTGGAGATTCGGAGCGCTAAGAGGGTAATAGTGGAAAAAGGAATGTCTCCAAATATAAACTACACAGTAACATTCTGTGAAAATTCTTTCTGTTCTGTGCATTCAACTAACAGAGTTGAACCTTACTTTTGATTGAGCCGTTCTGAAACACTCTTTCTGTAGAATCTGCAATTGGACATGCTAAGCGCTAAGAGGCCTACATTGGGAAAAAGAATATCTTCAAATAAAAACTACACAGATGCATTCTGTGAAACTTATTTCTGATCTGTAAATTCAGTTAACAGAGATAAAACATATTTTTGATTGAGCAGTTATGAAACACTCTTTTTGTAGAAAATGCAAGTGGAGATTCGGAGCGCTAAGAGGGTAATAGTGAAAAAAGGAATGTCTACAAATATAAACTACACAGAATCATTCGGTGAAACTTCTTTCTGATCTGTGCATTCAGCTAACAGAGTTAAACCATACTTTTGATTGAGCAGATCTGAACACTCTTTCTGTACAAAATGCAACTGGACATTTGGCGCGCTAAGAGCGTAGTAGTGGAAAAAGGAATATATTCAAATATAAACTACACAGAAGCATTCTGTGAAACTTCTTTCTGATATGAGCATTCAGCTAACAGAGTTAAACCATACTTTTGATTGAGCAGTTTTGAAACACTCTGTCTGTAGAAAATGCAACTGGACATTCGTAGCGCTAAGTGGGTAATAGTGGAAAAAAGAATATGTTCAAATATAAACTACACAGAAGCATTGTATGAAACTTCTTTCTGTTCTGTGCATTCAACTAACAGAGTTGAACCTTACTTTTGATTGAGCCGTTCTGAAACACTCTTTCTGTAGAAACTACAATTGGACATTCTGAGCGCTAAGAGGCCTATATTGGGAAAAAGAATGTCTACAAATAAAAACTACACAGAAGAATTGTGTGAAACTTCTTTCTGTTCTGTTTGTTCAACTAAAAGAATTGAAACTTAGTTTTGATTGAGCCGTTCTGAAACACTCTTTCTGTAGAAAATGCAAGTGGAGATTCGGAGCGCTAAGAGGGTAATAGTGGAAAAAGGAATGTCTCCAAATATAAACTACACAGAATCATTCTGTGAAACTTCTTTCTGATCTGTGCATTCAGCTAACAGAGTTAAACCATATTTTGATTGAGCATATCTGAACACTCTTTCTGTAGAAAATGCAACTGGACATTTGGAGCGCTAAGAGAGTAGTAGTGGAAAAAGGAATATATTCAAATATAAACTACACAGAAGCATTCTGTGAAACTACTTTCTGATCTGAGCATTCAGCTAACAAAGTTAAACCATACTTTTGATTGAGCAGTTTTGAAACACTCTGTCTGTAGAAAATGCAACTGGACATTCGTAGCGCTAAGTGGGTAATAGTGGAAAAAAAATATGTTCAAATATAAACTACACAGAAGCATTGTATGAAACTTCTTTCTGTTCTGTGCATTCAAGTAACAGAGTTGAACCTTACTTTTGATTGAGCCTTTCTGAAACACTCTTTCTGTAGAAACTGCAATTGGACATTCTGAGCGCTAAGAGGCCTATATTGGGAAAAAAAATATCTTCGAATAAAAACTACACAGAAGCATTGTGTGAAACTTATTTCTCATATGTTCATTAAGCTAACAGAGTTAAACCATACTTTTGATTGCGCAGTTCTGAACACTCTTTCTGTAGAAAATGCAAGTGGACATTCGGAGCCTTAAGAGGGTAATAGTGGAAAAAGGAGTATATTCAAATATAAACTACACAGTAGCATTCTGTGAAACTTCTTTCTGTTCTGTGCATTCAACTAACAGAGTTGAACCTTACTTTTGATTGAGCCGTTCTGAAACACTCTTTCTGTAGAAACTGCAATTGGACATGCTAAGCGCTAAGAGGCCTACATTGGGAAAAAGAATATCTTCAAATAAAAACTACACAGATGCATTCTGTGAAACTTATTTCTGATCTGTAAATTCAGTTAACAGAGATAAAACATATTTTTGATTGAGCAGTTATGAAACACTCTTTTTGTAGAAAATGCAAGTGGAGAATCGGAGCGCTAAGAGGGTAATAGTGGAAAAAGGAATGTCTTCAAATATAAACTACAAAGAATCATTCGGTGAAACTTCTTTCTGATCTGTGCATTCAGCTAACAGAGTTAAACCATACTTTTGATTGAGCAGATCTGAACACTCTTTCTGTAGAAAATGCAACTGGACATTTGGAGCGCTAAGAGAGTAGTAGTGGAAAAAGGAATATATTCAAATATAAACTACACAGAAGCATTCTGTGAAACTTCTTCCTGATCTGAGCATTCAGCTAACAGAGTTAAACCATACTTTTGATTGAGCAGTTTTGAAACACTCTGTCTGTAGAAAATGCAACTGGACATTCGTAGCGCTAAGTGGGTAATAGTGGAAAAAAGAATATGTTCAAATATAAACTACACAGAAGCATTGTATGAAACTTCTTTCTGTTCTGTGCATTCAACTAACAGAGTTGAACCTTACTTTTGATTGAGCCGTTCTGAAACACTCTTTCTGTAGAAACTGCAATTGGACATTCTGAGCGCTAAGAGGCCTATATTGGGAAAAAGAATGTCTACAAATAAAAACTACACAGAAGAATTGTGTGAAACTTCTTTCTGTTCTGTTTGTTCAACTAAAAGAGTTGAACCTTAGTTTTGATTGAGCCGTTCTGAAACACTCTTTCTGTAGAAAATGCAAGTGGAGATTCGGAGCGCTAAGAGGGTAATAGTGGAAAAAGGAATGTCTCCAAATATAAACTACACAGTAACATTCTGTGAAAATTCTTTCTGTTCTGTGCATTCAACTAACAGAGTTGAACCTTACTTTTGATTGAGCCGTTCTGAAACACTCTTTCTGTAGAATCTGCAATTGGACATGCTAAGCGCTAAGAGGCCTACATTGGGAAAAAGAATATCTTCAAATAAAAACTACACAGATGCATTCTGTGAAACTTATTTCTGATCTGTAAATTCAGTTAACAGAGATAAAACATATTTTTGATTGAGCAGTTATGAAACACTCTTTTTGTAGAAAATGCAAGTGGAGATTCGGAGCGCTAAGAGAGTAATAGTGAAAAAAGGAATGTCTACAAATATAAACTACACAGAATCATTCGTTGAAACTTCTTTCTGATCTGTGCATTCAGCTAACAGAGTTAAACCATACTTTTGATTGAGCAGATCTGAACACTCTTTCTGTACAAAATGCAACTGGACATTTGGCGCGCTAAGAGCGTAGTAGTGGAAAAAGGAATATATTCAAATATAAACTACACAGAAGCATTCTGTGAAACTTCTTTCTGATATGAGCATTCAGCTAACAGAGTTAAACCATACTTTTGATTGAGCAGTTTTGAAACACTCTGTCTGTAGAAAATGCAACTGGACATTCGTAGCGCTAAGTGGGTAATAGTGGAAAAAAGAATATGTTCAAATATAAACTACACAGAAGCATTGTATGAAACTTCTTTCTGTTCGGTGCATTCAACTAACAGAGTTGAACCTTACTTTTGATTGAGCCGTTCTGAAACACTCTTTCTGTAGAAACTACAATTGGACATTCTGAGCGCTAAGAGGCCTATATTGGGAAAAAGAATGTCTACAAATAAAAACTACACAGAAGAATTGTGTGAAACTTCTTTCTGTTCTGTTTGTTCAACTAAAAGAATTGAAACTTAGTTTTGATTGAGCCGTTCTGAAACACTCTTTCTGTAGAAAATGCAAGTGGAGATTCGGAGCGCTAAGAGGGTAATAGTGGAAAAAGGAATGTCTCCAAATATAAACTACACAGAATCATACTGTGAAACTTCTTTCTGATCTGTGCATTCAGCTAACAGAGTTAAACCATATTTTGATTGAGCAGATCTGAACACTCTTTCTGTAGAAAATGCAACTGGACATTTGGAGCGCTAAGAGAGTAGTAGTGGAAAAAGGAATATATTCAATTATAAACTACACAGAAGCATTCTGTGAAACTACTTTCTGATCTGAGCATTCAGCTAACAAAGTTAAACCATACTTTTGATTGAGCAGTTTTGAAACACTCTGTCTGTAGAAAATGCAACTGGACATTCGTAGCGCTAAGTGGGTAATAGTGGAAAAAAAATATGTTCAAATATAAACTACACAGAAGCATTGTATGAAACTTCTTTCTGTTCTGTGCATTCAAGTAACAGAGTTGAACCTTACTTTTGATTGAGCCTTTCTGAAACACTCTTTCTGTAGAAACTGCAATTGGACATTCTGAGCGCTAAGAGGCCTATATTGGGAAAAAAAATATCTTCGAATAAAAACTACACAGAAGCATTGTGTGAAACTTATTTCTCATATGTTCATTAAGCTAACAGAGTTAAACCATACTTTTGATTGCGCAGTTCTGAACACTCTTTCTGTAGAAAATGCAAGTGGACATTCGGAGCCTTAAGAGGGTAATAGTGGAAAAAGGAGTATATTCAAATATAAACTACACAGTAGCATTCTGTGAAACTTCTTTCTGTTCTGTGCATTCAACTAACAGAGTTGAACCTTACTTTTGATTGAGCCGTTCTGAAACACTCTTTCTGTAGAAACTGCAATTGGACATGCTAAGCGCTAAGAGGCCTACATTGGGAAAAAGAATATCTTCAAATAAAAACTACACAGATGCATTCTGTGAAACTTATTTCTGATCTGTAAATTCAGTTAACAGAGATAAAACATATTTTTGATTGAGCAGTTATGAAACACTCTTTTTGTAGAAAATGCAAGTGGAGAATCGGAGCGCTAAGAGGGTAATAGTGGAAAAAGGAATGTCTTCAAATATAAACTACAAAGAATCATTCGGTGAAACTTCTTTCTGATCTGTGCATTCAGCTAACAGAGTTAAACCATACTTTTGATTGAGCAGATCTGAACACTCTTTCTGTAGAAAATGCAACTGGACATTTGGAGCGCTAAGAGAGTAGTAGTGGAAAAAGGAATATATTCAAATATAAACTACACAGAAGCATTCTGTGAAACTTCTTCCTGATCTGAGCATTCAGCTAACAGAGTTAAACCATACTTTTGATTGAGCAGTTTTGAAACACTCTGTCTGTAGAAAATGCAACTGGACATTCGTAGCGCTAAGTGGGTAATAGTGGAAAAAAGAATATGTTCAAATATAAACTACACAGAAGCATTGTATGAAACTTCTTTCTGTTCTGTGCATTCAACTAACAGAGTTGAACCTTACTTTTGATTGAGCCGTTCTGAAACACTCTTTCTGTAGAAACTGCAATTGGACATTCTGAGCGCTAAGAGGCCTATATTGGGAAAAAGAATGTCTACAAATAAAAACTACACAGAAGAATTGTGTGAAACTTCTTTCTGTTCTGTTTGTTCAACTAAAAGAGTTGAACCTTAGTTTTGATTGAGCCGTTCTGAAACACTCTTTCTGTAGAAAATGCAAGTGGAGATTCGGAGCGCTAAGAGGGTAATAGTGGAAAAAGGAATGTCTCCAAATATAAACTACACAGTAACATTCTGTGAAAATTCTTTCTGTTCTGTGCATTCAACTAACAGAGTTGAACCTTACTTTTGATTGAGCCGTTCTGAAACACTCTTTCTGTAGAATCTGCAATTGGACATGCTAAGCGCTAAGAGGCCTACATTGGGAAAAAGAATATCTTCAAATAAAAACTACACAGATGCATTCTGTGAAACTTATTTCTGATCTGTAAATTCAGTTAACAGAGATAAAACATATTTTTGATTGAGCAGTTATGAAACACTCTTTTTGTAGAAAATGCAAGTGGAGATTCGGAGCGCTAAGAGAGTAATAGTGAAAAAAGGAATGTCTACAAATATAAACTACACAGAATCATTCGGTGAAACTTCTTTCTGATCTGTGCATTCAGCTAACAGAGTTAAACCATACTTTTGATTGAGCAGATCTGAACACTCTTTCTGTACAAAATGCAACTGGACATTTGGCGCGCTAAGAGCGTAGTAGTGGAAAAAGGAATATATTCAAATATAAACTACACAGAAGCATTCTGTGAAACTTCTTTCTGATATGAGCATTCAGCTAACAGAGTTAAACCATACTTTTGATTGAGCAGTTTTGAAACACTCTGTCTGTAGAAAATGCAACTGGACATTCGTAGCGCTAAGTGGGTAATAGTGGAAAAAAGAATATGTTCAAATATAAACTACACAGAAGCATTGTATGAAACTTCTTTCTGTTCTGTGCATTCAACTAACAGAGTTGAACCTTACTTTTGATTGAGCCGTTCTGAAACACTCTTTCTGTAGAAACTACAATTGGACATTCGGAGCGCTAAGAGGCCTATATTGGGAAAAAGAATGTCTACAAATAAAAACTACACAGAAGAATTGTGTGAAACTTCTTTCTGTTCTGTTTGTTCAACTAAAAGAATTGAAACTTAGTTTTGATTGAGCCGTTCTGAAACACTCTTTCTGTAGAAAATGCAAGTGGAGATTCGGAGCGCTAAGAGGGTAATAGTGGAAAAAGGAATGTCTCCAAATATAAACTACACAGAATCATTCTGTGAAACTTCTTTCTGATCTGTGCATTCAGCTAACAGAGTTAAACCATATTTTGATTGAGCAGATCTGAACACTCTTTCTGTAGAAAATGCAACTGGACATTTGGAGCGCTAAGAGAGTAGTAGTGGAAAAAGGAATATATTCAAATATAAACTACACAGAAGCATTCTGTGAAACTACTTTCTGATCTGAGCATTCAGCTAACAAAGTTAAACCATACTTTTGATTGAGCAGTTTTGAAACACTCTGTCTGTAGAAAATGCAACTGGACATTCGTAGCGCTAAGTGGGTAATAGTGGAAAAAAAATATGTTCAAATATAAACTACACAGAAGCATTGTATGAAACTTCTTTCTGTTCTGTGCATTCAAGTAACAGAGTTGAACCTTACTTTTGATTGAGCCTTTCTGAAACACTCTTTCTGTAGAAACTGCAATTGGACATTCTGAGCGCTAAGAGGCCTATATTGGGAAAAAAAATATCTTCGAATAAAAACTACACAGAAGCATTGTGTGAAACTTATTTCTCATATGTTCATTAAGCTAACAGAGTTAAACCATACTTTTGATTGCGCAGTTCTGAACACTCTTTCTGTAGAAAATGCAAGTGGACATTCGGAGCCTTAAGAGGGTAATAGTGGAAAAAGGAGTATATTCAAATATAAACTACACAGTAGCATTCTGTGAAACTTCTTTCTGTTCTGTGCATTCAACTAACAGAGTTGAACCTTACTTTTGATTGAGCCGTTCTGAAACACTCTTTCTGTAGAAACTGCAATTGGACATGCTAAGCGCTAAGAGGCCTACATTGGGAAAAAGAATATCTTCAAATAAAAACTACACAGATGCATTCTGTGAAACTTATTTCTGATCTGTAAATTCAGTTAACAGAGATAAAACATATTTTTGATTGAGCAGTTATGAAACACTCTTTTTGTAGAAAATGCAAGTGGAGAATCGGAGCGCTAAGAGGGTAATAGTGGAAAATGGAATGTCTTCAAATATAAACTACAAAGAATCATTCGGTGAAACTTCTTTCTGATCTGTGCATTCAGCTAACAGAGTTAAACCATACTTTTGATTGAGCAGATCTGAACACTCTTTCTGTAGAAAATGCAACTGGACATTTGGAGCGCTAAGAGAGTAGTAGTGGAAAAAGGAATATATTCAAATATAAACTACACAGAAGCATTCTGTGAAACTTCTTCCTGATCTGAGCATTCAGCTAACAGAGTTAAACCATACTTTTGATTGAGCAGTTTTGAAACACTCTGTCTGTAGAAAATGCAACTGGACATTCGTAGCGCTAAGTGGGTAATAGTGGAAAAAAGAATATGTTCAAATATAAACTACACAGAAGCATTGTATGAAACTTCTTTCTGTTCTGTGCATTCAACTAACAGAGTTGAACCTTACTTTTGATTGAGCCGTTCTGAAACACTCTTTCTGTAGAAACTGCAATTGGACATTCTGAGCGCTAAGAGGCCTATATTGGGAAAAAGAATGTCTACAAATAAAAACTACACAGAAGAATTGTGTGAAACTTCTTTCTGTTCTGTTTGTTCAACTAAAAGAGTTGAACCTTAGTTTTGATTGAGCCGTTCTGAAACACTCTTTCTGTAGAAAATGCAAGTGGAGATTCGGAGCGCTAAGAGGGTAATAGTGGAAAAAGGAATGTCTCCAAATATAAACTACACAGTAACATTCTGTGAAAATTCTTTCTGTTCTGTGCATTCAACTAACAGAGTTGAACCTTACTTTTGATTGAGCCGTTCTGAAACACTCTTTCTGTAGAATCTGCAATTGGACATGCTAAGCGCTAAGAGGCCTACATTGGGAAAAAGAATATCTTCAAATAAAAACTACACAGATGCATTCTGTGAAACTTATTTCTGATCTGTAAATTCAGTTAACAGAGATAAAACATATTTTTGATTGAGCAGTTATGAAACACTCTTTTTGTAGAAAATGCAAGTGGAGATTCGGAGCGCTAAGAGGGTAATAGTGAAAAAAGGAATGTCTACAAATATAAACTACACAGAATCATTCGGTGAAACTTCTTTCTGATCTGTGCATTCAGCTAACAGAGTTAAACCATACTTTTGATTGAGCAGATCTGAACACTCTTTCTGTACAAAATGCAACTGGACATTTGGCGCGCTAAGAGCGTAGTAGTGGAAAAAGGAATATATTCAAATATAAACTACACAGAAGCATTCTGTGAAACTTCTTTCTGATCTGAGCATTCAGCTAACAGAGTTAAACCATACTTTTGATTGAGCAGTTTTGAAACACTCTGTCTGTAGAAAATGCAACTGGACATTCGTAGCGCTAAGTGGGTAATAGTGGAAAAAAGAATATGTTCAAATATAAACTACACAGAAGCATTGTATGAAACTTTTTTCTGTTCTGTGCATTCAACTAACAGAGTTGAACCTTACTTTTGATTGAGCCGTTCTGAAACACTCTTTCTGTAGAAACTACAATTGGACATTCTGAGCGCTAAGGGGCCTATATTGGGAAAAAGAATGTCTACAAATAAAAACTACACAGAAGAATTGTGTGAAACTTCTTTCTGTTCTGTTTGTTCAACTAAAAGAATTGAAACTTAGTTTTGATTGAGCCGTTCTGAAACACTCTTTCTGTAGAAAATGCAAGTGGAGATTCGGAGCGCTAAGAGGGTAATAGTGGAAAAAGGAATGTCTCCAAATATAAACTACACAGAATCATTCTGTGAAAGTTCTTTCTGATCTGTGCATTCAGCTAACAGAGTTAAACCATATTTTGATTGAGCAGATCTGAACACTCTTTCTGTAGAAAATGCAACTGGACATTTGGAGCGCTAAGAGAGTAGTAGTGGAAAAAGGAATATATTCAAATATAAACTACACAGAAGCATTCTGTGAAACTACTTTCTGATCTGAGCATTCAGCTAACAAAGTTAAACCATACTTTTGATTGAGCAGTTTTGAAACACTCTGTCTGTAGAAAATGCAACTGGACATTCGTAGCGCTAAGTGGGTAATAGTGGAAAAAAGAATATGTTCAAATATAAACTACACAGAAGCATTGTATGAAAATTCTTTCTGTTCTGTGCATTCAACTAACAGAGTTGAACCTTACTTTTGATTGAGCCTTTCTGAAACACTCTTTCTGTAGAAACTGCAATTGGACATTCTGAGCGCTAAGAGGCCTATATTGGGAAAAAAAATATCTTCGAATAAAAACTACACAGAAGCATTGTGTGAAACTTATTTCTCATATGTTCATTAAGCTAACAGAGTTAAACCATACTTTTGATTGCGCAGTTCTGAACCCTCTTTCTGTAGAAAATGCAAGTGGACCTTCGGAGCCTTAAGAGGGTAATAGTGGAAAAAGGAATATATTCAAATATAAACTACACAGTAGCATTCTGTGAAACTTCTTTCTGTTCTGTGCATTCAACTAACAGAGTTGAACCTTACTTTTGATTGAGCCGTTCTGAAACACTCTTTCTGTAGAAACTGCAATTGGACATGCTAAGCGCTAAGAGGCCTACATTGGGAAAAAGAATATCTTCAAATAAAAACTACACAGATGCATTCTGTGAAACTTATTTCTGATCTGTAAATTCAGTTAACAGAGATAAAACATATTTTTGATTGAGCAGTTATGAAACACTCTTTTTGTAGAAAATGCAAGTGGAGAATCGGAGCGCTAAGAGGGTAATAGTGGAAAAAGGAATGTCTTCAAATATAAACTACAAAGAATCATTCGGTGAAACTTCTTTCTGATCTGTGCATTCAGCTAACAGAGTTAAACCATACTTTTGATTGAGCAGATCTGAACACTCTTTCTGTAGAAAATGCAACTGGACATTTGGAGCGCTAAGAGAGTAGTAGTGGAAAAAGGAATATATTCAAATATAAACTACACAGAAGCATTCTGTGAAACTTCTTCCTGATCTGAGCATTCAGCTAACAGAGTTAAACCATACTTTTGATTGAGCAGTTTTGAAACACTCTGTCTGTAGAAAATGCAACTGGACATTCGTAGCGCTAAATGGGTAATAGTGGAAAAAAGAATATGTTCAAATATAAACTACACAGAAGCATTGTATGAAACTTCTTTCTGTTCTGTGCATTCAACTAACAGAGTTGAACCTTACTTTTGATTGAGCCTTTCTGAAACACTCTTTCTGTAGAAACTGCAATTGGACATTCTGAGCGCTAAGAGGCCTATATTGGGAAAAATAATATCTTCGAATAAAAACTACACAGAAGCATTCTGTGAAACTTATTTCTCATATGTTCATTAAGCTAACAGAGTTAAACCATACTTTTGATTGCGCAGTTCTGAACACTCTTTCTGTAGAAAATGCAAGTGGACATTCGGAGCCTTAAGAGGGTAATAGTGGAAAAAGGAATATATTCAAATATAAACTACACAGTAGCATTCTGTGAAAATTCTTTCTGTTCTGTGCATTCAACTAACAGAGTTGAACCTTACTTTTGATTGAGCCGTTCTGAAACACTCTTTCTGTAGAAACTGCAATTGGACATGCTAAGCGCTAAGAGGCCTATATTGGGAAAAAGAATATCTTCAAATAAAAACTACACAGATGCATTCTGTGAAACTTATTTCTGATCTGTTTGTTCAACTAAAAGAGTTGAACCTTAGTTTTGATTGAGCCGTTCTGAAACACTCTTTCTGTAGAAAATGCAAGTGGAGATTCGCAGCGCTAAGCGGGTAATAGTGGAAAAAGGAATGTCTCCAAATATAAACTACACAGAATCATTCTGTGAAACTTCTTTCTGATCTGTGCATTCAGCTAACAGAGTTAAACCATACTTTTGATTGAGCAGATCTGAACACTCTTTCTGTAGAAAATGCAACTTGACATTTGGAGCGCTAAGAGAGTAGTAGTGGAAAAAGGAATATATTCAAATATAAACTACACAGAAGCATTCTGTGTAACTTCTTTCTGATCTGAGCATTCAGCTAACAGAGTTAAACCATACTTTTGATTGAGCAGTTTTGAAACACTCTGTCTGTAGAAAATGCAACTGGACATTCGTAGCGCTAAGTGGGTAATAGTGGAAAAAAGAATATGTTCAAATATAAACTACACAGAAGCATTGTATGAAACTTCTTTCTGTTCTGTGCATTCAACTAACAGAGTTGAACCTTACTTTTGATTGAGCCGTTCTGAAACACTCTTTCTGTAGAAACTGCAATTGGACATTCTGAGCGCTAAGAGGCCTATATTGGGAAAAAGAATGTCTACAAATAAAAACTACACAGAAGAATTGTGTGAAACTTCTTTCTGTTCTGTTTGTTCAACTAAAAGAGTTGAACCTTAGTTTTGATTGAGCCGTTCTGAAACACTCTTTCTGTAGAAAATGCAAGTGGAGATTCGGAGCGCTAAGAGGGTAATAGTGGAAAAAGGAATGTCTCCAAATATAAACTACACAGTAACATTCTGTGAAAATTCTTTCTGTTCTGTGCATTCAACTAACAGAGTTGAACCTTACTTTTGATTGAGCCGTTCTGAAACACTCTTTCTGTAGAATCTGCAATTGGACATGCTAAGCGCTAAGAGGCCTACATTGGGAAAAAGAATATCTTCAAATAAAAACTACACAGATGCATTCTGTGAAACTTATTTCTGATCTGTAAATTCAGTTAACAGAGATAAAACATATTTTTGATTGAGCAGTTATGAAACACTCTTTTTGTAGAAAATGCAAGTGGAGATTCGGAGCGCTAAGAGGGTAATAGTGAAAAAAGGAATGTCTACAAATATAAACTACACAGAATCATTCGGTGAAACTTCTTTCTGATCTGTGCATTCAGCTAACAGAGTTAAACCATACTTTTGATTGAGCAGATCTGAACACTCTTTCTGTACAAAATGCAACTGGACATTTGGCGCGCTAAGAGCGTAGTAGTGGAAAAAGGAATATATTCAAATATAAACTACACAGAAGCATTCTGTGAAACTTCTTTCTGATCTGAGCATTCAGCTAACAGAGTTAAACCATACTTTTGATTGAGCAGTTTTGAAACACTCTGTCTGTAGAAAATGCAACTGGACATTCGTAGCGCTAAGTGGGTAATAGTGGAAAAAAGAATATGTTCAAATATAAACTACACAGAAGCATTGTATGAAACTTCTTTCTGTTCTGTGCATTCAACTAACAGAGTTGAACCTTACTTTTGATTGAGCCGTTCTGAAACACTCTTTCTGTAGAAACTACAATTGGACATTCTGAGCGCTAAGAGGCCTATATTGGGAAAAAGAATGTCTACAAATAAAAACTACACAGAAGAATTGTGTGAAACTTCTTTCTGTTCTGTTTGTTCAACTAAAAGAATTGAACCTTAGTTTTGATTGAGCCGTTCTGAAACACTCTTTCTGTAGAAAATGCAAGTGGAGATTCGGAGCGCTAAGAGGGTAATAGTGGAAAAAGGAATGTCTCCAAATATAAACTACACAGAATCATTCTGTGAAACTTTTTTCTGATCTGTGCATTCAGCTAACAGAGTTAAACCATACTTTTGATTGAGCAGATCTGAACACTCTTTCTGTAGAAAATGCAACTGGACATTTGGAGCGCTAAGAGAGTAGTAGTGGAAAAAGGAATATATTCAAATATAAACTACACAGAAGCATTCTGTGAAACTACTTTCTGATCTGAGCATTCAGCTAACAGAGTTAAACCATACTTTTGATTGAGCAGTTTTGAAACACTCTGTCTGTAGAAAATGCAACTGGACATTCGTAGCGCTAAGTGGGTAATAGTGGAAAAAAGAATATGTTCAAATATAAACTACACAGAAGCATTGTATGAAACTTCTTTCTGTTCTGTGCATTCAACTAACAGAGTTGAACCTTACTTTGATTGAGCCTTTCTGAAACACTCTTTCTGTAGAAACTGCAATTGGACATTCTGAGCACTAAGAGGCCTATATTGGGAAAAATAATATCTTCGAATAAAAACTACACAGAAGCATTGTGTGAAACTTATTTCTCATATGTTCATTAAGCTAACAGAGTTAAACCATACTTTTGATTGCGCAGTTCTGAACACTCTTTCTGTAGAAAATGCAAGTGGACATTCGTAGCCTTAAGAGGGTAATAGTGGAAAAAGGAATATATTCAAATATAAACTACACAGTAGCATTCTGTGAAAATTCTTTCTGTTCTGTGCATTCAACTAACAGAGTTGAACCTTACTTTTGATTGAGCCGTTCTGAAACACTCTTTCTGTAGAAACTGCAATTGGACATGCTAAGCGCTAAGAGGCCTATATTGGAAAAAAGAATATCTGCAAATAAAAACTACACAGATGCATTCTGTGAAACTAATTTCTGATCTGTAAATTCAGTTAACAGAGATAAAACATATTTTTGATTGAGCAGTTATGAAACACTCTTTCTGTAGAAAATGCAAGTGGAGATTCGGAGCGCTAAGAGGGTAATAGTGGAAAAAGGAATGTCTCCAAATATAAACTACACAGAATCATTCTGTGAACCTTTTTTCTGATCTGTGCATTCAGCTAACAGAGTAAAACCATACTTTTGATTGAACAGATCTGAACACTCTTTCTGTAGAAAATGCAACTGGACATTTGGAGCGCTAAGAGAGTAGTAATGGAAAAAGGAATATACTCAAATATAAACTACACAGAAGCATTCTGTGAAACTTCTTTCTGATCTGAGCATTCAGCTAACAGAGTTAAACCATACTTTTGATTGAGCAGTTTTGAAACTCTCTGTCTGTAGAAAATGCAACTGGACATTCGTAGCGCTAAGTGGGTAATAGTGGAAAAAAGAATATGTTCAAATATAAACTACACAGAAGCATTGTATGAAACTTCATTCTGTTCTGTGCATTCAACTAACAGAGTTGAACCTTACTTTTGATTGAGCCGTTCTGAAACACTCTTTCTGTAGAAACTTCAATTGGACATTCTGAGCGCTAAGAGGCCTATATTGGGAATAAGAATGTCTACAAATAAAAACTACACAGAAGAATTGTGTGAAACTTCTTTCTGTTCTGTTTGTTCAACTAAAAGAGTTGAACCTTAGTTTTGATTGAGCCGTTCTGAAACACTCTTTCTGTAGAAAATGCAAGTGGAGATTCGCAGCGCTAAGAGGGTAATAGTGGAAAAAGGAATGTCTCCAAATATAAACTACACAGAATCATTCTGTGAAACTTCTTTCTGATCTGTGCATTCAGCTAACAGAGTTAAACCATACTTTTGATTGAGCAGATGTAAACACTCTTTCTGTAGAAAATGCAACTGGACATTTGGAGCGCTAAGAGATTAGTAGTGGAAAAAGGAATATATTCAAATATAAACTACACAGAAGCATTCTGTGAAAGTTCTTTCTGATCTGAGCATTCAGCTAACAGAGTTAAACCATACTTTTGATTGAGCAGTTTTGAAACACTCTGTCTGTAGAAAATGCAACTGGACATTCGTAGCGCTAAGTGGGTAATAGTGGAAAAAAGAATATGTTCAAATATAAACTACACAGAAGCATTGTATGAAACTTCTTTCTGTTCTGTGCATTCAACTAACAGAGTTGAACCTTACTTTTGATTGAGCCGTTCTGAAACACTCTTTCTGTAGAAACTGCAATTGGACATTCTGAGCGCTAAGAGGCCTATATTGGGAAAAAGAATGTCTACAAATAAAAACTACACAGAAGAATTGTGTGAAACTACTTTCTGTTCTGTTTGTTCAACTAAAAGAGTTGAACCTTAGTTTTGATTGAGCCGTTCTGAAACACTCTTTCTGTAGAAAATGCAAGTGGAGATTCGGAGCGCTAAGAGGGTAATAGTGGAAAAAGGAATGTCTCCAAATATAAACTACACAGTAACATTCTGTGAAAATTCTTTCTGTTCTGTGCATTCAACTAACAGAGTTGAACCTTACTTTTGATTGAGCCGTTCTGAAACACTCTTTCTGTAGAATCTGCAATTGGACATGCTAAGCGCTAAGAGGCCTACATTGGGAAAAAGAATATCTTCAAATAAAAACTACACAGATGCATTCTGTGAAACTTATTTCTGATCTGTAAATTCAGTTAACAGAGATAAAACATATTTTTGATTGAGCAGTTATGAAACACTCTTTTTGTAGAAAATGCAAGTGGAGATTCGGAGCGCTAAGAGGGTAATAGTGAAAAAAGGAATGTCTACAAATATAAACTACACAGAATCATTCGGTGAAACTTCTTTCTGATCTGTGCATTCAGCTAACAGAGTTAAACCATACTTTTGATTGAGCAGATCTGAACACTCTTTCTGTACAAAATGCAACTGGACATTTGGCGCGCTAAGAGCGTAGTAGTGGAAAAAGGAATATATTCAAACATAAACTACACAGAAGCATTCTGTGAAACTTCTTTCTGATCTGAGCATTCAGCTAACAGAGTTAAACCATACTTTTGATTGAGCAGTTTTGAAACACTCTGTCTGTAGAAAATGCAACTGGACATTCGTAGCGCTAAGTGGGTAATAGTGGAAAAAAGAATATGTTCAAATATAAACTACACAGAAGCATTGTATGAAACTTCTTTCTGTTCTGTGCATTCAACTAACAGAGTTGAACCTTACTTTTGATTGAGCCGTTCTGAAACACTCTTTCTGTAGAAACTACAATTGGACATTCTGAGCGCTAAGAGGCCTATATTGGGAAAAAGAATGTCTACAAATAAAAACTACACAGAAGAATTGTGTGAAACTTCTTTCTGTTCTGTTTGTTCAACTAAAAGAATTGAACCTTAGTTTTGATTGAGCCGTTCTGAAACACTCTTTCTGTAGAAAATGCAAGTGGAGATTCGGAGCGCTAAGAGGGTAATAGTGGAAAAAGGAATGTCTCCAAATATAAACTACACAGAATCATTCTGTGAAACTTTTTTCTGATCTGTGCATTCAGCTAACAGAGTTAAACCATACTTTTGATTGAGCAGATCTGAACACTCTTTCTGTAGAAAATGCAACTGGACATTTGGAGCGCTAAGAGAGTAGTAGTGGAAAAAGGAATATATTCAAATATAAACTACACAGAAGCATTCTGTGAAACTACTTTCTGATCTGAGCATTCAGCTAACAGAGTTAAACCATACTTTTGATTGAGCAGTTTTGAAACACTCTGTCTGTAGAAAATGCAACTGGACATTCGTAGCGCTAAGTGGGTAATAGTGGAAAAAAGAATATGTTCAAATATAAACTACACAGAAGCATTGTATGAAACTTCTTTCTGTTCTGTGCATTCAACTAACAGAGTTGAACCTTACTTTGATTGAGCCTTTCTGAAACACTCTTTCTGTAGAAACTGCAATTGGACATTCTGAGCGCTAAGAGGCCTATATTGGGAAAAATAATATCTTCGAATAAAAACTACACAGAAGCATTGTGTGAAACTTATTTCTCATATGTTCATTAAGCTAACAGAGTTAAACCATACTTTTGATTGCGCAGTTCTGAACACTCTTTCTGTAGAAAATGCAAGTGGACATTCGGAGCCTTAAGAGGGTAATAGTGGAAAAAGGAATATATTCAAATATAAACTACACAGTAGCATTCTGTGAAAATTCTTTCTGTTCTGTGCATTCAACTAACAGAGTTGAACCTTACTTTTGATTGAGCCGTTCTGAAACACTCTTTCTGTAGAAACTGCAATTGGACATGCTAAGCGCTAAGAGGCCTTTATTGGAAAAAAGAATATCTTCAAATAAAAACTACACAGATGCATTCTGTGAAACTAATTTCTGATCTGTAAATTCAGTTAACAGAGATAAAACATATTTTTGATTGAGCAGTTATGAAACACTCTTTCTGTAGAAAATGCAAGTGGAGATTCGGAGCGCTAAGAGGGTAATAGTGGAAAAAGGAATGTCTCCAAATATAAACTACACAGAATCATTCTGTGAACCTTTTTTCTGATCTGTGCATTCAGCTAACAGAGTAAAACCATACTTTTGATTGAACAGATCTGAACACTCTTTCTGTAGAAAATGCAACTGGACATTTGGAGCGCTAAGAGAGTAGTAATGGAAAAAGGAATATACTCAAATATAAACTACACAGAAGCATTCTGTGAAACTTCTTTCTGATCTGAGCATTCAGCTAACAGAGTTAAACCATACTTTTGATTGAGCAGTTTTGAAACTCTCTGTCTGTAGAAAATGCAACTGGACATTCGTAGCGCTAAGTGGGTAATAGTGGAAAAAAGAATATGTTCAAATATAAACTACACAGAAGCATTGTATGAAACTTCATTCTGTTCTGTGCATTCAACTAACAGAGTTGAACCTTACTTTTGATTGAGCCGTTCTGAAACACTCTTTCTGTAGAAACTTCAATTGGACATTCTGAGCGCTAAGAGGCCTATATTGGGAATAAGAATGTCTACAAATAAAAACTACACAGAAGAATTGTGTGAAACTTCTTTCTGTTCTGTTTGTTCAACTAAAAGAGTTGAACCTTAGTTTTGATTGAGCCGTTCTGAAACACTCTTTCTGTAGAAAATGCAAGTGGAGATTCGCAGCGCTAAGAGGGTAATAGTGGAAAAAGGAATGTCTCCAAATATAAACTACACAGAATCATTCTGTGAAACTTCTTTCTGATCTGTGCATTCAGCTAACAGAGTTAAACCATACTTTTGATTGAGCAGATGTAAACACTCTTTCTGTAGAAAATGCAACTGGACATTTGGAGCGCTAAGAGATTAGTAGTGGAAAAAGGAATATATTCAAATATAAACTACACAGAAGCATTCTGTGAAAGTTCTTTCTGATCTGAGCATTCAGCTAACAGAGTTAAACCATACTTTTGATTGAGCAGTTTTGAAACACTCTGTCTGTAGAAAATGCAACTGGACATTCGTAGCGCTAAGTGGGTAATAGTGGAAAAAAGAATATGTTCAAATATAAACTACACAGAAGCATTGTATGAAACTTCTTTCTGTTCTGTGCATTCAACTAACAGAGTTGAACCTTACTTTTGATTGAGCCGTTCTGAAACACTCTTTCTGTAGAAACTGCAATTGGACATTCTGAGCGCTAAGAGGCCTATATTGGGAAAAAGAATGTCTACAAATAAAAACTACACAGAAGAATTGTGTGAAACTACTTTCTGTTCTGTTTGTTCAACTAAAAGAGTTGAACCTTAGTTTTGATTGAGCCGTTCTGAAACACTCTTTCTGTAGAAAATGCAAGTGGAGATTCGGAGCGCTAAGAGGGTAATAGTGGAAAAAGGAATGTCTCCAAATATAAACTACACAGTAACATTCTGTGAAAATTCTTTCTGTTCTGTGCATTCAACTAACAGAGTTGAACCTTACTTTTGATTGAGCCGTTCTGAAACACTCTTTCTGTAGAATCTGCAATTGGACATGCTAAGCGCTAAGAGGCCTACATTGGGAAAAAGAATATCTTCAAATAAAAACTACACAGATGCATTCTGTGAAACTTATTTCTGATCTGTAAATTCAGTTAACAGAGATAAAACATATTTTTGATTGAGCAGTTATGAAACACTCTTTTTGTAGAAAATGCAAGTGGAGATTCGGAGCGCTAAGAGGGTAATAGTGAAAAAAGGAATGTCTACAAATATAAACTACACAGAATCATTCGGTGAAACTTCTTTCTGATCTGTGCATTCAGCTAACAGAGTTAAACCATACTTTTGATTGAGCAGATCTGAACACTCTTTCTGTACAAAATGCAACTGGACATTTGGCGCGCTAAGAGCGTAGTAGTGGAAAAAGGAATATATTCAAACATAAACTACACAGAAGCATTCTGTGAAACTTCTTTCTGATCTGAGCATTCAGCTAACAGAGTTAAACCATACTTTTGATTGAGCAGTTTTGAAACACTCTGTCTGTAGAAAATGCAACTGGACATTCGTAGCGCTAAGTGGGTAATAGTGGAAAAAAGAATATGTTCAAATATAAACTACACAGAAGCATTGTATGAAACTTCTTTCTGTTCTGTGCATTCAACTAACAGAGTTGAACCTTACTTTTGATTGAGCCGTTCTGAAACACTCTTTCTGTAGAAACTACAATTGGACATTCTGAGCGCTAAGAGGCCTATATTGGGAAAAAGAATGTCTACAAATAAAAACTACACAGAAGAATTGTGTGAAACTTCTTTCTGTTCTGTTTGTTCAACTAAAAGAATTGAACCTTAGTTTTGATTGAGCCGTTCTGAAACACTCTTTCTGTAGAAAATGCAAGTGGAGATTCGGAGCGCTAAGAGGGTAATAGTGGAAAAAGGAATGTCTCCAAATATAAACTACACAGAATCATTCTGTGAAACTTTTTTCTGATCTGTGCATTCAGCTAACAGAGTTAAACCATACTTTTGATTGAGCAGATCTGAACACTCTTTCTGTAGAAAATGCAACTGGACATTTGGAGCGCTAAGAGAGTAGTAGTGGAAAAAGGAATATATTCAAATATAAACTACACAGAAGCATTCTGTGAAACTACTTTCTGATCTGAGCATTCAGCTAACAGAGTTAAACCATACTTTTGATTGAGCAGTTTTGAAACACTCTGTCTGTAGAAAATGCAACTGGACATTCGTAGCGCTAAGTGGGTAATAGTGGAAAAAAGAATATGTTCAAATATAAACTACACAGAAGCATTGTATGAAACTTCTTTCTGTTCTGTGCATTCAACTAACAGAGTTGAACCTTACTTTGATTGAGCCTTTCTGAAACACTCTTTCTGTAGAAACTGCAATTGGACATTCTGAGCGCTAAGAGGCCTATATTGGGAAAAATAATATCTTCGAATAAAAACTACACAGAAGCATTGTGTGAAACTTATTTCTCATATGTTCATTAAGCTAACAGAGTTAAACCATACTTTTGATTGCGCAGTTCTGAACACTCTTTCTGTAGAAAATGCAAGTGGACATTCGGAGCCTTAAGAGGGTAATAGTGGAAAAAGGAATATATTCAAATATAAACTACACAGTAGCATTCTGTGAAAATTCTTTCTGTTCTGTGCATTCAACTAACAGAGTTGAACCTTACTTTTGATTGAGCCGTTCTGAAACACTCTTTCTGTAGAAACTGCAATTGGACATGCTAAGCGCTAAGAGGCCTTTATTGGAAAAAAGAATATCTTCAAATAAAAACTACACAGATGCATTCTGTGAAACTTATTTCTGATCTGTTTGTTCAACTAAAAGAGTTGAACCTTAGTTTTGATTGAGCCGTTCTGAAACACTCTTTCTGTAGAAAATGCAAGTGGAGATTCGCAGCGCTAAGAGGGTAATAGTGGAAAAAGGAATGTCTCCAAATATAAACTACACAGAATCATTCTGTGAAACTTCTTTCTGATCTGTGCAATCAGCTAACAGAGTTAAACCATACTTTTGATTGAGCAGATCTGAACACTCTTTCTGTAGAAAATGCAACTTGACATTTGGAGCGCTAAGAGAGTAGTAGTGGAAAAAGGAATATATTCAAATATAAACTACACAGAAGCATTCTGTGAAACTTCTTTCTGATCTGAGCATTCAGCTAACAGAGTTAAACCATACTTTTGATTGAGCAGTTTTGAAACACTCTGTCTGTAGAAAATGCAACTGGACATTCGTAGCGCTAAGTGGGTAATAGTGGAAAAAAGAATATGTTCAAATATAAACTACACAGAAGCATTGTATGAAACTTCTTTCTGTTCTGTGCATTCAACTAACAGAGTTGAACCTTACTTTTGATTGAGCCGTTCTGAAACACTCTTTCTGTAGAAACTGCAATTGGACATTCTGAGCGCTAAGAGGCCTATATTGGGAAAAAGAATGTCTACAAATAAAAACTACACAGAAGAATTGTGTGAAACTTCTTTCTGTTCTGTTTGTTCAACTAAAAGAGTTGAACCTTAGTTTTGATTGAGCCGTTCTGAAACACTCTTTCTGTAGAAAATGCAAGTGGAGATTCGCAGCGCTAAGAGGGTAATAGTGGAAAAAGGAATGTCTCCAAATATAAACTACACAGAATCATTCTGTGAAACTTCTTTCTGATCTGTGCATTCAGCTAACAGAGTTAAACCATACTTTTGATTGAGCAGATGTAAACACTCTTTCTGTAGAAAATGCAACTGGACATTTGGAGCGCTAAGAGATTAGTAGTGGAAAAAGGAATATATTCAAATATAAACTACACAGAAGCATTCTGTGAAAGTTCTTTCTGATCTGAGCATTCAGCTAACAGAGTTAAACCATACTTTTGATTGAGCAGTTTTGAAACACTCTGTCTGTAGAAAATGCAACTGGACATTCGTAGCGCTAAGTGGGTAATAGCGGAAAAAAGAATATGTTCAAATATAAACTACACAGAAGCATTGTATGAAACTTCTTTCTGTTCTGTGCATTCAACTAACAGAGTTGAACCTTACTTTTGATTGAGCCTTTCTGAAACACTCTTTCTGTAGAAACTGCAATTGGACATTCTGAGCGCTAAGAGGCCTTTATTGGGAAAAATAATTCTTCAAATAAAAACTACACAGAAGCATTGTGTGAAACTTATTTCTGATATGTTCATTAAGCTAACAGAGTTAAACCATACTTTTGATTGCGCAGTTCTGAACACTCTTTCTGTAGAAAATGCAAGTGGACATTCGGAGCCTTAAGAGGGTAATAGTGGAAAAAGGAATATATTCAAATATAAACTACACAGTAGCATTCTGTGAAAATTCTTTCTGTTCTGTGCATTCAACTAACAGAGTTGAACCTTACTTTTGATTGAGCCGTTCTGAAACACTCTTTCTGTAGAAACTGCAATTGGACATGCTAAGCGCTAAGAGGCCTATATTGGGAATAAGAATATCTTCAAATAAAAACTACACAGATGCATTCTGTGAAACTTATTTCTGATCTGTTTGTTCAACTAAAAGAGTTGAACCTTAGTTTTGATTGAGCCGTTCTGAAACACTCTTTCTGTAGAAAATGCAAGTGGAGATTCGCAGCGCTAAGAGGGTAATAGTGGAAAAAGGAATGTCTCCAAATATAAACTACACAGAATCATTCTGTGAAACTTCTTTCTGATCTGTGCAATCAGCTAACAGAGTTAAACCATACTTTTGATTGAGCAGATCTGAACACTCTTTCTGTAGAAAATGCAACTTGACATTTGGAGCGCTAAGAGAGTAGTAGTGGAAAAAGGAATATATTCAAATATAAACTACACAGAAGCATTCTGTGAAACTTCTTTCTGATCTGAGCATTCAGCTAACAGAGTTAAACCATACTTTTGATTGAGCAGTTTTGAAACACTCTGTCTGTAGAAAATGCAACTGGACATTCGTAGCGCTAAGTGGGTAATAGTGGAAAAAAGAATATGTTCAAATATAAACTACACAGAAGCATTGTATGAAACTTCTTTCTGTTCTGTGCATTCAACTAACAGAGTTGAACCTTACTTTTGATTGAGCCGTTCTGAAACACTCTTTCTGTAGAAACTGCAATTGGACATTCTGAGCGCTAAGAGGCCTATATTGGGAAAAAGAATGTCTACAAATAAAAACTACACAGAAGAATTGTGTGAAACTTCTTTCTGTTCTGTTTGTTCAACTAAAAGAGTTGAACCTTAGTTTTGATTGAGCCGTTCTGAAACACTCTTTCTGTAGAAAATGCAAGTGGAGATTCGCAGCGCTAAGAGGGTAATAGTGGAAAAAGGAATGTCTCCAAATATAAACTACACAGAATCATTCTGTGAAACTTCTTTCTGATCTGTGCATTCAGCTAACAGAGTTAAACCATACTTTTGATTGAGCAGATGTAAACACTCTTTCTGTAGAAAATGCAACTGGACATTTGGAGCGCTAAGAGATTAGTAGTGGAAAAAGGAATATATTCAAATATAAACTACACAGAAGCATTCTGTGAAAGTTCTTTCTGATCTGAGCATTCAGCTAACAGAGTTAAACCATACTTTTGATTGAGCAGTTTTGAAACACTCTGTCTGTAGAACATACAACTGGACATTCGTAGCGCTAAGTGGGTAATAGCGGAAAAAAGAATATGTTCAAATATAAACTACACAGAAGCATTGTATGAAACATCTTTCTGTTCTGTGCATTCAACTAACAGAGTTGAACCTTACTTTTGATTGAGCCTTTCTGAAACACTCTTTCTGTAGAAACTGCAATTGGACATTCTGAGCGCTAAGAGGCCTTTATTGGGAAAAATAATTCTTCAAATAAAAACTACACAGAAGCATTGTGTGAAACTTATTTCTGATATGTTCATTAAGCTAACAGAGTTAAACCATACTTTTGATTGCGCAGTTCTGAACACACTTTCTGTAGAAAATGCAAGTGGACATTCGGAGCGCTAAGAGGGTATTAGTGGAAAAAGGAATATATTCAAATATAAACTACACAGTAGCATTCTGTGAAAATTCTTTCTGTTCTGTGCATTCAACTAACAGAGTTGAACCTTACTTTTGATTGAGCCGTTCTGAAACACTCTTTCTGTAGAATCTGCAATTGGACATGCTAAGCGCTAAGAGGCCTACATTGGGAAAAAGAATATCTTCAAAAAAAAACTACACAGATGCATTCTGTGAAACTTATTTCTGATCTGTAAATTCAGTTAACAGAGATAAAACATATTTTTGATTGAGCAGTTATGAAACACTCTTTTTGTAGAAAATGCAAGTGGAGATTCGGAGCGCTAAGAGGGTAATAGTGGAAAAAGGAATGTCTACAAATATAAACTACACAGAATCATTCGGTGAAACTTCTTTCTGATCTGTGCATTCAGCTAACTGAGTTAAACCATACTTTTGATTGAGGAGATCTGAACACTCTTTCTGTAGAAAATGCAACTGGACACTTGGAGTGCTAAGAGAGTAGTAGTGGAAAAAGGAATATATTCAAATATAAACTACACAGAAGCATTCTGTGAAACTTCTTTCTGATCTGAGCATTCAGCTAACAGAGTTAAACCATACTTTTGATTGAGCAGTTTTGAAACACTCTGTCTGTAGAAAATGCAACTGGACATTCGTAGCGCTAAGTGGGTAATAGTGGAAAAAAGAATATGTTCAAATATAAACTACACAGAAGCATTGTATGAAACTTCTTTCTGTTCTGTGCATTCAACTAACAGAGTTGAACCTTACTTTTGATTGAGCCGTTCTGAAACACTCTTTCTGTAGAAACTACAATTGGACATTCTGAGCGCTAAGAGGCCTTTATTGGGAAAAAGAATGTCTACAAATAAAAACTACACAGAAGAATTGTGTGAAACTTCTTTCTGTTCTGTTTGTTCAACTAAAAGAATTGAACCTTAGTTTTGATTGAGCCGTTCTGAAACACTCTTTCTGTAGAAAATGCAAGTGGAGATTCGGTGCGCTAAGAGGGTAATAGTGGAAAAAGGAATGTCTCCAAATATAAACTACGCAGAATCATTCTGTGAAACTTCTTTCTGATCTGTGCATTCAGCTAACAGAGTTAAACCATACTTTTGATTGAGCAGATCTGAACACTCTTTCTGTAGAAAATGCAACTGGACATTTGGAGCGCTAAGAGAGTAGTAGTGGAAAAAGGAATATATTCAAATATAAACTACACAGAAGCATTCTGTGAAACTACTTTCTGATCTGAGCATTCAGCTAACAGAGTTAAACCATACTTTTGATTGAGCAGTTTTGAAACACTCTGTCTGTAGAAAATGCAACTGGACATTCGTAGCGCTAAGTGGGTAATAGTGGAAAAAAGAATATGTTCAAATATAAACTACACAGAAGCATTGTATGAAACTTCTTTCTGTTCTGTGCATTCAACTAACAGAGTTGAACCTTACTTTTGATTGAGCCTTTCTGAAACACTCTTTCTGTAGAAATTGCAATTGGACATTCTGAGCGCTAAGAGGCCTATATTGGGAAAAATAATATCTTCGAATAAAAACTACACAGAAGCATTGTGTGAAACTTATTTCTCATATGTTCATTAAGCTAACAGAGTTAAACCATACTTTTGATTGCGCAGTTCTGAACACTCTTTCTGTAGAAAATGCAAGTGGACATTCGGAGCCTTAAGAGGGTAATAGTGGAAAAAGGAATATATTCAAATATAAACTACACAGTAGCATTCTGTGAAAATTCTTTCTGTTCTGTGCATTCAACTAACAGAGTTGAACCTTACTTTTGATTGAGCCGTTCTGAAACACTCTTTCTGTAGAAACTGCAATTGGACATGCTAAGCGCTAAGAGGCCTATATTGGAAAAAAGAATATCTTCAAATAAAAACTACACAGATGCATTCTGTGAAACTAATTTCTGATCTGTAAATTCAGTTAACAAAGATAAAACATATTTTTGATTGAGCAGTTATGAAACACTCTTTCTGTAGAAAATGCAAGTGGAGATTCGGAGCGCTAAGGGGGTAATAGTGGAAAAAGGAATGTCTCCAAATATAAACTACACAGAATCATTCTGTGAACCTTTTTTCTGATCTGTGCATTCAGCTAACAGAGTAAAACCATACTTTTGATTGAGCAGATCTGAACACTCTTTCTGTAGAAAATGCAACTGGACATTTGGAGCGCTAAGAGAGCAGTAATGGAAAAAGGAATATACTCAAATATAAACTACACAGAAGCATTCTGTGAAACTTCTTTCTAATCTGAGCATTCAGCTAACAGAGTTAAACCATACTTTTGATTGAGCAGTTTTGAAACACTCTGTCTGTAGAAAATGCAACTGGACATTCGTAGCGCTAAGTGGGTAATAGTGGAAAAAAGAATATGTTCAAATATAAACTACACAGAAGCATTGTATGAAACTTCATTCTGTTCTGTGCATTCAACTAACAGAGTTGAACCTTACTTTTGATTGAGCCGTTCTGAAACACTCTTTCTGTAGAAACTGCAATTGGACATTCTGAGCGCTAAGAGGCCTATATTGGGAAAAAGAATGTCTACAAATAAAAACTACACAGAAGAATTGTGTGAAACTACTTTCTGTTCTGTTTGTTCAACTAAAAGAGTTGAACCTTAGTTTTGATTGAGCCGTTCTGAAACACTCTTTCTGTAGAAAATGCAAGTGGAGATTCGCAGCGCTAAG
Organism: Symphalangus syndactylus; assembly: GCF_028878055.3. Classification (NCBI taxonomy): domain Eukaryota; kingdom Metazoa; phylum Chordata; class Mammalia; order Primates; family Hylobatidae; genus Symphalangus; species Symphalangus syndactylus. The sequence goes on along the minus strand of NC_072445.2, from coordinate 71,554,278 downwards.
AGGGTAATAGTGGAAAAAGGAATGTCTCCAAATATAAACTACACAGAATCATTCTGTGAAACTTCTTTCTGATCTGTGCATTCAGCTAACAGAGTTAAACCATACTTTTGATTGAGCAGATGTAAACACTCTTTCTGTAGAAAATGCAACTGGACATTTGGAGCGCTAAGAGAGTAGTAGTGGAAAAAGGAATATATTCAAATATAAACTACACAGAAGCATTCTGTGAAAGTTCTTTCTGATCTGAGCATTCAGCTAACAGAGTTAAACCATACTTTTGATTGAGCAGTTTTGAAACACTCTGTCTGTAGAAAATGCAACTGGACATTCGTAGCGCTAAGTGGGTAATAGCGGAAAAAAGAATATGTTCAAATATAAACTACACAGAAGCATTGTATGAAACTTCTTTCTGTTCTGTGCATTCAACTAACAGAGTTGAACCTTACTTTTGATTGAGCCTTTCTGAAACACTCTTTCTGTAGAAACTGCAATTGGACATTCTGAGCGCTAAGAGGCCTTTATTGGGAAAAATAATTCTTCAAATAAAAACTACACAGAAGCATTGTGTGAAACTTATTTCTGATATGTTCATTAAGCTAACAGAGTTAAACCATACTTTTGATTGCGCAGTTCTGAACACTCTTTCTGTAGAAAATGCAAGTGGACATTCGGAGCGCTAAGAGGGTATTAGTGGAAAAAGGAATATATTCAAATATAAACTACACAGTAGCATTCTGTGAAAATTCTTTCTGTTCTGTGCATTCAACTAACAGAGTTGAACCTTACTTTTGATTGAGCCGTTCTGAAACACTCTTTCTGTAGAATCTGCAATTGGACATGCTAAGCGCTAAGAGGCCTACATTGGGAAAAAGAATATCTTCAAATAAAAACTACACAGATGCATTCTGTGAAACTTATTTCTGATCTGTAAATTCAGTTAACAGAGATAAAACATATTTTTGATTGAGCAGTTATGAAACACTCTTTTTGTAGAAAATGCAAGTGGAGATTCGGAGCGCTAAGAGGGTAATAGTGGAAAAAGGAATGTCTACAAATATAAACTACACAGAGTCATTCGGTGAAACTTCTTTCTGATCTGTGCATTCAGCTAACTGAGTTAAAACATACTTTTGATTGAGGAGATCTGAACACTCTTTCTGTAGAAAATGCAACTGGACACTTGGAGTGCTAAGAGAGTAGTAGTGGAAAAAGGAATATATTCAAATATAAACTACACAGAAGCATTCTGTGAAACTTCTTTCTGATCTGAGCATTCAGCTAACAGAGTTAAACCATACTTTTGATTGAGCAGTTTTGAAACACTCTGTCTGTAGAAAATACAACTGGACATTCGTAGCGCTAAGTGGGTAATAGTGGAAAAAAGAATATGTTCAAATATAAACTACACAGAAGCATTGTATGAAACTTCTTTCTGTTCTGTGCATTCAACTAACAGAGTTGAACCTTACTTTTGATTGAGCCGTTCTGAAACACTCTTTCTGTAGAAACTGCAATTGGACATTCTGAGCGCTAAGAGGCCTATATTGGGAAAAAGAAGGTCTACAAATAAAAACTACACAGAAGAATTGTGTGAAACTTCTTTCTGTTCTGTTTGTTCAACTTAAAGAGTTGAACCTTAGTTTTGATTGAGCCGTTCTGAAACACTCTTTCTGTAGAAAATGCAAGTGGAGATTCGGAGCGCTAAGCGGGTAATTGTGGAAAAAGGAATGTCTCCAAATATAAACTACACAGAATCATTCTGTGAAACTTCTTTCTGATCTGTGCATTCAGCTAACAGAGTTAAACCATACTTTTGATTGAGCAGATCTGAACACTCTTTCTGTAGAAAATGGAACTGGACATTTGGAGCGCTAAGAGAGTAGTAGTGGAAAAAGGAATATATTCAAATATAAACTACACAGAAGCATTCTGTGAAACTACTTTCTGATCTGAGCATTCAGCTAACAGAGTTAAACCATACTTTTGATTGAGCAGTTTTGAAACACTCTGTCTGTAGAAAATGCAACTGGACATTCGTAGCGCTAAGTGGGTAATAGTGGAAAAAAGAATATGTTCAAATATAAACTACACAGAAGCATTGTATGAAACTTCCTTCTGTTCTGTGCATTCAACTAACAGAGTTGAACCTTACTTTTGATTGAGCCTTTCTGAAACACTCTTTCTGTAGAAACTGCAATTGGACATTCTGAGCGCTAAGAGGCCTTTATTGGGAAAAATAATATCTTCAAATAAAAACTACACAGAAGCATTGTGTGAAACTTATTTCTGATATGTTCATTAAGCTAACAGAGTTAAACCATACTTTTGATTGCGCAGTTCTGAACACTCTTTCTGTAGAAAATGCAAGTGGACATTCGGAACGCTAAGAGGGTAATAGTGGAAAAAGGAATATATTCAAATATAAACTACACAGTAGCATTCTGTGAAAATTCTTTCTGTTCTGTGCATTCAACTAACAGAGTTGAACCTTACTTTTGATTGAGCCGTTCTGAAACACTCTTTCTGTAGAATCTGCAATTGGACATGCTAAGCGCTAAGAGGCCTACATTGGGAAAAAGAATATCTTCAAAAAAAAACTACACAGATGCATTCTGTGAAACTTATTTCTGATCTGTAAATTCAGTTAACAGAGATAAAACATATTTTTGATTGAGCAGTCATGAAACACTCTTTTTGTAGAAAATGCAAGTGGAGATTCGGAGCGCTAAGAGGGTAATAGTGGAAAAAGGAATGTCTACAAATATAAACTACACAGATTCATTCGGTGAAACTTCTTTCTGATCTGTGCATTCAGCGAACAGAGTTAAACCATACTTTTTATTGAGCAGATCTGAACACTCTTTCTGTACAAAATGCAACTGGACATTTGGCGCGCTAAGAGCGTAGTAGTGGAAAAAGGAATATATTCAAATATAAACTACACAGAAGCATTCTGTGAAACTTCTTTCTGATCTGAGCATTCAGCTAACAGAGTTAAACCATACTTTTGATTGAGCAGTTTTGAAACACTCTGTCTGTAGAAAATGCAACTGGACATTCGTAGCGCTAAGTGGGTAATAGTGGAAAAAAGAATATGTTCAAATATAAACTACACAGAAGCATTGTATGAAACTTCATTCTGTTCTGTGCATTCAACTAACAGAGTTGAACCTTACTTTTGATTGAGCCGTTCTGAAACACTCTTTCTGTAGAAACTGCAATTGGACATTCTGAGCGCTAAGAGGCCTATATTGGGAAAAAGAATGTCTACAAATAAAAACTACACAGAAGAAATGTGTGAAACTTCTTTCTGTTCTGTTTGTTCAACTAAAAGAGTTGAACCTTAGTTTTGATTGAGCCGTTCTGAAACACTCTTTCTGTAGAAAATGCAAGTGGAGATTCGGAGCGCTAAGAGGGTAATAGTGGAAAAAGGAATGTCTCCAAATATAAACTACACAGACTCATTCTGTGAAACTTCTTTCTGATCTGTGCATTCAGCTAACAGATTTAAACCATACTTTTGATTGAGCAGATCTGAACACTCTTTCTGTAGAAAATGCAACTCTACATTTGGAGCTCTAAGAGAGTAGTAGTGGAAAAAGGAATATATTCAAATATAAACTACACAGAATCATTCTGTGATACTTCTTTCTGATCTGTGCATTCAGCTAACAGAGTTAAACCATACTTTTGATTGAGCAGATCTGAACACTCTTTCTGTAGAAAATGCAATTGGACATTTGGAGCGCTAAGAGAGTAGTAGTGGAAAAAGGAATATATTCAAATATAAACTACACAGAAGCATTCTGTGAAACTTCTTTCTGATCTGAGCATTCAGCTAACAGAGTTAAACCATACTTTTGATTGAGCAGTTTTGAAACACTCTGTCTGTAGAAAATGCAACTGGACATTCGTAGCGCTAAGTGGGTAATAGTGGAAAAAAGAATATGTTCAAATATAAACTACACAGAAGCATTGTATGAAACTTCTTTCTGTTCTGTGCATTCAACTAACAGAGTTGAACCTTACTTTTGATTGAGCCTTTCTGAAACACTCTTTCTGTAGAAACTGCAATTGGACATTCTGAGCGCTAAGAGGACTTTATTGGGAAAAATAATATCTTCAAATAAAAACTACACAGAAGCATTTTGTGAAACTTATTTCTGATATGTTCATTAAGCTAACAGAGTTAAACCATACTTTTGATTGCGCAGTTCTGAACACCCTTTCTGTAGAAAATGCAAGTGGACATTCGGAACGCTAAGAGGGTAATGGTGGAAAAAGGAATATATTCAAATATAAACTACACAGTAGCATTCTGTGAAAATACTTTCTGTTCTGTGCATTCAACTAACAGAGTTGAACCTTACTTTTGATTGAGCCGTTCTGAAACACTCTTTCTGTAGAATCTGCAATTGGACATGCTAAGCGCTAAGAGGCCTACATTGGGAAAAAGAATATCTTCAAATAAAAACTACACAGATGCATTCTGTGAAACTTATTTCTGATCTGTAAATTCAGTTAACAGAGATAAAACATATTTTTGATTGAGCAGTTATGAAACACTCTTTTTGTAGAAAATGCAAGTGGAGATTCGGAGCGCTAAGAGGGTAATAGTGAAAAAAGGAATGTCTACAAATATAAACTACACAGAATCATTCGGTGAAACTTCTTTCTGATCTGTGCATTCAGCTAACAGAGTTAAACCATACTTTTGATTGAGCAGATCTGAACACTCTTTCTGTAGAAAATGCAACTGGACATTTGGCGCGCTAAGAGCGTAGTAGTGGAAAAAGGAATATATTCAAATATAAACTACACAAAAGCATTCTGTGAAACTTCTTTCTGATCTGAGCATTCAGCTAACAGAGTTAAACCATACTTTTGATTGAGCAGTTTTGAAACACTCTGTCTGTAGAAAATGCAACTGGACATTCGTAGCGCTAAGTGGGTAATAGTGGAAAAAAGAATATGTTCAAATATAAACTACACAGAAGCATTGTATGAAACTTCTTTCTGTTCTGTGCATTCAACTAACAGAGTTGAACCTTACTTTTGATTGAGCCGTTCTGAAACACTCTTTCTGTAGAAACTGCAATTGGACATTCTGAGCGCTAAGAGGCCTATATTGGGAAAAAGAATGTCTACAAATAAAAACTACACAGAAGAATTGTGTGAAACTTCTTTCTGTTCTGTTTGTTCAACTAAAAGAATTGAACCTTAGTTTTGATTGAGCCGTTCTGAAACACTCTTTCTGTAGAAAATGCAAGTGGAGATTCGGAGCGCTAAGAGGGTAATAGTGGAAAAAGGAATGTCTCCAAATATAAACTACACAGAATCATTCTGTGAAACTTCTTTCTGATCTGTGCATTCAGCTAAAAGAGTTAAACCATACTTTTGATTGAGCAGATCTGAACACTCTTTCTGTAGAAAATGCAACTGGACATTTGGAGCGCTAAGAGAGTAGTAGTGGAAAAAGGAATATATTCAAATATAAACTACACAGAAGCATTCTGTGAAACTACTTTCTGATCTGAGCATTCAGCTAACAGAGTTAAACCATACTTTTGATTGAGCAGTTTTGAAACACTCTGTCTGTAGAAAATGCAACTGGACATTCGTAGCGCTAAGTGGGTAATAGTGGAAAAAAGAATATGTTCAAATATAAACTACACAGAAGCATTGTATGAAAATCCTTTCTGTTCTGTGCATTCAACTAACAGAGTTGAACCTTAATTTTGATTGAGCCTTTCTGAAACACTCTTTCTGTAGAAATTGCAATTGGACATTCTGAGCGCTAAGAGGCCTCTATTGGGAAAAATAATATCTTCAAATAATAACTACACAGAAGCATTGTGTGAAACTTATTTCTGATATGTTCATTAAGCTAACAGAGTTAAACCATACTTTTGATTGCGCAGTTCTGAACACTCTTTCTGTAGAAAATGCAAGTGGACATTCGGAGCGCTAAGAGGGTAATAGTGGAAAAAGGAATATATTCAAATATAAACTACACAGTAGCATTCTGTGAAAATTCTTTCTGTTCTGTGCATTCAACTAACAGAGTTGAACCTCACTATTGATTGAGCCGTTCTGAAACTCTCTTTCTGTAGAAACTGCAATTGGACATTCTGTGCGCTAAGAGGCCTACATTGGGAAAAAGAATATCTTCAAATAAAAACTACACAGAAGCATTGTGTGAAACTTATTTCTGATATGTTCATTAAGCTAACAGAGTTAAACCATACTTTTGATTGCGCAGTTCTGAACACTCTTTCTGTAGAAAATGCAAGTGGACATTCGGAGCGCTAAGAGGGTAATAGTGGAAAAAGGAATATATTCAAATATAAACTACACAGTAGCAATCGGTGAAAATTCTTTCTGTTCTGTGCATTCAACTAACAGAGTTGAACCTTACTTTTGATTGAGCCGTTCTGAAACACTCTTTCTGTAGCATCTGCAATTGGACATGCTAAGCGCTAAGAGGCCTACATTGGGAAAAAGAATATCTTCAAATAAAAACTACACAGATGCATTCTGTGAAACTTATTTCTGATCTGTAAATTCAGTTAACAGAGATAAAACATATTTTTGATTGAGCAGTTATGAAACACTCTTTTTGTAGAAAATGCAAGTGGAGATTCGGAGCGCTAAGAGGGTAATAGTGGAAAAAGCAATGTCTTCAAATATAAACTACACAGAATCATTCGGTGAAACGTCTTTCTGATCTGTGCATTCAGCTAACAGAGTTAAAACATACTTTTGATTGAGCAGATCTGAACACTCTTTCTGTAGAAAATGCAACTGGACATTTGGAGCGCTAAGAACGTAGTAGTGGAAAAAGGAATATATTCAAATATAAACTACACAGAAGCATTCTGTGAAACTTCTTTCTGATCTGAGCATTCAGCTAACAGAGTTAAACCATAATTTTGATTGAGCAGTTTTGAAACACTCTGTCTGTAGAAAATGCAACTGGACATTCGTAGCGCTAAGTGGGTAATAGTGGAAAAAAGAATATGTTCAAATATAAACTACACAGAAGCATTGTATGAAACTTCTTTCTGTTCTGTGCATTCAACTAACAGAGTTGAACCTTACTTTTGATTGAGCCGTTCTGAAACACTCTTTCTGTAGAAACTGCAATTGGACATTCTGAGCGCTAAGAGGCCTATACAGGGAAAATGAATGTCTACAAATAAAAACTACACAGAAGAATTGTGTGAAACTTCTTTCTGTTCTGTTTGTTCAACTAAAAGAGTTGAACCTTAGTTTTGATTGAGCCGTTCTGAAACACTATTTCTGTAGAAAATGCAAGTGGAGATTCGGAGCGCTAAGAGGGTAATAGTGGAAAAAGGAATGTCTCCAAATATAAACTACACAGAATCATTCTGTGAAACTTCTTTCTGATCTGTGCATTCAGCTAACAGAGTTAAACCATACTTTTGATTGAGCAGATCTGAACACTCTTTCTGTAGAAAATGCAACTGGACATTTGGAGCGCTAAGAGAGTAGTAGTGGAAAAAGGAATATATTCAAATATAAACTACACAGAAGCATTCTGTGAAACTTCTTTCTGATCTGAGCATTCAGCTAACAGAGTTAAACCATACTTTTGATTGAGCAGTTTTGAAACACTCTGTCTGTAGAAAATGCAACTGGACATTCGTAGCGATAAGTGGGTAATAGTGGAAAAAAGAATATGTTCAAATATAAACTACACAGAAGCATTGTATGAAACTACTTTCTGTTCTGTGCATTCAACTAACAGAGTTGAACCTTACTTTTGATTGAGCCTTTCTGAAACACTCTTTCTGTAGAAACTGCAATTGGACATTCTGAGCGCTAAGAGGCCTCTATTGGGAAAAAAAATATCTTCAAATAAAAACTACACAGAAGCATTGTGTGAAACTTATTTCTGATATGTTCATTAAGCTAACAGAGTTAAACCATACTTTTGATTGCGCAGTTCTGAACACTCTTTCTGTAGAAAATGCAAGTGGACATTCGGAGCGCTAAGAGGGTAATAGTGGAAAAAGGAATATATTCAAATATAAACTACACAGTAGCATTCGGTGAAAATCCTTTCTGTTCTGTGCATTCAACTAACAGAGTTGAACCTTACTTTTGATTGAGCCGTTCTGAAACACTCTTTCTGTAGAATCTGCAATTGGACATGCTAAGCGCTAAGAGGCCTACATTGGGAAAAAGAATATCTTCAAATAAAAACTACACAGATGCATTCTGTGAAACTTATTTCTGATCTGTAAATTCAGTTAACAGAGATAAAACATATTTTTGATTGAGCAGTTATGAAACACTCTTTTTGTAGAAAATGCAAGTGTAGATTCGGAGCGCTAAGAGGGTAATAGTGGAAAAAGGAATGTCTTCAAATATAAACTACACAGAATCATTCGGTGAAACTTCTTTCTGATCTGTGCATTCAGCTAACAGAGTTAAACCATACTTTTGATTGAGCAGATCTGAACACTCTTTCTGTAGAAAATGCAACTGGACATTTGGAGCGCTCAGAGCGTAGTAGTGGAAAAAGGAATATATTCAAATATAAACTACACAGAAGCATTCTGTGAAACTTCTTTCTGATCTGAGCATTCAGCTAACAGAGTTAAACCATACTTTTGATTGAGCAGTTTTGAAACACTCTGTCTGTAGAAAATGCAACTGGACATTCGTAGCGCTAAGTGGGTAATACTGGAAAAAAGAATATGTTCAAATAAAAACTACACAGAAGCATTGTATGAAACTTCTTTCTGTTTTGTGCATTCAACTAACAGAGTTGAACCTTACTTTTCATTGAGCCTTTCTGAAACACTCTTTCTGTAGAAACTGCAATTGGACATTCTGAGCGCTAAGAGGCCTATATTGGGAAAAATAATATCTTCAAATAAAAACTACACAGAAGCATTGTGTGAAACTTATTTCTGATATGTTCATTAAGCTATCAGAGTTAAACCATACTTTTGATTGCGCAGTTCTTAACACTCTTTCTGCAGAAAATGCAAGTGGACATTCGGAGCGCTAAGAGGGTAATAGTGGAAAAAGGAATATATTCAAATATAAACTACACAGTAGCATTCTGTGAAAATACGTTCTGTTCTGTGCATTCAACTAACAGAGTTGAACCTTACTTTTGATTGAGCCGTTCTGAAACACTCTTTCTGTAGAATCTGCAATTGGACATGCTAAGTACTAAGAGGCCTACATTGGGAAAAAGAATATCTTCAAATAAAAACTACACAGATGCATTCTGTGAAATTTATTTCTGATCTGTAAATTCAGTTAACAGAGATAAAACATATTTTTGATTGAGCAGTTATGAAACACTTTTTTTGTAGAAAATGCAAGTGGAGATTCGGAGCGCTAAGAGGGTAATAGTGGAAAAAGGAATGTCTTCAAATATAAACTACACAGAATCATTCGGTGAAACTTCTTTCTGATCTGTGCATTCAGCTAACAGAGTTAAACCATACTTTTGATTGAGCAGATCTGAACACTCTTTCTGTAGAAAATGCAACTGGACATTTGGAGCGCTAAGAGCGTAGTAGTGGAAAAAGGAATATATTCAAATATAAACTACACAGAAGCATTCTGTGAAACTTCTTTCTGATCTGAGCATTCAGCTAACAGAGTTAAACCATACTTTTGATTGAGCAGTTTTGAAACACTCTGTCTGTAGAAAATGCAACTGGACATTCGTAGCGCTAAGTGGGTAATAGTGGAAAAAAGAATATGTTCAAATATAAACTACACAGAAGCATTGTATGAAACTTCTTTCTGTTCTGTGCATTCAACTAACAGAGTTGAACCTTACTTTTGATTGAGCCTTTCTGAAACACTCTTTCTGTAGAAACTGCAATTGGACATTCTGAGCGCTAAGAGGCCTATATTGGGAAAAATAATATCTTCAAATAAAAACTACACAGAAGCATTGTGTGAAACTTATTTCTGATATGTTCATTAAGCTAACAGAGTTAAACCATACTTTTGATTGCGCAGTTCTGAACACTCTTTCTGTAGAAAATGCAAGTGGACATTCGGAGCGCTAAGAGTGTAATAGTGGAAAAAGGAATATATTCAAATATAAACTACACAGTAGCATTCTGTGAAAATACTTTCTGTTCTGTGCATTCAACTAACAGAGTTGAACCTTACTTTTGATTGTGCCGTTCTGAAACACTCTTTCTGTAGAAACTGCAATTGGACATTCTGAGCGCTAAGAGGCCTATATTGGGAAACAGAATGTCTACAAATAAAAACTACACAGAAGAATTTTGTGAAACTTCTTTCTGTTCTGTTTGTTCAACTAAAAGAGTTGAACCTTAGTTTTGATTGCGCCCTTCTGAAACACTCTTTCTGTAGAAAATGCAAGTGGAGATTCGGAGCGCTAAGAGGGTAATAGTGGAAAAGGAATGTCTCCAAATATAAACAACACAGAATCATTCTGTGAAACTTCTTTCTGATCTGTGCATTCAGCTAACAGAGTTAAACCATACTTTTGATTGAGCAGATCTGAACACTCTTTCTGTAGAAAATGCAACTGGACATTTGGAGCACTAAGAGAGTAGTAGTGGAAAAAGGAATATATTCAAATATAAACTACACAGAAGCATTCTGTGAAACTTCTCTCTGATCTGAGCATTCAGCTAACAGAGTTAAACCATACTTTTGATTGAGCAGTTTTGAAACACTCTGTCTGTAGAAAATGCAACTGGACATTCGTAGCGCTAAGTGGGTAATAGTGGAAAAAAGAATATGTTCAAATATAAACTACACAGAAGCATTGTATGAAACTTCTTTCTGTTCTGTGCATTCAACTAACAGAGTTGAACCTTACTTTTGATTGAGCCTTTCTGAAACACTCTTTCTGTAGAAACTGCAATTGGACATTCTGAGCGCTAAGAGGCCTCTATTGGGAAAAAAATATCTTCAAATAAAAACTACACAGAATCATTGTGTGAAACTTATTTCTGATATGTTCATTAAGCTAACAGAGTTAAACCATACTTCTGATTGCGCAGTTCTGAACACTCTTCTGTAGAAAATGCAAGTGGACATTCGGAGCGCTAAGAAGGTAATAGTGGAAAAAGGAATATATTCAAATATACACTACACAGTAGCATTCTGTGAAACTTCTTTCTCTTCTGTGCATTCAACTAACAGAGTTGAACCTTACTTTTGATTGAGCCGTTCTGAAACACTCTTTCTGTAGAAACTGCAATTGGACATGCTAAGCGCTAAGAGGCCTATATTGGGAAAAAGAATGTCTACAAATAAAAGCTACACAGAAGAATTGTGTGAAACTTCTTTCTGTTCTGTTTGTTCAACTAAAAGAGTTGAACCTTAGTTTTGATTGAGCCGTTCTGAAACACTCTTTCTGTAGAAAATGCAAGTGGATATTCGGAGCGCTAAGAGGGTAATAGTGGAAAAAGGAATGTCTCCAAATATAAACTACACAGAATCATTCTGTGAAACTACTTTCTGATCTGTGCATTCAGCTAACAGAGTTAAACCATACTTTTGATTGAGCAGACCTGAACACTCTTTCTGTAGAAAATGCAACTGGACATTTGGAGCGCTAAGAGAGTAGTAGTGGAAAAAGGAATATATTCAAATATAAACTACACAGAAGCATTCTGTGAAACTTCTTTCTGATCTGAGCATTCAGCTAACAGAGTTAAACCATACTTTTGATTGAGCAGTTTTGAAACACTCTGTCTGTAGAAAATGCAACTGGACATTCGTAGCGCTAAGTGGGTAATAGTGGAAAAAAGAATATGTTCAAATATAAACTACACAGAAGCATTGTATGAAACTTCTTTCTGTTCTGTGCATTCAACTAACAGAGTTGAACCTTACTTTGATTGAGCCTTTCTGAACACTCTTTCTGTAGAAACTGCAATTGGACATTCTGAGCGCTAAGAGGCCTCTATTGGGAAAAATAATATCTTCAAATAAAAACTACACAGAAGAATTGTGTGAAACTTATTTCTGATATGTTCATTAAGCTAACAGAGTTAAACCATACTTTTGATTGCGCAGTTCTGAACACTCTTTCTGTAGAAAATGCAAGTGGACTTTCGGAGCGCTAAGAGGGTAATAGTGGAAAAAGGAATATATTCAAATATAAACTACACTGTAGCATTCGGTGAAAATTCTTTCTGTTCTGTGCATTCAACTAACAGAGTTGAACCTTACTTTTGATTGAGCCGTTCTGAAACACTCTTTCTGTAGAATCTGCAATTGGACATGCTAAGCGCTAAGAGGCCTACATTGGGAAAAAGAATATCCTCAAATAAAAACTACACAGATGCATTCTGTGAAACTTATTTCTGATCTGTAAATTCAGTTAACAGAGATAAAACATATTTTTGATTGAGCAGTTATGAAACACTCTTTTTGTAGAAAATGCAAGTGGAGATTCGGAGCGCTAAGAGGGTAATAGTGGAAAAAGTAATGTCTTCAAATATAAACTACACAGAATCATTCTGTGAAACTTCTTTCTGATCTGTGCATTCAGCTAACAGAGTTGAACCTTACTTTTGATTGAGCCGTTCTGAAACACTCTTTCTGTAGAAACTGCAATTGGACATGCTAAGCGCTAAGAGGCCTATATTGGGAAAAAGAATGTCTACAAATAAAAGCTACACAGAAGAATTGTGTGAAACTTCTTTCTGTTCTGTTTGTTCAACTAAAAGAGTTGAACCTTAGTTTTGATTGAGCCGTTCTGAAACACTCTTTCTGTAGAAAATGCAAGTGGAGATTCGGAGCGCTAAGAGGGTAATAGTGGAAAAAGGAATGTCTCCAAATATAAACTACACAGAATCATTCTGTGAAACTTCTTTCTGATCTGTGCATTCAGCTAACAGAGTTAAACCATACTTTTGATTGAGCAGACCTGAACACTCTTTCTGTAGAAAATGCAACTGGACATTTGGAGCGCTAAGAGAGTAGTAGTGGAAAAAGGAATATATTCAAATATAAACTACACAGAAGCATTCTGTGAAACTTCTTTCTGATCTGAGCATTCAGCTAACAGAGTTAAACCATACTTTTGATTGAGCAGTTTTGAAACACTCTGTCTGTAGAAAATGCAACTGGACATTCGTAGCTCTAAGTGGGTAATAGTGGAAAAAAGAATATGTTCAAATATAAACTACACAGAAGCATTGTATGAAACTTCTTTCTGTTCTGTGCATTCAACTAACAGAGTTGAACCTTACTTTTGATTCAGCCTTTCTAAACACTCTTTCTGTAGAAACTGCAATTGGACATTCTGAGCGCTAAGAGGCCTCTATTGGGAAAAATAATATCTTCAAATAAAAACTACACAGAAGCATTGTGTGAAACTTATTTCTGATATGTTCATTAAGCTAACAGAGTTAAACCATACTTTTGATTGCGCAGTTCTGAACACTCTTTCTGTAGAAAATGCAAGTGGACATTCGGAGCGCTAAGAGGGTAATAGTGGAAAAAGGAATATATTCAAATATAAACTACACAGTAGCATTCGGTGAAAATTCTTTCTGTTCTGTGCATTCAACTAACAGAGTTGAACCTTACTTTTGATTGAGCCGTTCTGAAACACTCTTTCTGTAGAATCTGCAATTGGACATGCTAAGCGCTAAGAGGCCTACATTGGGAAAAAGAATATCTTCAAATAAAAAATACACAGATGCATTCTGTGAAACTAATTTCTGATCTCTAAATTCAGTTAACAGAGATAAAACATATTTTTGATTGAGCAGTTATGAAACACTCTTTTTGTAGAAAATGCAAGTGGAGATTCGGAGTGATAAGAGGGTAATAGTGGAAAAAGTAATGTCTTCAAATATAAACTACACATAATCATTCTGTGAAACTTCTTTCTGATCTGTGCATTCAGCTAACAGAGTTAAACCATACTTTTGATTGAGCAGATCTGAACACTCTTTCTGTAGAAAATGCAACTGGACATTTGGAGCGCTAAGAGAGTAGTAGTGGAAAAAGGAATATATTCAAATATAAACTACACAGAAGCATTCTGTGAAACTTCTTTCTGATCTGAGCATTCAGCTAACAGAATTAAACCATACTTTTGATTGAGCAGTTTTGAAACACTCTGTCTGTAGAAAATGCAACTGGACATTCGTAGCGCTAAGTGGGTAATAGTGGAAAAAAGAATATGTTCAAATATAAACTACACAGAAGCATTGTATGAAACTTCTTTCTGTTCTGTGCATTCAACTAACAGAGTTGAACCTTACTTTTGATTGAGCCTTTCTGAAACACTCTTTCTGTAGAAACTGCAATTGGACATTCTGAGCGCTAAGAGGCCTCTATTGGGAAAAATAATATCTTCAAATAAAAACTACACAGAAGCATTGTGTGAAACTTATTTCTGATATGTTCATTAAGCTAACAGAGTTAAACCATACTTTTGATTGCGCAGTTCTGAACACTCTTTCTGTTGAAAATGCAAGTGGACATTCGGAGCGCTAAGAGGGTAATAGTGGAAAAAGGAATATATTCAAATATACACTACACAGTAGCATTCTGTGAAACTTCTTTCTGTTCTGTGCATTCAACTAACAGAGTTGAACCTTACTTTTGATTGAGCCGTTCTGAAACACTCTTTCTGTAGAAACTGCAATTGGACATTCTGAGCGCTAAGAGGCCTATATTGGGAAAAAGAATGTCTACAAATAAAAACTACACAGAAAAATTGTGTGAAACTTCTTTCTGTTCTGTTTGTTCAACTAAAAGAGTTGAACCTTAGTTTTGATTGAGCCCTTCTGAAACACTCTTTCTGTAGAAAATGCAAGTGGAGATTCGGAGCGCTAAGAGGGTAATAGTGGAAAAGGAATGTCTCCAAATATAAACTACACAGAATCATTGTGTGAAACTTCTTTCTGATCTGTGCATTCAGCTAACAGAGTTAAACCATACTTTTGATTGAGCAGATCTGAACCCTCTTTCTGTAGAAAATGCAACTGGACATTTTGAGCACTAAGAGAGTAGTAGTGGAAAAAGGAATATATTCAAATATAAACTACACAGAAGCATTCTGTGAAACTTCTCTCTGATCTGAGCATTCAGCTAACAGAGTTAAACCATACTTTTGA
This sequence comes from Symphalangus syndactylus, assembly GCF_028878055.3. Classification (NCBI taxonomy): domain Eukaryota; kingdom Metazoa; phylum Chordata; class Mammalia; order Primates; family Hylobatidae; genus Symphalangus; species Symphalangus syndactylus. The sequence continues at coordinate 71,539,156 of NC_072445.2, read as the reverse complement.
TTGAGCAGTTTTGAAACACTCTGTCTGTAGAAAATGCAACTGGACATTCGTAGCGCTAAGTGGGTAATAGTGGAAAAAAGAATATGTTCAAATATAAACTACAAAGAAGCATTGTATGAAACTTCTTTCTGTTCTGTGCATTCAACTAACAGAGTTGAACCTTACTTTTGATTGAGCCTTTCTGAAACACTCTTTCTGTAGAAACTGCAATTGGACATTCTGAGCGCTAAGAGGCCTCTATTGGGAAAAATAATATCTTCAAATAAAAACTACACAGAAGCATTGTGTGAAACTTATTTCTGATATATTCATTAAGCTAACAGAGTTAAACCATACTTTTGATTGCGCAGTTCTGAACACTCTTTCTGTAGAAAATGCAAGTGGACATTCGGAGCCTTAAGAGGGTAATAGTGGAAAAAGGAATATATTCAAATATACACTACACAGTAGCATTCTGTGAAACTTCTTTCTGTTCTGTGCATTCAACTAACAGAGTTGAACCTTACTTTTGATTGAGCCGTTCTGAAACACTCTTTCTGTAGAAACAGCAATTGGACATGCTAAGCGCTAAGAGGCCTATATTGGGAAAAAGAATGTCTACAAATAAAAGCTACACAGAAGAATTGTGTGAAACTTCATTCTGTTCTGTTTGATCAACTAAAAGAGTTGAACCTTAGTTTTGATTGAGCAGTTATGAAACACTCTTTCTGTAGAAAATGCAAGTGGAGATTCGGAGCGCTAAGAGGGTAATAGTGGAAAAAGGAATGTCTCCAAATATAAACTACACAGAATCATTCTGTGAAACTTCTTTCTGCTCTGTGCATTCAGCTAACAGAGTTAAACCATACTTTTGATTGAGCAGACCTGAACACTCTTTCTGTAGAAAATGCAACTGGACATTTGGAGCGCTAAGAGAGTAGTAGTGGAAAAAGGAATATATTCAAATATAAACTACACAGAAGCATTCTGTGAAACTTCTTTCTGATCTGAGCATTCAGCTAACAGAGTTAAACCATACTTTTGATTGAGCAGTTTTGAAACACTCTGTCTGTAGAAAATGCAACTGGACATTCGTAGCGCTAAGTGGGTAATAGTGGAAAAAAGAATATGTTCAAATATAAACTACACAGAAGCATTGTATGAAACTTCTTTCTGTTCTGTGCATTCAACTAACAGAGTTGAACCTTACTTTGATTGAGCCTTTCTGAACACTCTTTCTGTAGAAAATGCAATTGGACATTCTGAGCGCTAAGAGGCCTCTATTGGGAAAAATAATATCTTCAAATAAAAACTACACAGAAGCATTGTGTGAAACTTATTTCTGATATGTTCATTAAGCTAACAGAGTTAAACCATACTTTTGATTGCGCAGTTCTGAACACTCTTTCTGTAGAAAATGCAAGTGGACATTCGGAGCGCTAAGAGGGTAATAGTGGAAAAAGGAATATATTCAAATATAAACTACACAGTAGCATTCGGTGAAAATTCTTTCTGTTCTGTGCATTCAACTAACAGAGTTGAACCTTACTTTTGATTGAGCCGTTCTGAAACACTCTTTCTGTAGAATCTGCAATTGGACATGCTAAGCGCTAAGAGGCCTACATTGGGAAAAAGAAAATCTTCAAATAAAAACTACACAGATGCATTCTGTGAAACTTATTTCTGATCTGTAAATTCAGTTAACAGAGATAAAACATATTTTTGATTGAGCAGTTATGAAACACTCTTTTTGTAGAAAATGCAAGTGGACATTCGGGGCGCTAAGAGGGTAATAGTGGAAAAAGGAATATATTCAAATATAAACTACACAGTAGCATTCTGTGAAACTTCTTTCTGTTCTGTGCATTCAACTAACAGAGTTGAACCTTACTTTTGATTGAGCCGTTCTGAAACACTCTTTCTGTAGAAACTGCAATTGGACATGCTAAGCGCTAAGAGGCCTATATTGGGAAAAAGAATGTCTACAAATAAAAGCTACACAGAAGAATTGTGTGAAACTTCTTTCTGTTCTGTTTGTTCAACTAAAAGAGTTGAACCTTAGTTTTGATTGAGCCGTTCTGAAACACTCTGTCTGTAGAAAATGCAAGTGGAGATTCGGTGCGCTAAGAGGGTAATAGTGGAAAAAGGAATGTCTCCAAATATAAACTACACAGAATCATTCTGTGAAACTTCTTTCTGATCTGTGCATTCAGCTAACAGAGTTAAACCATACTTTTGATTGAGCAGATCTGAACACTCTTTCTGTAGAAAATGCAACTGGACATTTGGAGCGCTAAGAGAGTAGTAGTGGAAAAAGGAATATATTCAAATATAAACTACACAGAAGCATTCTGTGAAACTTCTTTCTGATCTGAGCATTCAGCTAACAGAGTTAAACCATACTTTTGATTGAGCAGTTTTGAAACACTCTGTCTGTAGAAAATGCAACTGGACATTCGTAGCGCTAAGTGGGTAATAGTGGAAAAAAGAATATGTTCAAATATAAACTACACAGAAGCATTGTATGAAACTTCTTTCTGTTCTGTGCATTCAACTAACAGAGTTGAACCTTACTTTTGATTGAGCCGTTCTGAAACACTCTTTCTGTAGAAACTGCAATTGGACATTCTGAGCGCTAAGAGGCCTATATTGGGAAAAAGAATGTCTACAAATAAAACTACACAGAAGAATTGTGTGAAACTTCTTTCTGTTCTGTTTGTTCAACTAAAAGAGTTGAACCTTAGTTTTGATTGAGCCGTTCTGAAACACTCTTTCTGTAGAAAATGCAAGTGGAGATTCGGTGCGCTAAGAGGGTAATAGTGGAAAAAGGAATGTCTCCAAATATAAACTACACAGAATCATTCTGTGAAACTTCTTTCTGATCTGTGCATTCAGCTAACAGAATTAAACCATACTTTTGATTGAGCAGATCTGAACACTCTTTCTGTAGAAAATGCAACTGGACATTTGGAGCGCTAAGAGAGTAGTAGTGGAAAAAGGAATATATTCAAATATAAACTACACAGAAGCATTCTGTGAAACTTCTTTCTGATCTGAGCATTCAGCTAACAGAGTTAAACCATACTTTTGATTGAGCAGTTTTGAAACACTCTGTCTGTAGAAAATGCAACTGGACATTCGTAGCGCTAAGTGGGTAATAGTGGAAAAAAGAATATGTTCAAATATAAACTACACAGAAGCATTGTATGAAACTTCTTTCTGTTCTGTGCATTCAACTAACAGAGTTGAACCTTACTTTTGATTGAGCGTTTCTGAACACTCTTTCTGTAGAAACTGCAATTGGACATTCTGAGCGCTAAGAGGCCTCTATTGGGAAACATAATATCTTCAAATAAAAACTACACAGAAGCATTGTGTGAAACTTATTTCTGATATGTTCATTAAGCTAACAGAGTTAAACCATACTTTTGATTGCGCAGTTCTGAACACTCTTTCTGTAGAAAATGCAAGTGGACATTCGGAGCGCTAAGAGGGTAATTGTGGAAAAAGGAATATATTCAAATATAAACTACACAGTAGCATTCGGTGAAAATTCTTTCTGTTCTGTGCATTCAACTAACAGAGTTGAACCTTACTTTTGATTGAGCCGTTCTGAAACACTCTTTCTGTAGAATCTGCAATTGGACATGCTAAGCGCTAAGAGGCCTACATTGGGAAAAAGAATATCTTCAAATAAAAACTACACAGATGCATTCTGTGAAACTTATTTCTGATCTGTAAATTCAGTTAACAGAGATAAAACATATTTTTGATTGAGCAGTTATGAAACACTCTTTTTGTAGAAAATGCAAGTGGAGATTCGGAGCGCTAAGGGGGTAATAGTGGAAAAAGGAATGTCTTCAAATATAAACTACACAGAATCATTCGGTGAAACTTCTTTCTGATCTGTGCATTCAGCTAACAGAGTTAAACCATACTTTTGATTGAGCAGATCTGAACACTCTTTCTGTAGAAAATGCAACTGGACATTTGGAGCGCTCAGAGCGTAGTAGTGGAAAAAGGAATATATTCAAATATAAACTACACAGAAGCATTCTGTGAAACTTCTTTCTGATCTGAGCATTCAGCTAACAGAGTTAAACCATACTTTTGATTGAGCAGTTTTGAAACACTCTGTCTGTAGAAAATGCAACTGGACATTCGTAGCGCTAAGTGGGTAATAGTGGAAAAAAGAATATGTTCAAATATAAACTACACAGAAGCATTGTATGAAACACCTTTCTGTTCTGTGCATTCAACTAACAGAGTTGAACCTTACTTTTGATTGAGCCGTTCTGAAACACTCTTTCTGTAGAAACTGCAATTGGACATTCTGAGCGCTAAGAGGCCTATATTGGGTAAAATAATATCTTCAAATAAAAACTACACAGAAGCATTGCGTGAAACTTACTTCTGATATGATCATTAAGCTAACAGAGTTAAACCATACTTTTGATTGCGCAGTTCTGAACACTCTTTCTGTAGAAAATGCAAGTGGACATTCGGAGCGCTAAGAGGGAAATAGTGGAAAAAGGAATATATTCAAATATAAACTACACTGTAGCATTCTGTGAAAATACGTTCTGTTCTGTGCATTCAACTAACAGAGTTGAACCTTACTTTTGATTGAGCCGTTCTGAAACACTCTTTCTGTAGAAACTGCAATTGGAAATTCTGAGCGCTAAGAGGCCTATACTGGGAAAAACAATGTCTACAAATAAAAACTACACAGAAGAATTGTGTGAAACTTCTTTCTGTTCTGTTTGTTCAACTAAAAGAGTTGAACCTTAGTTTTGATTGAGCCGTTCTGAAACACTCTTTCTGTAGAAAATGCAAGTGGAGATTCGGAGCGCTAAGAGGGTAATAGTGGAAAAAGGAATGTCTCCAAATATAAACTACACAGAATCATTCTGTGATACTTCTTTCTGATCTGTGCATTCAGCTAACAGAGCTAAACCATACTTTTGATTGAGCAGATCTGAACACTCTTTCTGTAGAAAATGCAACTGGACATTTGGAGCGCTAAGAGAGTAGTAGTGGAAAAAGGAATATATTCAAATATAAACTACACAGAAGCATTCTGTGAAACTTCTCTCTGATCTGAGCATTCAGCTAACAGAGTTAAACCATACTTTTGATTGAGCAGTTTTGAAACACTCTGTCTGTAGAAAATGCAACTGGACATTCGTAGCGCTAAGTGGGGAATAGTGGAAAAAAGACTATGTTCAAATATAAACTACACAGAAGCATTGTATGAAACTTCTTTCTGTTCTGTGCATTCAACTAACAGAGTTGAACCTTACTTTTGATTGAGCCTTTCTGAAACACTCTTTCTGTAGAAACTGCAATTGGACATTCTGAGCGCTAAGAGGCCTCTATTGGGAAAAATAATATCTTCAAATATAAACTACACAGAAGCATTGTGTGAAACTTATTTCTGATATGTTCATTAAGCTAACAGAGTTAATCCATACTTTTGATTGCGCAGTTCTGAACACTCTTTCTGTAGAAAATGCAAGTGGACATTCGGAGCGCTAAGAGGGTAATAGTGGAAAAAGGAATATATTCAAATATAAACTACACAGTAGCATTCTGTGAAAATTCTTTCTGTTCCGTGCATTCAACTAACAGAGTTGAACCTTACTTTTGATTGAGCCGTTCTGAAACACTCTTTCTGGAGAAACTGCAATTGGACATGCTAAGCGCTAAGAGGCCTACATTGGGAAAAAGAATATCTTCAAATAAAAACTACACAGATGCATTCTGTGAAACTTATTTCTGATCTGTAAATTCAGTTAACAGAGATAAAACATATTTTTGATTGAGCAGTTATGAAACACTCTTTATGTAGAAAATGCAAGGGGAGATTCGGAGCGCTAAGAGGGTAATAGTGGAAAAAGGAATGTCTTCAAATATAAACTACACAGAATCATTTGGTGAAACTTCTTTCTGATCTGAGCATTCAGCTAACAGAGTTAAACCATACTTTTTATTGAGCAGTTTTGAAACACTCTGTCTGTAGAAAATGCAACTGGATATTCGTAGCGCTAAGTGGGTAACAGAGGAAAAAAGAATATGTTCAAATATAAACTACACAGAAGCATTGTATGAAACTTCTTTCTGTTCTGTGCATTCAACTAACAGAGTTGAACCTTACTTTTGATTGAGCCGTTCTGAAACACTCTTTCTGTAGAAACTGCAATTGGACATTCTGAGCGCTAAGAGGCCTATATTGGGAAAAAGAATGTCTACAAATAAAAACTACACAGAAGAATTGTGTGAAACTTCTTTCTGTTCTGTTTGTTCAACTAAAAGAGTTGAACTTAGCTTTGATTGAGCCGTTCTGAAACACTCTTTCTGTAGAAAATGCAAGTGGAGATTCGGAGCGCTAAGAGGGTAATAGTGGAAAAGGAATGTCTCCAAATATAAACTACTCAGAATCATTCTGTGAAACTTCTTTCTGATCTGTGCATTCAGCTAACAGAGTTAAACCATACTTTTGATTGAGCAGATCTGAACACTCTTTCTGTAGAAAATGCAACTGGACATTTGGAGGGCTAAGAGAGTAGTAGTGGAAAAAGGAATATATTCAAATATAAACTACACAAAAGCATTCTGTGAAACTTCTCTCTGATCTGACGATTCAGGTAACAGAGTTAAACCATACTTTTGATTGAGCAGTTTTGAAACACTCTGTCTGTAGAAAATGCAACTGGACATTCGTAGCACTAAGTGGGTAATAGTGGAAAAAAGAATATGTTCAAATATAAACTACACAGAAGCATTGTATGAAACTTCTTTCTGTTCTGTGCATTCAACTAACAGAGTTGAACCTTACATTTGATTGAGCCTTTCTGAAACACTCTTTCTGTAGAAACTGCAATTGGACATTCTGAGCGCTAAGAGGCCTCTATTGGGAAAAATAATACCTTCAAATAAAAACTACGCAGAAGCATTGTGTGAAACTTATTTCTGATATGTTCATTAAGCTAACAGAGTTAAACCATACTTTTGATTGCGCAGTTCTGAACACTCTTTCTGTAGAAAATGCAACTGGACATTCGGAGCGCTAAGAGGGTAATAGTAGAAAAAGGAATATATTCAAATATAAACTACACAGTAGCATTCTGTGAAACTTTTTTCTGTTCTGTGCATTCAACTAACAGAGTTGAACCTTACTTTTGATTGAGCCGTTCTGAAACACTCTTTCTGTAGAAACTGCAATTGGACATGCTAAGCGCTAAGAGGCCTATATTGGGAAAAAGAATGTCTACAAATAAAAGCTACACAGAAGAATTGTGTGAAACTTCTTTCTGTTCTGTTTGTTCAACTAAAAGAGTTGAACCTTAGTTTTGATTGAGCCGTTTTGAAACACTCTTTCTGTAGAAAATGCAAGTGGAGATTCGGAGGGCTAAGAGGGTAATAGTCGAAAAAGGAATGTCTCCAAATATAAACTACACAGAATCATTCTGTGAAACTTCTTTCTGATCTGTGCATTCAGCTAACAGAGTTAAAAAACACTTTTGATTGAGCAGATCTGAACACTCTTTCTGTAGAAAATGCAACTGGACATTTGGAGCGCTAAGAGAGTAGTAGTGGAAAAAGGAATATATTCAAATATAAACTACACAGAAGCATTCTGTGAAACTTCTTTCTGATCTGAGCATTCAGCTAACAGAGTTAAACCATACTTTTGATTGAGCAGTTTTGAAACACTCTGTCTGTAGAAAATGCAAGTGGACATTCGTAGCGCTAAGTGGGTAATAGTGGAAAAAAGAACATGTTCAAATATAAACTACACAGAAGCATTGTATGAAACTTCTTTCTGTTCTGTGCATTCAACTAACAGAGTTGAACCTTACTTTTGATTGAGCCTTTCTGAAACACTCTTTCTGTAGAAACTGCAATTGGACATTCTGAGCGCTAAGAGGCCTATATTGGGAAAAATAATATCTTCAAATAAAAACTACACAGAAGCATTGTGTGAAACGTATTTCTGATATGTTCATTAAGCTAACAGAGTTAAACCATACTTTTGATTGCGCAGTTCTGAACACTCTTTCTGTAGAAAATTCAAGTGGACATTCGGAGCGCTAAGAGGGTAATAGTGGAAAAAGGAATATATTCAAATATAAACTACACAGTAGCATTCTGTGAAAATACTTTCTGTTCTGTGCATTCAACTAACAGAGTTGAACCTTACTTTTGATTGAGCCGTTCTGAAACACTCTTTCTGTAGAATCTGCAATTGGACATGCTATGTGCTAAGAGGCCTACATTGGGAAAAAGAATATCTTCAAATAAAAACTACAAAGATGCATTCTGTGAAACTTATTTCTGATCTGTAAATTCAGTTAACAGAGATAAAACATATTTTTGATTGAGCAGTTATGAAACACTCTTTTTGTAGAAAATGCTAGTGGAGATTCGGAGCGCTTAGTGGGTAATAGTGGAAAAAGTAATGTCTTCAAATATAAACTACACAGAATCATTCGGTGAAACTTCTTTCTGATCTGAGCATTCAGCTAACAGAGTTAAACCATACTTTTGATTGAGCAATTTAGAAACACTCTGTCTGTAGAAAATGCAACTGGACATTCGTAGCGCTAAGTGGGTAATAGTGGAAAAAAGAATATGTTCAAATATAAACTACACAGAAGCATTGTATGAAACTTCTTTCTGTTCTGTGCATTCAACTAACAGAGTTGAACCTTACTTTTGATTGAGCCGTTCTGAAACACTCTTTCTGTAGAAAATGCAATTGGACATTCTGAGCGCTAAGAGGCCTATATTGGGAAAAAGAATGTCTACAAATAAAAACTACACAGAAGAATTGTGTGAAACTTCTTTCTGTTCTGTTTGCTCAACTAAAAGAGTTGAACCTTAGTTTTCATTGAGCCGTTCTGAAACACTCTTTCTGTAGAAAATGCAAGTGGAGATTCGGAGCGCTAAGAGGGTAATAGTGGAAAAGGAATGTCTCCAAATATAAACTACACAGAATCATTCTGTGAAACTTCTTTCTGATCTGTGCATTCAGCTAACAGTGTTAAACCATACTTTTGATTGAGCAGATCTGAACACTCTTTCTGTAGAAAATGCAACTGGACATTTGGAGCGCTAAGAGCGTAGTAGTGGAAAAAGGAATATATTCAAAGATAAACTACACAGAAGCATTCTGTGAAACTTCTTTCTGATCTGAGCATTCAGCTAACAGAGTTAAACCATACTTTTGATTGAGCAGTTTTGAAACACTCTGTCTGTAGAAAATGCAACTGGACATTCGTAGCACTAAGTGGGTAATAGTGGAAAAAAGAATATGTTCAAATATAAACTATACAGAAGCATTGTATGAAACTTCTTTCTGTTCTGTGCATTCAACTAACAGAGTTGAACCTTACTTTTGATTGAGCCGTTCTGAAACACTCTTTCTGTAGAAACTGCAATTGGAAATTCTGAGCGCTAAGAGGCCTATACTGGGAAAAAGAATGTCTACAAATAAAAACTACACAGAAGAATTGTGTGAAACTTCTTTCTGTTCTGTTTGTTCAACTAAAAGAGTTGAACCTTAGTTTTGATTGAGCCGTTCTGAAACACTCTTTCTGTAGAAAATGCAAGTGGAGATTCGGAGCGCTAAGAGGGTAATAGTGGAAAAAGGAATGTCTCCAAATATAAACTACACAGAATCATTCTGTGATACTTCTTTCTGATCTGTGCATTCAGCTAACAGAGCTAAACCATACTTTTGATTGAGCAGATCTGAACACTCTTTCTGTAGAAAATGCAACTGGACATTTGGAGCGCTAAGAGAGTAGTAGTGGAAAAAGGAATATATTCAAATATAAACTACACAGAAGCATTCTGTGAAACTTCTCTCTGATCTGAGCATTCAGCTAACAGAGTTAAACCATACTTTTGATTGAGCAGTTTTGAAACACTCTGTCTGTAGAAAATGCAACTGGACATTCGTAGCGCTAAGTGGGTAATAGTGGAAAAAAGAATATGTTCAAATATAAACTACACAGAAGCATTGTATGAAACTTCTTTCTGTTCTGTGCATTCAACTAACAGAGTTGAACCTTACTTTTGATTGAGCCTTTCTGAAACACTCTTTCTGTAGAAACTGCAATTGGACATTCTGAGCGCTAAGAGGCCTCTATTGGGAAAAATAATATCTTCAAATATAAACTACACAGAAGCATTGTGTGAAACTTATTTCTGATATGTTCATTAAGCTAACAGAGTTAATCCATACTTTTGATTGCGCAGTTCTGAACACTCTTTCTGTAGAAAATGCAAGTGGACATTCGGAGCGCTAAGAGGGTAATAGTGGAAAAAGGAATATATTCAAATATAAACTACACAGTAGCATTCTGTGAAAATTCTTTCTGTTCCGTGCATTCAACTAACAGAGTTGAACCTTACTTTTGATTGAGCCGTTCTGAAACACTCTTTCTGGAGAAACTGCAATTGGACATGCTAAGCGCTAAGAGGCCTACATTGGGAAAAAGAATATCTTCAAATAAAAACTACACAGATGCATTCTGTGAAACTTATTTCTGATCTGTAAATTCAGTTAACAGAGATAAAACATATTTTTGATTGAGCAGTTATGAAACACTCTTTTTGTAGAAAATGCAAGGGGAGATTCGGAGCGCTAAGTGGGTAATAGTGGAAAAAGGAATGTCTCCAAATATAAACTACACAGAATCATTCGGTGAAACTTCTTTCTGATCTGTGCATTCAGCTAACAGAGTTAAACCATACTTTTGATTGAGCAGATCTGAACACTCTTTCTGTAGAAAATGCAACTGGACATTTGGAGCGCTAAGAGCGTAGTAGTGGAAAAAGGAATATATTCAAATATAAACTACACAGAAGCATTCTGTGAAACTTCTTTCTGATCTGAGCATTCAGCTAACAGAGTTAAACCATAATTTTGATTGAGCAGTTTTGAAACACTCTGTCTGTAGAAAATGCAACTGGACATTCGTAGCGCTAAGTGGGTAATAGTGGAAAAAAGAATATGTTCAAATATAAACTACACAGAAGCATTGTATGAAACTTCTTTCTGTTCTGTGCATTCAACTAACAGAGTTGAACCTTACTTTTGATTGAGCCTTTCTGAAACACTCTTTCTGTAGAAACTGCAATTGGATATTCTGAGCGCTAAGAGGCCTATATTGGGAAAAATAATATCTTCAAATAAAAACTACACAGAAGCATTGTGTGAAACTTATTTCTGATATGTTCATTAAGCTAACAGAGTTAAACCATACTTTTGATTGCGCAGTTCTGAACACTCTTTCTGTAGAAAATGCAAGTGGACATTCGGAGCGCTAAGAGGGTAATAGTGGAAAAAGGAATATATTCAAATATAAACTACACAGTAGCATTCTGTGAAAATACTTTCTGTTCTGTGCATTCAACTAACAGAGTTGAACCTTACTTTTGATTGAGCCGTTCTAAAACACTCTTTCTGTAGAATCTGCAATTGGACATGCTATGTGCTAAGAGGCCTACATTGGGAAAAAAATATCTTCAAATAAAAACTACAAAGATGCATTCTGTGAAACTTATTTCTGATCTGTAAATTCAGTTAACAGAGATAAAACATATTTTTGATTGAGCAGTTATGAAACACTCTTCTTGTAGAAAATGCTAGTGGAGATTCGGAGCGCTAAGAGGGTAATAGTGGAAAAAGGGATGTCTTCAAATATAAACTACACAGAATCATTTGGTGAAACTTCTTTCTGATCTGAGCATTCAGCTAACAGAGTTAAACCATACTTTTTATTGAGCAGTTTTGAAACACTCTGTCTGTAGAAAATGCAACTGGACATTCGTAGCGCTAAGTGGGTAATAGTGGAAAAAAGAATATGTTCAAATATAAACTACACAGAAGCATTGTATGAAACTTCTTTCTGTTCTGTGCATTCAACTAACAGAGTTGAACCTTACTTTTGATTGAGCCGTTCTGAAACACTCTTTCTGTAGAAACTGCAATTGGACATTCTGAGCGCTAAGAGGCCTATATTGGGAAAAAGAATGTCTACAAATAAAAACTACACAGAAGAATTGTGTGAAACTTCTTTCTGTTCTGTTTGTTCAACTAAAAGAGTTGAACCTTAGTTTTGATTGAGCCGTTCTGAAACACTTTTTCTGTAGAAAATGCAAGTGCAGATTCGGAGCGCTAAGAGGGTAATAGTGGAAAAGGAATGTCTCCAAATATAAACTACTCAGAATCATTCTGTGAAACTTCTTTCTGATCTGTGCATTCAGCTAACAGAGTTAAACCATACTTTTGATTGAGCAGATCTGAACACTCTTTCTGTAGAAAATGCAACTGGACATTTGGAGGGCTAAGAGAGTAGTAGTGGAAAAAGGAATATATTCAAATATAAACTACACAGAAGCATTCTGTGAAACTTCTCTCTGATCTGAGGATTCAGCTAACAGAGTTAAACCATACTTTTGATTGAGCAGTTTTGAAACACTCTGTCTGTAGAAAATGCAACTGGACATTCGTAGCGCTAAGTGGGTAATAGTGGAAAAAAGAATATGTTCAAATATAAACTACACAGAAGCATTGTATGAAACTTCTTTCTGTTCTGTGCATTCAACTAACAGAGTTGAACCTTACTTTTGATTGAGCCTTTCTGAAACACTCTTTCTGTAGAAACTGCAATTGGACATTCTGAGCGCTAAGAGGCCTCTATTGGGAAAAATAATACCTTCAAATAAAAACTACGCAGAAGCATTGTGTGAAACTTATTTCTGATATGTTCATTAAGCTAACAGAGTTAAACCATACTTTTGATTGCGCAGTTCTGAACACTCTTTCTGTAGAAAATGCAAGTGGACATTCGGAGCGCTAAGAGGGTAATAGTAGAAAAAGGAATATATTCAAATATAAACTACACAGTAGCATTCTGTGAAACTTTTTTCTGTTCTGTGCATTCAACTAACAGAGTTGAACCTTACTTTTGATTGAGCCGTTCTGATACACTCTTTCTGTAGAAACTGCAATTGGACATGCTAAGCGCTAAGAGGCCTATATTGGGAAAAAGAATGTCTACAAATAAAAGCTACACAGAAGAATTGTGTGAAACTTCTTTCTGTTCTGTTTGTTCAACTAAAAGAGTTGAACCTTAGTTTTGATTGAGCCGTTTTGAAACACTCTTTCTGTAGAAAATGCAAGTGGAGATTCGGAGGGCTAAGAGGGTAATAGTCGAAAAAGGAATGTCTCCAAATATAAACTACACAGAATCATTCTGTGAAACTTCTTTCTGATCTGTGCATTCAGCTAACAGAGTTAAAAAACACTTTTGATTGAGCAGATCTGAACACTCTTTCTGTAGAAAATGCAACTGGACATTTGGAGCGCTAAGAGAGTAGTAGTGGAAAAAGGAATATATTCAAATATAAACTACACAGAAGCATTCTGTGAAACTTCTTTCTGATCTGAGCATTCAGCTAACAGAGTTAAACCATACTTTTGATTGAGCAGTTTTGAAACACTCTGTCTGTAGAAAATGCAACTGGACATTCGTAGCGCTAAGTGGGTAATAGTGGAAAAAAAACATGTTCAAATATAAACTACACAGAAGCATTGTATGAAACTTCTTTCTGTTCTGTGCATTCAACTAACAGAGTTGAACCTTACTTTTGATTGAGCCTTTCTGAAACACTCTTTCTGTAGAAACTGCAATTGGACATTCTGAGCGCTAAGAGGCCTATATTGGGAAAAATAATATCTTCAAATAAAAACTACACAGAAGCATTGTGTGAAACGTATTTCTGATATGTTCATTAAGCTAACAGAGTTAAACCATACTTTTGATTGCGCAGTTCTGAACACTCTTTCTGTAGAAAATTCAAGTGGTCATTCGGAGCGCTAAGAGGGTAATAGTGGAAAAAGGAATATATTCAAATATAAACTACACAGTAGCATTCTGTGAAAATTCTTTCTGTTCTGTGCATTCAACTAACAGAGTTGAACCTTACTTTTGATTGAGCCGTTCTGAAACACTCTTTCTGTAGAATCTGCAATTGGACATGCTATGTGCTAAGAGGCCTACATTGGGAAAAAGAATATCTTCAAATAAAAACTACAAAGATGCATTCTGTGAAACTTATTTCTGATCTGTAAATTCAGTTAACAGAGATAAAACATATTTTTGATTGAGCAGTTATGAAACACTCTTTTTGTAGAAAATGCTAGTGGAGATTCGGAGCGCTAAGTGGGTAATAGTGGAAAAAGGAATGTCTTCAAATATAAACTACACAGAATCATTCGGTGAAACTTCTTTCTGATCTGAGCATTCAGCTAACAGAGTTAAACCATACTTTTGATTGAGCAATTTAGAAACACTCTGTCTGTAGAAAATGCAACTGGACATTCGTAGCGCTAAGTGGGTAATAGTGGAAAAAAGAATATGTTCAAATATAAACTACACAGAAGCATTGTATGAAACTTCTTTCTGTTCTGTGCATTCAACTAACAGAGTTGAACCTTACTTTTGATTGAGCCGTTCTGAAACACTCTTTCTGTAGAAAATGCAATTGGACATTCTGAGCGCTAAGAGGCCTATATTGGGAAAAAGAATGTCTACAAATAAAAACTACACAGAAGAATTGTGTGAAACTTCTTTCTGTTCTGTTTGTTCAACTAAAAGATTTGAACCTTAGTTTTGATTGAGCCGTTCTGAAACACTCTTTCTGTAGAAAATGCAAGTGGAGATTCGGAGCGCTAAGAGGGTAATAGTGGAAAAGGAATGTCTCCAAATATAAACTACACAGAATCATTCTGTGAAACTTCTTTCTGATCTGTGCATTCAGCTAACAGTGTTAAACCATACTTTTGATTGAGCAGATCTGAACACTCTTTCTGTAGAAAATGCAACTGGACATTTGGAGCGCTAAGATAGTAGTAGTGGAAAAAGGAATATATTCAAATATAAACTACACAGAAGCATTCTGTGAAACTTCTCTCTGATCTGAGGATTCAGCTAACAGAGTTAAACCATACTTTTGATTGAGCAGTTTTGAAACACTCTGTCTGTAGAAAATGCAACTGGACATTCGTAGCGCTAAGTGGGTAATAGTGGAAAAAAGAATATGTTCAAATATAAACTACACAGAAGCATTGTATGAAACTTCTTTCTGTTCTGTGCATTCAACTAACAGAGTTGAACCTTACTTTTGATTGAGCCTTTCTGAAACACTCTTTCTGTAGAAACTGCAATTGGACATTCTGAGCGCTAAGAGGCCTCTATTGGGAAAAATAATACCTTCAAATAAAAACTACGCAGAAGCATTGTGTGAAACTTATTTCTGATATGTTCATTAAGCTAACAGAGTTAAACCATACTTTTGATTGCGCAGTTCTGAACACTTTTTCTGTAGAAAATGCAAGTGGACATTCGGAGCGCTAAGAGGGTAATAGTAGAAAAAGGAATATATTCAAATATAAACTACACAGTAGCATTCTGTGAAACTTTTTTCTGTTCTGTGCATTCAACTAACAGAGTTGAACCTTGCTTTTGATTGAGCCGTTCTGAAACACTCTTTCTGTAGAAACTTCAATTGGACATGCTAAGCGCTAAGAGGCCTATATTGGGAAAAAGAATGTCTACAAATAAAAGCTACACAGAAGAATTGTGTGAAACTTCTTTCTGTTCTGTTTGTTCAACTAAAAGGGTTGAACCTTAGTTTTGATTGAGCCGTTTTGAAACACTCTTTCTGTAGAAAATGCAAGTGGAGATTCGGAGCGCTAAGAGGGTAATAGTCGAAAAAGGAATGTCTCCAAATGTAAACTACACAGAATCATTCTGTGAAACTTCTTTCTGATCTGTGCATTCAGCTAACAGAGTTAAACCACACTTTTGATTGAGCAGATCTGAACACTCTTTCTGTAGAAAATGCAACTGGACATTTGGAGCGCTAAGAGAGTAGTAGTGGAAAAAGGAATATATTCAAATATAAACTACACAGAAGCATTCTGTGAAACTTCTTTCTGATCTGAGCATTCAGCTAACAGAGTTAAACCATACTTTTGATTGAGCAGTTTTGAAACACTCTGTCTGTAGAAAATGCAACTGGACATTCGTAGCGCTAAGTGGGTAATAGTGGAAAAAAGAACATGTTCAAATATAAACTACACAGAAGCATTGTATGAAACTTCTTTCTGTTCTGTGCATTCAACTAACAGAGTTGAACCTTACTTTTGATTGAGCCTTTCTGAAACACTCTTTCTGTAGAAACTGCAATTGGACATTCTGAGCGCTAAGAGGCCTATATTGGGAAAAATAATATCTTCAAATAAAAACTACACAGAAGCATTGTGTGAAACGTATTTCTGATATGTTCATTAAGCTAACAGAGTTAAACCATACTTTTGATTGCGCAGTTCTGAACACTCTTTCTGTAGAAAATGCAAGTGTACATTCGGAGCGCTAAGAGGGTAATAGTGGAAAAAGGAATATATTCAAATATAAACTACACAGTAGCATTCTGTGAAAATACTTTCTGCTCTGTGCATTCAACTAACAGAGTTGAACCTTACTTTTGATTGAGCCGTTCTGAAACACTCTTTCTGTAGAATCTGCAATTGGACATGCTATGTGCTAAGAGGCCTACATTGGGAAAAAGAATATCTTCAAATAAAAACTACAAAGATGCATTCTGTGAAACTTATTTCTGATCTGTAAATTCAGTTAACAGAGATAAAACATATTTTTGATTGAGCAGTTATGAAACACTCTTTTTGTAGAAAATGCTAGTGGAGATTCGGAGCGCTAAGTGGGTAATAGTGGAAAAAGGAATGTCTTCAAATATAAACTACACAGAATCATTCGGTGAAACTTCTTTCTGATCTGAGCATTCAGCTAACAGAGTTAAACCATACTTTTGATTGAGCAGTTTAGAAACACTCTGTCTGTAGAAAATGCAACTGGACATTCGTAGCGCTAAGTGGGTAATAGTGGAAAAAAGAATATGTTCAAATATAAACTACACAGAAGCATTGTATGAAACTTCTTTCTGTTCTGTGCATTCAACTAACAGAGTTGAACCTTACTTTTGATTGAGCCGTTCTGAAACACTCTTTCTGTAGAAACTGCAATTGGACATTCTGAGCGCTAAGAGGCCTATATTGGGAAAAAGAATGTCTACAAATAAAAACTACACAGAAGAATTGTGTGAAACTTCTTTCTGTTCTGTTTGTTCAACTAAAAGAGTTGAACCTTAGTTTTGATTGAGCCGTTCTGAAACACTCTTTCTGTAGAAAATGCAAGTGGAGATTCGGAGCGCTAAGAGGGTAATAGTGGAAAAAGGAATGTCTCCAAATATAAACTACACAGAATCATTCTGTGAAACTTCTTTCTGATCTGTGCATTCAGCTAACAGAGTTAAACCATACTTTTGATTGAGCAGATCTGAACACTCTTTCTGTAGAAAATGCAACTGGACATTTGGAGCGCTAAGAGAGTAGTAGTGGAAAAAGGAATATATTCAAATATAAACTACACAGAAGCATTCTGTGAAACTTCTTTCTGATCTGAGCATTCAGCTAACAGAGTTAAACCATACTTTTGATTGAGCAGTTTTGAAACACTCTGTCTGTATAAAATGCAACTGGACATTCGTAGCGCTAAGTGGGTAATAGTGGAAAAAAGAATATGTTCAAATATAAACTACACAGAAGCATTGTATGAAACTTCTTTCTGTTCTGTGCATTCAACTAACAGAGTTGAACCTTACTTTTGATTGAGCCGTTCTGAAACACTCTTTCTGTAGAAACTGCAATTGGACATTCTGAGCGCTAAGAGGCCTATATTGGGAAAAAGAATGTCTACAAATAAAAACTACACAGAAGAATTGTGTGAAACTTCTTTCTGTTCTGTTTGTTCAACTAAAAGAGTTGAACCTTAGTTTTGATTGAGCCGTTCTGAAACACTCTTTCTGTAGAAAATGCAAGTGGAGATTCGGAGCGCTAAGAGGGTATTAGTGGAAAAAGGAATGTCTCCAAATATAAACTACACAGAATCATTCTGTGAAACTTCTTTCTGATCTCTGCATTCAGCTAACAGTGTTAAACCATACTTTTGATTGAGCAGATCTGAACACTCTTTCTGTAGAAAATGCAAGTGGACATTCGGAGCGCTAAGAGGGTAATAGTAGAAAAAGGAATATATTCAAATATAAACTACACAGTAGCATTCTGTGAAACTTTTTTCTGTTCTGTGCATTCAACTAACAGAGTTGAACCTTACTTTTGATTGAGCCGTTCTGAAACACTCTTTCTGTAGAAACTGCAATTGGACATGCTAAGCGCTAAGAGGCCTATATTGGGAAAAAGAATGTCTACAAATAAAAGCTACACAGAAGAATTGTGTGAAACTTCTTTCTGTTCGGTTTGTTCAACTAAAAGAGTTGAACCTTAGTTTTGATTGAGCCGTTTTGAAACACTCTTTCTGTAGAAAATGCAAGTGGAGATTCGGAGCGCTAAGAGGGTAATAGTCGAAAAAGGAATGTCTCCAAATGTAAACTACACAGAATCATTCTGTGAAACTTCTTTCTGATCTGTGCATTCAGCTAACAGAGTTAAACCACACTTTTGATTGAGCAGATCTGAACACTCTTTCTGTAGAAAATGCAACTGGACATTTGGAGCGCTAAGAGAGTAGTAGTGGAAAAAGGAATATATTCAAATATAAACTACACAGAAGCATTCTGTGAAACTTCTTTCTGATCTGAGCATTCAGCTAACAGAGTTAAACCATACTTTTGATTGAGCAGTTTTGAAACACTCTGTCTGTAGAAAATGCAACTGGACATTCGTAGCGCTAAGTGGGTAATAGTGGAAAAAAGAATATGTTCAAATATAAACTACACAGAAGCATTGTATGAAACTTCTTTCTGTTCTGTGCATTCAACTAACAGAGTTGAACCTTACTTTTGATTGAGCCGTTCTGAAACACTCTTTCTGTAGAAACTGCAATTGGACATTCTGAGCGCTAAGAGGCCTATATTGGGAAAAAGAATGTCTACAAATAAAAACTACACAGAAGAATTGTGTGAAACTTCTTTCTGTTCTGTTTGTTCAACTAAAAGAGTTGAACCTTAGTTTTGATTGAGCCGTTCTGAAACACTCTTTCTGTAGAAAATGCAAGTGGAGATTCGGAGCGCTAAGAGGGTATTAGTGGAAAAAGGAATGTCTCCAAATATAAACTACACAGAATCATTCTGTGAAACTTCTTTCTGATCTCTGCATTCAGCTAACAGTGTTAAACCATACTTTTGATTGAGCAGATCTGAACACTCTTTCTGTAGAAAATGCAAGTGGACATTCGGAGCGCTAAGAGGGTAATAGTAGAAAAAGGAATATATTCAAATATAAACTACACAGTAGCATTCTGTGAAACTTTTTTCTGTTCTGTGCATTCAACTAACAGAGTTGAACCTTACTTTTGATTGAGCCGTTCTGAAACACTCTTTCTGTAGAAACTGCAATTGGACATGCTAAGCGCTAAGAGGCCTATATTGGGAAAAAGAATGTCTACAAATAAAAGCTACACAGAAGAATTGTGTGAAACTTCTTTCTGTTCGGTTTGTTCAACTAAAAGAGTTGAACCTTAGTTTTGATTGAGCCGTTTTGAAACACTCTTTCTGTAGAAAATGCAAGTGGAGATTCGGAGCGCTAAGAGGGTAATAGTCGAAAAAGGAATGTCTCCAAATGTAAACTACACAGAATCATTCTGTGAAACTTCTTTCTGATCTGTGCATTCAGCTAACAGAGTTAAACCACACTTTTGATTGAGCAGATCTGAACACTCTTTCTGTAGAAAATGCAACTGGACATTTGGAGCGCTAAGAGAGTAGTAGTGGAAAAAGGAATATATTCAAATATAAACTACACAGAAGCATTCTGTGAAACTTCTTTCTGATCTGAGCATTCAGCTAACAGAGTTAAACCATACTTTTGATTGAGCAGTTTTGAAACACTCTGTCTGTAGAAAATGCAACTGGACATTCGTAGCGCTAAGTGGGTAATAGTGGAAAAAAGAATATGTTCAAATATAAACTACACAGAAGCATTGTATGAAACTTCTTTCTGTTCTGTGCATTCAACTAACAGAGTTGAACCTTACTTTTGATTGAGCCGTTCTGAAACACTCTTTCTGTAGAAACTGCAATTGGACATTCTGAGCGCTAAGAGGCCTATATTGGGAAAAAGAATGTCTACAAATAAAAACTACACAGAAGAATTGTGTGAAACTTCTTTCTGTTCTGTTTGTTCAACTAAAAGAGTTGAACCTTAGTTTTGATTGAGCCGTTCTGAAACACTCTTTCTGTAGAAAATGCAAGTGGAGATTCGGAGTGCTAAGAGGGTATTAGTGGAAAAAGGAATGTCTCCAAATATAAACTACACAGAATCATTCTGTGAAACTTCTTTCTGATCTGTGCATTCAGCTAACAGAGTTAAACCATACTTTTGATTGAGCAGATCTGAACACTCTTTCTGTACAAAATGCAACTGGACATTTGGAGCGCTAAGAGAGTAGTAGTGGAAAAAGGAATATATTCAAATATAAACTACACAGAAGCATTCTGTGAAACTTCTTTCTGATCTGAGCATTCAGCTAACAGAGTTAAACCATACTTTTGATTGAGCAGTTTTGAAACACTCTGTCTGTAGAAAATGCAACTGGACATTCGTAGCGCTAAGTGGGTAATAGTGGAAAAAAGAATATGTTCAAATATAAACTACACAGAAGCATTGTATGAAACTTCTTTCTGTTCTGTGCATTCAACTAACAGAGTTGAACCTTACTTTTGATTGAGCCGTTCTGAAACACTCTTTCTGTAGAAACTGCAATTGGACATTCTGAGCGCTAAGAGGCCTATATTGGGAAAAAGAATGTCTACAAATAAAAACTACACAGAAGAATTGTGTGAAACTTCTTTCTGTTCTGTTTGTTCAACTAAAAGAGTTGAACCTT
This sequence comes from Symphalangus syndactylus, assembly GCF_028878055.3. Classification (NCBI taxonomy): domain Eukaryota; kingdom Metazoa; phylum Chordata; class Mammalia; order Primates; family Hylobatidae; genus Symphalangus; species Symphalangus syndactylus. Next base: position 71,518,175 of record NC_072445.2, on the reverse strand, counting down.
AGTTTTGATTGAGCCGTTCTGAAACACTCTTTCTGTAGAAAATGCAAGTGGAGATTCGGAGTGCTAAGAGGGTATTAGTGGAAAAAGGAATGTCTCCAAATATAAACTACACAGAATCATTCTGTGAAACTTCTTTCTGATCTGTGCATTCAGCTAACAGTGTTAAACCATACTTTTGATTGAGCAGATTTGAACACTCTTTCTGTAGAAAATGCAACTGGACATTTGGAGCGCTAAGAGAGTAGTAGTGGAAAAAGGAATATATTCAAATATAAACTACACAGTAGCATTCTGTGAAACTTCTTTCTGATCTGAGCATTCAGGTAACAGAGTTAAACCATACTTTTGATTGAGCAGTTTTGAAAAACTCTGTCTGTAGAAAATGCAACTGGACATTCGTAGCGCTAAGTGGGTAATAGTGGAAAAAAGAATATATTCAAATAGAAACTACACAGAAGCATTGTATGAAACTTCTTTCTGTTCTGTGCATTCAACTAACAGAGTTGAACCTTACTTTTGATTGAGCCTTTCTGAAACACACTTTCTGTAGAAACTGCAATTGGACATTCTGAGCGCTAAGAGGCCTCTATTGGGAAAAAAAATATCTTCAAATAAAAACTACACAGAAGCATTGTGTGAAACTTATTTCTGATATGTTCATTAAGCAAACAGAGTTAATCCATACTTTTGAATGCGCAGTTCTGAACACTCTTTCTGTAGAAAATGCAAGTGGACATTCGGAGCGCTAAGAGGGTAATAGTGGAAAAAGGAATATATTCAAATATAAACTACACAGTAGCATTCTGTGAAAATTCTTTCTGTTCTGTGCATTCAACTAACAGAGTTGAACCTTACTTTTGATTGAGCCGTTCTGAAACACTCTTTCTGTAGAAACTGCAAATGGACATGCTAAGCGCTAAGAGGCCTACATTGGGAAAAAGAATATCTTCAAATAAAAACTACACAGATGCATTCTGTGAAACTTATTTCTGATCTGTAAATTCAGTTAACAGAGATAAAACATATTTTTGATTGAGCAGTTATGAAACACTCTTTTTGTAGAAAATGCAAGTGGAGATTCGGAGCGCTAAGAGGGTAATAGTGGAAAAAGGAATGTCTTCAAATATAAACTACACAGAATCATTCGGTGAAACTTCTTTCTGATCTGTGCATTCAGCTAACAGAGTTAAACCATACTTTTGATTGAGCAGATCTGAACACTCTTTCTGTAGAAAATGCAACTGGACATTTGGAGCGCTAAGAGCGTAGTAGTGGAAAAAGGAATATATTCCAATATAAACTACACAGAAGCATTCTGTGAAACTTCTTTCTGATCTGAGCATTCAGCTAACAGAGTTAAACCATACTTTTGATTGAGCAGTTTTGAAACACTCTGTCTGTAGAAAATGCAACTGGACATTCGTAGCTCTAATTGGGTAATAGTGGAAAAAAGAATATGTTCAAATATAAACTACACAGAAGCATTGTATGAAACTTCTTTCTGTTCTGTGCATTCAACTAACAGAGTTGAACCTTACTTTTGATTGAGCCTTTCTGAAACACTCTTTCTGTAGAAACTCCAATTGGACATTCTGAGCGCTAAGAGGCCTATATTGGGAAAAATAATATCTTCAAATAAAAACTACACAGAAGCATTGTGTGAAACTTATTTCTGATATGTTCATTAAGCTAACAGAGTTAAACCATACTTTTGATTGCGCAGTTCTGAACACTCTTTCTGTAGAAAATGCAAGTGGACATTCGGAGCGCTAAGAGGGTAATAGTGGAAAAAGGAATATATTCAAATATAAACTACACAGTAGCATTCTGTGAAAATTCTTTCTGTTCTGTGCATTCAAATAACAGAGTTGAACCTTACTTTTGATTGAGCCGTTCTGAAACACTCTTTCTGTAGAAACTGCAATTGGACATGCTAAGCGCTAAGAGTCCTACATTGGGAAAAAGTATATCTTCAAATAAAAACTACACAGATGCATTCTGTGAAACTTATTTCTGATCTGTAAATTCAGTTAACAAAGATAAAACATATTTTTGATTGAGCAGTTATGAAACACTCTTTTTGTAGAAAATGCAAGTGGAGATTCGGAGCGCTAAGAGGGTAATAGTGGAAAAAGGAATGTCTTCAAATATAAACTACACAGAATCATTCGGTGAAACTTCTTTCTGATCTGTGCATTCAGCTAACAGAGTTAAACCATACTTTTGATTGAGCAGATCTGAACACTCTTTTTGTAGAAAATGCAACTGGACATTTGGAGCGCTAAGAGCGTAGTAGTGGAAAAAGGAATATATTCAAATATAAACTACACAGAAGCATTCTGTGAAACTTCTTTCTGATCTGAGCATTCAGCTAACAGAGTTAAAGCATACTTTTGATTGAGCAGTTTTGAAACACTCTGTCTGTAGAAAATGCAACTGGACATTCGTAGCGCTAAGTGGGTAATAGTGGAAAAAAGAATATGTTCATATATAAACTACACAGAAGCATTGTATGAAACTTCGTTCTGTTCTGTGCATTCAACTAACAGAGTTGAACCTTACTTTTGATTGAGCCTTTCTGAAACACTCTTTCTGTAGAAACTGCAATTGGACATTCTGAGCGCTAAGAGGCCTATATTGGGAAAAAGAATGTCTACAAATAAAAACTACACAGAAGAATTGTGTGAAACTTCTTTCTGTTCTGTTTGTTCAACTAAAAGAGTTGAACCTTAGTTTTGATTGAGCCGTTCTGAAACACTCTTTCTGTAGAAAATGCAAGTGGAGATTCGGAGCGCTAAGAGGGTAATAGTGGAAAAAGGAATGTCTCCAAATATAAACTACACAGAATCATTCTGTGAAACTTCTTTCTGATCTGTGCATTCAGCTAACAGTGTTAAACCATACTTTTGATTGAGCAGATCTGAACACTCTTTCTGTAGAAAATGCAACTGGACATTTGGAGCGCTAAGAGAGTAGTAGTGGAAAAAGGAATATATTCAAATATAAACTACACAGAAGCATTCTGTGAAACTTCTTTCTGATCTGAGCATTCAGCTAACAGAGTTAAACCATACTTTTGATTGAGCAGTTTTGAAACACTCTGTCTGTAGAAAATGCAACTGGACATTCGTAGCGCTAAGTGGGTAATAGTGGAAAAAAGAATATGTTCAAATATAAACTACACAGAAGCATTGTATGAAACTTCTTTCTGTTCTGTGCATTCAACTAACAGAGTTGAACCTTACATTTGATTGAGCCTTTCTGAAACACTCTTTCTGTAGAAACTGCAATTGGACATTCTGAGCGCTAAGAGGCCTCTATTGGGAAAAATAATATCTTCAAATAAAAACTACACAGAAGCATTGTGTGAAACTTATTTCTGATATGTTCATTAAGCTAACAGAGTTAATCCATACTTTTGATTGCGCAGTTCTGAACACTCTTTCTGTAGAAAATGCAAGTGGACATTCGGAGCGCTAAGAGGGTAATAGTGGAAAAAGGAATATATTCAAATATAAACTACACAGTAGCATTCTGTGAAAATTCTTTCTGTTCTGTGCATTCAACTAACAGAGTTGAACCTTACTTTTGATTGAGCCGTTCTGAAACACTCTTTCTGTAGAAACTGCAATTGGACATGCTAAGCGCTAAGAGGCCTACATTGGGAAAAAGAATATCTTCAAATAAAAACTACACAGATGCATTCTGTGAAACTTATTTCTGATCTGTAAATTCAGTTAACAGAGATAAAACATATTTTTGATTGAGCAGTTATGAAACACTCTTTTTGTAGAAAATGCAAGTGGAGATTCGGAGCGCTAAGAGGGTAATAGTGGAAAAAGGAATGTCTTCAAATATAAACTACACAGAATCATTCGGTGAAACTTCTTTCTGATCTGTGCATTCAGCTAACAGAGTTAAACCATACTTTTGATTGAGCAGATCTGAACACTCTTTCTGTAGAAAATGCAACTGGACATTTGGAGCGCTAAGAGCGTAGTAGTGGAAAAAGGAATATATTCAAATATAAACTACACAGATGCATTCTGTGAAACTTCTTTCTGATCTGAGCATTCAGCTAACAGATTTAAACCATACTTTTGATTGAGCAGTTTTGAAACACTCTGTCTGTAGAAAATGCAACTGGACATTCGTAGCGCTAAGTGGGTAATAGTGGAAAAAAGAATATGTTCATATATAAACTACACAGAAGCATTGTATGAAACTTCGTTCTGTTCTGTGCATTCAACTAACAGAGTTGAACCTTACTTTTGATTGAGCCTTTCTGAAACACTCTTTCTGTAGAAACTGCAATTGGACATTCTGAGCGCTAAGAGGCCTATATTGGGAAAAATAATGTCTACAAATAAAAACTACACAGAAGAATTGTGTGAAACTTCTTTCTGTTCTGTTTGTTCAACTAAAAGAGTTGAACCTTAGTTTTGATTGAGCCGTTCTGAAACACTCTTTCTGTAGAAAATGCAAGTGGAGATTCGGAGCGCTAAGAGGGTAATAGTGGAAAAAGGAATGTCTCCAAATATAAACTACACAGAATCATTCTGTGAAACTTCTTTCTGTTCTGTGCATTCAGCTAACAGTGTTAAACCATACTTTTGATTGAGCAGATCTGAACACTCTTTCTGTAGAAAATGCAACTGGACATTTGGAGCGCTAAGAGAGTAGTAGTGGAAAAAGGAATATATTCAAATATAAACTACACAGAAGCATTCTGTGAAACTTCTTTCTGATCTGAGCATTCAGCTAACAGAGTTAAACCATACTTTTGATTGAGCAGTTTTGAAACACTCTGTCTGTAGAAAATGCAACTGGACATTCGTAGCGCTAAGTGGGTAATAGTGGAAAAAAGAATATGTTCAAATATAAACTACACAGAAGCATTGTATGAAACTTCTTTCTGTTCTGTGCATTCAACTAACAGAGTTGAACCTTACATTTGATTGAGCCTTTCTGAAACACTCTTTCTGTAGAAACTGCAATTGGACATTCTGAGCGCTAAGAGGCCTCTATTGGGAAAAATAATATCTTCAAATAAAAACTACACAGAAGCATTGTGTGAAACTTATTTCTGATATGTTCATTAAGCTAACAGAGTTAATCCATACTTTTGATTGCGCAGTTCTGAACACTCTTTCTGTAGAAAATGCAAGTGGACATTCGGAGCGCTAAGAGGGTAATAGTGGAAAAAGGAATATATTCAAATATAAACTACACAGTAGCATTCTGTGAAAATTCTTTCTGTTCTGTGCATTCAACTAACAGAGTTGAACCTTACTTTTGATTGAGCCGTTCTGAAACACTCTTTCTGTAGAAACTGCAATTGGACATGCTAAGCGCTAAGAGGCCTACATTGGGAAAAAGAATATCTTCAAATAAAAACTACACAGATGCATTCTGTGAAACTTATTTCTGATCTGTAAATTCAGTTAACAGAGATAAAACATATTTTTGATTGAGCAGTTATGAAACACTCTTTTTGTAGAAAATGCAAGTGGAGATTCGGAGCGCTAAGAGGGTAATAGTGGAAAAAGGAATGTCTTCAAATATAAACTACACAGAATCATTCGGTGAAACTTCTTTCTGATCTGTGCATTCAGCTAACAGAGTTAAACCATACTTTTGATTGAGCAGATCTGAACACTCTTTCTGTAGAAAATGCAACTGGACATTTGGAGCGCTAAGAGCGTAGTAGTGGAAAAAGGAATATATTCAAATATAAACTACACAGAAGCATTCTTTGAAACTTCTTTCTGATCTGAGCATTCAGCTAACAGAGTTAAACCATACTTTTGATTGAGCAGTTTTGAAACACTCTGTCTGTAGAAAATGCAACTGGACATTCGTAGCGCTAAGTGGGTAATAGTGGAAAAAAGAATATGTTCAAATATAAACTACACAGAAGCATTGTATGAAACTTCTTTCTGTTCTGTGCATTCAACTAACAGAGTTGAACCTTACTTTTGATTGAGCCGTTCTGAAACACTCTTTCTGTAGAAACTGCAATTGGACATTCTGAGCGCTAAGAGGCCTATATTGGGAAAAAGAATGTCTACAAATAAAAACTACACAGAAGAATTGTGTGAAACTTCTTTCTGTTCTGTTTGTTCAACTAAAAGAGATGAACCTTAGTTTTGATTGAGCCGTTCTGAAACACTCTTTCTGTAGAAAATGCAAGAGGAGATTCGGAGCGCTAAGAGGGTAATAGTGGAAAAAGGAATGTCTCCACATATAAACTACACAGAATCATTCTGTGTAACTTCTTTCTGATCTGTGCATTCAGCTAACAGAGTTAAACCATACTTTTGATTGAGCAGATCTGAACACTCTTTCTGTAGAAATTTCAACTGGACATTTGGAGCGCTAATAGCGTAGTAGTGGAAAAAGGAATATATTCAAATATAAACTACACAGAAGCATTCTGTGAAACTTCTTTCTGATCTGAGCATTCAGCTAACAGAGTTAAACCATACTTTTGATTGAGCAGTTTTGAAACACTCTGTCTGTAGAAAATGCAACTGGACATTCGTAGCGCTAAGTGTGTAATAGTGGAAAAAAGAATATGTTCAAATATAAACTACACAGAAGCATTGTATGAAACTTCTTTCTGTTCTGTGCATTCAACTAACAGAGTTGAACCTTACTTTTGATTGAGCCTTTCTGAAACACTCTTTCTGTAGAAACTGCAATTGGACATTCTGAGCGCTAAGAGGCCTCTATTGGGAAAAATAATATCTTCAAATAAAATCTACACAGAAGCATTTGTGAAACTTATTTCTGTTATGTTCATTAAGCTAACAGAGTTAAACCATAGTTTTGATTGCGCAGTTCTGAACACTCTTTCTGTAGAAAATGCAAGTGGACATTCGGAGCGCTAAGAGGGTAATAGTGGAAAAAGTAATATATTCAAATATAAACTACACAGTAGCATTCTGTGAAAATTCTTTCTGTTCTGTGCATTCAACTAACAGAGTTGAACCTTACTTTTGATTGAGCCGTTCTGAAACACTCTTTCTGTAGAAACTGCAATTGGATATTCTGAGCGCTAAGAGGCCTATATTGGGAAAAAGAATGTCTACAAATAAAAACTACACAGAAGAATTGTGTGAAACTATTTTCTGTTCTGTTTGTTCAACTAAAAGAGTTGAACCTTAGTTTTGATTGAGCCGTTCTAAAACACTCTTTCTGTAGAAAATGCAAGAGGAGATTCGGAGCGCTAAGAGGGTAATAGTGGAAAAAGGAATGTCTCCAAATATAAACTACACAGAATCATTCTGTGAAACTTCTTTCTGATCTGTGCATTCAGCTAACAGAGTTAAACCATACTTTGGATTGAGCAGATCTGAACACTCTTTCTGTAGAAAATGCAACTGGACATTTGGAGCGCTAAGAGAGTAGTAGTGGAAAAAGGAATATATTCAAATATAAACTACACAGAAGCATTCTGTGAAACTTCTTTCTGATCTGAGCATTCAGCTAACAGAGTTAAAGCATACTTTTGATTGAGCAGTTTTGAAACACTCTGTCTGTAGAAAATGCAACTGGACATTCGTAGCGCTAAGTGGGTAATAGTGGAAAAAAGAATATGTTCATATATAAACTACACAGAAGCATTGTATGAAACTTCTTTCTGTTCTGTGCATTCAACTAACAGAGTTGAACCTTACTTTTGATTGAGCCTTTCTGAAACACTCTTTCTGTAGAAACTGCAATTGGACATTCTGAGCGCTAAGAGGCCTATATTGGGAAAAATAATGTCTACAAATAAAAACTACACAGAAGAATTGCGTGAAACTTCTTTCTGTTCTGTTTGTTCAACTAAAAGAGTTGAACCTTAGTTTTGATTGAGCCGTTCTGAAACACTCTTTCTGTAGAAAATGCAAGTGGAGATTCGGAGCGCTAAGAGGGTAATAGTGGAAAAAGGAATGTCTCCAAATATAAACTACACAGAATCATTCTGTGAAACTTCTTTCTGATCTGTGCATTCAGCTAACAGTGTTAAACCATACTTTTGATTGAGCAGATCTGAACACTCTTTCTGTAGAAAATGCAACTGGACATTTGGAGCGCTAAGAGAGTAGTAGTGGAAAAAGGAATATATTCAAATATAAACTACACAGAAGCATTCTGTGAAACTTCTTTCTGATCTGAGCATTCAGCTAACAGAGTTAAACCATACTTTTGATTGAGCAGTTTTGAAACACTCTGTCTGTAGAAAATGCAACTGGACATTCGTAGCGCTAAGTGGGTAATAGTGGAAAAAAGAGTATGTTCAAATATAAACTACACAGAAGCATTGTATGAAACTTCTTTCTGTTCTGTGCATTCAACTAACAGAGTTGAACCTTACATTTGATTGAGCCTTTCTGAAACACTCTTTCTGTAGAAACTGCAATTGGACATTCTGAGCGCTAAGAGGCCTCTATTGGGAAAAATAATATCTTCAAATAAAAACTACACAGAAGCATTGTGTGAAACTTATTTCTGATATGTTCATTAAGCTAACAGAGTTAATCCATACTTTTGATTGCGCAGTTCTGAACACTCTTTCTGTAGAAAATGCAAGTGGACATTCGGAGCGCTAAGAGGGTAATAGTGGAAAAAGGAATATATTCAAATATAAACTACACAGTAGCATTCTGTGAAAATTCTTTCTGTTCTGTGCATTCAACTAACAGAGTTGAACCTTACTTTTGATTGAGCCGTTCTGAAACACTCTTTCTGTAGAAACTGCAATTGGACATGCTAAGCGCTAAGAGGCCTACATTGGGAAAAAGAATATCTTCAAATAAAAACTACACAGATGCATTCTGTGAAACTTATTTCTGATCTGTAAATTCAGTTAACAGAGATAAAACATATTTTTGATTGAGCAGTTATGAAACACTCTTTTTGTAGAAAATGCAAGTGGAGATTCAGAGCGCTAAGAGGGTAATAGTGGAAAAAGGAATGTCTTCAAATATAAACTACACAGAATCATTCGGTGAAACTTCTTTCTGATCTGTGCATTCAGCTAACAGAGTTAAACCATACTTTTGATTGAGCAGATCTGAACACTCTTTCTGTAGAAAATGCAACTGGACATTTGGAGCGCTAAGAGCGTAGTAGTGGAAAAAGGAATATATTCAAATATAAACTACACAGAAGCATTCTGTGAAACTTCTTTCTGATCTCAGCATTCAGCTAACAGAGTTAAACCATACTTTTGATTGAGCAGTTTTGAAACACTCTGTCTGTAGAAAATGCAACTGGACATTCGTAGCACTAAGTGGGTAATAGTGGAAAAAAGAATATGTTCAAATATAAACTACACAGAAGCATTGTATGAAACTTCTTTCTGTTCTGTGCATTCAACTAACAGAGTTGAACCTTACTTTTGATTGAGCCGTTCTGAAACACTCTTTCTGTAGAAACTGCAATTGGACATTCTGAGCGCTAAGAGGCCTATATTGGGAAAAAGAATGTCTACAAATAAAAACTACACAGAAGAATTGTGTGAAACTTCTTTCTGTTCTGTTTGTTCAACTAAAAGAGATGAACCTTAGTTTTGATTGAGCCGTTCTGAAACACTCTTTCTGTAGAAAATGCAAGAGGAGATTCGGAGCGCTAAGAGGGTAATAGTGGAAAAAGGAATGTCTCCACATATAAACTACACAGAATCATTCTGTGAAACTTCTTTCTGATCTGTGCATTCAGCTAACAGAGTTAAACCATACTTTTGATTGAGCAGATCTGAACACTCTTTCTGTAGAAAATTCAACTGGACATTTGGAGCGCTAATAGCGTAGTAGTGGAAAAAGGAATATATTCAAATATAAACTACACAGAAGCATTCTGTGAAACTTCTTTCTGATCTGAGCATTCAGCTAACAGAGTTAAACCATACTTTTGATTGAGCAGTTTTGAAACACTCTGTCTGTAGAAAATGCAACTGGACATTCGTAGCGCTAAGTGTGTAATAGTGGAAAAAAGAATATGTTCAAATATAAACTACACAGAAGCATTGTATGAAACTTCTTTCTGTTCTGTGCATTCAACTAACAGAGTTGAACCTTACTTTTGATTGAGCCTTTCTGAAACACTCTTTCTGTAGAAACTGCAATTGGACATTCTGAGCGCTAAGAGGCCACTATTGGGAAAAATAATATCTTCAAATAAAATCTACACAGAAGCATTTGTGAAACTTATTTCTGTTATGTTCATTAAGCTAACAGAGTTAAACCATACTTTTGATTGCGCAGTTCTGAACACTCTTTCTGTAGAAAATGCAAGTGGACATTCGGAGCGCTAAGAGGGTAATAGTGGAAAAAGGAATATATTCAAATATAAACTACACAGTAGCATTCTGTGAAAATTCTTTCTGTTCTGTGCATTCAAATAACAGAGTTGAACCTTACTTTTGATTGAGCCGTTCTGAAACACTCTTTCTGTAGAAACTGCAATTGGACATGCTAAGCGCTAAGAGTCCTACATTGGGAAAAAGTATATCTTCAAATAAAAACTACACAGATGCATTCTGTGAAACTTATTTCTGATCTGTAAATTCAGTTAACAGAGATAAAACATATTTCTGATTGAGCAGTTATGAAACACTCTTTTTGTAGAAAATGCAAGTGGAGATTCGGAGCGCTAAGAGGGTAATAGTGGAAAAAGGAATGTCTTCAAATATAAACTACACAGAATCATTCGGTGAAACTTCTTTCTGATCTGTGCATTCAGCTAACAGAGTTAAACCATACTTTTGATTGAGCAGATCTGAACACTCTTTCTGTAGAAAATGCAACTGGACATTTGGAGCGCTAAGAGCGTAGTAGTGGAAAAAGGAATATATTCAAATATAAACTACACAGAAGCATTCTGTGAAACTTCTTTCTGATCTGAGCATTCAGCTAACAGAGATAAACCATACTTTTGATTGAGCAGTTTTGAAACACTCTGTCTGTAGAAAATGCAACTGGACATTCGTAGCGCTAAGTGGGTAATAGTGGAAAAAAGAATATGTTCAAATATAAACTACACAGAAGCATTGTATGAAACTTCTTTCTGTTCTGTGCATTCAACTAACAGAGTTGAACCTTACTTTTGATTGAGCCGTTCTGAAACACTCTTTCTGTAGAAACTGCAATTGGACATTCTGAGCGCTAAGAGGCCTATATTGGGAAAAAGAATGTCTACAAATAAAAACTACACAGAAGAATTGTGTGAAACTACTTTCTGTTCTGTTTGTTCAACTAAAAGAGTTGAACCTTAGTTTTGATTGAGCCGTTCTAAAACACTCTTTCTGTAGAAAATGCATGAGGAGATTCGGAGCGCTAAGAGGGTAATAGTGGAAAAAGGAATGTCTCCAAATATAAACTACACAGAATCATTCTGTGAAACTTCTTTCTGATCTGTGCATTCAGCTAACAGAGTTAAACCATACTTTGGATTGAGCAGATCTGAACACTCTTTCTGTAGAAAATGCAACTGGACATTTGGAGCGCTAAGAGAGTAGTAGTGGAAAAAGGAATATATTCAAATATAAACTACACAGAAGCATTCTGTGAAACTTCTTTCTGATCTGAGCATTCAGCTAACAGAGTTAAAGCATACTTTTGATTGAGCAGTTTTGAAACACTCTGTCTGTAGAAAATGCAACTGGACATTCGTAGCGCTAAGTGGGTAATAGTGGAAAAAAGAATATGTTCATATATAAACTACACAGAAGCATTGTATGAAACTTCTTTCTGTTCTGTGCATTCAACTAACAGAGTTGAACCTTACTTTTGATTGAGCCTTTCTGAAACACTCTTTCTGTAGAAACTGCAATTGGACATTCTGAGCGCTAAGAGGCCTATATTGGGAAAAATAATGTCTACAAATAAAAACTACACAGAAGAATTGCGTGAAACTTCTTTCTGTTCTGTTTGTTCAACTAAAAGAGTTGAACCTTAGTTTTGATTGAGCCGTTCTGAAACACTCTTTCTGTAGAAAATGCAAGTGGAGATTCGGAGCGCTAAGAGGGTAATAGTGGAAAAAGGAATGTCTCCAAATATAAACTACACAGAATCATTCTGTGAAACTTCTTTCTGATCTGTGCATTCAGCTAACAGTGTTAAACCATACTTTTGATTGAGCAGATCTGAACACTCTTTCTGTAGAAAATGCAACTGGACATTTGGAGCGCTAAGAGAGTAGTAGTGGAAAAAGGAATATATTCAAATATAAACTACACAGAAGCATTCTGTGAAACTTCTTTCTGATCTGAGCATTCAGCTAACAGAGTTAAACCATACTTTTGATTGAGCAGTTTTGAAACACTCTGTCTGTAGAAAATGCAACTGGACATTCGTAGCGCTAAGTGGGTAATAGTGGAAAAAAGAGTATGTTCAAATATAAACTACACAGAAGCATTGTATGAAACTTCTTTCTGTTCTGTGCATTCAACTAACAGAGTTGAACCTTACATTTGATTGAGCCTTTCTGAAACACTCTTTCTGTAGAAACTGCAATTGGACATTCTGAGCGCTAAGAGGCCTCTATTGGGAAAAATAATATCTTCAAATAAAAACTACACAGAAGCATTGTGTGAAACTTATTTCTGATATGTTCATTAAGCTAACAGAGTTAATCCATACTTTTGATTGCGCAGTTCTGAACACTCTTTCTGTAGAAAATGCAAGTGGACATTCGGAGCGCTAAGAGGGTAATAGTGGAAAAAGGAATATATTCAAATATAAACTACACAGTAGCATTCTGTGAAAATTCTTTCTGTTCTGTGCATTCAACTAACAGAGTTGAACCTTACTTTTGATTGAGCCGTTCTGAAACACTCTTTCTGTAGAAACTGCAATTGGACATGCTAAGCGCTAAGAGGCCTACATTGGGAAAAAGAATATCTTCAAATAAAAACTACACAGATGCATTCTGTGAAACTTATTTCTGATCTGTAAATTCAGTTAACAGAGATAAAACATATTTTTGATTGAGCAGTTATGAAACACTCTTTTTGTAGAAAATGCAAGTGGAGATTCGGAGCGCTAAGAGGGTAATAGTGGAAAAAGGAATGTCTTCAAATATAAACTACACAGAATCATTCGGTGAAACTTCTTTCTGATCTGTGCATTCAGCTAACAGAGTTAAACCATACTTTTGATTGAGCAGATCTGAACACTCTTTCTGTAGAAAATGCAACTGGACATTTGGAGCGCTAAGAGCGTAGTAGTGGAAAAAGGAATATATTCAAATATAAACTACACAGAAGCATTCTGTGAAACTTCTTTCTGATCTGAGCATTCAGCTAACAGAGTTAAACCATACTTTTGATTGAGCAGTTTTGAAACACTCTGTCTGTAGAAAATGCGACTGGACATTCGTAGCGCTAAGTGGGTAATAGTGGAAAAAAGAATATGTTCAAATATAAACTACACAGAAGCATTGTATGAAACTTCTTTCTGTTCTGTGCATTCAACTAACAGAGTTGAACCTTACTTTTGATTGAGCCTTTCTGAAACACTCTTTCTGTAGAAACTGCAATTGGACATTCTGAGCGCTAAGAGGCCTCTATTGGGAAAAATAATATCTTCAAATAAAAACTACACAGAAGCATTTGTGAAACTTATTTCTGTTATGTTCATTAAGCTAACAGAGTTAAACCATACTTTTGATTGCGCAGTTCTGAACACTCTTTCTGTAGAAAATGCAAGTGGACATTCGGAGCGCTAAGAGTTTAATAATGGAAAAAGGAATATATTCAAATATAAACTACACAGTAGCATTCTGTGAAAATTCTTTCTCTTCTGTGCATTCAACTAACAGAGTTGAACCTTACTTTTGATTGAGCCGTTCTGAAACACTCTTTCTGTAGGAACTGCAATTGGACATGCTAAGCGCTAAGTGGCCTACATTGGGAAAAAGAATTTCTTCAAATAAAAACTACACAGATGCATTCTGTGAAACTTATTTCTGATCTGTAAATTCAGTTAACAGAGATAAAACATATTTTTGATTGAGCAGTTATGAAACACTCTTTTTGTAGAAAATGCAAGTGGAGATTCGGAGCGCTAAGAGGGTAATAGTGGAAAAAGGAATGTCTTCAAATATAAACTACACAGAATCATTCGGTGAAACTTCTTTCTGATCTGTGCATTCAGCTAACAGAGTTAAACCATACTTTTGATTGAGCAGATCTGAACACTCTTTCTGTAGAAAATGCAACTGGACATTTTGAGCGCTAAGAGCGTAGTAGTGGAAAAAGGAATATATTCAAATATAAACTACACAGAAGCATTCTGTGAAACTTCTTTCTGATCTGAGCATTCAGCTAACAGAGTTAAACCATACTTTTGATTGAGCAGTTTTGAAACATTCTGTCTGTAGAAAATGCAACTTTACATTCGTAGCGCTAAGTGGGTAATACTGGAAAAAAGAATATGTTCAAATAGAAACTACACAGAAGCATTCTATGAAACTTCTTTCTGTTCTCTGCATTCAACTAACAGAGTTGAACCTTACTTTTGATTGAGCCGTTCTGAAACACTCTTTCTGTAGAAACTGCAATTGGACATTCTGAGCGCTAAGAGGCCTATATTGGGAAAAAGAATGTCTACAAATAAAAACTACACAGAAGAATTGTGTGAAACTTCTTTCTGTTCTGTTTGTTCAACTAAAAGAGTTGAACCTTAGTTTTGATTGAGCCGTTCTGAAACACTCTTTCTGTAGAAAATGCAAGAGGAGATTCGGAGCGCTAAGAGGGTAATAGTGGAAAAAGGAATGTCTCCAAATATAAACTACACAGAATCATTCTGTGAAACTTCTTTCTGATCTGTGCATTCAGCTAACAGAGTTAAACCATACTTTTGATTGAGCAGATCTGAACACTCTTTCTGTAGAAAATGCAACTGGACATTTGGAGCGCTAAGAGCGTAGTAGTGGAAAAAGGAATATATTCCAATATAAACTACACAGAAGCATTCTGTGAAACTTCTTTCTGATCTGAGCATTCAGCTAACAGAGTTAAACCATACTTTTGATTGAGCAGTTTTGAAACACTCTGTCTGTAGAAAATGCAACTGGACATTCGTAGCGCTAAGTGGGTAATAGTGGAAAAAAGAATATGTTCAAATATAAACTACACAGAAGCATTGTATGAAACTTCTTTCTGTTCTGTGCATTCAACTAACAGAGTTGAACCTTACTTTTGATTGAGCCTTTCTGAAACACTCTTTCTGTAGAAACTGCAATTGGTCATTCTGAGCGCTAAGAGGCCTCTATTGGGAAAAATAATATCTTCAAATAAAAACTACACAGAAGCATTGTGTGAAAATTATTTCTGATATGTTCATTAAGCTAACAGAGTTAATCCATACTTTTGATTGCGCAGTTCTGAACACTCTTTCTGTAGGAAATGCAAGTGGACATTCGGAGCGCTAAGAGGGTAATAGTGGAAAAAGGAATATATTCAAATATAAACTACACAGTAGCATTCTGTGAAAATTCTTTCTGTTCTGTGCATTCAACTAACTGAGTTGAACCTTACTTTTGATTGAGCCGTTCTGAAACACTCTTTCTGGAGAAACTGCAATTGGACATGCTAAGCGCTAAGAGGCCTACATTGGGAAAAAGAATATCTTCAAATAAAAACTACACAGATGCATTCTGTGAAACTTATTTCTGATCTGTAAATTCAGTTAACAGAGATAAAACATATTTTTGATTGAGCAGTTATGAAACACTCTTTTTGTAGAAAATGCAAGTGGAGATTCGGAGCGCTAAGAGGGTAATAGTGGAAAAAGGAATGTCTACAAATATAAACTACACAGAATCATTCGGTGAAACTTCTTTCTGATCTGTGCATTCAGCTAACAGAGTTAAACCATACTTTTGATTGAGCAGATCTGAACACTCTTTCTGTAGAAAATGCAACTGGACATTTGGAGCGCTAAGAGCGTAGTAGTGGAAAAAGGAATATATTCAAATATAAACTACACAGAAGCATTCTGTGAAACTTCTTTCTGATCTGAGCATTCAGCTAACAGAGTTAAACCATACTTTTGATTGAGCAGTTTTGAAACACTCTGTCTGTAGAAAATGCAACTGGACATTCGTAGCGCTAAGTGGGTAATAGTGGAAAAAAGAATATGTTCAAATATAAACTACACAGAAGCATTGTATGAAACTTCTTTCTGTTCTGTGCATTCAACTAACAGAGTTGAACCTTACTTTTGATTGAGCCGTTCTGAAGCACTCTTTCTGTAGAAACTGCAATTGGACATTCTGAGCGCTAAGAGGCCTATATTGGGAAAAAGAATGTCTACAAATAAAAACTACACAGAAGAAATTTGTGAAACTTCTTTCTGTTCTGTTTGTTCAACTAAAAGATTTGAACCTTAGTTTTGATTGAGCCGTTCTGAAACACTCTTTCTGTAGAAAATGCAAGTGGAGATTCGGAGCGCTAAGAGGGTAATAGTGGAAAAAGGAATGTCTCCAAATATAAACTACACAGAATCATTCTGTGAAACTTCTTTCTGATCTGTGCATTCAGCTAACAGAGTTAAAACATACTTTTGATTGAGCAGATCTGAACACTGTTTCTGTAGAAAATGCAACTGGACATTTGGAGCGCTAAGAGTGTAGTAGTGGAAAAAGGAATATATTCAAATATAAACTACACAGAAGCATTCTGTGAAACTTCTTTCTGATCTGAGCATTCAGCTAACAGAGTTAAACCATACTTTTGATTGAGCAGTTTTGAAACACTCTGTCTGTAGAAAATGCAACTGGACATTCGTAGCGCTAAGTGGGTAATAGTGGAAAAAAGAATATGTTCAAATATAAACTACACAGAAGCATTGTATGAAACTTCTTTCTGTTCTGTGCATTCAACTAACAGAGTTGAACCTTACTTTTGATTGAGCCGTTCTGAAACACTCTTTCTGTAGAAACTGCAATTGGACATTCTGAGCGCTAAGAGGCCTATATTGGGAAAAAGAATGTCTACAAATAAAAACTACACAGAAGAATTGTGTGAAACTTCTTTCTGTTCTGTTTGTTCAACTAAAAGAGTTGAACCTTAGTTTTGATTGAGCCGTTCTGAAACACTCTTTCTGTAGAAAATGCAAGTGGAGATTCGGAGCGCAAAGAGGGTAATAGTGGAAAAAGGAATGTCTCCAAATATAAACTACACAGAATCATTCTGTGAAACTTCTTTCTGATCTGTGCATTCAGCTAACAGAGTTAAACCATACTTTTGATTGAGCAGATCTGAACACTCTTTCTGTAGAAAATGCAACTGGACATTTGGAGCGCTAAGAGAGTAATAGTGGAAAAAGGAATATATTCAAATATAAACTACACAGAAGCATTCTGTGAAACTTCTTTCTGATCTGAGCATTCAGCTAACAGAGTTAAACCATACTTTTGATTGAGCAGTTTTGAAACACTCTGTCTGTAGAAAATGCAACTGGACATTCGTAGCGCTAAGTGGGTAATAGTGGAAAAAAGAATATGTTCAAATATAAACTACACAGAAGCATTGTATGAAACTTCTTTCTGTTCTGTGCATTCAACTAACAGAGTTGAAGCTTACTTTTGATTGAGCCTTTCTGAAACACTCTTTCTGTAGAAACTGCAATTGGACATTCTGAGCGCTAAGAGGCCTCTATTGGGAAAAATAATATCTTCAAATAAAAACTACACAGAAGCATTGTGTGAAACTTATTTCTGATATGTTCATTAAGCTAACAGAGTTAATCCATACTTTTGATTGCGCAGTTCTGAACACTCTTTCTGTAGAAAATGCAAGTGGACATTCGGAGCGCTAAGAGGGTAATAGTGGAAAAAGGAATATATTCAAATATAAACTACACAGTAGCATTCTGTGAAAATTCTTTCTGTTCTGTGCATTCAACTAACAGAGTTGAACCTTACTTTTGATTGAGCCGTTCTGAAACACTCTTTCTGGAGAAACTGCAATTGGACATGCTAAGCGCTAAGAGGCCTACATTGGGAAAAAGAATATCTTAAAATAAAAACTACACAGATGCATTCTGTGAAACTTATTTCTGATCTGTAAATTCAGTTAACAGAGATAAAACATATTTTTGATTGAGCAGTTATGAAACACTCTTTCTGTAGAAAATGCAAGTGGAGATTCGGAGCGCTAAGAGGGTAATAGTGGAAAAAGGAATGTCTCCAAATATAAACTACACAGAATCATTCTGTGAAACTTCTTTCTGATCTGTGCATTCAGCTAACAGAGTTAAACCATACTTTTGATTGAGCAGATCTGAACACTCTTTCTGTAGAAAATGCAACTGGACATTTGGAGCGCTAAGAGCGTAGTAGTGGAAAAAGGAATATATTCAAATATAAACTACACAGAAGCATTCTGTGAAACTTCTTTCTGATCTGAGCATTCAGCTAACAGAGATAAACCATACTTTTGATTGAGCAGTTTTGAAACACTCTGTCTGTAGAAAATGCAACTGGACATTCGTAGCGCTAAGTGGGTAATAGTGGAAAAAAGAATATGTTCAAATATAAACTACACAGAAGCATTGTATGAAACTTCTTTCTGTTCTGTGCATTCAACTAACAGAGTTGAACCTTACTTTTGATTGAGCCGTTCTGAAACACTCTTTCTGTAGAAACTGCAATTGGACATTCTGAGCGCTAAGAGGCCTATATTGGGAAAAAGAATGTCTACAAATAAAAACTACACAGAAGAATTGTGTGAAACTACTTTCTGTTCTGTTTGTTCAACTAAAAGAGTTGAACCTTAGTTTTGATTGAGCCGTTCTAAAACACTCTTTCTGTAGAAAATGCATGAGGAGATTCGGAGCGCTAAGAGGGTAATAGTGGAAAAAGGAATGTCTCCAAATATAAACTACACAGAATCATTCTGTGAAACTTCTTTCTGATCTGTGCATTCAGCTAACAGAGTTAAACCATACTTTGGATTGAGCAGATCTGAACACTCTTTCTGTAGAAAATGCAACTGGACATTTGGAGCGCTAAGAGAGTAGTAGTGGAAAAAGGAATATATTCAAATATAAACTACACAGAAGCATTCTGTGAAACTTCTTTCTGATCTGAGCATTCAGCTAACAGAGTTAAAGCATACTTTTGATTGAGCAGTTTTGAAACACTCTGTCTGTAGAAAATGCAACTGGACATTCGTAGCGCTAAGTGGGTAATAGTGGAAAAAAGAATATGTTCATATATAAACTACACAGAAGCATTGTATGAAACTTCTTTCTGTTCTGTGCATTCAACTAACAGAGTTGAACCTTACTTTTGATTGAGCCTTTCTGAAACACTCTTTCTGTAGAAACTGCAATTGGACATTCTGAGCGCTAAGAGGCCTATATTGGGAAAAATAATGTCTACAAATAAAAACTACACAGAAGAATTGCGTGAAACTTCTTTCTGTTCTGTTTGTTCAACTAAAAGAGTTGAACCTTAGTTTTGATTGAGCCGTTCTGAAACACTCTTTCTGTAGAAAATGCAAGTGGAGATTCGGAGCGCTAAGAGGGTAATAGTGGAAAAAGGAATGTCTCCAAATATAAACTACACAGAATCATTCTGTGAAACTTCTTTCTGATCTGTGCATTCAGCTAACAGTGTTAAACCATACTTTTGATTGAGCAGATCTGAACACTCTTTCTGTAGAAAATGCAACTGGACATTTGGAGCGCTAAGAGAGTAGTAGTGGAAAAAGGAATATATTCAAATATAAACTACACAGAAGCATTCTGTGAAACTTCTTTCTGATCTGAGCATTCAGCTAACAGAGTTAAACCATACTTTTGATTGAGCAGTTTTGAAACACTCTGTCTGTAGAAAATGCAACTGGACATTCGTAGCGCTAAGTGGGTAATAGTGGAAAAAAGAGTATGTTCAAATATAAACTACACAGAAGCATTGTATGAAACTTCTTTCTGTTCTGTGCATTCAACTAACAGAGTTGAACCTTACATTTGATTGAGCCTTTCTGAAACACTCTTTCTGTAGAAACTGCAATTGGACATTCTGAGCGCTAAGAGGCCTCTATTGGGAAAAATAATATCTTCAAATAAAAACTACACAGAAGCATTGTGTGAAACTTATTTCTGATATGTTCATTAAGCTAACAGAGTTAATCCATACTTTTGATTGCGCAGTTCTGAACACTCTTTCTGTAGAAAATGCAAGTGGACATTCGGAGCGCTAAGAGGGTAATAGTGGAAAAAGGAATATATTCAAATATAAACTACACAGTAGCATTCTGTGAAAATTCTTTCTGTTCTGTGCATTCAACTAACAGAGTTGAACCTTACTTTTGATTGAGCCGTTCTGAAACACTCTTTCTGTAGAAACTGCAATTGGACATGCTAAGCGCTAAGAGGCCTACATTGGGAAAAAGAATATCTTCAAATAAAAACTACACAGATGCATTCTGTGAAACTTATTTCTGATCTGTAAATTCAGTTAACAGAGATAAAACATATTTTTGATTGAGCAGTTATGAAACACTCTTTTTGTAGAAAATGCAAGTGGAGATTCGGAGCGCTAAGAGGGTAATAGTGGAAAAAGGAATGTCTTCAAATATAAACTACACAGAATCATTCGGTGAAACTTCTTTCTGATCTGTGCATTCAGCTAACAGAGTTAAACCATACTTTTGATTGAGCAGATCTGAACACTCTTTCTGTAGAAAATGCAACTGGACATTTGGAGCGCTAAGAGCGTAGTAGTGGAAAAAGGAATATATTCAAATATAAACTACACAGAAGCATTCTGTGAAACTTCTTTCTGATCTGAGCATTCAGCTAACAGAGTTAAACCATACTTTTGATTGAGCAGTTTTGAAACACTCTGTCTGTAGAAAATGCAACTGGACATTCGTAGCGCTAAGTGGGTAATAGTGGAAAAAAGAATATGTTCAAATATAAACTACACAGAAGCATTGTATGAAACTTCTTTCTGTTCTGTGCATTCAACTAACAGAGTTGAACCTTACTTTTGATTGAGCCTTTCTGAAACACTCTTTCTGTAGAAACTGCAATTGGACATTCTGAGCGCTAAGAGGCCTCTATTGGGAAAAATAATATCTTCAAATAAAAACTACACAGAAGCATTTGTGAAACTTATTTCTGTTATGTTCATTAAGCTAACAGAGTTAAACCATACTTTTGATTGCACAGTTCTGAACACTCTTTCTGTAGAAAATGCAAGTGGACATTCGGAGCGCTAAGAGTTTAATAGTGGAAAAAGGAATATATTCAAATATAAACTACACAGTAGCATTCTGTGAAAATTCTTTCTCTTCTGTGCATTCAACTAACAGAGTTGAACCTTACTTTTGATTGAGCCGTTCTGAAACACTCTTTCTGTAGGAACTGCAATTGGACATGCTAAGCGCTAAGTGGCCTACATTGGGAAAAAGAATTTCTTCAAATAAAAACTACACAGATGCATTCTGTGAAACTTATTTCTGATCTGTAAATTCAGTTAACAGAGATAAAACATATTTTTGATTGAGCAGTTATGAAACACTCTTTTTGTAGAAAATGCAAGTGGAGATTCGGAGCGCTAAGAGGGTAATAGTGGAAAAAGGAATGTCTTCAAATATAAACTACACAGAATCATTCGGTGAAACTTCTTTCTGATCTGTGCATTCAGCTAACAGAGTTAAACCATACTTTTGATTGAGCAGATCTGAACACTCTTTCTGTAGAAAATGCAACTGGACATTTTGAGCGCTAAGAGCGTAGTAGTGGAAAAAGGAATATATTCAAATATAAACTACACAGAAGCATTCTGTGAAACTTCTTTCTGATCTGAGCATTCAGCTAACAGAGTTAAACCATACTTTTGATTGAGCAGTTTTGAAACATTCTGTCTGTAGAAAATGCAACTTGACATTCGTAGCGCTAAGTGGGTAATACTGGAAAAAAGAATATGTTCAAATAGAAACTACACAGAAGCATTCTATGAAACTTCTTTCTGTTCTCTGCATTCAACTAACAGAGTTGAACCTTACTTTTGATTGAGCCGTTCTGAAACACTCTTTCTGTAGAAACTGCAATTGGACATTCTGAGCGCTAAGAGGCCTATATTGGGAAAAAGAATGTCTACAAATAAAAACTACACAGAAGAATTGTGTGAAACTTCTTTCTGTTCTGTTTGTTCAACTAAAAGAGTTGAACCTTAGTTTTGATTGAGCCGTTCTGAAACACTCTTTCTGTAGAAAATGCAAGAGGAGATTCGGAGCGCTAAGAGGGTAATAGTGGAAAAAGGAATGTCTCCAAATATAAACTACACAGAATCATTCTGTGAAACTTCTTTCTGATCTGTGCATTCAGCTAACAGAGTTAAACCATACTTTTGATTGAGCAGATCTGAACACTCTTTCTGTAGAAAATGCAACTGGACATTTGGAGCGCTAAGAGCGTAGTAGTGGAAAAAGGAATATATTCCAATATAAACTACACAGAAGCATTCTGTGAAACTTCTTTCTGATCTGAGCATTCAGCTAACAGAGTTAAACCATACTTTTGATTGAGCAGTTTTGAAACACTCTGTCTGTAGAAAATGCAACTGGACATTCGTAGCGCTAAGTGGGTAATAGTGGAAAAAAGAATATGTTCAAATATAAACTACACAGAAGCATTGTATGAAACTTCTTTCTGTTCTGTGCATTCAACTAACAGAGTTGAACCTTACTTTTGATTGAGCCTTTCTGAAACACTCTTTCTGTAGAAACTGCAATTGGTCATTCTGAGCGCTAAGAGGCCTCTATTGGGAAAAATAATATCTTCAAATAAAAACTACACAGAAGCATTGTGTGAAACTTATTTCTGATATGTTCATTAAGCTAACAGAGTTAATCCATACTTTTGATTGCGCAGTTCTGAACACTCTTTCTGTAGGAAATGCAAGTGGACATTCGGAGCGCTAAGAGGGTAATAGTGGAAAAAGGAATATATTCAAATATAAACTACACAGTAGCATTCTGTGAAAATTCTTTCTGTTCTGTGCATTCAACTAACTGAGTTGAACCTTCCTTTTGATTGAGCCGTTCTGAAACACTCTTTCTGGAGAAACTGCAATTGGACATGCTAAGCGCTAAGAGGCCTACATTGGGAAAAAGAATATCTTCAAATAAAAACTACACAGATGCATTCTGTGAAACTTATTTCTGATCTGTAAATTCAGTTAACAGAGATAAAACATATTTTTGATTGAGCAGTTATGAAACACTCTTTTTGTAGAAAATGCAAGTGGAGATTCGGAGCGCTAAGTGGGTAATAGTGGAAAAAGGAATGTCTTCAAATATAAACTACACAGAATCATTCGGTGAAATTTCTTTCTGATCTGTGCATTCAGCTAACAGAGTTAAACCATACTTTTGATTGAGCAGATCTGAACACTCTTTCTGTAGAAAATGCAACTGGACATTTGGAGCGCTAAGAGCGTAGTAGTGGAAAAAGGAATATATTCAAATATAAACTACACAGAAGCATTCTGTGAAACTTCTTTCTGATCTGAGCATTCAGCTAACAGAGTTAAACCATACTTTTGATTGAGCAGTTTTGAAACACTCTGTCTGTAGTAAATGCAACTGGACATTCGTAGCGCTAAGTGGGTAATAGTAGAAAAAAGAATATTTTCAAATATAAACTACACAGAAGCATTGTATGAAACTTCTTTCTGTTCTGTGCATTCAACTAACAGAGTTGAACCTTACTTTTGATTGAGCCGTTCTGAAACACTCTTTCTGTAGAAACTGCAATTGGACATTCTGAGCGCTAAGAGGCCTATTTTGGGAAAAAGAATGTCTACAAATAAAAACTACACAGAAGAATTGTGTGAAACTTCTTTCTGTTCTGTTTGTTCAACTAAAAGAATTGAACCTTAGTTTTGATTGAGCCGTTCTGAAACACTCTTTCTGTAGAAAATGCAAGTGGAGATTCGGAGCGCTAAGAGGGTAATAGTGGAAAAAGGAATGTCTCCAAATATAAACTACACAGAATCATTCTGTGAAACTTCTTTCTGATCTGTGCATTCAGCTAACAGAGTTAAACCATACTTTTGATTGAGCAGATCTGAACACTCTTTCTGTAGAAAATGCAACTGGACATTTGGAGCGCTAAGACAGTAGTAGTGGAAAAAGGAATATATTCAAATATAAACTACACAGAAGCATTCTGTGAAACTTCTTTCTGATCTGAGCATTCAGCTAACAGAGTTAAACCATACTTATGATTGAGCAGTTTTGAAACACTCTGTCTGTAGAAAATGCAACTGGACATTCGTAGCGCTAAGTGGGTAATAGTGGAAAAAAGAATATGTTCAAATATAAACTACACAGAAGCATTGTATGAAACTTCTTTCTGTTCTGTGCATTCAACTAACAGAGTTGAACCTTACTTTTGATTGAGCCTTTCTGAAACACTCTTTCTGTAGAAACTGCAATTGGACATTCTGAGCGCTAAGAGGCCTCTATTGGGAAAAATAATATCTTCAAATAAAAATTACACAGAAGCATTGTGTGAAACTTATTTCTGATATGTTCATTAAGCTAACAGAGTTAAACCATACTTTTGATTGCGCAGTTCTGAACACTCTTTCTGTAGAAAATGCAAGTGGACATTCGGAGCGCTAAGAGGGTAATAGTGGAAAAAGGAATATATTCAAATATAAACTACACAGTAGCATTCTGTGAAAATTCTTTCTGTTCTGTGCATTCAACTAACAGAGTTGAACCTTACTTTTGATTGAGCCGTTCTGAAACACTCTTTCTGGAGAAACTGCAATTGGACATGCTAAGCGCTAAGAGGCCTACATTGGGAAAAAGAATATCTTCAAATAAAAACTACACAGATGCATTCTGTGAAACTTATTTCTGATCTGTAAATTCAGTTAACAGAGATAAAACATATTTTTGATTGAGCAGTTATGAAACACTCTTTTTGTAGAAAATGCAAGTGGAGATTCGGAGCGCTAAGAGGGTAATAGTGGAAAAAGGAATGTCTTCAAATATAAACTACACAGAATCATTCGGTGAAACTTCTTTCTGATCTGTGCATTCAGCTAACAGAGTTAAACCATACTTTTGATTGAGCAGATCTGAACACTCTTTCTGTAGAAAATGCAACTGGACATTTGGAGCGCTAAGAGCGTAGTAGTGGAAAAAGGAATATATTCAAATATAAACTACACAGAAGCATTCTGTGAAACTTCTTTCTGATCTGAGCATTCAGCTAACAGAGTTAAACCATACTTTTGATTGAGCAGTTTTGAAACACTCTGTCTGTAGAAAATGCAACTGGACATTCGTAGCGCTAAGTGGGTAATAGTGGAAAAAAGAATATGTTCAAATATAAACTACACAGAAGCATTGTATGAAACTTCTTTCTGTTCTGTGCATTCAACTAACAGAGTTGAACCTTACTTTTGATTGAGCCGTTCTGAAGCACTCTTTCTGTAGAAACTGCAATTGGACATTCTGAGCGCTAAGAGGCCTATATTGGGAAAAAGAATGTCTACAAATAAAAACTACACAGAAGAAATTTGTGAAACTTCTTTCTGTTCTGTTTGTTCAACTAAAAGATTTGAACCTTAGTTTTGATTGAGCCGTTCTGAAACACTCTTTCTGTAGAAAATGCAAGTGGAGATTCGGAGCGCTAAGAGGGTAATAGTGGAAAAAGGAATGTCTCCAAATATAAACTACACAGAATCATTCTGTGAAACTTCTTTCTGATCTGTGCATTCAGCTAACAGAGTTAAAACATACTTTTGATTGAGCAGATCTGAACACTGTTTCTGTAGAAAATGCAACTGGACATTTGGAGCGCTAAGAGTGTAGTAGTGGAAAAAGGAATATATTCAAATATAAACTACACAGAAGCATTCTGTGAAACTTCTTTCTGATCTGAGCATTCAGCTAACAGAGTTAAACCATACTTTTGATTGAGCAGTTTTGAAACACTCTGTCTGTAGAAAATGCAACTGGACATTCGTAGCGCTAAGTGGGTAATAGTGGAAAAAAGAATATGTTCAAATATAAACTACACAGAAGCATTGTATGAAA
The DNA here is from genome assembly GCF_028878055.3 of Symphalangus syndactylus. Lineage (NCBI taxonomy): Eukaryota > Metazoa > Chordata > Mammalia > Primates > Hylobatidae > Symphalangus > Symphalangus syndactylus. The sequence goes on along the minus strand of NC_072445.2, from coordinate 71,492,104 downwards.
CTTCTTTCTGTTCTGTGCATTCAACTAACAGAGTTGAACCTTACTTTTGATTGAGCCGTTCTGAAACACTCTTTCTGTAGAAACTGCAATTGGACATTCTGAGCGCTAAGAGGCCTATATTGGGAAAAAGAATGTCTACAAATAAAAACTACACAGAAGAATTGTGTGAAACTTCTTTCTGTTCTGTTTGTTCAACTAAAAGAGTTGAACCTTAGTTTTGATTGAGCCGTTCTGAAACACTCTTTCTGTAGAAAATGCAAGTGGAGATTCGGAGCGCTAAGAGGGTAATAGTGGAAAAAGGAATGTCTCCAAATATAAACTACACAGAATCATTCTGTGAAACTTCTTTCTGATCTGTGCATTCAGCTAACAGAGTTAAACCATACTTTTGATTGAGCAGATCTGAACACTCTTTCTGTAGAAAATGCAACTGGACATTTGGAGCGCTAAGAGATTAGTAGTGGAAAAAGGAATATATTCAAATATAAACTACACAGAAGCATTCTGTGAAACTTCTTTCTGATCTGAGCATTCAGCTAACAGAGTTAAACCATACTTTTGATTGAGCAGTTTTGAAACACTCTGTCTGTAGAAAATGCAACTGGACATTCGTAGCGCTAAGTGGGTAATAGTGGAAAAAAGAATATGTTCAAATATAAACTACACAGAAGCATTGTATGAAACTTCTTTCTGTTCTGTGCATTCAACTAACAGAGTTGAACCTTACTTTTGATTGAGCCTTTATGAAACACTCTTTCTGTAGAAACTGCAATTCGACATTCTGAGCGCTAAGAGGCCTCTATTGGGAAAAATAATATCTTCAAATAAAAATTACACAGAAGCATTGTGTGAAACTTATTTCTGATATGTTCATTAAGCTAACAGAGTTAAACCATACTTTTGATTGTGCAGTTCTGAACACTCTTTCTGTAGAAAATGCAAGTGGACATTCGGAGCGCTAAGAGGGTAATAGTGGAAAAAGGAATATATTCAAATATAAACTACACAGTAGCATTCTGTGAAAATTCTTTCTGTTCTGTGCATTCAACTAACAGAGTTGAACCTTACTTTTGATTGAGCCGTTCTGAAACACTCTTTCTGGAGAAACTGCAATTGGACATGCTAAGCGCTAAGAGGCCTACATTGGGAAAAAGAATATCTTCAAATAAAAACTACACAGATGCATTCTGTGAAACTTATTTCTGATCTGTAAATTCAGTTAACAGAGACAAAACATATTTTTGATTGAGCAGTTATGAAACACTCTTTTTGTAGAAAATGCAAGTGGAGATTCGGAGCGCTAAGAGGGTAATAGTGGAAAAAGGAATGTCTTCAAATATAAACTACACAGAATCATTCGGTGAAACTTCTTTCTGATCTGTGCATTCAGCTAACAGAGTTAAACCATACTTTTGATTGAGCAGATCTGAACACTCTTTCTGTAGAAAATGCAACTGGACATTTGGAGCGCTAAGAGCGTAGTAGTGGAAAAAGGAATATATTCAAATATAAACTACACAGAAGCATTCTGTGAAACTTCTTTCTGATCTGAGCATTCAGCTAACAGAGTTAAACCATACTTTTGATTGAGCAGTTTTGAAACACTCTGTCTGTAGAAAATGCAACTGGACATTCGTAGCGCTAAGTGGGTAATAGTGGAAAAAAGAATATGTTCAAATATAAACTACACAGAAGCATTGTATGAAACTTCTTTCTGTTCTGTGCATTCAACTAACAGAGTTGAACCTTACTTTTGATTGAGCCGTTCTGAAACACTCTTTCTGTAGAAACTGCAATTGGACATTCTGAGCGCTAAGAGGCCTATATTGGGAAAAAGAATGTCTACAAATAAAAACAACACAGAAGAATTGTGTGAAACTTCTTTCTGTTCTGTTTGTTCAACTAAAAGAGTTGAACCTTAGTTTTGATTGAGCCGTTCTGAAACACTCTTTCTGTAGAAAATGCAAGTGGAGATTCGGAGCGCTAAGAGGGTAATAGTGGAAAAAGGAATGTCTCCAAATATAAACTACACAGAAACATTCTGTGAAACTTCTTTCTGATCTGTGCATTCAGCTAACAGAGTTAAACCATACTTTTGATTGAGCAGATCTGAACACTCTTTCTGTAGAAAATGCAACTGGACATTTGGAGCGCTAAGAGAGTAGTAGTGGAAAAAGGAATATATTCAAATATAAACTACACAGAAGCATTCTGTGAAACTTCTTTCTGATCTGAGCATTCAGCTAACAGAGTTAAACCATACTTTGGATTGAGCAGTTTTGAAACACTCTGTCTGTAGAAAATGCAACTGGACATTCGTAGCGCTAAGTGGGTAATAGTGGAAAAAAGAATATGTTCAAATATAAACTACACAGAAGCATTGTATGAAACTTCTTTCTGTTCTGTGCATTCAACTAACAGAGTTGAACCTTACTTTTGATTGAGCCTTTCTGAAACACTCTTTCTGTAGAAACTGCAATTGGACATTCTGAGCGCTAAGAGGCCTCTATTGGGAAAAATAATATCTTCAAATAAAAACTACACAGAAGCATTGTGTGAAACTTATTTCTGATATGTTCATTAAGCTAACAGAGTTAATCCATACTTTTGATTGCGCAGTTCTGAACACTCTTTCTGTAGAAAATGCAAGTGGACATTCGGAGCGCTAAGAGGGTAATAGTGGAAAAAGGAATATATTCAAATATAAACTACACAGTAGCATTCTGTGAAAATTCTTTCTGTTCTGTGCATTCAACTAACAGAGTTGAACCTTACTTTTGATTGAGCCGTTCTGAAACACTCTTTCTGTAGAAACTGCAATTGGACATGCTAAGCGCTAAGAGGCCTACATTGGGAAAAAGAATATCTTCAAATAAAAACTACACAGATGCATTCTGTGAAACTTATTTCTGATCTGTAAATTCAGTTAACAGAGATAAAACATATTTTTGATTGAGCAGTTATGAAACACTCTTTTTGTAGAAAATGCAAGTGGAGATTCGGAGCGCTAAGAGGGTAATAGTGGAAAAAGGAATGTCTTCAAATATAAACTACACAGAATCATTCGGTGAAACTTCTTTCTGATCTGTGCATTCAGCTAACAGAGTTAAACCATACTTTTGATTGAGCAGATCTGAACACTCTTTCTGTAGAAAATGCAACTGGACATTTGGAGCGCTAAGAGCGTAGTAGTGGAAAAAGGAATATATTCAAATATAAACTACACAGAAGCATTCTGTGAAACTTCTTTCTGATCTGAGCATTCAGCTAACAGAGTTAAACCATACTTTTGATTGAGCAGTTTTGAAACACTCTGTCTGTAGAAAATGCAACTGGACATTCGTAGCACTAAGTGGGTAATAGTGGAAAAAAGAATATGTTCAAATATAAACTACACAGAAGCATTGTATGAAACTTCTTTCTGTTCTGTGCATTCAACTAACAGAGTTGAACCTTACTTTTGATTGAGCCGTTCTGAAACACTCTTTCTGTAGAAACTGCAATTGGACATTCTGAGCGCTAAGAGGCCTATATTGGGAAAAAGAATGTCTACAAATAAAAACTACACAGAAGAATTGTGTGAAACTTCTTTCTGTTCTGTTTGTTCAACTAAAAGAGATGAACCTTAGTTTTGATTGAGCCGTTCTGAAACACTCTTTCTGTAGAAAATGCAAGAGGAGATTCGGAGCGCTAAGAGGGTAATAGTGGAAAAAGGAATGTCTCCACATATAAACTACACAGAATCATTCTGTGAAACTTCTTTCTGATCTGTGCATTCAGCTAACAGAGTTAAACCATACTTTTGATTGAGCAGATCTGAACACTCTTTCTGTAGAAAATTCAACTGGACATTTGGAGCGCTAATAGCGTAGTAGTGGAAAAAGGAATATATTCAAATATAAACTACACAGAAGCATTCTGTGAAACTTCTTTCTGATCTGAGCATTCAGCTAACAGAGTTAAACCATACTTTTGATTGAGCAGTTTTGAAACACTCTGTCTGTAGAAAATGCAACTGGACATTCATAGCGCTAAGTGTGTAATAGTGAAAAAAAGAATATGTTCAAATATAAACTACACAGAAGCATTGTATGAAACTTCTTTCTGTTCCGTGCATTCAACTAACAGAGTTGAACCTTACTTTTGATTGAGCCTTTCTGAAACACTCTTTCTGTAGAAACTGCAATTGGACATTCTGAGCGCTAAGAGGCCACTATTGGGAAAAATAATATCTTCAAATAAAATCTACACAGAAGCATTTGTGAAACTTATTTCTGTTATGTTCATTAAGCTAACAGAGTTAAACCATACTTTTGATTGCGCAGTTCTGAACACTCTTTCTGTAGAAAATGCAAGTGGACATTCGGAGCGCTAAGAGGGTAATAGTGGAAAAAGGAATATATTCAAATATAAACTACACAGTAGCATTCTGTGAAAATTCTTTCTGTTCTGTGCATTCAAATAACAGAGTTGAACCTTACTTTTGATTGAGCCGTTCTGAAACACTCTTTCTGTAGAAACTGCAATTGGACATGCTAAGCGCTAAGAGTCCTACATTGGGAAAAAGTATATCTTCAAATAAAAACTACACAGATGCATTCTGTGAAACTTATTTCTGATCTGTAAATTCAGTTAACAGAGATAAAACATATTTCTGATTGAGCAGTTATGAAACACTCTTTTTGTAGAAAATGCAAGTGGAGATTCGGAGCGCTAAGAGGGTAATAGTGGAAAAAGGAATGTCTTCAAATATAAACTACACAGAATCATTCGGTGAAACTTCTTTCTGATCTGTGCATTCAGCTAACAGAGTTAAACCATACTTTTGATTGAGCAGATCTGAACACTCTTTCTGTAGAAAATGCAACTGGACATTTGGAGCGCTAAGAGCGTAGTAGTGGAAAAAGGAATATATTCAAATATAAACTACACAGAAGCATTCTGTGAAACTTCTTTCTGATCTGAGCATTCAGCTAACAGAGATAAACCATACTTTTGATTGAGCAGTTTTGAAACACTCTGTCTGTAGAAAATGCAACTGGACATTCGTAGCGCTAAGTGGGTAATAGTGGAAAAAAGAATATGTTCAAATATAAACTACACAGAAGCATTGTATGAAACTTCTTTCTGTTCTGTGCATTCAACTAACAGAGTTGAACCTTACTTTTGATTGAGCCGTTCTGAAACACTCTTTCTGTAGAAACTGCAATTGGACATTCTGAGCGCTAAGAGGCCTATATTGGGAAAAAGAATGTCTACAAATAAAAACTACACAGAAGAATTGTGTGAAACTACTTTCTGTTCTGTTTGTTCAACTAAAAGAGTTGAACCTTAGTTTTGATTGAGCCGTTCTAAAACACTCTTTCTGTAGAAAATGCATGAGGAGATTCGGAGCGCTAAGAGGGTAATAGTGGAAAAAGGAATGTCTCCAAATATAAACTACACAGAATCATTCTGTGAAACTTCTTTCTGATCTGTGCATTCAGCTAACAGAGTTAAACCATACTTTGGATTGAGCAGATCTGAACACTCTTTCTGTAGAAAATGCAACTGGACATTTGGAGCGCTAAGAGAGTAGTAGTGGAAAAAGGAATATATTCAAATATAAACTACACAGAAGCATTCTGTGAAACTTCTTTCTGATCTGAGCATTCAGCTAACAGAGTTAAAGCATACTTTTGATTGAGCAGTTTTGAAACACTCTGTCTGTAGAAAATGCAACTGGACATTCGTAGCGCTAAGTGGGTAATAGTGGAAAAAAGAATATGTTCATATATAAACTACACAGAAGCATTGTATGAAACTTCTTTCTGTTCTGTGCATTCAACTAACAGAGTTGAACCTTACTTTTGATTGAGCCTTTCTGAAACACTCTTTCTGTAGAAACTGCAATTGGACATTCTGAGCGCTAAGAGGCCTATATTGGGAAAAATAATGTCTACAAATAAAAACTACACAGAAGAATTGCGTGAAACTTCTTTCTGTTCTGTTTGTTCAACTAAAAGAGTTGAACCTTAGTTTTGATTGAGCCGTTCTGAAACACTCTTTCTGTAGAAAATGCAAGTGGAGATTCGGAGCGCTAAGAGGGTAATAGTGGAAAAAGGAATGTCTCCAAATATAAACTACACAGAATCATTCTGTGAAACTTCTTTCTGATCTGTGCATTCAGCTAACAGTGTTAAACCATACTTTTGATTGAGCAGATCTGAACACTCTTTCTGTAGAAAATGCAACTGGACATTTGGAGCGCTAAGAGAGTAGTAGTGGAAAAAGGAATATATTCAAATATAAACTACACAGAAGCATTCTGTGAAACTTCTTTCTGATCTGAGCATTCAGCTAACAGAGTTAAACCATACTTTTGATTGAGCAGTTTTGAAACACTCTGTCTGTAGAAAATGCAACTGGACATTCGTAGCGCTAAGTGTGTAATAGTGGAAAAAAGAATATGTTCAAATATAAACTACACAGAAGCATTGTATGAAACTTCTTTCTGTTCTGTGCATTCAACTAACAGAGTTGAACCTTACATTTGATTGAGCCTTTCTGAAACACTCTTTCTGTAGAAACTGCAATTGGACATTCTGAGCGCTAAGAGGCCTCTATTGGGAAAAATAATATCTTCAAATAAAAACTACACAGAAGCATTGTGTGAAACTTATTTCTGATATGTTCATTAAGCTAACAGAGTTAATCCATACTTTTGATTGCGCAGTTCTGAACACTCTTTCTGTAGAAAATGCAAGTGGACATTCGGAGCGCTAAGAGGGTAATAGTGGAAAAAGGAATATATTCAAATATAAACTACACAGTAGCATTCTGTGAAAATTCTTTCTGTTCTGTGCATTCAACTAACAGAGTTGAACCTTACTTTTGATTGAGCCGTTCTGAAACACTCTTTCTGTAGAAACTGCAATTGGACATGCTAAGCGCTAAGAGGCCTACATTGGGAAAAAGAATATCTTCAAATAAAAACTACACAGATGCATTCTGTGAAACTTATTTCTGATCTGTAAATTCAGTTAACAGAGATAAAACATATTTTTGATTGAGCAGTTATGAAACACTCTTTTTGTAGAAAATGCAAGTGGAGATTCGGAGCGCTAAGAGGGTAATAGTGGAAAAAGGAATGTCTTCAAATATAAACTACACAGAATCATTCGGTGAAACTTCTTTCTGATCTGTGCATTCAGCTAACAGAGTTAAACCATACTTTTGATTGAGCAGATCTGAACACTCTTTCTGTAGAAAATGCAACTGGACATTTGGAGCGCTAAGAGCGTAGTAGTGGAAAAAGGAATATATTCCAATATAAACTACACAGAAGCATTCTGTGAAACTTCTTTCTGATCTGAGCATTCAGCTAACAGAGTTAAACCATACTTTTGATTGAGCAGTTTTGAAACACTCTGTCTGTAGAAAATGCAACTGGACATTCGTAGCGCTAAGTGGGTAATAGTGGAAAAAAGAATATGTTCAAATATAAACTACACAGAAGCATTGTATGAAACTTCTTTCTGTTCTGTGCATTCAACTAACAGAGTTGAACCTTACTTTTGATTGAGCCTTTCTGAAACACTCTTTCTGTAGAAACTGCAATTGGACATTCTGAGCGCTAAGAGGCCTCTATTGGGAAAAATAATATCTTCAAATAAAAACTACACAGAAGCATTTGTGAAACTTATTTCTGTTATGTTCATTAAGCTAACAGAGTTAAACCATACTTTTGATTGCGCAGTTCTGAACACTCTTTCTGTAGAAAATGCAAGTGGACATTCGGAGCGCTAAGAGTTTAATAGTGGAAAAAGGAATATATTCAAATATAAACTACACAGTAGCATTCTGTGAAAATTCTTTCTCTTCTGTGCATTCAACTAACAGAGTTGAACCTTACTTTTGATTGAGCCGTTCTGAAACACTCTTTCTGTAGGAACTGCAATTGGACATGCTAAGCGCTAAGTGGCCTACATTGGGAAAAAGAATTTCTTCAAATAAAAACTACACAGATGCATTCTGTGAAACTTATTTCTGATCTGTAAATTCAGTTAACAGAGATAAAACATATTTTTGATTGAGCAGTTATGAAACACTCTTTTTGTAGAAAATGCAAGTGGAGATTCGGAGCGCTAAGAGGGTAATAGTGGAAAAAGGAATGTCTTCAAATATAAACTACACAGAAGCATTCTGTGAAACTTCTTTCTGATCTGAGCATTCAGCTAACAGAGTTAAACCATACTTTTGATTGAGCAGATCTGAACACTCTTTCTGTAGAAAATGCAACTGGACATTTTGAGCGCTAAGAGCGTAGTAGTGGAAAAAGGAATATATTCAAATATAAACTACACAGAAGCATTCTGTGAAACTTCTTTCTGATCTGAGCATTCAGCTAACAGAGTTAAACCATACTTTTGATTGAGCAGTTTTGAAACATTCTGTCTGTAGAAAATGCAACTTGACATTCGTAGCGCTAAGTGGGTAATACTGGAAAAAAGAATATGTTCAAATAGAAACTACACAGAAGCATTCTATGAAACTTCTTTCTGTTCTCTGCATTCAACTAACAGAGTTGAACCTTACTTTTGATTGAGCCGTTCTGAAACACTCTTTCTGTAGAAACTGCAATTGGACATTCTGAGCGCTAAGAGGCCTATATTGGGAAAAAGAATGTCTACAAATAAAAACTACACAGAAGAATTGTGTGAAACTTCTTTCTGTTCTGTTTGTTCAACTAAAAGAGTTGAACCTTAGTTTTGATTGAGCCGTTCTGAAACACTCTTTCTGTAGAAAATGCAAGAGGAGATTCGGAGCGCTAAGAGGGTAATAGTGGAAAAAGGAATGTCTCCAAATATAAACTACACAGAATCATTCTGTGAAACTTCTTTCTGATCTGTGCATTCAGCTAACAGAGTTAAACCATACTTTTGATTGAGCAGATCTGAACACTCTTTCTGTAGAAAATGCAACTGGACATTTGGAGCGCTAAGAGCGTAGTAGTGGAAAAAGGAATATATTCCAATATAAACTACACAGAAGCATTCTGTGAAACTTCTTTCTGATCTGAGCATTCAGCTAACAGAGTTAAACCATACTTTTGATTGAGCAGTTTTGAAACACTCTGTCTGTAGAAAATGCAACTGGACATTCGTAGCGCTAAGTGGGTAATAGTGGAAAAAAGAATATGTTCAAATATAAACTACACAGAAGCATTGTATGAAACTTCTTTCTGTTCTGTGCATTCAACTAACAGAGTTGAACCTTACTTTTGATTGAGCCTTTCTGAAACACTCTTTCTGTAGAAACTGCAATTGGTCATTCTGAGCGCTAAGAGGCCTCTATTGGGAAAAATAATATCTTCAAATAAAAACTACACAGAAGCATTGTGTGAAACTTATTTCTGATATGTTCATTAAGCTAACAGAGTTAATCCATACTTTTGATTGCGCAGTTCTGAACACTCTTTCTGTAGGAAATGCAGGTGGACATTCGGAGCGCTAAGAGGGTAATAGTGGAAAAAGGAATATATTCAAATATAAACTACACAGTAGCATTCTGTGAAAATTCTTTCTGTTCTGTGCATTCAACTAACTGAGTTGAACCTTCCTTTTGATTGAGCCGTTCTGAAACACTCTTTCTGGAGAAACTGCAATTGGACATGCTAAGCGCTAAGAGGCCTACATTGGGAAAAAGAATATCTTCAAATAAAAACTACACAGATGCATTCTGTGAAACTTATTTCTGATCTGTAAATTCAGTTAACAGAGATAAAACATATTTTTGATTGAGCAGTTATGAAACACTCTTTTTGTAGAAAATGCAAGTGGAGATTCGGAGCGCTAAGTGGGTAATAGTGGAAAAAGGAATGTCTTCAAATATAAACTACACAGAATCATTCGGTGAAACTTCTTTCTGATCTGTGCATTCAGCTAACAGAGTTAAACCATACTTTTGATTGAGCAGATCTGAACACTCTTTCTGTAGAAAATGCAACTGGACATTTGGAGCGCTAAGAGCGTAGTAGTGGAAAAAGGAATATATTCAAATATAAACTACACAGAAGCATTCTGTGAAACTTCTTTCTGATCTGAGCATTCAGCTAACAGAGTTAAACCATACTTTTGATTGAGCAGTTTTGAAACACTCTGTCTGTAGTAAATGCAACTGGACATTCGTAGCGCTAAGTGGGTAATAGTAGAAAAAAGAATATTTTCAAATATAAACTACACAGAAGCATTGTATGAAACTTCTTTCTGTTCTGTGCATTCAACTAACAGAGTTGAACCTTACTTTTGATTGAGCCGTTCTGAAACACTCTTTCTGTAGAAACTGCAATTGGACATTCTGAGCGCTAAGAGGCCTATTTTGGGAAAAAGAATGTCTACAAATAAAAACTACACAGAAGAATTGTGTGAAACTTCTTTCTGTTCTGTTTGTTCAACTAAAAGAATTGAACCTTAGTTTTGATTGAGCCGTTCTGAAACACTCTTTCTGTAGAAAATGCAAGTGGAGATTCGGAGCGCTAAGAGGGTAATAGTGGAAAAAGGAATGTCTCCAAATATAAACTACACAGAATCATTCTGTGAAACTTCTTTCTGATCTGTGCATTCAGCTAACAGAGTTAAACCATACTTTTGATTGAGCAGATCTGAACACTCTTTCTGTAGAAAATGCAACTGGATATTTGGAGCGCTAAGACAGTAGTAGTGGAAAAAGGAATATATTCAAATATAAACTACACAGAAGCATTCTGTGAAACTTCTTTCTGATCTGAGCATTCAGCTAACAGAGTTAAACCATACTTATGATTGAGCAGTTTTGAAACACTCTGTCTGTAGAAAATGCAACTGGACATTCGTAGCGCTAAGTGGGTAATAGTGGAAAAAAGAATATGTTCAAATATAAACTACACAGAAGCATTGTATGAAACTTCTTTCTGTTCTGTGCATTCAACTAACAGAGTTGAACCTTACTTTTGATTGAGCCTTTCTGAAACACTCTTTCTGTAGAAACTGCAATTGGACATTCTGAGCGCTAAGAGGCCTCTATTGGGAAAAATAATATCTTCAAATAAAAATTACACAGAAGCATTGTGTGAAACTTATTTCTGATATGTTCATTAAGCTAACAGAGTTAAACCATACTTTTGATTGCGCAGTTCTGAACACTCTTTCTGTAGAAAATGCAAGTGGACATTCGGAGCGCTAAGAGGGTAATAGTGGAAAAAGGAATATATTCAAATATAAACTACACAGTAGCATTCTGTGAAAATTCTTTCTGTTCTGTGCATTCAACTAACAGAGTTGAACCTTACTTTTGATTGAGCCGTTCTGAAACACTCTTTCTGGAGAAACTGCAATTGGACATGCTAAGCGCTAAGAGGCCTACATTGGGAAAAAGAATATCTTCAAATAAAAACTACACAGATGCATTCTGTGAAACTTATTTCTGATCTGTAAATTCAGTTAACAGAGATAAAACATATTTTTGATTGAGCAGTTATGAAACACTCTTTTTGTAGAAAATGCAAGTGGAGATTCGGAGCGCTAAGAGGGTAATAGTGGAAAAAGGAATGTCTTCAAATATAAACTACACAGAATCATTCGGTGAAACTTCTTTCTGATCTGTGCATTCAGCTAACAGAGTTAAACCATACTTTTGATTGAGCAGATCTGAACACTCTTTCTGTAGAAAATGCAACTGGACATTTGGAGCGCTAAGAGCGTAGTAGTGGAAAAAGGAATATATTCAAATATAAACTACACAGAAGCATTCTGTGAAACTTCTTTCTGATCTGAGCATTCAGCTAACAGAGTTAAACCATACTTTTGATTGAGCAGTTTTGAAACACTCTGTCTGTAGAAAATGCAACTGGACATTCGTAGCGCTAAGTGGGTAATAGTGGAAAAAAGAATATGTTCAAATATAAACTACACAGAAGCATTGTATGAAACTTCTTTCTGTTCTGTGCATTCAACTAACAGAGTTGAACCTTACTTTTGATTGAGCCGTTCTGAAGCACTCTTTCTGTAGAAACTGCAATTGGACATTCTGAGCGCTAAGAGGCCTATATTGGGAAAAAGAATGTCTACAAATAAAAACTACACAGAAGAAATTTGTGAAACTTCTTTCTGTTCTGTTTGTTCAACTAAAAGATTTGAACCTTAGTTTTGATTGAGCCGTTCTGAAACACTCTTTCTGTAGAAAATGCAAGTGGAGATTCGGAGCGCTAAGTGGGTAATAGTGGAAAAAGGAATGTCTCCAAATATAAACTACACAGAATCATTCTGTGAAACTTCTTTCTGATCTGTGCATTCAGCTAACAGAGTTAAAACATACTTTTGATTGAGCAGATCTGAACACTGTTTCTGTAGAAAATGCAACTGGACATTTGGAGCGCTAAGAGTGTAGTAGTGGAAAAAGGAATATATTCAAATATAAACTACACAGAAGCATTCTGTGAAACTTCTTTCTGATCTGAGCATTCAGCTAACAGAGTTAAACCATACTTTTGATTGAGCAGTTTTGAAACACTCTGTCTGTAGAAAATGCAACTGGACATTCGTAGCGCTAAGTGGGTAATAGTGGAAAAAAGAATATGTTCAAATATAAACTACACAGAAGCATTGTATGAAACTTCTTTCTGTTCTGTGCATTCAACTAACAGAGTTGAACCTTACTTTTGATTGAGCCGTTCTGAAACACTCTTTCTGTAGAAACTGCAATTGGACATTCTGAGCGCTAAGAGGCCTATATTGGGAAAAAGAATGTCTACAAATAAAAACTACACAGAAGAATTGTGTGAAACTTCTTTCTGTTCTGTTTGTTCAACTAAAAGAGTTGAACCTTAGTTTTGATTGAGCCGTTCTGAAACACTCTTTCTGTAGAAAATGCAAGTGGAGATTCGGAGCACAAAGAGGGTAATAGTGGAAAAAGGAATGTCTCCAAATATAAACTACACAGAATCATTCTGTGAAACTTCTTTCTGATCTGTGCATTCAGCTAACAGAGTTAAACCATACTTTTGATTGAGCAGATCTGAACACTCTTTCTGTAGAAAATGCAACTGGACATTTGGAGCGCTAAGAGAGTAATAGTGGAAAAAGGAATATATTCAAATATAAACTACACAGAAGCATTCTGTGAAACTTCTTTCTGATCTGAGCATTCAGCTAACAGAGTTAAACCATACTTTTGATTGAGCAGTTTTGAAACACTCTGTCTGTAGAAAATGCAACTGGACATTCGTAGCGCTAAGTGGGTAATAGTGGAAAAAAGAATATGTTCAAATATAAACTACACAGAAGCATTGTATGAAACTTCTTTCTGTTCTGTGCATTCAACTAACAGAGTTGAAGCTTACTTTTGATTGAGCCTTTCTGAAACACTCTTTCTGTAGAAACTGCAATTGGACATTCTGAGCGCTAAGAGGCCTCTATTGGGAAAAATAATATCTTCAAATAAAAACTACACAGAAGCATTGTGTGAAACTTATTTCTGATATGTTCATTAAGCTAACAGAGTTAATCCATACTTTTGATTGCGCAGTTCTGAACACTCTTTCTGTAGAAAATGCAAGTGGACATTCGGAGCGCTAAGAGGGTAATAATGGAAAAAGGAATATATTCAAATATAAACTACACAGTAGCATTCTGTGAAAATTCTTTCTGTTCTGTGCATTCAACTAACAGAGTTGAACCTTACTTTTGATTGAGCCGTTCTGAAACACTCTTTCTGGAGAAACTGCAATTGGACATGCTAAGCGCTAAGAGGCCTACATTGGGAAAAAGAATATCTTAAAATAAAAACTACACAGATGCATTCTGTGAAACTTATTTCTGATCTGTAAATTCAGTTAACAGAGATAAAACATATTTTTGATTGAGCAGTTATGAAACACTCTTTCTGTAGAAAATGCAAGTGGAGATTCGGAGCGCTAAGAGGGTAATAGTGGAAAAAGGAATGTCTCCAAATATAAACTACACAGAATCATTCTGTGAAACTTCTTTCTGATCTGTGCATTCAGCTAACAGAGTTAAACCATACTTTTGATTGAGCAGATCTGAACACTGTTTCTGTAGAAAATGCAACTGGACATTTGGAGCGCTAAGAGTGTAGTAGTGGAAAAAGGAATATATTCAAATATAAACTACACAGAAGCATTCTGTGAAACTTCTTTCTGATCTGAGCATTCAGCTAACAGAGTTAAACCATACTTTTGATTGAGCAGTTTTGAAACACTCTGTCTGTAGAAAATGCAACTGGACATTCGTAGCGCTAAGTGGGTAATAGTGGAAAAAAGAATATGTTCAAATATAAACTACACAGAAGCATTGTATGAAACTTCTTTCTGTTCTGTGCATTCAACTAACAGAGTTGAACCTTACTTTTGATTGAGCCTTTCTGAAACACTCTTTCTGTAGAAACTGCAATTGGACATTCTGAGCGCTAAGAGGCCTCTATTGGGAAAAATAATATCTTCAAATAAAAACTACACAGAAGCATTGTGTGAAACTTATTTCTGATATGTTCATTAAGCTAACAGAGTTAATCCATACTTTTGATTGCGCAGTTCTGAACACTCTTTCTGTAGAAAATGCAAGTGGACATTCGGAGCGCTAAGAGGGTAATAGTGGAAAAAGGAATATATTCAAATATAAACTACACAGTAGCATTCTGTGAAAATTCTTTCTGTTCTGTGCATTCAACTAACAGAGTTGAACCTTACTTTTGATTGAGCCGTTCTGAAACACTCTTTCTGGAGAAACTGCAATTGGACATGCTAATCGCTAAGAGGCCTACATTGGGAAAAAGAATATCTTAAAATAAAAACTACACAGATGCATTCTGTGAAACTTATTTCTGATCTGTAAATTCAGTTAACAGAGATAAAACATATTTTTGATTGAGCAGTTATGAAACACTCTTTTTGTAGAAAATGCAAGTGGAGATTCGGAGCGCTAAGTGGGTAATAGTGGAAAAAGGAATGTCTTCAAATATAAACTACACAGAATCATTCGGTGAAACTTCTTTCTGATCTGTGCATTCAGCTAACAGAGTTAAACCATACTTTTGATTGAGCAGATCTGAACACTCTTTCTGTAGAAAATGCAACTGGACATTTGGAGCGCTAAGAGCGTAGTAGTGGAAAAAGGAATATATTCAAATATAAACTACACAGAAGCATTCTGTGAAACTTCTTTCTGATCTGAGCATTCAGCTAACAGAGTTAAACCATACTTTTGATTGAGCAGTTTAGAAACACTCTGTCTGCAGAAAATGCAACTGGACATTCGTAGCGCTAAGTGGGTAATAGTAGAAAAAAGAATATTTTCAAATATAAACTACACAGAAGCATTGTATGAAACTTCTTTCTGTTCTGTGCATTCAACTAACAGAGTTGAACCTTACTTTTGATTGAGCCGTTCTGAAACACTCTTTCTGTAGAAACTGCAATTGGACATTCGGAGCGCTAAGAGGCCTATATTGGGAAAAAGAATGTCTACAAATAAAAACTACACAGAAGAATTGTGTGAAACTTCTTTCTGTTCTGTTTGTTCAACTAAAAGAATTGAACCTTAGTTTTGATTGAGCCGTTCTGAAACACTCTTTCTGTAGAAAATGCAAGTGGAGATTCGGAGCGCTAAGAGGGTAATAGTGGAAAAAGGAATGTCTCCAAATATAAACTACACAGAATCATTCTGTGAAACTTCTTTCTGATCTGTGCATTCAGCTAACAGAGTTAAACCATACTTTTGATTGAGCAGATCTGAACACTCTTTCTGTAGAAAATGCAACTGGACATTTGGAGCGCTAAGAGATTAGTAGTGGAAAAAGGAATATATTCAAATATAAACTACACAGAAGCATTCTGTGAAACTTCTTTCTGATCTGAGCATTCAGCTAACAGAGTTAAACCATACTTTTGATTGAGCAGTTTTGAAACACTCTGTCTGTAGAAAATGCAACTGGACATTCGTAGCGCTAAGTGGGTAATAGTGGAAAAAAGAATATGTTCAAATATAAACTACACAGAAGCATTGTATGAAACTTCTTTCTGTTCTGTGCATTCAACTAACAGAGTTGAACCTTACTTTTGATTGAGCCTTTATGAAACACTCTTTCTGTAGAAACTGCAATTGGACATTCTGAGCGCTAAGAGGCCTCTATTGGGAAAAATAATATCTTCAAATAAAAATTACACAGAAGCATTGTGTGAAACTTATTTCTGATATGTTCATTAAGCTAACAGAGTTAAACCATACTTTTGATTGTGCAGTTCTGAACACTCTTTCTGTAGAAAATGCAAGTGGACATTCGGAGCGCTAAGAGGGTAATAGTGGAAAAAGGAATATATTCAAATATAAACTACACAGTAGCATTCTGTGAAAATTCTTTCTGTTCTGTGCATTCAACTAACAGAGTTGAACCTTACTTTTGATTGAGCCGTTCTGAAACACTCTTTCTGGAGAAACTGCAATTGGACATGCTAAGCGCTAAGAGGCCTACATTGGGAAAAAGAATATCTTCAAATAAAAACTACACAGATGCATTCTGTGAAACTTATTTCTGATCTGTAAATTCAGTTAACAGAGATAAAACATATTTTTGATTGAGCAGTTATGAAACACTCTTTTTGTAGAAAATGCAAGTGGAGATTCGGAGCGCTAAGAGGGTAATAGTGGAAAAAGGAATGTCTTCAAATATAAACTACACAGAATCATTCGGTGAAACTTCTTTCTGATCTGTGCATTCAGCTAACAGAGTTAAACCATACTTTTGATTGAGCAGATCTGAACACTCTTTCTGTAGAAAATGCAACTGGACATTTGGAGCGCTAAGAGCGTAGTAGTGGAAAAAGGAATATATTCAAATATAAACTACACAGAAGCATTCTGTGAAACTTCTTTCTGATCTGAGCATTCAGCTAACAGAGTTAAACCATACTTTTGATTGAGCAGTTTTGAAACACTCTGTCTGTAGAAAATGCAACTGGACATTCGTAGCGCTAAGTGGGTAATAGTGGAAAAAAGAATATGTTCAAATATAAACTACACAGAAGCATTGTATGAAACTTCTTTCTGTTCTGTGCATTCAACTAACAGAGTTGAACCTTACTTTTGATTGAGCCGTTCTGAAACACTCTTTCTGTAGAAACTGCAATTGGACATTCTGAGCGCTAAGAGGCCTATATTAGGAAAAAGAATGTCTACAAATAAAAACTACACAGAAGAATTTTGTGAAACTTCTTTCTGTTCTGTTTGTTCAACTAAAAGATTTGAACCTTAGTTTTGATTGAGCCGTTCTGAAACACTCTTTCTGTAGAAAATGCAAGTGGAGATTCGGAGCGCTAAGAGGGTAATAGTGGAAAAAGGAATGTCTCCAAATATAAACTACACAGAATCATTCTGTGAAACTTCTTTCTGATCTGTGCATTCAGCTAACAGAGTTAAACCATACTTTTGATTGAGCAGATCTGAACACTGTTTCTGTAGAAAATGCAAATGGACATTTGGAGCGCTAAGAGTGTAGTAGTGGAAAAAGGAATATATTCAAATATAAACTACACAGAAGCATTCTGTGAAACTTCTTTCTGATCTGAGCATTCAGCTAACAGAGTTAAACCATACTTTTGATTGAGCAGTTTTGAAACACTCTGTCTGTAGAAAATGCAACTGGACATTCGTAGCGCTAAGTGGGTAATAGTGGAAAAAAGAATATGTTCAAATATAAACTACACAGAAGCATTGTATGAAACTTCTTTCTGTTCTGTGCATTCAACTAACAGAGTTGAACCTTACTTTTGATTGAGCCGTTCTGAAACACTCTTTCTGTAGAAACTGCAATTGGACATTCTGAGCGCTAAGAGGCCTATATTGGGAAAAAGAATGTCTACAAATAAAAACAACACAGAAGAATTGTGTGAAACTTCTTTCTGTTCTGTTTGTTCAACTAAAAGAGTTGAACCTTAGTTTTGATTGAGCCGTTCTGAAACACTCTTTCTGTAGAAAATGCTAGTGGAGATTCGGAGCGCTAAGAGGGTAATAGTGGAAAAAGGAATGTCTCCAAATATAAACTACACAGAAACATTCTGTGAAACTTCTTTCTGATCTGTGCATTCAGCTAACAGAGTTAAACCATACTTTTGATTGAGCAGATCTGAACACTCTTTCTGTAGAAAATGCAACTGGACATTTGGAGCGCTAAGAGAGTAGTAGTGGAAAAAGGAATATATTCAAATATAAACTACACAGAAGCATTCTGTGAAACTTCTTTCTGATCTGAGCATTCAGCTAACAGAGTTAAACCATACTTTGGATTGAGCAGTTTTGAAACACTCTGTCTGTAGAAAATGCAACTGGACATTCGTAGCGCTAAGTGGGTAATAGTGGAAAAAAGAATATGTTCAAATATAAACTACACAGAAGCATTGTATGAAACTTCTTTCTGTTCTGTGCATTCAACTAACAGAGTTGAACCTTACTTTTGATTGAGCCTTTCTGAAACACTCTTTCTGTAGAAACTGCAATTGGACATTCTGAGCGCTAAGAGGCCTCTATTGGGAAAAATAATATCTTCAAATAAAAACTACACAGAAGCATTGTGTGAAACTTATTTCTGATATGTTCATTAAGCTAACAGAGTTAATCCATACTTTTGATTGCGCAGTTCTGAACACTCTTTCTGTAGAAAATGCAAGTGGACATTCGGAGCGCTAAGAGGGTAATAGTGGAAAAAGGAATATATTCAAATATAAACTACACAGTAGCATTCTGTGAAAATTCTTTCTGTTCTGTGCATTCAACTAACAGAGTTGAACCTTACTTTTGATTGAGCCGTTCTGAAACACTCTTTCTGTAGAAACTGCAATTGGACATGCTAAGCGCTAAGAGGCCTACATTGGGAAAAAGAATATCTTCAAATAAAAACTACACAGATGCATTCTGTGAAACTTATTTCTGATCTGTAAATTCAGTTAACAGAGATAAAACATATTTTTGATTGAGCAGTTATGAAACACTCTTTTTGTAGAAAATGCAAGTGGAGATTCGGAGCGCTAAGAGGGTAATAGTGGAAAAAGGAATGTCTTCAAATATAAACTACACAGAATCATTCGGTGAAACTTCTTTCTGATCTGTGCATTCAGCTAACAGAGTTAAACCATACTTTTGATTGAGCAGATCTGAACACTCTTTCTTTAGAAAATGCAACTGGACATTTGGAGCGCTAAGAGCGTAGTAGTGGAAAAAGGAATATATTCAAATATAAACTACACAGAAGCATTCTGTGAAACTTCTTTCTGATCTGAGCATTCAGCTAACAGAGTTAAACCATACTTTTGATTGAGCAGTTTTGAAACACTCTGTCTGTAGAAAATGCAACTGGACATTCGTAGCGCTAAGTGGGTAATAGTGGAAAAAAGAATATTTTCAAATATAAACTACACAGAAGCATTGTATGAAACTTCTTTCTGTTCTGTGCATTCAACTAACAGAGTTGAACCTTACTTTTGATTGAGCCGTTCTGAAACACTCTTTCTGTAGAAACTGCAATTGGACATTCTGAGCGCTAAGAGGCCTATATTGGGAAAAAGAATGTCTACAAATAAAAACTACACAGAAGAATTGTGTGAAACTTCTTTCTGTTCTGTTTGTTCAAGTAAAAGAACTGAACCTTAGTTTTGATTGAGCCGTCCTGAAACACTCTTTCTGTAGAAAATGCAAGTGGAGATTCGGAGCGCTAAGAGGGTAATAGTGGAAAAAGGAATGTCTCCAAATATAAACTACACAGAATCATTCTGTGAAACTTCTTTCTGATCTGTGCATTCAGCTAACAGAGTTAAACCATACTTTTGATTGAGCAGATCTGAACACTCTTTCTGTAGAAAATGCAACTGGACATTGGGAGCGCTAAGAGAGTAGTAGTGGAAAAAGGAATATATTCAAATATAAACTACACAGAAGCATTCTGTGAAACTTCTTTCTGATCTGAGCATTCAGCTAACAGAGTTAAACCATACTTTTGATTGAGCAGTTTTGAAACACTCTGTCTGTAGAAAATGCAACTGGACATTCGTAGCGCTAAGTGGGTAATAGTGGAAAAAAGAATATGTTCAAATATAAACTACACAGAAGCATTGTATGAAACATCTTTCTGTTCTGTGCATTCAACTAACAGAGTTGAACCTTACTTTTGATTGAGCCTTTCTGAAACACTCTTTCTGTAGAAACTGCAATTGGACATTCTGAGCGCTAAGAGGCCTCTATTGGGAAAAATAATATCTTCAAATAAAAATTACACAGAAGCATTGTGTGAAACTTATTTCTGATATGTTCATTAAGCTAACAGAGTTAAACCATACTTTTGATTGTGCAGTTCTGAACACTCTTTCTGTAGAAAATGCAAGTGGACATTCGGAGCGCTAAGAGGGTAATAGTGGAAAAAGGAATATATTCAAATATAAACTACACAGTAGCATTCTGTGAAAATTCTTTCTGTTCTGTGCATTCAACTAACAGAGTTGAATCTTACTTTTGATTGAGCCGTTCTGAAACACTCTTTCTGGAGAAACTGCAATTGGACATGCTAAGCGCTAAGAGGCCTACATTGGGAAAAAGAATATCTTCAAATAAAAACTAGACAGATGCATTCTGTGAAACTTATTTCTGATCTGTAAATTCAGTTAACAGAGATAAAACATATTTTTGATTGAGCAGTTATGAAACACTCTTTTTGTAGAAAATGCAAGTGGAGATTCGGAGCGCTAAGAGGGTAATAGTGGAAAAAGGGATGTCTTCAAATATAAACTACACAGAATCATTCGGTGGAACTTCTTTCTGATCTGTGCATTCAGCTAACAGAGTTAAACCATACTTTTGATTGAGCAGATCTGAACACTCTTTCTGTAGAAAATGCAACTGGACATTTGGAGCGCTAAGAGCGTAGTAGTGGAAAAAGGAATATATTCAAATATAAACTACACAGAAGCATTCTGTGAAACTTCTTTCTGATCTGAGCATTCAGCTAACAGAGTTAAACCATACTTTTGATTGAGCAGTTTTGAAACACTCTGTCTGTAGAAAATGCAACTGGACATTCGTAGCGCTAAGTGGGTAATAGTGGAAAAAAGAATATGTTCAAATATAAACTACACAGAAGCATTGTATGAAACTTCTTTCTGTTCTGTGCATTCAACTAACAGAGTTGAACCTTACTTTTGATTGAGCCGTTCTGAAACACTCTTTCTGTAGAAACTGCAATTGGACATTCTGAGCGCTAAGAGGCCTCTATTGGGAAAAAGAATGTCTACAAATAAAAACTACACAGAAGAATTGTGTGAAACTTCTTTCTGTTCTGTTTGTTCAACTAAAAGAGTTGAACCTTAGTTTTGATTGAGCCGTTCTGAAACACTCTTTCTGTAGAAAATACAAGTGGAGATTCGGAGCGCTAAGAGGGTAATAGTGGAAAAAGGAATGTCTCCAAATATAAACTACACAGAATCATTCTGTGAAACTTCTTTCTGATCTGTGCATTCAGCTAACAGAGTTAAACCATACTTTTGATTGAGCAGATCTGAACACTCTTTCTGTAGAAAATGCAACTGGACATTTGGAGCGCTAAGAGAGTTGTAGTGGAAAAAAGAATATGTTCAATTATAAACTACACAGAAGCATTGTATGAAACTTCTTTCTGTTCTGTGCATTCAACTAACAGAGTTGAACCTTACTTTTGATTGAGCCGTTCTGAAACACTCTTTCTGTAGAAACTGCAATTGGACATTCTGAGCGCTAAGAGGCCTATATTGGGAAAAAGAATGTCTACAAATAAAAACTACACAGAAGAATTGTGTGAAATTTCTTTCTGTTCTGTTTGTTCAACTAAAAGAGTTGAACCTTAGTTTTGATTGAGCCGTTCTGAAACACTCTTTCTGTAGAAAATGCAAGTGGATTTTCGGAGCGCTAAGAGGGTAATAGTGGAAAAAGGAATGTCTCCAAATATAAACTACACAGAATCATTCTGTGAAACTTCTTTCTGATCTGTGCATTCAGCTAACAGAGTTAAACCATACTTTTGATTGAGCAGATCTGAACACTTTTTCTGTAGAAAATGCAACTGGACATTTGGAGCGCTAAGAGAGTAGTAGTGGAAAAAGGAATATATTCAAATATAAACTACACAGAAGCATTCTGTGAAACTACTTTCTGATCTGAGCATTCAGCTAACAGAGTTAAACCATACTTTTGATTGAGCAGTTTTGAAACACTCTGTCTGCAGAAAATGCAACTGGACATTCGTAGCGCTAAGTGGGTAATAGTGGAAAAAAGAATATGTTCAAATATAAACTACACAGAAGCATTGTATGAAACTTCTTTCTGTTCTGTGCATTCAAAGAACAGAGTTGAACCTTACTTTTGATTGAGCCTTTCTGAAACACTCTTTCTGTAGAAACTGCAATTGGACATTCTGAGCGCTAAGAGGCCTCTATTGGGAAAAATAATATCTTCAAATAAAAACTACACAGAAGCATTGTGTGAAACTTATTTCTGATATGTTCATTAAGCTAACAGAGTTAAACCATACTTTTGATTGCGCAGTTCTGAACACTCTTTCTGTAGAAAATGAAGTGGACATTCGGAGCGCTAAGAGGGTAATAGTGGAAAAAGGAATATATTCAAATATAAACTACACAGTAGCATTCTGTGAAAATTCTTTCTGTTCTGTGCATTCAACTAACAGGGTTGAACCTTACTTTTGATTGAGCCGTTCTGAAACACTCTTTCTGTAGAAACTGCAATTGGACATGCTAAGCGCTAAGAGGCCTACATTGGGAAAAAGAATATCTTCAAATAAAAACTAGACAGATGCATTCTGTGAAACTTATTTCTGATCTGTAAATTCAGTTAACAGAGATAAAACATATTTTTGATTGAGCAGTTATGAAACACTCTTTTTGTAGAAAATGCAAGTGGAGATTCGGAGCGCTAAGAGGGTAATAGTGGAAAAAGGAATGTCTTCAAATATAAACTACACAGAATCATTCGGTGAAACTTCTTTCTGATCTGTGCATTCAGCTAACAGAGTTAAACCATACTTTTGATTGAGCAGATCTGAACACTCTTTCTGTAGAAAATGCAACTGGACATTTGGAGCGCTAAGAGCGTAGTAGTGGAAAAAGGAATATATTCAAATATAAACTACACAGAAGCATTCTGTGAAACTTCTTTCTGATCTGAGCATTCAGCTAACAGAGTTAAACCATACTTTTGATTGAGCAGTTTTGAAACACTCTGTCTGTAGAAAATGCAACTGGACATTCGTAGCGCTAAGTGGGTAATAGTGGAAAAAAGAATATGTTCAAATATAAACTACACAGAAGCATTGTATGAAACTTCTTTCTGTTCTGTGCATTCAACTAACAGAGTTGAACCTTACTTTTGATTGAGCCGTTCTGAAACACTCTTTCTGTGGAAACTGCAATTGGACATTCTGAGCGCTAAGAGGCCTATATTGTGAAAAAGAATGTCTACAAATAAAAACTACACAGAAGAATTGTGTGAAACTTCTTTCTGTTCTGTTTGTTCAACTAAAAGAGTTGAACCTTACTTTTGATTGAGCCGTTCTGAAACACTCTTTCTGTAGAAAATACAAGTGGAGATTCGGAGCGCTAAGAGGGTAATAGTGGAAAAAGGAATGTCTCCAAATATAAACTACACAGAATCATTCTGTGAAACTTCTTTCTGATCTGTGCATTCAGCTAACAGAGTTAAACCATACTTTTGATTGAGCAGATCTGAACACTCTTTCTGTAGAAAATGCAACTGGACATTTGGAGCGCTAAGAGAGTAGTAGTGGAAAAAGGAATATATTCAAATATAAACTACACAGAAGCATTCTGTGAAACTTCTTTCTGATCTGAGCATTCAGCTAACAGAGTTAAACCATACTTTTGATTGAGCAGTTTTGAAACACTCTGTCTGTAGAAAATGCAACTGGACATTCGTAGCGCTAAGAGGGTAATAGTGGAAAAAGTAATATATTCAAATATAAACTACACAGTAGCACTCTGTGAAAATTCTTTCTGTTCTGTGCATTCAACTAACAGAGTTGAACCTTACTTTTGATTGAGCCATTCTGAAACACTCTTTCTGTAGAAACTGCAATTGGACATGCTAAGCGCTAAGAGGCCTACATTGGGAAAAAGAATATCTTCAAATAAAAACTACACAGATGCATTCTGTGAAACTTATTTCTGATCTGTAAATTCAGTTAACAGAGATAAAACATATTTTTGATTGAGCAGTTATGAAACACTCTTTTTGTAGAAAATGCAAGTGGAGATTCGGAGCGCTAAGAGGGTAATAGTGGAAAAAGGAATGTCTTCAAATATAAACTACACAGAATCATTCGGTGAAACATATTTCTGATCTGTGCATTCAGCTAACAGAGTTAAACCATACTTTTGATTGAGCAGATCTGAACACTCTTTCTGTAGAAAATGCAACTGGACATTTGGAGCGCTAAGAGAGTAGTAGTGGAAAAAGGAATATATTCAAATATAAACTACACAGAAGCATTCTGTGAAACTTCTTTCTGATCTGAGCATTCAGCTAACAGAGTTAAACCATACTTTTGATTGAGCAGTTTTGAAACACTCTGTCTGTAGAAAATGCAACTGGACATTCGTAGCGCTAAGTGGGTAATAGTGGAAAAAAGAATATGTTCAAATATAAACTACACAGAAGCATTGTATGAAACTTCTTTCTGTTCTGTGCATTCAACTAACAGAGTTGAACCTTACTTTTGATTGAGCCTTTCTGAAACACTCTTTCTGTAGAAACTGCAATTGTACATTCTGAGCGCTAAGAGGCCTCTATTGGGAAAAATAATATCTTCAAATAAAAACTACACAGAAGCATTGTGTGAAACTTATTTCTGATATGTTCATTAAGCTAACAGAGTTAAACCATACTTTTGATTGCGCAGTTCTGAACACTCTTTCTGTAGAAAATGCAAGTGGACATTCGGAGCGCTAAGAGGGTAATAGTGGAAAAAGGAATACATTCAAATATAAACTACACAGTAGCATTCTGTGAAACTTCTTTCTGTTCTGTGTATTCAACTAACAGAGTTGAACCTTACTTTTGATTGAGCCGTTCTGAAACACTCTTTCTGTAGAAACTGCAATTCGACATGCTAAGCGCTAAGAGGCCTACATTGGGAAAAACAATATCTTCAAATAAAAACTACACAGATGCATTCTGTGAAACTTATTTCTGATCTGTAAATTCAGTTAACAGAGATAAAGCATATTTTTGATTGAGCAGTTATGAAACACTCTTTTTGTAGAAAATGCAAGTGGAGATTCGGAGCGCTAAGAGGGTAATAGTGGAAAAAGGAATGTCTTCAAATATAAACTACACAGAAGCATTCTGTGAAACTTCTTTCTGATCTGAGCATTCAGCTAACAGAGTTAAAACATACTTTTGATTGAGCAGATCTGAACACTCTTTCTGTAGAAAATGCAACTGGACATTTGGAGCGCTAAGAGCATAGTAGTGGAAAAAGGAATATATTCAAATATAAACTACACAGAAGCATTCTGTGAAACTTCTTTCTGATCTGAGCATTCAGCTAACAGAGTTAAACCATACTTTTCATTGAGCAGTTTTGAAACACTCTGTCTGTAGAAAATGCAACTGGACATTCGTAGCGCTAAGTGGGTAATAGTGGAGAAAAGAATATGTTCAAATATAAACTACACAGAAGCATTGTATGAAACTTCTTTCTGTTCTGTGCATTCAACTAACAGAGTTGAACCTTACTTTTGATTGAGCCGTTCTGAAACACTCTTTCTGTAGAAACTGCAATTGTATATTCTGAGCGCTAAGAGGCCTATATTGGGAAAAAGAATGTCTACAAATAAAAACTACACAGAAGAATTGTGTGAAACTTCTTTCTGTTCTGTTTGTTCAACTAAAAGAGTTGAACCTTAGTTTTGATTGAGCCGTTCTGAAACACTCTTTCTGTAGAAAATGCAAGTGGAGATTCGGAGCGCTAAGAGGGTAATAGTGGAAAAAGGAATGTCTCCAAATATAAACTACACAGAATCATTCTGTGAAACTTCTTTCTGATCTGTGCATTCAGCTAACAGAGTTAAACCATACTTTTGATTGAGCAGATCTGAACACTCTTTCTGTAGAAAATGCAATTGGACATGCTAAGCGCTAAGAGGCCTACATTGGGAAAAGGAATATCTTCAAATAAAAACTACACAGATGCATTCTGTGAAACTTATTTCTGATCTGTAAATTCAGTTAACAGAGATAAAACATATTTTTGATTGAGCAGTTATGAAACACTCTTTTTGTAGAAAATGCAAGTGGAGATTCGGAGCGCTAAGAGGGTAATAGTGGAAAAAGGAATGTCTTCAAATATAAACTACACAGAATCATTCGGTGGAACATTTTCTGATCTGTGCATTCAGCTAACAGAGTTAAACCATACTTTTGATTGAGCAGATCTGAACACTCTTTCTGTAGAAAATACAACTGGACATTTGGAGCGCTATATGGGTAATAGTGGAGAAAAGAATATGTTCAAATATAAACTACACAGAAGCATTGTATGAAACTTCTTTCTGTTCTGTGCATTCAACTAACAGAGTTGAACCTTACTTTTGATTGAGCCGTTCTGAAACACTCTTTCTGTAGAAACTGCAATTGTACATTCTGAGCGCTAAGAGGCCTATATTGGGAAAAAAATGTCTACAAATAAAAACTACACAGAAGAATTGTGTGAAACTTCTATCTGTTCTGTTTGTTCAACTAAAAGAGTTGAACCTTAGTTTTGATTGAGCCGTTCTGAAACACTCTTTCTGTAGAAAATGCAAGTGGAGATTCGGAGCGCTAAGAGGGTAATAGTGGAAAAAGGAATGTCTCCAAATATAAACTACACAGAATCATTCTGTGAAACTTCTTTCTGATCTGTGCATTCAGCTAACAGAGTTAAACCATACTTTTGATTGAGCAGATCTGAACACTCTTTCTGTAGAAAATGCAACTGGACATTTGGAGCGCTAAGAGAGTAGTAGTGGAAAAAGGAATATATTCAAATAAAAACTACACAGAAGCATTCTGTGAAACTTCTTTCTGATCTGAGCATTCAGCTAACAGAGTTAAACCATACTTTTGATTGAGCAGTTTTGAAACACTCTGTCTGTAAAAAATGCAACTGGACATTCGTAGCGCTAAGTGGGTAATAGTGGAAAAAAATATGTTCAAATATAAACTACACAGAAGCATTGTATGAAACTTCTTTCTGTTCTGTGCATTCAACTAACAGAGTTGAAACTTACTTTTGATTGAGCCTTTCTGAAACACTCTTTCTGTAGAAACTGCAATTGGACATTCTGAGCGCTAAGAGGCCTATATTGGGAAAAATAATATCTTCAAATAAAAACTACACAGAAGCATTGTGTGAAACTTATTTCTGATATGTTCATTAAGCTAACAGAGTTAAACCATACTTTTGATTGCGCAGCTCTGAACACTCTTTCTGTAGAAAATGCAAGTGGACATTCGGAGCGCTAAGAGGGTAATAGTGGAAAAAGGAATATATTCAAATATAAACTACACAGTAGCACTCTGTGAAAATTCTTTCTGTTCTGTGCATTCAACTAACAGAGTTGAACCTTACTTTTGATTGAGCCGTTCTGAAACACTCTTTCTGTAGAAACTGCAATTGGACATGCTAAGCGCTAAGAGGCCTATATTGGGAAAAGGAATATCTTCAAATAAAAAATACACAGATGCATTCTGTGAAACTTATTTCTGATCTGTAAATTCAGTTAACAGAGATAAAACATATTTTTGATTGAGCAGTTATGAAACACTCTTTTTGTAGAAAATGCAAGTGGAGATTCGGAGCGCTAAGAGGGTAATAGTGGAAAAAGGAATGTCTTCAAATATAAACTACACAGAATCATTCGGTGAAACTTCTTTCTGATCTGTGCATTCAGCTAACAGAGTTAAACCATACTTTTGATTGAACAGATCTGAACACTCTTTCTGTAGAAAATGCAACTGGACATTTGGAGCGCTAAGAGAGTAGTAGTGGAAAAAGGAATATATTCAAATATAAACTACACAGAAGCATTCTGTGAAACTTCTTTCTGATCTGAGCATTCAGCTAACAGAGTTAAACCATACTTTTGATTGAGCAGTTTTGAAACACTCTGTCTGTAGAAAATGCAACTGGACATTCGTAGCGCTAAGTGGGTAATAGTGGAAAAAAGAATATGTTCAAATATAAACTACACAGAAACATTGTATGAAACTTATTTCTGTTCTGTGCATTCAACTAACAGAGTTGAACCTTACTTTTGATTGAGCCTTTCTGAAACACTCTTTCTGTAGAAACTGCAATTGGACATTCTGAGCGCTAAGAGGCCTCTATTGGGAAAAATAATATCTTCAAATAAAAACTACACAGAAGCATTGTGTGAAACTTATTTCTGATATGTTCATTAAGCTAACAGAGTTAAACCATACTTTTGATTGCGCAGTTCTGAACACTCTTTCTGTAGAAAATGCAAGTGGACATTCGGAGCGCTAAGAGGGTAATAGTGGAAAAAGGAATATATTCAAATATAAACTACACAGTAGCACTCTGTGAAAATTCTTTCTGTTCTGTGCATTCAACTAACAGAGTTGAACCTTACTTTTGATTGACCCGTTCTGAAACACTCTTTCTGTAGAAACGGCAATTGGACATGCTAAGCGCTAAGAGGCCTACATTGGGAAAAAGAATATCTTCAAATAAAAACTACACAGATGCATTCTGTGAAACTTATTTCTGATCTGTAAATTCAGTTAACAGAGATAAAACATATTTTTGATTGAGCAGTTATGAAACACTCTTTTTGTAGAAAATGCAAGTGGAGATTCGGAGCGCTAAGAGGGTAATAGTGGAAAAAGGAATGTCTTCAAATATAAACTACACAGAATCATTCGGTGAAACTTCTTTCTGATCTGTGCATTCAGCTAACAGAGTTAAACCATACTTTTGATTGAGCAGATCTGAACACTCTTTCTGTAGAAAATGCAACTGGACATTTGGAGCGCTAAGAGAGTAGTAGTGGAAAAAGGAATATATTCAAATATAAAGTACACAGAAGCATTCTGTGAAACTTCTTTCTGATCTGAGCATTCAGCTAACAGAGTTAAACCATACTTTTGATTGAGCAGTTTTGAAACACTCTGTCTGTAGAAAATGCCACTGGACATTCGTAGCGCTAAGTGGTTAATAGTGGAAAAAAGAATATGTTCAAATATAAACTACACAGAAGCATTGTATGAAACTTCTTTCTGTTCTGTGCATTCAACTAACAGAGTTGAACCTTACTTTTGATTGAGCCTTTCTGAAACACTCTTTCTGTAGAAACTGTAATTGGACATTCTGAGCGCTAAGAGGCCTATATTGGGAAAAATAATATCTTCAAATAAAAACTACACAGAAGCATTGTGTGAAACTTATTTCTGATATGTTCATTAAGCTAACAGAGTTAAACCATACTTTTGATTGCGCAGTTCTGAACACTCTTTCTGTAGAAAATGCAAGTGGACATTCGGAGCGCTAAGAGGGTAATAGTGGAAAAAGGAATACATTCAAATATAAACTACACAGTAGCATTCTGTGAACCTTCTTTCTGTTCTGTGCATTCAACTAACAGAGTTGAACCTTACTTTTGATTGAGCCGTTCTGAAACACTCTTTCTGTAGAATCTGCAATTGGACATGCTAAGCGCTAAGAGGCCTACATTGGGAAAAAGAATATCTTCAAATAAAAACTACACAGATGCATTCTGTGAAACTTATTTCTGATCTGTAAATTCAGTTAACAGAGATAAAGCATATTTTTGATTGAGCAGTTATGAAACACTCTTTTTGTAGAAAATGCAAGTGGAGATTCGGAGCGCTAAGAGGGTATTAGTTGAAAAAGGAATGTCTTCAAATATAAACTACACAGAATCATTCGGTGAAACTTCTTTCTGATCTGTGCATTCAGCTAACAGAGTTAAACCATACTTTTGATTGAGCAGATCTGAACACTCTTTCTGTAGAAAATGCAACTGGACATTTGGAGCGCTAAGAGCGTAGTAGTGGAAAAAGGAATATATTCAAATATAAACTACACAGAAGCATTCTGTGAAACTTCTTTCTGATCTGAGCATTCAGCTAACAGAGTTAAACCATACTTTTGATTGAGCAGTTTTGAAACACTCTGTCTGTAGAAAATGCAACTAGACATTCGTAGCGCTAAGTGGGTAATAGTGGAAAAAAGAATATGTTCAAATATAAACTACACAGAAGCATTGTATGAAACTTCTTTCTGTTCTGTGCATTCAACTAACAGAGTTGAACCTTACTTTTGATTGAGCCTTTCTGAAACACTCTTTCTGTAGAAACTGCAATTGGACATTCTGAGCGCTAAGAGACATATATTGGGAAAAATAATATCTTCAAATAAAAACTACACAGAAGCATTGTGTGAAACTTATTTCTGATATGTTCATTAAGCTAACAGAGTTAAACCATACTTTTGATTGCGCAGTTCTGAACACTCTTTCTGTAGAAAATGCAAGTGGACATTCGGAGCGCTAAGAGGGTAATAGTGGAAAAAGGAATACATTCAAATATAAACTACACAGTAGCATTCTGTGAAACTTCTTTCTGTTCTGTGCATTCAACTAACAGAGTTAAACCTTACTTTTGATTGAGCCGTTCTGAAACACTCTTTCTGTAGAAACTGCAATTTGACATGCTAAGCGCTAAGAGGCCTACATTGGGAAAAAAATATCTTCAAATAAAAACTACACAGATGCATTCTGTGAAACTTATTTCTGATCTGTAAATTCAGTTAACAGAGATAAAGCATATTTTTGATTGAGCAGTTATGAAACACTCTTTTTGTAGAAAATGCAAGTGGAGATTCGGAGCGCTAAGAGGGTAATAGTGGAAAAAGGAATGTCTTCAAATATAAACTACAGAGAATCATTCGGTGAAACTTCTTTCTGATCTGTGCATTCAGCTAACAGAGTTAAACCATACTTTTGATTGAGCAGATCTGAACACTCTTTCTGTAGAAAATGCAACTGGACATTTGGAGCGCTAAGAGCGTAGTAGTGGAAAAAGGAATATATTCAAATATAAACTACACAGAAGCATTCTGTGAAACTTCTTTCTGATCTGAGCATTCAGCTAACAGAGTTAAACCATACTTTTGATTGAGCAGTTTTGAAACACTCTGTCTGTAGAAAATGCAACTTTACATTCGTAGCGCTATATGGGTAATAGTGGAGAAAAGAATATGTTCAAATATAAACTACACAGAAGCATTGTATGAAATTTCTTTCTGTTCTGTGCATTCAACTAACAGAGTTGAACCTTACTTTTGATTGAGCCGTTCTGAAACACTCTTTCTGTAGAAACTGCAATTGTACATTCTGAGCGCTAAGAGGCCTATATTGGGAAAAAGAATGTCTACAAATAAAAACTACACAGAAGAATTGTGTGAAACTTCTATCTCTTCTGTTTGTTCAACTAAAAGAGTTGAACCTTAGTTTTGATTGAGCCGTTCTGAAACACTCTTTCTGTAGAAAATGCAAGTGGAGATTCGGAGCGCTAAGAGGGTAATAGTGGAAAAAGGAATGTCTCCAAATATAAACTACACAGAATCATTCTGTGAAACTTCTTTCTGATCTGTGCATTCAGCTAACAGAGTTAAACCATACTTTTGATTGAGCAGATCTGAACACTCTTTCTGTAGAAAATGCAACTGGACATTTGGAGCGCTAAGAGAGTAGTAGTGGAAAAAGGAATATATTCAAATATAAACTACACAGAAGCATTCTGTGAAACTTCTTTCTGATCTGAGCATTCAGCTAACAGAGTTAAACCATACTTTTGATTGAGCAGTTTTGAAACACTCTGTCTGTAAAAAATGCAACTGGACATTCGTAGCGCTAAGTGGGTAATAGTGGAAAAAAATATTTTCAAATATAAACTACACAGAAGCATTGTATGAAACTTCTTTCTGTTCTGTGCATTCAACTAACAGAGTTGAACCTTACATTTGATTGAGCCTTTCTGAAACACTCTTTCTGTAGAAACTGCAATTGGACATTCTGAGCGCTAAGAGCCCTATATTGGGAAAAATAATATCTTCAAATAAAAACTACACAGAAGCATTGTGTGAAACTTATTTCTGATATGTTCATTAAGCTAACAGAGTTAAACCATACTTTTGATTGCGCAGTTCTGAACACTCTTTCTGTAGAAAATGCAAGTGGACATTCGGAGCGCTAAGAGGGTAATAGTGGAAAAAGGAATATATTCAAATATAAACTACACAGTAGCACTCTGTGAAAATTCTTTCTGTTCTGTGCATTCAACTAACAGAGTTGAACCTTACTTTTGATTGAGCCGTTCTGAAACACTCTTTCTGTAGAAACTGCAATTGGACATGCTAAGCGCCAAGAGGCCTATATTGGGAAAAGGAATATCTTCAAATAAAAAATACACAGATGCATTCTGTGAAACTTATTTCTGATCTGTAAATTCAGTTAACAGAGATAAAACATATTTTTGATTGAGCAGTTATGAAACACTCTTTTTGTAGAAAATGCAAGTGGAGATTCGGAGCGCTAAGAGGGTAATAGTGGAAAAAGGAATGTCTTCAAATATAAACTACACAGAATCATTCGGTGAAACTTCTTTCTGATCTGTGCATTCAGCTAACAGAGTTAAACCATACTTTTGATTGAACAGATCTGAACACTCTTTCTGTAGAAAATGCAACTGGACATTTGGAGCGCTAAGAGAGTAGTAGTGGAAAAAGGAATATATTCAAATATAAACTACACAGAAGCATTCTGTGAAACTTCTTTCTGATCTGAGCATTCAGCTAACAGAGTTAAACCATACTTTTGATTGAGCAGTTTTGAAACACTCTGTCTGTAGAAAATGCAACTGGACATTCGTAGCGCTAAGTGGGTAATAGTGGAAAAAAGAATATGTTCAAATATAAACTACACAGAAACATTGTATGAAACTTATTTCTGTTCTGTGCATTCAACTAACAGAGTTGAACCTTACTTTTGATTGAGCCTTTCTGAAACACTCTTTCTGTAGAAACTGCAATTGGACATTCTGAGCGCTAAGAGGCCTCTATTGGGAAAAATAATATCTTCAAATAAAAACTACACAGAAGCATTGTGTGAAACTTATTTCTGATATGTTCATTAAGCTAACAGAGTTAAACCATACTTTTGATTGCGCAGTTCTGAACACTCTTTCTGTAGAAAATGCAAGTGGACATTCGGAGCGCTAAGAGGGTAATAGTGGAAAAAGGAATATATTCAAATATAAACTACACAGTAGCACTCTGTGAAAATTCTTTCTGTTCTGTGCATTCAACTAACAGAGTTGAACCTTACTTTTGATTGACCCGTTCTGAAACACTCTTTCTGTAGAAACGGCAATTGGACATGCTAAGCGCTAAGAGGCCTACATTGGGAAAAAGAATATCTTCAAATAAAAACTACACAGATGCATTCTGTGAAACTTATTTCTGATCTGTAAATTCAGTTAACAGAGATAAAACATATTTTTGATTGAGCAGTTATGAAACACTCTTTTTGTAGAAAATGCAAGTGGAGATTCGGAGCGCTAAGAGGGTAATAGTGGAAAAAGGAATGTCTTCAAATATAAACTACACAGAATCATTCGGTGAAACTTCTTTCTGATCTGTGCATTCAGCTAACAGAGTTAAACCATACTTTTGATTGAGCAGATCTGAACACTCTTTCTGTAGAAAATGCAACTGGACATTTGGAGCGCTAAGAGAGTAGTAGTGGAAAAAGGAATATATTCAAATATAAAGTACACAGAAGCATTCTGTGAAACTTCTTTCTGATCTGAGCATTCAGCTAACAGAGTTAAACCATACTTTTGATTGAGCAGTTTTGAAACACTCTGTCTGTAGAAAATGCCACTGGACATTCGTAGCGCTAAGTGGTTAATAGTGGAAAAAAGAATATGTTCAAATATAAACTACACAGAAGCATTGTATGAAACTTCTTTCTGTTCTGTGCATTCAACTAACAGAGTTGAACCTTACTTTTGATTGAGCCTTTCTGAAACACTCTTTCTGTAGAAACTGTAATTGGACATTCTGAGCGCTAAGAGGCCTATATTGGGAAAAATAATATCTTCAAATAAAAACTACACAGAAGCATTGTGTGAAACTTATTTCTGATATGTTCATTAAGCTAACAGAGTTAAACCATACTTTTGATTGCGCAGTTCTGAACACTCTTTCTGTAGAAAATGCAAGTGGACATTCGGAGCGCTAAGAGGGTAATAGTGGAAAAAGGAATACATTCAAATATAAACTACACAGTAGCATTCTGTGAACCTTCTTTCTGTTCTGTGCATTCAACTAACAGAGTTGAACCTTACTTTTGATTGAGCCGTTCTGAAACACTCTTTCTGTAGAATCTGCAATTGGACATGCTAAGCGCTAAGAGGCCTACATTGGGAAAAAGAATATCTTCAAATAAAAACTACACAGATGCATTCTGTGAAACTTATTTCTGATCTGTAAATTCAGTTAACAGAGATAAAGCATATTTTTGATTGAGCAGTTATGAAACACTCTTTTTGTAGAAAATGCAAGTGGAGATTCGGAGCGCTAAGAGGGTATTAGTTGAAAAAGGAATGTCTTCAAATATAAACTACACAGAATCATTCGGTGAAACTTCTTTCTGATCTGTGCATTCAGCTAACAGAGTTAAACCATACTTTTGATTGAGCAGATCTGAACACTCTTTCTGTAGAAAATGCAACTGGACATTTGGAGCGCTAAGAGCGTAGTAGTGGAAAAAGGAATATATTCAAATATAAACTACACAGAAGCATTCTGTGAAACTTCTTTCTGATCTGAGCATTCAGCTAACAGAGTTAAACCATACTTTTGATTGAGCAGTTTTGAAACACTCTGTCTGTAGAAAAGGCAACTAGACATTCGTAGCGCTAAGTGGGTAATAGTGGAAAAAAGAATATGTTCAAATATAAACTACACAGAAGCACTGTATGAAACTTATTTCTGTTCTGTGCATTCAACTAACAGAGTTGAACCTTACTTTTGATTGAGCCTTTCTGAAACACTCTTTCTGTAGAAACTGCAATTGGACATTCTGAGCGCTAAGAGACATATATTGGGAAAAATAATATCTTCAAATAAAAACTACACAGAAGCATTGTGTGAAACTTATTTCTGATATGTTCATTAAGCTAACAGAGTTAAACCATACTTTTGATTGCGCAGTTCTGAACACTCTTTCTGTAGAAAATGCAAGTGGACATTCGGAGCGCTAAGAGGGTAATAGTGGAAAAAGGAATACATTCAAATATAAACTACACAGTAGCATTCTGTGAAACTTCTTTCTGTTCTGTGCATTCAACTAACAGAGTTAAACCTTACTTTTGATTGAGCCGTTCTGAAACACTCTTTCTGTAGAAACTGCAATTGGACATGCTAAGCGCTAAGAGGCCTACATTGGGAAAAAAATAAATCTTCAAATAAAAACTACACAGATGCATTCTGTGAAACTTATTTCTGATCTGTAAATTCAGTTAACAGAGATAAAGCATATTTTTGATTGAGCAGTTATGAAACACTCTTTTTGTAGAAAATGCAAGTGGAGATTCGGAGCGCTAAGAGGGTAATAGTGGAAAAAGGAATGTCTTCAAATATAAACTACAGAGAATCATTCGGTGAAACTTCTTTCTGATCTGTGCATTCAGCTAACAGAGTTAAACCATACTTTTGATTGAGCAGATCTGAACACTCTTTCTGTAGAAAATGCAACTGGACATTTGGAGCGCTAAGAGCGTAGTAGTGGAAAAAGGAATATATTCAAATATAAACTACACAGAAGCATTCTGTGAAACTTCTTTCTGATCTGAGCATTCAGCTAACAGAGTTAAACCATACTTTTGATTGAGCAGTTTTGAAACACTCTGTCTGTAGAAAATGCAACTGGACATTCGTAGCGCTATATGGGTAATAGTGGAGAAAAGAATATGTTCAAATATAAACTACACAGAAGCATTGTATGAAATTTCTTTCTGTTCTGTGCATTCAACTAACAGAGTTGAACCTTACTTTTGATTGAGCCGTTCTGAAACACTCTTTCTGTAGAAACTGCAATTGTACATTCTGAGCGCTAAGAGGCCTATATTGGGAAAAAGAATGTCTACAAATAAAAACTACACAGAAGAATTGTGTGAAACTTCTATCTGTTCTGTTTGTTCAACTAAAAGAGTTGAACCTTAGTTTTGATTGAGCCGTTCTGAAACACTCTTTCTGTAGAAAATGCAAGTGGAGATTCGGAGCGCTAAGAGGGTAATAGTGGAAAAAGGAATGTCTCCAAATATAAACTACACAGAATCATTCTGTGAAACTTCTTTCTGATCTGTGCATTCAGCTAACAGAGTTAAACCATACTTTTGATTGAGCAGATCTGAACACTCTTTCTGTAGAAAATGCAACTGGACATTTGGAGCGCTAAGAGAGTAGTAGTGGAAAAAGGAATATATTCAAATATAAACTACACAGAAGCATTCTGTGAAACTTCTTTCTGATCTGAGCATTCAGCTAACAGAGTTAAACCATACTTTTGATTGCGCAGTTCTGAACACTCTTTCTGTAGAAAATGCAAGTGGACATTCGGAGCGCTAAGAGGGTAATAGTGGAAAAAGGAATACATTCAAATATAAACTACACAGTAGCATTCTGTGAACCTTCTTTCTGTTCTGTGCATTCAACTAACAGAGTTGAACCTTACTTTTGATTGAGCCGTTCTGAAACACTCTTTCTGTAGAAACTGCAATTGGACATGCTAAGCGCTAAGAGGCCTACATTGGGAAAAAGAATATCTTCAAATAAAAACTACACAGATGCATTCTGTGAAACTTATTTCTGATCTGTAAATTCAGTTAACAGAGATAAAGCATATTTTTGATTGAGCAGTTATGAAACACTCTTTTTGTAGAAAATGCAAGTGGAGATTCGGAGCGCTAAGAGGGTAATAGTGGAAAAAGGAATGTCTTCAAATATAAACTACACAGAATCATTCGGTGAAACTTCTTTCTGATCTGTGCATTCAGCTAACAGAGTTAAACCATACTTTTGATTGAGCAGATCTGAACACTCTTTCTGTAGAAAATGCAACTGGACATTTGGAGCGCTAAGAGCGTAGTAGTGGAAAAAGGAATATATTCAAATATAAACTACACAGAAGCATTCTGTGAAACTTCTTTCTGATCTGAGCATTCAGCTAACAGAGTTAAACCATACTTTTGATTGAGCAGTTTTGAAACACTCTGTCTGTAGAAAATGCAACTGGACATTCGTAGCGCTAAGTGGGTAATAGTGGAAAAAAGAATATGTTCAAATATAAACTACACAGAAGCATTGTATGAAACTTCTTTCTGTTCTGTGCATTCAACTAACAGAGTTGAACCTTACTTTTGATTGAGCCTTTCTGAAACACTCTTTCTGTAGAAACTGCAATTGGACATTCTGAGCGCTAAGAGGCATATATTGGGAAAAATAATATCTTCAAATAAAAACTACACAGAAGCATTGTGTGAAACTTATTTCTGATATGTTCATTAAGCTAACAGAGTTAAACCATACTTTTGATTGCGCAGTTCTGAACACTCTTTCTGTAGAAAATGCAAGTGGACATTCGGAGCGCTAAGAGGGTAATAGTGGAAAAAGGAATACATTCAAATATAAACTACACAGTAGCATTCTGTGAAACTTCTTTCTGTTCTGTGCATTCAACTAACAGAGTTAAACCTTACTTTTGATTGAGCCGTTCTGAAACACTCTTTCTGTAGAAACTGCAATTGGACATGCTAAGCGCTAAGAGGCCTACATTGGGAAAAAAATATCTTCAAATAAAAACTACACAGATGCATTCTGTGAAACTTATTTCTGATCTGTAAATTCAGTTAACAGAGATAAAGCATATTTTTGATTGAGCAGTTATGAAACACTCTTTTTGTAGAAAATGCAAGTGGAGATTCGGAGCGCTAAGAGGGTAATAGTGGAAAAAGGAATGTCTTCAAATATAAACTACAGAGAATCATTCGGTGAAACTTCTTTCTGATCTGTGCATTCAGCTAACAGAGTTAAACCATACTTTTGATTGAGCAGATCTGAACACTCTTTCTGTAGAAAATGCAACTGGACATTTGGAGCGCTAAGAGCGTAGTAGTGGAAAAAGGAATATATTCAAATATAAACTACACAGAAGCATTCTGTGAAACTTCTTTCTGATCTGAGCATTCAGCTAACAGAGTTAAACCATACTTTTGATTGAGCAGTTTTGAAACACTCTGTCTGTAGAAAATGCAACTGGACATTCGTAGCGCTATATGGGTAATAGTGGAGAAAAGAATATGTTCAAATATAAACTACACAGAAGCATTGTATGAAACTTCTTTCTGTTCTGTGCATTCAACTAACAGAGTTGAACCTTACTTTTGATTGAGCCGTTCTGAAACACTCTTTCTGTAGAAACTGCAATTGTACATTCTGAGCGCTAAGAGGCCTATATTGGGAAAAAGAATGTCTACAAATAAAAACTACACAGAAGAATTGTGTGAAACTTCTATCTGTTCTGTTTGTTCAACTAAAGGAGTTGAACCTTAGTTTTGATTGAGCCGTTCTGAAACACTCTTTCTGTAGAAAATGCAAGTGGAGATTCGGAGCGCTAAGAGGGTAATAGTGGAAAAAGGAATGTCTCCAAATATAAACTACACAGAATCATTCTGTGAAACTTCTTTCTGATCTGTGCATTCAGCTAACAGAGTTAAACCATACTTTTGATTGAGCAGATCTGAACACTCTTTCTGTAGAAAATGCAACTGGACATTTGGAGCGCTAAGAGAGTAGTAGTGGAAAAAGGAATATATTCAAATATAAACTACACAGAAGCATTCTGTGAAACTTCTTTCTGATCTGAGCATTCAGCTAACAGAGTTAAACCATACTTTTGATTGAGCAGTTTTGAAACACTCTGTCTGTAAAAAATGCAACTGGACATTCGTAGCGCTAAGTGGGTAATAGTGGAAAAAAATATGTTCAAATATAAACTACACAGAAGCATTGTATGAAACTTCTTTCTGTTCTGTGCATTCAACTAACAGAGTTGAACCTTACTTTTGATTGAGCCTTTCTGAAACACTCTTTCTGTAGAAACTGCAATTGGACATTCTGAGCGCTAAG
The DNA here is from genome assembly GCF_028878055.3 of Symphalangus syndactylus. Taxonomy (NCBI): domain Eukaryota; kingdom Metazoa; phylum Chordata; class Mammalia; order Primates; family Hylobatidae; genus Symphalangus; species Symphalangus syndactylus. Next base: position 71,452,747 of record NC_072445.2, on the reverse strand, counting down.
AGGCCTATATTGGGAAAAATAATATCTTCAAATAAAAACTACACAGAAGCATTGTGTGAAACTTATTTCTGATATGTTCATTAAGCTAACAGAGTTAAACCATACTTTTGATTGCGCAGTTCTGAACACTCTTTCTGTAGAAAATGCAAGTGGACATTCGGAGCGCTAAGAGGGTAATAGTGGAAAAAGGAATATATTCAAATATAAACTACACAGTAGCACTCTGTGAAAATTCTTTCTGTTCTGTGCATTCAACTAACAGAGTTGAACCTTACTTTTGATTGAGCCGTTCTGAAACACTCTTTCTGTAGAAACTGCAATTGGACATGCTAAGCGCTAAGAGGCCTATATTGGGAAAAGGAATATCTTCAAATAAAAAATACACAGATGCATTCTGTGAAACTTATTTCTGATCTGTAAATTCAGTTAACAGAGATAAAACATATTTTTGATTGAGCAGTTATGAAACACTCTTTTTGTAGAAAATGGAAGTGGACAATCAAAAGTATGGTTTAGGAGCCAAGATGGCCGAATAGGAACAGCTCCGGTCTCCAGGTCCCAGCCCCAGCGACACAGAAGACGGGTGATTTCTGCATTTCTGCTTGAGGTACCGGTTTCATCTCACTAGGGAGTGCCTAACAGTGGGTGCAGGACAGTCGGTGAAGCGCACTGTGCGCGAGCCGAAGCAGGGCGAGGCATTGCCTCACTCGGGAAGCGCAAGGGGTCAGGGAGTTCCCTTTCCTAGTCAAAGAAAGGGGAAACAGACGGCACCTGGAATATCGTGTCAGTCCCGTCCTAATACTGCGCTTTTCCAACGGGCCTGGAAAACGGCACACTAGGAGATTGTGTCCTGCACCTGGCTCGGAGGGTCCTATGCCCACAGAGTCTTGCTGATTGCTAGCACAGCAGTCTGAGATCACGCTGCAAGGCGGCAACGAGGCTGGGGGAGGGGCGCCCGCCATTGCCCAGGCTTGCTTAGGTAAACAAAGCAGCCAGGAAGCTCGAACTGGGTGGAGCCCACCACAGCTCAAAGAGTCCTGCCTGCCTCTGTAGGCTCCACCTCTGGGGGCAGGGCACAGACAACCAAAAACTCAGTGAGAACCTCCACAGCCTTAAATGTCCCTGTCTGACTGACAGCTTTGAAGAGAGTAGTGGTTCTCCCAGCACGCAGCTGGAGATCTGAGAACGGACAGACTGCCTCCTAAAGTGGGTCCCTCACCCCTGAGCAGCCTAACTGGGAGGCACCCCCCCAGTAGGGACAGACTGACACCTCATTCAACCGGGTACTCCTCTGAGACAAAACTTTCAGAGGAACTATCAGACAGCTGAATTTGTGGTCTCACGAAAATCCACTGTTCTGCAGCCACCGCTGCTGACACCCAGCCAAACAGGGTCTGGAGTGCACCTCTAGTAAACTCCAACAGACCTGCAGCTGAGGGTCTTGTTTGGTAGAAGGAAAATTAACAAAGAGAAAGGACATCCACACCAAAAGCCCATCTGTACATCACCATCATCGAAGACAAAAAGTAGACAAAACCACAAAGATGGGGAAAAAACAGACCAAAAAAACTGGAAACTCTAAAAAACAGAGCACCTCTCCTCCTCCAAAGGAACGCAGTTCCTCACCAGCAACGGAACAAAGCTGGATGGAGGATGACTTTGATGAGTTGAGAGAAGAAGGCTTCAGACGATCAAACTACTCTGAGCTACGAGAGGAAATTCAAAACAATAGCAAAGAAGTTAAAAACTTTGAAAAAAAATTAGAAGAATGGATAACTAGAATAACCAATGGAGAGAAGGGCTTCAAGGAGATGATGGAGCTGAAAGCCAAGTTTCGAGAACTACGCGAAGAATGCAGAAGCCTCAGTAGCAGATGCGATCAACTGGAAGAAAGGGTATCGCTGATAGAAGATGAAATGAATGAAATGAAGAGAGAAGGGAAGTTTAGAGAAAAAAGAATAAAAAGAAATGAACAAAGCCTCCAAGAAATTTGGGACTATGTGAAAAGACCAAACCTACGTCTGATTGGTGTACCTGAAAATGATGGGGAGAATGGAACCAAGTTGGAAAACACTCTGCAAGATATTATCCAGGAGAACTTCCCCAATCTAGCAAGGCAGGCCAGCATTCAGATTCAGGAAATACAGAGTACGCCACAAAGATACTCCTCAAGAAGGGCAACTCCAAGACACATAATTGTCAGATTCACCAAAGTGGAAATGAAGGAAAAAATGTTAAGGGCAGCCAGAGAGAAAGGTCGGGTTACCCACAAAGGGAAGCCCATCAGACTAACAGCTGATCTCTCAGCAGAAACTCTACAAGCCAGAAGAGAGTGGGGGCCGATATTCAACATTCTTAAAGAAAAGAATTTTCAGCCCAGAATTTCCTATCCCGCCAAACTAAGCTTCATAAGTGAAGGAGAAATAAAATACTTTACAGACAAGCAAACGCTGAGTGATTTTGTCACCACCAGGCCTGCCCTAAAAGAGCTCCTGAAGGAAGCACTAAACATGGAAAGGAACAACCGGTACCAGCCCCTGCAAAAACATGCCAAATTGTAAAGACCATCGAGGCTAGGAAGAAACTATAGCAACTAACGAGCAAAATAACCAACTAACATCATAATGACAGGATCAGATTCACACATAACAATATTCACGTTAAATGTAAATGGGCTAAATGCTCCAATCAAAAGACACAGACTGGCAAACTGGATAAGGAGTCAGGACCCATCAGTGTGCTGTATTCAGGAAACCCATCTCACGTGCAGAGACACACATAGACTCAAAATAAAGGGATGGAGGAAGATCTATCAAGCAACTGGAAAACAAAAAAAGGCAGGGGTTGCAATCCTAGTCTCTGATAAAATAGACTTTAAACCAACAAAGATCAAAAGAGACAAAGAAGGCCATTACATAATGGTAAAGGGATCAATTCAACAAGAAGAGCTAACTATCCTAAATATATATGCACCCAACACAGGAGCACCCAGATTCATAAAGCAAGTCCTCAGTGACCTACAAAGGGACTTAAACTCCCACACAATAATAATGGGAGATTTTAACACCCCACTGTCAGCATTAGACAGATCAATGAGACAGAAAGTTAACAAGGATATCCAGGAATTGAACTCAGCTCTACATAAAGTGGACCTAATAGACATCTACAGAACTCTCCACCCCAAATCAACAGAATATACATTTTTTTCAGCACCACACCGCACCTATTCCAAAATTGACCACATAGTTGGAAGTAAAGCTCTTCTCAGCAAATGTAAAAGAACAGAGATTATAACAAACTGTCTCTCAGACCACAGTGCAATCAAACTAGAACTCAGGATTAAGAAACTCACTCAAAACCGCTCAACTACATGGAAACTGAACAACCTGCTCCTGAATGACTATTGGGTACATAATGAAATGAAGGAAGAAATAAAGATGTTCTTTGAAACCAACGAGAACAAAGACACAACATACCAGAATCTCTGGGACACGTTCAAAGCAGTGTGTAGAGGGAAATTTATAGCACTAAATGCCCACAAGAGAAAGCAGGAAAGATCCAAAATTGACACCCTAACATCACAATTAAAAGAACTAGAAAAGCAAGAGCAAACACATTCAAAAGCTAGCAGAAGGCTAGAAATAACGAAAATCAGAGCAGAACTGAAGGAAATAGAGACACAAAAAACCCTTCAAAAAATTAATGAATCCAGGAGCTGGTTTTTTGAAAAGATCAACAAAATTGATGGACCGCTAGCAAGACTAATAAAGAAGAAAAGAGAGAAGAATCAAATAGATGCAATAAAAAACGAAAAAGGGGATATCACCACCGATCCCACAGAAATACAATCTACCATCAGAGAATACTACAAACACCTCTATGCAGATAAACTAGAAAATCTAGAAGAAATGGATAAATTCCTCGACAAATACACCCTCCCAAGACTAAACCAGGAAGAAGTTGAATCTCTGAATAGACCAATAACAGGTTCTGAAATTGTGGCAATAATCAATAGCTTACCAACCAAAAAGAGTCCAGGACCTGATGGATTCACAGCTGAATTCTACCAGAGGTACAAGGAGGAACTGGTACCATTCCTTCTGAAACTATTCCAATCGATAGAAAAAGAGGGAATCCTCCCTAACACATTTTACGAAGCCAGCATCGTCCTGATACCAAAACCTGGCAGAGACATAACCAAAAAAGAGAATTTCAGACCAATATCCTTGATGAACATTGATGCAAAAATCCTCAATAAAATACTGGCAAACCGAATCCAGCAGCACATCAAAAAGCTTATCCACCATGATCAAGTGGGCTTCATCCCTGGGATGCAAGGCTGGTTCAACATACGCAAATCAATAAATGTAATCCAGCATATAAACAGAACCAAAGACAAAAACCACATGATTATCTCAATAGATGCAGAAAAGGCCTTTGACAAAATTCAACAACCCTTCATGCTAAAAACTCTCAATAAATTAGGTATTGATGGGACGTATCTCAAAATAATAAGAGCTATCTACGACAAACCCACAGCCAATATCATACTCAATGGGCAAAAACTGGAAGCATTCCCTCTGAAAACTGGCACAAGACAGGGATGCCCTCTCTCACCACTCCTATTCAACATAGTGCTGGAAGTTCTGGCCAGAGCAATCAGGCAGGAGAAGGAAATAAAGGGTATTCAATTAGGAAAAGAGGAAGTCAAATTGTCCCTGTTTGCAGATGACATGATAGTATATCTAGAAAACCCCATTGTCTCAGCCCAAAATCTCCTTAAGCTGATTAGCAACTTCAGCAAAGTCTCAGGATACAAAATTAATGTACAAAAATCACAAGCATTCTTGTACACCAATAACAGACAAACAGAGAGCCAAATCATGAGTGAACTCCCATTCACAATTGCTTCAAAGAGAATAAAATACCTAGGAATCCAACTTACAAGGGATGTGAAGGACCTCTTCAAGGAGAACTACAAACCACTGCTCAATGAAATAAAAGAGGATACAAACAAATGGAAGAACATTCCATGCTCATGGGTTGGAAGAATCAATATCGTGAAAATGGCCATACTGCCCAAGGTAATTTATAGATTCAATGCCATCCCCATCAAGCTACCAATGACTTTCTTCACAGAATTGGAAAAAACTACTTTAAAGTTCATATGGAACCAAAAAAGAGCCCGCATCGCCAAGTCAATCCTAAGCCAAAAGAACAAAGCTGGAGGCATCACGCTACCTGACTTTAAACTATACTACAAGGCTACAGTAACCAAAACAGCATGGTACTGGTACCACAACAGAGACATAGATCAATGGAACAGAACAGAGCCCTCAGAAATGATGCCGCATAGCTACAACTATCTGATCTTTGACAAACCTGACAAAAACAAGAAATGGGGAAAGGATTCCCTATTTAATAAATGGTGCTGGGAAAACTGGCTAGCCATATGTAGAAAGCTGAAACTGGATCCCTTCCTTACACCTTATACAAAAATTAATTCAAGATGGATTAAAGACTTATATGTTAGACCTAAAACCATTAAAATCCTACAAGAAAACCTAGGCAATACCATTCAGGACATAGGCGTGGGCAAGGACTTCATGTCTAAAACACCAAAAGCAATGGCAACAAAAGCCAAAATCGACAAATGGGATCTCATTAAACTAAAGAGCTTCTGCACAGCAAAAGAAACTATCATCAGAGTGAACAGGCAACCTACACAATGGGAGAAAATTTTTGCAACCTACTCATCTGACAAAGGGCTAATATCCAGAATCTACAATGAACTCAAACAAATTTACAAGAAAAAAACAAACAACCCCATCAAAAAGTGGGCAGAGGACATGAACAGACACTTCTCAAAAGAAGACATTTATGCAGCCAAAAAACACATGAAGAAATGCTCCTCATCACTGGCCATCAGAGAAATGCAAATCAAAACCACAGTGAGATACCATCTCACACCAGTTAGAATGGCCATCATTAAAAAATCAGGAAACAACAGGTGCTGGAGAGGATGTGGAGAAATAGGAACACTTTTACACTGTTGGTGGGACTGTAAACTAGTTCAACCATTGTGGAAGTCAGTGTGGCGATTAATCAGGGATCTCGAACTAGAAATACCATTTGACCCAGCCATCCCATTACTGGGTATATACCCAAAGGACTATAAATCATGCTGCTATAAAGACACATGCACACGTATGTTTATTGCGGCACTATTCACAATAGCAAAGAGTTGGAACCAACCCAAATGTCCAACAACGATAGACTGGATTAAGAAAATGTGGCACATATACACCATGGAATACTATGCAGCCATAAAAAATGATGAGTTCGTGTCCTTTGTAGGGACATGGATGAAACTGGAAAACATCATTCTCAGTAAACTATCGCAAGGACAAAAAACCAAACACCGCATGTTCTCACTCATAGGTGGGAATTGAACAATGAGAACTCATGGACACAGGAAGGGGAACATCACACTCCGGTGACTGTTGTGGGGTGGGGGGAGGGGGGAGGGACAGCATTAGGAGATACACCTAATGCTAAGTGACGAGTTAATGGGTGCAGGAAATCAACATGGCACATGGATACATATGTAACAAAACTGCACATTGTGCACATGTACCCTAAAACCCTAAAGTATAATAAAAAAAAAAGAAAAAAAAAAAAAAAAAGAAAATGCAAGTGGAGATTCGGAGCGCTAAGAGGGTAATAGTGGAAAAAGGAATGTCTTCAAATATAAACTACACAGAATCATTCGGTGAAACTTCTTTCTGATCTGTGCATTCAGCTAACAGAGTTAAACCATACTTTTGATTGAGCAGATCTGAACACTCTTTCTGTAGAAAATGCAACTGGACATTTGGAGCGCTAAGAGCGTAGTAGTGGAAAAAGGAATATATTCAAATATAAACTACACAGAAGCATTCTGTGAAACTTCTTTCTGATCTGAGCATTCAGCTAACAGAGTTAAACCATACTTTTGATTGAGCAGTTTTGAAACACTCTGTCTGTAGAAAATGCAACTGGACATTCGTAGCGCTAAGTGGGTAATAGTGGAAAAAAGAATATGTTCAAATATAAACTACACAGAAGCATTGTATGAAACTTCTTTCTGTTCTGTGCATTCAACTAACAGAGTTGAACCTTACTTTTGATTGAGCCGTTATGAAACACTCTTTCTGTAGAAACTGCAATTGGACATTCTGAGCGCTAAGAGGCCTATATTGGGAAAAAGAATGTCTACAAATAAAAACTACACAGAAGAATTGTGTGAAACTTCTTTCTGTTCTGTTTGTTCAACTAAAAGAGTTGAACCTTAGTTTTGATTGAGCCGTTCTGAAACACTCTTTCTGTAGAAAATGCAAGTGGAGATTCGGAGCGCTAAGAGGGTAATAGTGGAAAAAGGAATGTCTCCAAATATAAACTACACAGAATCATTCTGTGAAACTTCTTTCTGATCTGTGCATTCAGCTAACAGAGTTAAACCATACTTTTGATTGAGCAGACCTGAACACTCTTTCTGTAGAAAATGCAACTGGACATTTGGAGCGCTAAGAGAGTAGTAGTGGAAAAAGGAATATATTCAAATATAAACTACACAGAAGCATTCTGTGAAACTTCTTTCTGATCTGAGCATTCAGCTAACAGAGTTAAACCATACTTTTGATTGAGCAGTTTTGAAACACTCTGTCTGTAGAAAATGCAACTGGACATTCGTAGCGCTAAGTGGGTAATAGTGGAAAAAAATATGTTCAAATATAAACTACACAGAAGCATTGTATGAAACTTCTTTCTGTTCTGTGCATTCAACTAACAGAGTTGAACCTTACTTTTGATTGAGCCTTTCTGAAACACTCTTTCTGTAGAAACTGCAATTGGACATTCTGAGCGCTAAGAGGCCTATATTGGGAAAAAAAATATCTTCAAATAAAAACTACACAGAAGCATTGTGTGAAACTTATTTCTGATATGTTCATTAAGCTAACAGAGTTAAACCATACTTTTGATTGCGCAGTTCTGAACACTCTTTCTGTAGAAAATGCAAGTGGACATTCGGAGCGCTAAGAGGGTAATAGTGGAAAAAGGAATATATTCAAATATAAACTACACAGTAGCATTCTGTGAAACTTCTTTCTGTTCTGTGCATTCAACTAACAGAGTTGAACCTTACTTTTGATTGAGCCGTTCTGAAACACTCTTTCTGTAGAAACTGCAATTGGACATGCTAAGCGCTAAGAGGCCTACATTGGGAAAAAGAATATCTTCAAATAAAAACTACACAGATGCATTTTGTGAAACTTTTTTCTGATCTGTAAATTCAGTTAACACAGATAAAACATATTTTTGATTGAGCAGTTATGAAACACTCTTTTTGTAGAAAATGCAAGTGGAGATTCGGAGCGCTAAGAGGGTAATAGTGGAAAAAGGAATGTCTTCAAATATAAACTACACAGAATCATTCGGTGAAACTTCTTTCTGATCTGTGCATTAAGCTAACAGAGTTAAACCATACTTTTGATTGAGCAGATCTGAACACTCTTTCTGTAGAAAATGCAACTGGACATTTGGAGCGCTAAGAGCGTAGTAGTGGAAAAAGGAATATATTCAAATATAAAGTACACAGAAGCATTCTGTGAAACTTCTTTCTGATCTGAGCATTCAGCTAACAGAGTTAAACCATACTTTTGATTGAGCAGTTTTGAAACACTCTGTCTGTAGAAAATGCAACTGGACATTCGTAGCGCTAAGTGGGTAATAGTGGAAAAAAGAATATTTTCAAATATGAACTACACAGAAGCATTGTATGAAACTTCTTTCTGTTCTGTGCATTCAACTAACAGAGTTGAACCTTACTTTTGATTGAGCCGTTCTGAAACACTCTTTCTGTAGAAACTGCAATTGGACATTCTGAGCGCTAACAGGCCTATATTGGGAAAAAGAATGTCTACAAATAAAAACTACACAGAAAAATTGTGTGAAACTTCTTTCTGTTCTGTTTGTTCAACTAAAAGAGTTGAACCTTAGTTTTGATTGAGCCGTTCTGAACACTCTTTCTGTAGAAAATGCAGGTGGACATTCGGAGCGCTAAGAGGGTAATAGTGGAAAAAGTAATATATTCAAATATAAACTACACAGTAGCACTCTGTGAAAATTCTTTCTGTTCTGTGCATTCAACTAACAGAGTTGAACCTTACTTTTGATTGAGCCGTTCTGAAACACTCTTTCTGTAGAAACTGCAATTGGACATGCTAAGCGCTAAGAGGCCTACATTGGGAAAAAGAATATCTTCAAATAAAAACTACACAGATGCATTCTGTGAAACTTATTTCTGATCTGTAAATTCAGTTAACAGAGATAAAACATATTTTTGATTGAGCAGTTATGAAACACTCTTTTTGTAGAAAATGCAAGTGGAGATTCGGAGCGCTAAGAGGGTAATAGTGGAAAAAGGAATGTCTTCAAATATAAACTACACAGAATCATTCGGTGAAACTTATTTCTGATCTGTGCATTCAGCTAACAGAGTTAAACCATTCTTTTGATTGAGCAGATCTGAACACTCTTTCTGTAGAAAATGCAACTGGACATTTGGAGCGCTAAGAGAGTAGTAGTGGAAAAAGGAATATATTCAAATATAAACTACACAGAAGCATTCTGTGAAACTTCTTTCTGATCTGAGCATTCAGCTAACAGAGTTAAACCATACTTTTGATTGAGCAGTTTTGAAACACTCTGTCTGTAGAAAATGCAACTGGACATTCGTAGCGCTAAGTGGGTAATAGTGGAAAAAAGAATATGTTCAAATATAAACTACACAGAAGCATTGTATGAAACTTCTTTCTGTTCTGTGCATTCAACTAACAGAGTTGAACCTTACTTTTGATTGAGCCTTTCTGAAACACTCTTTCTGTAGAAACTGCAATTGGACATTCTGAGCGCTAAGAGGCCTATATTGGGAAAAATAATATCTTCAAATAAAAACTACACAGAAGCATTGTGTGAAACTTATTTCTGATATGTTCATTAAGCTAACAGAGTTAAACCATACTTTTGATTGCGCAGTTCTGAACACTCTTTCTGTAGAAAATGCAAGTGGACATTCGGAGCGCTAAGAGGGTAATAGTGGAAAAAGGAATACATTCAAATATAAACTACACAGTAGCATTCTGTGAAACTTCTTTCTGTTCTGTGTATTCAACTAACAGAGTTGAACCTTACTTTTGATTGAGCCGTTCTGAAACACTCTTTCTGTAGAAACTGCAATTGGACATGCTAAGCGCTAAGAGGCCTCCATTGGGAAAAAGAATATCTTCAAATAAAAACTACACAGATGCATTCTGTGAAACTTATTTCTGATCTGTAAATTCAGTTAACAGAGATAAAGCATATTTTTGATTGAGCAGTTATGAAACACTCTTTTTGTAGAAAATGCAAGTGGAGATTCGGAGCGCTAAGAGGGTAATAGTGGAAAAAGGAATGTCTTCAAATATAAACTACACAGAATCATTCGGTGAAACTTCTTTCTGATCTGTGCATTCAGCTAACAGAGTTAAACCATACTTTTGATTGAGCAGATCTGAACACTCTTTCTGTAGAAAATGCAACTGGACATTTGGAGCGCTAAGAGCGTAGTAGTGGAAAAAGGAATATATTCAAATATAAACTACACAGAAGCATTCTGTGAAACTTCTTTCTGATCTGAGCATTCAGCTAACAGACTTAAACCATACTTTTGATTGAGCAGTTTTGAAACACTCTGTCTGTAGAAAATGCAACTGGACATTCGTAGCGCTAAGTGGGTAATAGTGGAAAAAAGAATATGTTCAAATATAAACTACACAGAAGCATTGTATGAAACTTCTTTCTGTTCTGTGCATTGAACTAACAGAGTTGAACCTTACTTTTGATTGAGCCGTTCTGAAACACTCTTTCTGTAGAAACTGCAATTGTACATTCTGAGCGCTAAGAGGCCTATATTGGGAAAAAGAATGTCTACAAATAAAAACTACACAGAAGAATTGTGTGAAACTTCTTTCTGTTCTGTTTGTTCAACTAAAAGAGTTGAACCTTAGTTTTGATTGAGCCGTTCTGAAACACTCTTTCTGTAGAAAATGCAAGTGGAGATTCGGAGCGCTAAGAGGGTAATAGTGGAAAAAGGAATGTCTCCAAATATAAACTACACAGAATCATTCTGTGAAACTTCTTTCTGATCTGTGCATTCAGCTAACAGAGTTAAAACATACTTTTGATTGAGCAGATCTGAACACTCTTTCTGTAGAAAATGCAACTGGACTTTTGGAGCGCTAAGAGAGTAGTAGTGGAAAAAGGAATATATTCAAATATAAACTACACAGAAGCATTCTGTGAAACTTCTTTCTGATCTGAGCATTCAGCTAACAGAGTTAAACCATACTTTTGATTGAGCAGTTTTGAAACACTCTGTCTGTAGAAAATGCAACTGGACATTCGTAGCGCTAAGTGGGTAATAGTGGAAAAAAATATGTTCAAATATAAACTACACAGAAGCATTGTATGAAACTTCTTTCTGTTCTGTGCATTCAACTAACAGAGTTGAACCTTACTTTTGATTGAGCCTTTCTGAAACACTCTTTCTGTAGAAACTGCAATTGGACATTCTGAGCGCTAAGAGGCCTATATTGGGAAAAATAATATCTTCAAATAAAAACTACACAGAAGCATTGTGTGAAACTTATTTCTGATATGTTCATTAAGCTAACATAGTTAAACCATACTTTTGATTGCGCAGTTCTGAACACTCTTTCTGTAGAAAATGCAAGTGGACATTCGGAGCGCTAAGAGGGTAATAGTGGAAAAAGGAATATATTCAAATATAAACTACACAGTAGCACTCTGTGAAAATTCTTTCTGTTCTGTGCATTCAACTAACAGAGTTGAACCTTACTTTTGATTGAGCCGTTCTGAAACACTCTTTCTGTAGAAACTGCAATTGGACATGCTAAGCGCTAAGAGGCCTCCATTGGGAAAAAGAATATCTTCAAATAAAAACTACACAGATGCATTCTGTGAAACTTATTTCTGATCTGTAAATTCAGTTAACAGAGATAAAGCATATTTTTGATTGAGCAGTTATGAAACACTCTTTTTGTAGAAAATGCAAGTGGAGATTCGGAGCGCTAAGAGGGTAATAGTGGAAAAAGGAATGTCTTCAAATATAAACTACACAGAATCATTCGGTGAAACTTCTTTCTGATCTGTGCATTCAGCTAACAGAGTTAAACCATACTTTTGATTGAGCAGATCTGAACACTCTTTCTGTAGAAAATGCAACTGGACATTTGGAGCGCTAAGAGCGTAGTAGTGGAAAAAGGAATATATTCAAATATAAACTACACAGAAGCATTCTGTGAAACTTCTTTCTGATCTGAGCATTCAGCTAACAGAGTTAAACCATACTTTTGATTGAGCAGTTTTGAAACACTCTGTCTGTAGAAAATGCAACTGGACATTCGTAGCGCTAAGTGGGTAATAGTGGAAAAAAGAATATGTTCAAATATAAACTACACAGAAGCATTGTATGAAACTTCTTTCTGTTCTGTGCATTCAACTAACAGAGTTGAACCTTACTTTTGATTGAGCCGTTATGAAACACTCTTTCTGTAGAAACTGCAATTGGACATTCTGAGCGCTAAGAGGCCTATATTGGGAAAAAGAATGTCTACAAATAAAAACTACACAGAAGAATTGTGTGAAACTTCTTTCTGTTCTGTTTGTTCAACTAAAAGAGTTGAACCTTAGTTTTGATTGAGCCGTTCTGAAACACTCTTTCTGTAGAAAATGCAAGTGGAGATTCGGAGCGCTAAGAGGGTAATAGTGGAAAAAGGAATGTCTCCAAATATAAACTACACAGAATCATTCTGTGAAACTTCTTTCTGATCTGTGCATTCAGCTAACAGAGTTAAAACATACTTTTGATTGAGCAGATCTGAACACTCTTTCTGTAGAAAATGCAACTGGACTTTTGGAGCGCTAAGAGAGTAGTAGTGGAAAAAGGAATATATTCAAATATAAACTACACAGAAGCATTCTGTGAAACTTCTTTCTGATCTGAGCATTCAGCTAACAGAGTTAAACCATACTTTTGATTGAGCAGTTTTGAAACACTCTGTCTGTAGAAAATGCAACTGGACATTCGTAGCGCTAAGTGGGTAATAGTGGAAAAAAATATGTTCAAATATAAACTACACAGAAGCATTGTATGAAACTTCTTTCTGTTCTGTGCATTCAACTAACAGAGTTGAACCTTACTTTTGATTGAGCCTTTCTGAAACACTCTTTCTGTAGAAACTGCAATTGGACATTCTGAGCGCTAAGAGGCCTCTATTGGGAAAAATAATATCTTCAAATAAAAACTACACAGAAGCATTGTGTGAAACTTATTTCTGATATGTTCATTAAGCTAACAGAGTTAAACCATACTTTTGATTGCGCAGTTCTGAACACTCTTTCTGTAGAAAATGCAAGTGGACATTCGGAGCGCTAAGAGGGTAATAGTGGAAAAAGGAATATATTCAAATATAAACTACACAGTAGCACTCTGTGAAAATTCTTTCTGTTCTGTGCATTCAACTAACAGAGTTGAACCTTACTTTTGATTGAGCCGTTCTGAAACACTCTTTCTGTAGAAACTGCAATTGGACATGCTAAGCGCTAAGAGGCCTACATTGGGAAAAAGAATATCTTCAAATAAAAACTACACAGATGCATTCTGTGAAACTTATTTCTGATCTGTAAATTCAGTTAACAGAGATAAAACATATTTTTGATTGAGCAGTTATGAAACACTCTTTTTGTAGAAAATGCAAGTGGAGATTCGGAGCGCTAAGACGGTAATAGTGGAAAAAGGAATGTCTTCAAATATAAACTACACAGAATCATTCGGTGAAACTTCTTTCTGATCTGTGCATTCAGCTAACAGAGTTAAACCATACTTTTGATTGAGCAGATCTGAACACTCTTTCTGTAGAAAATGCAACTGGACATTTGGAGCGCTAAGAGCGTAGTAGTGGAAAAAGGAATATATTCAAATATAAAGTACACAGAAGCATTCTGTGAAACTTCTTTCTGATCTGAGCATTCAGCTAACAGAGTTAAAGCATACTTTTGATTGAGCAGTTTTGAAACACTCTGTCTGTAGAAAATGCAACTGGACATTCGTAGCGCTAAGTGGGTAATAGTGGAAAAAAGAATATTTTTAAATATGAACTACACAGAAGCATTGTATGAAACTTCTTTCTGTTCTGTGCATTCAACTAACAGAGTTGAACCTTACTTTTGATTGAGCCGTTCTGAAACACTCTTTCTGTAGAAACTGCAATTGGACATTCTGAGCGCTAACAGGCCTATATTGGGAAAAAGAATGTCTACAAATAAAAACTACACAGAAAAATTGTGTGAAACTTCTTTCTGTTCTGTTTGTTCAACTAAAAGAGTTGAACCTTAGTTTTGATTGAGCCATTCTGAACACTCTTTCTGTAGAAAATGCAGGTGGACATTCGGAGCGCTAAGAGGGTAATAGTGGAAAAAGGAATATATTCAAATATAAACTACACAGTAGCACTCTGTGAAAATTCTTTCTGTTCTGTGCATTCAACTAACAGAGTTGAACCTTACTTTTGATTGAGCCGTTCTGAAACACTCTTTCTGTAGAAACTGCAATTGGACATGCTAAGCGCTAAGAGGCCTACATTGGGAAAAAGAATATCTCCAAATAAAAACTACACAGATGCATTCTGTGAAACTTATTTCTGATCTGTAAATTCAGTTAACAGAGATAAAACATATTTTTGATTGAGCAGTTATGAAACACTCTTTTTGTAGAAAATGCAAGTGGAGATTCGGAGCGCTAAGAGGGTAATAGTGGAAAAAGGAATGTCTTCAAATATAAACTACACAGAATCATTCGGTGAAACTTATTTCTGATCTGTGCATTCAGCTAACAGAGTTAAACCATACTTTTGATTGAGCAGATCTGAACACTCTTTCTGTAGAAAATGCAACTGGACATTTGGAGCGCTAAGAGAGTAGTAGTGGAAAAAGGAATATATTCAAATATAAACTACACAGAAGCATTCTGTGAAACTTCTTTCTGATCTGAGCATTCAGCTAACAGAGTTAAACCATACTTTTGATTGAGCAGTTTTGAAACATTCTGTCTGTAGAAAATGCAACTGGACATTCGTAGCGCTAAGTGGGTAATAGTGGAAAAAAGAATATGTTCAAATATAAACTACACAGAAGCATTGTATGAAACTTCTTTCTGTTCTGTGCATTCAACTAACAGAGTTGAACCTTACTTTTGATTGAGCCTTTCTGAAACACTCTTTCTGTAGAAACTGCAATTGGACATTCTGAGCGCTAAGAGGCCTATATTGGGAAAAATAATATCTTCAAATAAAAACTACACAGAAGCATTGTGTGAAACTTATTTCTGATATGTTCATTAAGCTAACAGAGTTAAACCATAGTTTTGATTGCGCAGTTCTGAACACTCTTTCTGTAGAAAATGCAAGTGGACATTCGGAGCGCTAAGAGGGTAATAGTGGAAAAAGGAATACATTCAAATATAAACTACACAGTAGCATTCTGTGAAACTTCTTTCTGTTCTGTGTATTCAACTAACAGAGTTGAACCTTACTTTTGATTGAGCCGTTCTGAAACACTCTTTCTGTAGAAACTGCAATTGGACATGCTAAGCGCTAAGAGGCCTCCATTGGGAAAAAGAATATCTTCAAATAAAAACTACACAGATGCATTCTGTGAAACTTATTTCTGATCTGTAAATTCAGTTAACAGAGATAAAGCATATTTTTGATTGAGCAGTTATGAAACACTCTTTTTGTAGAAAATGCAAGTGGAGATTCGGAGCGCTAAGAGGGTAATAGTGGAAAAAGGAATGTCTTCAAATATAAACTACACAGAATCATTCGGTGAAACTTCTTTCTGATCTGTGCATTCAGCTAACAGAGTTAAACCATACTTTTGATTGAGCAGATCTGAACACTCTTTCTGTAGAAAATGCAACTGGACATTTGGAGCGCTAAGAGCGTAGTAGTGGAAAAAGGAATATATTCAAATATAAACTACACAGAAGCATTCTGTGAAACTTCTTTCTGATCTGAGCATTCAGCTAACAGAGTTAAACCATACTTTTGATTGAGCAGTTTTGAAACACTCTGTCTGTAGAAAATGCAACTGGACATTCGTAGCGCTAAGTGGGTAATAGTGGAAAAAAGAATATGTTCAAATATAAACTACACAGAAGCATTGTATGAAACTTCTTTCTGTTCTGTGCATTCAACTAACAGAGTTGAACCTTACTTTTGATTGAGCCGTTCTGAAACACTCTTTCTGTAGAAACTGCAATTGTACATTCTGAGCGCTAAGAGGCCTATATTGGGAAAAAGAATGTCTACAAATAAAAACTACACAGAAGAATTGTGTGAAACTTCTTTCTGTTCTGTTTGTTCAACTAAAAGAGTTGAACCTTAGTTTTGATTGAGCCGTTCTGAAACACTCTTTCTGTAGAAAATGCAAGTGGATATTCGGAGCGCTAAGAGGGTAATAGTGGAAAAAGGAATGTCTCCAAATATAAACTACACAGAATCATTCTGTGAAACTACTTTCTGATCTGTGCATTCAGCTAACAGAGTTAAAACATACTTTTGATTGAGCAGATCTGAACACTCTTTCTGTAGAAAATGCAACTGGACTTTTGGAGCGCTAAGAGAGTAGTAGTGGAAAAAGGAATATATTCAAATATAAACTACACAGAAGCATTCTGTGAAACTTCTTTCTGATCTGAGCATTCAGCTAACAGAGTTAAACCATACTTTTGATTGAGCAGTTTTGAAACACTCTGTCTGTAGAAAATGCAACTGGACATTCGTAGCGCTAAGTGGGTAATAGTGGAAAAAAATATGTTCAAATATAAACTACACAGAAGCATTGTATGAAACTTCTTTCTGTTCTGTGCATTCAACTAACAGAGTTGAACCTTACTTTTGATTGAGCCTTTCTGAAACACTCTTTCTGTAGAAACTGCAATTGGACATTCTGAGCGCTAAGAGGCCTATATTGGGAAAAAAAATATCTTCAAATAAAAACTACACAGAAGCATTGTGTGAAACTTATTTCTGATATGTTCATTAAGCTAACAGAGTTAAACCATACTTTTGATTGCGCAGTTCTGAACACTCTTTCTGTAGAAAATGCAAGTGGACATTCGGAGCGCTAAGAGGGTAATAGTGGAAAAAGGAATATATTCAAATATAAACTACACAGTAGCATTCTGTGAAACTTCTTTCTGTTCTGTGCATTCAACTAACAGAGTTGAACCTTACTTTTGATTGAGCCGTTCTGAAACACTCTTTCTGTAGAAACTGCAATTGGACATGCTAAGCGCTAAGAGGCCTACATTGGGAAAAAGAATATCTTCAAATAAAAACTACACAGATGCATTTTGTGAAACTTTTTTCTGATCTGTAAATTCAGTTAACACAGATAAAACATATTTTTGATTGAGCAGTTATGAAACACTCTTTTTGTAGAAAATGCAAGTGGAGATTCGGAGCGCTAAGAGGGTAATAGTGGAAAAAGGAATGTCTTCAAATATAAACTACACAGAATCATTCGGTGAAACTTCTTTCTGATCTGTGCATTAAGCTAACAGAGTTAAACCATACTTTTGATTGAGCAGATCTGAACACTCTTTCTGTAGAAAATGCAACTGGACATTTGGAGCGCTAAGAGCGTAGTAGTGGAAAAAGGAATATATTCAAATATAAAGTACACAGAAGCATTCTGTGAAACTTCTTTCTGATCTGAGCATTCAGCTAACAGAGTTAAACCATACTTTTGATTGAGCAGTTTTGAAACACTCTGTCTGTAGAAAATGCAACTGGACATTCGTAGCGCTAAGTGGGTAATAGTGGAAAAAAGAATATTTTCAAATATGAACTACACAGAAGCATTGTATGAAACTTCTTTCTGTTCTGTGCATTCAACTAACAGAGTTGAACCTTACTTTTGATTGAGCCGTTCTGAAACACTCTTTCTGTAGAAACTGCAATTGGACATTCTGAGCGCTAACAGGCCTATATTGGGAAAAAGAATGTCTACAAATAAAAACTACACAGAAAAATTGTGTGAAACTTCTTTCTGTTCTGTTTGTTCAACTAAAAGAGTTGAACCTTAGTTTTGATTGAGCCGTTCTGAACACTCTTTCTGTAGAAAATGCAGGTGGACATTCGGAGCGCTAAGAGGGTAATAGTGGAAAAAGTAATATATTCAAATATAAACTACACAGTAGCACTCTGTGAAAATTCTTTCTGTTCTGTGCATTCAACTAACAGAGTTGAACCTTACTTTTGATTGAGCCGTTCTGAAACACTCTTTCTGTAGAAACTGCAATTGGACATGCTAAGCGCTAAGAGGCCTACATTGGGAAAAAGAATATCTTCAAATAAAAACTACACAGATGCATTCTGTGAAACTTATTTCTGATCTGTAAATTCAGTTAACAGAGATAAAACATATTTTTGATTGAGCAGTTATGAAACACTCTTTTTGTAGAAAATGCAAGTGGAGATTCGGAGCGCTAAGAGGGTAATAGTGGAAAAAGGAATGTCTTCAAATATAAACTACACAGAATCATTCGGTGAAACTTATTTCTGATCTGTGCATTCAGCTAACAGAGTTAAACCATTCTTTTGATTGAGCAGATCTGAACACTCTTTCTGTAGAAAATGCAACTGGACATTTGGAGCGCTAAGAGAGTAGTAGTGGAAAAAGGAATATATTCAAATATAAACTACACAGAAGCATTCTGTGAAACTTCTTTCTGATCTGAGCATTCAGCTAACAGAGTTAAACCATACTTTTGATTGAGCAGTTTTGAAACACTCTGTCTGTAGAAAATGCAACTGGACATTCGTAGCGCTAAGTGGGTAATAGTGGAAAAAAGAATATGTTCAAATATAAACTACACAGAAGCATTGTATGAAACTTCTTTCTGTTCTGTGCATTCAACTAACAGAGTTGAACCTTACTTTTGATTGAGCCTTTCTGAAACACTCTTTCTGTAGAAACTGCAATTGGACATTCTGAGCGCTAAGAGGCCTATATTGGGAAAAATAATATCTTCAAATAAAAACTACACAGAAGCATTGTGTGAAACTTATTTCTGATATGTTCATTAAGCTAACAGAGTTAAACCATACTTTTGATTGCGCAGTTCTGAACACTCTTTCTGTAGAAAATGCAAGTGGACATTCGGAGCGCTAAGAGGGTAATAGTGGAAAAAGGAATACATTCAAATATAAACTACACAGTAGCATTCTGTGAAACTTCTTTCTGTTCTGTGTATTCAACTAACAGAGTTGAACCTTACTTTTGATTGAGCCGTTCTGAAACACTCTTTCTGTAGAAACTGCAATTGGACATGCTAAGCGCTAAGAGGCCTCCATTGGGAAAAAGAATATCTTCAAATAAAAACTACACAGATGCATTCTGTGAAACTTATTTCTGATCTGTAAATTCAGTTAACAGAGATAAAGCATATTTTTGATTGAGCAGTTATGAAACACTCTTTTTGTAGAAAATGCAAGTGGAGATTCGGAGCGCTAAGAGGGTAATAGTGGAAAAAGGAATGTCTTCAAATATAAACTACACAGAATCATTCGGTGAAACTTCTTTCTGATCTGTGCATTCAGCTAACAGAGTTAAACCATACTTTTGATTGAGCAGATCTGAACACTCTTTCTGTAGAAAATGCAACTGGACATTTGGAGCGCTAAGAGCGTAGTAGTGGAAAAAGGAATATATTCAAATATAAACTACACAGAAGCATTCTGTGAAACTTCTTTCTGATCTGAGCATTCAGCTAACAGACTTAAACCATACTTTTGATTGAGCAGTTTTGAAACACTCTGTCTGTAGAAAATGCAACTGGACATTCGTAGCGCTAAGTGGGTAATAGTGGAAAAAAGAATATGTTCAAATATAAACTACACAGAAGCATTGTATGAAACTTCTTTCTGTTCTGTGCATTGAACTAACAGAGTTGAACCTTACTTTTGATTGAGCCGTTCTGAAACACTCTTTCTGTAGAAACTGCAATTGTACATTCTGAGCGCTAAGAGGCCTATATTGGGAAAAAGAATGTCTACAAATAAAAACTACACAGAAGAATTGTGTGAAACTTCTTTCTGTTCTGTTTGTTCAACTAAAAGAGTTGAACCTTAGTTTTGATTGAGCCGTTCTGAAACACTCTTTCTGTAGAAAATGCAAGTGGAGATTCGGAGCGCTAAGAGGGTAATAGTGGAAAAAGGAATGTCTCCAAATATAAACTACACAGAATCATTCTGTGAAACTTCTTTCTGATCTGTGCATTCAGCTAACAGAGTTAAAACATACTTTTGATTGAGCAGATCTGAACACTCTTTCTGTAGAAAATGCAACTGGACTTTTGGAGCGCTAAGAGAGTAGTAGTGGAAAAAGGAATATATTCAAATATAAACTACACAGAAGCATTCTGTGAAACTTCTTTCTGATCTGAGCATTCAGCTAACAGAGTTAAACCATACTTTTGATTGAGCAGTTTTGAAACACTCTGTCTGTAGAAAATGCAACTGGACATTCGTAGCGCTAAGTGGGTAATAGTGGAAAAAAATATGTTCAAATATAAACTACACAGAAGCATTGTATGAAACTTCTTTCTGTTCTGTGCATTCAACTAACAGAGTTGAACCTTACTTTTGATTGAGCCTTTCTGAAACACTCTTTCTGTAGAAACTGCAATTGGACATTCTGAGCGCTAAGAGGCCTATATTGGGAAAAATAATATCTTCAAATAAAAACTACACAGAAGCATTGTGTGAAACTTATTTCTGATATGTTCATTAAGCTAACATAGTTAAACCATACTTTTGATTGCGCAGTTCTGAACACTCTTTCTGTAGAAAATGCAAGTGGACATTCGGAGCGCTAAGAGGGTAATAGTGGAAAAAGGAATATATTCAAATATAAACTACACAGTAGCACTCTGTGAAAATTCTTTCTGTTCTGTGCATTCAACTAACAGAGTTGAACCTTACTTTTGATTGAGCCGTTCTGAAACACTCTTTCTGTAGAAACTGCAATTGGACATGCTAAGCGCTAAGAGGCCTCCATTGGGAAAAAGAATATCTTCAAATAAAAACTACACAGATGCATTCTGTGAAACTTATTTCTGATCTGTAAATTCAGTTAACAGAGATAAAGCATATTTTTGATTGAGCAGTTATGAAACACTCTTTTTGTAGAAAATGCAAGTGGAGATTCGGAGCGCTAAGAGGGTAATAGTGGAAAAAGGAATGTCTTCAAATATAAACTACACAGAATCATTCGGTGAAACTTCTTTCTGATCTGTGCATTCAGCTAACAGAGTTAAACCATACTTTTGATTGAGCAGATCTGAACACTCTTTCTGTAGAAAATGCAACTGGACATTTGGAGCGCTAAGAGCGTAGTAGTGGAAAAAGGAATATATTCAAATATAAACTACACAGAAGCATTCTGTGAAACTTCTTTCTGATCTGAGCATTCAGCTAACAGAGTTAAACCATACTTTTGATTGAGCAGTTTTGAAACACTCTGTCTGTAGAAAATGCAACTGGACATTCGTAGCGCTAAGTGGGTAATAGTGGAAAAAAGAATATGTTCAAATATAAACTACACAGAAGCATTGTATGAAACTTCTTTCTGTTCTGTGCATTCAACTAACAGAGTTGAACCTTACTTTTGATTGAGCCGTTATGAAACACTCTTTCTGTAGAAACTGCAATTGGACATTCTGAGCGCTAAGAGGCCTATATTGGGAAAAAGAATGTCTACAAATAAAAACTACACAGAAGAATTGTGTGAAACTTCTTTCTGTTCTGTTTGTTCAACTAAAAGAGTTGAACCTTAGTTTTGATTGAGCCGTTCTGAAACACTCTTTCTGTAGAAAATGCAAGTGGAGATTCGGAGCGCTAAGAGGGTAATAGTGGAAAAAGGAATGTCTCCAAATATAAACTACACAGAATCATTCTGTGAAACTTCTTTCTGATCTGTGCATTCAGCTAACAGAGTTAAAACATACTTTTGATTGAGCAGATCTGAACACTCTTTCTGTAGAAAATGCAACTGGACTTTTGGAGCGCTAAGAGAGTAGTAGTGGAAAAAGGAATATATTCAAATATAAACTACACAGAAGCATTCTGTGAAACTTCTTTCTGATCTGAGCATTCAGCTAACAGAGTTAAACCATACTTTTGATTGAGCAGTTTTGAAACACTCTGTCTGTAGAAAATGCAACTGGACATTCGTAGCGCTAAGTGGGTAATAGTGGAAAAAAATATGTTCAAATATAAACTACACAGAAGCATTGTATGAAACTTCTTTCTGTTCTGTGCATTCAACTAACAGAGTTGAACCTTACTTTTGATTGAGCCTTTCTGAAACACTCTTTCTGTAGAAACTGCAATTGGACATTCTGAGCGCTAAGAGGCCTCTATTGGGAAAAATAATATCTTCAAATAAAAACTACACAGAAGCATTGTGTGAAACTTATTTCTGATATGTTCATTAAGCTAACAGAGTTAAACCATACTTTTGATTGCGCAGTTCTGAACACTCTTTCTGTAGAAAATGCAAGTGGACATTCGGAGCGCTAAGAGGGTAATAGTGGAAAAAGGAATATATTCAAATATAAACTACACAGTAGCACTCTGTGAAAATTCTTTCTGTTCTGTGCATTCAACTAACAGAGTTGAACCTTACTTTTGATTGAGCCGTTCTGAAACACTCTTTCTGTAGAAACTGCAATTGGACATGCTAAGCGCTAAGAGGCCTACATTGGGAAAAAGAATATCTTCAAATAAAAACTACACAGATGCATTCTGTGAAACTTATTTCTGATCTGTAAATTCAGTTAACAGAGATAAAACATATTTTTGATTGAGCAGTTATGAAACACTCTTTTTGTAGAAAATGCAAGTGGAGATTCGGAGCGCTAAGACGGTAATAGTGGAAAAAGGAATGTCTTCAAATATAAACTACACAGAATCATTCGGTGAAACTTCTTTCTGATCTGTGCATTCAGCTAACAGAGTTAAACCATACTTTTGATTGAGCAGATCTGAACACTCTTTCTGTAGAAAATGCAACTGGACATTTGGAGCGCTAAGAGCGTAGTAGTGGAAAAAGGAATATATTCAAATATAAAGTACACAGAAGCATTCTGTGAAACTTCTTTCTGATCTGAGCATTCAGCTAACAGAGTTAAAGCATACTTTTGATTGAGCAGTTTTGAAACACTCTGTCTGTAGAAAATGCAACTGGACATTCGTAGCGCTAAGTGGGTAATAGTGGAAAAAAGAATATTTTTAAATATGAACTACACAGAAGCATTGTATGAAACTTCTTTCTGTTCTGTGCATTCAACTAACAGAGTTGAACCTTACTTTTGATTGAGCCGTTCTGAAACACTCTTTCTGTAGAAACTGCAATTGGACATTCTGAGCGCTAACAGGCCTATATTGGGAAAAAGAATGTCTACAAATAAAAACTACACAGAAAAATTGTGTGAAACTTCTTTCTGTTCTGTTTGTTCAACTAAAAGAGTTGAACCTTAGTTTTGATTGAGCCATTCTGAACACTCTTTCTGTAGAAAATGCAGGTGGACATTCGGAGCGCTAAGAGGGTAATAGTGGAAAAAGGAATATATTCAAATATAAACTACACAGTAGCACTCTGTGAAAATTCTTTCTGTTCTGTGCATTCAACTAACAGAGTTGAACCTTACTTTTGATTGAGCCGTTCTGAAACACTCTTTCTGTAGAAACTGCAATTGGACATGCTAAGCGCTAAGAGGCCTACATTGGGAAAAAGAATATCTCCAAATAAAAACTACACAGATGCATTCTGTGAAACTTATTTCTGATCTGTAAATTCAGTTAACAGAGATAAAACATATTTTTGATTGAGCAGTTATGAAACACTCTTTTTGTAGAAAATGCAAGTGGAGATTCGGAGCGCTAAGAGGGTAATAGTGGAAAAAGGAATGTCTTCAAATATAAACTACACAGAATCATTCGGTGAAACTTATTTCTGATCTGTGCATTCAGCTAACAGAGTTAAACCATACTTTTGATTGAGCAGATCTGAACACTCTTTCTGTAGAAAATGCAACTGGACATTTGGAGCGCTAAGAGAGTAGTAGTGGAAAAAGGAATATATTCAAATATAAACTACACAGAAGCATTCTGTGAAACTTCTTTCTGATCTGAGCATTCAGCTAACAGAGTTAAACCATACTTTTGATTGAGCAGTTTTGAAACATTGTGTCTGTAGAAAATGCAACTGGACATTCGTAGCGCTAAGTGGGTAATAGTGGAAAAAAGAATATGTTCAAATATAAACTACACAGAAGCATTGTATGAAACTTCTTTCTGTTCTGTGCATTCAACTAACAGAGTTGAACCTTACTTTTGATTGAGCCTTTCTGAAACACTCTTTCTGTAGAAACTGCAATTGGACATTCTGAGCGCTAAGAGGCCTATATTGGGAAAAATAATATCTTCAAATAAAAACTACACAGAAGCATTGTGTGAAACTTATTTCTGATATGTTCATTAAGCTAACAGAGTTAAACCATAGTTTTGATTGCGCAGTTCTGAACACTCTTTCTGTAGAAAATGCAAGTGGACATTCGGAGCGCTAAGAGGGTAATAGTGGAAAAAGGAATACATTCAAATATAAACTACACAGTAGCATTCTGTGAAACTTCTTTCTGTTCTGTGTATTCAACTAACAGAGTTGAACCTTACTTTTGATTGAGCCGTTCTGAAACACTCTTTCTGTAGAAACTGCAATTGGACATGCTAAGCGCTAAGAGGCCTCCATTGGGAAAAAGAATATCTTCAAATAAAAACTACACAGATGCATTCTGTGAAACTTATTTCTGATCTGTAAATTCAGTTAACAGAGATAAAGCATATTTTTGATTGAGCAGTTATGAAACACTCTTTTTGTAGAAAATGCAAGTGGAGATTCGGAGCGCTAAGAGGGTAATAGTGGAAAAAGGAATGTCTTCAAATATAAACTACACAGAATCATTCGGTGAAACTTCTTTCTGATCTGTGCATTCAGCTAACAGAGTTAAACCATACTTTTGATTGAGCAGATCTGAACACTCTTTCTGTAGAAAATGCAACTGGACATTTGGAGCGCTAAGAGCGTAGTAGTGGAAAAAGGAATATATTCAAATATAAACTACACAGAAGCATTCTGTGAAACTTCTTTCTGATCTGAGCATTCAGCTAACAGAGTTAAACCATACTTTTGATTGAGCAGTTTTGAAACACTCTGTCTGTAGAAAATGCAACTGGACATTCGTAGCGCTAAGTGGGTAATAGTGGAAAAAAGAATATGTTCAAATATAAACTACACAGAAGCATTGTATGAAACTTCTTTCTGTTCTGTGCATTCAACTAACAGAGTTGAACCTTACTTTTGATTGAGCCGTTCTGAAACACTCTTTCTGTAGAAACTGCAATTGTACATTCTGAGCGCTAAGAGGCCTATATTGGGAAAAAGAATGTCTACAAATAAAAACTACACAGAAGAATTGTGTGAAACTTCTTTCTGTTCTGTTTGTTCAACTAAAAGAGTTGAACCTTAGTTTTGATTGAGCCGTTCTGAAACACTCTTTCTGTAGAAAATGCAAGTGGATATTCGGAGCGCTAAGAGGGTAATAGTGGAAAAAGGAATGTCTCCAAATATAAACTACACAGAATCATTCTGTGAAACTACTTTCTGATCTGTGCATTCAGCTAACAGAGTTAAAACATACTTTTGATTGAGCAGATCTGAACACTCTTTCTGTAGAAAATGCAACTGGACTTTTGGAGCGCTAAGAGAGTAGTAGTGGAAAAAGGAATATATTCAAATATAAACTACACAGAAGCATTCTGTGAAACTTCTTTCTGATCTGAGCATTCAGCTAACAGAGTTAAACCATACTTTTGATTGAGCAGTTTTGAAACACTCTGTCTGTAGAAAATGCAACTGGACATTCGTAGCGCTAAGTGGGTAATAGTGGAAAAAAATATGTTCAAATATAAACTACACAGAAGCATTGTATGAAACTTCTTTCTGTTCTGTGCATTCAACTAACAGAGTTGAACCTTACTTTTGATTGAGCCTTTCTGAAACACTCTTTCTGTAGAAACTGCAATTGGACATTCTGAGCGCTAAGAGGCCTATATTGGGAAAAATAATATCTTCAAATAAAAACTACACAGAAGCATTGTGTGAAACTTATTTCTGATATGTTCATTAAGCTAACAGAGTTAAACCATACTTTTGATTGCGCAGTTCTGAACACTCTTTCTGTAGAAAATGCAAGTGGACATTCGGAGCGCTAAGAGGGTAATAGTGGAAAAAGGAATATATTCAAATATAAACTACACAGTAGCACTCTGTGAAAATTCTTTCTGTTCTGTGCATTCAACTAACAGAGTTGAACCTTACTTTTGATTGAGCCGTTCTGAAACACTCTTTCTGTAGAAACTGCAATTGGACATGCTAAGCGCTAAGAGGCCTACATTGGGAAAAAGAATATCTTCAAATAAAAACTACACAGATGCATTCTGTGAAACTTATTTCTGATCTGTAAATTCAGTTAACAGAGATAAAACATATTTTTGATTGAGCAGTTATGAAACACTCTTTTTGTAGAAAATGCAAGTGGAGATTCGGAGCGCTAAGACGGTAATAGTGGAAAAAGGAATGTCTTCAAATATAAACTACACAGAATCATTCGGTGAAACTTCTTTCTGATCTGTGCATTCAGCTAACAGAGTTAAAACATACTTTTGATTGAGCAGATCTGAACACTCTTTCTGTAGAAAATGCAACTGGACATTTGGAGCGCTAAGAGCGTAGTAGTGGAAAAAGGAATATATTCAAATATAAAGTACACAGAAGCATTCTGTGAAACTTCTTTCTGATCTGAGCATTCAGCTAACAGAGTTAAACCATACTTTTGATTGAGCAGTTTTGAAACACTCTGTCTGTAGAAAATGCAACTGGACATTCGTAGCGCTAAGTGGGTAATAGTGGAAAAAAGAATATTTTTAAATATGAACTACACAGAAGCATTGTATGAAACTTCTTTCTGTTCTGTGCATTCAACTAACAGAGTTGAACCTTACTTTTGATTGAGCCGTTCTGAAACACTCTTTCTGTAGAAACTGCAATTGGACATTCTGAGCGCTAACAGGCCTATATTGGGAAAAAGAATGTCTACAAATAAAAACTACACAGAAAAATTGTGTGAAACTTCTTTCTGTTCTGTTTGTTCAACTAAAAGAGTTGAACCTTAGTTTTGATTGAGCCATTCTGAACACTCTTTCTGTAGAAAATGCAGGTGGACATTCGGAGCGCTAAGAGGGTAATAGTGGAAAAAGGAATATATTCAAATATAAACTACACAGTAGCACTCTGTGAAAATTCTTTCTGTTCTGTGCATTCAACTAACAGAGTTGAACCTTACTTTTGATTGAGCCGTTCTGAAACACTCTTTCTGTAGAAACTGCAATTGGACATGCTAAGCGCTAAGAGGCCTACATTGGGAAAAAGAATATCTCCAAATAAAAACTACACAGATGCATTCTGTGAAACTTATTTCTGATCTGTAAATTCAGTTAACAGAGATAAAACATATTTTTGATTGAGCAGTTATGAAACACTCTTTTTGTAGAAAATGCAAGTGGAGATTCGGAGCGCTAAGAGGGTAATAGTGGAAAAAGGAATGTCTTCAAATATAAACTACACAGAATCATTCGGTGAAACTTATTTCTGATCTGTGCATTCAGCTAACAGAGTTAAACCATACTTTTGATTGAGCAGATCTGAACACTCTTTCTGTAGAAAATGCAACTGGACATTTGGAGCGCTAAGAGAGTAGTAGTGGAAAAAGGAATATATTCAAATATAAACTACACAGAAGCATTCTGTGAAACTTCTTTCTGATCTGAGCATTCAGCTAACAGAGTTAAACCATACTTTTGATTGAGCAGTTTTGAAACATTCTGTCTGTAGAAAATGCAACTGGACATTCGTAGCGCTAAGTGGGTAATAGTGGAAAAAAGAATATGTTCAAATATAAACTACACAGAAGCATTGTATGAAACTTCTTTCTGTTCTGTGCATTCAACTAACAGAGTTGAACCTTACTTTTGATTGAGCCTTTCTGAAACACTCTTTCTGTAGAAACTGCAATTGGACATTCTGAGCGCTAAGAGGCCTATATTGGGAAAAATAATATCTTCAAATAAAAACTACACAGAAGCATTGTGTGAAACTTATTTCTGATATGTTCATTAAGCTAACAGAGTTAAACCATAGTTTTGATTGCGCAGTTCTGAACACTCTTTCTGTAGAAAATGCAAGTGGACATTCGGAGCGCTAAGAGGGTAATAGTGGAAAAAGGAATACATTCAAATATAAACTACACAGTAGCATTCTGTGAAACTTCTTTCTGTTCTGTGTATTCAACTAACAGAGTTGAACCTTACTTTTGATTGAGCCGTTCTGAAACACTCTTTCTGTAGAAACTGCAATTGGACATGCTAAGCGCTAAGAGGCCTCCATTGGGAAAAAGAATATCTTCAAATAAAAACTACACAGATGCATTCTGTGAAACTTATTTCTGATCTGTAAATTCAGTTAACAGAGATAAAGCATATTTTTGATTGAGCAGTTATGAAACACTCTTTTTGTAGAAAATGCAAGTGGAGATTCGGAGCGCTAAGAGGGTAATAGTGGAAAAAGGAATGTCTTCAAATATAAACTACACAGAATCATTCGGTGAAACTTCTTTCTGATCTGTGCATTCAGCTAACAGAGTTAAACCATACTTTTGATTGAGCAGATCTGAACACTCTTTCTGTAGAAAATGCAACTGGACATTTGGAGCGCTAAGAGCGTAGTAGTGGAAAAAGGAATATATTCAAATATAAACTACACAGAAGCATTCTGTGAAACTTCTTTCTGATCTGAGCATTCAGCTAACAGAGTTAAACCATACTTTTGATTGAGCAGTTTTGAAACACTCTGTCTGTAGAAAATGCAACTGGACATTCGTAGCGCTAAGTGGGTAATAGTGGAAAAAAGAATATGTTCAAATATAAACTACACAGAAGCATTGTATGAAACTTCTTTCTGTTCTGTGCATTCAACTAACAGAGTTGAACCTTACTTTTGATTGAGCCGTTCTGAAACACTCTTTCTGTAGAAACTGCAATTGTACATTCTGAGCGCTAAGAGGCCTATATTGGGAAAAAGAATGTCTACAAATAAAAACTACACAGAAGAATTGTGTGAAACTTCTTTCTGTTCTGTTTCTTCAACTAAAAGAGTTGAACCTTAGTTTTGATTGAGCCGTTCTGAAACACTCTTTCTGTAGAAAATGCAAGTGGATATTCGGAGCGCTAAGAGGGTAATAGTGGAAAAAGGAATGTCTCCAAATATAAACTACACAGAATCATTCTGTGAAACTACTTTCTGATCTGTGCATTCAGCTAACAGAGTTAAAACATACTTTTGATTGAGCAGATCTGAACACTCTTTCTGTAGAAAATGCAACTGGACTTTTGGAGCGCTAAGAGAGTAGTAGTGGAAAAAGGAATATATTCAAATATAAACTACACAGAAGCATTCTGTGAAACTTCTTTCTGATCTGAGCATTCAGCTAACAGAGTTAAACCATACTTTTGATTGAGCAGTTTTGAAACACTCTGTCTGTAGAAAATGCAACTGGACATTCGTAGCGCTAAGTGGGTAATAGTGGAAAAAAATATGTTCAAATATAAACTACACAGAAGCATTGTATGAAACTTCTTTCTGTTCTGTGCATTCAACTAACAGAGTTGAACCTTACTTTTGATTGAGCCTTTCTGAAACACTCTTTCTGTAGAAACTGCAATTGGACATTCTGAGCGCTAAGAGGCCTATATTGGGAAAAATAATATCTTCAAATAAAAACTACACAGAAGCATTGTGTGAAACTTATTTCTGATATGTTCATTAAGCTAACAGAGTTAAACCATACTTTTGATTGCGCAGTTCTGAACACTCTTTCTGTAGAAAATGCAAGTGGACATTCGGAGCGCTAAGAGGGTAATAGTGGAAAAAGGAATATATTCAAATATAAACTACACAGTAGCACTCTGTGAAAATTCTTTCTGTTCTGTGCATTCAACTAACAGAGTTGAACCTTACTTTTGATTGAGCCGTTCTGAAACACTCTTTCTGTAGAAACTGCAATTGGACATGCTAAGCGCTAAGAGGCCTACATTGGGAAAAAGAATATCTTCAAATAAAAACTACACAGATGCATTCTGTGAAACTTATTTCTGATCTGTAAATTAAGTTAACAGAGATAAAACATATTTTTGATTGAGCAGTTATGAAAAACTCTTTTTGTAGAAAATGCAAGTGGAGATTCGGAGCGCTAAGACGGTAATAGTGGAAAAAGGAATGTCTTCAAATATAAACTACACAGAATCATTCGGTGAAACTTCTTTCTGATCTGTGCATTCAGCTAACAGAGTTAAACCATACTTTTGATTGAGCAGATCTGAACACTCTTTCTGTAGATAATGCAACTGGACATTTGGAGCGCTAAGAGAGTAGTAGTGGAAAAAGGAATATATTCAAATATAAACTACACAGAAGCATTCTGTGAAACTTCTTTCTGATCTGAGCATTCAGCTAACAGAGTTAAACCATACTTTTGATTGAGCAGTTTTGAAACACTCTGTCTGTAGAAAATGCAACTGGACATTCGTAGCGCTAAGTGGGTAATAGTGGAAAAAGAATATGTTCAAATATGAACTACACAGAAGCATTGTATGAAACTTCTTTCTGTTCTGTGCATTCAACTAACAGAGTTGAACCTTAATTTTGATTGAGCCGTTCTGAAACACTCTTTCTGTAGAAACTGCAATTGGACATTCTGAGCGCTAAGAGGCCTATATTGGGAAAAAGAATGTCTACAAATAAAAACTACACAGAAGAATTGTGTGAAACTTCTTTCTGTTCTGTTTGTTCAACTAAAAGAGTTGAACCTTAGTTTTGATTGAGCCGTTCTGAAACACTCTTTCTGTAGAAAATGCAAGTGGAGATTCGGAGCGCTAAGAGGGTAATAGTGGAAAAAGGAATGTCTCCAAATATAAACTACACAGAATCATTCTGTGAAACTTCTTTCTGATCTGTGCATTCAGCTAACAGAGTTAAACCATACTTTTGATTGAGCAGATCTGAACACTCTTTCTGTAGCAAATGCAACTGGACATTTGGAGCGCTAAGGGAGTAGTAGTGGAAAAAGGAATATATTCAAAAATAAACTACACAGAAGCATTCTGTGAAACTTCTTTCTGATCTGAGCATTCAGCTAACAGAGTTAAACCATACTTTTGATTGAGCAGTTTTGAAACACTCTGTCTGTAGAAAATGCAACTGGACATTCGTAGCGCTAAGTGGGTAATAGTGGAAAAAAGAATATGTTCAAATATAAACTACACAGAAGCATTGTATGAAACTTCTTTCTGTTCTGTGCATTCAACTAACAGAGTTGAACCTTACTTTTGATTGAGCCTTTCTGAAACACTCATTCTGTAGGAACTGCAATTGGACATTCTGAGCGCTAAGAGGCCTATATTGGGAAAAATAATATCTACAAATAAAAACTACACAGAAGCATTGTGTGAAACTTATTTCTGATATGTTCATTAAGCTAACAGAGTTAAACCATACTTTTGATTGCGCAGTTCTGAACACTCTTTCTGTAGAAAATGCAAGTGGACATTCGGAGCGCTAAGAGGGTTATAGTGGAAAAAGGAATATATTCAAATATAAACTACACAGTAGCACTCTGTGAAAATTCTTTCTGTTCTGTGCATTCAACTAACAGAGTTGAACCTTACTTTTGATTGAGCCGTTCTGAAACACTCTTTCCGTAGAAACTGCAATTGGACATGCTAAGCGCTAAGAGGCCTACATTGGGAAAAGGAATATCTTCAAATAAAAACTACACAGATGCATTCTGTGAAACTTATTTCTGATCTGTAAATTCAGTTAACAGAGATAAAACATATTTTTGATTGAGCAGTTATGAAACACTCTTTTTGTAGAAAATGCAAGTGGAGATTCGGAGCGCTAAGAGGGTAATAGTGGAAAAAGGAATGTCTTCAAATATAAACTACACAGAATCATTCGGTGGAACTTTTTCTGATCTGTGCATTCAGCTAACAGAGTTAAACCATACTTTTGATTGAGCAGATCTGAACACTCTTTCTGTAGAAAATGCAACTGGACATTTGGAGCGCTAAGAGAGTAGTAGTGGAAAAAGGAATATATTCAAATATAAACTACACAGAAGCATTCTGTGAAACTTCTTTCTGATCTGAGCATTCAGCTAACAGAGTTAAACCATACTTTTGATTGAGCAGTTTTGAAACACTCTGTCTGTAGAAAATGCAACTGGACATTCGTAGCGCTAAGTGGGTAATAGTGGAAAAAGAATATGTTCAAATATGAACTACACAGAAGCATTGTATGAAACTTCTTTCTGTTCTGTGCATTCAACTAACAGAGTTGAACCTTACTTTTGATTGAGCCGTTCTGAAACACTCTTTCTGTAGAAACTGCAATTGGACATTCTGAGCGCTAAGAGGCCTATATTGGGAAAAAGAATGTCTACAAATAAAAACTACACAGAAGAATTGTGTGAAACTTCTTTCTGTTCTGTTTGTTCAACTAAAAGAGTTGAACCTTAGTTTTGATTGAGCCGTTCTGAAACACTCTTTCTGTAGAAAATGCAAGTGGAGATTCGGAGCGCTAAGAGGGTAATAGTGGAAAAAGGAATGTCTCCAAATATAAACTACACAGAATCATTCTGTGAAACTTCTTTCTGATCTGTGCATTCAGCTAACAGAGTTAAACCATACTTTTGATTGAGCAGATCTGAACACTCTTTCTGTAGAAAATGCAACTGGACATTTGGAGCGCTAAGGGAGTAGTAGTGGAAAAAGGAATATATTCAAAAATAAACTACACAGAAGCATTCTGTGAAACTTCTTTCTGATCTGAGCATTCAGCTAACAGAGTTAAACCATACTTTTGATTGAGCAGTTTTGAAACACTCTGTCTGTAGAAAATGCAACTGGACATTCGTAGCGCTAAGTGGGTAATAGTGGAAAAAAGAATATGTTCAAATATAAACTACACAGAAGCATTGTATGAAACTTCTTTCTGTTCTGTGCATTCAACTAACAGAGTTGAACCTTACTTTTGATTGAGCCTTTCTGAAACACTCATTCTGTAGGAACTGCAATTGGACATTCTGAGCGCTAAGAGGCCTATATTGGGAAAAATAATATCTACAAATAAAAACTACACAGAAGCATTGTGTGAAACTTATTTCTGATATGTTCATTAAGCTAACAGAGTTAAACCATACTTTTGATTGCGCAGTTCTGAACACTCTTTCTGTAGAAAATGCAAGTGGACATTCGGAGCGCTAAGAGGGTAATAGTGGAAAAAGGAATATATTCAAATATAAACTACACAGTAGCACTCTGTGAAAATTCTTTCTGTTCTGTGCATTCAACTAACAGAGTTGAACCTTACTTTTGATTGAGCCGTTCTGAAACACTCTTTCTGTAGAAACTGCAATTGGACATGCTAAGCGCTAAGAGGCCTACATTGGGAAAAGGAATATCTTCAAATAAAAACTACACAGATGCATTCTGTGAAACTTATTTCTGATCTGTAAATTCAGTTAACAGAGATAAAACATATTTTTGATTGAGCAGTTATGAAACACTCTTTTTGTAGAAAATGCAAGTGGAGATTCGGAGCGCTAAGAGGGTAATAGTGGAAAAAGGAATGTCTTCAAATATAAACTACACAGAATCATTCGGTGGAACTTTTTCTGATCTGTGCATTCAGCTAACAGAGTTAAACCATACTTTTGATTGAGCAGATCTGAACACTCTTTCTGTAGAAAATGCAACTGGACATTTGGAGCGCTAAGAGAGTAGTAGTGGAAAAAGGAATATATTCAAATATAAACTACACAGAAGCATTCTGTGAAACTTCTTTCTGATCTGAGCATTCAGCTAACAGAGTTAAACCATACTTTTGATTGAGCAGTTTTGAAACACTCTGTCTGTAGAAAATGCAACTGGACATTAATAGCGCTAAGTGGGTAATAGTGGAAAAAAGAATACGTTCAAATATAAACTACACAGAAACATTGTATGAAACTTATTTCTGTTCTGTGCATTCAACTAACAGAGTTGAACCTTACTTTTGATTGAGCCTTTCTGAAACACTCTTTCTGTAGAAAATGCAATTGGACATTCTGAGCGCTAAGAGGCCTATATTGGGAAAAATAATATCTTCAAATAAAAACTACACAGAAGCATTGTGTGAAACTTATTTCTGATATGTTCATTAAGCTAACAGAGTTAAACCATACTTTTGATTGCGCAGTTCTGAACACTCTTTCTGTAGAAAATGCAAGTGGACATTCGGAGCGCTAAGAGGGTAATAGTGGAAAAAGTAATATATTCAAATATAAACTACACAGTAGCACTCTGTGAAAATTCTTTCTGTTCTGTGCATTCAACTAACAGAGTTGAACCTTACTTTTGATTGAGCCGTTCTGAAACACTCTTTCTGTAGAAACTGCAATTGGACATGCTAAGCGCTAAGAGGCCTACATTGGGAAAAAGAATATCTTCAAATATAAACTACACAGATGCATTCTGTGAAACTTATTTCTGATCTGTAAATTCAGTTAACAGAGATAAAACATATATTTGATTGAGCAGTTATGTAACACTCTTTTTGTAGAAAATGCAAGTGGAGATTCGGAGCGCTAAGAGGGTAATAGTGGAAAAAGGAATGTCTTCAAATATAAACTACACAGAATCATTCGGTGAAACTTCTTTCTGATCTGTGCATTCAGCTAACAGAGTTAAACCATACTTTTGATTGAGCAGATCTGAACACTCTTTCTGTAGAAAATGCAACTGGACATTTGGAGCGCTAAGAGAGTAGTAGTCGAAAAAGGAATATATTCAAATATAAACTACACAGAAGCATTCTGTGAAACTTCTTTCTGATCTGAGCATTCAGCTAACAGAGTTAAACCATACTTTTGATTGAGCAGTTTTGAAACACTCTGTCTGTAGAAAATGCAACTGGACATTCGTAGCGCTAAGTGGGTAATAGTGGAAAAAAGAATATGTTCAAATATAAACTACACAGAAGCATTGTATGAAACTTCTTTCTGTTCTGTGCATTCAACTAACAGAGTTGAACCTTACTTTTGATTGAGCCGTTCTGAAACACTCTTTTGTAGAAACTGCAAATGGACATTCTGAGCGCAAAGAGGCCTATATTGGGAAAAAGAATGTCTACAAATAAAAACTACACAGAAGAATTGTGTGAAACTTCTTTCTGTTCTGTTTGTTCAACTAAAAGAGTTGAACCTTAGTTTTGATTGAGCCGTTCTGAAACACTCTTTCTGTAGAAAATGCAAGTGGAGATTCGGAGCGCTAAGAGGGTAATAGTGGAAAAAGGAATGTCTCCAAATATAAACTACACAGAATCATTCTGTGAAACTTCTTTCTGATCTGTGCATTCAGCCAACAGAGTTAAACCATACTTTTGATTGAGCAGATCTGAACACTTTCTGTAGAAAATGCAACTGGACATTTGGAGCGCTAAGAGAGTAGTAGTGGAAAAAGGAATATATTCAAATATAAACTACACAGAAGCATTCTGTGAAACTTCTTTCTGATCTGAGCATTCAGCTAACAGAGTTAAACCATACTTTTGATTGAGCAGTTTTGAAACACTCTGTAGAAAATGCAACTGGACATTCGTAGCGCTAAGTGGGTAATAGTGGAAAAAAGAATATGTTCAAATATAAACTACACAGAAGCATTGTATGAAACTGCTTTCTGTTCTGTGCATTCAACTAACAGAGTTGAACCTTACTTTTGATTGGGCCTTTCTGAAACACTCTTTCTGTAGAAACTGCAATTGGACATTCTGAGCGCTAAGAGGCCTATATTGGGAAAAATAATATCTTCAAATAAAAACTACACAGAAGCATTGTGTGAAACTTATTTCTGATATGTTCATTAAGCTAACAGAGTTAAACCATACTTTTGATTGCGCAGTTCTGAAGACTCTTTCCGTAGAAAATGCAAGTGGACATTCGGAGCGCTAAGAGGGTAATAGTGGAAAAAGGAATATATTCAAATATAAACTACACAGTAGCATTCTGTGAAAATTCTTTCTGTTCTGTGCATTCAACTAACAGAGTTGAACCTTACTTGTGATTGAGCCGTTCTGAAACACTCTTTCTGTAGAAACTGCAATTGGACATGCTAAGCGCTAAGAGGCCTACATTGGGAAAAAGAATATCTTCAAATAAAAACTACACAGATGCATTCTGTGAAACTTATTTCTGATCTGTAAATTCAGTTAACAGAGATAAAACATATTTTTGATTGAGCAGTTATGAAACACTCTTTTTGTAGAAAATGCAAGTGTAGATTCGGAGCGCTAAGAGGTAATAGTGGAAAAAGGAATGTCTTCAAATATAAACTACACAGAATCATTCGGTGAAACTTCTTTCTGATCTGTGCATTCAGCGAACAGAGTTAAACCATAATTTTGATTGAGCAGATCTGAACACTCTTTCTGTAGAAAATGCAACTGGACATTTGGAGCGCTAAGAGCGTAGTAGTGGAAAAAGGAATATATTCAGATATAAACTACACAGAAGCATTCTGTGAAACTTCTTTCTGATCTGAGCATTCAGCTAACAGAGTTAAACCATACTTTTGATTGAGCAGTTTTGAAACACTCTGTCTGTAGAAAATGCAACTGGACATTCGTAGCGCTAAGTGGGTAATAGTGGAAAAAAGAATATGTTCAAATATAAACTACACAGAAGCATTGTATGAAACTTCTTTCTGTTCTGTGCATTCAACAAACAGAGTTGAACCTTACTTTTGATTGAGCCGTTCTGAAACACTCTTTCTGTAGAAACTGCAAATGGACATTCTGAGCTCAAAGAGGCCTATATTGGGAAAAAGAATGTCTACAAATAAAAACTACACAGAAGAATTGTGTGAAACTTCTTTCTGTTCCGTTTGTTCAACTAAAAGAGTTGAACCTTAGTTTTGATTGAGCCGTTCTGAAACACTCTTTCTGTAGAAAATGCAAGTGGAGATTCGGAGCGCTAAGAGGGTAATAGTGGAAAAAGGAATGTCTCCAAATATAAACTACACAGAATCATTCTGTGAAACTTCTTTCTGATCTGTGCATTCAGCTAACAGAGTTAAACCATACTTTTGATTGAGCAGATCTGAACACTCTTTCTGTAGAAAATGCAACTGGACATTTGGAGCGCTAAGAGAGTAGTAGTGGAAAAAGGAATATATTCAAATATAAACTACACAGAAGCATTCTGTGAAACTTCTTTGTGATCTGAGTATTCAGCTAACAGAGTTAAACCATACTTTTGATTGAGCAGTTTTGAAACACTCTGTGTGTTGAAAATGCAACTGGACATTCGTAGCGCTAAGTGGGTAATAGTGGAAAAAAAATATGTTCAAATATAAACTACACAGAAGCATTGTATGAAACTTCTTTCTGTTCTGTGCATTCAACTAACAGAGTTGAACCTTACTTTTGATTGAGCCTTTCTGAAACACTCTTTCTGTAGAAACTGCAATTGGACATTCTGAGCGCTAAGAGGCCTATATTGGGAAAAATAATATCTTCAAATAAAAACCACACAGAATCATTGTGTGAAACTTATTTCTGATA
This sequence comes from Symphalangus syndactylus, assembly GCF_028878055.3. Classification (NCBI taxonomy): domain Eukaryota; kingdom Metazoa; phylum Chordata; class Mammalia; order Primates; family Hylobatidae; genus Symphalangus; species Symphalangus syndactylus. The sequence continues at coordinate 71,414,749 of NC_072445.2, read as the reverse complement.
TGTTCATTAAGCTAACAGAGTTAAACCATACTTTTGATTGCGCGGTTCTGAACACTCTTTCTGTAGAAAATGCAAGTGGACATTCGGAGCGCTAAGAGGGTAATAGTGGAATAAGGAATATATTCAAATATAAACTACACAGTAGCATTCTGTGAAACTTCTTTCTGTTCTGTGCATTCAACTAACAGAGTTGAACCTTACTTTTGATTGAGCCGTTCTGAAACACTCTTTCTTAGAAACTGCAATTGGACATGCTAAGCGCTAAGAGGCCTACATTGGGAAAAAGAATATCTTCAAATAAAAACTACACAGATGCATTCTGTGAAACTTATTTCTGATCTGTAAATTCAGTTAACAGAGATAAAACATATTTTTGATTGAGCAGTTATGAAACACACTTTTTGTAGAAAATGCAAGTGGAGATTCGGAGCGCTAAGAGGGTAATAGTGGAAAAAGTAATGTCTTCAAATATAAACTACACAGAATCATTCGGTGAAACTTCTTACTGATCTGTGCATTCAGCTAACAGAGTTAAACCATACTTTTGATTGAGCAGTTCTGAACACTCTTTCTGTAGAAAATGCAACTGGACATTTGGAGCGCTAAGAGCGTAGTAGTGGAAAAAGGAATATATTCAAATATAAACTACACAGAAGAATTCTGTGAAAATTCTTTCTGATCTGAGCATTCAGCTAACAGAGTTAAACCATACTTTTGATTGAGCAGTTTTGAAACACTCTGTCTGTAGAAAATGCAACTGGACATTCGTAGCGCTAAGTGGGTAATAGTGGAAAAAAGAATATGTTCAAATATAAACTACACAGAAGCATTGTATGAAACTTCTTTCTGTTCTGTGCATTCAACTAACAGAGTTGAACCTTACTTTTGATTGAGCCTTTCTGAAACACTCTTTCTGTAGAAACTGCAATTGGATATTCTGAGTGCTAAGAGGCCTATATTGGGAAAAATAATATCTTCAAATAAAAACTACACAGAAGCATTGTGTGAAACTTATTTCTGATATGTTCATTAAGCTAACAGAGTTAAACCATACTTTTGATTGCGCAGTTCTGAACACTCTTTCTGTAGAAAATGCAAGTGGACATTCGGAGCACTAAGAGGGTAATAGTGGAAAAAGGAATATATTCAAATATAAACTACACGGTAGCATTCTGTGAAAATTCTTTCTGTTCTGTGCATTCAACTAACAGAGTTAAACCTTACTTTTGATTGAGCCGTTCTGAAACACTCTTTCTGTAGAAACTGCAATTGGACATGCTAAGCGCTAAGAGGCCTACATTGGGAAAAAGAATATCTTCAAATAAAAACTACACAGATGCATTCTGTGAAACTTATTTCTGATCTGTAAATTCGGTTAACAGAGATAAAACATATTTTTGATTGAGCAGTTATGAAACCCTCTTTTTGTAGAAAATGCAAGTGGAGATTCGGAGCGCTAAGAGGGTAATAGTGGAAAAAGGATAGTCTTCAAATATAAACTACACAGAATCATTCGGTGAAACTTCTTTCTGATCTGTGCATTCAGCTAACAGAGTAAAAAATACTTTTGATTGAGCAGATCTGAACACGCTTTCTGTAGAAAATGCAACTGGACATTTGGAGCGCTAAGAGCGTAGTAGTGGAAAAAGTAATATATTCAAATATAAACTACACAGAAGCATTCGGTGAAACTTCTTTCTGATCTGAGCATTCAGCTAACAGAGTTAAACCATACTTTTGATTGAGCAGTTTTGAAACACTTTGTCTGTAGAAAATGCAACTGGATATTCGTAGCACTAAGTGGGTAATAGTGGAAAAAAGAATATGTTCAAATATAAACTACACAGAAGCATTGTATGAAACTTCTTTCTGTTCTGTGCATTCAACTAACAGAGTTGAACATTACTTTTGATTGAGCCGTTCTGAAACACTCTTTCTGTAGAAACTGCAATTGGACATTCTGAGCGCTAAGAGGCCTATATTGGGAAAAAGAATGTCTACAAATAAAAACTACACAGAAGAATTGTGTGAAACTTCTTTCTGTTCTCCTTGTTCAACTAAAAGAGTTGAACCTTAGTTTTGATTTAGCCGTTCTGAAACACTCTTTCTGTAGAAAATGCAAGTGGAGATTCGGAGCGCTAAGAGGGTAATAGTGGAAAAAGGAATGTCTCCAAATATAAACTACACAGAATCATTCTGTGAAACTTCTTTCTGATCTGTGCATTCAGCTAACAGAGTTAAACCATAATTTTGATTGAGCAGATCTGAACACTCTTTCTGTAGAAAATGCAACTGGACATTTGGAGCGCTAAGAGAGTAGTAGTGGAAAAAGGAATATATTCAAATATAAACTACACAGAAGCATTCTGTGAAACTTCTTTCTGATCTGAGCATTCAGCTAACAGAGTTAAACCATACTTTTGATTGAGCAGTTTTGAAACACTCTGTCTGTAGAAAATGCAACTGGACATTCGTAGCGCTAAGTGGGTAATAGTGGAAAAAAGAATATGTTCAAATATAAACTACACAGAAGCATTGTATGAAACTTCTTTCTGTTCTGTGCATTCAACTAACAGAGTTGAACCTTACATTTGATTGAGCCTTTCTGAAACACTCTTTCTGTAGAAACTGCAATTGGACATTCTGAGCGCTAAGAGGCCTATATTGGGAAAAATAATATCTTCAAATAAAAACTACACAGAAGCATTGTGTGAAACTTCTTTCTGTTCTGTTTGTTCAACTAAAAGAGTTGAAACTTAGTTTTGATTGAGCCGTTCTGAAACACTATTTCTGTAGAAAATGCAACTTATTTCTGATATGTTCATTAAGCTAACAGAGTTAAACCATACTTTTGATTGCGCAGTTCTGAACACTCTTTCTGTAGAAAATGCAAGTGGACATTCGGAGCGCTAAGAGGGTAATAGTGGAAAAAGGAATATATTCAAATATAAACTACACAGTAGCATTCTGTGAAAATTCTTTCTGTTCTGTGCATTCAACTAACAGAGTTGAACCTTACTTTTGATTGAGCCGTTCTGAAACACTCTTTCTGTAGAAACTGCAATTGGACATGCTAAGCGCTAAGAGGCCTACATTGGGAAAAAGAATATCTTCAAATAAAAACTACACAGATGCATTCTGTGTAACTTATTTCTGATCTGTAAATTCAGTTAACAGAGATAAAACATATTTTTGATTGAGCAGTTATGAAACACTCTTTTTGTAGAAAATGCAAGTGGAGATTCGGAGCACTAAGAGGGTAATAGTGGAAAAAGGAATGTCTTCAAATATAAACTACACAGAATCATTCGGTGAAACTTCTTTCTGATCTGTGCATTCAGCTAACAGAGTTAAAACATACTTTTGATTGAGCAGATCTGAACACGCTTTCTGTAGAAAATGCAACTGGACATTTGGAGCGCTAAGAGCGTAGTAGTGGATAAAGGAATATATTCAAATATAAACTACACAGAAGCATTCTGTGAAACTTCTTTCTGATCTGTGCATTCAGCTAACAGAGTTAAACCATACTTTTGATTGAGCAGTTTTGAAACACTCTGTCTGTAGAAAATGCAACTGGACATTTGGAGCGCTAAGAGAGTAGTAGTGGAAAAAGGAATATATTCAAATATAAACTACACAGAAGCATTCTGTGAAACTTCTTTCTGATCTGAGCATTCAGCTAACGGAGTTAAACAATACTTTTGATTGAGCAGTTTTTAAACACTCTGTCTGTAGAAAATGCAACTGGACATTCGTAGCGCTAAGTGGGTAATAGTGGAAAAAAGAATATGTTCAAATATAAACTACACAGAAGCATTGTATGAAACTTCTTTCTGTTCTGTGCATTCAACTAACAGAGTTGAACCTTACTTTTGATTGAGCCTTTCTGAAACACTCTTTCTGTAGAAACTTCAATTGGATATTCTGAGCGCTAAGAGGCCTATATTGGGAAAAATAATATCTTCAAATAAAAACTACACAGAAGCATTGTGTGAAACTTATTTCTGATATGTTCATTAAGCTAACAGAGTTAAACCATACTTTTGATTGCGCAGTTCTGAACACCCTTTCTGTAGAAAATGCAAGTGGACATTCGGAGCGCTAAGAGGGTAATAGTGGAAAAAGAAATATATTCAAATATAAACTACACAGTAGCATTCTGTGAAAATACTTTCTGTTCTGTGCATTCAACTAACAGAGTTGAACCTTACTTTTGATTGAGCCGTTCTGAAACACTCTTTCTGTAGAAACTGCAATTGGACATGCTAAGCGCTAGGAGGCCTACATTGGGAAAAAGAATATCTTCAAATAAAAACTACACAGATGGATTCTGTGAAACTTATTTCTGATCTGTAAATTCAGTTAACAGAGATAAAACATATTTTTGATTGAGCAGTTATGAAACACTCTTTTTGTAGAAAATGCAAGTGGAGATTCGGAGCGCTAAGAGGGTAATAGTGGAAAAAGGAATGTCTTCAAATATAAACTACACAGAATCATTCTGTGAAACTTCTTTCTGATCTGTGCATTCAGCTAACAGAGTTAAACCATACTTTTGATTGAGCAGATCTGAACAATCTTTCTGTAGAAAATGCAACTGGACATTTGGAGCGCTAATAGCGTAGTAGTGGAAAAAGGAATATATTCAAATATAAACTACACAGAAGCATTCTGTGAAACTTCTTTCTGATCTGAGCATTCAGCTAACAGAGTTAAACCATACTTTTGATTGAGCAGTTTTGAAACACTCTGTCTGTAGAAAATGCAACTGGACATTCGTAGCGCTATGTGGGTAATAGTGGAAAAAAGAATATGTTCAAATATAAACTACACAGAAGCATTGTATGAAACTTCTGTTCTGTGCATTCAACAAACAGAGTTGAACCTTACTTTTGATTGAGCCTTTCTGAAACACTCTTTCTGTAGAAACTGCAATTGGACATTCTGAGCGCTAAGAGGCCTATATTGGGAAAAATAATATCTTCAAATAAAAACTACACAGAAGCATTGTGTGAAACTTATTTCTGATATGTTCATTAAGCTAACAGAGTTAAACCATACTTTTGATTGCGCAGTTCTGAAGACTCTTTCTGTAGAAAATGCAAGTGGACATTCGGAGCGCTAAGAGGGTAATAGTGGAAAAAGGAATATATTCAAATATAAACTACACAGTTGCATTCTGTGAAAATTCTTTCTGCTCTGTGCATTCAACTAACAGAGTTGAACCTTACTTTTGATTGAGCCGTTCTGAAACACTCTTTCTGTAGAAAGTGCAATTGGACATGCTAAGCGCTAAGAGGCCTACATTGGGAAAAAGAATATCTTCAAATAAAAACTACACAGATGCATTCTGTGAAACTTATTTCTGATCTGTAAATTCAGTTAACCGAGATAAAACATATTTTTGATTGAGCAGTTATGAAACACTCTTTTTGTAGAAAATGCAAGTGGAGACTCGGAGCGCTAAGAGGGTAATAGTGGAAAAAGGAATGTCTTCAAATATAAACTACACAGAATCATTCGTTGAAACTTCTTTCTGATCTGTGCATTCAGCTAACAGAGTTAAACCATACTTTTGATTGATCAATCTGAACACTCTTTCTGTAGAAAATGCAACTGGACATTTGGAGCGCTAAGAGCGTAGTAGTGGAAACAGGAATATATTCAAATATAAACTACACAGAAGCATTCTGTGAAACTTCTTTCGGATCTGAGCATTCAGCTAACAGAGTTAAACCATACTTGTGATTGAGCAGTTTTGAAACACTCTGTCTGTAGAAAATGCAACTGGACATTCGTAGCGCTAAGTGGGTAATAGTGGAAAAAAGAATATGTTCAAATATAAACTACACAGAAGCATTGTATGAAACTTCTTTCTGTTCTGTGCATTCAACTAACAGAGTTGAACCTTACTTTTGATTGAGCCGTTCTGAAACACTCTTTCTGTAGAAACTGCAATTGGACATTCTGAGCGCTAAGAGGCCTATATTGGGAAAAAGAATGTCTACAAAGAAAAACTACACAGAAGCATTGTGTGAAATTTCTTTCTGTTCTGTTTGTTCAACTAAAAGAGTTGAACCTTAGTTTTGATTTCGCAGTTCTGAACACTCTTTCTGTAGAAAATGCAAGTGGACATTCGGAGCGCTAAGAGGGTAATAGTGGAAAAAGGAATATATTCAAATATAAACTACACAGTAGCATTCTGTGAAAATTCTTCCTGTTCTGTGCATTCAACTAACAGTGTTGAACCTTACTTTTGATTGAGCCGTTCTGAAACACTCTTTCTGTAGAAACTGCAATTGGACATGCTAAGCGCTAAGAGGCCTACATTGGGAAAAAGAATATCTTCAAATAAAAACTACACAGATGCATTCTGTGAAACTTATTTCTGATCTGTAAATTCAGTTAACAGAGATAAAACATATTTTTGATTGAGCAGTTATGAAATACTCTTTTTGTAGAAAATGCAAGTGGAGATTCGGAGCGCTAAGAGGGTAATAGTGGAAAAAGGAATGTCTTCAAATATAAACTACACAGAATCATTCGGTGAAACTTCTTTCTGATCTGTGCATTCAGCTAACAGAGTTAAACCATACTTTTGATTGAGCAGATCTGAACACTCTTTCTGTAGAAAATGCAACTGGACATTTGGAGCGCTAAGAGCGTAGTAGTGGAAAAAGGAATATAATCAAATATAAACTACACAGAAGCATTCTGTGAAACTTCTTTCTGATCTGAGCATTCAGCTAACAGAGTTAAACCATACTTTTGATTGAGCAGTTTTGAAACACTCTGTCTGTAGAAAATGCAACTGCACATTCGTAGCGCTAAGTGGGTAATAGTGGAAAAAAGAATATGTGCAAATATAAACTACACAGAAGCATTGTATGAAACTTCTTTCTGTTCTGTGCATTCAACTAACAGAGTTGAACCTTACTTTTGATTGAGCCGTTCTGAAACACTCTTTCTGTAGAAACTGCAATTGGACATTCTGAGCGTTAAGAGGCCTATATTGGGAAAAAGAATGTCTACAAATAAAAACTACACAGAAGAATTGTGTGAAACTTCTTTCTGTTCTGTTTGTTCAACTAAAAGAGTTGAACCTTAGTTTTGATTGAGCCGTTCTGAAACACTCTTTCTATAGAAAATGCAAGTGGAGATTCGGAGCGCTAAGAGGGTAATAGTGGAAAAAGGAATATCTCCAAATATAAACTACACAGAATCATTCTGTGAAACTTCTTTCTGATCTGTGCATTCAGCTAACAGAGTTAAACCATACTTTTGATTGAGCAGATCTGAACACTCTTTCTGTAGAAAATGCAACTGCACATTTGGAGCGCTAAGACAGTAGTTGTGGAAAAAGGAATATATTCAAATATAAACTACACAGAAGCATTCTGTGAAACTTCTTTCTGATCTGAGCATTCAGCTAACAGAGTTAAACCATACTTTTGATTGAGCAGTTTTGAAACACTCTGTCTGTAGAAAATGCAACTGGACATTCGTAGCGCTAAGTGGGTAATAGTGGAAAAAAGAATATGTTCAAATATAAACTACACAGAAGCATTGTATGAAACTTCTTTCTGTTCTGTGCATTCAACTAACAGAGTTGAACCTTACTTTTGATTGAGCCTTTCTGAAACACTCTTTCTGTAGAAACTGCAATTGGACATTCTGAGCGCTAAGAGGCCTATATTGGGAAAAATAATATCTTCAAATAAAAACTACACAGAAGCATTGTGTGAAACTTCTTTCTGTTCTGTTTGTTCAACTAAAAGAGTTGAACCTTAGTTTTGATTGAGCCGTTCTGAAACACTCTTTCTTTGGAAAATGCAAGTGGAGATTCGGAGCGCTAAGAGGATAATAGTGGAAAAAGGAATGTCTCCAAATATAAACTACACAGAATCATTCTGTGAAACTTCTTTCTGATCTGTGCATTCAGCTAACAGAGTTAAACCATACTTCTGATTGAGCAGATCTGAACACTCTTTCTGTAGAAAATGCAACTGGACATTTGGAGCGCTAAGAGAGTAGTAGTGGAAAAAGGAATATATTCAAATATAAACTACACAGAAGCATTCTGTGAAACTTCTTTCTGATCTGAGCATTCAGCTAACAGAGTTAAACCATACATTTGATTGAGCAGTTTTGAAACACTCTGTCTGTAGAAAATGCAACTGGACATTCGTAGCGCTAAGTGGGTAATAGTGGAAAAAAGAATATGTTCAAATATAAACTACTCAGAAGCATTGTATGAAACTTCTTTCTATTCTGTGCATTCAACTAACAGAGTTGAACCTTACTTTTGATTGAGCCTTTCTGAAACACTCTTTCTGTAGAAACTGCAATTGGACATTCTGAGCGCTAAGAGGCCTATATTGGGAAAAAAAATATCTTCAAATAAAAACTACACAGAAGCATTGTGTGAAACTTATTTCTGATATGTTCATTAAGCTAACAGAGTTAAACCATACTTTTGATTGCGCAGTTCTGAACACTCTTTCTGTAGAAAATGCAAGTGGACATTCGGAGCGCTAAGAGGGTAATAGTGGAAAAAGGAATATTTTCAAATATAAACTACACAGTAGCATTCTGTGAAAATTCTTTCTGTTCTGTGCATTCAACTAACAGAGTTGAACCTTACTTTTGATTGAGCCGTTCTGAAACACTCTTTCTGTAGAAACTGCAATTGGACATGCTAAGCGCTAAGAGGCCTACATTGGGAAAAAGAATATCTTCAAATAAAAACTACACAGATGCATTCTGTGAAACTTATTTCTGATCTGTAAATTCAGTTAACAGAGATAAAACATATTTTTGATTGAGCAGTTATGAAACACTCTTTTTGTAGAAAATGCAAGTGGAGATTCGGAGCGCTAAGAGGGTAATAGTGGAAAAAGGAATGTCTTCAAATATAAACTACACAGAATCATTCGGTGAAACTTCTTTCTGATCTGTGCATTCAGCTAACAGAGTTAAACCATACTTTTGATTGAGCAGATCTGAACAATCTTTCTGTAGAAAATGCAACTGGACATTCGTAGCGCTAAGTGGGTAATAGTGGAGAAAAGAATATGTTCAAATATAAACTACACAGAAGCATTGTATGAAACTTCTTTCTGTTCTGTGCATTCAACTAACAGAGTTGAACCTTACTTTTGATTGAGCCGTTCTGAAACACTCTTTCTGTAGAAACTGCAATTGGACATTCTGAGCGCTAAGAGGCCTATATTGGGAAAAAGAATGTCTACAAATAAAAACTACACAGAAGAATTGTGTGAAACTTCTTTCTGTTCTGTTTGTTCAACTAAAAGAGTTGAACCTTAGTTTTGATTGAGCCGTTCTGAAACACTCTTTCTGTAGAAAATGCAAGTGGAGATTCGGAGCGCTAAGAGGGTAATAGTGGAAAAAGGAATATCTCCAAATATAAACTACACAGAATCATTCTGTGAAACTTCTTTCTGATCTGTGCATTCAGCTAACAGAGTTAAACCATACTTTTGATTGAGCAGATCTGAACACTCTTTCTGTAGAAAATGCAACTGGACATTTGGAGCGCTAAGAGAGTAGTAGTGGAAAAAGGAATATATTCAAATATAAACTACACAGAAGCATTCTGTGAAACTTCTTTCTGATCTGTGCATTCAGCTAACAGAGTTAAACCATACTTTTGATTGAGCAGTTTTGAAACACTCTGTCTGTAGAAAATGCAACTGGACATTCGTAGCGCTAAGTGGGTAATAGTGGAAAAAAAAATATGTTCAAATATAAACTACACAGAAGCATTTTATGAAACTTCTTTCTGTTCTGTGCATTCAACTAACAGAGTTGAACCTTACTTTTGATTGAGCCTTTCTGAAACACTCTTTCTGTAGAAACTGCTATTGGACATTCTGAGCGCTAAGAGGCCTATATTGGGAAAAATAATATCTTCAAATAAAAACTACACAGAAGCATTGTGTTAAACTTATTTCTGATATGTTCATTAAGCTAACAGAGTTAAACCATACTTTTGATTGCGCAGTTCTGAACACTCTTTCTGTAGAAAATGCAAGTGGACATTCGGAGCGCTAAGAGGGTAATAGTGGAAAAAGGAATATATTCAAATATAAACTACACAGTAGCATTCTGTGAAAATTCTTTCTGTTCTGTGCATTCAACTAACAGAGTTGAACCTTACTTTTGATTGAGCCGTTCTGAAACACTCTTTCTGTAGAAACTGCAATTGGACATGCTAAGCGCTAAGAGGCCTACATTGGGAAAAAGAATATCTTCAAATAAAAACTACACAGATGCATTCTGTGAAACTTATTTCTGATCTGTAAATTCAGTTAACAGAGATAAAACATATTTTTGATTGAGCAGTTATGAAACACTCTTTTTGTAGAAAATGCAAGTGGAGATTCGGAGCGCTAAGAGGGTAATAGTGGAAAAAGGAATGTCTTCAAATATAAACTACACAGAATCATTCGGTGAAACTTCTTTCTGATCTGTGCATTCAGCTAACAGAATTAAACCATACTTTTGATTGAGCAGATCTGAACACTCTTTCTGTAGAAAATGCAACTGGACATTTGGAGCGCTAAGAGCGTATTAGTGGAAAAAGCAATATATTCAAATATAAACTACACAGAAGCATTCTGTGAAACTTCTTTCTGATCTGAGCATTCAGCTAACAGAGTTAAACCATACTTTTGATTGAGCAGTTTTGAAACACTCTGTCTGTAGAAAATGCAACTGGACATTCGTAGCGCTAAGTGGGTAATAGTGGAAAAAGGAATAGGTTCAAATATAAACTACACAGAAGCATTGTATGAAACTTCTTTCTGTTCTGTGCATTCAACTAACAGAGTTGAACCTTACTTTTGATTGAGCCGTTCTGAAACACTCTTTCTGTAGAAACTGCAATTGGACATTCTGAGCGCTAAGAGGCCTATATTGGGAAAAAGAATGTCTACAAATAAAAACTACACAGAAGAATTGTGTGAAACTTCTTTCTGTTCTGTTTGTTCAACTAAAAGAGTTGAACCTTAGTTTTCATTGAGCCGTTCTGAAACACTCTTTCTGTAGAAAATGCAAGTGAAGATTCGGAGCGCTAAGAGGGTAATAGTGGAAAAAGGAATGTCTCCAAATATAAACTACACAGAATCATTCTGTGAAACTTCTTTCTGATCTGTGCATTCAGCTAACAGTGTTAAACCATACATTTGATTGAGCAGATCTGAACACTGTTTCTGTAGAAAATGCAACTGGACATTTGGAGCGCTACGGGAGTAGTAGTGGAAAAAGGAATATATTCAAATATAAACTACACAGAAGCATTCTGTGAAACTTCTTTCTGATCTGAGCATTCAGCTAACAGAGTTAAACCATACTTGTGATTGAGCAGTTTTGAAACACTCTGTCTGTAGAAAATGCAACTGGACATTCGTAGCGCTAAGTGGGTAATAGTGGAAAAAAGAATATGTTCAAATATAAACTACACAGACGCATTGTATGAAACTTCTTTCTGTTCTGTGCATTCAACTAACAGAGTTGAACCTTACCTTTGATTGAGCCGTTCTGAAACACTCTTTCTGTAGAAACTGCAATTGGACATTCTGAGCGCTAAGAGGCCTATATTGGGAAAAAGAATGTCTACAAAGAAAAACTACACGGAAGCATTGTGTGAAACTACTTTCTGTTCTGTTTGTTCAACTAAAAGAGTTGAACCTTAGTTTTGATTGCGCAGTTCTGAACACTCTTTCTGTAGAAAATGCAAGTGGACATTCGGAGCGCTAAGAGGGTAATAGTGGAAAAAGGAATATATTCAAATATAAACTACACAGTAGCATTCGGTGAAAATTCTTCCTGTTCTGTGCATTCAACTAACAGAGTTGAACCTTACTTTTGATTGAGCCGTTCTGAAACACTCTTTCTGTAGAAACTACAATTGGACATGCTAAGCGCTAAGAGGCCTATATTGGGAAAAATTATATCTTCAAATAAAAACTACACAGATGCATTCTGTGAAACTTATTTCTGATCTGTAAATTCAGTTAACAGAGATAAAACATATTTTTGATTGAGCAGTTATGAAACACTCTTTTTGTAGAAAATGCAAGTGGAGATTCGGAGCGCTAAGAGGGTAATAGTGGAAAAAGGAATGTCTTCAAATATAAACTACACAGAATCATTCAGTGAAACTTCTTTCTGATCTGTGCATTCAGCTAACAGAGTTAAACCATACTTTTGATTGAGCAGATTTGAACACTCTTTCTGTAGAAAATGCAACTGGACATTTGGAGCGCTAAGAGGGTAGTAGTGGAAAAAGGAATATATTCAAATATAAACTACACAGAAGCATTCTGTGAAACTTCTTTCTGATCTGAGCATTCAGCTAACAGAGTTAAACCATACTTTTGATTGAGCAGTTTTGAAACACTCTGTCTGTAGAAAATGCAACTGGACATTCGTAGCGCTAAGTGGGTAAGAGTGGAAAAAAGAATATGTTCAAATATAAACTACACAGAAGCATTGTATGAAACTTCTTTCTGTTCTGTGCATTCAACTAACAGAGTTGAACCTTACTTTTGATTGAGCCGTTCTGAAACACTCTTTCTGTAGAAACTGCAATTGGACATTCTGAGCGCTAAGAGGCCTATATTGGGAAAAAGAATGTCTACAAATAAAAACTACACAGAAGAATTGTGTGAAACTTCTTTCTGTTCTGTTTGTTCAACTAAAAGAGTTGAACCTTAGTTTTGATTGAGCCGTTCTGAAACACTCTTTCTGTAGAAAATGCAAGTGGAGATTCGGAGCGCTAAGAGGGTAATAGTGGAAAAAGGAATATCTCCAAATATAAACTACACAGAATCATTCTGTGAAACTTCTTTCTGATCTGTGCATTCAGCTAACAGAGTTAAACCATACTTTTGATTGAGCAGATCTGAACACTCTTTCTGTAGAAAATGCAACTGGACATTTGGAGCGCTAAGAGAGTAGTAGTGGAAAAAGGAATATATTCAAATATAAACTACACAGAAGCATTCTGTGAAACTTCTTTCTGATCTGAGCATTCAGCTAACAGAGTTAAACCATACTTTTGATTGAGCAGTTTTGAAACACTCTGTCTGTAGAAAATGCAACTGGACATTCGTAGCGCTAAGTGGGTAAGAGTGGAAAAAAGAATATGTTCAAATATAAACTACACAGAAGCATTCTGTGAAACTTCTTTCTGATCTCTGCATTCAACTAACTGAGATAAACCTTGCTTTTGATTGAGCCGTTCTGAAACACTCTTTCTGTAGAAAATGCAGTTGGACATTCTGAGCGCTAAGAGGCCTATATTGGGAAAAAGAATATCTACACATAAAAACTACACAGAAGCATTCTGTGAAACTTCTTTCTGTTCTGTGCATTCAACTAAAAGTGTTGATCCTTAGTTTTGATTGTGCCGTTCTGAAACTCTCTTTCTGTAGAAAATGAAAGTGGAGATTCGGAGCGCTAAGAGGGTAATAGTGGAAAAAGGAATATCTTCAAATATAAACTACACAGAATCATTCTGTGAAACTTCTTTCTGATCTGTGCATTCAGCTAACAGAGTTAAAACATACTTTTGATTGAGCAGTTCTGAACACTCTTTCTGTAGAAAATGCAACTGGACATTTGGAGCGCTAAGAGGGTAGTAGTGGAAAAAGGTATATATTCAATATAAACTACACAGAAGCATTCTGTGAAACTTCTTTCTGATATGAGCATTCAGCTAACAGAGTTAAACCATACTTTTGATTGCGCAGTTCTGAAACACTCTTTTTGTAGAAAATGCAAGTGGAGATTCGGAGCGCTAAGAGGGTAATAGTGGAAATAGGAATGTCTCCAAATATAAACTACACAGAATCATTCTGTGAAACTTATTTCTGATCTGTGCATTCAGCTAACAGAGTTAAACCATACTTTTGATTGAGCAGTTCTGAACACTCTTTCTGTAGAAAATGCAACTGGATATATGGAGCGCTAAGAGGGTAGTAGTGGAAAAACGAATATATTCAAATATAAACTACACAGAAGCATTCTGTGAAACTTATTTCTGATATGGGCATTCAACTAATAGAATAAAACCATACTTTTGATTGAGCCTTTCTGAACACTCTTTCTGTAGAAAATGCAAGTGGACATTCGGAGCGCTAAGAGGGTAATACTGGAAAAAGTAATATCTTCAAATATGAACTACACAGAATCATTCTGTGAAATTTCTTTCTGATCTGTGCATTCAGCTAACAGAGTTAAACCGTACTTTTGATTGAGTAGTTCTGAACACTCTTTCTGTAGAAAATGCAACTGGACATTTGGAGCGCTAGGAGGGTAGTAGTGGAAAAAGAATATATTCAAATATAAACTACACAGAAACATTCTTTGAAACTTCTTTCTGATATGAGCATTCAGCTAACAGAGTTAAACCATACTTTTCATTGAGCAGTTTTGAAACACTCTGTAGAAAATGCAACTGGACATTCAGAGCGCTAATTGGGTAATAGTGGAAAAAGGAATATGTTCAAATATAAACTACACAGAAGCATTGTATGAAACAACTTTGTGTTCTGTACATTCAACTAACAGAGTTGAACCTTACTTTTGATTGAGCCGTTCTTAAACACTGTTTCTGTAGAAACTGTAATTGGACATTCTGAGCGCTAGGAGGCCTATATTGCGAAAAATAATATATTCAAATAAAAACTACACAGAAGCATTGTGTGAAACTTATTTCTGATATGTGCATTCAGCTAACAGATGTAAACCATACATTTGATTGCACAGTTCTGAACACTCTTTCTGTAGAAAATGCAAGTAGACTTTCGGAGCGCTAAGAGGGTAATAGTGGAAAAAGGAATATATTCAAATATAAATTACACAGAAGCATTCTGTGAAACTTCTTTCTGATCTCTGCATTCAACTAACTGAGTTAAAACTTGCTTTTGATTGAGCCGTTCTGAAACACTATTTCTGTAGAAAATGCAATTGGACATTCTGAGCGCTAAGAGGCCTATAATGGGAAAAATAATATCTACACATGAAAACTACACAGAAGCATTCTGTGAAACTTCTTTCTGTTCTGTGAATTCAACTGAAAGTGTTGAACCTTAGTTTTGATTGAGCCGTTTTGAAACAATTTTTCTGTAGATAATGCAAGTGGACATTCGGAGCGCTAAGATTGGAATAGTGAAAAAAGGAATATCTCCAAATAAAAACTACACAGAAGCATTCTCTGAAACTCCTTTCTGTTCTCTGCATTCAACTAACAGAGCTGAGCCTTGCTTTTGAAGGAGCAGTTCTGAAACACTCTTTGTGTAGGAACTGCCAGTGGACATTCGGAGCGCTAAGACGGTAATAGTCGAAAAAGGAATATCTTCAACTAAATACTACACAGAAGCATTCTGTGAAACTTCTTTCTGTTCTGTGCATTCAACTAAAAGAGTTGAACATTAGTTTTGATTGAGCCGTTCTGAAACACTTTCTGTAGAAACTGCAATTGGACATTCTGAGCGCTAAGAGGCCTATATTGGGAAAAATAATATCTTCAAATAAAAATTACACAGCAGCATTGTGTGAAACTTATTTCTGATATGTGCATTCAGCTAACAGAGTTAAACCATACTTTTGATTGCGCAGTTCTGAAACACTCTTTCTGTAGAAAATGCTACTGGACATTTGGAGCGCTAAGTGGGTAATAGTGGAAAAAGGAATATCTTCAAATATAAACTACACAGAAGCATTCTGTGAAACTTCTTTCTGTTTTGTGCATTCAAATAACTGAGCTGAACCTTACTTTTGATGGAGCCGTTCTGAAACACTCTTTCTGTAGAAACTGCAATTGGACATTCTGAGCGCTAAGAGGTCTATATTGGGAAAAAGAATATCTTCAAATAAAAACTACACAGAAGCATTCTGTGAAACTTATTTCTGATATGGGCATTCAACAAATAGAGTAAAACCATACTTTTGATTGAGCCGTTGTGAACATTCTTTCTGTAGAAAATGCAAGTGGACATTCGGAGCGCTAAGAGGGTAATACTGGAAAAAGTAATATCTTCAAATATAAACTACACAGAATCATTCTGTGAAACTTCTTTCTGATCTGTGCATTCAGCTAAAAGAATTAAACAATACTTTTGATAGAGCAGTTCTGAACACTCTTTCTGTAGAAAATGCAACTGGACATTTGGAGTGCTAAGAGGGTATTAGTGGAAAAAGGAATATATTCAAATTTAAGCTACACAGAAGCATTCTGTGAAACTTCTTTCTGATCTGAGCATTCAGCTAACAGAGTTAAACCATACTTTTGATTGAGGAGATTTGAAACACTCTGTCTGTAGAAAATGCAACTGGACATTCCGAGCGCTAAGTGGGTAATAATGGAAAAAGGAATATGTTCAATTATAAACTACACAGAAGCATTGTATGAAACTTCTTTGTGTTCTGTGCATTCAACTAACAGAGTTGAACCTTATTTTTGATTCAGCCGTTCTGAAACACTCTTTCTGTAGAAAATGCAAGTGGATATTCGGAGCGCTAAGACGGTAATACTGGAAAAAGAATATATTCAACTATAAACTACACAGAAGCATTCTGTGAAACTTCTTTCTGTTCTGTGCATTCAACTAATTGAGTTGAACTTTACTTTTGATGGAGCTGTTCTGAAACACTCTTTCTGTAGAAACTGCAATTGGACATTCTGAGCGCTAAGAGGCCTATATTGGGAAAAAGAATATCTTCAAATAAAAACTACACAGAAGCATTCTGTGAAACTTATTTCTGATATGGGCATTCAACTAATAGAGTAAAACCATACTTTTGATTGAGTCGTTCTGAACACTCTTTCTGTAGATAATGCAAGTGGACATTCGGAGCGCTAAGGGGGTAATACTGGAAAAAGTAATATCTTGAAATATGAACTACACAGAATCATTCTGTGAAATTTCTTTCTGATCTGTGCATTCAGCTAACAGAGTTAAACCATACTTTTGATTGAGCAGTTCTGAACACTCTTTCTGTAGGAAATGCAACTGGACATTTGGAGCGCTAAGAGGGTAGTAGTTGAAAAAGAATATATTCAAATATAAACTACAGAGAAACATTCTGTGAAACTTTTTCTGATCTGAGCATTCAGCTAACAGAGTTAAACCATACTTTTGATTGAGCAGTTTTGAAACACTCTGTCTGTAGAAAATGCAACTGGACATTCGGAGCGCTAAGTGGGTAATAGTGGAAAAAGGAATATGTTCAAATATAAACTACACAGAAGCATTGTGTGAAACAACTTTGTGTTCTGTACATTCAACTAACAGAGTTGAACCTTACTTTTGAATGAGCCGTTCTTAAACACTGTTTCTGTAGAAACTGTAATTGGACATTCTAAGCGCTAGGAGGCCTATATTGCGAAAAATAATATATTCATATAAAACTACACAGAAGCATTGTGTGAAACTTATTTGTGATATGTGCATTCAGCTAACAGAGTTAAACCATACATTTGATTGCACAGTTCTGAACACTCTTTCTGTAGAAAATGCAAGTGGACATTCGGAGCGCTAAGAGGGTAATAGTGGAAAAAGCAATATATTCATATATAAACTACACAGAAGCATTCTGTGAAACTTCTTTCTGATCTCTGCATTCAACTAACTGAGTTAAACCTTGCTTTTGATTGAGCCGTTCTGAAACTCTCTTTCTGTAGAAAATGCAATTGGACATTCTGAGCGCTAAGAGACCTATATTGGGAAAAAGATTATCTACACATAAAAACTACACAGAAGCATTCTGTGAAACTTTTTCTGTTCTGTGCATTCAACTAAAAGTGTTGAACCTTTGTTTTGATTGAGCCGTTCTGCAACACTCTTTCTGTAGAAAATGAAAGTGGACATTCGGAGCGCTAAGATTGTACTAGTGGAAAAAGGAATATCTCCAAATAAAAACTTCACAGAAGCATTCTCTGAAATTTATTTGTGATCTGTGCATTCAGTTAACAGATCTAAACCATACTTTTGATTGAGCAGTTATGAAACACTCTTTGTGTAGAAAATGCAAGGGGACCTTCGGAGCGCTAAGAATGTAATAGAGGAAAAAGGAATATCTCCAAATAAAAACTACACAGAAGCATTCTCAGAAACTCCTTTCTGTTCTCTGAATTCAACTAACAGAGTTTAGCCTTACTTTTGAAGGAACAGTTCTGAAACACTCTTTGTGTAGAAACTGCCAGTGGACATTCGGAGCGCTAAGTGGGTAATAGTCAATAAAGGAATATCTTCAACTAAATACTACACAGAAGCATTCTGTGAAACTTCTTTCTGTTCTGTGCATTCAACTAAAAGAAGTGAACCTTACTTTTCATTGAGCCGTTCTGAAACACTCTTTCTATAGAAACTGCAATTGGACATTCTGAGCGCTAAGAGGCATATATTGGTAAAAACAATATTTTCATATAAACACTACACAGAAGCATTCTGTGAAACATCTTTCTGATCTGTGCATTCAGCTAACAGACTTAAACCATACTTTTGATTGAGCAGTTCTGAAACACTCTTTCTGTAGAAAATGCAACTGGACATTTGGAGCGCTAAGTGGGTAATAGTGGAAAAAGGAATATCTTCAAATATAAACTACACAGAATCATTCTGTGAAACTTATTTCTGATCTGTGCATTCAGCTAACAGAATTAAACCATACTTTTGATTGAGCAGTTCGGAACACTCTTTCTGTAGAAAATGCAAATGTATATTAGGAGCGCTAAGTGGGTAGTAGTGGAAAAAGGAATATATTCAAATATAAACTACACAGAAGCATTGTATGAAACTTCTTTGTGTTCTGTGCATTCAACTAACAGAGTTGAAACTTATTTTTGATTGAGCCGTTCTGAAACACTCTTTCTGTAGAAAATGCAAGTGGATATTGGGAGCGCTAAGACGGTAATACTGGAAAAAGAATATATTCAACTATAAACTACACAGAAGCATTCTGTGAAACTTCTTTCTGTTCTGTGCATTCAACTAACTGAGTTGAACTTTACTTTTGATGGAGCTGTTCTGAAACACTCTTTCTGTAGAAACTGCAATTGGACATTCTGAGCGCTAAGGGGAATATATTGGGAAAAAGAATATCTTCAAATAAAAACTACACAGAAGCATTCTGTGAAACTTATTTCTGATATGTTCATTCAACTAATAGAGTAAAACCATACTTTTGATTGAGCCGTTCTGAACACTCTTTCTGTAGAAAATGCAAGTGGACATTCGGAGCGCTAAGAGGGTAATACTGGAAAAAGTAATATCTTGAAATATGAACTACACAGAATCATTCTGTGAAATTCCTTTCTGAACTGTGCATTCAGCTAACAGAGTTAAAACATACTTTTGATTGAGCAGTTCTGAACACTCTTTCTGTAGAAAATGCAACTGGACATTTGGAGCGCTAAGAGGGTAGTAGTTGAAAAAGAATATATTCAAATATAAACTACAGAGAAACATTCTGTGAAACTTTTTCTGATCTGAGCATTCAGCTAACAGAGTTAAACCATACTTTTGATTGAGGAGATTTGAAACACTCTGTCTGTAGAAAATGCAACTGGACATTCGGAGCGCTAAGTGGGTAATAGTGGAAAAGGGAATATGTTCAAATATAAACTACACAGAAGCATTGTGTGAAACAACTTTGTGTTCTGTACATTCAACTAACAGAGTTGAACCTTACTTTTGATTGAGCCGTTCTTAAACACTGTTTCTGTAGAAACTGTAATTGGACATTCTGAGCGCTAGGACGCCTATATTGCGAAAAATAATATATTCAAATAAAAACTACACAGAAGCATTGTGTGAAACTTATTTGTGATATGTGCATTCAGCTAACAGAGTTAAACCATACATTTGATTGCACAGTTCTGAACACTCTTTCTGTAGAAAATGCAAGTGGACATTTGGAGCGCTAAGAGGGTAATAGTGGAAAAAGCAATATATTCATATATAAACTACACAGAAGCATTCTGTGAAACTTCTTTCTGATCTCTGCATTCAACTAACTGAGTTAAACCTTGCTTTTGATTGAGCCGTTCTGAAAATCTCTTTCTGTAGAAAATGCAATTGGACATTCTGAGCGCTAAGAGGCCTATATTGGGAAAAAGAATATCTACACATAAAAACTACACAGAAGCATTCTGTGAAAGTTTTTCTGTTCTGTGCATTCAACTAAACGTGTTGAACCTTTGTTTTGATTGAGCCTTTCTGAAACACTCTTTCTGTAGAAAATGAAATTGGACATTCGGAGCGCTAAGATTGTATTAGTGGAAAAAGGAATATCTCCAAATAAAAATTACACAGAAGCATTCTCTGAAACTTATTTCTGATCTGTGCATTCAGTTAACAGATCTAAACCATACTTTTGATTGAGCAGTTATGAAACACTCTTTGTGTAGAAAATGCAAGGGGACCTTCGGAGCGCTAAGATTGTAATAGAGGAAAAAGGAATATCTCCAAATAAAAACTACACAGAAGCATTCTCAGAAACTCCTTTCTGTTCTCTGAATTCAACTAACAGAGTTTAGCCTTACTTTTGAAGGAACAGTTCTGAAACACTCTTTGTGTAGAAACTGCCAGTGGACATTCGGAGCGCTAAGTGGGTAATAGTAAATAAAGGAATATCTTCAACTAAATACTACACACAAGCATTCTGTGAAACTTCTTTCTGTTCTGTGCATTCAACTAAAAGAAGTGAACCTTACTTTTCATTGAGCCGTTCTGAAACACTCTTTCTATAGAAACTGCAATTGGACATTCTGAGCGCTAAGAGGCATATATTGGTAAAATCAATATTTTCATATAAACACTACACAGAAGCATTCTGTGAAACTTCTTTCTGATCTGTGCATTCAGCTAACAGAGTTAAACCATACTTTTGATTGAGCAGTTCTGAAACACTCTTTCTGTAGAAAATGCTACTGGACATTTGGAGCGCTAAATGGGTAATAGTGGAAAAAGGAATATGTTCAAATATAAACTACACGGAAGCATTCTGTGAAACTTCTTTCTGTTCTGTGCATTCAAATAACTGAGTTGAACCTTACTTTTGATGGAGCCGTTCTGAAACACTCTTTCTGTAGAAACTGCAATTGGACATTCTGAGCGCTAAGAGGCCTATATTGGGAAAAGGAATATCTTCAAATAAAAACTACACAGAAGCATTCTGTGAAACTTATTTCTGATATGTGCATTCAACTAATAGAGTAAAACCATACTTTTGATTGAGCCGTTGTGAACACTCCTTCTGTAGATAATGCAAGTGGACCTTCGGAGCGCTAAGAGGGTAATACTGGAAAAAGTAATATCTTCATATAAACACTACACAGAAGCATTCTGTGATACTTGTTTCTGATCTGTGCATTCAGCTAACAGAGTTAAACCATACTTTTGATTGAGCAGTTCTGAAACACTCTTTCTGTAGGAAATGCAACTGGACATTTGGAGCACTAAGTGGGTAATACTGGAAAAAGGAATATCTTCAAATATAAACTACACAGAATCATTCTGTGAAACATATTTCTGATCTGTGCATTCAGCTAACTGAATTAAACCATACTTTTGATTGTGCAGTTCTGAACACTCTTTCTGTAGAAAATGCAACTGGATATTTGGAGCGCTAAGATGGTAGTAGTGGAAAAAGGAATATATTCAAATATAAACTACACAGAAGCATTCTGTGAAACTTCTTTCTGATCTGAGCATTCAGCTAACAGAGTTAAACCATACTTTTGACTGAGCAGTTTTGAAACACTCTGTCTGTAGAAAATGCAACTGGACATTCGGAGCGCTAAGTTGGTAATAGTGGAAAAAGGAATATGTTCAAATATAAACTACACAGAAGCATTGTATGAAACATCTTTCTGTTCTGTACATTCAACTAACAGAGTTGAACCTTATTTTTGATTTAGCCGTTCTGACACTCTTTCTGTAGAAACTGCAATTGGACATTATGAGCCCAAAGAGGCCTATATTGGGAAAAATAATATATTCAAATAAAAACTACACAGAAGCATTGTGTGAAACTTATTTCTGATATGTGCATTCAGCTAACAGAGTTAAACCATACTTTTGATTACGCAGTTCTGAACACTCTTTCTGTAGAAAATGCAAGTGGACATTCGGAGCGCTAAGAGGGTAATAGTGGAAAAAGCAATATACTCAAATATAAACTACACAGAAGCATTCTGTGAAACTTCCTTCTGTTCTCTGCATTCAACTAACTGAGTTGAACGTTGCTTTTGATTGAGCCGTTCTGGAACACTCTTTCTGTAGAAAATGCAAGTGGACATTCGGAGCGCTAAGAGGGTAATAGTTGAAAAAGGAATATATTCAAATATAAACTACACAGAAGCATTCTGTGAAACTTCTTTCTGTTCTGTGCATTCAACTAACAGAGTTGAACCTTACTTTTGATTGAGCCGTTCTGAAACACACTTTCTGTAGAAACTGCAATTGGACTTTCTAAGCGCTAAGAAGCCTACATTGTTAAAAAGAATATCTTCAAATAAAAACTACACAGAAGCATTCTGTGAAACTTATTTCTGATATGTGCATTCAGTTAACAGAGCTAAACCATACTTTTGATTGAGCAGTTATGAAACACTCTTTGTGTAGGAAATGCAAGTGGACCTGCGGAGCGCTAAGATTGTAATAGAAGAAAAAGGATTATCTCCAAATAAAAACCACACAGAAGCATTCTCTGAAACTCCTTTCTGTTCTCTGAATTCAACTAACAGAGTTTAGCCTTACTTTTGAAGGAGCAGTTCTGAAACACTCTTTGTGTAGAAACTGCCAGTGGACATTCGGAGCACTAAGTGGTTAATAGTCAATAAAGGAATATCTTCAACTAAATACTACACAGAAGCATTCTGTGAAACTTCTTTCTGTTCTGTGCATTCAACTAAAAGAGGTGAACCTTACTTTTCATTGAGCCGTTCTGAAACACTCTTTCTATAGAAACTGCAATTGGACATTCTGAGCGCTAAGAGGCCTATATTGGTAAAAACAATATTTTCATATAAACACTACACAGAAGCATTCTGTGAAACTTCTTTCTGATCTGTGCATTCAGCAAACAGAGTTAAACCATACTTTAGATTGAGCAGTTCTGAAACACTCTTTCTGTAGAAAATGCAACTGGACATTTGGAGCGCTAAAAGAGTAGTAGTGGAAAAAGGAATATATTCAAATATAAACTACACAGAAGCATTGTATGAAACTTCTTTCTCTTCTGTGCATTCAACTAACAGAGTTGAACCTTACTTTTGATGGAGACGTTCTGAAAACTCTTTCTGTAGAAACTGCAATTGGACATTCTGAGCGCTAAGTTGCCTATATTGGGAAAAAGAATATCTTCAAATAAAAACTACACAGAAGCATTCTGTGAAACTTCTTTCGGATCTGTGCATTCAACTAACAGAGTAAAAAAATACTTTTGATTGAGCCGTTCTGAACACCCTTTCTGTTGAAAATGCAACTGGATATTTGGAGCGCTAAGACGGTAATACTGGAAAAGGAATATATTCAAATATAAAGTACACAGAAGCATTCTGTGAAACTTCTTTCTGTTCTGTGCATTCAACTAACTGAGTTGAAACTTACTTTTGATGGAGCCGTTCTGAAAAACTCTTTCTGTAGAAACTGCAATTGGACATTCTGAGCGCTAAGAGGCCTATATTGGGAAAAAGAATATCTTCAAATAAAAACTACACAGAAGCATTCTGTGAAACTTATTTCTGATATGTGCATTCAACTAATAGAGTAAAACCACACTTTTGATTGAGCAGTTCTGAACACTCTTTCTGTAGAAAATGCAAGTGGACATTGGGAGCTGTAAGAGGGTAATACTGGAAATAGTAATATCTTCAAATATAAACTACATAGAATCATTCTGTGAAACATCTTTCTGTTCTGTGCATTCAGCTAACAGAATTAAACCATACTTTTCATTGAGCAGTTCTGAACACTCTTTCTGTAGAAAATGCAACTGGACATTTGGAGCGCTAAGAGGGTAGTAGTGGAAAAAGGAATATATTCAAATATAAACTACACAGAAGCATTCTGTGAAACTTCTTTCTGATCTTAGAATTCAGCTAACAGAGTTAAAAAATACTTTTGACTGAGCAGTTTTGAAACACTCTGTCTGTAGAAAATGCAACTGGACATTCGGAGCGCTAAGTGGGTAATAGTGGAAAAAGGAATATGTTCAAATATAAACTACACAGAAGCATTGTATGAAACTTCTTTCTGTTCTGTGCATTCAACTAGCAGAGTTGAACCTTACTTTTGATTTAGCCGTTGTGAAACACTGTTTCTGTAGAAACTGCAATTGGACATTCTGACCGCTAAAAGGCCTATATTGGGAAAAAGAATATCTACAAATTAAAACTACACAGAAACATTCTGTGAAACTTATTTCTGATATGTGCATTCAGCTAACTGAGTTAAACCATACTTTTGATTGCGCAGTTTTGAACACTCTTTCTGTAGAAAATGCAAGTGGACATTCGGAGCGCTAAGAGGGTAATAGTGGAAAAAGCAACATACTCTAATATAAACTACACAGAAGCATTCTGTGCAACTTCTTTCTTTTCTCTGCATTCAACTAACTGAGTTGAACCTTGCTTTTGATTGAGCCGTTCTGGAACACTCTTTCTGTAGAAAATGCAATTGGACATTCTGAGCGCTAAGAGGCCTGTAATGGGAAAAAGAATATCTACAAATAAAAACGACACAGAAGCATTCTGTGAAACTTCTTTCTATTCTGTGCATTCAAATAAAAGTGTTGAACCTTAGTTTTGATTGAGCCGTTCTGAAACACTCTTTCTGTAGGAAATGCAAGTGGACATTCCGAGCGCTAAGATAGTAATAGTGAAAAAAGGAATATCTCCAAATAAAAACTACACAGAAGCATTCACTGAAACTCCTTTCTCTTCTCTGCATTCAACTAACAGAGCTGAGCCTTACTTTTGAAGGAGCAGTTCTGAAACACTCTTTGTGTAGAAACTGCCGGTGGAAATTCAGAGCGCTAAGAGGGTAATAGTCGAAAAAGGAATATCTTCAACTAAATACTACACAGAAGCATTCTGTGAAACTGCTTTGTGTTCTGTGCATTCAACTAAAAGAGTTGAAACTTAGTTTTGATTGAGCCGTTCTGAAACACTCTTTCTGTAGAAAAGGAAAGTGGAGATTCGTAGCGCTAAGAGGATAATAGTGGAAAAAGGATTATATTCAAATATAAACTACACAGAATCATTCTGAGAAACTTCTTTCTGATATGTACACTCAGCTAACAGAGTTAAACCATACTTTTGATAGAGCAGTTCTGAACACTCTTTCTGTAGAAAATGCAACTAGACATTTGGAGCGCTAAGAGGGTAGTAGTGGAAAAAGGAATATATTCAAATATAAGCTACACAGAAGCATTCTGTGAAACTTCTTTCTGATCTGAGCACTGAGCTAACAGAGTTAAACCATACTTTTGATTGAGGAGATTTGAAACACTCTGTCTGTAGAAAATGCAACTGGACATTCGGAGCGCTAAGTGGGTAATAATGGAAAAAGGAATATGTTCAAATATAAACTACACAGAAGCAATGTATGAAACTTCGTTCTGTTCTGTGCATTCAACTAACAGAATTGAACCTTACTTTCGATTGAGCCGTTCTGAAACACTCTTTCTGTAGAAACTGCAATTAGACATTCTGAGCTCTAAGAGGCCTATATTGGGAAAAATAATATCTTCAAATAAAAACTACACAGCCGCATTGTGTGAAACTTATTTCTGATATGTGCATTCAGCTAACAGAGTTAAACCATACTTTTGATTGCGCAGTTCTGAACACTCTTTCTGTAGAAAATGCAAGTGGACATTCGGAGCGCTAATACGGTAATAGTGGAAAAAGGAATATATTCAATTATAAACTACACAGAAGCATTCTGTGAAAATTCTTTCTGTTCTGTGCATTCAACTAACTGAGTTGAACCTTACTTTTGATGGAGCCGTTGTGAAACACTCTTTCTGTAGAAACTGCAATTGGACATTCTGACCGCTAAAAGGCCTATATTGGGAAAAAGAATATCTACAAATAAAAACTACACAGAAGCATTCTGTGAAACTTCTTTCAGATCTGTGCATTCAACTAACAGAGTAAAACCATACTTTTGATTGAGCCGTTCTGAACACCCTTTCTGTAGAAAATGCAAGTGGACATTCGGAGCGCTAAGAGGGTAATAGTTGAAAAAGGAATATATTCAAATATAAACTACACAGAAGCATTCTGTGAAACTTCTTTCTGTTCTGTGCATTCAACTAACAGAGTTGACCCTTACTTTTGATTGAGCCGTTCTGAAACACTCTTTCTGTAGAAACTGCAATTGGACTTTCTAAGCGCTAAGAGGCCTACATTGTTAGAAACAATATCTTCAAATAAAAACTACACAGAAGCATTCTGTGAAACTTATTTCTGATCTGTGCATTCAGTTAACAGAGCTAAACCATACTTTTGATTGAGCAGTTATGAAACACTCTTTGTGTAGAAAATGCAAGTGGACCTTCGGAGCGCTAAGATTGTAATAGAGGAAAAAGGAATATCTCCAAATGAAAACCACACAGAAGCATTCTCTGAAACTCCTTTCTGTTCTCTAAATTCAACTAACAGAGTTTAGCCTTACTTTTGAAGGAGCAGTTCTGAAACACTCTTTGTGTAGAAACTGCCAGTGGACATTCGGATCGCTAAGTGGGTAATAGTCAATAAAGTGTATCTTCAACTAAATACTACACAGAAGCATTCTGTGAAACTTCTTTCTGTTCTGTGCATTCAACTAAAAGAGGTGAACCTTACTTTTCATTGAGCCGTTCTGAAACACTCTTTCTATAGAAACTGCAATTGGACATTCTGAGCGCTAAGAGGCCTATATTGGTAAAAAGAATATTTTCATATAAACACTACACAGAAGCATTCTGTGAAACTTCTTTCTGATCTGTGCATTCAGCTAACAGAGTTAAACCATACTTTTGATTGAGCAGTTCTGAAACACTCTTTCTGTGGAAAATGCTACTGGACATTTGGAGCACTAAGTGGGTAATAGTGGAAAAAGGAATATCTTCAAATATAAACTACACAGAATCATTCTGTGAAACTTCTTTCTGATCTGTGCATTCAGCTAACATAGTTAAACCATACTTTTGATTGAGCAGTTCTGAACACTCTTTCTGTAGAAAATGCAACTGGACATTTGGAGCGCTAAGAGGGTAGTAGTGGAAAAAGGAATATATTCAAATATAAACTACACAGAAGCATTTTATGAAACTTCTTTCTCTTCTGTGCATTCAACTAACAGAGTTGAACCTTATTTTTGATTGAGCCGTTCTGAAGCACTCTTTCTGTTGAAAATGCAAGTGGATATTCAGGTCCCCAAGACGGTAATACTGGAAAAGGAATATATTCAAATATAAACTACACAGAAGCATTCTGTGAAACTTCTTTCTGTTCTGTGCATTCAACTAACTGAGTTGAACCTTACTTTTGATGGAGCCGTTCTGAAACACTCTTTCTGTAGAAACTGCAATTGGACATTCTGAGCGCTAAGAGGCCTATATTGGGAAAAAGTATATCTACAAATAAAAACTACACAGAAGCATTCTGTGAAACTTAGTTCTGATATGGGCATTCAACTAATAGAGTAAAACCATACTGTTGATTGAGTCGTTCTGAACAGCCTTTCTGTAGAAAATGCAAGTGCACATTGGGAGCTCTAAGAGGGTAATACTGGAAATAGTAATATCTTCAAATATAAACTACACAGAATCATTCTGTGAAACTTCTTTCTGATCTCTGCATTCAGCTAACAGAATTAAACCATACTTTTCATTGAGCAGTTCTGAACACTCTTTCTGTAGAAAATGCAACTGGACATTTGGAGCGCTAAGAGGGTAGTAGTGGAAAAAGGAATATATTCAAATATAAACTACACAGAAGCATTCTGTGAAACTTATTTCTGATCTGAGCATTCAGCTAACAGAGTTAAACCATACTTTTGACTGAGAAGTTTTGAAAAACTCTGTCTGTAGAAAATGCAACTGGACATTCGGAGCGCTAATTGGGTAATAGTGGAAAAAGGAATATGTTCAAATATAAACTACACAGAAGCATTGTATGAAACATCTTTCTGTTCTGTACATTCAACTAACAGAGTTGAACCTTACTTTTGATTTAGCCGTTCTGAAACACTCTTACTGTAGAAACTGCAATTGGACATTCTGAGCCCTAAGAGGCCCATATTGGGAAAAATGATATATTCAAATAAAAACTACACAGAAGCATTGTGTGAAACTTATTTCTGATATGTGCATTAAGCTAACAGAGTTAAACCATACTTTTGATTGCGCAGTTCTGAACACTCTTTCTGTAGAAAATGCAAGTTGACATTCGGAGCGCTAAGAGGGTAATAGTGGAAAAAGCAATATACTCAAATATAAACTACACAGAAGCATTCTGTGAAACTTCTTTCTGTCCTCTGCATTCAACTAACTGAGTTGAACCTTGCTTTTGATTGAGCCGTTCTGGAACACTCTTTCTGTAGAAAGTGCAATTGGACATTCTGAGCGCTAAGAGGCCTATATTGGGAAAAAGAATATCTACAAATAAAAACTGCACAGAAGCATTCTGTGAAACATATTTCTGATATGTGCATTCAGTTAACAGAGCTAAACCATGCTTTTGATTGAGCAGTTTTGAAACACTCTTTGTGTAGAAAATATAAGTGGACCTTCGGAGCGCTAAGATTGTAATAGGGGAAAAAGGAATATCTCCAAATAAAATCCACACAGAAGCATTCTCTGAAACTCCTTTCTGTTCTCTGAATTCAACTAACAGAGTTGAGCCTTACTTTTGAAGGAACAGTTCTGAAACACTCTTTGTGTTGAAACTGCCAGTGGAAATTCAGAGCGCTAAGAGGGTAATAGTCGAAAAAGGAATATCTTCAACTAAATACTACACAGAAGCATTCTGTGAAACTTCTTTCTGTTCTGTGCATTCAACTAAAAGAATTAAACCATACTTTTCATTGAGCAGTTCTGAACACTCTTTCTGTAGAAAATGCAACTGGACATTTGGAGCGCTAACAGGGTAGTAGTGGAAAAAGGAATATATTCAAATATAAGCTACACAGAAGCATTCTGTGAAACTTCTTTCTGATCTTAGAATTCAGCTAACAGAGTTAAACCATACTTTTGATTGAGGAGATTTGAAACACTCTGTCTGTAGAAAATGCAACTGGACGTTCGGAGCGCTAAGTGGGTAATAATGGAAAAAGGAATATGTTCAAATATAAACTACACAGAAGCATTGTATGAAACATCTTTCTGTTCTGTGCATTCAAGTAACAGAGTTGAACCTTACTTTTGATTGGCCGTTCTGAAACACTCGTTCTGTAGAAACTGCAATTGGGCATTCTGAGCTCTAAGAGGCCTATATTGGGAAAAATAATATCTTCAAATAAAAACTACATAGCAGCATTGTGTGAAACTTATTTCTGATATGTGCATTCAGCTAACAGAGTTAAACGATACTTTTGATTGCGCAGTTCTGAACACTCTTTCTGTAGAAAATGCAAGTGGACATTCGGAGCGCTAATACGGTAATAGTGGAAAAAGGATTATATTCAATTATAAACTACACAGAAGCATTCTGTGAGACTTCTTACTGTTCTGTGCATTCAACTAAAAGAGTTGAACCTTAGTTTTGATTGAGCCGTTCTGAAACACTCTTTCTGTAGAAAATGAAACTGGAGATTCGGAGCGCTAAGAGGGTAATAGTGGAAAAAGGATTATCTTCAAATATAAACTACACAGAATCATTCTGTGAAACTTCTTTCTGATATGTGCATTCAGCTAACAGAGTTAAACCATACTTTTGATAGAGCAGTTCTGAACACTCTTTCTGTAGAAAATGCAACTGGACATTTGGAGCGCTAAGAAGGTAGTAGTGGAAAAAGGCATATATTCAAATATAAGCTACACAGAAGCATTCTGTGAAACTTCTTTCTGATCTGAGCATTCAGCTAACAGAGTTAAACCATACTTTTGATTGATCAGTTTTAAAACACTCTGTCTGTAGAAAATGCAACTGGACATTCGTAGCGCTAAGTGGGTAATAGTGGAAAAAAGAATATGTTCAAATATAAACTACACAGAAGCATTGTATGAAACTTCTTTCTGTTCTGTGCATTCAACTAACAGAGTTGAACCTTACTTTTGATGGAGCCGCTGTGAAACACTCTTTCTGTAGAAACTGCAATTGGACATTCTGACCGCTAAAAGCCCTATATTTGGAAAAAGAATATCTACAAATAAAAACTACACAGAAGCATTCTGTGAAACTTCTTTCGGATCTGTGCATTCAACTAACAGAGTAAAACCATACTTTTGATTGAGCCGTTCTGAACACTCTTTCTGTAGAAACTGCCAGTGGAAATTCAGAGCGCTAAGAGGGTGATAGTCGAAAAAGGAATATCTTCTACTAAATACTACACAGAAGCATTCTGTGAAACTC
The DNA here is from genome assembly GCF_028878055.3 of Symphalangus syndactylus. Taxonomy (NCBI): domain Eukaryota; kingdom Metazoa; phylum Chordata; class Mammalia; order Primates; family Hylobatidae; genus Symphalangus; species Symphalangus syndactylus. The sequence continues at coordinate 71,384,148 of NC_072445.2, read as the reverse complement.
CTTTCTGTTCTGTGCATTCAACTAAAAGAGTTGAACCTTAGTTTTGATTGAGCCGTTCTGAAACACTCTTTCTGTAGAAAATGAAAGTAGAGATTCGGAGCGCTAAGAGGGTAATAGTGGAAAAATTAATATCTTCAAATATAAACTACACAGAATCATTCTGTGAAACTTCTTTCTGATCTGTGCATTCAGCTAACAGAATTAAACCATACTTTTCATTGAGCAGTTCTGAACACACTTTCTGTAGAAAATACAACTGGACATTTGGAGCGCTAACAGGGTAGTAGTGGAAAAAGGAATATATTCAAATATAAGCTACACAGAAGCATTCTGTGAAACTTCTTTCTGATCTTAGAATTCAGCTAACAGAGTTAAACCATACTTTTGATTGAGGAGATTTGAAACACTCTGTCTGTAGAAAATGCAACTGGACATTCGGAGCGCTAAGTGGGTAATAATGGAAAAAGGAATATGTTCAAATATAAACTACACAGAAGCATTGTATGAAACTTCTTTCTGTTCTGTGCATTCAAGTAACAGAGTTGAACCTTACTTTTGATTGGCCGTTCTGAAACACTCGTTCTGTAGAAACTGCAATTGGGCATTCTGAGCTCTAAGAGACCTATATTGGGAAAAATAATATCTTCAAATAACAACTACATAGCAGCATTGTGTGAAACTTATTTCTGATATGTGCATTCAGCTAACAGAGTTAAACGATACTTTTGATTGCGCAGTTCTGAACACTCTTTCTGTAGAAAATGCAAGTGGACATTCAGAGCGCTAATACGGTAATAGTGGAAAAAGGATTATATTCAATTATAAACTACACAGAAGCATTCTGTGAGACTTCTTTCTGTTCTGTGCATTCAACTAAAAGAGTTGAACCTTAGTTTTGATTGAGCCGTTCTGAAACACTCTTTCTGTAGAAAATGAAACTGGAGATTCGGAGCGCTAAGAGGGTAATAGTGGAAAAAGGATTATCTTCAAATATAAACTACACAGAATCATTCTGTGAAACTTCTTTCTGATATGTGCATTCAGCTAACAGAGTTAAACCATACTTTTGATAGAGCAGTTCTGAACACTCTTTCTGTAGAAAGTGCAACTGGACATTTGGAGCGCTAAGAAGGTAGTAGTGGAAAAAGGAATATATTCAAATATAAGCTACACAGAAGCATTCTGTGAAACTTCTTTCTGATCTGAGCATTCAGCTAACAGAGTTAAACCATACTTTTGATTGAGCAGTTTTGAAACACTCTGTCTGTAGAAAATGCAACTGGACATTCATAGCGCTAAGTGGGTAATAGTGGAAAAAAGAATATGTTCAAATATAAACTACACAGAAGCATTGTATGAAACTTCTTTCTGTTCTGTGCATTCAACTAACAGAGTTGAACCTTACTTTTGATGGAGCCGTTGTGAAACACTCTTTCTATAGAAACTGCAATTGGACATTCTGACCGCTAAAAGCCCTATATTGGGAAAAAGAATATCTACAAATAAAAACTACACAGAAGCATTCTGTGAAATTTCTTTCGGATCTGTGCATTCAACTAACAGAGTAAAACCATACTTTTGATTGAGCCGTTCTGAACACTCTTTCTGTAGAAAATGCAAGTGGACATTCGGAGCGCTAAGAGGGTAATAGTTGAAAAAGTAATATATTCAAACATAAACTACACAGAAGCATTCTGTGAAACTTCTTTCTGTTCTGTGCATTCAACTAACAGAGTTGAACCTTACTTTTGATTGAGCCGTTCTGAAACACTCTTTCTGTAGAAACAGCAATTGGACTTTCTAAGCGCTAAGAGGCCTATATTGTTAAAAAGAATATCTTCAAATAAAAACTACACAGAAGCATTCTGTGAAACTTATTTCCGATCTGTGCATTCAGTTAACAGAGCTAAACCATACTTTTGATTGAGCAGTTATGAAACACTCGTTCTGTAGAAAATGCAAGTGGACCTTCGGAGCGCTAAGATTGTAATAGAGGATAAAGGAATATCTCCAAATAAAAACCACACAGAAGCGTTCTCTGAAACTCCTTTCTGTTCTCTGAATTCAACTAACAGAGTTTAGCCTTACTTTTGAAGGAACAGTTCTGAAACACTCTTTTTGTAGAAACTGCCATTGGACATTCGGAGCGCTAAGTGGGTAATAGTCAATAAAGGAATATCTTCAACTAAGTACTACACAGAAGCATTCTGTGAAAATTCTTTCTGTTCTGTGCATTCAACTAAAGGAGGTGAACCTTACTTTTCATTGAGCCGTTCTGAAACACTCTTTCTATAGAAACTGCAATTGGACATTCTGAGCGCTAAGAGGCCTATATTGATAAAAAGAATATTTTCATATAAACACTACACAGAAGCATTCTGTGAAACTTCTTTCTGATCTGTGCATTCAGCTAACAGAGTTAAACCATACTTTTGATTGAGCAGTTCTGAAACACTCTTTCTGTTGAAAATGCTACTGGACATTTGGAGCGCTAAGTGGGTAATAGTGAAAAAAGGAATATCTTCAAATATAAACTACACAGAATCATTCTGTGAAACTTCTTTCTGATCTGTGCATTCAGCTAACAGAGTTAAAGCATAGTTTTGATTGAGCAGTTCTGAACACTCTTTCTGTAGAAAATGCAACTGGACATTTGGAGCGCTAAGAGGGTAGTAGTGGAAAAAGGTAATATATTCAAATATAAACTACACAGAATCATTGTATGAAACTCCTTTCTCTTCTGTGCATTTAACTAACAGAGTTGAACCTTATTTTTGATTGAGCCGTTCTGAAACACTCTTTCTTTAGAAAATTCAAGTGGATATTCGCAGCGCTAAGACGGTAATACTGGAAAAGGAATATATTCAAATATAAACTACACAGAAGCATTCTGTGAAACTTCTTTCTGTTCTGTGCATTCAACTAACTGAGTTGAACCTTACTTTTGATGGAGCCGTTCTGAAAAGCTCTTTCTGTAGAAACTGCAATTGGACATTCTGAGCGCTAAGAGGCCTATATTTTGAAAAAGAATATCTTCAAATAAAAACTACACAGAAGCATTCTGTGAAACTTATTTCTGATATGGGCATTCAACTAATAGAGTAAAACCATACTTTTGATTGAGCCGTTCTGAACACTCTTTCTGTAGAAAATGCAAGTGGACATTCTGAGCGCTAAGAGGGTAATACTAGAAAAAGGAATATCTTCAAATATAAACTACACAGAATCATTCTGTGAAACTTCTTTCTGATCTGTGCATTCAGCTAACAGAATTAAACCATACTTTTCATTGAGCAGTTCTGAACACTCTTTCTGTAGAAAATGCAACTAGACATTTGGAGCGCTAAGAGGGTAGTAGTGGAAAAAGGAATATATTCAAATATAAACTACACGGAAGCATTCTGTGAAACTTCTTTCTGATCTGAGCATTCAGCTAACAGAGTTAAACCATACTTTTGACTGAGCAGTTTTGAAACACTCTGTCTGTAGAAAATCCAACTGGACATTCGGAGCGCTAAGTGGGTTATAGTGGAAAAAGGAATATGTTCAAATATAAACTACACAGAGGCATTGTATGAAACATCTTTCTGTTCTGTACATTCAACTAACAGAGTTTAAACTTACTTTTGATTGAGCCGTTCTGAAAGACTCTTTCTGTAGAAACTGCAATTGGGCATTCTGAGCCCTAAGAGGCCTATATTGGGAAAAATAATATATTCAAATAAAAACTGCACAGAGGCATTGTGTGAAACTTATTTCTGATATGTGCATTCAGCTAACAGAGTTAAACCATACTTTTGATTGCGCAGTTCTGAACACTCTTTCTGTAGAAAATGCAAGTTGACATTCGGAGCGCTAAGAGGGTAATAGTGGAAAAAGCAATATACTCAAATATAAACTTCACAGAAGCATTCTGTGAAACTCCTTTCTGTTCTCTGCATTCAAATAACAGAGCTGAGCCTTACTTTTGAAGGAGCAGTTCTGAAACACTCTTTGTGTAGAAACTGCCAGTGTAAATTCAGAGCGCTAAGAGGGTAATAGTCGAAAAAGGAATATCTTCAACTAAATACTACACAGAAGCATTCTGTGAAACTTCTTTCTGTTCTGTGCATTCAACTAAAAGAGTTGAACCTTAGTTTTGATTGAGCCGTTCTGAAACACTCTTTCTGTAGAAAATGAAAGTGGAGATTCGGAGCGCTAAGAGGGTAATAGTGGAAAAAGGATTATCTTCAAATATAAACTACACAGAATCATTCTGTGAAACTTCTTTCTGATATGTGCATTCAGCTAACAGAGTTAAACCATAGTTTTGATTGTGCAGTTCTGAACACTCTTTCTGTAGAAAATGCAACTGGACATTTGGAGCGCTAAGAGGGTAGAAGTGGAAAAAGTAATATATTCAAATATAAGCTACACAGAAACATTCTGTGAAACTTCTTTCTGATCTGAGCATTCCGCTAACAGAGTTAAACCATACTTTTGATTGAGGAGATTTGAAACACTCTGACTGTAGAAAATGCAACTGGACATTCGGAGCGCTAAGTGGGTAATAATGGAAAAAGGAATATGTTCAAATATAAACAACACAGAAGCATTGTATGAAACTTCCTTGTGTTCTGTGCATTCAACTAACAGAGTTGAACCTTACTTTTGATTGAGCCGTTCTGAAACACTCTTTCTGTAGAATCTGCAATTAGACATTCTCAGCTCTAAGAGGCCTCTATTGGGAATAATAATATCTTCAAATAAAAACTACACAGCAGCATTGTGTGAAACTTATTTCTGATATGTGCATTCAGCTAACAGAGTTAAACCATACTTTTGATTGCACAGTTCTGAACACTCTTTCTGTAGAAAATGCAAGTGGACATTCGGAGCGCTAAGAGGGTAATAGTTGAAAAAGGAATACATTCAAATATAAACTACACAGAAGCATTCTGTGAAACTTCTTTCTGTTCTGTGCATTCAACTAACAGAGTTGAACCTTACTTTTGATTGAGACGTTCTGAAACACTCTTTCTGTAGAAACTGCAATTGGACTTTCTAAGCGCTAAGAGGCCTACATTGTTAAAAAGAATATCTTCAAATAAAAACTACACAGAAGAATTCTGTGAAACATATTTCTGATATGTGCATTCAGTTAACAGAGCTAAACCATACTTTTGATTGAGCAGTTATGAAACACTCTTTCTGTAGGAAATGCAAGTGGACTTTCGGAGCGCTAAGATAGTAATAGTGGAAAAAGGAATATCTCCAAATAAAAACTACACAGAAGCATTCTCTGAAACTCCTTTCTGTTCTCTGAATTCAACTAACAGAGTTGAGCCTTACTTTTGAAGGAACAGTTCTGAAACACTCTTTGTGTAGAAACTGCCAGTGGACATTCGGAGCGGTAAGTGGGTAATAGTCAATAAAGGAATATCTTCAACTAAATACTACACAGAAGCATTCTGTGAAACTCCTTTCTGTTCTGTGCATTCAATTAACTGAGTTGAACCTTACTTTTGATGGAGCCGTTGTGAAACACTCTTTCTGTAGAAACTGCAATTGGACATTCTGAGCGCTAAGAGGCCTATATTGGTAAAAAGAATATTTTCATATAAACACTACACAGAAGCATTCTGTGAAACTTCTTTCTCTTCTGTGCATTCAACTAAAAGTGTTGAACCTTAGTTTTGATTGAGCCGTTCTGAAACACTCTTTCTGTAGAAAATGCAAGTGGACTTTCGGAGCGCTAAGATAGTAATAGTGGAAAAAGGAATATCTCCAAATAAAAACTACACAGAAGCATTCTCTGAAACTCCTTTCTGTTCTCTGCATTCAACTAACAGAGCTGAGCCTTACTTTTGAAGGAGCAGTTCTGAAACACTCTTTGTGTAGAAACTGCCAGTGGAAATTCAGAGCGCTAAGAGGGTAATATTCGAAAAAGGAATATCTTCAACTAAATACTACACAGAACCATTCTGTGAAACTTCTTTCTGTTCTGTGCATTCAACTAAAAGAGTTGAACCTTAGTTTTGATTGAGCCGTTCCTAAACACTCTTTCTGTAGAAAATGAAAGTGGAGATTCGGAGCGCTAAGAGGGTAATAGTGGAAAAAATATTATGTTCAAATATAAACTACACAGAATCATTCTGTGAGACTTCTTTCTGATATATGCATTCAGCTAACAGAGTTCAACCATAGTTTTGATAGAGCAGTTCTGAACACACTTTCTGTAGATAATGCAACTGGACATTTGGAGCGCTAAGAGGGTAGTAGTGGAAAAAGGAATATATTCAAATGTAAGCTACACAGAAGCATTCTGTGAAACTTCTTTCTCATCTGAGCATTCAGCTAACAGAGTTAAACCATACTTTTGATTGAGGAGATTTGAATCACTCTGTCTGTACAAAATGCAACTTGACATTCGGAGCGCTAAGTGGGTAATAATGGAAAAAGTAATATGTTCAAATATAAACTTCACAGAAGCATTGTATGAAACTTCTTTCTGTTCTGTGCATTCAACTAACAGAGTTGAACCTTACTTTTGATTGAGCCGTTCTGAAACACTCTTTCTGTAGAAACTGCAATTGGACATTCTGAGCGATAAGAGGCCTATATTGGGAAAAATAATATCTTCAAATAAAAACTACACAGCAGCATTTTGTGAAAGTTATTTCTGATATGTGCATTCAGCTAACAGAACTAAACCATACTTTTGATTGCGCAGTTCTGAACACTCTTTCTGTAGAAAATGCAAGTGGACATTCGGAGCGCTAATAGGGTAACAGTGGAAAAAGTAATATATTCAATTATAAACTACACAGAAGCATTCTGTGAAACTTCTTTCAGTTCTGTGCATTCAACTAACTGAGTTGAACCTTACTTTTGATGGAGCCGTTGTGAAACACTCTTTCTGTAGAAATTGCAATTGGACATTCTGACCGCTAAAAGGCCTATATTGGGAAAAAGAATATCTACAAATAAAAACTACACAGAAGCATTCTGTGAAACTTCTTTCGGATCTGTGCATTGAACTAACAGAGTAATACCATACTTTTGATTGAGCCGTTCTGAACACTCTTTCTGTAGAAAATGTAAGTGGACATTAAGAGCGCTAAGAGGTTAATAGTTGAAAAAGGAATATATTCAAATATAAACTACACAGAAGCATTGTGTGAAACTTCTTTCTGTTCTGTGCATTCAACTAACAGAGTTGAAACTTACTTTTTATTGAGCCGTTCTGAAACACTCTTTCTGTAGAAACTGCAATTGGACTTTCTAAGCGCTAAGAGGCCTACATTGTTAAAAAGAATATCTTCAAATAAAAACTACACAGAAGCATTCTGTGAAACTTATTTCTGATCAGTGCATTCAGTTAACAGAGCTAAAACATACTTTTCATTGAGCAGTTATGAAACACTAGTTCTGTAGAAAATGCAAGTGCACATTCTGAGCGCTAAGATTGTAATAGAGGAAAAAGTAATATCTCCAAATAAAAACTACACAGAAGCATTCTCTGAAACTCCTTTCTGTTCTCTGCATTCAACTAACAGACTTTAGCCTTACTTTTGAAGGAGCAGTTCTGAAACACTCTTTGTGTACAAACTGCCAGTGCACATTCGGAGCGCTAAGTGGGTAATAGTCAAAAAAGGAATATCTTCAACTAAATACTACACAGAAGCATTCTGTGAAACTTCTTTCTGTTGTGTGCATTCAACTAAAAGAGGTGAACCTTCTTTTGATTGAGCCGTTCTGAAACACTCTTTCTATAGAAATTGCAATTGGACATTCTGAGCGCTAAGAGGCCTATATTGTTAAAAAGAATATCTTCATATAAACACTACACAGAAGCATTCTGTGAAACTTCTTTCTGATCAGTGCATTCAGTTAACAGAGCTAAACCATACTTTTGATTGAGCAGTTATGAAACACTCGTTCAGTAGAAAATGCAAGTGGACATTTGAAGCGCTAAGATTGTAATAGAGGAAAAGGGAATATCTCCAAATAAAAACTACACAGAAGCATTCTCTGAGACTCCTTTCTGTTCTCTGCATTCAACTAACAGAGTTTAGCCTTACTTTTGAAGGAGCAGTTCTGAAACACTCTTTGTGTAGAAACTGCCAGTGGATATTCGGAGCGCTAAGTGGGTAACAGTAAAAAAGGAATATCTTCAACTAAATACTACACAGAATCATTCTGTGAAACTTATTTCTGATATGTGCATTCAGCTAACAGAGTTAAACCATAGTTTTGATAGAGCAGTTCTGAACACCCTTTCTGTAGAAAATGCAACTGGACATTTTGAGCGCTAAGAGTTTAGTAGTGGAAAAAGGAATATATTCAAATATAAGCTACACAGAAGCATTCTGTGAAACTTCATTCTGATCTGAGCATTCAGCTAACAGAGTTAAAGCATACTTTTGATTGTGCAGATTTGAAACACTCTGTCTGTAGAAAATGCAACTGGACATTCGGAGCGCTAAGTGGGTAATAATGGAAAAAGGAATATGTTCAAATATAAACTACACAGAAGCATTGTATGAAACTTCCTTCTCTTCTGTGCATTCAAGTAACAGAGTTGAGCCTTACTTTTGATTGAGCCGTTCTGAAACACTCTTTCTGTAGAAACTGCAATTGGACATTCTGAGCACTAAGAGGCCTATATTGGGAAAAATAATATCTTCAAATAAAAACTAAACAGCAGCATTGTGTGAAACTTATTTCTGATATGTGCATTCAGCTAACAGAGCTAAACCATACTTTTGATTGCGCAGTTCTGAACACTCTTTCTGTAGAAAATGCAGGTGGACATTCGGAGCGCTAATACGGTAATAGTGGGAAAAGGAATATATGAAATTATAAACTACACAGAAGCATTCTGTGAAACTTCTTTCAGTTCTGTGCATTCAACTAACTGATTTGAACCTTACTTTTGATGGAGCCGTTGTGAAACACTCTTTCTGTAGAAACTGCAAACGGACATTCTGACCGCTAAAAGTCCTATATTGGGAAAAAGAATATCTACAAATAAAAACTACACAGAAGCATTCTGTGAAACTTCTTTCGGATCTGTGCATTCAACTAACAGAGTAAAACCATACTTTTGATTGAGCCGTTCTGAACACTCTTTCTGTAGAAAATGTAAGTGGACATTCAGAGCGCTAAGAGGGTAATAGTTGAAAAAGGAATATATTCAAATAAAAAGTACACAGAAGCATTCTGTGAAACTTCTTTCTGTTCTGTGCATTCAACTAACAGAGTTGAACCTTACATTTGATTGAGCCGTTCTGAAACACTCTTTCTGTAGAAACTGCAATTGGACTTTCTAAGCGCTAAGAGGCCTACATTGTTAAAAAGAATATCTTCAAATAAAAACTACACAGAAGCATTCTGTGAAACTTATTTCTGATCAGTGCATTCAGTTAACAGAGCTAAACCATACTTTTGATTGAGCAGTTATGAAACACTCGTTCTGTAGAAAATGCAAGTGGACATTCGGAGCGCTAAGATTGTAATAGAGGAAAAGGGAATATCTCCAAATGAAAACTACACAGAAGCATTCTCTGAGACTCCTTTCTGTTCTCTGCATTCAACTAACAGAGTTTAGCCTTACTTTTGAAGGAGCAGTTCTGAAACACTCTTTGTGTAGAAACTGCCAGTGGACATTCGGAGCGCTAAGTGGGTAATAGTCAAAAAAGGAATATCTTCAACTTAATACTACACAGAAGCATTCTGTGAAACTTCTTTCTGTTCTGTGCATTCAACAAAAAGAGGTGAACCTTATTTTTATTGAGCCGTTCTGAAACACTCTTTCTATAGAAACTGCTATTGGACATTCTGAGCGCTAAGAGGCCTATATTGGTAAAAAGAATATCTTCATATAAACACTACACAGAAGCATTCTGTGAAACTTCTTTCTGATCTCTGCATTCAACTAACAGAGTTAAACCATACTTTTGATTGAGCAGTTCTGAAACACTCTTTCTGTAGAAAATGCAACTGGACATTTGGAGCGGTAAGTGGGTAATAGTGGAAAAAGTAATATCTTCAAATATCAACTACACAGAATCATTCTGTGAAACTTCATTCTGATCTCTGCATTCAGCTAACAGTATTAAACCATACTTTTCATTGAGCAGTTCTGAACACTCTTTCTGTAGAAAATGCAACTAGACATTTGGAGCGATTAGAGGCTAGTAGTGGAAAAAGGAATATATTCAAATATAAACTACACGGAAGCATTCTGTGAAACTTCTTTCTGATCTGAGCATTCAGCTAACAGAGTTAAACCATACTTTTGACTGAGCAGTTTTGAAACACTCTGTCTGTAGAAAATGCAACTGGACATTCGGAGCGCTAAGTGGGTAATAGTGGGAAAAGGAATATGTTCAAATATAAACTACACAGAAGCATTGTATGAAACACCTTTCTGTTCTGTACATTCAACTAACAGAGTTTAAACTTACTTTTGATTGAGCCGTTCTGAAACACTCTTTCTGTAGAAACTGCAATTGGACATTCTGAGCCCTAAGAGGCCTATATTGGGAAAAATAATATATTCAAATAAAAACTGCACAGAGGCATTGTGTGAAGCTTATTTCTGATATGTGCATTCAGCTAACAGAGTTAAACCATACTTTTGATTGCGCAATTCTGAACACTCTTTCTGTAGAAAATGCAAGTTGACATTCGGAGCGCTAAGAGGGTAATAATGGAAAAAGCAATATACTCAAATATAAACTTCACAGAAGCATTCTGTGAAACTTCTTTCTGTTCTCTGCATTCAACTAACTGAGTTGAACCTTGCTTTTGATTGAGCCGTTCTGGAACACTCTTTCTGTAGAAAATGCAATTGGACATTCTGAGCGCTAAGAGGCCTATATTGGGAAAAATAATATCTACAAATAAAAACGACACAGAAGCATTCTGTGAAACTTCTTTCTGTTCTGTGCATTCAACTAAAAGTGTTGAACCTTAGTTTCGATTGAGCCGTTCTGAAACACTCTTTCTGTAGAAAATGCAAGTGGACATTTGGAGCGCTAAGTTAGTAATAGTGGAAAAAGGAATATCTCCAAATAAAAACTACACAGAAGCATTCTCTGAAACTCCTTTCTGTTCTCTGCATTCAACTAACAGAGCTGAGCCTTACTTTTGGAGGAGCAGTTCTGAAACACTCTTTGTGTAGAAACTGCCAGTGGAAATTCAGAGCGCTAAGAGGGTAATAGTCGAAAAAGGAATATCTTCAACTAAATACTACACAGAAGCATTCTGTGAAACTTCTTTCTGTTCTGTGCATTCAACTAAAAGAGTTGAACCTCAGTTTTGATTGAGCCGTACTGAAACACTCTTTTTGTAGAAAATGAAAGTGGAGATTCGGAGCGCTAAGAGGGTAATAGTGGAAAAAGGATTATCTTCAAATATAAACTACACAGAATCATTCTGTGAAACTTCTTTCTGATATGTGCATTCAGCTAACAGAGTTAAACCATACTTTTGATAGTGCAGTTCTGAACACTCTTTCTGTAGAAAATGCAACTGGACATTCGGAGCGCTAAGAGGGTAGTATTGGAAAAAGGAATATATTCAAGTATTAGCTACACAGAAGCATTCTGTGAAACTTCTTTCTGATCTGAGCATTCAGCTAACAGAGTTAAACCATACTTTTGATTGAGGAGATTTGAAACACTCCGACTGTAGAAAATGCAACTGGACATTCGGAGCGCTAAGTGGGTAATAATGGAAAAAGCAATATGTTCAAATATAAACAACACAGAAGCATTGTATGAAACTTCTTTCTGTTCTGTGCATTCAACTAACAGAGTTGAACCTTACTTTTGATTGAGCCGTTCTGAAACACTCTTTCTGTAGAAACTGCAATTGGACATTCTCAGCTCTAAGAGGCCTATATTGGGAATAATAATATCCTCAAATAAAAACTACACAGCAGCATTGTGTGAAACTTATTTCTGATATGTGCATTCAGCTAACAGAGTTAAACCATACTTTTGATTGCGCATTTCTGAACACTCTTTCTGTAGAAAATGCAAGTGGACATTCGGAGCGCTAATACGGTAATAGTGGAAAAAGGAATATATTCGATTATAAACTACACAGAAGCATTCTGTGAAACTTCTTTCTGTTCTGTGCATTCAACTAACTGAGTTGAACCTTACTTTTAATGGAGCCGTTGTGAAACACTCTTTCTGTAGAAACTGCAATTGGACATTCTGACCGCTAAAAGGCCTATATTGGGAAAAAGAATATCTACAAATAAAAACTACACAGAAGCATTCTGTGAAACTTCTTTCGGATCTGTGCATTCAACTAACAGAGTAAAACCATACTTTTGATTGAGCCGTTCTGAACACTCTTTCTGTAGAAAATGCAAGTGGACATTCGGAGCGCTAAGAGCGTAATAGTTGAAAAAGGAATATATTCAAATATAAACTACACAGAAGCATTCTGTGAAACTTCTTTCTGTTCTGTGCATTCAACTAACAGAGTTGAACCTTACTTTTGATTGAGCCGTTCTGAAACACTCTTTCTTAGAAACTGCAATTGGACTTTCTAAGCGCTAAGAGGCCTACATTGTTAAAAAGAATATCTTCAAATAAAAACTACACAGAAGCATTCTGTGAAACATATTTCTGATATGTGCATTCAGTTAACAGAGCTAAACCATACTTTTGATTGAGCAGTTATGAAACACTCTTTGTGTAGAAAATATAAGTGGACCTTCGGAGCGCTAAGATTGTAATAGGGGAAAAAGGATTATCTCCAAATAAAAACCACACAGAAGCATTCTCTGAAACTCCTTTCTGTTCTCTGAATTCAACTAATAGAGTTGAGCCTTACTTTTGAAGGAACAGTTCTGAAACACTCTTTGTGTAGAAACTGCCAGTGGACATTCGGAGCGCTAAGTGGGTAATAGTCAATAATGGAATATCTTCAACTAAATACTACACAGAAGCATTCTGTGAAACTACTTTCTGTTCTGTGCATTCAACTAAAAGAGGTGAACTTTACTTTTCATTGAGCCGTTCTGAAACACTCTTTCTATAGAAACTGCAATTGGACATTCTGAGCACTAAGAGGCCTATATTGGTAAAAAGAATATTTTCATATAAACACTACACAGAAGAATTCTGTGAAACTTCTTTCTGATCTGTGCACTCAGCTAACAGAGTTAAACCATACTTTGGATTGAGCAGTTCTGAAACACTCTTTCTGTAGAAAATGCTACTGGACATTTGGAGCGCTAAGTGGGTAATAGCGGAAAAAGGAATATCTTCAAATATAAACTACACAGAATCATTCTGTGAAACTTCTTTCTGATCTGTGCATTCAGCTAACAGAGTTAAAGCATACTTTTGATTGAGCAGTTCTGAACACTCTTTCTGTAGAAAATGCAACTGGACATTTGGAGCGCTAAGAGGGTAGTAGTGGAAAAAGTAATATATTCAAATATAAACTACACAGAAGCATTGTATGAAACTACTTTCTCTTCTGTGCATTTAACTAACAGAGTTGAACCTTATTTTTGATTGAGCCGTTCTGAAACACTCTTTCTTTAGAAAATGCAAGTGGATATTCCCAGTGCTAAGACGGTAATACTGGAAAAGGAATATATTCAAATATAAACTACACAGAAGCATTCTGTGAAACTTCTTTCTGTTCTGTGCATTCAACTAACTGAGTTGAACCTTACTTTTGATGGAGCCGTTCTGAAAAGCTCTTTCTGTAGAAACTGCAATTGGACATTCTGAGCGCTAAGAGGCCTATATTTTGAAAAAGAATATCTTCAAATAAAAACTACACAGAAGCATTCTGTGAAACTTATTTCGGATATGGGCATTCAACTAATAGAGTAAAACCATACTTTTGATTGAGCCGTTCTGAACACTCTTTCTGTAGACAATGCAAGTCCACATTGGGAGCTCTAAGAGGGTAATACTGGAAATAGTAATATCTTCAAATATAAACTACACAGAATCATTCTGTGAAACTTCTTTCTGATCTGTGCATTCAGCTAACAGAATTAAACCATACTTTTCATTGAGCAGTTCTGAACACTCTTTCTGTAGAAAATGCAACTGGACATTTGGAGCGCTAAGAGGGTAGTAGTGGAAAAAGGAATATATTCAAATATAAACTACACAGAAGCATTCTGTGAAACTTCTTTCTGATATGTGCATTCAGCTAACAGAGTTAAACCATACTTTTGATAGAGCAGTTCTGAACACTCTTTCTGTAGAAAATGCAACTGGACATTTGGAGCGCTAAGAGGGTAGTAGTGGAAAAAGGAACATATTCAAATATAAGCTACACAGAAACATTCTGTGAAACTTCTTTCTGATCTGAGCATTCAGCTAACAGAGTTTAACCATACTTTTGACTGAGAAGTTTTGAAACACTCTGTCTGTAGAAAATGCAACTGGACATTCGGAGCGCTAATTGGGTAATAGTGGAAAAAGGAATATGTTCAAATATAAACTACACAGAAGCATTGTATGAAACATCTTTCTGTTCTGTACATTCAACTAACAGAGTTGAACCTTACTTTTGATTTAGCCGTTCTGAAACACTCTTTCTATAGAAACTGCAATTGGACATTCTGAGCCCTCAGAGGCCCATATTGGGAAAAATGATATATTCAAATAAAAACTACACAGAAGCATTGCGTGAAACTTTTTTCTGATATGTGCATTCAGCTAACAGAGTTAAACCATACTTTTGATTGCGCAGTTCTGAACACTCTTTCTGTAGAAAATGCAAGTTGACATTCGGAGCGCTAAGAGGGTAATAGTGGAAAAAGCAATAAACTCAAATATAAACTACACAGAAGCATTCTGTGAAACTACTTTCTGTTCTCTGCATTCAACTAACTGAGTTGAACCTTGCTTTTGATTGAGCCGTTCTGGAACACTCTTTCTGTAGAAAATGCAATTGGACATTCTGAGCGCTAAGAGGCCTATATTGGGAAAAAGAATATCTACAAATAAAAACTACACAGAAGCATTCTGTGAAACTTCTTTCTGTTCTGTGCATTCAACTAAAAGTGTTGAACCTTAGTTTTGATTGAGCCGTTCTGAAACTCTCTTTCTGTAGAAAATGCAAGTGGACATTCGGAGCGCTAAGATAGTAATAGTGGAAAAAGGAATATCTCCAAATAAAAACTACACAGAAGCATTCTCTGAAACTCCTTTCTGTTCTCTGCATTCAACTAACAGAGCTGAGCCTTACTTTTGATGGAGCCGTTCTGAAACACTCTTTCTGTAGAAACTGCCAGTGGAAATTCAGAGCGCTAAGAGGGTGATAGTCGAAAAAGGAATATCTTCTACTAAATACTACACAGAAGCATTCTGTGAAACTCCTTTCTGTTCTGTGCATTCAACTAAAAGAGTTGAACCTTAGTTTTGATTGAGCCGTTCTGAAACACTCTTTCTGTAGAAAATGAAAGTAGAGATTCGGAGCGCTAAGAGGGTAATAGTGGAAAAATTAATATCTTCAAATATAAACTACACAGAATCATTCTGTGAAACTTCTTTCTGATCTGTGCATTCAGCTAACAGAATTAAACCATACTTTTCATTGAGCAGTTCTGAACACACTTTCTGTAGAAAATACAACTGGACATTTGGAGCGCTAACAGGGTAGTAGTGGAAAAAGGAATATATTCAAATATAAGCTACACAGAAGCATTCTGTGAAACTTCTTTCTGATCTTAGAATTCAGCTAACAGAGTTAAACCATACTTTTGATTGAGGAGATTTGAAACACTCTGTCTGTAGAAAATGCAACTGGACATTCGGAGCGCTAAGTGGGTAATAATGGAAAAAGGAATATGTTCAAATATAAACTACACAGAAGCATTGTATGAAACTTCTTTCTGTTCTGTGCATTCAAGTAACAGAGTTGAACCTTACTTTTGATTGGCCGTTCTGAAACACTCGTTCTGTAGAAACTGCAATTGGGCATTCTGAGCTCTAAGAGACCTATATTGGGAAAAATAATATCTTCAAATAACAACTACATAGCAGCATTGTGTGAAACTTATTTCTGATATGTGCATTCAGCTAACAGAGTTAAACGATACTTTTGATTGCGCAGTTCTGAACACTCTTTCTGTAGAAAATGCAAGTGGACATTCAGAGCGCTAATACGGTAATAGTGGAAAAAGGATTATATTCAATTATAAACTACACAGAAGCATTCTGTGAGACTTCTTTCTGTTCTGTGCATTCAACTAAAAGAGTTGAACCTTAGTTTTGATTGAGCCGTTCTGAAACACTCTTTCTGTAGAAAATGAAACTGGAGATTCGGAGCGCTAAGAGGGTAATAGTGGAAAAAGGATTATCTTCAAATATAAACTACACAGAATCATTCTGTGAAACTTCTTTCTGATATGTGCATTCAGCTAACAGAGTTAAACCATACTTTTGATAGAGCAGTTCTGAACACTCTTTCTGTAGAAAGTGCAACTGGACATTTGGAGCGCTAAGAAGGTAGTAGTGGAAAAAGGAATATATTCAAATATAAGCTACACAGAAGCATTCTGTGAAACTTCTTTCTGATCTGAGCATTCAGCTAACAGAGTTAAACCATACTTTTGATTGAGCAGTTTTGAAACACTCTGTCTGTAGAAAATGCAACTGGACATTCATAGCGCTAAGTGGGTAATAGTGGAAAAAAGAATATGTTCAAATATAAACTACACAGAAGCATTGTATGAAACTTCTTTCTGTTCTGTGCATTCAACTAACAGAGTTGAACCTTACTTTTGATGGAGCCGTTGTGAAACACTCTTTCTGTAGAAACTGCAATTGGACATTCTGACCGCTAAAAGCCCTATATTGGGAAAAAGAATATCTACAAATAAAAACTACACAGAAGCATTCTGTGAAATTTCTTTCGGATCTGTGCATTCAACTAACAGAGTAAAACCATACTTTTGATTGAGCCGTTCTGAACACTCTTTCTGTAGAAAATGCAAGTGGACATTCGGAGCGCTAAGAGGGTAATAGTTGAAAAAGGAATATATTCAAACATAAACTACACAGAAGCATTCTGTGAAACTTCTTTCTGTTCTGTGCATTCAACTAACAGAGTTGAACCTTACTTTTGATTGAGCCGTTCTGAAACACTCTTTCTTAGAAACTGCAATTGGACTTTCTAAGCGCTAAGAGGCCTACATTGTTAAAAAGAATATCTTCAAATAAAAACTACACAGAAGCATTCTGTGAAACATATTTCTGATATGTGCATTCAGTTAACAGAGCTAAACCATACTTTTGATTGAGCAGTTATGAAACACTCTTTGTGTAGAAAATATAAGTGGACCTTCGGAGCGCTAAGATTGTAATAGGGGAAAAAGGATTATCTCCAAATAAAAACCACACAGAAGCATTCTCTGAAACTCCTTTCTGTTCTCTGAATTCAACTAATAGAGTTGAGCCTTACTTTTGAAGGAACAGTTCTGAAACACTCTTTGTGTAGAAACTGCCAGTGGACATTCGGAGCGCTAAGTGGGTAATAGTCAATAATGGAATATCTTCAACTAAATACTACACAGAAGCATTCTGTGAAACTACTTTCTGTTCTGTGCATTCAACTAAAAGAGGTGAACCTTACTTTTCATTGAGCCGTTCTGAAACACTCTTTCTATAGAAACTGCAATTGGACATTCTGAGCACTAAGAGGCCTATATTGGTAAAAAGAATATTTTCATATAAACACTACACAGAAGAATTCTGTGAAACTTCTTTCTGGTCTGTGCACTCAGCTAACAGAGTTAAACCATACTTTGGATTGAGCAGTTCTGAAACACTCTTTCTGTAGAAAATGCTACTGGACATTTGGAGCGCTAAGTGGGTAATAGCGGAAAAAGGAATATCTTCAAATATAAACTACACAGAATCATTCTGTGAAACTTCTTTCTGATCTGTGCATTCAGCTAACAGAGTTAAAGCATACTTTTGATTGAGCAGTTCTGAACACTCTTTCTGTAGAAAATGCAACTGGACATTTGGAGCGCTAAGAGGGTAGTAGTGGAAAAAGTAATATATTCAAATATAAACTACACAGAAGCATTGTATGAAACTACTTTCTCTTCTGTGCATTTAACTAACAGAGTTGAACCTTATTTTTGATTGAGCCGTTCTGAAACACTCTTTCTTTAGAAAATGCAAGTGGATATTCCCAGTGCTAAGACGGTAATACTGGAAAAGGAATATATTCAAATATAAACTACACAGAAGCATTCTGTGAAACTTCTTTCTGTTCTGTGCATTCAACTAACTGAGTTGAACCTTACTTTTGATGGAGCCGTTCTGAAAAGCTCTTTCTGTAGAAACTGCAATTGGACATTCTGAGCGCTAAGAGGCCTATATTTTGAAAAAGAATATCTTCAAATAAAAACTACACAGAAGCATTCTGTGAAACTTATTTCGGATATGGGCATTCAACTAATAGAGTAAAACCATACTTTTGATTGAGCCGTTCTGAACACTCTTTCTGTAGAAAATGCAAGTCCACATTGCAGCTCTAAGAGGGTAATACTGGAAATAGTAATATCTTCAAATATAAACTACACAGAATCATTCTGTGAAACTTCTTTCTGATCTGTGCATTCAGCTAACAGAATTAAACCATACTTTTCATTGAGCAGTTCTGAACACTCTTTCTGTAGAAAATGCAACTGGACATTTGGAGCGCTAAGAGGGTAGTAGTGGAAAAAGGAATATATTCAAATATAAACTACACAGAAGCATTCTGTGAAACTTCTTTCTGATATGTGCATTCAGCTAACAGAGTTAAACCATACTTTTGATAGAGCAGTTCTGAACACTCTTTCTGTAGAAAATGCAACTGGACATTTGGAGCGCTAAGAGGGTAGTAGTGGAAAAAGGAACATATTCAAATATAAGCTACACAGAAACATTCTGTGAAACTTCTTTCTGATCTGAGCATTCAGCTAACAGAGTTTAACCATACTTTTGACTGAGAAGTTTTGAAACACTCTGTCTGTAGAAAATGCAACTGGACATTCGGAGCGCTAATTGGGTAATAGTGGAAAAAGGAATATGTTCAAATATAAACTACACAGAAGCATTGTATGAAACATCTTTCTGTTCTGTACATTCAACTAACAGAGTTGAACCTTACTTTTGATTTAGCCGTTCTGAAACACTCTTTCTATAGAAACTGCAATTGGACATTCTGAGCCCTCAGAGGCCCATATTGGGAAAAATGATATATTCAAATAAAAACTACACAGAAGCATTGCGTGAAACTTTTTTCTGATATGTGCATTCAGCTAACAGAGTTAAACCATACTTTTGATTGCGCAGTTCTGAACACTCTTTCTGTAGAAAATGCAAGTTGACATTCGGAGCGCTAAGAGGGTAATAGTGGAAAAAGCAATAAACTCAAATATAAACTACACAGAAGCATTCTGTGAAACTACTTTCTGTTCTCTGCATTCAACTAACTGAGTTGAACCTTGCTTTTGATTGAGCCGTTCTGGAACACTCTTTCTGTAGAAAATGCAATTGGACATTCTGAGCGCTAAGAGGCCTATATTGGGAAAAAGAATATCTACAAATAAAAACTACACAGAAGCATTCTGTGAAACTTCTTTCTGTTCTGTGCATTCAACTAAAAGTGTTGAACCTTAGTTTTGATTGAGCCGTTCTGAAACTCTCTTTCTGTAGAAAATGCAAGTGGACATTCGGAGCGCTAAGATAGTAATAGTGGAAAAAGGAATATCTCCAAATAAAAACTACACAGAAGCATTCTCTGAAACTCCTTTCTGTTCTCTGCATTCAACTAACAGAGCTGAGCCTTACTTTTGATGGAGCCGTTCTGAAACACTCTTTCTGTAGAAACTGCCAGTGGAAATTCAGAGCGCTAAGAGGGTGATAGTCGAAAAAGGAATATCTTCTACTAAATACTACACAGAAGCATTCTGTGAAACTCCTTTCTGTTCTGTGCATTCAACTAAAAGAGTTGAACCTTAGTTTTGATTGAGCCGTTCTGAAACACTCTTTCTGTAGAAAATGAAAGTAGAGATTCGGAGCGCTAAGAGGGTAATAGTGGAAAAATTAATATCTTCAAATATAAACTACACAGAATCATTCTGTGAAACTTCTTTCTGATCTGTGCATTCAGCTAACAGAATTAAACCATACTTTTCATTGAGCAGTTCTGAACACACTTTCTGTAGAAAATACAACTGGACATTTGGAGCGCTAACAGGGTAGTAGTGGAAAAAGGAATATATTCAAATATAAGCTACACAGAAGCATTCTGTGAAACTTCTTTCTGATCTTAGAATTCAGCTAACAGAGTTAAACCATACTTTTGATTGAGGAGATTTGAAACACTCTGTCTGTAGAAAATGCAACTGGACATTCGGAGCGCTAAGTGGGTAATAATGGAAAAAGGAATATGTTCAAATATAAACTACACAGAAGCATTGTATGAAACTTCTTTCTGTTCTGTGCATTCAAGTAACAGAGTTGAACCTTACTTTTGATTGGCCGTTCTGAAACACTCGTTCTGTAGAAACTGCAATTGGGCATTCTGAGCTCTAAGAGACCTATATTGGGAAAAATAATATCTTCAAATAACAACTACATAGCAGCATTGTGTGAAACTTATTTCTGATATGTGCATTCAGCTAACAGAGTTAAACGATACTTTTGATTGCGCAGTTCTGAACACTCTTTCTGTAGAAAATGCAAGTGGACATTCAGAGCGCTAATACGGTAATAGTGGAAAAAGGATTATATTCAATTATAAACTACACAGAAGCATTCTGTGAGACTTCTTTCTGTTCTGTGCATTCAACTAAAAGAGTTGAACCTTAGTTTTGATTGAGCCGTTCTGAAACACTCTTTCTGTAGAAAATGAAACTGGAGATTCGGAGCGCTAAGAGGGTAATAGTGGAAAAAGGATTATCTTCAAATATAAACTACACAGAATCATTCTGTGAAACTTCTTTCTGATATGTGCATTCAGCTAACAGAGTTAAACCATACTTTTGATAGAGCAGTTCTGAACACTCTTTCTGTAGAAAGTGCAACTGGACATTTGGAGCGCTAAGAAGGTAGTAGTGGAAAAAGGAATATATTCAAATATAAGCTACACAGAAGCATTCTGTGAAACTTCTTTCTGATCTGAGCATTCAGCTAACAGAGTTAAACCATACTTTTGATTGAGCAGTTTTGAAACACTCTGTCTGTAGAAAATGCAACTGGACATTCATAGCGCTAAGTGGGTAATAGTGGAAAAAAGAATATGTTCAAATATAAACTACACAGAAGCATTGTATGAAACTTCTTTCTGTTCTGTGCATTCAACTAACAGAGTTGAACCTTACTTTTGATGGAGCCGTTGTGAAACACTCTTTCTGTAGAAACTGCAATTGGACATTCTGACCGCTAAAAGCCCTATATTGGGAAAAAGAATATCTACAAATAAAAACTACACAGAAGCATTCTGTGAAATTTCTTTCGGATCTGTGCATTCAACTAACAGAGTAAAACCATACTTTTGATTGAGCCGTTCTGAACACTCTTTCTGTAGAAAATGCAAGTGGACATTCGGAGCGCTAAGAGGGTAATAGTTGAAAAAGGAATATATTCAAACATAAACTACACAGAAGCATTCTGTGAAACTTCTTTCTGTTCTGTGCATTCAACTAACAGAGTTGAACCTTACTTTTGATTGAGCCGTTCTGAAACACTCTTTCTGTAGAAACAGCAATTGGACTTTCTAAGCGCTAAGAGGCCTATATTGTTAAAAAGAATATCTTCAAATAAAAACTACACAGAAGCATTCTGTGAAACTTATTTCTGATCTGTGCATTCAGTTAACAGAGCTAAACCATACTTTTGATTGAGCAGTTATGAAACACTCGTTCTGTAGAAAATGCAAGTGGACCTTCGGAGCGCTAAGATTGTAATAGAGGATAAAGGAATATCTCCAAATAAAAACCACACAGAAGCGTTCTCTGAAACTCCTTTCTGTTCTCTGAATTCAACTAACAGAGTTTAGCCTTACTTTTGAAGGAACAGTTCTGAAACACTCTTTTTGTAGAAACTGCCATTGGACATTCGGAGCGCTAAGTGGGTAATAGTCAATAAAGGAATATCTTCAACTAAGTACTACACAGAAGCATTCTGTGAAAATTCTTTCTGTTCTGTGCATTCAACTAAAGGAGGTGAACCTTACTTTTCATTGAGCCGTTCTGAAACACTCTTTCTATAGAAACTGCAATTGGACATTCTGAGCGCTAAGAGGCCTATATTGATAAAAAGAATATTTTCATATAAACACTACACAGAAGCATTCTGTGAAACTTCTTTCTGATCTGTGCATTCAGCTAACAGAGTTAAACCATACTTTTGATTGAGCAGTTCTGAAACACTCTTTCTGTTGAAAATGCTACTGGACATTTGGAGCGCTAAGTGGGTAATAGTGAAAAAAGGAATATCTTCAAATATAAACTACACAGAATCATTCTGTGAAACTTCTTTCTGATCTGTGCATTCAGCTAACAGAGTTAAAGCATAGTTTTGATTGAGCAGTTCTGAACACTCTTTCTGTAGAAAATGCAACTGGACATTTGGAGCGCTAAGAGGGTAGTAGTGGAAAAAGTAATATATTCAAATATAAACTACACAGAAGCATTGTATGAAACTCCTTTCTCTTCTGTGCATTTAACTAACAGAGTTGAACCTTATTTTTGATTGAGCCGTTCTGAAACACTCTTTCTTTAGAAAATTCAAGTGGATATTCGCAGCGCTAAGACGGTAATACTGGAAAAGGAATATATTCAAATATAAACTACACAGAAGCATTCTGTGAAACTTCTTTCTGTTCTGTGCATTCAACTAACTGAGTTGAACCTTACTTTTGATGGAGCCGTTCTGAAAAGCTCTTTCTGTAGAAACTGCAATTGGACATTCTGAGCGCTAAGAGGCCTATATTTTGAAAAAGAATATCTTCAAATAAAAACTACACAGAAGCATTCTGTGAAACTTATTTCTGATATGGGCATTCAACTAATAGAGTAAAACCACACTTTTGATTGAGCCGTTCTGAACACTCTTTCTGTAGAAAATGCAAGTGGACATTCTGAGCGCTAAGAGGGTAATACTAGAAAAAGTAATATCTTCAAATATAAACTACACAGAATCATTCTGTGAAACTTCTTTCTGATCTGTGCATTCAGCTAACAGAATTAAACCATACTTTTCATTGAGCAGTTCTGAACACTCTTTCTGTAGAAAATGCAACTAGACATTTGGAGCGCTAAGAGGGTAGTAGTGGAAAAAGGAATATATTCAAATATAAACTACACGGAAGCATTCTGTGAAACTTCTTTCTGATCTGAGCATTCAGCTAACAGAGTTAAACCATACTTTTGACTGAGCAGTTTTGAAACACTCTGTCTGTAGAAAATCCAACTGGACATTCGGAGCGCTAAGTGGGTTATAGTGGAAAAAGGAATATGTTCAAATATAAACTACACAGAAGCATTGTATGAAACATCTTTCTGTTCTGTACATTCAACTAACAGAGTTTAAACTTACTTTTGATTGAGCCGTTCTGAAACACTCTTTCTGTAGAAACTGCAATTGGGCATTCTGAGCCCTAAGAGGCCTATATTGGGAAAAATAATATATTCAAATAAAAACTGCACAGAGGCATTGTGTGAAACTTATTTCTGATATGTGCATTCAGCTAACAGAGTTAAACCATACTTTTGATTGCGCAGTTCTGAACACTCTTTCTGTAGAAAATGCAAGTTGACTTTCGGAGCGCTAAGAGGGTAATAGTGGAAAAAGCAATATACTCAAATATAAACTTCACAGAAGCATTCTGTGAAACTCCTTTCTGTTCTCTGCATTCAAATAACAGAGCTGAGCCTTACTTTTGAAGGAGCAGTTCTGAAACACTCTTTGTGTAGAAACTGCCAGTGTAAATTCAGAGCGCTAAGAGGGTAATAGTCGAAAAAGGAATATCTTCAACTAAATACTACACAGAAGCATTCTGTGAAACTTCTTTCTGTTCTGTGCATTCAACTAAAAGAGTTGAACCTTAGTTTTGATTGAGCCGTTCTGAAACACTCTTTCTGTAGAAAATGAAAGTGGAGATTCGGAGCGCTAAGAGGGTAATAGTGGAAAAAGGATTATCTTCAAATATAAACTACACAGAATCATTCTGTGAAACTTCTTTCTGATATGTGCATTCAGCTAACAGAGTTAAACCATAGTTTTGATTGTGCAGTTCTGAACACTCTTTCTGTAGAAAATGCAACTGGACATTTGGAGCGCTAAGAGGGTAGAAGTGGAAAAAGTAATATATTCAAATATAAGCTACACAGAAACATTCTGTGAAACTTCTTTCTGATCTGAGCATTCCGCTAACAGAGTTAAACCATACTTTTGATTGAGGAGATTTGAAACACTCTGACTGTAGAAAATGCAACTGGACATTCGGAGCGCTAAGTGGGTAATAATGGAAAAAGGAATATGTTCAAATATAAACAACACAGAAGCATTGTATGAAACTTCCTTGTGTTCTGTGCATTCAACTAACAGAGTTGAACCTTACTTTTGATTGAGCCGTTCTGAAACACTCTTTCTGTAGAATCTGCAATTAGACATTCTCAGCTCTAAGAGGCCTCTATTGGGAATAATAATATCTTCAAATAAAAACTACACAGCAGCATTGTGTGAAACTTATTTCTGATATGTGCATTCAGCTAACAGAGTTAAACCATACTTTTGATTGCACAGTTCTGAACACTCTTTCTGTAGAAAATGCAAGTGGACATTCGGAGCGTTAAGAGGGTAATAGTTGAAAAAGGAATACATTCAAATATAAACTACACAGAAGCATTCTGTGAAACTTCTTTCTGTTCTGTGCATTCAACTAACAGAGTTGAACCTTACTTTTGATTGAGACGTTCTGAAACACTCTTTCTGTAGAAACTGCAATTGGACTTTCTAAGCGCTAAGAGGCCTACATTGTTAAAAAGAATATCTTCAAATAAAAACTACACAGAAGAATTCTGTGAAACATATTTCTGATATGTGCATTCAGTTAACAGAGCTAAACCATACTTTTGATTGAGCAGTTATGAAACACTCTTTCTGTAGGAAATGCAAGTGGACTTTCGGAGCGCTAAGATAGTAATAGTGGAAAAAGGAATATCTCCAAATAAAAACTACACAGAAGCATTCTCTGAAACTCCTTTCTGTTCTCTGAATTCAACTAACAGAGTTGAGCCTTTCTTTTGAAGGAACAGTTCTGAAACACTCTTTGTGTAGAAACTGCCAGTGGACATTCGGAGCGCTAAGTGGGTAATAGTCAATAAAGGAATATCTTCAACTAAATACTACACAGAAGCATTCTGTGAAACTCCTTTCTGTTCTGTGCATTCAATTAACTGAGTTGAACCTTACTTTTGATGGAGCCGTTGTGAAACACTCTTTCTGTAGAAACTGCAATTGGACATTCTGAGCGCTAAGAGGCCTATATTGGTAAAAAGAATATTTTCATATAAACACTACACAGAAGCATTCTGTGAAACTTCTTTCTCTTCTGTGCATTCAACTAAAAGTGTTGAACCTTAGTTTTGATTGAGCCGTTCTGAAACACTCTTTCTGTAGAAAATGCAAGTGGACTTTCGGAGCGCTAAGATAGTAATAGTGGAAAAAGGAATATCTCCAAATAAAAACTACACAGAAGCATTCTCTGAAACTCCTTTCTGTTCTCTGCATTCAACTAACAGAGCTGAGCCTTACTTTTGAAGGAGCAGTTCTGAAACACTCTTTGTGTAGAAACTGCCAGTGGAAATTCAGAGCGCTAAGAGGGTAATATTCGAAAAAGGAATATCTTCAACTAAATACTACACAGAACCATTCTGTGAAACTTCTTTCTGTTCTGTGCATTCAACTAAAAGAGTTGAACCTTAGTTTTGATTGAGCCGTTCCTAAACACTCTTTCTGTAGAAAATGAAAGTGGAGATTCGGAGCGCTAAGAGGGTAATAGTGGAAAAAATATTATGTTCAAATATAAACTACACAGAATCATTCTGTGAGACTTCTTTCTGATATATGCATTCAGCTAACAGAGTTCAACCATAGTTTTGATAGAGCAGTTCTGAACACACTTTCTGTAGATAATGCAACTGGACATTTGGAGCGCTAAGAGGGTAGTAGTGGAAAAAGGAATATATTCAAATGTAAGCTACACAGAAGCATTCTGTGAAACTTCTTTCTCATCTGAGCATTCAGCTAACAGAGTTAAACCATACTTTTGATTGAGGAGATTTGAATCACTCTGTCTGTACAAAATGCAACTGGACATTCGGAGCGCTAAGTGGGTAATAATGGAAAAAGTAATATGTTCAAATATAAACTTCACAGAAGCATTGTATGAAACTTCTTTCTGTTCTGTGCATTCAACTAACAGAGTTGAACCTTACTTTTGATTGAGCCGTTCTGAAACACTCTTTCTGTAGAAACTGCAATTGGACATTCTGAGCGATAAGAGGCCTATATTGGGAAAAATAATATCTTCAAATAAAAACTACACAGCAGCATTTTGTGAAAGTTATTTCTGATATGTGCATTCAGCTAACAGAACTAAACCATACTTTTGATTGCGCAGTTCTGAACACTCTTTCTGTAGAAAATGCAAGTGGACATTCGGAGCGCTAATAGGGTAACAGTGGAAAAAGTAATATATTCAATTATAAACTACACAGAAGCATTCTGTGAAACTTCTTTCAGTTCTGTGCATTCAACTAACTGAGTTGAACCTTACTTTTGATGGAGCCGTTGTGAAACACTCTTTCTGTAGAAATTGCAATTGGACATTCTGACCGCTAAAAGGCCTATATTGGGAAAAAGAATATCTACAAATAAAAACTACACAGAAGCATTCTGTGAAACTTCTTTCGGATCTGTGCATTGAACTAACAGAGTAATACCATACTTTTGATTGAGCCGTTCTGAACACTCTTTCTGTAGAAAATGTAAGTGGACATTAAGAGCGCTAAGAGGTTAATAGTTGAAAAAGGAATATATTCAAATATAAACTACACAGAAGCATTGTGTGAAACTTCTTTCTGTTCTGTGCATTCAACTAACAGAGTTGAAACTTACTTTTTATTGAGCCGTTCTGAAACACTCTTTCTGTAGAAACTGCAATTGGACTTTCTAAGCGCTAAGAGGCCTACATTGTTAAAAAGAATATCTTCAAATAAAAACTACACAGAAGCATTCTGTGAAACTTATTTCTGATCAGTGCATTCAGTTAACAGAGCTAAAACATACTTTTCATTGAGCAGTTATGAAACACTAGTTCTGTAGAAAATGCAAGTGCACATTCTGAGCGCTAAGATTGTAATAGAGGAAAAAGTAATATCTCCAAATAAAAACTACACAGAAGCATTCTCTGAAACTCCTTTCTGTTCTCTGCATTCAACTAACAGACTTTAGCCTTACTTTTGAAGGAGCAGTTCTGAAACACTCTTTGTGTACAAACTGCCAGTGCACATTCGGAGCGCTAAGTGGGTAATAGTCAAAAAAGGAATATCTTCAACTAAATACTACACAGAAGCATTCTGTGAAACTTCTTTCTGTTGTGTGCATTCAACTAAAAGAGGTGAACCTTCTTTTGATTGAGCCGTTCTGAAACACTCTTTCTATAGAAACTGCAATTGGACATTCTGAGCGCTAAGAGGCCTATATTGTTAAAAAGAATATCTTCATATAAACACTACACAGAAGCATTCTGTGAAACTTCTTTCTGATCAGTGCATTCAGTTAACAGAGCTAAACCATACTTTTGATTGAGCAGTTATGAAACACTCGTTCAGTAGAAAATGCAAGTGGACATTTGAAGCGCTAAGATTGTAATAGAGGAAAAGGGAATATCTCCAAATAAAAACTACACAGAAGCATTCTCTGAGACTCCTTTCTGTTCTCTGCATTCAACTAACAGAGTTTAGCCTTACTTTTGAAGGAGCAGTTCTGAAACACTCTTTGTGTAGAAACTGCCAGTGGATATTCGGAGCGCTAAGTGGGTAACAGTAAAAAAGGAATATCTTCAACTAAACACTACACAGAATCATTCTGTGAAACTTATTTCTGATATGTGCATTCAGCTAACAGAGTTAAACCATAGTTTTGATAGAGCAGTTCTGAACACTCTTTCTGTAGAAAATGCAACTGGACATTTTGAGCGCTAAGAGTTTAGTAGTGGAAAAAGGAATATATTCAAATATAAGCTACACAGAAGCATTCTGTGAAACTTCATTCTGATCTGAGCATTCAGCTAACAGAGTTAAAGCATACTTTTGATTGTGCAGATTTGAAACACTCTGTCTGTAGAAAAGGCAACTGGACATTCGGAGCGCTAAGTGGGTAATAATGGAAAAAGGAATATGTTCAAATATAAACTACACAGAAGCATTGTATGAAACTTCCTTCTCTTCTGTGCATTCAAGTAACAGAGTTGAGCCTTACTTTTGATTGAGCCGTTCTGAAACACTCTTTCTGTAGAAACTGCAATTGGACATTCTGAGCACTAAGAGGCCTATATTGGGAAAAATAATATCTTCAAATAAAAACTACACAGCAGCATTGTGTGAAACTTATTTCTGATATGTGCATTCAGCTAACAGAGCTAAACCATACTTTTGATTGCGCAGTTCTGAACACTCTTTCTGTAGAAAATGCAGGTGGACATTCGGAGCGCTAATACGGTAATAGTGGGAAAAGGAATATATGAAATTATAAACTACACAGAAGCATTCTGTGAAACTTCTTTCAGTTCTGTGCATTCAACTAACTGATTTGAACCTTACTTTTGATGGAGCCGTTGTGAAACACTCTTTCTGTAGAAACTGCAAACGGACATTCTGACCGCTAAAAGTCCTATATTGGGAAAAAGAATATCTACAAATAAAAACTACACAGAAGCATTCTGTGAAACTTCTTTCGGATCTGTGCATTCAACTAACAGAGTAAAACCATACTTTTGATTGAGCCGTTCTGAACACTCTTTCTGTAGAAAATGTAAGTGGACATTCAGAGCGCTAAGAGGGTAATAGTTGAAAAAGGAATATATTCAAATAAAAAGTACACAGAAGCATTCTGTGAAACTTCTTTCTGTTCTGTGCATTCAACTAACAGAGTTGAACCTTACATTTGATTGAGCCGTTCTGAAACACTCTTTCTGTAGAAACTGCAATTGGACTTTCTAAGCGCTAAGAGGCCTACATTGTTAAAAAGAATATCTTCAAATAAAAACTACACAGAAGCATTCTGTGAAACTTATTTCTGATCAGTGCATTCAGTTAACAGAGCTAAACCATACTTTTGATTGAGCAGTTATGAAACACTCGTTCTGTAGAAAATGCAAGTGGACATTCGGAGCGCTAAGATTGTAATAGAGGAAAAGGGAATATCTCCAAATAAAAACTACACAGAAGCATTCTCTGAGACTCCTTTCTGTTCTCTGCATTCAACTAACAGAGTTTAGCCTTACTTTTGAAGGAGCAGTTCTGAAACACTCTTTGTGTAGAAACTGCCAGTGGACATTCGGAGCGCTAAGTGGGTAATAGTCAAAAAAGGAATATCTTCAACTTAATACTACACAGAAGCATTCTGTGAAACTTCTTTCTGTTCTCTGCATTCAACAAAAAGAGGTGAACCTTATTTTTATTGAGCCGTTCTGAAACACTCTTTCTATAGAAACTGCTATTGGACATTCTGAGCGCTAAGAGGCCTATATTGGTAAAAAGAATATCTTCATATAAACACTACACAGAAGCATTCTGTGAAACTTCTTTCTGATCTCTGCATTCAACTAACAGAGTTAAACCATACTTTTGATTGAGCAGTTCTGAAACACTCTTTCTGTAGAAAATGCAACTGGACATTTGGAGCGGTAAGTGGGTAATAGTGGAAAAAGTAATATCTTCAAATATCAACTACACAGAATCATTCTGTGAAACTTCATTCTGATCTCTGCATTCAGCTAACAGTATTAAACCATACTTTTCATTGAGCAGTTCTGAACACTCTTTCTGTAGAAAATGCAACTAGACATTTGGAGCGATTAGAGGCTAGTAGTGGAAAAAGGAATATATTCAAATATAAACTACACGGAAGCATTCTGTGAAACTTCTTTCTGATCTGAGCATTCAGCTAACAGAGTTAAACCATACTTTTGACTGAGCAGTTTTGAAACACTCTGTCTGTAGAAAATGCAACTGGACATTCGGAGCGCTAAGTGGGTAATAGTGGAAAAAGGAATATGTTCAAATATAAACTACACAGAAGCATTGTATGAAACACCTTTCTGTTCTGTACATTCAACTAACAGAGTTTAAACTTACTTTTGATTGAGCCGTTCTGAAACACTCTTTCTGTAGAAACTGCAATTGGACATTCTGAGCCCTAAGAGGCCTATATTGGGAAAAATAATATATTCAAATAAAAACTGCACAGAGGCATTGTGTGAAGCTTATTTCTGATATGTGCATTCAGCTAACAGAGTTAAACCATACTTTTGATTGCGCAATTCTGAACACTCTTTCTGTAGAAAATGCAAGTTGACATTCGGAGCGCTAAGAGGGTAATAATGGAAAAAGCAATATACTCAAATATAAACTTCACAGAAGCATTCTGTGAAACTTCTTTCTGTTCTCTGCATTCAACTAACTGAGTTGAACCTTGCTTTTGATTGAGCCGTTCTGGAACACTCTTTCTGTAGAAAATGCAATTGGACATTCTGAGCGCTAAGAGGCCTATATTGGGAAAAATAATATCTACAAATAAAAACGACACAGAAGCATTCTGTGAAACTTCTTTCTGTTCTGTGCATTCAACTAAAAGTGTTGAACCTTAGTTTCGATTGAGCCGTTCTGAAACACTCTTTCTGTAGAAAATGCAAGTGGACATTTGGAGCGCTAAGTTAGTAATAGTGGAAAAAGGAATATCTCCAAATAAAAACTACACAGAAGCATTCTCTGAAACTCCTTTCTGTTCTCTGCATTCAACTAACAGAGCTGAGCCTTACTTTTGGAGGAGCAGTTCTGAAACACTCTTTGTGTAGAAACTGCCAGTGGAAATTCAGAGCGCTAAGAGGGTAATAGTCGAAAAAGGAATATCTTCAACTAAATACTACACAGAAGCATTCTGTGAAACTTCTTTCTGTTCTGTGCATTCAACTAAAAGAGTTGAACCTCAGTTTTGATTGAGCCGTACTGAAACACTCTTTTTGTAGAAAATGAAAGTGGAGATTCGGAGCGCTAAGAGGGTAATAGTGGAAAAAGGATTATCTTCAAATATAAACTACACAGAATCATTCTGTGAAACTTCTTTCTGATATGTGCATTCAGCTAACAGAGTTAAACCATACTTTTGATAGTGCAGTTCTGAACACTCTTTCTGTAGAAAATGCAACTGGACATTCGGAGCGCTAAGAGGGTAGTATTGGAAAAAGGAATATATTCAAGTATTAGCTACACAGAAGCATTCTGTGAAACTTCTTTCTGATCTGAGCATTCAGCTAACAGAGTTAAACCATACTTTTGATTGAGGAGATTTGAAACACTCTGACTGTAGAAAATGCAACTGGACATTCGGAGCGCTAAGTGGGTAATAATGGAAAAAGCAATATGTTCAAATATAAACAACACAGAAGCATTGTATGAAACTTCTTTCTGTTCTGTGCATTCAACTAACAGAGTTGAACCTTACTTTTGATTGAGCCGTTCTGAAACACTCTTTCTGTAGAAACTGCAATTGGACATTCTCAGCTCTAAGAGGCCTATATTGGGAATAATAATATCCTCAAATAAAAACTACACAGCAGCATTGTGTGAAACTTATTTCTGATATGTGCATTCAGCTAACAGAGTTAAACCATACTTTTGATTGCGCATTTCTGAACACTCTTTCTGTAGAAAATGCAAGTGGACATTCGGAGCGCTAATACGGTAATAGTGGAAAAAGGAATATATTCGATTATAAACTACACAGAAGCATTCTGTGAAACTTCTTTCTGTTCTGTGCATTCAACTAACTGAGTTGAACCTTACTTTTAATGGAGCCGTTGTGAAACACTCTTTCTGTAGAAACTGCAATTGGACATTCTGACCGCTAAAAGGCCTATATTGGGAAAAAGAATATCTACAAATAAAAACTACACAGAAGCATTCTGTGAAACTTCTTTCGGATCTGTGCATTCAACTAACAGAGTAAAACCATACTTTTGATTGAGCCGTTCTGAACACTCTTTCTGTAGAAAATGCAAGTGGACATTCGGAGCGCTAAGAGCGTAATAGTTGAAAAAGGAATATATTCAAATATAAACTACACAGAAGCATTCTGTGAAACTTCTTTCTGTTCTGTGCATTCAACTAACAGAGTTGAACCTTAGTTTTGATTGAGCCGTTCTGAAACACTCTTTCTTAGAAACTGCAATTGGACTTTCTAAGCGCTAAGAGGCCTACATTGTTAAAAAGAATATCTTCAAATAAAAACTACACAGAAGCATTCTGTGAAACATATTTCTGATATGTGCATTCAGTTAACAGAGCTAAACCATACTTTTGATTGAGCAGTTATGAAACACTCTTTGTGTAGAAAATATAAGTGGACCTTCGGAGCGCTAAGATTGTAATAGGGGAAAAAGGATTATCTCCAAATAAAAACCACACAGAAGCATTCTCTGAAACTCCTTTCTGTTCTCTGAATTCAACTAATAGAGTTGAGCCTTACTTTTGAAGGAACAGTTCTGAAACACTCTTTGTGTAGAAACTGCCAGTGGACATTCGGAGCGCTAAGTGGGTAATAGTCAATAATGGAATATCTTCAACTAAATACTACACAGAAGCATTCTGTGAAACTACTTTCTGTTCTGTGCATTCAACTAAAAGAGGTGAACCTTACTTTTCATTGAGCCGTTCTGAAACACTCTTTCTATAGAAACTGCAATTGGACATTCTGAGCACTAAGAGGCCTATATTGGTAAAAAGAATATTTTCATATAAACACTACACAGAAGAATTCTGTGAAACTTCTTTCTGATCTGTGCACTCAGCTAACAGAGTTAAACCATACTTTGGATTGAGCAGTTCTGAAACACTCTTTCTGTAGAAAATGCTACTGGACATTTGGAGCGCTAAGTGGGTAATAGCGGAAAAAGGAATATCTTCAAATATAAACTACACAGAATCATTCTGTGAAACTTCTTTCTGATCTGTGCATTCAGCTAACAGAGTTAAAGCATACTTTTGATTGAGCAGTTCTGAACACTCTTTCTGTAGAAAATGCAACTGGACATTTGGAGCGCTAAGAGGGTAGTAGTGGAAAAAGTAATATATTCAAATATAAACTACACAGAAGCATTGTATGAAACTACTTTCTCTTCTGTGCATTTAACTAACAGAGTTGAACCTTATTTTTGATTGAGCCGTTCTGAAACACTCTTTCTTTAGAAAATGCAAGTGGATATTCCCAGTGCTAAGACGGTAATACTGGAAAAGGAATATATTCAAATATAAACTACACAGAAGCATTCTGTGAAACTTCTTTCTGTTCTGTGCATTCAACTAACTGAGTTGAACCTTACTTTTGATGGAGCCGTTCTGAAAAGCTCTTTCTGTAGAAACTGCAATTGGACATTCTGAGCGCTAAGAGGCCTATATTTTGAAAAAGAATATCTTCAAATAAAAACTACACAGAAGCATTCTGTGAAACTTATTTCGGATATGGGCATTCAACTAATAGAGTAAAACCATACTTTTGATTGAGCCGTTCTGAACACTCTTTCTGTAGAAAATGCAAGTCCACATTGGGAGCTCTAAGAGGGTAATACTGGAAATAGTAATATCTTCAAATATAAACTACACAGAATCATTCTGTGAAACTTCTTTCTGATCTGTGCATTCAGCTAACAGAATTAAACCATACTTTTCATTGAGCAGTTCTGAACACTCTTTCTGTAGAAAATGCAACTGGACATTTGGAGCGCTAAGAGGGTAGTAGTGGAAAAAGGAATATATTCAAATATAAACTACACAGAAGCATTCTGTGAAACTTCTTTCTGATATGTGCATTCAGCTAACAGAGTTAAACCATACTTTTGATAGAGCAGTTCTGAACACTCTTTCTGTAGAAAATGCAACTGGACATTTGGAGCGCTAAGAGGGTAGTAGTGGAAAAAGGAACATATTCAAATATAAGCTACACAGAAACATTCTGTGAAACTTCTTTCTGATCTGAGCATTCAGCTAACAGAGTTTAACCATACTTTTGACTGAGAAGTTTTGAAACACTCTGTCTGTAGAAAATGCAACTGGACATTCGGAGCGCTAATTGGGTAATAGTGGAAAAAGGAATATGTTCAAATATAAACTACACAGAAGCATTGTATGAAACATCTTTCTGTTCTGTACATTCAACTAACAGAGTTGAACCTTACTTTTGATTTAGCCGTTCTGAAACACTCTTTCTATAGAAACTGCAATTGGACATTCTGAGCCCTCAGAGGCCCATATTGGGAAAAATGATATATTCAAATAAAAACTACACAGAAGCATTGCGTGAAACTTTTTTCTGATATGTGCATTCAGCTAACAGAGTTAAACCATACTTTTGATTGCGCAGTTCTGAACACTCTTTCTGTAGAAAATGCAAGTTGACATTCGGAGCGCTAAGAGGGTAATAGTGGAAAAAGCAATAAACTCAAATATAAACTACACAGAAGCATTCTGTGAAACTACTTTCTGTTCTCTGCATTCAACTAACTGAGTTGAACCTTGCTTTTGATTGAGCCGTTCTGGAACACTCTTTCTGTAGAAAATGCAATTGGACATTCTGAGCGCTAAGAGGCCTATATTGGGAAAAAGAATATCTACAAATAAAAACTACACAGAAGCATTCTGTGAAACTTCTTTCTGTTCTGTGCATTCAACTAAAAGTGTTGAACCTTAGTTTTGATTGAGCCGTTCTGAAACTCTCTTTCTGTAGAAAATGCAAGTGGACATTCGGAGCGCTAAGATAGTAATAGTGGAAAAAGGAATATCTCCAAATAAAAACTACACAGAAGCATTCTCTGAAACTCCTTTCTGTTCTCTGCATTCAACTAACAGAGCTGAGCCTTACTTTTGATGGAGCCGTTCTGAAACACTCTTTCTGTAGAAACTGCCAGTGGAAATTCAGAGCGCTAAGAGGGTGATAGTCGAAAAAGGAATATCTTCTACTAAATACTACACAGAAGCATTCTGTGAAACTCCTTTCTGTTCTGTGCATTCAACTAAAAGAGTTGAACCTTAGTTTTGATTGAGCCGTTCTGAAACACTCTTTCTGTAGAAAATGAAAGTAGAGATTCGGAGCGCTAAGAGGGTAATAGTGGAAAAATTAATATCTTCAAATATAAACTACACAGAATCATTCTGTGAAACTTCTTTCTGATCTGTGCATTCAGCTAACAGAATTAAACCATACTTTTCATTGAGCAGTTCTGAACACACTTTCTGTAGAAAATACAACTGGACATTTGGAGCGCTAACAGGGTAGTAGTGGAAAAAGGAATATATTCAAATATAAGCTACACAGAAGCATTCTGTGAAACTTCTTTCTGATCTTAGAATTCAGCTAACAGAGTTAAACCATACTTTTGATTGAGGAGATTTGAAACACTCTGTCTGTAGAAAATGCAACTGGACATTCGGAGCGCTAAGTGGGTAATAATGGAAAAAGGAATATGTTCAAATATAAACTACACAGAAGCATTGTATGAAACTTCTTTCTGTTCTGTGCATTCAAGTAACAGAGTTGAACCTTACTTTTGATTGGCCGTTCTGAAACACTCGTTCTGTAGAAACTGCAATTGGGCATTCTGAGCTCTAAGAGACCTATATTGGGAAAAATAATATCTTCAAATAACAACTACATAGCAGCATTGTGTGAAACTTATTTCTGATATGTGCATTCAGCTAACAGAGTTAAACGATACTTTTGATTGCGCAGTTCTGAACACTCTTTCTGTAGAAAATGCAAGTGGACATTCAGAGCGCTAATACGGTAATAGTGGAAAAAGGATTATATTCAATTATAAACTACACAGAAGCATTCTGTGAGACTTCTTTCTGTTCTGTGCATTCAACTAAAAGAGTTGAACCTTAGTTTTGATTGAGCCGTTCTGAAACACTCTTTCTGTAGAAAATGAAACTGGAGATTCGGAGCGCTAAGAGGGTAATAGTGGAAAAAGGATTATCTTCAAATATAAACTACACAGAATCATTCTGTGAAACTTCTTTCTGATATGTGCATTCAGCTAACAGAGTTAAACCATACTTTTGATAGAGCAGTTCTGAACACTCTTTCTGTAGAAAGTGCAACTGGACATTTGGAGCGCTAAGAAGGTAGTAGTGGAAAAAGGAATATATTCAAATATAAGCTACACAGAAGCATTCTGTGAAACTTCTTTCTGATCTGAGCATTCAGCTAACAGAGTTAAACCATACTTTTGATTGAGCAGTTTTGAAACACTCTGTCTGTAGAAAATGCAACTGGACATTCATAGCGCTAAGTGGGTAATAGTGGAAAAAAGAATATGTTCAAATATAAACTACACAGAAGCATTGTATGAAACTTCTTTCTGTTCTGTGCATTCAACTAACAGAGTTGAACCTTACTTTTGATGGAGCCGTTGTGAAACACTCTTTCTGTAGAAACTGCAATTGGACATTCTGACCGCTAAAAGCCCTATATTGGGAAAAAGAATATCTACAAATAAAAACTACACAGAAGCATTCTGTGAAATTTCTTTCGGATCTGTGCATTCAACTAACAGAGTAAAACCATACTTTTGATTGAGCCGTTCTGAACACTCTTTCTGTAGAAAATGCAAGTGGACATTCGGAGCGCTAAGAGGGTAATAGTTGAAAAAGGAATATATTCAAACATAAACTACACAGAAGCATTCTGTGAAACTTCTTTCTGTTCTGTGCATTCAACTAACAGAGTTGAACCTTACTTTTGATTGAGCCGTTCTGAAACACTCTTTCTTAGAAACTGCAATTGGACTTTCTAAGCGCTAAGAGGCCTACATTGTTAAAAAGAATATCTTCAAATAAAAACTACACAGAAGCATTCTGTGAAACATATTTCTGATATGTGCATTCAGTTAACAGAGCTAAACCATACTTTTGATTGAGCAGTTATGAAACACTCTTTGTGTAGAAAATATAAGTGGACCTTCGGAGCGCTAAGATTGTAATAGGGGAAAAAGGATTATCTCCAAATAAAAACCACACAGAAGCATTCTCTGAAACTCCTTTCTGTTCTCTGAATTCAACTAATAGAGTTGAGCCTTACTTTTGAAGGAACAGTTCTGAAACACTCTTTGTGTAGAAACTGCCAGTGGACATTCGGAGCGCTAAGTGGGTAATAGTCAATAATGGAATATCTTCAACTAAATACTACACAGAAGCATTCTGTGAAACTACTTTCTGTTCTGTGCATTCAACTAAAAGAGGTGAACCTTACTTTTCATTGAGCCGTTCTGAAACACTCTTTCTATAGAAACTGCAATTGGACATTCTGAGCACTAAGAGGCCTATATT
Source organism: Symphalangus syndactylus (assembly GCF_028878055.3). Taxonomy (NCBI): domain Eukaryota; kingdom Metazoa; phylum Chordata; class Mammalia; order Primates; family Hylobatidae; genus Symphalangus; species Symphalangus syndactylus. The sequence goes on along the minus strand of NC_072445.2, from coordinate 71,346,494 downwards.
GGTAAAAAGAATATTTTCATATAAACACTACACAGAAGAATTCTGTGAAACTTCTTTCTGGTCTGTGCACTCAGCTAACAGAGTTAAACCATACTTTGGATTGAGCAGTTCTGAAACACTCTTTCTGTAGAAAATGCTACTGGACATTTGGAGCGCTAAGTGGGTAATAGCGGAAAAAGGAATATCTTCAAATATAAACTACACAGAATCATTCTGTGAAACTTCTTTCTGATCTGTGCATTCAGCTAACAGAGTTAAAGCATACTTTTGATTGAGCAGTTCTGAACACTCTTTCTGTAGAAAATGCAACTGGACATTTGGAGCGCTAAGAGGGTAGTAGTGGAAAAAGTAATATATTCAAATATAAACTACACAGAAGCATTGTATGAAACTACTTTCTCTTCTGTGCATTTAACTAACAGAGTTGAACCTTATTTTTGATTGAGCCGTTCTGAAACACTCTTTCTTTAGAAAATGCAAGTGGATATTCCCAGTGCTAAGACGGTAATACTGGAAAAGGAATATATTCAAATATAAACTACACAGAAGCATTCTGTGAAACTTCTTTCTGTTCTGTGCATTCAACTAACTGAGTTGAACCTTACTTTTGATGGAGCCGTTCTGAAAAGCTCTTTCTGTAGAAACTGCAATTGGACATTCTGAGCGCTAAGAGGCCTATATTTTGAAAAAGAATATCTTCAAATAAAAACTACACAGAAGCATTCTGTGAAACTTATTTCGGATATGGGCATTCAACTAATAGAGTAAAACCATACTTTTGATTGAGCCGTTCTGAACACTCTTTCTGTAGAAAATGCAAGTCCACATTGCAGCTCTAAGAGGGTAATACTGGAAATAGTAATATCTTCAAATATAAACTACACAGAATCATTCTGTGAAACTTCTTTCTGATCTGTGCATTCAGCTAACAGAATTAAACCATACTTTTCATTGAGCAGTTCTGAACACTCTTTCTGTAGAAAATGCAACTGGACATTTGGAGCGCTAAGAGGGTAGTAGTGGAAAAAGGAATATATTCAAATATAAACTACACAGAAGCATTCTGTGAAACTTCTTTCTGATATGTGCATTCAGCTAACAGAGTTAAACCATACTTTTGATAGAGCAGTTCTGAACACTCTTTCTGTAGAAAATGCAACTGGACATTTGGAGCGCTAAGAGGGTAGTAGTGGAAAAAGGAACATATTCAAATATAAGCTACACAGAAACATTCTGTGAAACTTCATTCTGATCTGAGCATTCAGCTAACAGAGTTTAACCATACTTTTGACTGAGAAGTTTTGAAACACTCTGTCTGTAGAAAATGCAACTGGACATTCGGAGCGCTAATTGGGTAATAGTGGAAAAAGGAATATGTTCAAATATAAACTACACAGAAGCATTGTATGAAACATCTTTCTGTTCTGTACATTCAACTAACAGAGTTGAACCTTACTTTTGATTTAGCCGTTCTGAAACACTCTTTCTATAGAAACTGCAATTGGACATTCTGAGCCCTCAGAGGCCCATATTGGGAAAAATGATATATTCAAATAAAAACTACACAGAAGCATTGCGTGAAACTTTTTTCTGATATGTGCATTCAGCTAACAGAGTTAAACCATACTTTTGATTGCGCAGTTCTGAACACTCTTTCTGTAGAAAATGCAAGTTGACATTCGGAGCGCTAAGAGGGTAATAGTGGAAAAAGCAATAAACTCAAATATAAACTACACAGAAGCATTCTGTGAAACTACTTTCTGTTCTCTGCATTCAACTAACTGAGTTGAACCTTGCTTTTGATTGAGCCGTTCTGGAACACTCTTTCTGTAGAAAATGCAATTGGACATTCTGAGCGCTAAGAGGCCTATATTGGGAAAAAGAATATCTACAAATAAAAACTACACAGAAGCATTCTGTGAAACTTCTTTCTGATCTGTGCATTCAGCTAACAGAATTAAACCATACTTTTCATTGAGCAGTTCTGAACACTCTTTCTGTAGAAAATGCAACTGGACATTTGGAGCGCTAAGAGGGTAGTAGTGGAAAAAGGAATATATTCAAATATAAACTACACAGAAGCATTCTGTGAAACTTCTTTCTGATATGTGCATTCAGCTAACAGAGTTAAACCATACTTTTGATAGAGCAGTTCTGAACACTCTTTCTGTAGAAAATGCAACTGGACATTTGGAGCGCTAAGAGGGTAGTAGTGGAAAAAGGAACATATTCAAATATAAGCTACACAGAAACATTCTGTGAAACTTCTTTCTGATCTGAGCATTCAGCTAACAGAGTTTAACCATACTTTTGACTGAGAAGTTTTGAAACACTCTGTCTGTAGAAAATGCAACTGGACATTCGGAGCGCTAATTGGGTAATAGTGGAAAAAGGAATATGTTCAAATATAAACTACACAGAAGCATTGTATGAAACATCTTTCTGTTCTGTACATTCAACTAACAGAGTTGAACCTTACTTTTGATTTAGCCGTTCTGAAACACTCTTTCTATAGAAACTGCAATTGGACATTCTGAGCCCTCAGAGGCCCATATTGGGAAAAATGATATATTCAAATAAAAACTACACAGAAGCATTGCGTGAAACTTTTTTCTGATATGTGCATTCAGCTAACAGAGTTAAACCATACTTTTGATTGCGCAGTTCTGAACACTCTTTCTGTAGAAAATGCAAGTTGACATTCGGAGCGCTAAGAGGGTAATAGTGGAAAAAGCAATAAACTCAAATATAAACTACACAGAAGCATTCTGTGAAACTACTTTCTGTTCTCTGCATTCAACTAACTGAGTTGAACCTTGCTTTTGATTGAGCCGTTCTGGAACACTCTTTCTGTAGAAAATGCAATTGGACATTCTGAGCGCTAAGAGGCCTATATTGGGAAAAAGAATATCTACAAATAAAAACTACACAGAAGCATTCTGTGAAACTTCTTTCTGTTCTGTGCATTCAACTAAAAGTGTTGAACCTTAGTTTTGATTGAGCCGTTCTGAAACTCTCTTTCTGTAGAAAATGCAAGTGGACATTCGGAGCGCTAAGATAGTAATAGTGGAAAAAGGAATATCTCCAAATAAAAACTACACAGAAGCATTCTCTGAAACTCCTTTCTGTTCTCTGCATTCAACTAACAGAGCTGAGCCTTACTTTTGATGGAGCCGTTCTGAAACACTCTTTCTGTAGAAACTGCCAGTGGAAATTCAGAGCGCTAAGAGGGTGATAGTCGAAAAAGGAATATCTTCTACTAAATACTACACAGAAGCATTCTGTGAAACTCCTTTCTGTTCTGTGCATTCAACTAAAAGAGTTGAACCTTAGTTTTGATTGAGCCGTTCTGAAACACTCTTTCTGTAGAAAATGAAAGTAGAGATTCGGAGCGCTAAGAGGGTAATAGTGGAAAAATTAATATCTTCAAATATAAACTACACAGAATCATTCTGTGAAACTTCTTTCTGATCTGTGCATTCAGCTAACAGAATTAAACCATACTTTTCATTGAGCAGTTCTGAACACACTTTCTGTAGAAAATACAACTGGACATTTGGAGCGCTAACAGGGTAGTAGTGGAAAAAGGAATATATTCAAATATAAGCTACACAGAAGCATTCTGTGAAACTTCTTTCTGATCTTAGAATTCAGCTAACAGAGTTAAACCATACTTTTGATTGAGGAGATTTGAAACACTCTGTCTGTAGAAAATGCAACTGGACATTCGGAGCGCTAAGTGGGTAATAATGGAAAAAGGAATATGTTCAAATATAAACTACACAGAAGCATTGTATGAAACTTCTTTCTGTTCTGTGCATTCAAGTAACAGAGTTGAACCTTACTTTTGATTGGCCGTTCTGAAACACTCGTTCTGTAGAAACTGCAATTGGGCATTCTGAGCTCTAAGAGACCTATATTGGGAAAAATAATATCTTCAAATAACAACTACATAGCAGCATTGTGTGAAACTTATTTCTGATATGTGCATTCAGCTAACAGAGTTAAACGATACTTTTGATTGCGCAGTTCTGAACACTCTTTCTGTAGAAAATGCAAGTGGACATTCAGAGCGCTAATACGGTAATAGTGGAAAAAGGATTATATTCAATTATAAACTACACAGAAGCATTCTGTGAGACTTCTTTCTGTTCTGTGCATTCAACTAAAAGAGTTGAACCTTAGTTTTGATTGAGCCGTTCTGAAACACTCTTTCTGTAGAAAATGAAACTGGAGATTCGGAGCGCTAAGAGGGTAATAGTGGAAAAAGGATTATCTTCAAATATAAACTACACAGAATCATTCTGTGAAACTTCTTTCTGATATGTGCATTCAGCTAACAGAGTTAAACCATACTTTTGATAGAGCAGTTCTGAACACTCTTTCTGTAGAAAGTGCAACTGGACATTTGGAGCGCTAAGAAGGTAGTAGTGGAAAAAGGAATATATTCAAATATAAGCTACACAGAAGCATTCTGTGAAACTTCTTTCTGATCTGAGCATTCAGCTAACAGAGTTAAACCATACTTTTGATTGAGCAGTTTTGAAACACTCTGTCTGTAGAAAATGCAACTGGACATTCATAGCGCTAAGTGGGTAATAGTGGAAAAAAGAATATGTTCAAATATAAACTACACAGAAGCATTGTATGAAACTTCTTTCTGTTCTGTGCATTCAACTAACAGAGTTGAACCTTACTTTTGATGGAGCCGTTGTGAAACACTCTTTCTGTAGAAACTGCAATTGGACATTCTGACCGCTAAAAGCCCTATATTGGGAAAAAGAATATCTACAAATAAAAACTACACAGAAGCATTCTGTGAAATTTCTTTCGGATCTGTGCATTCAACTAACAGAGTAAAACCATACTTTTGATTGAGCCGTTCTGAACACTCTTTCTGTAGAAAATGCAAGTGGACATTCGGAGCGCTAAGAGGGTAATAGTTGAAAAAGGAATATATTCAAACATAAACTACACAGAAGCATTCTGTGAAACTTCTTTCTGTTCTGTGCATTCAACTAACAGAGTTGAACCTTACTTTTGATTGAGCCGTTCTGAAACACTCTTTCTGTAGAAACAGCAATTGGACTTTCTAAGCGCTAAGAGGCCTATATTGTTAAAAAGAATATCTTCAAATAAAAACTACACAGAAGCATTCTGTGAAACTTATTTCTGATCTGTGCATTCAGTTAACAGAGCTAAACCATACTTTTGATTGAGCAGTTATGAAACACTCGTTCTGTAGAAAATGCAAGTGGACCTTCGGAGCGCTAAGATTGTAATAGAGGATAAAGGAATATCTCCAAATAAAAACCACACAGAAGCGTTCTCTGAAACTCCTTTCTGTTCTCTGAATTCAACTAACAGAGTTTAGCCTTACTTTTGAAGGAACAGTTCTGAAACACTCTTTTTGTAGAAACTGCCATTGGACATTCGGAGCGCTAAGTGGGTAATAGTCAATAAAGGAATATCTTCAACTAAGTACTACACAGAAGCATTCTGTGAAAATTCTTTCTGTTCTGTGCATTCAACTAAAGGAGGTGAACCTTACTTTTCATTGAGCCGTTCTGAAACACTCTTTCTATAGAAACTGCAATTGGACATTCTGAGCGCTAAGAGGCCTATATTGATAAAAAGAATATTTTCATATAAACACTACACAGAAGCATTCTGTGAAACTTCTTTCTGATCTGTGCATTCAGCTAACAGAGTTAAACCATACTTTTGATTGAGCAGTTCTGAAACACTCTTTCTGTTGAAAATGCTACTGGACATTTGGAGCGCTAAGTGGGTAATAGTGAAAAAAGGAATATCTTCAAATATAAACTACACAGAATCATTCTGTGAAACTTCTTTCTGATCTGTGCATTCAGCTAACAGAGTTAAAGCATAGTTTTGATTGAGCAGTTCTGAACACTCTTTCTGTAGAAAATGCAACTGGACATTTGGAGCGCTAAGAGGGTAGTAGTGGAAAAAGTAATATATTCAAATATAAACTACACAGAAGCATTGTATGAAACTCCTTTCTCTTCTGTGCATTTAACTAACAGAGTTGAACCTTATTTTTGATTGAGCCGTTCTGAAACACTCTTTCTTTAGAAAATTCAAGTGGATATTCGCAGCGCTAAGACGGTAATACTGGAAAAGGAATATATTCAAATATAAACTACACAGAAGCATTCTGTGAAACTTCTTTCTGTTCTGTGCATTCAACTAACTGAGTTGAACCTTACTTTTGATGGAGCCGTTCTGAAAAGCTCTTTCTGTAGAAACTGCAATTGGACATTCTGAGCGCTAAGAGGCCTATATTTTGAAAAAGAATATCTTCAAATAAAAACTACACAGAAGCATTCTGTGAAACTTATTTCTGATATGGGCATTCAACTAATAGAGTAATACCACACTTTTGATTGAGCCGTTCTGAACACTCTTTCTGTAGAAAATGCAAGTGGACATTCTGAGCGCTAAGAGGGTAATACTAGAAAAAGTAATATCTTCAAATATAAACTACACAGAATCATTCTGTGAAACTTCTTTCTGATCTGTGCATTCAGCTAACAGAATTAAACCATACTTTTCATTGAGCAGTTCTGAACACTCTTTCTGTAGAAAATGCAACTAGACATTTGGAGCGCTAAGAGGGTAGTAGTGGAAAAAGGAATATATTCAAATATAAACTACACGGAAGCATTCTGTGAAACTTCTTTCTGATCTGAGCATTCAGCTAACAGAGTTAAACCATACTTTTGACTGAGCAGTTTTGAAACACTCTGTCTGTAGAAAATCCAACTGGACATTCGGAGCGCTAAGTGGGTTATAGTGGAAAAAGGAATATGTTCAAATATAAACTACACAGAAGCATTGTATGAAACATCTTTCTGTTCTGTACATTCAACTAACAGAGTTTAAACTTACTTTTGATTGAGCCGTTCTGAAACACTCTTTCTGTAGAAACTGCAATTGGGCATTCTGAGCCCTAAGAGGCCTATATTGGGAAAAATAATATATTCAAATAAAAACTGCACAGAGGCATTGTGTGAAACTTATTTCTGATATGTGCATTCAGCTAACAGAGTTAAACCATACTTTTGATTGCGCAGTTCTGAACACTCTTTCTGTAGAAAATGCAAGTTGACTTTCGGAGCGCTAAGAGGGTAATAGTGGAAAAAGCAATATACTCAAATATAAACTTCACAGAAGCATTCTGTGAAACTCCTTTCTGTTCTCTGCATTCAAATAACAGAGCTGAGCCTTACTTTTGAAGGAGCAGTTCTGAAACACTCTTTGTGTAGAAACTGCCAGTGTAAATTCAGAGCGCTAAGAGGGTAATAGTCGAAAAAGGAATATCTTCAACTAAATACTACACAGAAGCATTCTGTGAAACTTCTTTCTGTTCTGTGCATTCAACTAAAAGAGTTGAACCTTAGTTTTGATTGAGCCGTTCTGAAACACTCTTTCTGTAGAAAATGAAAGTGGAGATTCGGAGCGCTAAGAGGGTAATAGTGGAAAAAGGATTATCTTCAAATATAAACTACACAGAATCATTCTGTGAAACTTCTTTCTGATATGTGCATTCAGCTAACAGAGTTAAACCATAGTTTTGATTGTGCAGTTCTGAACACTCTTTCTGTAGAAAATGCAACTGGACATTTGGAGCGCTAAGAGGGTAGAAGTGGAAAAAGTAATATATTCAAATATAAGCTACACAGAAACATTCTGTGAAACTTCTTTCTGATCTGAGCATTCCGCTAACAGAGTTAAACCATACTTTTGATTGAGGAGATTTGAAACACTCTGACTGTAGAAAATGCAACTGGACATTCGGAGCGCTAAGTGGGTAATAATGGAAAAAGGAATATGTTCAAATATAAACAACACAGAAGCATTGTATGAAACTTCCTTGTGTTCTGTGCATTCAACTAACAGAGTTGAACCTTACTTTTGATTGAGCCGTTCTGAAACACTCTTTCTGTAGAATCTGCAATTAGACATTCTCAGCTCTAAGAGGCCTCTATTGGGAATAATAATATCTTCAAATAAAAACTACACAGCAGCATTGTGTGAAACTTATTTCTGATATGTGCATTCAGCTAACAGAGTTAAACCATACTTTTGATTGCACAGTTCTGAACACTCTTTCTGTAGAAAATGCAAGTGGACATTCGGAGCGTTAAGAGGATAATAGTTGAAAAAGGAATACATTCAAATATAAACTACACAGAAGCATTCTGTGAAACTTCTTTCTGTTCTGTGCATTCAACTAACAGAGTTGAACCTTACTTTTGATTGAGACGTTCTGAAACACTCTTTCTGTAGAAACTGCAATTGGACTTTCTAAGCGCTAAGAGGCCTACATTGTTAAAAAGAATATCTTCAAATAAAAACTACACAGAAGAATTCTGTGAAACATATTTCTGATATGTGCATTCAGTTAACAGAGCTAAACCATACTTTTGATTGAGCAGTTATGAAACACTCTTTCTGTAGGAAATGCAAGTGGACTTTCGGAGCGCTAAGATAGTAATAGTGGAAAAAGGAATATCTCCAAATAAAAACTACACAGAAGCATTCTCTGAAACTCCTTTCTGTTCTCTGAATTCAACTAACAGAGTTGAGCCTTTCTTTTGAAGGAACAGTTCTGAAACACTCTTTGTGTAGAAACTGCCAGTGGACATTCGGAGCGCTAAGTGGGTAATAGTCAATAAAGGAATATCTTCAACTAAATACTACACAGAAGCATTCTGTGAAACTCCTTTCTGTTCTGTGCATTCAATTAACTGAGTTGAACCTTACTTTTGATGGAGCCGTTGTGAAACACTCTTTCTGTAGAAACTGCAATTGGACATTCTGAGCGCTAAGAGGCCTATATTGGTAAAAAGAATATTTTCATATAAACACTACACAGAAGCATTCTGTGAAACTTCTTTCTCTTCTGTGCATTCAACTAAAAGTGTTGAACCTTAGTTTTGATTGAGCCGTTCTGAAACACTCTTTCTGTAGAAAATGCAAGTGGACTTTCGGAGCGCTAAGATAGTAATAGTGGAAAAAGGAATATCTCCAAATAAAAACTACACAGAAGCATTCTCTGAAACTCCTTTCTGTTCTCTGCATTCAACTAACAGAGCTGAGCCTTACTTTTGAAGGAGCAGTTCTGAAACACTCTTTGTGTAGAAACTGCCAGTGGAAATTCAGAGCGCTAAGAGGGTAATATTCGAAAAAGGAATATCTTCAACTAAATACTACACAGAACCATTCTGTGAAACTTCTTTCTGTTCTGTGCATTCAACTAAAAGAGTTGAACCTTAGTTTTGATTGAGCCGTTCCTAAACACTCTTTCTGTAGAAAATGAAAGTGGAGATTCGGAGCGCTAAGAGGGTAATAGTGGAAAAAATATTATGTTCAAATATAAACTACACAGAATCATTCTGTGAGACTTCTTTCTGATATATGCATTCAGCTAACAGAGTTCAACCATAGTTTTGATAGAGCAGTTCTGAACACACTTTCTGTAGATAATGCAACTGGACATTTGGAGCGCTAAGAGGGTAGTAGTGGAAAAAGGAATATATTCAAATGTAAGCTACACAGAAGCATTCTGTGAAACTTCTTTCTCATCTGAGCATTCAGCTAACAGAGTTAAACCATACTTTTGATTGAGGAGATTTGAATCACTCTGTCTGTACAAAATGCAACTGGACATTCGGAGCGCTAAGTGGGTAATAATGGAAAAAGTAATATGTTCAAATATAAACTTCACAGAAGCATTGTATGAAACTTCTTTCTGTTCTGTGCATTCAACTAACAGAGTTGAACCTTACTTTTGATTGAGTCGTTCTGAAACACTCTTTCTGTAGAAACTGCAATTGGACATTCTGAGCGATAAGAGGCCTATATTGGGAAAAATAATATCTTCAAATAAAAACTACACAGCAGCATTTTGTGAAAGTTATTTCTGATATGTGCATTCAGCTAACAGAACTAAACCATACTTTTGATTGCGCAGTTCTGAACACTCTTTCTGTAGAAAATGCAAGTGGACATTCGGAGCGCTAATAGGGTAACAGTGGAAAAAGTAATATATTCAATTATAAACTACACAGAAGCATTCTGTGAAACTTCTTTCAGTTCTGTGCATTCAACTAACTGAGTTGAACCTTACTTTTGATGGAGCCGTTGTGAAACACTCTTTCTGTAGAAATTGCAATTGGACATTCTGACCGCTAAAAGGCCTATATTGGGAAAAAGAATATCTACAAATAAAAACTACACAGAAGCATTCTGTGAAACTTCTTTCGGATCTGTGCATTGAACTAACAGAGTAATACCATACTTTTGATTGAGCCGTTCTGAACACTCTTTCTGTAGAAAATGTAAGTGGACATTAAGAGCGCTAAGAGGTTAATAGTTGAAAAAGGAATATATTCAAATATAAACTACACAGAAGCATTGTGTGAAACTTCTTTCTGTTCTGTGCATTCAACTAACAGAGTTGAAACTTACTTTTTATTGAGCCGTTCTGAAACACTCTTTCTGTAGAAACTGCAATTGGACTTTCTAAGCGCTAAGAGGCCTACATTGTTAAAAAGAATATCTTCAAATAAAAACTACACAGAAGCATTCTGTGAAACTTATTTCTGATCAGTGCATTCAGTTAACAGAGCTAAAACATACTTTTCATTGAGCAGTTATGAAACACTAGTTCTGTAGAAAATGCAAGTGCACATTCTGAGCGCTAAGATTGTAATAGAGGAAAAAGTAATATCTCCAAATAAAAACTACACAGAAGCATTCTCTGAAACTCCTTTCTGTTCTCTGCATTCAACTAACAGAGTTTAGCCTTACTTTTGAAGGAGCAGTTCTGAAACACTCTTTGTGTACAAACTGCCAGTGCACATTCGGAGCGCTAAGTGGGTAATAGTCAAAAAAGGAATATCTTCAACTAAATACTACACAGAAGCATTCTGTGAAACTTCTTTCTGTTGTGTGCATTCAACTAAAAGAGGTGAACCTTCTTTTGATTGAGCCGTTCTGAAACACTCTTTCTATAGAAACTGCAATTGGACATTCTGAGCGCTAAGAGGCCTATATTGTTAAAAAGAATATCTTCATATAAACACTACACAGAAGCATTCTGTGAAACTTCTTTCTGATCAGTGCATTCAGTTAACAGAGCTAAACCATACTTTTGATTGAGCAGTTATGAAACACTCGTTCAGTAGAAAATGCAAGTGGACATTTGAAGCGCTAAGATTGTAATAGAGGAAAAGGGAATATCTCCAAATAAAAACTACACAGAAGCATTCTCTGAGACTCCTTTCTGTTCTCTGCATTCAACTAACAGAGTTTAGCCTTACTTTTGAAGGAGCAGTTCTGAAACACTCTTTGTGTAGAAACTGCCAGTGGATATTCGGAGCGCTAAGTGGGTAACAGTAAAAAAGGAATATCTTCAACTAAACACTACACAGAATCATTCTGTGAAACTTATTTCTGATATGTGCATTCAGCTAACAGAGTTAAACCATAGTTTTGATAGAGCAGTTCTGAACACTCTTTCTGTAGAAAATGCAACTGGACATTTTGAGCGCTAAGAGTTTAGTAGTGGAAAAAGGAATATATTCAAATATAAGCTACACAGAAGCATTCTGTGAAACTTCATTCTGATCTGAGCATTCAGCTAACAGAGTTAAAGCATACTTTTGATTGTGCAGATTTGAAACACTCTGTCTGTAGAAAATGCAACTGGACATTCGGAGCGCTAAGTGGGTAATAATGGAAAAAGGAATATGTTCAAATATAAACTACACAGAAGCATTGTATGAAACTTCCTTCTCTTCTGTGCATTCAAGTAACAGAGTTGAGCCTTACTTTTGATTGAGCCGTTCTGAAACACTCTTTCTGTAGAAACTGCAATTGGACATTCTGAGCACTAAGAGGCCTATATTGGGAAAAATAATATCTTCAAATAAAAACTACACAGCAGCATTGTGTGAAACTTATTTCTGATATGTGCATTCAGCTAACAGAGCTAAACCATACTTTTGATTGCGCAGTTCTGAACACTCTTTCTGTAGAAAATGCAGGTGGACATTCGGAGCGCTAATACGGTAATAGTGGGAAAAGGAATATATGAAATTATAAACTACACAGAAGCATTCTGTGAAACTTCTTTCAGTTCTGTGCATTCAACTAACTGATTTGAACCTTACTTTTGATGGAGCCGTTGTGAAACACTCTTTCTGTAGAAACTGCAAACGGACATTCTGACCGCTAAAAGTCCTATATTGGGAAAAAGAATATCTACAAATAAAAACTACACAGAAGCATTCTGTGAAACTTCTTTCGGATCTGTGCATTCAACTAACAGAGTAAAACCATACTTTTGATTGAGCCGTTCTGAACACTCTTTCTGTAGAAAATGTAAGTGGACATTCAGAGCGCTAAGAGGGTAATAGTTGAAAAAGGAATATATTCAAATAAAAAGTACACAGAAGCATTCTGTGAAACTTCTTTCTGTTCTGTGCATTCAACTAACAGAGTTGAACCTTACATTTGATTGAGCCGTTCTGAAACACTCTTTCTGTAGAAACTGCAATTGGACTTTCTAAGCGCTAAGAGGCCTACATTGTTAAAAAGAATATCTTCAAATAAAAACTACACAGAAGCATTCTGTGAAACTTATTTCTGATCAGTGCATTCAGTTAACAGAGCTAAACCATACTTTTGATTGAGCAGTTATGAAACACTCGTTCTGTAGAAAATGCAAGTGGACATTCGGAGCGCTAAGATTGTAATAGAGGAAAAGGGAATATCTCCAAATAAAAACTACACAGAAGCATTCTCTGAGACTCCTTTCTGTTCTCTGCATTCAACTAACAGAGTTTAGCCTTACTTTTGAAGGAGCAGTTCTGAAACACTCTTTGTGTAGAAACTGCCAGTGGACATTCGGAGCGCTAAGTGGGTAATAGTCAAAAAAGGAATATCTTCAACTTAATACTACACAGAAGCATTCTGTGAAACTTCTTTCTGTTCTCTGCATTCAACAAAAAGAGGTGAACCTTATTTTTATTGAGCCGTTCTGAAACACTCTTTCTATAGAAACTGCTATTGGACATTCTGAGCGCTAAGAGGCCTATATTGGTAAAAAGAATATCTTCATATAAACACTACACAGAAGCATTCTGTGAAACTTCTTTCTGATCTCTGCATTCAACTAACAGAGTTAAACCATACTTTTGATTGAGCAGTTCTGAAACACTCTTTCTGTAGAAAATGCAACTGGACATTTGGAGCGGTAAGTGGGTAATAGTGGAAAAAGTAATATCTTCAAATATCAACTACACAGAATCATTCTGTGAAACTTCTTTCTGATCTGTGCATTCAGCTAACAGAATTAAACCATACTTTTGATTGAGCAGCTCTGAACACTCTTTCTGTAGAAAATGCAACTGGACATTTGGAGCGCTAAGAGGGTAGTAGTGGAAAAAGGGATATATTCAAATACAAACTACACAGAAGCATTCTGTGAAACTTCTTTCTGTTCTTTGCATTCAACTAACTGAGTTGAACCTTACTTTTGATGCAGCCGTTCTGAAACACTCTTTCTGTAGAAACTGCAATTGGACATTCTGAGCGCTAAGAGGCCTATATTGGGAAAAAGAATATCTTCAAATAAAAACTACACAGAAGCATTCTGTTAAACTTATTTCTGATATTGGCATTCAGCTAATAGAGTTAAACCACAGTTTGATTGAGCAGTTCTGAACACTCTTTCTGTAGAAAATGCAAGTGGACATTCGGAGCGCTAAGAGGGTAATAGTGGAAAAAGGAATATATTCAAATATAAACTACGCAGAAGCATTCTGTGAAACTTCTTTCTGTTCTGTGCATTCAACTAAAAGAGTTGAACCTTACTTTTGATTGAGCAGTTCTGAAACACTCTTTCGGTAGATAATGCAACTGGACATTTGGAGCGCTAAGTGGGTAATAGTGGAAAAAGGAATATCTTCAAATATAAACTACAAAGAAGCATTGTATGAAACTTCTTTCTGTTCTGTGCATTCAACTAACACTATTGAACCTTATTTTTGATTGAACAGTTCTGTAACACTCTTTCTGTAGATACTGCAATTGGACATTCAGAGCGCTAAGTGGCCTATATTGGGAAAAAGAATTTCTTCAAATAAAAACTACACAGAAGAATTCTGTGAAACTTCTTTCTGATCTGTTCATACAGCTAACAGAGTTAAACCATTCTTTTGATTGAGCAGTTCTGACCACTCTTTCTGTAGAAAATGCAAGTGGACATTCGGAGCGCTAAGATTGTAATAGTGGAAAATGGAATATCTCCAAATAAAAACTACACAGAAGCATTCTCTGAAACTCCTTTCTGTTCTCTGCATTCAACTAACAGAGCTGAGCCTTACTTTTGAAGTAGCAGTTCTGAAACACTCTTTGTGTAGAAACTGCCAGTGGACATTCGGAGCGCTAAGACGGTAATAGTCGAAAAAGGAATATCTTCAACTAAATACTACACTGAAGCATTCTGTGAAACTTCTTTCTGTTCTGTGCATTCAGCTAAAAGAGTTGAACCTTAGTTTTGATTGAGCCGTTCTGAAACACTCTTTCTGTAGAAAATGCAAGTGGAGATTCGGAGCGCTAAGAGGGTAATAGTGGAAAAAGTAATATCTTCAAATATCAACTACACAGAATCATTCTGTGAAACTTCTTTCTGATCTGTGCATTCAGCTAACTGAGTTAAACCATACTTTTGATTGAGCAGTTCTGAACACTCTTTCTGTAGAAAATGCAACTGGACATTTGGAGCGCTAAGAGGGTAGTAGTGGAAAAAGTAATATATTCAAGTATAAACTACACAGAAGCATTCTGTGAAACTTCTTTCTGATCTGAGCATTGAGCTAACAGATTTAAACCATACTTTTGATTGAGCAGTTTTGAAACACTCTGTCTGTAGAAAATGCAACTGGACATTCGGAGCGCTAAGTGGGTAACAGTGGAAAAAGGAATATGTTCAAATATAAACTACACAGAAGCATTGTATGAAACTTCTTTCTGTTCTGTGCATTCAACTAACAGTGTTGAACCTTACTTTTGATTGAGCCGTTCTGAAACACTCTTTCTGTAGAAACTGCAATTGGACATTCTGAGCCCTAAGAGGCCTATATTGGGAAAAATAATATCTTCAAATAAAAACTACACAGAAGCATTGTGTGAAACTTATTTCTGATATGTGCATTCAGCTAACAGAATTAAACCATACTTTTGATTGCGCAGTTCTGAACACTCTTTCTGTAGAAAATGCAAGTGGACATTCGGAGCGCTAAGAGGGTAATAGTGAAAAAGGAATATATTCAAATCTAAACTACACAGAAGCATTCTGTGAAACTTCGTTCTGTTCTTTGCATTCAACTAAAAGAGTTGAACTATATTTTTGATTGAGCCTTTCTGAAACACTCTTCCTGTAGAAACATTCAGGCTGTAGATATCACCAGTGTACCTTGCCTTCCTGGTAATAATGACATAATCTTTCTTCCTCCCCTGGCCAGTCTCAGCCTTGGAAGTTACTGGCTAGTCGATAGTAGATACTGGATGAGCCATCACACGGTGGCCCTGGCACAGAAAGCCTGGGTGACACGGCTCCACACAGCATAATTCAGACGGGCTGTGGGAAATATCATGTGGGGAAGCAATGTCGTTTCAACAAAGAACTCAGCAGGATAAATACGACCAATCTCATGTCTCACAAATGATCACTTGTGTCTGAATGTCTTCCATTTCTGTTCGTATTCATGCCTTATGGGTTAAGTCTCATCCCCAAGTATGTTTCTAGTTAATATGAAAGACCCTATTGTCACATATTTCTTTCTTTATATGCAACTACCACCATTTCATTAACTTTTGCTTAAAGGAACAATTTTTAAAAGTAATCTGACATGTTACTTTACCATTTTTTGATCAATTTATTTTGTGTCTTCTTTACATATATTTTGAAGGGCCATATCTGAAACAGAACTTTCCTTTTTCATTAAAAAACTAGCATATGTGGGCTATGTGCCTTTATATTCATTTTATTGACTATTTTACAATGAACAGTCTTATATTTTACTTTATACTAATTCCTCCAGATTAATGACAAGTATTTAACCTAACATATTGATCCATCTCACTTAATATTAGTTTAACTTCATTTAATTCCTTCCTTTTTACTCATAATCAACATTTTTCCTGATGAGAAATTAAGAAAGAAGATATGTTTGGCACCTCTGTCCATATCTTTGCCCATTTCTTACTCCTCTAAGAAGGCAAGAGATTCTAATCTGATTACACATTACCAATTAATTGGGCCACATTTACTTGTGGGCCATCTGGCTGAATATTTTTTAATCATGAGCAAACCATGGTGCTCTTCTTCTCTCTTGCCCCTGCCTTAACGCAGTAAGGCATTTTCCTTGGCTTATTTCCTTCTCATTGCAGCAGAGTTGAAATGTGAGACGGGGTGTAGCTTCTCCTAACCCCTGGCACATCATCTGATGGAACTGAAGAGTGAGAAATGACCTCCACGGACCTGGAGCCTCAGCTTCAGGTCTCCACCGAGATGCCACATTGGAGGCAAGCTCAACGCAATGCCTTTATTAGAAACGTTTTTAAAAGGGAACCCGTATTCACGTTTGTCAGGACACTGCTTATCTCTCTAGTTGAACCCGTATAACTTACTTTATAAGATGGTAAGATACAAAGACTCTTAATCTTCCATCTACCAGGACTCTTGACATAAATTGAAAGCTCACTTATAACAGCTCTAGCATCCCAAGTGCCTTTGACTACACTCCAATTTAACTTATTGTTCAGTTTTTATATAAATGTCTTCCTTATATTGTGCTTAATTTTCTTATTAATTTAACATTTTCAGAAGAATACTCATTCTGAGAAGTTCACAAATCAGTTAGGCTTAAGTTTTTAAATAAATGTTTTAAAAATATTAAAGGCACACGTATGAAACAATGATACTAGACTTAATTATGGAGAGCAGCCTCCCCTACAAATTTCAGCCACAACACAAGAGCAGTAAGCAGATCAGTCCCCTCACCTTCATTCCAACATTTCAAGTGACTGGGGAAAGAATAGGGACAAAATAAAATAAATCAAAATAAAGGTTTCTTGTGGAACACTGAAAAATTATTATGTGCTAAAGTGTAAGAATGCTTTATATCCATCCCATCGTTTGTCCTGGGAGGTACTTTCTATTATTGATTTCATTTGACAAATGAGGAAACAGAGGTCTGAATAGGTAGAGAAACAATTGTCAACTTTCTACTTCTTAGTATAACTTTACTACCTCTGAGGCCTGCCTGCATTCCTGCACTGGGGTTTCATGGACATTGCTCGAGACCACTGGCCCTATGTCTGTCATCTTTTATGTTTCATTTATAAACACCCTCAGCTCTTGATCTGTGAGGGTCTTAATAAATAGAGCTGTATTAAATTTTTGCCCTTTAAAAATAATATATGATATTAAGAAATAGTATTTCTGATAACAGCTTAAGCCATAATATGAAGTGTGCTGATACAAGAGGAGTTTGTAGGTCTTAAAAAAAAAAACAAAAAAAAAACTAAGCTTTAATTTAGTACAAGTTTCTGACTTTCCTGCTAAAATTTATCTAGGAGTATATATAAAGAAAAGGCCTTATTGAATAAACTGGTAAATGCATCTCTCAAGTTTTATTTTACATTCAACATAATATGAAGTAAAAATAAAAATAAAATACAACTAAGAAATATAGCATTGGCTACTTTTCGAAACATTTCTCCACAAAATAGGGGGTAAAATATGAAAAAGTTTTGACACAATGTTTTGAGTCTCTATTTATTTATAACCTAAAGGAAATAAGAATTTGATATGCCTCAAGGAAAAAAAATCCAACGAAGAGTTTTTTTGTGGGGGAAAGAAAGTCTACTATCCAGCCTCAGAGATTAGATTTAAAAGCCAAAGAAAACTTTGTTAGATTATAGTGTGACAGAGCAAACCAATCTTTAAATCTACCAAAACACTTCTAGAATGCTAGAACACAGTATGTGTGAGAAAATAACAAGTGTTTTGAGAAACATCATTTTTTAATGTCCTAAACCACTGACTTACAACATATGAAAAGATGTGGCATGACACGAATTTGAGAATATATACTGTAGAACAGCTATTAACAAGCTTTTCTTGGTACTGAAGTGTGTTCCACAAAACAGTTTTTACTCTTACATGAAGAAGACAGTGAACCAAAGTAAATTAAACTACCAGAAACAGGTGTTAGCTTGACATTAAGAACCCACAAATCTACATTTGTTTCCATTCCTAAAAATCAGCTTTCAATTAATAATAATATAATCATTAAAAAATATATATTTTTAAAGCGTCTGTTTACTTTCCTTAACTTGTAAATCACTACTGGTGTTTCCAACTCTCTTAGTGAATTTAAATGACAATATCATTCCTTAATTTTTCTATGACCTGAAAACGTCCGATTAGAAAATGAGCAAATTGCTCACAATGCTGATAAAAATCAAAGTAAAAGCTTGTATTTAAGAACATCAGTCTCTACTAAAACGAGAAATACCTAAAAATACGAATATATCCGAAATGTCGCAAAGCACATAAACCAGGTTGAAATAAAAATTTGAATGGGCAATTATGTAACATAAAGCCAGATAACCCAACCAGTTCATACATTTTATACTCAATATAGGATATTATAAATTAGATAGTTACTGATGAGATAATAGCTTTTATAGTTAACTCTGTAGTAATTAAGCAGGATGGCAAGGCAGCAAAGAGGTCAAATTAATTTCTGAGTTCTTCCATTTATCTTTAGAAATGATAGGGAAAATTCTAACTCCAAAAGTGTTTTGTGGGAATCTAAAGAACAGTTTTGACAAAGAGGGGGTCTCAAGAAAGCATTTATGATTAAGCAACCTGACATAAACAGTAACTGCAAATTATTAGAACCAGTTGATGTTTATCTAAATGGATAAATCATTCATCTGAATAATTATCAACCCAGACAAACTATAGGCCCTGAAATTGCAATTATGAAAGAGAACCAATCAAATGTTAAGACCAAATTTAAAATTTTAGCAATGGTAGAAACTATGAATCATAAAATGCTACCTTTGACTCAAGAAATGCAACCCTTGGTTAGACAGCATATTAAAAACTAGATGGCTAATGAGGTATTTGTATGGTTTCTTTTTATACTTGTTTTTGTGACATTAAGAATCTCAAAGAATCACAAATTCAAATAAAGCAATAGGCCTCTTCTCTCTGAGTTTAGCTTAGACCTTCCCTTACCTAACACGTCTGAACGTATTCTTTGTTCTTGAACAAGATTTCGCCATTAAAACTCACACAGAAAGAACTTGTCAAGACTTTACTAAACAAAGTTTAGGATGTTTCTAATTTTCATTAAAAAATAGTGTAGGAATTTTAATGAGATTACATAATTTCTAAGTCAGTTATTTAAGACCCACCAAATTACAATAATTTATTTCTTTCAGGAAAAAAAAAAAACTAGCCATCAGCCTGCTGTCCGGCTTCATCAGCTCTAGACGCAAACAGGAAACTAAGGCAATATTCCATTGAGAGCTGATGGTGGTTTATACCAAGTAGTGTCAGTGCAAATTACCTCAACAGGCATTCAGTTTAAAAGTAGACTTGCAGGATTTCCTGATGGATTGAATCTGGGAAAACTAGAAATAGCAGGTAAGGATAACTTCATAGAGTTTGGTTTAAATTATCGAAGAATAAAACTGTCATTTATTGAGCTGGCCAAGTTGCGGCAGAACCAGGTTTAGGGAGAAAATCAGAGGGTCAATTTTGCAAATAATAACCTTGAGTTACTTATTAGATTTCAAGAAGTGATATCAACTAGGTGGCTCAATGTACAATTCTAGAGTTCTACAGCACAATGAAGGCTGGGGATTAAACACTTGAAAATCGGCAGTATACGCATAGGAGTTAAAGCATGACACCATCTGAGATAAAAAAGAAAATGCATTTAAATAAAGTAAATAAATGCCAGAATCATCCCTTCTGTGCTGTAACTGAGAAATCAGGAAGATGGTGGTGAACGAAGGAACGCAGGAAGCAGCAGCTGTAACAAGGTGAATGGAACTGACAATACTGTGACCTGGAACCCAGGTGACAAACATGTTTCAAGGAGAAGTCAGTGATTACCTGTGTCAAATTCTGTGAAAAGGACTAAAAGTTGAAGAATATGGAGATCAATGTTGTCCTTGGCAACAACAAATTTTGGACAGTAGAAAAGGAGAAGGCAGATTGGGGTGGAATCTTTAAAAACCAAGATGAAAGGATTTGGGTATAATGGGTGCATGGAGTTTTGCTCTGAGGATCAGAGAACGGAGGCAGTATCTTGAGAGATTTGTAGAATGTGGAAAGGTATTTTAAAATAAGAATAATTGTAGCATGTTTGCATATGAAGAATATTATTAATTAGCAAGAGGAGAATTGATGATGCAGAAGAAAGGGAAAAGTTGGGGGAATGATTTTCCTGCATTAGGTGAGAGGTGACAGTGTCTGGCACACAGGTAGAAGGCTTAGCATTTCCTATGAACACACTGTGGCCTCTTAGGGCACCTTCTCCATGGCACCCACAGTGACAGTTTCTCGTATTAAACCAGACCATAAGGTATGGCTGGTTACAAACTCCTCAGTGGCTTTCCATCTCATTCAAAGTAAAAGCCTGAGGTGTTACGGAGGCCTACAAGGAACTATGTAATTTGGCTCCATTACCCCGCTGTCCCCTTCTGCTCTCACTGTCCTTTTGCTGACTACAGCCCAGTCAGACAGAACTCCTTACCCTCCCTCAAACACACCAGACACCTGCACGCCTCTGTACCTGCAAAGTCTGTGCTCTTAACAACTAGGCTATTCTGCAGGGCTTGCCTTCTCTTTTCATTTGTGCCTTTGCTCACATTTCACCTGCTTAATGAAGTCTTTCCTGACCTTGTAACCCTCCACCCTCCACGTGTACTTCTTCTCCTTAGCACTCACCAATACACGACATATTAAGAGTTTTAAATATTTTCTTTGATAATTGTCTTACCCCTTTAGATTTTAAGAGAACACAAATTTTTACCCGTCGTTCACTGCTATATATCCAGCAGCTAAATTACTATCCATCACATATTACATGTTCAGTAAGTTTGCCAGATAAATGAATAAAATGATATTTTAGGGCTTAACCTCAAATTTTTACTACTTTGCATAAAAATCCTAAAACAACAATGTTTAAACTATATGCAATCATGTACACTAGAGGGTATTGTAGTTTTCAGTGAGATTTCTCGTAAGACTAGAAGGCAAAAATAAATACTGGTAACTAGAGCACTGGTGAAAGTTTACAAAATAAATACATTTCCTACTTTGTAATTGGAAGAAACCAGGCCCTCTCGCAAAGGTTTTTGATATGACACCAAGTACAGATAAATGCTACAGGATAATAATAATATAAAAAAGATTCTTTTTCTACTTAATTGTGCGGAGCCTGATATATTTATGGATCTTTAGGTAAACAATAGTTTTTTTTAAAAAAAACATTTCCAAGGCTCTGGTATCTATTGTAAAGAAAAGCAGTGAATCGCAGGAATTCTGTAAACTATTTGACTAAATTTGGCTGCCAATCTCTACCATGTTTTCCAAACATTTGTTCAGAAAGATTCCTCTTAGTCCCTGTTACTAGTATACACAATAGCTGTTATTTGCTGATTATTATGCAGATATTGTCCTCCTTTGATCTTGATATACAATAATTAATCATACAACAGATGTGAGCTGTGTTGTATTCTTTATTATCCCCATTTTTAACAGAAGGGAACTGGGGCTTAGAAAAATCAGATAACTGGCCTGTGATCACATTTCTGATTTGTGTCTAATCTGGGATTCAAACCAAAAAAGCCGACTCCAGAATTCACAACCTGAACCACTTTGCTCAGCTATTGCCTCGGGCTTCCTGTGTCAGCCACACAACCTCAGGAACCCTACAGTCATCGAGCTGGAGACTCGTATTTGTCCATGGAAAGTGTCTTTGTTTCGAAAGAGCTAATAAAGAATTCACATTAAGGCAAAAGACAATTGAAAAGAAATTGCTGGCTTCAAACACGCAGCCAAGAAGATAACACCCGGATTCCAAAAGATTCTGATGCAATCTAAGCTAACTTGATTGATTATATCTATCAGCTTAATTATCTTTTAATATTTATATATTATTTCTTAAATTCTTAAAACTCAACATGAAATTTTAAAGAGAACAGAAAAGAACTTATTATAAAGTACCACTAAGATAAATGTCTGAAAACCTAATTTCTAATTTCATTTCTTTGTCAGTCTAACTGATTGCATTCCTTAACATAGGTGAGCCTATGTTTTTTCACATATAAAATTGGCAGACTAAATCATATTTCTCTATTCCTTTCTTCTCTGTGGATTCTAATATCCTTAAAATAAAGTTTTCTCTTAAATTTATTCTTGCTAATTTGAAAAATGTTCAACAAACATCTCAATTTTTGCAAAGTCTTATTAGACTTATGTCTATTGTATTATTCTTAAGAAAATGGTTCATTATAAAAAATATTTGGTTCCGTAATTTAGTATTTTGTACAACTAAAGAAGTTAACTTATATAAAATATTAGCAAATAATTAAATAATTTTGAGTATTCATTTGCATTATCCATTCTAAGTTATAAATTGGTGTAAGACTACAGATTTAATGCAGAGACTGGATGCTGACTAATCATTTTGATGTAAGCTTACAAAGAATAATTTCAACACTCTCCAAACTGGAATGATTTATTAGCATGTCATGCTATTTATTGTGTGATATGATAAATATAATATGATTCATCATGACATTCTATAAATATTGCAAAGGATTATTAAAGCGATAAAATCCATTGGCAGAAATATAATGAGACCATGTCACATTTGTACGAAAGCTACATGATAAGAGGCTGTTGTAACCTTAGACGGATTTAAAGTGAGAATTCTTAGAACAACAAAGCAAAAGAAAACAATCCTAAATCGTACCTAGGGTTCAATTAAGAGCAGCTGTTGAGAGCAGGGAATAATACAGAAGTACAGAAAGCTTATCATCTGCACTGCCATGGGATGGACAATTTTTCAATACAGGGACTATTCTTTAAATAGTTAATCTAAAATATTTCAGACAAAATTTGGAATAACCACTGCACTGAATCAACATGTCTAAGTAAAACTACAAATGGCAGCATATATGTGAGTGTATATATATATACACATGCTTATATTTAGTTTAAAAATTGGTATGAATGTGAAAACTCATATCAGGCTGTATTTTTAGGCATTTAAAATTTTACTTTGTCAAATAATTTTTATTTCTTCCATAACATTACAAAAATATAACCCTTTGGAGGAAAGGTTATTATAAGGGAAATTTCATTTTCTAAGTAGAGGCTTTTTAGGTTTCTGATGCTTTTACAGACAGAATTTGCCAAAGATTTTGTTTCTTATAGTTCAAAATATGGTTAACTAGTGGCCAACAATCTTTGGCATCGATTTGGAAGTAAGTATTCAACACAACACGATTGTTATGTCTTTACCAATGATTTTTGAATCATATACACAGTGTTTTAAAAGCCGCTTTGCAGTCATCTTCCTTGAGATTGTAAATTGTTCTCGCACATTATTTAAAATATCCTGAGAATAAGCACTAATTACTACTTTACAATTGAGCAAAGAAAAACATATTCTATAATTCTAGGATAAGCAACCACAATGATTGTTGAAAGCACTTTTTTGTGAGGAAATCAAGTTAACTCTGACAACAGAGAGATACGGAGCCTGTGTCTCTCACCACATTAATGAAATCTTTACGGGCTACAAATCTTTCGGTTTCTAACAATAATTTTTATGCTATTATATTTATTAACCACTTTTGCTTCATTTCTTTCTGAAAGTTGTTTCAACTTATCTATTTCCCTATATATGGACAATCTGGAATGCAAATATATATATAATAACAATCTGGAATGCAAATTGATTAATGACTATACATATAATCTTTGTTATACTCCTGTGATAAAGATATACAAGTCAAACACAAACAAACAAAGAAAAAAAACTTACCTTTATTTTATGGCAGCATGGCACATTTGAAATAAAATTGGAAAAGATAGGTATTATTAGGTACATACACCCTTTAAAATATTTAGATCTTTCTCTTTTTTATTTTTAAAATGTTATTTCCAGGAGCATAGATTCAAGCTGCCCTGAATAGACACTTCCTCAAATATCTTAGCTCTATTGTGCTTTTACATTGTATGTATTCTTTCAGGCCCCCAACTTTTATTTTCATTAAAAGAAAATCAGTTTAAAAGACCTGATTCAGATGTACTTATATTTGCTAAAGGAATAAAAGTAATTATTAGAAAATCTTTCTTTCTTTTTAAGGATTGTTAGAGCTAATCATATATTAGCATTCAGATAAATTTCAAATCACCAATAATTTGTCTTTAAATTTGGTCATCAGAGGACCAAACCGTAATTCTCTAATGAGAGTGGAACTACCTAGGAGCTTGGCCCAGAGGACAAGGGTTGTGCTAGTTCCCTGGACTGGTTCACGGCTGAGTCCTCGAATTTGAAGGCAACCATCTATAATGGGAGAGGCCAGAGGATTTGCAGCTGAGCTTCCTCAGCAAAATACTTAACTCCTCATCAGCTGTGTAACCTTCATAATATGTCAGTTTCCTCTTGCTGCATAACAGATTACAACAAAATTAGAAGTGTAACACAACACAAGTGTATTATTTCACATTTTCCATGGGTCAGGAATCTGAGTGTGTGACTCAACTGCATCCTCTGCTCTGGGTCTCACAAGTCTGAAATCAAGGTGTCAACCGGTCTGCAATTCTCACATGAAACTCGGAGGTCTTTTTCCAGTCTCATTCTGATTGATGGCAGAACTCAGCTTCTTGCAGTTAGAGGACTGACGTCCCTGTTTCTCTGCTGGTTGTCAACGAGAGTTGCTTTCAGCTCTTGGAGGCCACCTTCAGATCCAAGCCATATGGCCCTCTCAACACATAGCAGCTTACTTCTCTAAAGCTAGAGGAAACTCTCCAGCCTGCTATAAGGGAGGCTTATGTAACAAGAAATAATCCCAAGAGGATCACTCTTGTGGTATAATTTGCTTAGTTATATTCACACACACCAATTCCACTTAAAGGTAGGGTATTAAACAAAGCACATGTACACAGGAGACAAAACAGATGTACAGAGATTTTACTCTGCCATAAGTCTGCTGAGTGACCTTTGTCAAGTTACATCTCAGTATATGAATAAGCTTAGCACCTATCTCAAAAGTTTGGTAGAAAGAAAAGTTAACACAGGCTGGGTACAGTGGCTTATGCCTGTATTGCCAGCACTTTGGGAGGTCGAAATGGGAGGATAGCTTGAGGCCAGGAGTTCAAGACAAGCCTGGATCGCAGAGTGAGGTCTCATCTCTACAAAAAAAATAATAAAATTGGTCACGTGTGGTGGCAACACCTGCAGTCTCAGCTACCTGGGGGTCTGAGGTGGGAGGATTGCTTGAGCCCAAAGGGAGTCAAGACTGCAGTCAGCCACCGTTGCACCACTGCACTCCAGCCTGGGCAGCAAAGTGAGACTCTGTCTCAAAAAAAAAAAAAAAAAAGGCCGGGCGCGGTGGCTCACGCTTGTAATCCCAGCACTTTGGGAGGCTGAGGCGAGCGGATCACGAGGTCAGGAGATCGAGACCACGGTGAAACCCCGTCTCTACTAAAAATACAAAAAAATTAGCCGGGCGTGGTGGTGGCGCCTGTAGTCCCAGCTACTTGGAGGCTGAGGCAGGAGAATGGCGTGAACCCGGGAGGTGGAGTTTGCAGTGAGCCAAGATTGTGCCACTGCACTCCAACCTGGGTGACAGAGTGAGACTCCGCCTCAAAAAAAAAAAAGGGGGGGAGGAGGGCAGCATAAAAAAATTCTCAGAGCAACGTCTATGGTCTGGACTCAGTGAATGGCAGCTATTTTTAGACTTCGCCCAGTAACTCAAAAGGCCCCATGCCCTCTGCCACATTACATTACGCTCATGATTAACAATGCAAAACTTTTGCATAGCTGCCAAGTATGGTGACTCATTCCCTCTTTAAAGACTATAGTTAGTGTTACCTTGCATAAACATAGGTTAAGTATTTGAGTATCAGTTGTTTAAATGAGCTGATATGTGACAAAATGTAACCAGGCTTTTAGAATGAATGAATCTAATAAGCTTAATCAAGAACTTACAGTAATAGATTTCTTACTTATGAATAGAAAATCACTTAAATGAACTCTGATTGTTAAAAATGACATAGACAAATATTAGTATCAGTAGGCATAATTTTCTCCTATATTAACTCCAACATATATGATTTTAACAATTTTGAAATCTCCCCAAATGTTTTCTGTGATTTCTCACCATTATCTGGGGGAAAACAGAACAAAGCTATGATTTGCTAGGGTCAAGCAACGATTCCGTTCTGACAGCCCTATAGCTAACACTGTTCATGCTTTTTGATCTGCATTTCTTTGAATACTGTGCCTGTGTCTGGGAAAATTTCACCTTATAAATTCTTCTCTAAGATGAAAGCAAAAACCCAATTTCCTTTGCATCTAGAACACAGGCCTATAACCCAAGTAAGAAGAAGAATGCCAGGTAAGACTGAGTATTGACTTCACTTTTTATCAATGAAGGAGGGAGAAACTTGGATTTGAAATTTCGCGTTTTGTGACTGACAAAACCTGGTACAAAGTTTTGCTAATGTCGTAAAACTACAGTGACTCGTACACCTGTAATTGTTTGGGGATCACATTAGTGAAGTAGTCGGACAGCATATAACTCTGCTAGGATTTCTGATAAAAAAAAATATGTTTCAATTGAAATTTGTAAGTTAACTTTTAAAACAAATTATTTTAGACGTGCTGTTTTGATTATCTTATTAATATTTAAATTTTACTGTTGCACCCAAAAATCAGTTATGCCTTTCAAAGATTGTTTTAAGAGTTGGCTCCATCTTTGTGGTGGGCAGAACTAGGCCATATCCCCCAAGAATGTCCGCATTCTAATCTCTGTACACCTGTGAATATGTTAGGTTACATGGCACAGGGAAAGTTAAGATTGCTAGCCAATTGGCCTCAAAATAGGTAGATTATTTAGAGTCATCCCAGCAAGCCCAGTGACATCAGAATGGTCTTTAAAATGGGAAAGAGAAGCTGAAGAGCGAGAGTCAGAGGGAGATGTGACTATGGAAGAAAGAAACAGAGAGAGCAGTGTTGCTGGCTTTGAGGATGCTGTGGGACCAAAGGAATGCGGGTGGCCCCTGCCGGATAGAAAAAGAAAGGAAATGGACCCTGTAGAACCTCCAGAAAGGAATTCAGTCCTGCTGATACCTCGATTTCAGCCCACTGAGACCCTTGTTGAATTTCTAAGATACATAATTTAAGATAATGGATTTCTGGGGTTTTAGCCACCAAGCCATTAGAGGTAATTTGTTACAGCAGCTGCATAGAACTAACACAATTAAAAAGTGTGACTTTACTTTCTCCAGGAGGGAAATTTCTGGTGCTTCCAGCTGTATATCCAAAAAGTATTTGGTAAACAGGTTCATCTAGATAAAATATGTTTTTTTCACAAATTTCAACAGAACATGTCTCTACTATCAAACAACTCTGTTAATAACTCCTGGTCAAATATAGAAAATACAGGCAAGCAATATTTTATATCTGTGTCCACCTTTAGTTACAGAGTAAACAATGACTACAGGTTCCTTTAAAAGTAAAAAATACATCTTACCAAAAAAAGAAAAAAACAATCTGAATAATGAGACTATACTTAAACACAGAGAGCTCAAACAACTCAGCTGAAATGCGATGTGTTTCCTAATTATTAACTTGGTTGCTGACCATGAGATGCAGGATGCAAGTGTTCAAAGGAAGCATGCACTTTACCTGAATTTATTCAGTAAAACAATTCCAGCTTCTAAAATTGGTTTTAGGAATGATAACGACATTTTTTTTAAACTTTGACATTAAATTAACTTGTTGCTGAGAATTTGCACATGTGAATTCACCTTGACATTGATTTTTCGCAATCTTTATAAAGAAGAATAACATAAATAAACATGGCATTTTCCAGGTGGCTGCAAATCATACCAGGGAAAATAAAATCCTCAAATCGAGTGGAGTTTTGCAATAATCTTGTCCTTGGGGTGAAACTATAGCAAGAACATGCTTCTAGGATTTCTAATGTTGAAACACTGACCGCTGTCCAAGGTGAAAGAACATTAAATCAAATTCCAAGGTGGGAACAGGGATGATCATGAGATGGCGAAGTTTGAGATTTCTTATTCTCTGTTATTTCTCTGCCCATAACAAATCATTTTTCCAAGTTAAGAGTCACAGACAAGATCTATTAATTATCTTTCACACAGCAGTAAGAAGGAGATGTCTATTCCTGACTTGAAAAAATTCAAAAGAGTTGTAACATTGGTGTGACACCTTAAGCAAAAACCTTGGACTAGTTATTTACAGTTGTAAAGGGACCCAAATTAGCCACAGCAGTCAGATTATATTTACACTTCCCATTGTTAGGGATGAAAATCCTCGGTGACAGTCACCAGCAGAAATCGCTGCCAGCCTTCGAAACGACCACCTTCTGTGGAAGCCAATGTTTTCCCAGAAGACAACAGATCCGGGGCCAAAATGTCCTGTGCTGATTAAAATAACTAACCCTAGCATAATTTTATAAACCTCAGAGAGATGCAACAGCAGATGGGTTTTATTATTTACTAAAAGGTAAGATATTTCTCAAGATTATGGTTACAGATATAGTTAATCGTTCCTTCACCACATGGGATTATTAATACAATACCCATATTAGGTTTTATTCTATTTCTGATGTACACAAAAATCAGGTCTCTGTGTGAAAATGCTTTTTAATTTATGTATGAATGAACATTCAGCATAGATGTGATTGCTAATAATTTTTCCACAGGTAGTTTTTGGATTATAAGAGCATGGAAATGATTTATAGTTATAGTCAGTGATGATAATCAAATACTCAAATCACATTTTCTTTTTTTAAAAAAAAACATTTTCTAGCCGATTCTGCTGGAAATCACACCAAAATACCTTGATGCGATAATGTCTTAAAAATATATAAAAGAATTTCTCTGGTACCAAAACAGAGATATAGACCAATGGAACAGAACAGAGCCCTCAGAAATAACACCACACATCTACAACCATCTGATCTTTGACAAACCTGACAAAAACAAGAAATGGGGAAAGGATTCCCTATTTAATAAATGGTGCTGGGAAAACTGGCTAGCCATATGGAGAAAGCTGAAACTGGATCCCTTCCTTACACCTTATACAAAAACTAATTCAAGATGGATTAAAGACTTACATGTTAGACCTAAAACCATACAAACCCTAGAAGAAAACCTAGGTAATACCATTCAGGACATAGGCATGGGCAAAGATTTCATGTCTAAAACACCAAAAGCAATGGCAACAAAAGCCAAAATTGACAAATGGGATCTAATTAAACTCAAGAGCTTCTGCACAGCAAAAGAAACCACCATCAGAGTGAACAGGCAACCTACAGAAAGGGAGAAAATTTTCACAACCTACTCATCTGACAAAGGGCTAATATCCAGAATCTACAATGAACTCAAACAAATTTACAAGAAAAAAACAAACAACCCCATCAGAAAGTGGGTGAAGGACATGAAAAGACACTTCTCAAAAGAAGACATTTATGCAGCCAAAAAACACATGAAAAAATGCTCATCATCACTGGCCATCAGAGAAATGCAAATCAAAACCACAGTGAGATACCATCTCACACCAGTTAGAATGGCCATCATTAAAAAGTCAGGAAACAACAGGTGCTGGAAAGGATGTGGATAAATGGATAAATAGGAACACTTTTACACTGTTGGTGGGACTGTAAACTAGTTCAACCATTGTGGAAGTCAGTGTGGCGATTTCTCAGGGATCTAGAACTAGAAATACCATTTGACCCAGCCATCCCATTACTGGGCATATACCCAAAGGATTATAAATCGTTGCTACTATAAAGACACATGCACACATATGTTTACTGAGGCACTATTCACAATAGCAAAGACTTGGAACCAACCCAAATGTCCATCAGTGATAGACTGGATTAAGAAAATGTGGCACATATACACCATGGAATACTATGCAGCCATAAAAAAGGATGAGTTCATGTCCTTTGTAGGGACATGGATGAAGCTGGAAACCATCATTCTCAGTAAACTGTCACAAGGACAAAAACCAAACACCACATGTTCTCACTCATAGGTGGGAATTGAACAATGAGAACACATGGACACAGGAAGGGGAACATCACACTCCGGGGACTGTTGTGGGGTGGGGAGAGGGACAGCATTAGGAGATATACCTAATGTTAAATGACGAGTTAATGGGTGCAGCAAACCAACACGGCACATGGATACATATGTAACAAACCTGCACGCTGTGCACATGGACCCTAAAACCTAAAGTATAATAATAATTAAAAGAAAAAGGTAAAGAAACCATCTTGCAACCAAATAGCAAAAAAAAAAAAAAAGAGTTTCTGCTGTTTCGACATGTGATAGTTCATGTGTAACGTTCATCAACAAGTGGAAATTGTCACTCTACCTATTTAATCAATTAAGTCGCAATGAGTTTTATAATTACCCACTAGGTGCTTCAGGCAAAAGGCAGTATTACATTCATAATATGAACTTATTAGAACTTCTAAATACATTCAGTAGTAATAACTATAGTATCTGTTTTCCTTTTAAAAATATTCTCTACAGAAAACCAAACACCGCGTGTTCTCACTCCTAAGTGGGAGTTGAACAATTAGAACACGTGGACACAGGGAGGGGACATCACACACTGGGGCCTGTCAGGGGTGGGAGTTATGGGAGGGAGAGCATTAGGAGAAATGCCTAATGGAGGTGATGGGTTGATGGGTGCAGCTATCCACCATGGCACGTGTAGACCTACGTAACAAACCTTCACATTCTGCACATGTGTCCCAGAAGTGAATGTATAGTTTAAAAAAGGGGAAAAAAAAAGCTCTTTATAATGATTACAATTCTGAAAGTTACAACACTATCCTCCTAAAATAACATTATTGGATTTCTTTTATCTACCTCACTCAGGTTCCATTTTTAATCATAACCCTTCACAAACACATGGTAAAAGCAGTGATTTACTGTACTGGATTTTTAACTACCTATCTACATTTATGCTTTGCTGTTAAATCTGTCATTCCTGACAAACACAGCTAAACAAAAACATTTGTTTATGGTATGAGATTAGGAAGAAAAATCAAGAAAAATGATTTAGAACAGGGAATGATCTTATTTTTCAGACCAAAAAACTAATTGAATTGTTACTTCAACAAGGAAAGATAAAACAAAGGACATTTGGTGAATATTTGCAAAAAGGGAAAAAAAAGCTGGTCTCATTGGTCAGCAGCAGTGATCTACAGCTCTGTATAATACGGTTCCAGCTCTATAAATCTGTTCTACTCCACAATACTTTCCCGAGAAAGTGATATATCTCTAAAAAAGTTCCATCTACGTGTCACCCTGAAAGCTTACTATGCTGAGGATAATTCCAAATGCAGAAGTGTGCAGCACAACCCCTTTTTGTGACCCAAAACTGACTTATTTATCAACCATGAACATGT
The DNA here is from genome assembly GCF_028878055.3 of Symphalangus syndactylus. Lineage (NCBI taxonomy): Eukaryota > Metazoa > Chordata > Mammalia > Primates > Hylobatidae > Symphalangus > Symphalangus syndactylus. The sequence continues at coordinate 71,314,667 of NC_072445.2, read as the reverse complement.
TTATAAAGGAAATATGGAAATATTCTAGCTTTTTAAGAGAATGCTTGTCTCCTTTAAAGTATTTCGAACCTTCCAAAGCTTCTAAATATTAACATCTCTAAGCATAAGAGCTTTGTTCCTCCTGAGGTACTGAGGATCATTCATACTGAATTACTGAAGTAACAAATGTGTCGTATAAACCCAAGGATGGAGAGTCTAAATGACTTTAAGAAACTCCTTCAATGTCATAGGCACTGCAGGCTGTGAGTGGCACACATTTGAATAAGCCTGCATACGCCTAGTATCAGATTGAAGCACGTATAAATAAAAGGCCCTAGAAGGTGAGAGATGATGGTAACTTAAAATATTACACACAAAGGAACGGAATCCAGATGCTCATGATAAAATATTTTAAGATCTCATTTTGTTTCTAACTGGTCTTTAGAAAATTTGGGGAACTCCAAAATTAAGTAGACAGAATATTTAGGTAAATAACATATTTTAAATACATACACATGCATACACAACATAATTATTTTTTTTTAAAAAAGACCATAATTTTTAGCTGTTTTGTTTTGTTTTAATGAAGGATTGAAACTGCATACTATTAACATATGCCCCAAAATTGCAATTTGCTACATCTGACATTACACTTTCCTCTATTATAGGGTAGACTTTAGCAAATCAATTTGCAGATTATAAAGTGCTACCAATCACCACTTCTGAATTCATAATCTACTGATGTATGTTTAAGATGTGTACCTCCTTAAATTGCCATAAACATCTGCAACCCTCCCATCATAAATGTTCCTCAGAATGTTACAAGACTCAAATTTAAGTCTATGCTAAGTATTCTGAAGGCAATTGCTTCAGTGTAGTGATACATGTAAGATCCTTTTTCTTTTCTTTTTTTTTGGTAACCTCCTCTATAAACAGGCAACAAAACCTCAGTATTTTAAAAGTGAATGGGTTATTTTTTTTCGATTTTATTTTGGAGACCCTTTTAGAACATGTAGTTAAAATTAAATACAACCAACATGATCGTGCCTTTTAAAAAGTCACCATTTTTTAAAGAAAATATCATGTAATTTAAAGGTTTTAAAAGCAGGGTTAGTATTAGAACTATATTATATGGGCCAATGGCTTCTGTTTAAGAATATTTTGTTTCAGTCTGAATACAGTCATCCCTTGGTACCTGTGGGGCGCTTGTTCCAGAACGGACCCTCCTCAGAATCTGCAGATACTCAAGTCCTTTACATAGAATGGTGTAATATGTGTATATAATCTATGCACATCCTCCCGTATACTTTAAATTATCTACAGAGTTGTTATAATACTTAATACAATATGAATGCTATGTAGTTGTTATACTGTATTGTTTTTAATTTGTGTTATTTGTATCTTTTTTTGTTTTTCATTTTTTCAAATATTTTCAATTAGCACTTGGTTGAATCCATGGATGCAAAACCAGAGGATGTATTTTTAATCTCCAAAGTGTTGAATGAGTCGTGAGTCACAAAAACTAGTAAAATTAGTCAATCAAATTTGTTTTTAAAAGCTGGTGGTCCAGCCGGGTGTGGTGGTGGTGCCTGTAGTCCCAGCTACTTGGGAGGCTGAAGCAGGAAAATCGCTTGAACCCAGGAGGTGGAGGTTGCAGCTAGCCGAGATGGCACCACTGCACTCCAGCCTGGCAACAGAGTGAGACTCCATCTCAAAAAATGAAATTAAAAAAATAAATAAATAAAATAAAAGCTGGTAGTCAACAGTTGATTAGATTTAAAAAATGTATATATACACCATGGAATACCATACAGTCATAAAAATAATAAAATCATGCCCTTTGCAGCAATGTGGATGGAGCTAGAGGCTATTATTCTAAGTGAACAAACCCAGAAGCAGGAAATCAAATCATTTCATATTCTCACAAGTAGGAGCTAAATAATGGGGACACATGGACATAAAGATGGAGATAACAGACACTGAAAACTCCAAAAGCGGGGAGGGCGATGGGAATGAGGGTTCATAAACTGCCTATTGTGTATAATGTTCACCATTTGGGTGACAGGTGTACTAGAAGCACATTCCCTACCATCACGCATGGAATAGCCATGTAACAAATAATCTATGTATCTAAAATTAGACATAAGATAAATACAATAAAAAGATGGTGGTGACAATTAGTAAGGTCTGCCTGATATGGTTTGGCTTTGTGTCCCCACCCAAATCTCATCTTGAATTGTAGCTCCCAGAATCCCCACAGGTTGTGGGAGGGACCCCGTGCGAGATACTGAATCATGGAGGTGGTTATTTTCCATGCTGTTCTCGTGATGTTGAATAAGTCTCATGAGAGCTGATGGTTTTATAAAGCACATGCCCTCTTCCCTGCTGCCATGTAAGATGTGACTTTGCTCCTCATTCACCTTCAGCCATGATTGTGAGGCCTCTCCAGCAATGTAGAACTGTGAGTCCATTAAACCTCTTTCCTTCATAAATGACCCAGTCTCGGGTGTGTCTTTATTAGCAGCATGAGAACAGACTAGTACACTGCACTTTCAAACTGATAATCAATCAACTCAAGGATATGTCCAGAGATTCCTCACCTCCCCAAACTCCAGCTTAAGGGTTTCAGGGCTGACACGGGATGTGTCAGTTTATGCAAGCTAATGCATAAGCAAGCATACCAAGAGGACAGCTAGAAAATCTCTGCTCTTCTCTCCAACTTTCCCTGATAAACTATGCCAAAAATGCGTTTCAAACTTCCATGTTTAAAATTATTTTTGAAATAATTATTATGCACCTCCACTGATAGGCTCATAGGACTTAATGTGAATAATATAATACATAATCCAAATCCTGTTGGAATTCCCAGTGTCTGTTATCTCTGTTTATGTCCATGTGTCCTTACTCTTCAGCTCCTACTTATAAGTGACAACATGCAATAGGCATGTAAACAAGAAGGCATTAAACTTGGAGGGAATAAAACTAGAAGTATTTTTGGCCGGATAGAAAAATGAAAGTCATGATAACAGTGAACAACAGGGGTATAGTTAACTTTAGTTGACGTTTCTGAATTTCTGTCTAAACTCACTCTATGACTACTACTTTTAGAAGTTTATTCCTCAAGAGAAGTGACTTGACATGTCAGTAAGTAGATTTTCCAATTATTGGAGGTAGGGCTAGGCAGGAGAGGTTTTTCAATCTGAACTAAAGAACTAAATTCAGATAAAATATTTTATACAAATTACACAATACTGTATACAATTTATACAAACATAAACTAAGACATTTCACCTCACCAAATCAGGATTCATTCATGATAGGGGTTGCCTTATGATTGTAATTACTTATAACATTTAAATATTCGAGTAAAAATATAACTCTCAATTACAAAAAGGCAGGACTTAAAACATATTTCCATAAAGACATAAAACTTAAATTTCCCTATATGTTTGTTAATGTCTTTGGTCAATTTAGTTTCAAATAGATAAATTACATTGTTAGACAATGGTAATAGATATATAAAGTACGGATTATTGACTTAAATTTAGTATGTTTGCACGATATTTTTGGGAAATAGGCAAATGTTTATTAAACTATAAAAAGCTCTGAAAAACTATTTTATGAGTACTACTGTATCTGCTAGCCCACTTAATCTACATCAACAAGAGTTCATACAAGAAGATATATCATCAGGAAGCCAGGATTTCAATTTGCCTCTTATCACAGTAATATGAAGTCAATCTCCAAAATAAAAAAGGTGGGTGGAAGAAGTTAATGAACGCATTTATCTTAATGTATGGAAAATCTAATGCCAAAACAGCACATGATATTGTATTCACTATTTTCCTAGTGCATCCTACATTATGGAAGAGTTATTTTATAGCATCTGATAACATTTCTTTTGACTTCTATTTGTATGAAATAATAGTTTAAATATAAAGAAATGTTTTCATGTAGAATGTATTCAAATGCTAAAATATACATACATGTTATTCTCATCACAGTTGTAACAAATATTTGCTTATTAATGAACTACCTTTAAATAATAGAACATTGTTTAGGTTTTGAAATGAAAGGAAAAGAACATCTACAATGCAGTTTTAACCTTTTTACAACTAGAAAATAGTCTCAGACTTTAAGTGTTTTATTTAAATTTAACTCTAGAAATAACAGTGCACTTCTCAAAGCTCTGTAAGTCTCAGTAACTTTGTATTAGTTGTAAAATTTAAAGAACTAAGTCAGCAGACTTGGCCCTCAGATATTTTATTTTAAAAACAAAAACTAAATGAATCATGTACTTTAACGTAAAAAGTAAAACTGACCCTGAATAAGTTCAGTGGATTATATCAATGTCAGCATCTTTGTTACGATACTGTCCTATAGTTTGGCCTACATGACCACTGCGGGAAGCTAGGCAAGTGGCAATAAAATATCTCTGTATTATTTCTTATAACTGCCTATGAACATATAATTATCTCAGAATTAAAGCTTAATTCATAAAACTAGCTTCTTTCAAATATAAATAACCAAAGGTTATATTTCCTGAGGAAAAATCCAGACTTGAACACTTTCAATGTTTAGAATTTCCCCAGTCAATTTAACATGTGATATGACCATTAGCTATTTTGAAGGTGACAACTTTGTGTTCCCTTGTCCGAAACACAGAATGAGTTTTACAAAATATCACTTACAAAGAGATTGGTCAGTTTATCACATCAGATCTGAAGATATGAATGTTAGATTATGCAGGGAAAATTTCAATTTGGAACCACAAACAATAATTCCTGAGAAATCTGCTGTAAAAAGACATCAACATAGTGAAGGATTACAAAGATTTCTGGTTCTTATATTTTGCTTTATAAAGCAGAAAGAGTATTTGCCAAAGTCCTTACAGAAACACTGAGAAATTTTACTTTAATCAGAAAATAAGGAGATACCCTAAGTTTTAAAAATACTTCACGCAAAATGTGTATCATGCAGTTTAACAAAAAGAATCTCAAGGACAGCATCTGAAATAATTGGGGTAGGAAATTCCATAAGCAAACATTACTAATTTAGATTAACCAAGCATTTCTTTGCTAGAAATTAAACCCATTATTTTATTTCACCAATTAACTTTATTATGGAACACAAACCATCTATGCGTGCATGTGTCAGTCCCAGCATACACATTTGATGCTAGATGATAAATGTTGCAATTTGCAGGGTAAAGTTAGTATTTGCATTACTCCGTTGTCTCTTAATTTTAAACAGAATTGGCACCTCTTCCTGGAAGACATCCTGTCCTTTCCTGTGCCATTTCAAGGGTTGTTAACTTTTTCTGACTGCTGTAGTTCTTAACACATCCTATGACACTGTTGTTTACATATGGGTTTTTAAAATAGATTGAGAACTTTTTAATTTATGAAGTGTGTGTAAAAGAATGTATGATCATTCATATTCCCATTTCATGAAAAAATAAATCATATTTTGGACGTAAAAATTGTTAAAGGAAAGCTTTTCTATAAATATTTTCTTTTAATAGTACTTTTAATCATTGAAATTTAGATCATTCAATTATGGAGATTTCTTCATTGAAGAGAAAATATCTCTTCAAAACTCTAAATAAGCTGAGCTTTATCAACTAAATTTATAGGAATACAGGCTTCAGAGGTATTAATTTATCTTACAATATTTTCCCTTCTAAAATTTGTCATGTTTTGTCACAGGTTTAAAGTGCAAGGCAACTATTGACATGAAAGATAATGTGGTATATGTAGTATAAGTGAACCTGATCTTTTCTCAAATATTTATTATTTTTATTTTCTTTGCTGTCAAGAAGAGTGGTAACAAATACGTATTATTTGTAAAGCCCCACAAAATTTGCATGAAAATAATTGTTGCATGAACTAGACATGCTTTCTGTGATATTAAACTGCAATATTCTGCAAGCCCCCAAAAAAATTCACATTCATTACAAGAAGCTTATTTCAGCATTTTACCTGTCAGAAACAGTGATTAATGTAGTTCAAATTATTTCATCAGCTAAATTCCCTTGAGATGTGTAAGATAAGGTGGTTCTTCAGAGGAACTTTGGACGGGAACTTATGACTGTAGTGACATGAATACATATGAAAGTACTTCATTTTTAAAATATAGAAAACAGACATGAAGAAAATGTACTTTAGAGTTTCATATCACTGAAATCATTTTTTTCAAATGAGGCACTAAGTAAGTGCATACGTCAATTTTTTTCCCAGCCTAGGCAATATGGCAATATATATAAGAACAAGTAAATATAACAAACAGTACAAGATTCATCTGGAGAAAAATAATTATACACGTGATAAAATACGAAAGAACAGAAGAAAACTCAATTGTTGATGTGGGATAAACTCATCACAGGATATCAATATATCACCAAGGTTTGCACATTTAAAACATGGGCAGGCCACAAGGAGGAGCTCTTGTGCAGGGATAGTGGCCTTTAATCTTCTATCTTCACTGTTTAATGAAAACGATAGGAATGTTAGTAATTTCAAAAAGCATCACAGCAGTATTCATTAGAGAAGAATTGTGTGAACTGCCTTTCACCTGCTGAGCCCTGTTGGAAGGAATCAGCTGTAGGAGGGAAGAAGGCATTTATAAAGGCAAAAGATCTGGAAACAGCTCTGGCCATCAGGTACTGAGAGAGAAGAGGGAGAGCACAGCAAGCACACAGCCGTTGCGAACTCGATGGAGAAATAAACACTGTAAGAGGCAGTGGCCACAAGAACCAGCCTGTGGGTGGTATTTACAACTTAACTGTACCTCCTAGCTGGGTGTATTAGTCAGGGTTCTCTAGGGCGACAGGACTAATAGGATAGATGTATGCATGAAAGGGAGTTTATTAGGAGAATTGACTCACATGATCTTAAGGTGAAGCCCCCAATACGCCATCTGCAAGCTGAGGACCCAGGAAGCCAGTCTGAGTCCCAAACTGCAAAAGCAGGGAAGCCAGCAGTGTCCCCTTCAGTGTGTGGCCGAAGACGCGAGAGCCCCTGGCAAATCACTGGTGTAATCCAAGAGTCTGAAAGCTGAAGAACTCAGAGTCCGATGTTCGAGGGCAGAAAGCACCCAGCACGGGAGAAAGATGGAGACCTGAGGACTTAGCCAGTCTGGTCCTTCTGCGTTCTCCTGCCTGCTTTTATCTTAGCCACAATGGCAGCTGCTTAGACAGCGCCCACTCAGATTGACGGTGGGTCTGTGTCTCTTAGTCCACTGACTCAAATGCTAATGTCCTTTGGCAATACCCTCAAAGACACACCCAGGAACAGTTATTTGCATCTTTCAACCCAATCAAGTTGACACTCGTTATTAACCATCACACTGGGGAATAGCAAGCATCAGCTACCAACTATTCTCTACTCATTTAATCAAAGCTTTGCTATGCTTGGGTTGTATTACAACACGAAGAAGAAGAGGCCTATCTTTTTATCATTTTTAATACACTGGGGCAGGAGGCAGAAATACAGAGGACTCTACCAATTGACCTGATTTCCAGAGAGGGACTATGCACTACCAGGAGTGAAAAATTTGCAACATGCCACCCAGGGTACGAGGACACACACATATCTTCCTCGTTTGATGAAAAAGTGGCACAAATTAGAGGACACTGGACAATAACTTTTATGAATTAAATTCAGAGAAGAATATGTGTAAATAATAAAGTAAGAGGAGGTCCTTCTCTAAAGAGCGTGATATAAATAACTTTACTTAGAAAATATTTAAGGTCTAAATATTTTCTCATTGTTTGTCCTTGTTGGAATATTGAATACATAGACACTAAAGGAACGCTTGTGGCCAGGCTCTGTGGCTCTCGCCTGTAATCCCAGCACTTTGGGAGACTGAGGGAGATGGATCACTTGAGTCCAGGAGTTTGAGATCAGCCTGGGCAATATGGAAAACTCTGTCTCTACACACACAAAATATATATATATACACGTAAATTAGCCAGGGGTGGTGGCATGCGCCTGTGGTCTCAGCTACTCCAGAGGCTGAGGTGACAGGACTGCTTGAGCCCAAGAGGTCGTGGCTGAAGCAGTGAGCTGTGGTCACATCATTGCACTCCAGCCTGGGCAGCACAGCAAAACCCTGTCTCAAAAAAACAAAAGCAAAAACAAAAAATGCTTGTGATAAACGTGAGACACTGAGATTAAATGTAAAAGGGTGTTCCTTACACCCACCGCCTAGCTACCCAGCTCAAAATAAGAAGTTGCTGAGGCTGGGCACGGTGGCTCACGCTTGTAATCCCAGCACTTTGGGAGGCCGAGGCGGGCGGATCACGAGGTCGGGAGATCGAGACCACGGTGAAACCCCGTCTCTACTAAAAATACAAAAAATTAGCCGGGCGTGGTGGCGGCGCCTGTAGTCCCAGCTACTCGGAGAGGCTGAGGCAGGAGAATGGCGGGAACCCGGGAGGCGGAGCTTGAAGTGAGCCGAGATCGCGCCACTACACTCCAGCCTGGGTGACAGAGCGGGACTCCGTCTCAAAAAAAAATAAAAAAAAAAGAAGTTGCCGAAACCCTTAGGGTCCCTGAGGGTCCCTCAACCTGACAACTCTCTCCCCCAAAGAGATTACCATTATCCTGTATCTTGTGTGGTTTTTAATTCCTCTTTATTTTTATTAATAGTTGTACCATCATATGTGCCTCTAATATGTTGTTTAGTGTTGCATGCTTTGAACTTTATTCAGGTATACTCAAGAAGTATGTATCTTTCTGTGGTGTGCTATTTTCATTCAACATTGTGTTCCTGAGATTAATCTTGTTAACATTTACAGTTCCGGTCCCTCATTCACACTGCTGTGTAGTATTCCATTTGTAAACATGCTATGATTTGTTAACTTGCTCTCCTGCTAATCTTCAGTGCCCCGTTACCGTAGACAGAGCTGCCATGGATGCTCTTGTGTGTCCTTATGCACATGTGTCTGAGCTTCCTTGCTAGCTTTTTAGGGGTTGTGAGCATCTTAAAACATATTGTATAATTTCATATTGTTTTTTCAACCAGTGTGACAATCCATAATCTCATCTGCAGTGCATAAGGGCTGCAATATTCCCATGTTCAAATTGTCATTCATATGATCAAAAACATTGACTAATTATTTACTGCTTACTATATTAAGTAAAAATATTTGCAGTTTACGTACAAACTCATTTTTCTGGCTTATCACTGTCTGTTTGCTACTCTAAAACATAAACCTGAGTGCCAATCATGATGTGTGCCTCCCTGTCATTGCAGGAAAAATTCACAATTTTCAAGTTATACAAATACAAGTTTAATTTTTAATTTTATCTAAAATGGTATGATTTCAATCAGAATTGCCCTATCACTAGCAGAAGATAGAGCTTTGCCAAACCCCACCGTGCAAAGGAAGTGTGCATATAGGTTAAGAGATGTGAATGCAACTATTTTCTTTTTTTTTTAGCATAAAATACCTGCCCACCTAAGGGAATGCAAACAATTTACTCCACTTATCATTCTCAAAATGTTGACAATGCATTCCATAAAATGTTTTACGATGACTAAATGAGATAATATATGAAAAGCCGCTAATACAACGCTCAGTATCAAGCAGACATTCAATAAAGCTATTGTTATTCAGCAACAACGCATTGATAAATCACCAACTTTGAGGGCTACTCTAATAACGAACAGGTATAATATAACCATATTCATTAAAAATATAATTTCTCCAAAGTTGTAACTTCAATAATATTTAATATTCCAGGTAAGATAACCTTACTATATTTTAAAAGCCCAGGTGTTCTTTATCGTAATAAAAATGTAGTAATCTGCAGATGAGATTATTAGATCAGAGACTAACACACTTCTTCGTAGAAATTAACTGGGGTCAAAGAATGTACATGCTTTCCAGACATACACCATGCACACAGGCATATTGTCTCTGGTCTCAAGACTGAATTCAAGGCTAGCCTTTTGAACATCTACATCTTATTAAATTATGTTTACACTAAGTTAAAAGCATTTTAATATAATTATCGCTGAGGCTTGTCGTCACTTACAAATCCCAGAAGGATTGTGTTGCATGACAAAGCAGACCAGAGATCCAGATCCTAAGTGGTAAACAAGACTCCTTCTCACCTCCACACAGTGCTGTCAATCTGCACTGAGGGCAATCTCTGTATCACTAACATCTATTAATGTCACACACATGTTGAGGGCAGGCTAGGTCTTTTCATAGAACCAGACGGACAGAGAGAAATGGAGAATGAATATTAGCTTTAATGAATGGATGCAGAGGATCAAATATTATCCTTAAAAGAATATTTTTGGTTCTTTTCATCTCTTTCTCCCTATTTAGCTATATTTTTCATGAGGAATATTAATGCATTATTAGTCCACAAGTTCAACCTCTGTGCACTGAGAAATAGGATTAGCATGGCTTATAAAATTTATCTGGGGGGAGGTTTCAGCTATCGAGGAATTATAGGGTGTATTAATTCTTACTTATTTAGGTTACAGACGGTTAAGCCAGGAATTATGTACTTATAATTAGGTACAGAATCGATAGCGATCCCATGGTTGCTACTTATCTATCACTTCTGTTCCCAATGCATTTAAGTTGCTTGCAAATGCATACAATATAGCAATATAAAATACTTAAACTCTTTAGAAAGAACCTTTAGAAAATACAAAAAATAGGGAAGCAAGATGGTGTCAGAAACGTGGTCAGTGAACAAATGGACACTTTGACGAATCATGCACTGAGTCAGGGCAGAGCACAAATTTGACTTTGAGTTTTCTAATTAACATGCAGAAAGGAGAAAATATAACCAGTAACAAGACCGTGCATGATATATTCTAGTTATTTGGGAGAACACCAATATGAAATAAGAGAAAATATTTCCTACGGCCCCTCAAGAAGAGAAGGTTTTATGATGGCTAAAGCAGTTCAGTAAGAAGCGACTGTGTTGGGCCCAGTATGATGTGGTCCAGTTAGGCTTCTTTTTCTTTTTTCTTTTTTTTTTTTTTGAGACAGAGTCTCACTCTGTCGCCCAGGCTGGAGTGCAGTGGTGCAATCTCGGCTCACTGCAAGCTCCGCCTCCCGGGTTCACACCATTCTCCCACCTCAGCCTCCCAAGTAGCTGGGACTACAGGCGCCGCCACCACGCCTGGCTAATTTTTTGTGTTTTTAGTAGAGACGGGGTTTCACCGTGTTAGCCAGGATGGTCTCGATCTCCTCATCTCATGATCCGCCCGCCTCAGCCTCCCAAAGTGCTGGGATTACAGGGGTGAGCCACCGCACCCGGCCAGTTAGGCATTTTTGATGGTCTCACTTCATCTTGAAACAGATTTTAGATAACAATGCAGAATAGATGGCTTCGTTTCCTCCAGGCCATCTTTCATAAATATTATTTATCTTATCCACGTGTCTGAAAAGTATCCAGCTGCAGTGAATTCGTGATTATAGTCCCTGACAAGTACCGGGAAAGCTGTAATTCTATGTTTTCATTTGCAAACAAAGCATTACACTCCAAAAGTCAACAAAATTGCATGTAGCACAAACATCCTCATGTGAAAAGCAGGAGCTGGATAAAGATGGGCCTTAACAGACCGCTCAATTTCTGACTTGAAAGGTACACAAGCAGCGCTGGCAGTCAAAGTGAAGAGTTCCTCAGAAAACAATTTTGGGACTACTTTAATGCAAAGAAAAGCAGGAAATAAAGTTCAACAGCTGCATTCCATAAAGCATACTGGCAGTCATTTGTCAAAAAAAATAAATAAAAATAAAATTAAAAATAAAACTCTTCTAGTGAAAAATGGCTCAAGCCTTAGGAAGGAAGAAGGAAGAGAGAGGAAGGGAGAGGAGGAAAGAAACCAGCTTCAGCTACAGTGCTTGGTTTTGAGCAACAAAGATTCCTGAAATACTTTCCAAAATAAACCTGTGGCAAAATGCTGAACTTGGAAACAGAAATAGACAACTTGATGCACAAAATAATCAGTTCTAAAATAGTCAAAATGTACAAAAGGATACAAAGCATTTGTGGTGTTGACTGAGAAATTAACCATGTACATTTGCTAAACGTAGAAATCTGGGGACAGAGACTGAAAAATACAATGATCCCCAAGGCTATTTATTTTGGCATTACTTATTTATAAAGTAAATACATAAAATTGAAAGTCTTTCCTATAACCTGCTTCTCCAAATCTCTCGGAGTCTTTGTTTCAGGTCTAGTCTGGCCTCCCTCATTTTTGTTCTCAGTCTGCCTGGATCCTGAGGTCACTGGATTCTGTGCTCCCAGCGCGTGTCCATTCCACAGTGGAATGTGAGAAAGTAGTAAAACACAAAAATACAAATAAATAAGATTCTATGTTTGAATCTGAGTGAGAGCAGCTAGAGGTGACTTAGATTAACTGAAAAAGGTGTAAAAGAATTTTGCTAAAATCATGCCTCAAAGAGTCTACAGTATTAATCGTGTAATACAGCACTACGCCACACGAGGGCACTATATGGTCAGCTTACTCAGATGAAAGCAAAATGTAAACGGAGTTTATAAGAACAAGATTTGATGAAAATAAAATTACATTCTCTCCCAGGTAATAAAAAAAAATCAAAATTCTGGAACATTTAAAGACCCTATGTGTGGTTTGTAATAAAATGGTAATAGCTTGACTTGCTCTCATCCATTTCACCTGCAACTTGGCCGCTATCAGTTTTTCAAACAGCTTAGGAATTTTTCAACGTAAAGTCATTTACACATTCTATTTATCTCTGCCTAGGACACTCTCCGACCTCATTGTAATCTTTTAGGTCTCAGCTGAAATGCAATTTCCTCAGAGACAGCTAACCTAGACACCTTACCTAACGCAAGTCTCTCTTACGCAACATGCAACTGTATGTCAGCCCTCGGTGTATTTTAGTCATGGCACTTACCGAAAGTATTTTATTTATGCACATCGCACATTCCTATGTGAGTTTTGTCTGTTCCCTTCAATATGCTTTAAGCTCCATGAGGCTAAATACCTGTCAGTTTTGGTCACTGTCTAATCCCCAGAGCCTAGGACACTGGGGCATAATAGAAACAAAGCTATGTGTTGAATGAATGAATGAATCTCTGTGACTGTGGCTTATTTCTCCCTACAAAGTTTGACTGAGCCCCACACTCTCACAGAAATCTTTAAAATAATAACAAAAAAGTAGTGAATGTCACCATGTGTTTTCTGACCAATAAACCTGAGAGCTTGTCTGGAGGTTATATGAATTATGGAGCGTCATGATATACTCTTTATTCAACATTGCTTCTCTTCTATTTAAAAACCTGCCCTTCTTTGGAAAGGGTGAAGTGGGACAGGCTGAAGAACACAGATGTTTGAGGGAAGAATGCTTACATTCACCTACTTTGTGATAACTTTACCCTTGTTAAAACGGAAATACAGAAAAGAGGTTACGGAGGAGTTTAATGCTGCCCTTTCTTAGAACGAGAACAACACAATTCTCTTTTCTTTGTCTCCAACTTTACAGGTACTTACTGTGGCGTATAAAATGGTCACTTACAAATTAGACCAACAAAAGGGTATTAAAAGTATTTGTTTATGGGACATCGGGGTGTAAAACACACCACTCAACATCGTGATGTAACTTTACACGACAATAGGGAAGGAGATAGAAAAGACAAAATGCACGGGGTGGGGGGACAACAGCAGGGCAAAGTGATCCGAAGACAATCTCCACAGAGTTCCAAGATCATGTGGATTCCAAAAGGCCAGAGGCCATTTGCTCCTTGATATTAACTCCAGGCTTAGCGTGATACTACAATGTAATTGTGGATGAAGTAGATAAGTGCGTCTTGAAGGCTTAAACCAAAACTATGGTTGGTCATAAAGAGGTGGCCGTGTTTTTTTGTTTTGTTTTGTTTGGTTTTTGGTTGTTTTTTTTTTTTTGGCCGAGGAAGAATTGGTTAGGGTATAAGGTCTGCATTTCAGGCTTCCATCATCAAAGACTGACAAATTCAGGCGAGCTGGAGTGAAGGTTAGGTCTTCCCCAGCCGTGGTCTTCACAGAGTGGGGGATCAGACCAGCAGGATTAAGGGGAATTCGGTGACCTTGTTACTCATAGGTCAGTAGCTTGGGGTTGCGCTTTCTCCTTTTTTCAACCTGTAGTCGACACAGCAAAAAGGCCCAGAACTGGCGAAGGAACAAAGCAGCAAAAAGTGAGGCCCAATAAAAGCTTCAGGCTCAAGAAGACCCCTGAGAAACGAAAGGGAGAGACTATTCCAGGGGACAGTAGGTGAAAAGGAGATAACTAAAAGCGCAGTGGCAAAATGTTCTTACACGTAAGGGATGTTCGTTAATGGACAAATATTCATGGCACTATGATCTGTTAGGACAAATGTAGAATCATCTGTATGCTTTAAATACCGTGTGTGTAAGATTTTAACTGTTTATTAGAAGTCCGAGAACCCCGTTTAAGGTATCTGGATATTCCCTCCCCTTCCTTTCCAAGATTCAGACACTACTAAGTGTGTAGCAGGATGAGCCGCAGACAAAACCCCTCAGACGCCGAGTTGTAGAAGGAAGGGCTTTATTCAGTTGGGAGCATCAGCAAGCTACTGCCTCAAAACCCGAGCTCCCCAAGTGCACAATTTCTGTCCCTTTTAAGGGCTCACAACACTAAGGATTTCACAAGAAAGGGTCGTGATTGATTTGAGCAAGCAAGGGGTACGTGGCAGGGGCTGCATGCACCGGTGGTCAGAGTGAAACGGAACAGGGCAGGGAGTTTCACAATGTTCTTCCATACAATGCCTGAAATCTATGGGTAACATCGGGTTCTAAGTCATGAGTTGATTTTTAGCTACTAGGTTTAGGCCAGGCAGGCCCAGGCCTGGTTTTGGGTCTGGCGCTGGGCTGCCTGTCTTTGATTTCACTTCCTTGTTTTTTTCTTAAAACAGGTACTGAGTATAAAACAGTATAAAACAATATGAGAGGGTCTCTCTCTTCCCTCAAGGGTAAAAATAAGATTGCGACAAATCTAAACTTTATGGAAGTCAAATAAAAAACACTTAAACATATGTAAATAATTGCATACATAAAATATTGCATTAAAATGCCTCCTAAGTGTCACGTAGTCTTTAAACAAATACATTTTCAATGATGGCACAGCTTTTTGGTTCCATTTCTATTTTAATCTCTGATATTCGCACATACCTGTGCACACCTGGAAACATCTATTACTGTTTCAAAAAGACAACTATTAGCAAAGTTCTTACATACACCTGCATATCATGCATTAGAATCAAGTACTTTATTCATTTCATGTCTTCAAAATTACGTTAATGTACTAATCAGGTATTCCATCCTTTCTGCAATATGATCGTCCTAGAATAAGCTACCCAACTTTCTCAAAGATGCAAAATGACCATATTTAAAGTTTGGATGAAATTTAATTCATCTTTAATTTGTTTCTGTCACTTTACTATGTTCTGGGGTGTTTTTTAATCTCTCTCTCTCTCGCTCTCTCTCTCCCTCTCTCACTGTCACACACACACAAACACACATGCCTGGTGCTGTCAGCTCTGAGATTTCTGATGATCAAGAGAAACAGGACATCTCTTAAACTTGAAGTACATTCATATGTCAATGAATGACAATGTGTTTGTGCCATTACAGACAAAATCACAGCAGTCTTTATTTCCAAAAGCCAAAAATGTAGGGATCAATCAACATAAAATGTCATAAGCAATAATTAAATAAATGCCAATAGAATGACCTTATAATTTCCAAACCCATGTCAGATAAAGCTATAAGAGATATCCAAATGCCATATAACATATGATATTAATACCTGTGTTTTGTGGTATTAAGAACACGAAAAAATAGAAAATTCTATGAAGTTCAAAGTTCTTTAAAGTTAGATGGAAAAGGCATTCATTGGTATTCCCATGAAGTTTTAAGGTTTAGTTGGAAAATACACATATGTTTCTTAAGAGCTAAAATAATGCATTCGACATACAGACAAAGGACCAATGTGGGTGGGAGGGCAGAGTTCTGTGATTAGACAGGAGAATTAGAAAATCTGTTCCAAGGAACTCCAGGGAATGGGTGGTATAACTTCCTCCTTGAGGTCTGAGGGTCTCCAACATAAAAGCTCTACATAAGTTTTTATTAGTAGCTCAGAAAAAAAATAGAATCTAAAAAGATCAGTCAAAATCCTGGCAAAGATTTCCGGTCATAATAAATCATAGTCGCGCAGGATGACATGATCTCCCACAGCATAAGATTTAGAATTAAGCGTTTGGTATTGTGAGTATCTTCAGTTACCAGATAGTCGTTGCTTTCATGATGTGTACACGTCTCCTTAGCCTCGGCAGGGTTTCCAATTAAGCATAGAAATACTTTAAAAATTTGAAATCCTAGTAAAGATAGTTTGGCATTGGAAAGGATCCAATCTGTGTTGGAAATCTACATACGTGTAATGTTTAAGAGAACTTCGCTTATGAGAGAAAGCTTCGTTTTGTTTTTTGAGAGAGAGTCTCACTCTGTCGCCCAGGCTGGAGGGCAGTGGTGGGATCTCAGCTCACTGCAACCTCCCCTCCCAGTTCAAGCAATTCTCCTGCCTCAG
The DNA here is from genome assembly GCF_028878055.3 of Symphalangus syndactylus. Taxonomy (NCBI): domain Eukaryota; kingdom Metazoa; phylum Chordata; class Mammalia; order Primates; family Hylobatidae; genus Symphalangus; species Symphalangus syndactylus. The sequence continues at coordinate 71,298,088 of NC_072445.2, read as the reverse complement.
CCTCCTGAGTAACTGGCACTACAGATGCACCCCACCACGCCCGGCTAATTTTTGTATTTTTAGTAGAGACAAGGTTTCTCCAGGTTGGCCAGGCTGGTCTTGAACTCCTGACCTCAGGTGATCTGCCCTCCTTTGCCTTCCAAAGTGCTGGGATTACAGGCATGAGCCCCCATGCCCAGCAGAGAGTGAGTTTTAAAGGTACAATATCTAATATGCAGTTGAGTACTTGAAACAGATATTTGATTTTAAATTTCTTACTAATATAAACAATATTGGAACATTTGGCAAAGCGTTTGGATTCACCATATTGATTGTTCTTACAAAAATAAAATTATCGGGGAAATTTTGTTTGTAGATGCAGACACTAAAGAACTTAAGTGAAATAAAATATATTACATTTGGAATTCCTAGTGAATTGGAATGATGGTTTCATAATTTCAAACTTAAAATATGTAATTATTTGCTTGATTTTGACATGGTATTTTAAATTGATATTTTAGTATTTATATATTATTTTGGAACAACTAGATGCATTTTAGGGTCACTATTTTTATTAATTAGATTTATAAAAGTTATTTAGATATGCAGAAAAAATTTACTGTCCTAAATTTGAAGCACTCAAAAAATAAGTTATAAAGGTTTATAAATAAATTTAAAAATATTTGAAAATGTCTTACATTTGTAAACAAGATTAAAAAAATTCATAAGCCCTTAAAATAATTGCTGCAATTTCCCATTTTAAAAATAAAATAATCTCAGTAATGAAAGAGACCTAGAGAAGAACTAGGCTTATAAATCTATAAATTGAATAGCAAATGTTAAAAATGAGCTTTAGAAGTTTTCTCTGCACAAAAAAGAAGACAAAAGAAGTCATCAAACCCTACATTCATTTTTAATTACAAGTCGGATATTATTTAAGAGAGCAATAATATGTCCCCTTTCATGTAATGTCCAGAATTCAAAGGAACCACAGGATGTCATGTCGTTTATTCTCCGAAGTGGAATGCCATCACTTCCGCAGATAATACTGATTAATTTGAGCCAGCCTTCCACCTACATCCCCTATGCAAATAAACTTTACAAAGCCTTTCATTACATTATATACAAATATTTCTTCTCTTCATCAGTCATATTCTAATTATAGAGGCTCAACCAGGTAAGTTTAGCCTGACAAATATCTATGCTTATTATTATAGATTCACAAAGAGCTCCTTCTTCCTTATTAGTCAGATAATGTTCTTTCCTTTTACCCTATAGACAAAGGATGCGATTCATTAGGAAGTATTCCCCAACAGAGAAAATGTTTATATAAGCTTATTGATGTGTTCTTTTCAAATGCAAGGTAATTTAAATTTTCTTTAAATGGTATTTTTCTTAAGAGAGTAAAAAAAAAGGGAAACAGATGTTTTCATCACAAACACCATTTACCAACCAACCCAAAATGCATGGCCATTTATATTAAACAAGAAAACAAGTAGAACATGTGATTGCCTACATTTGTGCCGTATAAATTCATTGTCATTACTCTCAACTGAACTCCTGATGCTGCCTAAAAAAAAAGAGACCACGTTTATTTTCTCAATTCAACCCATCACCCTTCAGAATGACTATTTTAATCTTTCACCACAAACACAACCTGTATTTCCCTCTGCTGTCCTTAATCTTTGTCTCTTTCTTCCCTGAAACAAACAAAAGCCAAGACAGGAAACTGTGCTGCATCCTCCTCTAGTCAACCTAACGCCAGTCTTTCCTATGGCCCCTCCGCCACCTGTGGAGGAACATTCCAAAGTCAATGTCATTTCTTCCACCTGAAACAAATTTTACATGTGTTACCACTGTCCTGATTTTGTGTTTCCTCCTAAGCTCTTCAGGAAGATTGTCAACATTACCCATCCTAAGTCTCCCTCTCTTATTCCTCTACACGGTCCAATTCCATTGCTGCTGGCATGACTTGACCAATTTAGCTGCATTCACTACTGAAACAAAAGGGCGAATCACTACTTTGTTCCTATTGCAGACATTATTTATTGACTGTGCAAGATTACTAGACACAATCTAGCACACTCTTTTAACACACACATACACACACATACACACACACATACATACACACACATACACACACACACATACACACACACATACACACACATACATAAACACACATACACACACATACATACACATACACACACATACATACACACACATACACACACAGATACACACACACACACACATACACACACACACACATGCAGTTTTCCATGTGCTACCAGTTGTGTTCCCAGGGAAGGAGAATGTCAGATGGATACTAACAAGAAGGATGTCTTTTATGGAATTCTCTTGGGATCAATACCTAGGAAAGTAGAGAGAAGCATGGTAGGACAAGGAGAGAAAGTGGGCTGGACGCAGCTTCAGCCTATGGGGACACTGGTAAAATAACACTTCAGAGTTGTATAAAGGCCAAGTTCTAGTTGGAACGGGTAGACTGTGCCTTCATATCCGTCTATTGATCAGTCATTGGTTGCAGGCAGTTGAGACCACCCTTAAAGAGGGCTGTGATCACAGCACCCATCATACAATGTAACCTCATTCTGAGGATGTTCCTCACACCTCTATCATTCTTGCATCTTGATTGTTCCTTACCAGGTCCTACTTTTCTACTTAATTTTAAAGTGTTGAAGTTTCTCATAATTTCTTTTCCCCACTCTTCATGCAATATACACTCAATGCAATCTCACCTACTCCCATTCTTTCCTTTAATAATGATAGACTGAAGGGACCCAAATTTATATCTGTACCAGATATTTCTTCTAGCTCTACACATATATTTGCAAAACCTACTTGTAGAATTCTACTCACCATCTTCCCCCACTTCCTGTTCTTTCCCAAACAATCTTTCTTTTTTCTTGCTCCACAAACAGAAACTAGAATGATTTCTTTAAAAATACAAATGAGGTCAAGTTACCCTTCTGCTGAAACTTTTCGGTATCTTCCCAGTACCCTTCAGAAAAGGTAAGAACATTCTTAAAATGACTCTTTCAAAGCTCTGCACATTCTGATCTACGTTTCTTCCTTAAGTTCCTCTCTAGGTTAATTTTACTTATTCATACGTCCTCCTTGATCCCTGTCATTCGGTGAATCTTTCTTTATTTTTAAAGTATCTGTTTAAATGGCATTTCTTTAAAAACTCTTACTCATTGTCCAAAAGTAGTTAAGGATTTTGTTCTATAATATCACTCTATCTTTGTGTTTATTCAAATGACAAAATTATTTACTTTATTCTTTTGTTTCATATATTTTTCTTCTGTTTGACCGTGAGTTTCAAGGGGGCAGGGGAACAGATTATCCTATTTTGTTTGTTTTTAGTCTATCCCCAGTGCCTAGAATAAGGCTTGATGCACAGAAAACATTTTATGTATGTATACGCTGAGAAAAGCAGTATGATTGAAGAATGCGTAAATAGTGACTGGAAAATGAACATGCGAATCCCAGCACTTTGGGAGTCCGAGGAGGGCAGATCACGAGGTCAGGAGTTTGAGACCAGCCCAGCCCACAGGTGAAACCCCGTCTCTAGTAAAAATACAAAAATTAGCCAGGCATGGTGGTGGACACCTGTAATCCCAGCTACTTGGGAGGCTGAGGCAGCAGAATCGCTTGAAGCCAGGAGGCAGAGGTTGCAGTGAGCCAAGATCGTGCCAGTGCACTCCAGCCTGGGCAACAGAGTGATACTCTGTCTAAAAAAAAAAAGAAAAAAGAAAATGTACATGCATAATTTAGCATGTGTTTCTACCACTGAACACAGTGTGGGAAACATAGGAATATAAATCAGGATGATGCAGATGAGTAAATAATTCTGAATTATTTAATAGTCAGGATTTATAGCTAGGATTATTTTCAAAGGCCTATTGATATGCAATGGAGATGGATGAGCATGTACTACTTGAGGGCAGAAGAAAATCTCAATGAAAAATAGGGAGTAGAAATCTGAAGACAACAAAGAGGATGGCAAGATAATTGCTTTTCCAAAGTAATACAAATGAACACACTTAAAAACAGGCATGGGTAAGTTCACTATGGCAAAATGTCCAAATATATACTGGGAAGCAAATGGAAAGTTTTATCTTGACTTTCGAGGTGAACAGGGATCTAAAGGGATAAATATTTTATAGCTGAGAAAACATGTGAAAAAGGGGAGAAATGGCTGGGCACGGTGGCTCATGCCTGTAATCCCAGCACTTTGGGAGGCCGAGGCTGGCGGATCACCTGAGGGCGGGAGTCTGAGACCAGCCTCACCAACATGGAGAAACCCCGTCTCTACTAAAAATATGAAATTAGCTGGGCATGGTGGCGCATGCCTGTAATCCCAGCTACTAGGGAAGCTGAGGCAGGAGAGTCGCTTGACCCTGGGAGGCAGAGGTTGTGGTGAGCTGAGATTGCGCCATTGAACTCCAGCCTGGGCAACAAGAATGAAACTCTATTTCAAAAAAAAAAAAGAAAAACAGGAGAAACTTGCCCCAAATCATTTGGTTAAAAAGTTGCATATTTAAAATGTGAACCAGCCAGGCGCGTTGGCTCACACCTGTAATCCCAGCACTTTGGGAGGCCGAGGCTGGCGGATCACCTGAGGGCGGGAGTCTGAGACCAGCCTCACCAACATGGAGAAACCCCATCTCTACTAAAATCATGAAATTAGCTGGGCATGGTGGCGCATGCCTGTAATCCCAGCTACTAGGGAAGCTGAGGCAGGAGAGTCGCTTGACCCTGGGAGGCAGAGGTTGTGGTGAGCTGAGATTGCGCCATTGAACTCCAGCCTGGGCAACAAGAATGAAACTCTATTTCAAAAAAAAAAAGAAAAACAGGAGAAACTTGCCCCAAATCATTTGGTTAAAAAGTTGCATATTTAAAATGTGAACCAGCCAGGCGCGTTGGCTCACACCTGTAATACCAGCACTTTGGGAGGCCGAGGCAGGCAGATCACCTGAGGTCAGGAGTTTGAGACCAGCCTGGCCAACATGGTGAAACCCCATTTCTACTAAAAATACAAAAATTAACTGGGCGTGGTGGCGGGTGCCTGTAATCCCAGCTACTTGGGAGCCTGAGGCAGGAGAATCACTTGAACCCGGGAGGCGGTGGTTGCAGTGAGCCGGGATCGCACCACTGCACTCCACCCTGGGCAAGAGTGAGATCCTGCCTCAAAAAAAAAAGAAGTGAAACAGTTTCTTTCTAACCTCCAAATGCACAATATTCCACGACACCAACCCTACACCAAAGAAATGTGTAGAAGTTTATAAAAATGGTTATTAACTGATTTTTTTCAGCACCAGAATCAACTATCCTGACTCTAGCTTTAGAAACGTAAGTTAAAAAAAGAGGAAAATAACTTCGAAGGAAGTAATTCTTTGAAAGCCGTTAGGACAACACAATGATTTGAGGGTCTTGTGCTTTTCCATGAAAAGGTGGGGCTAAGTCTGTTTTAGAGGGTGAAGGAGACACAGGAGTTAAAAATGTGCCAACACCGTGGCCCTTGGAAATAACTTGTAAGATCAAATGAAAATCGCAATCGAGACTGTCACTTTTCGATCAGATTGTTTTCAATCGATAATGAGTGCAGGCCCGCAAATGTGTATGGGTGTTATGTGGCATATCAAGGTACATTTCTGCAGAACATACTCAGTGCAATATGGCTTGTGGGTACAACATTCCTTTATATAATTGCACTCAACTAATGTATGCCTTGGAAAGCAAGCACATCAAACATTATGTCTTAACAGACTTCTGAAAGAAAAACTGGAGTTCCTGGTGGCTCTTAAACAGTCTGCTGGTTATTTTATGGCATAGAGGAGAAAATTTACCCTGCAGAAATCTAGCCGAGCACATCCTCAGACTGATCACATTCACCTTCTCATCATGGTTCCAGTCTCAATTAAAAAAAAAAAAAACAACAAAGAATCATATTTGAGTAATCTGTTCTGAATCATACAGGGAAAGTCCATGCTGAGATAATACTTATGCATCTGTCTTAGAACATGTCTAGAATATTTACTAGGAAGACTCACTATCAAAAGGGATTTTGGCATATGTGCATTAATTCAGCAAGCCTCATTTCTTCAATACCAAACATGCGCCAGACATTGTCCTAGGAAGAGAGGATTTAGAAAAAAAAAAAATAAAGATATATTTACCGCAGTCCAGCCATAGAAAAAGATAAGTAAGTAATTAAATGCAGGAGTATACTATAGCTTCAAAGATAAAACTTATGAAGGTCTGGAAATTAGCACACATGGGATAAAACAGTCACTTCTACATAAGAGGAGGCGATTATAAAGAAGATTCACTTAAGATTCAGTATTGGCTAAGGTTAAAGAGAGAAGCATTGTTCTTGGACCAAGTTTTCTGGGAGGTGGGAGAGTAAAAGAAGTCCGGGACCAAAGGAAGCTACAACAGAGAGCACTGAACGAGCAGCCTTGCAGGTCTGACCCAGACTGCCATCTGAGAAAATTACAGGCAGTTTGATTGGCTGGGGCACAGGCCGTGAGGTGGGGCATGATGAGTGACAGCTGGAACCAGGCAAGGCTCATAAATGTCACACTAAGGAATTTTCACTGTTTTCTACCAGCCACTGGAAGAAACTGAAGAGCTTAAAGCAAGATAATGGCACATCACAAAACACATGGATTCGAGGTGGTAAGACAAAAAGAAGTTACTGTAGCAGAAGCATCAGGAAGTAGACTTGTATTAATTTAACTGCAAAATAATTACTTCTCCTACCCCCACAACAACATTCCAACACACAGAACTAATGTGGGTTATTAATTATTTCCCACTGTTCCCTACTGAAACAACATACTTTCAACTTTATTCTTTCAGTTCTGAGCGTGCTTATCTGCAAAGATATATAATCTAGTCTCCACGTCTTATCATAGAAAATTAGTACAGGTGACTTGTCTATTTTCAAACAGGGAGAAAAATAGAAATAGATGCATTTAGTCCTTCTGAATTAACCAGCTAAGCTACTTGAGGAGGAAGAGATTATATCAAAATTGTAAACTTTTAAAACTAATTTAACATTATAACCACAAATGGATATATAAATTTTTTTCCTTCAGGGAATACTTGGGAGAAAAATTAGAATCCATGCTCCTGCCTTATTCAAAGCAAAATGATATTGGGTATAGCTGTTCATTTAAAAGGCCACTGCACATCTCCCATAAAAGCAGTGTGCTACAGTGATGAAAACTGCCCACCAATGGTCATGCCTATGCGCGTTTTCTAAGGTGTTTGCCACCCTCCTGTCAAGAGGTGAAGTCTGTTTCTTTAACTCCTGAATCTGGGTTGCCCACGTGGCTTGCTTTGATCAATGAAATGTCACAGAAGTTATGTTCTAGGACTTTTGAGCTCAGGTCTTCAGTTTCTACTTTCCCTTTCGGAACTCAGCTCCGAATAAAGAATTCCGGAATCTCCTATTAAGGAGGGTAACCACACAGAGAGACGGGAGAGTGACAGGCCACAGGCAGAAACACAATCTACATGGAAGAGACCCATGGCATTCCAGCCAACAGCAAGTACCAGGCCCCACGTGCAAATGAGGCCAATGGGTTCCACTATGTCCAGCTGAGCTGTCCCAGCCAAAACCATGTCAATCATGGACGAGTTCTCTCTTCTTCACCCTGCCCATATTGCTGTCTCATGGCATCATACCCAATAAAATGGCTGTGATTTGAAGTCATTAAGCTTTGCGGTGCTTTATTACATAGCAACATATAAATAATAATGAGTAGTAAAATGCTTATTGCTAACTTTTCAGTGTAAAATTCCAGTGGCAGACCATGATGCCATGTAGAAAATATCTGGCTCAATTCGTACAAAAATGGCACAGCGTGTGGGACTCAGAGGAAACACCACGGTAGCAGGCCCTATATGCACAGCAGGACACACAGGAAGCCAGTGTCCAAGGAGCTGAAGGTGACCCTGTGGCCTTTCAATATTCACACGAAGAAGCAAAAGCAATAGCACAGCATATCCTGGTCGGTGATGTGTGTGTATGTGTATGTGTCACAGCTGCATTAGACCAGACCACGTGGTAACATTGTCTAAAGAAAGAAATAGAAAATACATAGAAAGCTCTAAACTTGTTTTTCTTTAGAAGTTATGTCCCAACCATGATAAAAGTGTTATTTTTCCTCCTTGAGGAAACAAAGAAAAATCAACGATAACATTTCTACCCATTTTTTTTTTTTTTTTGCTGTTATATCCATTTTATGATGCTTTGCAAGTACTATTTATTCTTACTTTTACAGCCAGTCAGAATGTGTTTGGGTTTCTCTTATTTCTGTCTTTTTAAAGCTTCAACATTAAAGTTCTTTAGTACATCACACATTGCAATATTAAAAGAAAACACTATCTTGCCTAAATAAGCAGTATCGTATAATATCCAGTCGAAACTAACTTCAATGTACGTGATATGAATATTGCTTTCTGAAAACTTTACGGTCTGTTTGGACCACTCAATATGTAATTTTTAAACTAGGATGCCATAGTGTTTAAACAGTTTTCACATCAGAAATGTAAGAAGTGCTTCTCCTCAGCAAATGTAAAAGAACACACATCACAACAATCTCTCAGACCACAGTGCAATCAAATTAGAACTCAGGATTAAGAAACTCACTCAAAACTGCACAACTACATGGAAACTGAACAACCTGCTCCTGAATGACTACTGGGTACATAACGAAATGAAGGCAGAAATAAAGATGTTCTTTGAAACCAATGAGAAAAAAGACACAACATACCAGAATCTCTGGGAGACATTCAAAGCAGTATGTAGAGGGAAATTTATAGCACTAAATGCCCACAAGAGAAAGCAGGAAAGATCTAAAATCAACACCCTAACATGACTATTAAAAGAACAAGAGAAGCAAGAGCAAACACATCCCAAAGCTAGCAGAAGTCAGGAAATAACTAAGATCAGAGCAGAACTGAAGGAAATAGAGACACAAAACACCCTTCAAAAAAACCAATGAATCCAGGAGCTGGTTTTTTTTAAAAGATCAACAAAATTGATAGACCGCTAGCAAGACAAATAAAGAAGAAAAGAGAGAAGAATCAAATAGACGCAATAAAAAATGATAAAGGGGATATCACCACCGATCCCACAGAAATACAAACTACCATCAGAGAATACTATAAATGCCTCTATGCAAATAAATTAGAAAATCTAGAAGAAATGGATAAATTCCTGGACACATACACCCTCCCAAGACTAAACCAGAAAGATGCTGAATCCCTGAATAGACCAACAACAGACTCTGAAATTGAGGCAATAATTAATAGCCTACCAACCAAAAAAAGTCCAGGATTCACAGCTGAATTCTACTAGAGGTACAAAGAGGAACTGGTACCATTCCTTCTGAAACTATTCCAAACAATAGGAAAAGAGGGAATCCTCCCTAACTCATTTTATGAGGCCAGCTTCATCCTGATACCAAAGCCTGTCAGAGACACAACAAAAAAAGAGAATTTGAGACCAATATCCCTGATGAACATCGCTGCGAAAATCCTCAGTAAAATACTGGCAAACCGAATCCAGCAGCACATCAAAAAGCTTATCCACCAAGATCAATTTGGCTTCATCCCTGGGATGCAATGCTGGTTTAACATACGCAAATCAATAGATATAATCCATCACATAAACAGAACCAAAGACAAAAACCACATGATTATCTCAATAGATTTAGAAAAGGCCCTTGACAAAATTCAACAGCGCTTCGTGCTAAACACTCTCAATAAATTTGGTATTGATGGGACGTATCTCAAAATAATAAGAGCTATTTATGACAAACGCACAGCCAATATCTTACTGAATGTGCAACAACTGGAATCATGCCCTTTGAAAACCGGCACAAGACAGGGATGGCCTCTCTCACCACTCCTATTCAACATAGTGCTGGAAGTTCTGGCCAGGGCAATCAGGCAAGTGAAAGAAATAAAGAAATAAAGAGAAATAAATATTCAATTAGGAAAAGAGAAAGTCAAATTGTCCCTGTTTGCAGACGACATGATTTATATTTAGAAAACCCCATCATCTCAGCCCAAAATCTCCTTAAGCTGATAAGTAACTTCAGCAAAGTCTCAGGATACAAAATCAATGTGCAAAAATCACAAGCATTCCTATACACCAGTAACAGACAGAGAGCTAAATCATGAGTGAACTCCCATTCACAATTGCTACAAAGAGAATAAAATACATAAGAATCCAATTCACAAGGGATGTGAAAGACCTCTTCAAGGAGAACTACAAACCACTGCTCAATGAAATAAAAGAGGATACAAACAAATGGAAGAACATTCCATGCTCATGGATAGGAAGAATCACTATTGTGAAAATGGCCATACTCCCCAAGGTAATTTATAGATTCAATGCCATCCCCATCAAGCTACCAATGACTTTCTTCACAGAATTGGAAAAAAACTACTTTAAAGTTCACATGGAACCAAAAAAGAGCCTGTATTGCCAAGCCAATCCTAAGCAAAAACAACAAAGCTGGAGGCATCATGCTACCTGACTTCCAACTATACTACAAGGCTACAGTAACCAAAACAGCATGGTACTGGGACCAAAACAGATACATAGATGAATGGAACAGAACAGAGGCCTCAGAAATACCACCACACATCTAAAACCATCTTATCTTTCACAAACCTGACTAAAACAAGAAATGGGGAAATGATTTCCTATTTAATAAATGGTGCTGGGAAAACTGGCTAGCCATATGTAGAAAGCTGAAACTGGATCCCTTCCTGACACCTTATACAAAAATTAATTCAAGATGGATTAAAGACTTAAATGTTATATGTAAAACCGTAAAAACCCAGAAGAAAACCTAGGCAATACCATTCAGGACATAGGCATGGGCAAGGACTTCATGACTAAAACACCAAAAGCAGTGGCAACAAAAGCCAAGATAGACAAATGGGATCTAATTAAACTAAAGAGCTTCTGCACAGCAAAAGAAACTACCATCAGAGTGAACAGGCAACCTACAGAATGGGAGGAAATTTTTGCAATCTACCCATCTGACAAAGGGCTAATATCCAGAATCAACGAAGACTTTAACAAATTTACAAGAAAAAATCGAACAGCCCCATCAAAACGTGGGCAAAGGATATGAACAGACACTTTTCAAAGGAAGACCTTTATTCAGCCAACACACACATGAAAAAAGGCTCATCATCACTGGTCATCAGAGAAATGCAAATCAAAACCACAATGAGAAACCATCTCACACCAGTTAGAATGGCCATCATTTAAAAAGTCAGGAAACAACAGGTGCTGGAGATGATGTGGAGTAATAGGAAGGATTTTACACTGTTGGTGGGACTGTAAAGTAGTTCAACCATTGTGGAAGACAGTGTGGTGATTCCTCAAGGATCTCAAACTAGAAATACCATTTGACCCAGCAATTCTATTACTGGGTATATACCCAAAGGATTATAAATCATGCTACTATAAAGACATGAACACATATGTTTATTGTGGCACTATTCACAATAGCAAAGACTTGCAACCAACCCAAGTGTCCATCAATGATAGATTAGATTAAGAAAATGTGGCACATATACACCATGGAATACTATGCAACTGTAAAAAAGGATGAGTTCATGTCCTTTGTAGGGACATGGATGAAGCTGGAAACCATCATTCTGAGCAAACTACCGCAAGGACAGAAGACCAAACACTGCATGTTCTCACTCACAGGTGGGAATTGAACAATGAGAACATTTGAACACTGGGTTGGGAATATCACACACCAGAGCCTGTCATGGGGTGGGGGGTTGGGGGAGGGATAGCATTAGGAGAAATACCTAACGTAAATGAGGAGTTAATGGGTGCAGCACACCAACATGGCACATGTATACAAACCTGCACATTGTGCACATGTACCCTAGAACTTAAAGTATAATAATAATAATAAAGAAATGTAAGAAGTGCTAAATTACAGATTTTCAAATATTTAGGAGACATTAATATAATGCCATGTTTTTTCTGAACACTTATTAAGCACAGTTAACAAAAACAAATAGAAATGATAAAGTTTCGTTAATATTTCATGTTAACTCCCATTTTTATTTTAATTAATTTCTGGCTTGAAACCATTGGAAATTTGTTTTTAACGAACAGAATTAAATACATTAGGTCCTTGATAGAATTCTTTTCCTCCAAAGAATATCACCATCCCCCACTTTTAGCTAACTGTCATAATATGTTCTTTTTTTCCAGATGCTTCTTGTTCCAGAACTGTATACACAAGTTGGACGACTAAACTGATATTTGCATAACAAGAAAAGTGGTCTTTAGACAATTTGGCAAATATGCTCATAGCAGCACTGCCAGGAACTAACCCCCAAAATAGGATCACAGCAGAGTTGGAACGCCAGTGATAGGGCTTTATTTCCAAGCACACAACCAGAGTTAGAGAACACATTCAAATAACCCAGGCCTTTTTTTATGTAAAAATTTTTAATAATCATGGCATTTCCAATGCAAATTTAAAATCTAGTCAGTAGCTTATTTTATTAAGAGACTTCATGGTTTTGACAGGTAATGATCTTTGCTAGAAAGGTCCCCCTCCTCCTCCTCCTCCTCTTCTTTCTCAGGTCTATTCTTGATTCTGAAATTCACACCACTGGAATTTTATACCACACCACAGTTAAACATTTTTTTCTGAATTTTACTATATTGCATTTTCCTGAGGATTTCTTTAATGCATGCCCTAGTTCTTTGGAGACTTTCAATGCCTGTTTAACAGCTTTCCTTATTCATTAGCAACTTCCTTTAGAATCTAACAAGTCTCTTATGATCCTGGAGTTCTGTCAATTGTAGTAATTTTTTATTGTTTTTATCACACGGTTGGGAATATTTCTGCTACTTTTTACCCTCACTTAGAAGCTTAATATAACTACAAAAATGTTATATAACTCTTATTAATGTCTTCATCTTTTGTCATTATGAGTGGCCTAGCCCCTCCATAGACAATTTGAGCCTATGATTTTTCATGGAAGAGGGCATAGTTTAGCTTCATGTATTATTATCCTCTCTCATATTTGCTCTATCAGTATATATTGGAATATGGTTGAATTCTATAGCATGTATTTTATTGCTTTCACACGTTTTATTGCGCTTATGTTTGGATTTCTTCTCATCTGAGAAAGGATTGATTTTCTCATCTCAGTATATTTTTAATAAAATCATAGCTAAGAAAGAACATTTCATCCATCTAAAAGCTAACTTCCTTTCTTTTATTTTGTCCTGAAAAATACTACACCCACACATTTTTGCCAATAGCCTAAGACATTTAGCCATACTAATCTATCCTATTGGCTCCTTGGCTTTGATTGATGGACTAACAAAAATAGCTTGCTTGATGTTTCCAGAGAAAGTATCTTACCCTCATCTGTCTAAAGTATTCCTAACATAGGATTGTCAGATTTAGCAAATAAAAATATAGGATTTCTACTTATATTTCAATTTCATGTAAAAAACAAATAACTTTTTAGTATAAGAACATCTTAAATACTTAGAGGCTTATCTGAAGTTCACATTTAAATAGGTGCCCTGTAAGTTACCAGGCAATCCTGTCCTAAAGGAATAATATTCAAATCTCTCTTTAGCTTTTCCTCCAAATGTTGCTTAAAAATTTTCTGGGAAAATCATTAGTTTTATCTCCAGAAGCAAGACACTGTTGTCAGAAAAGGATGGGTTTCATTTTCTATTATTTTCATGTACTTGATTATTTATGATATTAGAACTGGGATCTCAGGAGTGGCCTTGTGTAGCAATCAATGGTGGCTGACCATTGGTTGCTCTTTAGGAAAAAGGGTCATAAGCCCCCTTTTGCTCACTTCCCTGCCCCTTGAAATTAACTTATTGATTTAAATTAAAAGCATTGCATGCCTACTCTACGATGAATATTGTGATGTCAAGAATCCCAAACAAGCAGCAAGATTCTGTCCACCAGAAATGTTAAGCATATGTAAACCGGAGGCGGGCGACTGGGAGGTACCAGAATATGCTCTTTGTATTGATTTTAGTACCTGAACTTATGTGCTTTAATTGAGTTATACTTACCTATAAATTGATGCTCCCATCATTGAAAACAGCTTATGCTGTTACAGAATACATTGCGTAAGTGTATGGATTCCTTTACAGTCAACCAAAGGGTAAAGGTGACATGAAGAAGAAAAAATACGCTAACTAAATGAAAATTGGGAGTCATAAAAACATTTTTATAGAACTATAGAAATGATCTAAATCTCTTTTGGTGGGCTTTCTTTGCATCAGTACTACAAATGTTGGATTGTCCCAGCTCTGTCCTCAGACATCTCTGTAATCAGTATCTTGTCAGAGATCCCTGAAGAGGGGTTCTGGAGAGCCCTGGAAGGTTCTTGAGACCTCTCGAGGCAATCCAAAATGTCTTCCCGAAATGCCTTGGCCCATCATTTCACTCAGATATCTATATAAAGTCTCCCCTTAGACAGATCTTCTCTGACAACCCATTAGAAAATAGCAGCCTCTGTTACTTCATCACCTTCCCTACTTCACATTTTGTATAGTTCTGTTGCAACCTGAAATAAAATAATTTAAACCGAAATATAAATAGCACATTTGTTTATATTGGGTTTCCCACACAAGCTCAAAGAATGTAAGGACATGTACTTTTGTTTATTACTTTATCCCCAACACATTCAATAGTACATACCATATTGCATGTCTACAGAAATCGTTTGTAATTTTTTTGTACAATGAATGTATTTTATCTGATAGTTTTTCTTGGCAGTGAAAATATGCTTTTCCCTTACAGCTGCTCTTATTGAAAGACATTACTCTTAAGTGAATTTCCTCACTCCAGTAATTCAAGAAGAAAAAGTGTATATAGAGAAAAAGCATTAATAGTGTTTTATAACTTATTCCTAAAAATGGGTTGATTAAATGTTTATCATTAGTGCAGCAATGAAGTTTCTTTTAAACTCTGAAAATGAGGGCACATTCAGTGACTTATATTTTCAATGCCTTGTGTAGACCAAAAATAGATAAAAACAAGAATCACTAGGAAAGTAATATTGTATAAGCCAATCTCTAACAGAGTCAAAATAAAACAAATTAATGTTTGAAATTATCACCATTAGGTCAAATCTGTGTCTTGAGCTTCAAAATACTTCATTCATTCAATGGTTAATCGGTCACTGACTACTGTAGGCTGGGTACTGGGGAGCCAAAAGAGAAATTAATCACGGTCATCAATTTAAAAACCAAAAACTCTGTCAGCCAAGTGTATGCAACAGTTTTGCAGAATAAACACAGTGAGTTTGGTTTAAGACAGAGAAATTTAAGTTTCCAGAATATTGGGGAGAAAGTGTCTAATAGGATGGTGGAGTTCATGTAGAGATTCTGGACTGGAAAAATGATTTGGCCACCATTAGCATAGGACTAGATGCCACTAAAGTGGCAGAGATCACTTAGAATAAATGGCAAACAAAAAAGAGGCCTTACTTCCTTGAGATTCTTCTGACTAGGAGCCAGACACTACAGAGCATGGAAAATATTTTGTAAGGTAGAGTTACCGAAGACGGCCTTTTTCTCCGAGATATGCTGACATGCTTAATGTGGGCTTTCTTTACAACAATGTGATCATTCCAACAACTACTAGTTCCACGATGTTTTTAGAGTTTACAAATGTATTACTACAGTGAGTTTTATTGTATCTGAGCCTCGTGAGAGATTTACGATTATCCCTATTTTATGCAAAACTTCAGAAAGTTTAAATGAAAAGTCACAAATAGATGATTGATACCTAATCCACAGCTCTTGGATGACCTATAGCGTCAATGTTTTCAATGAAGAGAAGGTGATTTTCACCCCATCCTTCACTTCTAGTTTTTCCTAATTGTTCTATATGACTTTATTGAAAGCTTCACTTCAAAATCAATCTCTCCCCTTCTCAAACTATCTTTCTTAATAAGGATAATTGTTAGGAAGTTCCCACAGCTACCTAACACCCTCTAATTCCCAAGACCTTGTGAATGCTTCTGACTATGAATTTTGAAGGCATTCCAGAAATACAGTTTCAGTTTGATTATAAAGCAAATAACATCTTGGATATTATTATATTTAAATATTTAGAATTATTTAAAATTAATTTTTTGCAAAAAATTCTTGGAGGGAAATGAGAACAAGAGTTTATTTAAGAAGTAGAATTTTATTTCTTTTTCTACAGGTCGACTTACTAACACTGTGGTTCTCCATAGAAATAAATAAAATTCACATACATAAAAAACGGTAGAGAATACTAAATGTGCCAAATAACGAATTCCTTTAAGCATAGATATATATATACACATATATACACATATATATATACATATATACATACGCACACATATATATACATATATATACACACACACACATACATATACATGTATATATACACACATACATACTTATATACACTTTTATACCTGCCAAGAAAGGTAAGTTTGTCACTGCTTAGAGATTGCTGAAAGCAAAATGAAAGAGTTCCATCAAGTGGTCATATCAAGACACAGCAGTTTGTATTTCACCAATAGAAAGAGGAAAACAATTTCTCTGAAATCTAGTTCAGACATAGATTTCTAACCGAGCTATTAAAATTTTATGCCATGCAACATTAAAAAACACAATTAAATGCATTTTAAACATTATTACTAATTCATTTTCCAATTCATTTTTAAACTGCAAAGAAAATAGAAACTATGTGATTTTTATTTTTTATCTTTTTCATAACGAATACTCTCTCCATATAGTTTGCAGTTGAAAATGCGTGGTTATAATCTTAATTTGCATGTTAGTCATTTTTTTAAATTAGCAGGTAAACCACAGGTAATACTAAACTAAGTATTTGGATTGCACCGAAAATTCAGAAACTAACTACTTGCAAATGACCTATACATCTTAAAATAGTACAAAATAAATACAAAGAAAACTCTACTCAAGGTTGTTTTAAAAAATAAAATAAGTTATAAAACATAAACATGAGTTAACTTGCTTCTTTTAACAATCTATAGTTTTTGCCTTGCCAAATTTCATCTCCTTCATAAAGACAGACAAAACAGGCATCTTTCTTTTTAAAGTATAATTGATTTAAGGGGTCATTTTCTCATTATTTTGGAAAAACCATCATGGCTTATTTTAATGTTATAAATGCTACTTCTAAATATATATTACAGATTAAGATTTGTTTCTTGCTTAATAAAGCAGTAGTTCATTTAAGCAACCATTGTTTAATTAAACTTTCTGAATATTATATATATATTACTAATGAGATGAGGTTAAACAATAGATTTTTATATAAAACCTATGAAATATATATTATCTAGACATAAAATTGGAAGCAATGTATTTAATGATTAAGATCATGGATTTTGGCATCAGAGAGATTTGATTTGAATCTAATCTCTTCCACTTTTTTTCTCTGTAACCTGGAGCAATGACAAGCGTACTTTGTTTCATTGCACTTTTCTTGTAGATGTTGTGTTTTTTACAAATTGAAGGTTTGTGGCCAGCCTGCCTTGAGCAATTCTATCCACACTATTTTTTCCAACAGTATGTGCTCACTTTTGGTTTCTGGGTCACAGTTCAATACTTCTCACAATATTTCAGATTTTATCATTGTCATTATATTACTTATGGTTATCTGTGATCAATGATCTTTTATGTCACTATTGTAATTGTGGGACACCATACACTCTGCACATATAAGATAGCAAACTTAATTAATATCATGTGTGTTCCCACTTCTTCAGCAGCTAGCTGTTCTTCCATCTCTCTTCTTCTCCTCAAGCCTCACTATTCCCTGAGACACAACAATATTAAAATTAGACCAAGTAATAACCCTGCAATGGCCTGTAAGTGTTCAAGTGAGAAGAAAAGCATCATACATCTCCCACTTTAAGTCAAAAGCTGGAAATGATTAAACTTAATGAAGAAGGCATGTTGAAAGCTGAGAGAGGCTAAAAGCTAGGTCTCTTATAACAAACAGCCAACTTATGAACACAAAGGAAAAGTTCTTGAAGGTAATTGACAGTGCTACTACAGTGAACAAATGAACGATGAAGAATGTAAAACAGGCTTGTTGCTGATATGGAGAACGTTTTATCAGTCTGGATAGAAAATCAAACCAACTACAACAAGGCCCAAATTATCTTCAATTCTCTTCAGGCTGAGAGAAATGAAGAAGAAAAGTTGGAAACTAGAAGAAGTTGGTTGATAATTTTTAAGGAAAGAAGCCATCCCAAAATAAAAGAAAAAGTGCAAGGTGAAGTAGTAGCATGTGCTGATGTAGAAGCTTTAGCACATAATCTGGAAAATCTTGCTAAGATAATAGATGAAGTTTGTTACACTAAACAAGAGATTTTCAGTGTAGATGAAACAGACTTATATTGAAAGAAGATGCTGTCTAGGACGTTCATGGCTAGAAAATAAGTCAATGCCTGGCTTTAAAGCTTCAGTGCACAGGGTGACACTCTTGGTAGGGGCTAATGCAGCTGGTAAATTGAAGTTGAAGCCAATACTGATTAACGATTCTGAAAATAGCAAGAATTATGCTAAATCTACTGTGCCTGTACTCTATAAATGGAGCAAAGTCTGAATGACAGCATATCTGTTAACAGTATGGTATACTGGATATTTTTATCCCGCTCTTGAGACCTACTGCTCAGAAAAAAAAGAGTCCTTTCAAAATATTGCTGTTCATTGACAATGTACCTGACCACCCAAGAGTTCCGATGGAGGTGAACAAGGATATTAGTGTTTCTAAGCTCGTTAACACAACATCCATTCTGTAGCCTCTGAATCAAAGAGTAATTTCAACTTTCAAGTTTTATTACATAAGAACTAAACATGGTAAGGTTATTGCTGCCATAATGACTACTCTGATTAATCTGGGTAAAATAAATTGAAAATCTTCAGGAAAGGATTCACCACTCTAGATGACACTAAGGACATTTGTGATTCCTGGGAGGAGTCCAAAATATCAACAATAACAGGAGTTTAGAAGAAGTTGAGTCCAACTCTCACAGATGACCTTGAGGGGTTTAACTCTTCAGTGGAAGTAAATGCGGATGTGGTGGAATCAGCAAGACAACTAGAATTAGAACTGGAGCCTGAAAATGTGACTGAGTTGCTGCAGTTTCAAGATACAATTTTAATGCATTAGGATTTGTTTCTTAGAGATGAGCAAAGAAAGTCGTTCCTTGAGATAGAATCTACTCCTGGTAATGATGCTGTGAACATTCTTCAAATAACAACAAAGAATTTAGAATATTTCAGAAACTTAGTTGATAAAGCAGTGGTAGAATTTGGGTTTGAAAGAAGTTGTACTGTGGGGAAAAAGCTATCAAACAGCATCACGTTACAAAAAAAAAAAAAAATCTTTCATGAAAGGAAAAGTCAACCAATGTGGCAAACTTCATTGCTGCCTTGTTAGAAGAAATTGCCACAGCCACATTAACTTTAAGAAACCACCACCCTGATTGGTCAGCTGCCACCAACACTTGGACCAAACCCTTTACCTGTGAAAAATCACAACTTGATGAAGGAACAGATAATCATTAGCATTTTAGCAATAAAGTATTTTAAAATTAAAGTATGTGCATTGTTTTTTAGACATACTTCTATTGCACACTCAGCTGCTTATATTGTAATGTAAACATGACTTTTTTATGCATTGGAAAACCAACAAACTTGTATGACTCACTTTATTGCAATGTTTGCTTTACTGCAGTGGTCTGGAACTGAATCTGTAATATCTCCAAGGTATGCCTGTATATCTTCATGTATAATAGGGAAGTAATTCTACTGATACAGGTATGGTAGAGCTTAGATAATGTCTCTTATATCAAGCATCTAGATTAGTAGCTGACTATCATCAAAATGAAAACACATGTTTGTGAATTAATATTTCCACTGTTCTATCTTGTTATTGGTAGGTGAGAGTGGTGGTGAACTTTCACCTCAAATTGTTTGATTTAAATAGTTGAAAAAATATAAACAAGTAAGGAGACAAAAGACAAATGTATTGCTTCTATGATGACAATACGATCATATTTCTTCTGAGTGCTCTATGACCTTCCTCCAATCTAAGCAATATTTCCATTTCTACTAGAAGCCAGAGAGATTCACACTGTTACCCTTCTTTCTGTCTTTTGGAAATTTGCAGTGATAATAAGTTGATTTAAAATCCTTACTTAATATCAAGAACAACTCTTCCTGTCAACATGGTAATAAAATGAACACTGAGGATGAAGAGAGAGAGAATGATAAAGTGCATTCAGTAAAACATAAACAAGTAAAGGATGTGGGCGCAAGGTATATAGGAAGTATTAATAGTTGTACTCCTCTCACATATTTTGTCATGTGTGAAATAATTCAAAAGTAAGATGTAAGTAAACCTAAAAGAAAAACTAAAACTCCCTTTAGGAAACCTAAAAGTGAATAGATTCACACTTCAACAAACTTTTGACGATATGTCAGCAAGATGGAAAATAACTACAAAAGGAAAGCTGCAGATACAAGAAGAAATGTTGAGTGAAGAACATGGAAAGCATGTAGATAAACCACAGGGTCTGTGTGAAATAACAAAAAAATTAAATTTGGGAATACAGAAAGGATATAATTAAAATATGGGACAATAAGTAAGACTAGCAGGTGATTTGATTTTTATAATTCTAAGGTCCCTATGTTATATAAAGAAGGAATAGAGAAAATGATTAATGTAGACTTTAAGTAAATAAATCTGTTAAAATTTCATGGTAACTATTAAAAGAATAAAGAGGGAAATAGAATTTAAATAAAAACTTCATGTAAAAGATGCAGAAAAAGTGATAAAAAGTAAAAGCGATGAAGCAAAAGAGGAACATACAAAACAAGAAATAGGATGGTAATGAATCCAAATATATCAGCAATCCTAATAAATGTAAATAAATTAACTTTCTAGTTAAAGGTTAAATTCAATAAAAGATAAGATCCAGGATTATACTATCGAAGAATCACACATGAAAATAAAAACATGGAAAAACTGATACACAAAGGATAAGAAATTAGGCAGCTTAAATATTAGTCAAAGGAAAGCTGGTGTATCTATATTAATATTATAGAGTGAAGTCTTTAAGGCACAAAGCATCATATAGAATGGAAAACATCATAAAACAATGATAATTATACACTCATTTCAACTTTGATGCCTCTAATAACTTGCCTCAAAACATATAAAGAAGTCAACAAACCCATCATACCAAGGAATACACAGTGTTCTCAGGTACGCACGGAACTTCAGAGAAAGCCGAACCACATGGGGAAGACATAATGCACATATCAGCCAATTCCAAGGAATTATCAGACAGATATACTTCTCTTAGCACAACGAAGTTCAAAGTCAGAAAAAAACATTTTTTTTTGAAAAATTTGTAGATTTGGAAATAGGAAAGCATATTTAAAACATACAAGAAAGCAATAAAGTCTGAAAACCGATAAATTCAACAGTTAACTTAAGATATTAGGGAAAATATAAGAAACCCAAGCAGAAGAAATGCAATTATAAAAACCAACAATAATAATGAATGAAATAGTAAATAGAGATACAGCAGATTAAAACAAAAAGATTAACAAATCGAAAGGCTAATTCTTATATATTTAATATATGTGTGTGTCTAATCTACTCTCAATATTAAACTATTAATCCTTTCTTTCCTAAATATATATCAACAATGATTGTTATATTTTTTCTATTTTTATATTTACACAGGGAAATGTGATATTCACCATGTTTCACTTAGTGTTTTTTAACTCAGTATCATTTTTGAGGCCAATTTTGAGACCCATGTGTATAGAGAGATACTTTATCCCTTTTAACTCTTGCCCAGTAATATATAGATTAAATTTTTATCCATCTATCCCCCATTTGCTATCTACTAATAGTATTTCAAAGCACATCCCTGAATTTTCCTATGCATCTCTGTTACACGTTACCCTAAAGAGAAATGACAAGCTTTTTAGAGAAGTGGCATACTCAATTTCCCTAAATGTTGGCAAATTGATTATTTAAATGGCATTTAGCAGAAAATCTAACAAAACATTTTTCTTCACATTAAAAAAGAAATCCTTAAATTGCTTCTTAGTTTCTATAAAAATGGAAGAGTGGAGAAGTATTCAGGGCTTTATGTTTTATTCAATTGGATCAATATCCTCCATAATCCTGTGAATCACCTTTTTAAAAAATTTGTAAAACTTAAGACAATATTTTATAGTTTTGCTCCACATTGTTTGAAATTTAGAAACTTTTATTTCTAATTAGATTGCTATGACATTAAGTGTGTGTGTGTGTGTGTGATTGGTAGGTATATAAATTATCTACTACATGCAAGATAT
The DNA here is from genome assembly GCF_028878055.3 of Symphalangus syndactylus. Taxonomy (NCBI): domain Eukaryota; kingdom Metazoa; phylum Chordata; class Mammalia; order Primates; family Hylobatidae; genus Symphalangus; species Symphalangus syndactylus. The sequence continues at coordinate 71,275,623 of NC_072445.2, read as the reverse complement.
AAAAATATGATAAAGTGTTTGGACCTTACCCTTAGAAAACAATATCTCAATAACTGTGGTGTGGCTGAGATGATGTTCAGGTATCATCTCATATTTGCCTACATTTCTAAGTTTATTTCTACATTGCCAAGTTTGTCACTATAACATGGCCATTTCCTGTATAGGAGACAGATGCTCTTTAGGTGTGTCCATCATAAAACTAGTTTAATAAATCAGGACACATTGAAAATAAAATAAGCCTCAAGCATAAAGCAGGACCAATCCTTGAACAAAGTGTATATTCAATATATACTCCATTGGCTTCAATAGTGAAAATATACTGTGAGCTGTCACAAAGTTGGTAGGCTCTGATCCCCAGCGGGTACTGTGCCTGTCCTTTGCATAACTAGAGGGATTGTTAATCCTCTTTGCATACATCACGATTGTTAATAAAGTGACATTTGTCAAAATGAGTAAGCACCTGTTGCCATGGAAGGTGCCATAAGCAAGATTATAAAACAAATTGTTGTAGTTGGCTAGGAACCAGGAGGAAGATGAACACCAGAAGAAAAGGCATTCTTTCCTTAATTCCTCATACCCATTTTACAATGCATTGCATACAGTTGTTTATGCAGAACACAGGCTGTTTTCTTTTTTTCTGAAACCTCATGTAACCGATGGTATTTTAAATGAGCTCTAATACAAAATGCCTCACACACTGCTATCCTATGCCTCATTTAACCCATTATATGGGTTCCCTCTTGAAACATTTAGTCTTCATTTGTCTATTTTTCCTGTAACTTATTTTTAGGAATAGAAAAATCATGTCCTGGGAAGCATGTCTTCTGGCACATATTTAAAATACCTAAGGGGGCTCAGGTAACATCAAGACCCTAGTAGGTGCAGACGGGTCCCCACCAATATCTTGGCATTTTATTTCAATTATTTACTATCTTTCAATATGGCCCACAGCATGAAGATTTTGCATATACCAGTTTATTTTTTAATTGAAAATTGAAATAATACCAATACTCATAAAAACATCCATTCAATTCTATTCAGTAAACAGTCTTCCTCTTCATGCCAGTAGATATCTGTAACTCTTTCCCCAGGTTCCTTATTTAAAGTATCTTTACCAAAAAAAGCAGACAGGCTTCAAATAACCGTCTGACATTGGAGAATGACAATATTTTTTCTTGTGAATTAGCATCCTAGCTAGGCACTGATATGAGATATACTGACATAGCTTTCCTGCCAAATCTCATTCTTGTATTGTTCATGAATAGATTCATTATTTTGGTACAAAGACTTTAAATATCAAGTTTAATTGATCTTTTATATCACACTTCTCCAGAATTTTTTACTGAAGGATAAATTTGTTCCTCTAAAAAGCACAGCCTGTCCCGAGCAGATGCATGCCATTAAAAAAAAAAAAAATCACATAAATGTCTTCTTTTGGTTCTATCACAGCCTAACATATGAATCCATGTTTATTGTGGTAATGATTCAAACTAGTAAAATGGGGTATAATTTTTGTTTGTATTATAATTGCAGTGCTCCTCATTTCTAGGTACCCCATACTGGCTATTCTCATGTTTTATGTGAATCTCAGGGTGTATTGACTAGCTCTGTGATCTTGGAAAAAATGACTGGCTGCAAAAAGTTCTCTCATTTCTTCTGCCAATCCCATTCTCTGAAGAGGAAAATGTAAGACTATGTGTGCAAAAATTCTAAGACACTGAGAGTCCAAAGAAAATAGAGAATAGATATTTAAGCTTGAGACCAGAAAGCATTTGTGATTATTAAGACTGAATTCTTGTGACTTTGAGTCAGAATGGCTTGTTTTTAGTTGGAAGTTATCTTCTAGATCCTTATTCTCTGATTATATGCAATTTGGAAATGTCCTACATAAAAACTGCTGCCTAACTTGTCACCTGGTTTTCTTCCAATGCACAGAAAGAACTAGAAGCCCTGCAACAAATGGATTATGTGCACCATCTGGCCATTTTGTGTCGCATACTAAATTTTAAACTAAAAATGCCTTTCTTCTTCCCATACTAGAACATAAGAAATTTGCTATCTTTTCTGGCTTGATGTATAACTTAATTTAGTTGTTAATATAAGTTGTTGATGGCTAAAATTGTGTAAAATGTAGTTATACATAATTTTTAGCTTCAAAGTCACAAATTTTGTCACTTTATTATGGAGGAATTGCAAATATCTCTAGGGTATAAACTCAGCCTGATTTCTGGATATCTGTTTTTTTCTATTTGCAACTTCAAATATGTGTGTAACGCCATTGCGAACTCTCAATTTTGTTAGGTGTCTTTCAAGTATATATGAGAAGTTAACATATGCATATTTTATATAATTTTTACATGTAAGTGCATATGAGTTCCTCTGAACTTTGAGAAACTAAACTGTCCAGAAAGGTATGTTTTTACATGTAGCCATTTGTAATTTGGTAACCACAGGAAATGTAAATCTGAAAATAACTATAAAACAGTTAAGGATAAGTATATAGTGTGATTCTTTTCCTTATCTAATATAAATTTTTAAAGCCACAGGAAAAGGAGCCGAAGACTGGACTATAACAGGTTTGGAGGCTATGAATACATAGAATGATACCAATTTATGGAAATACAGATTGATATTAGCTCATGTTATTGAGGGCCTACTCTTTGCCTTTTTTGTGTATGTATGTATGTATGTCTTTATTTATTTATTTCTGTATTTATTTATTTTTAGAGACAGGGTCTCACTCTGTGGTTCAGATTGGAGGGCAGTAGCGCGATCACAGCTCACTGCAACCTCAACCTCCCAGGCCTAAGCAATCCTTCTGCTACAGCCTCCCAAGTAGCTGGGACTACAGGCACGTGCCACTGCACCCAGCTAAATTTAAAAATATTTTGTAGAAACTGGGTCTTTCCCTGTTGCCCAGGCTGATCTTGAACTCCCGGGCTAAAGCGATCGTCCCACCTGGGCCTCCCAAATTGCGGGGATTACACGCACAAGCCACCGTGCCCAGCCACCATTGCCTTTATACATATTACCTCATTTAAATATGCATTTTTCCAATGGAAGGAACTGGAGCTTAGATAAATTCTATACCTCTCAAAATAACACCACGTGGATTTTTAAAAAAACCTTTAAGCATTTACCTACTTATTTATTTGGCTAATGGGAAAAAAAAGCTCCCAGTCACAAACATCCCCCGTCACAAACATCACGATCCATGATGATAGAGCAAAATCAGATATGCTAAATTTAGCCAAATGTATTGCATACAGTAGGTCATCAATACATGCTTATTGAATTAATTAAAATCCAACTTGAAAAGGAAATTGACCCTGTCAAATATTTGTATATTTTATCTCATCAAATTTAGTTGTGTGTGAGCCAAAGAAAACATATGAAAAGTGTTTTATTTTGCAGGGACAGATGTATAAAATATTATCTAATTTTAATATACTAAAGGCATAGTTATAGTTTTCCTTTAAACATCATTTTGACCTTAATGATGTGACTTACTATTTTACCCTCCAAAAACAGTACACTTTATAATTATAATTGCTGGAACACGCCACTTTCTAGAATTACGAAAAATAATTCATTACACATAAAGGCTTTATTTTGGAATGAATAAATGAATGTTGGCTGTCATCGTAATTTGTGCCTCCCGAAAGATTGGTTTCCTACCTCTAGATAGAGAGAAAATAAAATTTAATCTTTAAGAATTCACATGTCTTGTTTGGCAAGAGTTTGTATTGCTACTAATTAGCTGAAATAGAAATTAAAGAATCTCGGCTACATTGAACAACTGGGCTTTGAATGTCTAAAACTGTTTCCTCAGAAGAGAACAGGTGATGTCATTGCATCAAGTCACTGGGATGAATTGCTGAAAGGGAGATGCATGGAAACAATATCGTACCCTCAAAATTTCCATTGAGGAGCACAATGTCTCCATATACACTATTACCAGTTTCCCTTCAGAATTTTCTCTATGTCTGCTTTTAATTATCACAAATTCATTTATCCCCCCTATTTAAGTTCCCCCTCCCTCTTCCCCTATATTTCCCCTTGAACCTATCTTTTCTGTATCCATTGCAGAGAGATCACTTCGTTGTAACTGAATACAGATCTGAATGCTTACCACTTGCAGAGTCCAATTCACAAGAGTGAGGTCTGGTGGAAAGAAAGGGATTTTACTAACCAAAACTAGTAAAGGGGATGTGGCCGGATTCCCATCCAAAGCAACCACTTCAATTTTGGGGGTGAGGGTAGGAGTTTAAGTGTGGAAAAATTGATAAGGAAGGCGCGCAAAATTGTGCTGAGTACAATGTCTGTGTGTCTTGCTCTGGTGGCTATTTTGTGTCTCAGTCCTCCTGAATCACGAGCTGGCAGCATCTCAACAATGGCGGGGTTGTTGACTAGCCAGCCACCTTGAAATAATCTTGGGAATTTTGCAGCTGAGTCTCCAAGCTTCCTTTGTCAGACTCAAGATTAGCCCCTGCAACTTCTAAGAAGGCATATAGACGACAGCATACAATTAGATAAATGTGAAGGGAGTATACATGGTAGGAAAGGGAGGGATATGGAGTCTATTTTATGGCTAAGAGAAAAGGCTTCTACAGTTTTCTTCAAGGTTTTATCTTGAAACCCAAGACTAAAAAAAATAAAATGCATTTTGAAGTTAAGCTATCTGGTTTTTTAATGATTTATAGCTCTGGGGGTCTTCTCTTTTCTAAATATCCCCAAGCCCTAGGATGTATTTTGGGCAATAATTTGTACTAAATATGTGAGTTCAAAATGAGATATTTATTTACCTTGTACTTTATGTTGCAAATTTCCTAAAACTGTAATTTTAACAATCTACACGTTTATATTTATGTGATGGTTTTGTTAATTTCATTTCAACACTTTTCTCCAACAAGTGGATTTATACAAAACTGACAATGTGAATCTTCTTCAGCATCCCCCTTCAACATCTTAATAGGATAAAATGAATCATAATTTTAAACTACATTTCTTAATTTAAAGAAAAAAATTATGTGGACATATTCACATTCAAGGTGAGTATCCAGCAAACAGTAAATCAGGCAGGTGGTTATGTTGGGAAATGGTAGCAAAACATTTACAATTGATGCCATATGGCTTTCAGCCTAGTAGGGCCAACTAGCTGTGTTCAATGACTCTGGGGAAATTAAGCTGTTTGAAGGTCATTAATGCTAATTCTAAACCTCTGGGGCAGTGACAGGAAGTTGGCAGCAATATGCAGGGAAACCATACCTCCAACTGAGTGGATAAGCCTCCTTCATAAGTGGACCGAGGATTGTTCTTGTTGGGCCTGTGCTCTGATTTGGAGACAAAGAACCAGGTATAACCACTATTGCTGCATATACACAGCAGGCAGTAACGTATATTCTGATCCTGCCATTGTCTTTCTTAAACTGACCAGGAGTCCTTATCATAAAGTTCAAATCCCCTTCCATTATCTTCCTGTTTCAGCTGATACCACTGTCCTCTGGACTAAGCCCCAGGCACATTAAGTTTCTAAGTTGACATTTTTAATTAAGTTTTAAAGACATATTTGGAGAATTTTTTAATGCACAAGTATATGTCCAGCTCAAATAATTCCACTTTCAATGTGCTTTCCTGGGTTTCTTGAATGCCATTGAGAAATTACAGTACATATAAAGAAAATAGAAAAGAAATAGTAATCACTGAATCAATGATTAGCGAAAAAAAAAACAGCAAAAGCTAAAGCTTTTCAGCAATTAAGTTCACCAATTTTCAGTAAATAACTCAAGTGAAAAAAATTAATTTATCTACTTGAAAATGGCTAATGCAGAGTCAAAGATTAAAATGTTGGAAATAAATTTTCTTCTTCCACGCCAACCTTTAAGGAAAATATTATTGAACTCTTCTGGAACACAAAATCTTTGCAACCAGCATTATTATGTATATTATCCACTTACATTAAATTAAAACTCTATATGCATGAGGGAATGTTTCTTCAAATATTAACCATAAATAGAAATTAGAAAAATGTATAAAATTAGGTTGTATATTTCATTCCTAAGATTTTCTAGACTGGGTTTTCTGAAAGATGCAACACCATTCTCTTGATATTCTACAAATAGAAACACGCTACCCCAGAGCATTGGGTTCAGAACGTGCTACCCCAGAAGATGGCACCTTCACATTTGAGAAAATCACAAAGGAGAAAGGTCTCTGACCTTCTCCAATCCTTCTTCTCTGAAGCAAGCTGTAAAAGAATCTGATCTTCAGCTGGGTGCGGTGGCTCACGCCTGTAATCCCAGCACTTTGGGACGCCGAGGTGGGTGGATCACGAGGTCAGGAGATTGAGACCATCCTGGCTAACACGGTGAAACCTCGTCTCTACTAAAAATACAAAAAATTATCCGGGTGTGGTGGTGGCGCCTGTAGTCCCAGCTACTCGGGAGGCTGAGGTAGGAAAACGGTGTGAACCTGGGAGGTGGAGCTTGCAGTGAGCGGAGATCACGCCACTGCCCTCCAGCCTGGGCGACAGAGCGAGACTCTGTCTCAAAAAAAAAATAAAAAAAGAATCTGATCTTCCTCTGAAGTATGTGATAAGAGCCTCATGTGCCTCATATCTGGAGACAAGGAATGTCACACTGGGACACAGAAAGTAATATGAACAAACAGGCCTTGCTAAGTTCCCCCAGCTTATTACCATTAGATCATACTCCTTCTGTTCAATCATGCTTCCTCATGACTGTCTACTCCCCATCCAACCTAAGCATAAATATACATAGATTTCGCCATTTCTTTGGGTCTTCATTTCTGAAGGTCCACATGTCACATAAAATTTACATTAAATAAATATGTATGCTTTTCTGTTGTTAAACTGCCTTTTGTTATAGGTGCTTCAGCCATGAACCTAGTGATGGATGAGAAAAAAAAATCCCTTCTACCCTACACTAACAAGGAAGGACGAGAGAGAGAATTCTAATTTCTTACCATAGGTATTCAATGTGATGAGAGGGTGGTCATTTGATGTATAAAATTAGGAATTCATTCTAAAACATGTTTGAAACTTTTGTTTAGTTTATTGCAGAGGAAGGGGCAAGTTTGGTGCTCCAAATTCCTGTTTTATTTGCCATCATAGAAAGGATTTGAATTTGCAAGACACTTCAGAAAAGTCTGATTTTTTTTTTCACTTTAAATGTGGTATTGTGGTTACTGTAATGAGGTGGCATCGACACTGCTAATACTTACCCTTTGGAGTTTACCCCAAGGCTTTACCATAAGACATCATCCAGATCACTGTGCTTTCTTTTAAAAAACAAGTCTTTATTAAAAAGAAAAGCACAAACTAGACCATCACAAATAGAAATTAGTAATAGCCAGAAACGTATTTAGCAGCGATATTTTTTCTTTTTTTTTTTTAACAGTCTTGCTCTGTCTCTCAGGCTGGAGTGCAGTGGCGTGATCTCGGCTCACTGTAACCTCCACCTCCCAGGTTCAAGCAATTCTCCTGCCTCAGCCTCCCAGAGTAGTTGTAACTAGAGGTATCCACCACCACACCCAGGTAATTTGCATATTTTTAGTAGAGTTGGGGTATCACCATGTTGGCCAAGCTGGTCTTGAACTCCTGACCTCAGGTGACCCGCCTACGAAAGTGCTGGGATTACAGGAGTGAGGCACTGCACCCAGACTTATTTAACATCAGTTCTAAACATTGTTGACACATTGCAGTATCTAATTTTCTCTAGTATCCTTAATTAATTATATAATGTGACTTTTGAAGAATTCTTATATACATTAAGATAAAGTTCAAGAAGGCCATTAGCAAAGGATTTTAAAAAGAGTAGTTTTTTTACAAAGATTTTCCATTTTAAACAGATTTTTCTTATAAAATAAATTTCTCCATGTCTTTTAAAAATACGAAACTTGGCTCCCATTAAATATGCTCATTTTTAGTTACCCATGGGATACCCTTACTTATCTATGATAACAGATACTTGTCATAATTTCCTGTATACTCCTAATGTCAGAGGTATGTTTACAAGTGGTATCATTTACTTCTGGATTTCATTTCCAGCTATTTAACCTCCAGATTCATGATAAAGCATTTTTAAGATTATCTCTGAAAACAATACCTGCTTTTTATTTACTCAAAATATATCTACACTTAACATAAGTACACTTTGGATAAGCAGTTATTTTTAGGCAAACTTTTACTAAGATAAGTATATGACAACATAAATAATGGAGGATATCCATGTGTAGCTAAAAGTGAAAATATTTACTTTACCTGGAAGATGTGTTTTTTTTAAAAAAAACCCTGAAACAATTGATTTCATGCAAAAAAAGTGCTAAAAGAAAAATGCGTAATCTGTGTATGATAAAAACATTTTCTCGAGCTGTGCAAATGACCTTGTTGATTTTTATTTTATCTAAGAGTGATTTTAATATGCAATAATACAACTTACAGCAACATATAACAATGCATTTAATAGTAATGCACAAAAGTAACAAAGCAATGCAGATAAAAATGTTATACTGAACTCATCATTTGACATACTTCCTGTATTAGAATAATTTGCTGAATAATGTCAATTATCAAAACATGTAGCTGCTATGTAGTCCCTTAAAAACTGATATTTCCAGCATGTATATAATACACATATAAGTATATTCGTGTTGAACATAGCTTTAGTACTTTTTATATTTTTTTAAAAAGAAATTGTATGCCTTTTGTTCAAAACCACTATAACTTACTTGACCTGTGTGTGATTTTTATTTTCCGTTAAAATATTTAATTTCCAATATAGTTTGGATATAGGACAGTCTGCATTTTAGGAAGCAAAAAAATAAATTTTAGAAAGGTAAAATATCAAAGCCAGTTTTGTAGTAATAGTGATGTCTAAAAGTTGAAATAGTAGCTGTCATTAAATGAGCACCTACTATATTTCAGGCACTAAACTGGATTCTTATAGACTCTTTAATAATAATATCATACATTATAAATGTGAAATTTTAGACTGCAAAGTACATAATTTGCTAAAAGTCACAGATGTAATAAACTGTCAATCCAGAATTTGAACTTAAATCTTTTGGCTGCAGAGAGGAAAACAAAAGAACGGTAGGTAAATAGCTAGATGAATCCGTTGACTGACAGTCGTATCAGCTTCCCTTTACTGAATGCTGATCTCATCACACCAGTATAACTTTGTAAAATGTGTTTATTATTTCCATGTTCAAAGTGAGTGACTTAAGGCTAAAAATGATAAGAAATGTGTCCTTGATGGCAGCTATCACTGGAAGATCCAGAATTTTAACCAATATTTCACTATCCAGTATTACTCATTTCAAAGCACTCAGCCTTTCTGCTATCACATACAATTTCCACTTCAAGTAACAAATTCAAATATAATCGGTACAAAGTTTATCCTACCCTGAAAATGAAATGTATAATATTCAAGAACAACTTGATGATTCACATCTGAGAAAACATAGTACTCTCAAAGTGACAAATACTGAATAAATAAATATTACCTCTGTATTGGATGTCTAAAAATGAGTAAGGACAAGATACTTCAAGCTGGAAAAATTAGAATGCAAACAAAAGACAACGGAGAAACCAAACATAGCTGGTCACATATGTATTTTTGTAACGATTTTTAAGTCTGGGAGTCTTGTTTCCTAAGCAAACATTTATTTTTTTGTTAGCCAGAAGTTTATATCTCCCTAGATTATGTAAAATACTGAAAAAAGAAATATGAAAACTTTATTTTTAGTTGTGTCATCAAACAGTGCCTTACATATTTGAATGACTACACTTTCAAAAGCTGCCAAACTTTAATTTCTTCTGTTAGTATCTATATCTACACATATTCAACATTCAAAGTAAGGAATCTTGTAGTGTGTGTTATATTGTTCAAGTATTGATGATTTTGTTGCAACTCTGGGAACACTTTTTAGCCCCTGAAGCCTGAATTAGGGGTATCTATATAGAGAGGAAATTATTGGCTTATCAAAAGTGTGCATAGATTCTGTAGGTCAAGTCTATCCATCATAGACTTCCTAAAAGGTGGATTAGATTTGAAGCTCTCCCAATTTATTTTGTTATGGTTTATTGGCACATTCATTTTGCACAACTGTTTATACAAAATAAATGGCTGCTGATATCTTAAGCCCCTCCATTAGTGGAGTCCAATTCACCATCTAAGATAACAAAAACATAGGAATCTTCAGTTCCTACTGCTACCATTACAGAAGGCTCAAGCTGTAGAATATTTGATGCTTTCTGCTCTCAAAGTTCTGATCCAGTCCTTTCTCTTACATAACATCTGTCCATGGCCTTGCTCAGAGGGACCCAGTGCTCATTCAAAGATCCCTTTATTGTGGTGAATGTTTAATTTCTTACTAATATTCATTCAAATGCAATACATGTATAGTTACATTCAGTCTGTGCTGCTATAATGGAATATAAGAGACTGGGCAATTTGTAGAGATTCTTCATGGTTCTGGAAACTGGAAAATCCAAGATGCAAAGGCAAGTGTCTGGTGAGGACCTTCTTTCTGTGTCATCTCATGGTGGAAGGTGAGACAGCAAGAGATTGAACTCCCAGTTTAAGTTATTTTAAATCAGCATGAATCTGTTCACAAGGCTTCAGCCTTCATGACCTAAACACCTCCCATTGGGCCCCACCTCCCAACAGTGGTTCATTGGATTATGTTCCAACACATGCCTTTTGGAGGGACACAGCCAAACGATAATGATATATAACAGCATTTTCTAAGTGTTCATTTTGATGAATTTTGACAAATGTTTACAGTAGTGTAACAACCACTTCAATGGAGACGTTTCATCCTAAAAATTCCCTTGTTCTATAGATTCAATTTTTATATTCTTCTGAAATTTTATGCTGAAATCTAATACCCAATATAATGGTATTGCGAGTTGGAGGCTTTGGAAGGTGATTAGATCATAAGAACAGAGACTTAATCAAAGGAGTTAGTGCTTTTTATAAGAGACCCTGGAGATATCCCGTCCTTCTACAATGTGAGGAGACCAAAGAATGACAGCCACCTCTGAATCAGGAAGTGAGTCATTACCAGGCACTGAGTCTGTTAGTAACGTGAATTTGAACTTCTGGTCACCAAAACTGTGAAAAATAAATTTTGGTTGTTTATAAACTACCCAGTCTATGATATTCTGTTACAGCAACCTAAAGTACTATGTTACCTGGTGCCCCTTTGTAATCAGTCCTCGCCCCCAACCTGACACCTAGCCCCTGTCTACCCCACTCAGATTTGGGTGGCTACAGTTTTGGCTATTAAATAATGTCACAAAAATTGAATCATATACTATGTAGCTTTGATTGTTTTTTATTGAGTTTACTTAATGCGTTGGAGATTTATTCATGCTGTTACATATGTCTATATTGTATTTTTTTATCGCAAACTAGTGTTCCATTTGATTATACCTTTACTAATACATGGGCCTCTGGATTATTTCTAGTTTAAGGCCATGCAAATAAAGTTGCTATAAACATTAGCAAATGGGTCTCTGTATGAACATGCTTTTATTTCTCTTGGGTAAACATCCAGGAATTGACAGTTGAGTCATATGATAAATGTATATTTAAATTTAAAAGAAACTTCCCTATTGTTATCCAAAGCAACTATACCACTGATGTTTCTACATACCCTCATCAGTACTCCGTCTTCTGTGATTTGATTATAGCCGTCCTAGTAGCTGTATAGAGCATCTCATTGCAGTTTTAATTGCATTTTCCTAATGACTAGTGGCGTTAAGCAAATTTTCACTGCTTATTTGCCATTGGTATATACAGTGGTTCCACGTTCTCCGTGAGAGATTAGTTCTAGAACCCTGATGGATGCCAAAATCCAGAAATGCTAAAATTCCAACATTGGTCCTGTATAACCTGGGAAAATTAAAACTGAGCCCTCTGCATCCTTGGGCTGCCCAATCTGGGAATACTATATTTTCTATCCATAGTTGGTTGAATCTGTGAATGCGGAGCTCGTACACAGGAAAGGCCAACTATATTTTTTGAAAGTCCAGTTTTTAGTCTGTTTCTACCAGTTATAAAAATTTCCAGTTCGCATATATGGAAACTGTTTTTATGTGGATGGCTGAGGATTCTTTTGGAAAAACATACTGTCAAGAAAAGAACATAGGGATTATAAGCCTGACTCTATAGCAAAATCTGATTTTTTAAAAAGAAATTTTTATTAAAATGTCTAAAAAACACTGGGGCCCTGTTGACATCACTTGGATACCCGGCTGGTATAATCTATGACAGTATAAAGAGCCCGTCTATGTACTCTTCCATGGAATATGAGATGTTGAGGACTTTGGCATGTCGGTAGTTATGTCCACTGGTATTTATTTAGGCAGAGTATGGGGGGTTGCCAGGATTAAGAGAGGGCATAGGGTCAAGTGTGCATCCTGAGAAGCCATAAACAGAAAAGAAAGTGTAACCTAGTAAACCGTGCAGTTCCCGCAGGAATCTGGCAGGAATGGGACACAGTGGGCCCAGCATGGTCTACCAACCCCCTGCCGAATCCTTGAAATTCCTTCTGAAAACCTCCAGAAAGAAAGGACAGAGTACTGCATAGAGGGTTGAAGGTTCTGGTTTCTCCTGGCTCTTGTTTCTGTTTACGATTTGTATCTGTAGTAGTTTCCTGGGACTGCCCTAACAAAACAGCGCACAGTGGGTGGCTTAACCATAAGTGTACTGTCTCAGAGTTCTGGAAGGCAGAAGTCTAAAATCATGGTGTTGAAAAGGTGGCTCCTTCTGAGAGCCACAAGGAAAAAGCTATTCCAGAGAAGTCTCTCTCCTTATGTCATGCAGCTTTGGGTGTTTCTTGGTGTTTTAGTCTGTTCTCCTGCTGCTCATGAAGACATACCAGAGACTGGAAAATTTATACAGAAAAAGAGGTTTAATGAACTCACAGTTCCATGTGCTGGGAAGGCCTCATAGTCATGGCAGAAGACGAAAGGCTCATTTCACATGGCGGCAGGCAAGAGAGAATGAGAACCAAGCAAAGAGGAGACCCCTTATCAAACCAACAGATCTTGTGAGACTCATTCACCACCACAAGAACAGTATGGGGAAAACCACCCCGTGATTCAATGATCTCTCACCAGATCCCTCCCACAACACATGGGAGTTACGGAAACTACAACCATGATTCAATTACCTCCCCCAAATCCCTCCCACAACACATGGGAGTTACAGGAGCTAAGACAGACCATATCGCTTGGCTTATCAATGGCATTCTTCCTGTGTCTTCACATCGCCTTCTCTGTATACCTATCTTTCCCTGTGTCCACATTTCTCCTTTTTGTAACTACAGAGTCATATTGGATTGGGCCCATCCTAATGACTTCATCCTGACTTGGTCATCTGCAAAGGCTGTATTTCCATACAAGGTCACATTCACAGCTACTGGAATTACCGCCTCATTATTTGCTGAAGGTACACAATTCAACCCATAACACTGTCAGTCTAGTAATTGTGCCCTTTTAGGTAATTTCTGTTTTCTACTCATAATTTAAAATGAAAGCATCTTGAAATTATAAAAGACAATAGTGCTAAGAGAAAATTTCCATCAACCTATGATTTTAAACTCTTCAAAGTGCTAAGAGAAAATATCCATCAATCTATTATTTTAAACCTTTCTAAATTATTAAGAGTAAGATATATAAAATAAGATAATTTTCAGGACAGCCATGGTTGTTCATGCGTGTAATCTCAGCACTTTGGGAGGCTCGGGAGAGCAGACTGCTTGAGCTCAAGAGTTCAAGACCAGCCTGGACAAGATAGTGAAACTTCATTTCTACTAAAAATACAAACAATTAGCCTGGTGTGGGCATGGTGGCAAATGCCTGTAGTCCCAGTTACCCAAGAGGCTGAGGTGGGAGACCTGCTTGAGCCCAGAAAGTCAAGGCTGCAGTGAACCATGATTGCACCACAGCACTGCAGCCTGGGTGACAGCCTGAGACCCTGCCACATACACACACACACATATTCAAATAAATGATTGAGTTTACATACCAAAGAGCACCAAAATATATGCTTCAATGAGAAGAAAAGAGTGAGATCTAAGTGGCACTGAGTTATACAGAAACTTGAAAACACGTTGGTGTATCTAAATAATCAATAACCAAAGTAACAGCAATAATAACATTAAGGATAATGACTATTTAGCTTGGAATTTAAAAAACAATACATAATTATATTTACAAATTGCAATAATATAAAAACTGGAAGAGATGATCATATCTAAAATTTTCTACAGCCTTTAAATTGTTCAGGTAGAAGGAGATGATTGTTTCAAGTTGTACTTTGCTAATGCAACCTTGTGCTTCATTAGTGCTAATGCACTTTGTTCAACATTTAATAACTAAAGAGCAATGAAAAGTGACACAGATTAAATGGAAAAGGAAATATACAAACAACACACCCCCCAAAAATATGCAATCAAGTCAATGAAAAGCAGAAAACAAACGAAAAAAGTAAAGAAGTAAAAATACAGTGAAATTTTATTAAAGATGCAGAAATATATCCATATGTGTCAAAATCATATTTAGTATAAATACATTAAGTTCACTATTAAAAGACAGAGAGTACAAGCTATAATGACAAAGGATTTTTACACGCTGAGGGACATAAAATGATATGCCAAAATTTAGATTGTATAGTGACATTAATATCTCATTAAATATGCTAGAGCAAAATCTGAAATATATTCAAAAATTAACTTTGGGAGCCCGAGGTGGGTGGATCAAGAGGTCAGCAGATCGAGACCATCCTGGCTAACATGGTGAAATACCATCTCTACTAAAAATACAAAAAATTAGCCAGGCATGGTGGCAGGCGCCTGTAGTCCCAGCTACTAGGGAGGCTGAGGCAGGAGAACAGGGTGAACCCGGGAGGTGGAGCTTGCAGTGAGCCGAGATCGTGCCCCTGCACTCCAGCCTGGGCGACAGAGCCAGATTCCATCTCAAAAAAAAAAAAAAAAAAAAGCTTTCCAGTTGAAATATCTTTATAACGTAATATTGAATTCTCAGGGCTAAGGAAAAATAATTTTATAATTAATCAGGTCTAAATAAAATAAATTAAATACTGAAAGGGCAAAAAATTATCTTAAAGCTTTTACACTTCAATGCTCAGTTTTGCTGTGAACCTAAAACTGTTTTAAAATTAAATTATGTTAAATAGAAATAATTATTTGTGGGACATTTAATGTTTCTTGATTAACCCTTGGACTTGTAGAGATTTTAACTTAGAACAGGCATAAAAATTGTAACAATTGTTATTGTGAATAGAATAGAATATTGTTCTGAGAACAGTAAATATTTCTTGAGAATTTCGATGTGTCAGAGGCTGGAATATTTTCACATATTGTTTAACTCTTTTGTCTTATATACTATTTTGTCTTTAAAACAATCAGATGAGGAAAATGAGGCTCAGATAGCAACTAGCCTGACCCAAATCACACAGCTAGAAAGCAGAGGATGCAGGATTTAAACCCAGAACCTGTTTGACTATTCACTACACTCTACCACCTCCAAGGAACGTGGTGCGTATATGATACTTGAGGACATATCAACAGTCACGACTAAGATTTAGTAAAACGGTGGAGAAATGAAGACAATGTTGAAAGAGAAAGAGTTCTAAGCCAACCACAATTAAAGTCTGAGTATGAAGAAGTCATGCAAAATATTTAACAATTTTACAAATGAAGAAGATGAGGCTAAGAGAGAATTCATTGCTTGCCTTATCGGACATCACAGTCCTCACTAATTATTTTAGTTTGTGTTTTCTTTCACATGTCTTGAAACTTGCACCATCCTATAATAGTCACTAGAATTTAGTACTTAATTTTTCTCTCGTTTCTGTGCATCTGTGCATGGAGAGGGATACCCCTGCTGCATGCTGATAGAAACTGACATTGTTTGAAAACACCTACTTTCATTTCCTAAATATGTGACTTCAAATATAACATAATTAAATATATAAATACTTAGGATATTTTTCTCTCTCTTAAAATTTATCTTAGCTTTGCAGGCCATAAGCTCAGAAATATGTGTTCCTTGTAAAAGCCACCATCTTGACCTCTTATTCTCCAACCATTAGCACAGTAAGTGTGCATTTAAACAGTTAACTAGCTATGAAATTGTTGGTAGAGGAGTTCTACAAAAACTGCAATGTATTAAAATCCTGTTTGGTCACAACTTTCTGAGGGAGGGAAGAAAACTTCATATGAGTTATGGCGATGTAATTTATGTTGATTATAAGAAAAAATTTGTTTAGGCCAATAAAATTCAAATTAACAAAGCACATTCAGAAACGAGGTTTAAAACATAAATAGCATGAAATAGGGGAGATTAGAGCTAATATTTTCCAGGAGCTAAATAAACACACAAGCTCATATAGCATTTATTGTAAAGGTTAGAAGAGAAATCTAATTCAATATATTTAATGTACATGTAGAATGATTAGAATCTGTCTGGTTCTTGATAAATATAATCTAAAGAATTAGTTTAGACATCTTTCTCCCATCTTCAGTCAGAGTTTTATAAATTAATGAAATTATCTATTATCATTTCATCTTAGATGTCATAAGACTTTGGAAACAGGGGGTATTAGGGACTAATTTACAACACATAAATAGCTTGAACAGGTGGTACTTAATACCATCACAGATACTGGTCACTGGGTAGAGTTCACAGTTATGGAAGTGAATGCCAATTAGAAAAATGTTCATATCCTCATCACTGAGTAAACTTAAACTAAGTGAAAAGACACCACTTGCCAGGTGCAGTGGCTCAGGCCTGTAATCCCAGCACTTTGGGAGGCCGAGGCAGGCAGATCACGAGGTCAGGAGATCGAGACCATCCTGGCTAACAGGGTGAAACCCCGTCTCTACTAAAAATGCAAAAAAAAAATTAGCCAGGCGTGGTTGCGGACAACTGTAGTCCCAGCTACTCGGGAGGCTGAGGCAGGAGAATGGTGTGAACCCGGGAGGCGGAGCTTGCAGTGAGCCGAGATTGCACCACTGCACTCCAGCCTGGGCGACAGAGCGAGACTCCGTCTCAGGAAAAAAAAAAAAAGAATGGATGAATACAAATGCCTTTAATTCCGTTCAGACTTAAGACTTCACAGTTCTCAGAGACACCAAAGAAATTCTTTCCAAAAGTTTTTTTTGCAGAGATATATTTAAAGGCATAATTATATTTTTAAGAGCTTCCCAGATTGTAACAAATATAAGTAACTTCAACTAGCAAATAAGAAATTCATAAATGTAGCTAGCTGCTCAGTATTGCTGATTTGATATCATTTGATATCTTCGAAGTGTACCAACATTTAATGAGGATATAACTGAGTGAATCCTGCAACAGAAATATTAACATATGTGCTAAAATGAGCTATAATGGATATATATATTTCCAATGTCATTTAGAGCAAATACTTATATTAATCAGGCTGAATTATATGACTCCTACATTGAATCTTTGAACAATTGAGTTACAGTGGCAAATAATAGACAAATAAAGAAATGACATAATTAGATCATAAACTGATTTAGTAGTCTTATATAATTTTTATGTAGAGCCTGAAGGAAGAGTGCTGATCATGAAATAGTATCCTAAAAGAATGCAGCTATTACTTAATAATACAAGGAAATCAGAAAATTTGTCAAGGATCATGCAGCATAGTGAGTAGTGATGATTTACATATATCTGAATAGATGATTTACATATATCAGAATAGATGATTTACATATATCAGAACTGATGATTTACATATATCAGAACTGATGATTTACATATATCAGAATAGATGATTTACATATATCAGAATTGATGACTTACATATATCAGAATATTCATCCCTTAACTTAACTACTCATAGATAACAACTTGAGCATTGTGAAATGTTGTTTTCTCTCTGAGGTATTCTTTCAGATCCTACATACCAGTGAAACTACTGACATCAGCTCCTCCGAAGGGCTCCAGGAGAAGCTGACTCACTAAAGGGTGAAGTTTCTATATCCTGGTGATTTAAGATTTAATCCCCCTAACCCAAACCAGTCAGTGACCCCATTTATCCAGCCCCTGGTCCTCTACAATCCCTTCACCCCAACCAAGTACTCTCTGGAAAGACAGATTTGAGGGTGCTCGCATCTCCTCACTCAGCTGTCCTGCAATCATTAAACTCCTTCTTTACTGCAAACTCTGTTTATCAATTTATCAGACTGTGACTGCACAGCAGTCAGAGAATACAAACACGTGAGTCCTGTATCATTTATAAATATTTAACTTTTATATATATTTAACTTCTATACACATAATTGACTATTTTGTATATTACTATTAGTAGGTAATAATAATATTTATATTTCCTCCATAGGTAGCTTCTGGGGCATTTCTGCCTGGTAAATTTTATTCTTTAATGACAAAGACTAAAGTAAGTAACTTTAAAATATTATTGAGAATTTTTTTTCTATTGATGGGACACTGAATTTGTAGGTAGAAATAAAAACCTAGCTTTTTACTAAACTTAATTTTAAACACAATTCAAAATATAAATATAAAATTAAGAATTTCCAAAATTAAACTTAGTTTTAGAAACTCACATAAGCAAGTGTAATACTGAAGAGCAAAGAAACTGCGGTCTACAAAAAAAATTATAAGTAATTCATGAAATCTAAGGGCTAATTTGTGAAGTAAATTAGGAGGATATTTTATGCTGTAGCACCATCCTAGAGACCAAGAGAATCGCTCTAGGAAAACCTGCTCAACTCTTTTTAACCAGAAATTCTTTCTTTCTCCAGAAATCCCTTTCAGGTAATGCCTAATAATATCTCACTGAACATGTATTAGAAATCGTAGTTTAATTTTTAATTAAATAATTCAGTGAAAATATATTAATTGTAAAGATAAATTTTAACACATATGGGAATACTAGACTTACGGTGGTCATCAACCCAAAATGCTACAAAATTACATGGAATGGTTAGTTTGGCAAAAATAAATATCAACACTACCACCAAAAACCTAGGTTTCAAAAAGAAATACAAGAAGCATTCCAAAATGTTAAAAATTTTTCATTTGTCTACTTTCTAAATGCTCTTTAAAATACTTATGTCATCATAATTTTGAAGTTTAAAAGTAAAGAAATAGTTCTCCTAGTTAATATACTGCCTTAAAGTTACTCTGGCTCACAAACAGAACAAATCAAAGCATGACTTGACAGCCGTCAAATTACAGTAAATTGAAGCTAAATGAAATTGGACACCTCACCTCATCTAAACTCCTTACTTTATAAGAAGGAAAAGCCTCACAAAATGTTGAGGTCATTTAGCTTAAAGTCATCAGGTGAGTTAGAGATAATCTGAGAACACCACTTTTTTTCTCTTTGTTACTATTCTCTCATGAAATTTTGCCTGAAAACAGGTCTACTAAAGATATAAGAATTTGTAATGAAGATGAATATATATCATTGTCTTTCTGCTTAGGGTTGTTCAATATTTTCCCATTGATAATATATAAAATCCTACCTACTTTGACCTCCTATCATTGCCTTTCTGCTTAGGGTTGTTCAATATTTTCCCATTGATAATATATAAAATCCTACCTACTTTGACCCCCTATCATTGCCTTTCTGCTTAGGGTTGTTCAATATTTTCCCATTGATAATATATAAAATCCTACCTACTTTGACCTCCTCTCCCACCATTTCCTTGCTATCTCCTAGAACTTCATTCTTGACTCCAAAGCTGCACCCTCCTGCATCAGTTTCTTTTGTTTGAAATCTTCAGCCCTTCATAAATTTCATCCACCAAACTCCTATTTATCCTTTAACTCCCTATTATTTTTTCTTACACTGCCACATTTTCCTTCATTAGCACATATCCAATTTAAAGTTATATAGTTTGAGTTTTTGCTTGACTTTCTGTTTCTCCATTAAAGCATAAGCTCCACAAATGCAAGTATCATGTCTGATTTAACAGGGTATATTCTATTCTTATAAGAGTGCTGCCACGTAAGTGTCAATGAATGTTTGTGAAATAAATGAAGGACTAAAGGAGTGACTGAACAAATAAAAATAAGTTCTCTGTGTGTATTGTATGTGTGAATAAGATTTTGAGTTTGGCCAAGGCAGTTATTCACATATTAACAACTCATTAAAGTTTATTGCTATGAGGTACACAATTGGTTCAACACCAAATTCTAAGATGAAACAAGGTTTGTGTTCAGAAATATAGTGTCACTTTTTCTAATATCAGTTGCCCTCCAACTATCAGCATGACACATGCAAACCATTGATACGTGTTTTTCTGTTTTTTTTTTTGTATTGAAGATACAACATGAAGGAAAATTATTATATTTCTAATAGGAAGTCCTGTTCTAAATGACAACAAATCTGAGCGTGAACACATTTGTTTAAAAGAGAGAGATTAAAAAGATGAGATTCTGTTTGTACAGTATATAACTGAAGAGAGTTGTATCTAGCAATTTGACAAGAAAGGTGAAACAGAACATTAACCTGAGCACACAAGTTCAGCTAATGATCTGGGATGGGGAGTTGTGGGTAGAGAGGAGGACAAAGACGAAAGACAACCGTTTACCCCAAGTTACTCTCCAAAGATGAGAAAAAGCCCTCTTAGTAATGTCTTTCAAAATCTAACTACTTTCAAGAACACATCGATAAGATACAGAGAGATAACAATCAAGTTGGACAGTAACTTAAAAGTCAGATGTCTTTTTAAGCATAAGTAACTTAGAACTGTAAAGTAAAAAACACTAAATGTCATTGACTTTAAAGTGGATACTGAAGAAAAAGAAAACCCTTCTATTAAAAACTAGACTACATGCAGTAACTTATGTAGAAAACTTAGCATAAATATTTATACAAAATTGCCCTACCCTATTTTATTAAAGTATGACATTATAAATTAAGAGAAAATCATTTTAAAAATGAGTTATATTTTAGGCCTTTTTTCTCAAAATGAGTTTCATAAATTGATATGGTTATTAGCATAGGAATTTCAATAATAGGAACAAAGAAACCAAAAGAAAATGTGTGTGTGTGTATGTATACAATTACCTGGCATTCCAACTTCAACATGTTTAAAAATATTTCAGTAAAAAATGTTAGATTTATTTTAAGGTAGTTTGTAAGATATTTATTAGGTTTATTTGTAGGCCTTGCACACTAAGTTAAGCAACACTATCATAAAATAAATTATTTAATAATGAAACAGAAACTCAAAGCTTCATATTATAATTAAATAAACTCTAAAGTATCTAGTAACTTCAACTGTATCCCTAAAATAACATCAGGTCTACAGTGTGTATCAACTTGCCCAGAGAAAACGCAACAATGAAAGAAAGAAAGAGATATCTATTTTTTCATAAAAGATCAACACACTTTGTCCAATTTTTTTGTCCAACTGCTATCAAGTGGGCCAACGCTAATGGCAAATAAAAGAGCTGCCATTCAACATGCATTCTAGTAGTGAATATTAACTGACTACTCTGTGAAAGCAGTGTTCGTTGAACAAATAAAAGAATCTTTGCCTGCGTGACGCTTATATTTTGGTCACTTTACATTTTACTGGAGGAAACGTGGAGAATAGAATACCAGCAATATTAACAACATTATCCCACTAGAAGGTCTCCAGTGACTGATACTTTCAGACTCATGTCAATGACCCTATATGATCTTTATATTCCAAGGAGCATGGCAATGGATTTTAACATTTCCAAATTAAAAGGTAATGGTAAAGTAATGATAACCAACACAAAAATGACTCCCTGGAAACGACAGCAACTCATTTCAAATGGCTTTGGAATGCCATTAGGACAGTACCTTTTTCTTTGTAATGCAAAAGTCTCACAATCCAGAGAGCAGGTCTTGTGAATTTTGTGAATTTTGATGAGAGGTAAGGCATTACAGAAAGACCCAAAAGTCATGCTCCAGATTCCGGCAATATAGCTAGTAGGACAGACACAGAGTACATAGTTTTACTACTGATCACAGTGATTTAGAGATTGGAACCCATAGTTCTGTGAGATCAGGCATCACTTCAAGATAAATTTACATTTTTAATAAATGCAAACTTTGGCTCAGCTAAACAAGGTACCTTGGGCTATATTAACTGTAGATAGATAAATTTGGCGTAATTAACCCTTGCACAGTCTAAACATACCATGTGCCAAAAATGATGTAAAGCACTGAATATGTGAGATAAAGTATGATGAATTCCATTGACAAATACAGGCAATAGCTTCCATTTAATTGAGAAGAAACCGTATACCTAGCACAAGTCTTTTTCTGTGCATTAACTTTTCATAATACAACTATATGAAGTATATAGTATAAAATAGTATATGAAACTATTTTATATATAAATAAAGGTGTTTCCAAAGGTTAAGAAAGGGCACGGTGAGAGTGAGAAGCACAGTCTGGGTGGGCAGGACAATCTAGTTGTCTATCTGTGCTTTAAACTCCAATAAACATCATCTCCCACACCACGGCATCTAACTCAGAGTCACATTTCAATTGCCAGCAAATGGAAGCCTCATAAACCCAAAATGTGAACGGCAATGAAGTTCATAGAGCACGCTTTGAGTGCACAGAGTATCTTTGCAAACATTATCTTTTTTTATTACACTTTATGTTTTAGGGTACATGTGCACAACGTGGAGGTTTGTTACAGATGTATACATGTGCCATGTAGGTGTGCTGCACCCATTAACTCATCATTTAACATTAGGTATATCTCCTATTGCTATCCCTTCCCCTCCCCCCAAACATTATCTTTTAAGACTTTCACAATCACGGCATGAGATTATTCCCATATCAAAAAGTAGGAAATGAAAGCCTGGAAAGAAGTTATATTGACATTAAACTGCTCTCAAACCCAAGTGTACAAATGATTCTTCTTGCAAAGAAATTCATATTCTACACAAAGTTCTAATTCAAAATGAATTCTGGAATTCAATTAAACACTCATCTGGAAAACGAGAGCTTAAGTGGAAATTCCTCACTGGTATTCAAGCAAATAAATTAAATAATGATATTAAACCTACATCTAATCTCTTATTATTACATATTCAAAGTTTGCTATACAGCTACCACTAAGTTATACATTTCCAGTGACACAAACCATAAAATGAATTTGTTTCTATTGGTACTAGCAAAAAAAAAAAAAAAACCTGCGTAGACAGCAAAAGGGTCAATCTACTAATTTATCTTCTAATAACTTTCCACCCAGGAGCATTCGTCCCTCTCATTAGACAGTTGTTCTATGCTTCTTTTTTTCACATTCTAATTGCCTCACCTGAACCAAAAAAAGAATGTGGATCTAGGATCAATACCTTTTGAAAAGTCATTTATTTCATTATATTATTTTTTCATATATCTGCATTATTGCATAGAATACCTGATTGGTCTTATGCTAAGTTTTTCATGTAACATTACCTCTGCAAGATGTTAATAAGTATCCTTCCAAAAATGTTTGAAAAATCTTGGGTAAAACATATTACGTAAGTTCCTGTTTTATAGTTTTCCAAGAGTTTTACTATCCTTGGCCAATGACAAAATTCAAAGCAGAGATACAGTACACAACTTTTGTAAAACTTACCTATTTTTCTTATAAGACTGTGGCTTTGTTTTGTTTTGTTTTGAACTTCTTTTCTGTGATGTGACATGAGACTGTGTGTTGAGTTAGGGGTGGGGACATACATTAACAGAGGTTTAGGAACTGCTTTGCTAAAGCAAGTTTGAGGAGAAAATGGGGAGACTAATACAAGATTTTCCTTTAAGCAGTGGGAGTTGAAGGGGTAGGTGGTTTTTGGAGAAAGAAGAGACCCATTCATGGCACAGGCTTCTTTATGTTTCTGCTCTGTGTGATACTTAATGAGGATACAGACATTCACTTCCTCTATTTCCCACCCCTGGCCGGGGGTAACCCAAAGGTACCTGATAAAGACACAGCCTTATAGCTGTATCAAGTATCCCTGAGTGTGTTAGGACTGGAGAGGCCTAAGGAATAAAAAACATACATGCATTAAATGGAACAAATACAGAGAAGAAGAAAACTCAGACATGGTACATTAATTGTGTACCTTTCCTTACAACCCAGCACATCACAGGGTACATGACCTGCTTCCTTTTGACCTGCTTCCTTTATGTTCACTGCATGAACAGGGAAGGGGGTTGGGGTACACGTGGGAGATAATTGTGTTTACTATGTACCTGGTATTAATACATCTATAGAGACAATTGGAATGACTATACTGGAGAAACAGCAAGAGAAGAACTGAAAAGGCTAAAACAAATACTTGGTTCTCTAAAAAATACTCCAAAGGATTTCTCATGTCTGACAAATTACATTTTAGTCTAATAGTAATAAGTGACCAAAACTAAGGTGATTTGATAAATATCATAAGGTATTTTACTGTGAAATTGATATCTATACGTATTGCTTATAAAGCTCAGTAATCTGTTCTTGAATTGAGAAATTACTGAGACAACATCAAAAGCTGTCATTTTTGTTTCTATGTTGTCGTTGTTATTGTTTGTGAGGTCAGAGCTTCTAAACTTTATGACTGTTTGAAAGGGGCCTATATAGACCTTGCCTGAATATTAAGTCATGTGAAATGATAAAAAGCTTTCTGATTTATTGGGTTAGACAAAGAAAAAATTGAGAAATTGAGCATCATTAAAATTAAAGACTTTTGTTATTAAAACTGTGCTTAGAATGAAAACAAAAGCCACAGGTTGGGAGAAAATTTTTTCAAAACATATTCAAAACATTTTCAAAACATATCAGATAAATTACTGGTATTTAAAGTATACAGAGAACTCGAAAATAAGAAAGAAAACAACTCATTTAAAAAATAGTCCAAAGGTCTAAATACAGCTGTCAAATGGGGATTTTGAAGTTACTAGTCATGTATCATTAGGGAACTGCAAGTCACAGCAACCGTGAGATATTATTACATGACTATTAAAATGACCAATATCCAAAAGTCTGATGATACCAAAAGCTGGCAAATGTGAGGAGAAACAGGAACTTTTATTCATTGCTTGTGAGAATGCAGAATAGTACAGCTACTTTGGCAGTCAGTTTGGCAGTTTCTTATAAAACTAAACATACTCCTACCACACAACCCAGCAATTACATTCCCGGTATTTACTTAAAGGATTTGAAAACTTACATGCACACAAAAGCCTTCTTCCCATGAATGTTACAGGAGCCTTATTCATGATCACTAAAATCGAAATGTCCTTCAGGAAGTGAATGGAAAAATAAACTGTGGTATATCCAGGCAATGGAATAGTATTCTGTCAAGCTACAGAAGACACACAGGAACCTTTAAATGCATATTGCCAAGTGAAAGAAGCCAGTCTGAAAAGTCTACATACCGTATGATTCAACTACATGACCTTCTGGAGAAAGCAAAACTATGGAGACAGTAAAGAGATCAGTGGCTATTAGGGATTTGGAGGAGATTTGTGCAGTCTAAACATGTCATGTGCCAACAATGACGTAAAGATATGTGAGATAAAGTATGACGAATTCTATTGACAAACACACGCAATGGCTTCCATTTAACTGAGAAGAAACCATATACCTAGCACAAGTCTTTTTCTGTGCATTAACTTTTTGTAATACAACTATATGAAGTTATAGCCTATTTTATATATGAATAAAAGCATTTCCAAAGGTTAAGAAAGGGCACAGTGAGAGTGAGAAGCACAGTCTGGGTAGGCAGGTCAATCTAGTTTTCTATCTGTGCTTTAAACTGCTATAACCATCAACTCAATCTACTAATTTATCTTCTACATAAATTAGTAGAGGAAACGATGAACGGATGGAGCAAGGAAGAATTTTAGGAGAGTGAATCCATTATTCTGTATGACACTGTAATGAGGATTATTTGTCATTACACATTTGACAAAACCTATAGAATTCATAAGACAAGGAGTAAACTCTAATACAAACTACATACTTTAGTCAATAGTAATGTACCAATATTGACTCATCAACTATAACAAATGTACCACACTATTGCAAGATGTTAAAAATCGGGGAAATTGGGGTAGAGGCTGAGGATGACGTGTGAATGCTTATTCACTTCTTTCTACAAACCTAAAATTGCTTTTAAAGAGTCAATAAAAATTAAAACAAGGCAGGGTTTTCATGCAATGGAAAAAAACACACAACTTTAGTAAGTGACTCATAATTATGCTTATGCCACTTTGCTAGATTACACTTCATTAATAAATATAGTTTCATTCTTTATGTTATAAAGCAGAATAAAGTCAGATATCTAGAGAAATTGATTTTAATGATTAGAGTAAAAGCATTTTCACCTCCAACGTCAGAATGAGTTCTTCAGAATCAGTCCATTTTATAGTTAAATCAATCATTGATTTTAAAAAAATATTGAGAAAAACTTTAACTTCACTTTTTCCATCAAACTCAATGTCATGACAGCATTGTCATTTCAATCTAGGATTAAAACCTATTTCTGGACCCAGTGGACTTACTGTGATAGATTCTGAAAATGTCAGACGTTAAAGTCCAGTCTTTGATCTGCTGTCCTCTGCAGTTATCAAAAGGTCAGTTTATCCTGCTTCTTTTCTCTCTTTTTCATATATCTTGCACTTCAGCTTAATATTAGTATTAAGCTAAATTTCTTATTTTATTTTGATTGATAAAGGAAAACAGATTGTTTCAATACAGTTACTGAGAATAAGCAGCAAAACGTACTTATAAAGTACACAAGAGAGCTATAAGATAAAAATTTGTTCAAAAAAAGATTTGGAAATTTTTATTGCATGAATGTTCAAATGGAAAGGAAAACTTTCTGGATTCTTTTTCCACCACACAGGAGTAGCAGCACTAAAGTAGTGAATAATGTCCGTTCAATTGGTAGTTTTCATGTATTTCTGATATCAGAAATGGACTGTTAGTAACTAGTTTTAAAAGCAGAGCATTTTTGTGCATGGCATTCCCCTGAATTCCAAAGCCCAAACTTAATTTAGGCTAATTTCTCTCTGCTGGGAGCCCCATTAATTTCTCATAGATAACATTTCATATATATGCGGCATTCTGATGATGTAAAGGAATTCACACCTTATGGGCCTACAAGCCAAATTTAATCAATGGCTTGCTTCATATGGCTGAGAGCTAAAAATTGTTTTGGCATTTTGGAAGTGTTTAAAGAAGGAGAAGGAAGGGGAGAAGAAGAATGAGTAGATGAAGGAGAGACAGAGACTACATATGGCCAGCAAAGCCTATAATATTTACTGTCTAGTTCTTTACACAAAGAACTTTTCCAATCTTGAACAAAACACACACATTTTCGTTATGCCAAAAAAGGACTACAATAAGTCTTCACTTAACATCATTGACAGGTGCTTGAAAACTGGTCATAGGTATATATATTTATGGTCACGTGATGTTTTGATACACGCATACGGAGGGATAAATTGGGGATGGTTAATTGGTACAAAAATACAGTCAGCGAAACCCATTTTACCATAGGTTGACATCAAAAGAGTTCAGCTTCTATGGCTTTTGGTAACTAAAACGTCAACAAACTTGTAAATAAAGATCAAAACACTTCTAATATTAAATGCTGAAATAAATTTCAGCTATTCATACGTTTAAGATTAATAAAAGCTAGTAAAATCATTATTTACCTACTTATTTCAGTTTAGGGTTGCAGTTGACCGCAGCCTATCCTGTCAGCTCAGGACGCAATGTGGGAACCAGCCCTGGACAGGGTGCCGTCGCATTGCAGGTGCACTCACACATACCCACAGTTACTCAGACTGGGACCACATAGACACGTCAATCAACCTCACATGCACAGCCTTGGGAAGTGAGAGGAAACTGGAGCATCCAGAGAATATCAATGCAGACATGGGGAGAATACATAAGCTCTACACAGACAGTGAACCCCAATTGGAATCAATTTGTTTTTTCTCATCAACATCATAATGAAATGACATTGAATGAAACGTCGTTATTCAAAGACCTGTTGTACTCAGTTCTAAACATTTCAGAATTAAGAGATCTACACACATCCTCTTCTATATAATGGAGTGGGTCTCTTAAAATTTCCTGGCAACATACTCTTAGCCTGCCTAGGAAACACTTTAGAATACAACTGCATTATAATAAATTTTCATATTCTATTCATATCTTCATATTTCTCCCTCTACTTATTAAGGTATAGTCTTGTATATGTAATCCTTCAGTTCCTGAACAAGGTGAACATATGATCTCATGATGTGTGTTTTAATTTCTTAACTTTGTTGAGATTTGGGAATGTGAGGATGATGGAAAGGAAAGAAAGGAATTCAGCAGCTATAAAAGAAATCTGACCTTTAATTTTTTTATTGAATTTGTTTCTTGTTTTATTTTTCCTTCCTTTGCACAAATGAGAACTTCTAGTTTTACAAAGGGTACCATCAACTTTAGGACAAAAATTTGTATTTGTGGCATAACACAAGTTGGAGACACAATGATTTAGAGATTGCATATCAATTTTATCAAATAAATGTGATAAAGTAGGTGATATGCACACACACACACATTTGTAGTGACAAAACCATTGACACAGATACCCAGATGGCACTTAATGTACTTTCAGCCTTAAATTCTTTCTCAAGGACAAGCCATTTGTTTGCAAATGATTTAGCATTCAAAAATGATTAAACACGGGAAAAAATGCATTGCACATAAAGTTCAGATTACAAGTGAATTAAAGTCACACTAATATAACTATAATTTATAATGAATTCAAATGGCTTTCAGAAGGGTCATCTGTGGAAGGTGAAGAGCAATCTGAATTTATTTTTCTGGTAACTGGTCACAGCAATGTTTTCTAGACTAGTGAGTGAGTGCTCATACAGCACCATGTGTGTTCAACAACACATAAAGTTGGATGACAAAATCTACTTTAGTGAGAAGGTAGCTATTTCCAGGGGCACCAATAGTAATGTCAGTTTTGAGTCTTGGGTTTGCTTTTGTTTGTTTACAAGGCGATGAAATGTTTAAGGAAAAAATAAATTCTACCAATCCATGTTGAGTGAACATTTCAATCCTTGTAAAGACCAAAGTCAGCTGCCACCATGCCATGCAAACCTTACAGTACATGACATGTTAAATCGGTAACCTCGAAAGGGACTTCTGAGAAGCTATGAGTAAAAGGCACATACAAAATGCCTCTGAGATGAATTCACAAATGAAATGGAAAAGGATAACTGTGTACATCCAAGAAGAATAGTAATTATCAGAAAACAAGAACACTTCTAAATTGAAAGAATCCCTAAAGTAAAAGAAGACCAAAGAAAAAGAAATAAAGATGAGAAGTGAAATGAGGCGGAAATGGTGAGCGACAAGGAGATACACTGAGAAAAAAAGTAGCTAAAGTTAGTGTGTTATTATTTCAGCAAAATTAAGTATATCAATACTGAGAAATATGACTTGAAATAGATTCAGTACCTCAAGCAGAAACATAAACAAATAACATCTGGGTTTTTCTTTTGATAACCAGTATTTTAAATACAAAAATCTAAAAATTTTGTCTTTGTGTAAGAGTTACACATTTATCATACCAATCAATAACAAAAAGGCGCTATAAATACTGTATGGAAATAAATGTCCTAACAGATGTTAACCAGACATCAGTCTTCACCGGTAAGGATTAGATTTGAAGGTGTTTGCAGATAATTAAAACTTGTTTTTATAACATAACTTAGCAGCTAAGTAGTATAATGAAAATGGGATATTCAAATTATAAGATATAAAATATTAAAGATAGAAGAACATGTTTATTTTTTCAATATAAATATTGTTACAGCTCAGAGAAACAGTATGAAATCTCAGGGCTCATGAAAGGCCACATTCTAGAGATAGTGATTGACAGGTATGGTAATTCCCCTACAGCGTGGTGCCTGTTGTCATGGAGTAGCATGTCTCCTACAGGGTACTACCAGCAGGTTCATGTAGGAAGAGCCAATAGTCCATGTGAGAAACCCCGGAAGGCTAAAGATAGAAGGAAATATTTGTGCCACGTTGAAGAGCAAGTTCACCAGGTGAATTGGCATGTGGCTAGGGTACAACTTCCCATACATATATAAATAATGAAACACACAAAAAATTATCAGAAAAGTATTTTATTATTATTAGAGTCACGATTAGCACTCTCCTCATCAGGAGAGTTTTAGGTTTTTTTCTAGCCCTACTCTATACTTTTTAAACACAGTCTCCAAGTTTCAAAATAAAAGTTTCTTATTTTTAATTCAAATCTCAATTAAAATAAAACAAAAACCGAAAATGTAGAAGTTCCTTATTTTGACCATCTATATATCATACACAACAAAAAGACTGATAAAATTCCACTAAACACAACAGCTAGATCCGTATTCCCGTTACTGCTTAAGCCCATTCCAATAAGGATTTTATACCAAATCTGCCCTTGCCAAGGCTACCTGGGGCCTTCATTTTATTATTTGCAATGGACAATTTTAACTTCACATCCATGTTGGCTTCCTTACATCCTAGATGCACATACAGCCAGATTTTTTCCATCAGATGTGATTTGATCCTCCAAATTCGGAATGCCTTGATGACCTCCTCTTTATCTAAAGATCACTTTAAAAAGCCTGAAGTATTTGGCTCTTCCCTAAATCTTTGGCCAGATGTAATGTCATCCTCCCATTGGCTTTCTTTGTCCAAACTACATTAGCCTTATCTCAGATCTTCAAACAAGTTATATTTCCTGCCTAAGATCTTTCTATGAGTGAGTGAAAGGTGTGACGAAGATAGTTCCTCTTTGCCCCCAAAGGTTTCATTGATCACGCTGATAATGAATTTACTGTTATTTTAATCTCTTACTGTTATACTCAGGCTTAAATTCTCTACCCTACACACTTCAGTTGACATAATTTTAATTTCCACTGTGATGCTTCTCTCTCTTCTGTCAACACTCTCTCCTCACAGGGTTTCATCCAGATCAGGAGTCAGTAACATTTTTGACAAAGAGCCAGATAGTAAATATTGCAGGCTTTGTGTTGCCAAGAGGCAAATTTATGGAACTTTCCCTGCTGAAAAATTTCCCTGTATTTTACATTTTAGACTTATAAATGCCACACGTACTTATAACTCATGAGCCATACAAAAATAGGTGGCAGACCAGATCTGGCTCATGGGCTATAATAGTTTTCCAACCCCTCACCTAGATTCATGACTTTAGGCATGCTCTATAGGCTACGATGATCTAACTCACATCTCTAGCCAAGTCAACTTGTCAGTGCCTACTTGATGTCTCCACTTGGATTCTAACTAGCGTCTTAATTTAAGATTAAAAAATGTAAAATCAATCACACATACGCACCTACCCACACCTCTGTCACTAGCAAACTGCCTCATGTCATCAAGACTTTGCCATATCACTAAAAGTGACCATAATCCCCCATGTCCCTAAATCCAAATACCTTGATATAATTCTTGCTCAGTAAATTCAATCATCTTCAAATCAACTTCCAATCTCAACTGATTTTCTCCAACTTTATTGCTACACTCATAATCCCAACTACCATCATCCTTCAACTGGACAGGCGCAATAGTCAGCTAAATGAACCCCCTTCCTTCACTAGTGTACCCTTCCACAATAGTACACCCTCCTAAGAGCTAACCTCATCGTATCACACATCCATCATACACTTTTCAATGTAGTTAATTTATATTCACATTTTGATATAAGATCTAGATTTGGTCCCTGAGAACACTCATGTAATCTCTCTCCATGCTCTTCCTTCATGGACATTCCAGCCAAACCGGCCTTCTTTTCTTTGTAAGAAACTATCAAGCTCTCTTTTTAAATTACAGAATCTTTATATCTGCCCTTCTTTCTGCTCAGAGCACCCCAGATCTTCAAAGTACCTTCCTCTTTGTCTTCACTCAACTCTCAAATGAAATATTACCTCCTCAGAGAGAAAAATGCTCTGAAATACCTACAGCCAGATCAGTGCCTTCCTCCTTGACAGTTTTACTCAGCCATGTTATCACATGTAATCTTCTTCGTAGTAGTGTACTTTATAGCCCTTCACACCATTGCTTTTTTTAGGTATTTGTATGTCTTCCTCCTCTTTCCCTCCTCACTACAGTATAGCCAATTGTGTCTTTGCCTTCTTCACTGCTATATCCCCTAGTGCCTGGTAGGCTTTCTATAAACAGCCATTTATTGACTTATTGACTACATGTATATGCTAATCCTTTTTACTAATTGTTGTTACACTATAAATTTCTCTTCTCCCTCTCTTCGCTTCCCTCTTCTCATGTCCCTTGATGCTTCCTACTCAATATTAACATGGACATCATTTTGTGTCTTCAGCATTTCTCTTTTCATTATATTATGATAGGTTAATTTTCCTAAGAAAACACTATTTTGACAAAAGCAAAGCATTAAAGTAAAGCAGCATAGGATCAATTTTTTCCTATTGAAAAGGAAACACCATCTTTCCGAGAAGACAATTCCACCAGGAAACAAAAAAAACACACACATTTCCGGTAAGTCCTAGTTCCCAAGACTTGAAGCCAGTATGTTTTTCCACTTTCAAGTATCCTTGACTGTAGAGATAAAAGGTATCCACTTAGAGATATTAACTCATTACCACTGCCTAAATTTGGTTTCCAGAAACACAACTTAATATGACATCAATGGATGTGATAATCATTTGAAAGTAGCTTTATCAAAATCATCCAACAGAACAAGTTACTTTCCTAATTAGCATCCTCGGTTAAATACCTAAATCTGATGAATAATAAGTTATGCATTATGCTAAATTGCATTGGCTCACTATCTTAGAATGCTTTCAAACTAATTAAAAATGAGATATTCAGTGATGAGAAACATAAAAAGATAAAAACCTATTTCAATCAGTTTAAATTAGAATTTAACATTTCTTCAATACGCTCTTTTGTAGTCAATTGCAAGAGTAATAAAGCAAAATTATTGAGTCTATAATAGTGACCGTTCAAAATTCATAGTGAATTATTAAAAAGAAAACTAAGGTCCCTGCCAACTTTCCACCTCACTTCAAAGCATAGCCAAGGTCATTACAACAGCAAGTAAAAGACTCCACACAATTCCCACTTCTTCGCCTCTATACTGTTACTTCTGGAATCTTCTACTGCTCCAAATTGTGTGTTTGCTCCAGACTCAGCAGTTCTCACCACCTTGATCTTCCAATTGCCATCTTCTCTGTGCGGCCTTTCTTGACTACCCAGTTAAAAATTATCCTATCAAAATTATCTGATCCCCATCCAGGATTACTTTTCACCATCTAACTTACGATACTTTGCATATTTATGTGGCTCATTGTCTGTTATCTGTCTCCCTAAGTTAGAATGCGAGCTTCATGATGGCAGAGTTTTGGTCAGTTTCCTTCACTCAATAATTCCTGACCCAAAGTAAACACTTCATAAGTATTTTTTGAATATACTAATATATAGTCCGAATTATCAAGGAACTTATAAATAAATAAAGACACAACCCAGCATATAGTGCAGCTTGAGAAATGTTGATAGTGTGGTACAGGAGGAGGTATGTAAACTATGAGAAGCAACAGTTAAATAAGAAGCAATCCAGAAAGACACACAGTGTGGGTGACATCTGAGTTAAAGGACAGAAGGTAAGAAGATAACCAGATGGAGAAAAGAGAGGAAGATCTTACAAACAAGCATCAGAAGTTACCATAAGAAAAGCAAGTACAAAATCATCAGAAGAAAAACAATTGCATCCCAGTTATTACCACAAACATAATTAACTATGAAAACCCAGAACAGTTCATGCTTTGATAATGCTAAAGTTGATACGTAGATTAAGATGTGATATAACAATCTGCAAATCTTAGTTTTCAGAAAACCTTTTTAGGCAAGATATGATGATTTAAGGAAGAAAAGTTGCTGATGGATGAGGCATGTTGTCCCTTAAAGACAAACACTATGAAGACTGCGTACAGCCTTTATAATGGAAAGGTGCCACGTTTTTTCTTTTTTAAGTCCTTGGAATCTCAGTTGGCAACTTTGAAATTCATGTGTAATTCATGAGTTTTTTAAAAGAAATGTAATAAGTAACACAAGTGATTCTAGAGCTTGTCTTTAGGCTGAGGTAGATATTGGCATTATAAATTGAAGTGCTAGAAAGGAACAATAAGAATTAAGAATAAGCAGTAATTTCTGCCAAGATCTGTGGCACCCAGTCTCACACATAAGGCTTTTTGGAATCTCTTGGTTTCCAAGGTTCAGGCTCTCATACTTTAGTTTGTACATAAAGGACTTAAGTTATTCTTAAAGCACAGTTTTAGCACTTCACACCAGGAGATGGTTATGAGACTGATCACAGGATAAAGTGAAATAGGATGTGTGCCTACTTGTAGAAGGAACCTCGTTCCTTTTGCCATTCTATTCCTACTTTTCTGGCAGGAAAGTCCTAGAAAAAATTTCATATACAGATTAATTTTAAACAATTTACATTATATTTTACTATTAATAGCTTCTAGAATATCTTAGCTTAGGCTGGCCCTGGTGGCTCACACTTGAAATCCCAGAATTTTGGGAGGCTGAAGTGGGCGGATCAACTGAAGTCAGGAGTTTGAGACTAGCCTAGCCAACATGGTCAAACCTAGTCTCTACTAAAAATCCAAAAATTAGCCGGGTGTGGTGATGCGTACCTGTAATCCCAGCTACACAGGAGGCTGAGGCAGGAGAACCATTGAGCCTGGGAGGTGGAGGCCGCAGTGAGCCAAGATTGTGTCACTGCACTCCAGCCTGGGCAACAGAGCAAGACTCTGTCTCACAAAAACAAAAAACAAACAAACAAAAAAAGAGTATCTTAGCTTATATATTTCTCACATCTGATCCTACCACTTTACTTCTTTTTTCCTGTTTATACCAATTATTTCTATTCCTCTTTACATATAGGCAGAAAGATAAGACTAAAATGTGTCATAGACAATGACATCTAGTAAATTGACGTATTCTTCATGTTTAATTCCACAACAGATTTCAAATACAACCAAAATCTCCAAATAAAATCTTAATTCTAAATTGAGTGCTTGTACAGTCTTCAAATATGTTCAAATAGAACATCAAAGCTCAATAAAAATAGTTATATCACTTGGGATGGTGTTTAAAATATTTTTTCCTAAATAAATTCAGCTTCAGAGGATGAGAAAACCTTCGTTAGGAGATGTTTTAAAGAACAAATTAAGTTAAATGTGAAGGAAATCATACTTTATTTTGTTGAATAGTAAGATTTTTTTGTTGCTATTGTGAATTAATGCCATCCAAATATTGAGTGATGTAATTCAATTTAGTAAAAGAAAAAAGTCTAAATTATCAACTTCTTTCCTTATAAAAATGAAATATGCTATAACTTGCATTTTTTCCATGGCAATGACCCTGATGATCAGAGAGGTTAAAACCTAAAAACATTTAAAATCATCTAATCTAAATTATAAAAAATAAATCCCTTTCTTCAGAAAAAATAATTTTTTAAGGAAGCACTCATAAACAAATCTCTACTAGTAGATATACAGCATACACATCTCTTACTATCTCCCATGCAGACTGCATAAAAAGGCGTGCTGGCTACTTTTAAGAAAACAACATTCAGATGTCTGGAAAGTATCTGAAATGCATGATTAATCTACACAGATAATTTTCTCAAGAAACCAAATTTTGAAGACAAGTAATTCAAAAGTCTATTGTCTATAAAGTAAATCCGCTGGTATACTTAAACTGCTGTAATCCTTTCTCTGTTTACCTTATAGTGTGCACCTCTCAAGCTATGGGAATGCATGTCTTCTCTAAGAAGAGCTGACTTCTTTTGTAGGAAAAAGCTGTTGGAAATGACTGTTAGGATTTCAAATGTTTGGGAGTGTGTATTCATGTGGGTTTTACGTGTTGAATATTTGCATTTGTAATTTTAAGATGCTTAAATCAAAAACTAAAATGACCTATGCAACATAATTCTGCCATAGGATAAATTAAATTCAATTAAATGTTCCCATACAAATTATTATCTACCACAATGTAAAAATATTTATATATCACAAAGATGTAAGAAACACTGACTTCTATTATACAGCAGAGTTCAATTTCACTACTACTTAGCTTGATGATATTTTAAGGTCATGTCTCTTGGAATACACATTCAATATTCATTGCCAAACGTCTGAGCTCACCTCTCTTGAAGCAATATTCAATTATCAAAGGAAAATAATTTACCAAGCAACCTCACAAAACACAAACTCTAGGTAGCATCAAGGTTTTTCAAAGTGATTATTCCTTACTGGTCGAGATCCTAAGATATTAAAACTCATAGATCACATGATCTGAGATTTTCTAATTGAAAAGCTGTAGCTGTAAACCTTTCATTCAAAGTCGGATACTACTTTCAGCTGTCAAAAGAATTATGCAATCACTTAAACTTCTGGAATGAAAGAGAAAATGAAGGGAACAATAAAAGTAACTGAAATGCACTGAGAAATGAACATAAGGAACCAAATGGAGGCAAAGACAGAGAGAGAGAGAGAGAGGGCTGTTTATCTAACCTTCCCTTCTTGAGTGGGTTTTCTCTGATATCTCTAGAGAACAATTGGATGTGTAACAATGAAATACAAAACACAAGATACTGTCTTCGTATAATTACTTGTAATGATTCCAAGATGGCATAATTTGAGAACTTGCTAAATAGGACAACAAAGTGATCTGCTTTTCCAAAATTTTGCCCCTTAGCTTATATATTATTTCATGGTGAAGATCAATAAAACTGAAAATTGGAATTGCCAGATATTATCAGATTTTATTTTTTGAATGCTTAACAGCTGACCCAAAATCTGGTCATAAAAATGGAAGTTAAATTAAATTGTCCTCAAAATTTAAGTTTGCTACATTTGTAAGAACCACTTGCTTCTTCAAAATCTCAAACTTTCTCATATCTAGCAGCAAATTGAAATTAGGAATTTAAGCATGTAAATTCATCATGGAAACCAAATTGATTAAAATTTTCTGTGTATTCATGATAATGTTTAAAATTTTTGCTACATTTAAACCCTAAGTTAGTTACAAAAACCCTAAAATTATGCTTGTTTAAAAACTTGGGCTAACTTGCTTTTGAAAACATACTGACATATTCGTTCCATTCTTCTTATAATTATTTTTGTGTCACTCCCAAGCAGCACACCATTGTATATATCCCCAAAACGGCACTTCTTTGTTAAAGCCATTAGGACAGAAATATTTTTGAGCCAGATGCAATGGCTCATGCCTGTAATGTCAGTACTTTGGGAGGCCTAGGTTAGAGGACTGCTTGAGGATAGGAGTTTGTGACCTGCCTGGGCAACATAGCAAGACCCAGTCTTTACAAATGAAATGAAAATAAAATATAAAATAAACTGGCTGGACAAAGTAGTGCACACCTGTGGTCATAGCTACCAGGAGGCTGAGATGAGAGGACCATATGAACCCAGGAGTTTGGGGCTGAGAATGAGCTATGACTGCACCACTGCACTTCAGCCAGAACTATGGGTTGGTGAGTTAGAAATAAGTTCTCAGTTCTGAATATAATAACTGCTCCTGGCACTCCCCAGAATGAGCTGGGTTTTCTTTTGCCTCTCTATAGTCCCTCTTCCTCAGGAAATACCCCCATGGTTCTGCCCGCTGTGCTATTAATTACACCAATGCTTATTATATGTCAGTTCAGTTTTATCTAGATTCTCCCAAAGTCAGTGCTGAACTTAGTTGTTTGAAAATGTATATATTGTAATAGTTACCAAAAAGACCAAATACAGCTAGATATTTATGCTATTTGTTTTATTTCCATCGTAGGTATATTTCCTTTTAAAATTCATATATATCTTTCTCTAAGGATTGTCTCCGTTTTCAGATGTTAAGCACTTTCTCATGCACACACCACCTAAGCAGCAAAGACAGAGTCCACGTCAGGGAATGTCACATTCAGGATAAGTACCTATTATTCTGTAACTCAGAAGTAGGAAAATGGATGTCCTCAAGCAGATGCTTTTCTTGACAGATACAAAAATTTGACAAGGATCACTGACTGACTTCCAACCCACCATTCATCACTTTTATCTTATTTTGACCCTAAGGGTCCCAGAGGGATAATGGCACTACATTCCTATTTAGAATTCAGATTTCAGATTGCATTTCTTATATCATTGTTTATAAGTAGTGGTTGCACACAGTCGCGATAATACTATGACATTAATCTACATTCCTCGTTAAATCGATTTTTGTCTTCCGTTTGTGAGCTTAGCTACAATTTCTCACACGGTTTCTCTAGGAAGATTCCTCAATGACTGAAACATTTAGAACATGGTCGATTCATAAATACGACACTGGGATTCCCCAATGACTGAAACATTTTGAACATGGTCCATTCATAAATACGACACTGGGATTCCCCAATGACTGAAACATTTAGAACATGGTCCACTCATAAATACGACACTGGGATTCCCCAATGACTGAAACATTTAGAACATGGTCCATTCATAAATACGACACTGGGATTCCCCAATGACTGAAACTTTTAGAACATGGTCCATTCATAAATATGACATTGGGATTCCCCAATGACTGAAACATTTAGAACATGGTCCATTCATAAATATGACATTGGGATTCCCCAATGATTGAAAAATTTAGAACATGGTCTATTCATAAATATGAAGAGCTTGTGTAGAAAGTATAATTTACTTATCCTATTATGCTTAAGAAATTATGTGAAATAATGTGAAAATAATCTTAAAACATTTGCATGCATATTTGCTGCAAGAGTCATCTTTCATTGATACTTAATCATAATCATGGACATGGTGGGTCCCAATAACCAATATTTAATGCAAGACTGTAAATTTAATAGAGAGAAAACCTTATTTATAAATTTTCATGTGTTCTTTTCTTGACAATAAGGAGCTGTGAGATTTGTATTTTAAAAGATACTTAGTAATAAAAACTTTAATTTTTAAAACTTTTATTTTTAAATTCTGCTTAATTGCATAAAAGTTAAAAGGTAATATTTAATATTTAATGAGGCTTATTGAGCTAAATGATGATATGCAGCTTGGGTTATACTTGCAATTATAAGATTTGCTCATTATACCTAAGCAATCTCCTTCACTCAATCTAGCTACCACTAAGGAAGCAAAATTCCCTGAATCATAGTATCAAAGCATTCCATTATGTTTTCTAAGTTGTTTTGTTCTTTGAATCATTGTCTATTTTAATTTATCCTTTTAGAAAGAAAACAAATTACTTAACTTGCATTTCCCACTAGAAGCTTCACTACAGCTAGACTTGGAATTGATTTCAGGCCATTTTTTAATAAATGATGGTCCCTAGTGAAAGATAGAATACTTGAGCCATCAATATTGAGTAAATAAAAGGGTTTGGGTAAATAAGAGAGAAGATACCTATTTTTCTCAAATATTTTAAATATCTAATAACCTATTCCTCATCTAAAACAAGCCACAATTACTGGAAATGATGGTCAGAGGAAGGTATTAGCAACCCTGTGTAATACTACATGTCATGTTGGATCACTATTACAGAGAAACAGTTGTCATGCTGCATTTTAGTAATTCTACACATCACCAGAGAAATAGACAACTCTTATAGCCAAAGAAATCCAACGTAGCTACTGTCTACATATTCTTGTTTTAGACCTTTGGTGAAAAAAACTACTATGTGTATTGAATATATTTTACATTAGTTTTATCACAAAAGAAAAATGAGAATTCTATTAGATGCAAATACAAATTCTGAATGACAGGAAAGAAAAATTAAAATCAAAGCTGATCTTAATTAACAAAATGTATTATCTGCTTACATGTATATACAACTGTTCATATACAAAGGCACAGATGCATTTGTGGTTTTGAAAAAATATCTATTTCATTTCAAATCTTCATTGAACAATATTACATATGGCAAGAAAACTGATCTTTTTGAAGGATCTTTTAAAAAGTGTTAAACTTTATTAGATACTCCAAACTAGCAAAGCTCAACTTCATCACAATTATATAATAACACTGCACACTTTCAATTTTATCTGGAGAAATATATCTATCCCTTGAAATAACTCTGTAAACTTCCTGCTCACAGATTTCATTTCAAGCCTTGAAAATGCAGAAAATCAATGCTGAATATACTTGCCCCGAAAGGAAAAGAAAATTTCAGGGGTGTCAGGATGTTTTATCACATAAAGTACAGAATTGCAATTTGTATATGAGCAGGCAACACACCTCCAAAAATAATACAATACTTATCACAAAATACATTCACAGATACTAGATTTGGCACAAACCACTCCATACAGCTATTGATGAAATCAGTATTGAAAGCCTTATTCCAAAATCTATGGCCCTTTTCTACTCTCCAACTGACATTTCAGGATGCCACAACCTTGCAGCTCCACTCTCTCATTAATTTCCCCTAAATACCCTTGGCAGAAGAACGAGAAACGTCACATTTTTCATTTAATTTCTAAAGAACATCACATCCTTTAAGAATAGGTTCTTGAAATTTTAAAATGTTAAACATAAAAACCCTAAAGAGACAAACATCCAAAAACATAAAAACCCTAAACAGACAAACGTCCAAAAACTTTTCTTCAAAATCACAACAACTTTATATGCTACGTGTTCCTGTAAAATACCACATACACAAACTCACAGGCACACCCACCCACCCAAAACCCACACACTCGAATTTATATGGCCTCGTAATACCTCACATATATATACATGTCACCAAATGCAACAGAGACACACGCATATATATGGCCTCATAATACCTCACATATATATACATATCATCAATTACAACAGAGAAAAGCCAATTTCAGAAACATGGCTTCAATTTTGATGCATTTACTCACACTTAATTCTATTTCAATTTAACTGCAGAGATATTACAATACCCCGTAACAAAAACCTGACGGAAGATTGTAACAAATTGCTTAAACATCAAACCAAACACTAAACATAATTTCATCACAAAGTGAAATTCGCATCCAACTCGCAAAGAATTAGAAAATCCTTGCACTTACCTTGGCCTTGTCCATTCCCCAGATGACCCCAAAACACCACCGTCATCATCAACAGCCCCGGAGCCCACGTCCACATCCTTCTAGTGACACGCTCGTGTCTTCTGGCCATTGCATCTTAAACTCTGCATATTCAGTGGGGTGGATGTGAAAGTACAATAAATTACATTCTTAGAGAAATACACTACGACTCAAATCCCATATCTAATATGCACTGTGCATTTCTGAATTATCCTGCCTATAAGGAGGTACATTTGAAAATCATGCTTCCCTTTAGGGTTGTCATATTGATGATTAATACGAAAGCTCATTCATTTTTAATCTTTAAGCATTCATCTGAATTCCATTTTTAATATCATTTTCCAAAACAGGCCACTTAACCTATGAATGTTAAAAAGTACTCCCGATATACATATTGGAGTTCAGTCAAGCAAAAGCATGGTGTATGGACACTACTTAAGTATAACTTGATATTTAGGCAAATTGATGAATTTAACATACCATGTAATCTCTACATATATACAAAAGGACTTTTCAACACATTTATGTAAGTTTTGCATAAATACCCTTGAAAATATTCTCAAGTTTTAAGTGGTATTCTAATTATGTCAGTAATTTTAACTGAATAAAGAGATGCATCATGTGCAAAAACTAATCTTGTTTACTTAAAATTGAGAGTAAAATTAATTATAGAAGGTACAAAACACTTGTAATTTTGATTTCAGATATATGACCCACAGGAACCTTCATATATACAAATATTATACACATATATGACAATGTATATTTGAATGTTCATTTTGAAACTGCTTTTCATACTGATACATGAAAATACTTAAATGTCCACCAAAGCAAGGTTATTTATTCATACATTTGAATGATATACAGTAGCTCAAAAGAATAAACTTGAGTTGCATGTACTAATATGGATAAGTGTCCAAAATGAATAGGGAAGCAAAACTAGCAAATTTAATAATGATAAGTTCAAAATTACACCTTTCATATGTAAACATGTGCAATAGTTAAAACTATAAATTTTATGTTGCATAAATATATAATACAGTATAATAACGCATAAGAATGAGAAACACCTTCAAGACTAAAGTTAGGAAATTACAAGACTACAATTTAAATGGTTAGTAGGTGGAATTTTAAATCAGAGGTTACTCCTAAATCCCAATTTTTCCACAGTTGACAAAATAACGGAGTTAAGAAAAATAAACTTAATGATTTCCAGAATGAATGCTTTATTCAAAATGCTACGTAATTACAATTCTAATAAACTTGCAAGGGAATCCAGTCACCCAGAAATTTTTTATGCCTTTCTCCTACATCACGAAAGGGGAAGATTTAATTACCAACTTTGCATTACTTAACGTCAGACTCATAGTATCAGAGCTAAAGAGAAATTTAAGAAACACCTAACTCAACCTCTCCATTTTAAATGACCAAATGAGTTGAGAAGGTTACAATGACATTTCTAAGTTCATATGTAAAAACAGAATTTTGATGACAATGACAGTTTAAGTACTAATAAACACTCCTTGAAAAGTTACTGTAATCCAGGTTATTTTACTGTGCTAAATGCCTTACATTCTTTACCCAATTCAGTTTTCACAGAAATCCTATGAACAAAGCACTTCCAAAATTTACCACTTCACAGCTAAGAAAACAAGGCTTAGAGAAATGCTACACGATCCCCTAGTCATGAGGTTAGTAGGTACCACTGTGGAGACTGAGGCAAAACAAGACGATTTCAAAGCCTATGCTCTGAACAAGTAAACACTAAGCAGGAATTTAGTTCTAGATCTCCCAGTTGTAGTCCAATAATCAGCCAAAAAATGGTGCTGAGAAGAGGGGAAAGAAAGATGTCTTGTATGTGGAGCCTCATGTATTTGATCCCAAATACATCTTCATATTGAAAATCATTAGAGCACAAGGCAAAAGAATTATTAGTTTGTTTCTAAAATCATCAACCTTTCCCAAGTTGAACATACAAATATATTTTATCATATATATACTATATGTGTGTATAGCGTGTGTTTATCTAAGTATTCCTGTGGTTTATATATCTGGATGTGGAATTACAAGTGTTTTGTGGTTTATTATTTATTTATTATTATACTTTGAGTTTTGGGGTACATGTGCACAATGTGCAGGTTTGTTACATATGTATCCATGTGCCATGTTGATGTGCTGCACCCATTAACTCGTCATTTAGCATTAGGTGTATCTCCTAATGCTGTCCCTGCCCCCTCCCCCCACCCCACCACAGTCCCCAGAGTGTGATGTTCCCCTTCCTGTGTCCACGTGTTCTCATTGTCTCCCTCTGTTGCTCTGGCTGGAGTCAGTGGTGTGATCATAGCTCACTGCAGACTCCAAGTCCTAGGCTCAAGCGATACTTTTGCCTCGGCCTCTCAAGTAGCTCGGACTACAGGCACGCACCACCATCCCCGGCTAATTTTTTTACAGAGATGGGTCCCACCGTGTTGCTTGACTGGTCTCAGCCTCCTTAAGTCAAGGGATCCTCCCACCTGGACTTCCGAAAGCACTGAGATTACAGGTGTCAGCCACCGTGCGTTTTTTGATTTCTTCAATTAATTTTACTTATACACTTGATTACACAAGATTAATTTTGTGTACATAATGAATCTCTTTTGAGGTTTAAGTTACTGATTAATTAGAGTACCACTTAACAAGCGTGTCATCCCAGCACTTTGGGAGGCTGAAGTGGGCGGCTCACCTGAGGTCAGGCATGAGCCACCGTGCCCGGCTTACACACATTCTTTTCACTCCTGCTTGCAGATCTCTGTTCCCTTCTAATTCCAGTGGAACCACTTTCACTTAGTATCAAAATATCCAGATCCACTCATCAAAGTGTAAATAATCCTCCAGCAAATTACCTTTGCAAATCTATTTTTATGTAATATTTCCTTAACTTCTTCTTACCTACATCCAGTAGTCATTTTACAAGGCAGAATTTTTTCTATTTTATATAGAACTGAGGCAGTATTTGAAAAAAATCTCAAAACACTCTTCAGGAAGGACTGGCATCTAAAACACCAGTTCCAATATATATTTCAGTAACATTTTAAAGGACAGATGCTTTTCAAAATGTTATTATAATTTAAAAAAATGTAACCTTCCTCTCTGAGTT
Source organism: Symphalangus syndactylus (assembly GCF_028878055.3). NCBI lineage: Eukaryota > Metazoa > Chordata > Mammalia > Primates > Hylobatidae > Symphalangus > Symphalangus syndactylus. The sequence goes on along the minus strand of NC_072445.2, from coordinate 71,231,284 downwards.
CATGTTTATGGAAAACTAATATTTCATAAATGCCAAGTTACTATGATGTATTATCTAAATGCTGCCCCTGCCATTCTATAAATACAAAAATCATAACCTTCTAACTAACTTTGGTATTAGTCAACAACTGTGCTGATGAAAAGTAAAATCAATTCATTTAAAATAATTTTCCATGAACAAAATCAAGTAACTTGTAAGTAGTATGGTAGATGAACCAAAAAATAAAGTAACATTAACCAGAAAGACATGCCATGGACTTCTCTAATCTTTTTTTGGAACACCCTTTTCATGCATATGAAAATAAAAATTAAATATAAAATACCTACTTTATGTATGTACTTTTACTTGTGTCTATTGTTCTTTAAAGATTAAAATAACTCCTAAAGCCTGGATAGCTGAGCCCATTGTGCTCTTCTGCCCATAAAATAGATCGGATGTGCAGTGAAAGAGGTAAAACTTAGGCTTTCAGGTTAGTTATGACGATGGAAACACAATTCTATTCAATAGTGTTCATCTTGGTCTTTCAAATGTTTAAGGTCACAAGGCAAAAGAGAACAGACTTTAAGAATGTTCGTGTATTACTTCTCGTCTTACCCAATAGCTACATTAGTTCAATTAGGCCAGTGTTTTGGAGTAAACAGCACTGTGAAATGTGTCGTGGAGTCCGGAGGCTCCACCACCTACCTCCATGTAGTTGTTCTGTCCGATGGAGCCTAGAGTAATACCTTAGGAGATGCATTACATCTACAGGTACCAACCAGGAAGGGTAGTCTTGAATTAAATGGCTTTAGAACACGTTATAAGAGCAAATCGAAGCTTCTAGGTATTAGAACCACTTCAATCACAGAGCGTCTCTGGGTTCTATCTGTGGCCAGCATCAAGTATCTGTCTGCCCTCCCCGAATGCTTTCTCTCATCATGTGGATCTTCTAGATGGTCTTATTCTTCCCCAGCCAGCCAACTTGATCAACAAGCCTAGGTATATTAGATATGTATAAAGTTGGTTCTTAAATAAAGTCCATTTCTGTATCTAGGTAAGTAATGTCTTCAGACTTACAATTTCATTGATATCTAGAAAGAGTGACTCTAGTTAGCTTCTAGTGTCAGTTTTTCTAGCAGCTTCTTTAAAAACAAAAATCCTCTCTGGAACAAAGCTTCCTTGCAAGTATTGCTGTTGGCAATAGTCCTCTTTACTGAAATGCTTATCCGGTGAAACTTGCGCTGTGCCAGTGAGCCTGCAGGTTGATGGTCCTTTTGTTCAACTTCTCCATTATAAAGCAACCTCTCTGATCACCCTTTTAAAACTAAAGACCAAAGAATCAAATGAGATCAGGAAGTGACCAGAGCTCACAGGTCATCAACTCCTCTTCTTAGCATATTATAGCACACAGTCTAAGCCCGAAAAACACAGCAGAACCCATTACAGCTCTCGAGTTCCAGTTATTAACATTGATTTTTTCCAATGGGAAATTTTCATTAGAAGCTATCACAGGACTCACATTCAGTAATAACTTAGATTAGGATACATACTGGAGCCTTTGTCCTTAGAGTAGGTGCCACTGAGTCACTATTAAAAGGAGTCTTTTTGATCTTAGTAAATTCTCACAGGGCTTATCTCAGTCTAAACTGTAACTGGCCTTTACTAGTGATGTCATGTGTAGTTCAAATTAATATTGTAATGTATATAAATTGTATATATAGGTATAATACATGCATGTATTTACAATTATTTATTTTATTTTATTTTTTAATAAGATAAAAGTTAGAGGTTAAAATATGACTCTAGGCCATTGTGCTTTAGAATGAAGAGCACAGACATGGGTTGCAAATGTAAATTTTGGCCCAATTTAATTTCTGTGACAAATTCATTAATGTCTTCAAGGTTCAGGCTCTATGTATGAGACAAATGAAAACAGCTCTAAGATTCCTGAAAACCCTAAAATATTAAAATTCCACTCTGCCATTAGTTCAGATAAATCATTTGCCAATTTGCCCCACAAGAACCAGGCATCTTTAAATGGTAACATAACATGCACTTCTCTCTCCCAAAGTGTGGTGCATAAACGTTCTGCTTCTCAATAACACAGGATGCCTGCTAAAATGTGCTGTCAGGGGGATTAGTAAGGAAATGTTGTATCAAAACTTCTGCAGATGTGGCCCTGAAATACACATTGTAATAAATCCTCCAGGCCTCTCAAGTTAGGAATAACTGGTTTATAAAATTGTACTTACTTAAAAATTATAGATAAACAGATTTCACCGTAACCCATTCTTTCTGTTCTGAATGAAATAAGGCTCTATATTCAGACTGAATTTTCAGTGAAAAACAACTTAAAATAGTGACAAATCATCTATAAGTTTAAATGAATATAACTAGGAGACCTGAAAACTCAGGTTTAGCAGTCATCTTCCAACAGTTTGAGAGCCCACAGGAGCCACAGAGCCCTCATGTCTCTCCAGAGAAGCAGGGTGATTCTTCCCCCTAAACACCATGCAATTCTTGAAGTGAGTGAAAGCATCCCTGCTCACACTGATACCCTCTCAAGTGAACTCAAAGTTAAGCCATCTCCAGCCAGACCAGATATCCTGGCCCATATCTCATTCATTAATATATGTTGAGAAGCCTTTGTTTCTTGGAAACTACATGAAGTGAATAGGCTGTGGACTCCACTGGACATAGTGGTCTATATTTAACCAATTCCCTTCACACATATGTATCAGATGCTCTCTTAGTTACGGAGCTGCAGTGGTGAATAAGAAAGCCACAGTCCTGTACTCCCAGGGTTTCAATTCTGAAGACGAAGACAGGCACAGAAACCCAACTGAGCAAAGAGAAGAGATTATTACAAAATGTGTTCACATGCAAAGTGAAGCAAGGGACTGAATATACAACAAGGGTTTTGGGGCGAACATTAGATACAATCTTAATTCAGATTATATAAGATTCATACATATAATTTTTATATATAGATATATTAATTTGGGCCGGGCGTGGTGGCTTATGCCTGTAATCCCAGCATTTTGGGAGGCCAAGGCGGATGGATCACTTCAGTCCAGGAGTTTCAGACCAGTCTGATCAACATGGCAAAACCCCATCTCTACTAAAAATAAAAAAGTTAGCCGGGTGTAGTGGTGTGCGCTTGTAGTCCCAGCTACTCAGGAGGCTGAGAAAGGAAAACTGCTTGAACCCAGGAGGCAGAGGTTTCAGTGAGCCAAGATTGTGCCACTGCACTCCAGCCTGGGTGACACAGCAAGACCCTGTCTCAAAAGAAAAAGAAAAAAAGAAATATTAATTTGGATTATACAGATTCTAACCACTTCTTTCAAGTGAGAATATTTAAGGTAAGACCTGAGAATAAAAAGAGTTAGCTTTTCATACACTACAGAAAGATTCGTCTTTTAGGAAAAACCCCCAGTGTTCATGGACCCTAATATATGAGCAAGATCTTGGCATGTAGAAGAAACCTGTGAATTGGATGAAATGAAAAACTGAAAAGTAGGAATCTGGATGAAGTACAGAAGGGAGAAAGACTAATGTGAGACGTGGCTGAAAGAGAAGGATATGTGAAACAGTACAGGTCTTCATTAGTAATGATGAGGAACATAAATGTTAGTCCAAGTACACCAGAAAAGTGGGAGAGTTGGAAACTGAAAGACATGTTAAGAGATCACTTTGGTTTCTCTGTAGCTAACAGGGTGTAGGAGATTAAGAATTAAAGTAGGTTGACTAAGGATGACCTAAGAAAATAAGCATAGGTAAGAAAATATGTGGCTCTGGCTAGGCTGGGGACATTGGAAATCAAAAGAGGTGGAGGAAATTACAGATGTATTTGGAACCAAAATATTTTTTAAATGAATGTTGAATTGGATATTGTCAGAATATTGAGGAAGGGCCAAAAATGACTTATAAGCGTCTAGCATGGCTGGCAGTGCCACTTACTGACATGTGGGAAACCAGGACATGTTACCTCTGAATTATTCGAGTGCTATTGTCATGTAAATCATCAACTCCCAGAATAAAGGTCTGGGCCAAACTCTAAGACTGGAAATTATGAGCTGTTTAGTAGTGTTTAGAGCTTAGAGAGAGTATGTGTGTGGAGAGAAAAGAAGAGCAATTAGGACAGAACCCTTAGAAACATCAATATTTAAAATTTGGGAAGAGAAACAGAAACAAATAAATTGTGGGAAAATGAAGCTCAGGGTAGTTGCAAGGGAATGCTAAAAATGAACTATGGCATTTGAGGAGGAAAACGTGGAAACTGAAAGCAAGAGAGTACGGATGGATCGTGAGGGAGCAGCAGCAGCTGTGTCCTAAGAAGAGTCTCAGTGAAAATGAAGGGTTGTAGGAATGAGGACATCTGGGCCAACGAGCTGGCAAGGAGTGATGTCCAGGAGGCAGAATATTTGCATCTAGATCCTGGTGGTATATACCCTTATAGAAAATGTTTCAGATTTGATGACAATAAAGTGGAGGAAAGAAAAAAAGTAATGGAAATAAAGATGTCAAAAAACGGGGAACCGAGGTTTGTACTGGTCCTTTCACGTGAAAGCTGAGCCACTAAAATGATGGCTGAACTTGCCTGAAGATGATATTGAGCAAAAGATCTACAGCCTTAAATAAATGGCAAGAGGCCAGGTGCAGTGGATCATGCCTGTAATCCCAGAACTTTGGGGGGCTGAGGCAGGCATATCACCTGAGGTCAGGAGTTCGAGACCAGCCTGGCCAACATGGCGAAACCCCGTCTCTACCAAAAATACAAAAATTAGCTGGGTGTGGTGGTATGCACCTGTAATCCCAGTTACTCAGGAACCTGAGGCAGGAGAATCACTTGAAACCGGGAGGAGGAGGTTGCAGTGAGCCGAGATCACACCATTACACTCCAGCATGGGTGACAGAGCAAGACTCCATCTCAAAAAAAAAAAAAATAAGACCAGAGTGCCCAGGAGGGAGGTCTGTTGATGATGGTAATACCAAAGGGGCATGGCCGATATTTCCAAGGGGTTTGAGTTTCAAAGGAACAGTCTAATTTGCAAGGAGCGGAGAAATTAACAGTCTAGAAGTTGTAACGGGAACCAAGAACAACCACCTCGGCTTCCAGCCATAGGTATGTGGAGGGTGAGAAAAAGACCTGTCTCAATTTATGAAAGCTAGAGGAAAAACTGCACTTTAGTATCAACCAACTTTTGTTTTAAGATAATTACAAACCAATATGGAACTTAGCAAGAGTCAATTTTGACAGTTTCCTGCAGCTTAGTAAATTCTGCACAAAATTAAGATTTAACACAAAAGTAGAGAAAAATTTTAATGGCATAGCACATTTCTTCACAATTCCTTAAACCAAATAATTCCCTGTTCTTCTAACTCTCACCTTACACTATCAACTAGGCTTCTTATTCAATGAACGGTTTAAGTCTACTAAGACACACACACACACACACACACACGTCTTATCCAGCTGCAGATCTCATTTTTGAAGGTACATTGAAAGTACATCGATCATTCTATAATCATCAACTATGAAGATTGTGAGCAACTGGAACAAGTATTCTTGGAAAAGAAGTTTCCTGTGTATAAGAAAAAAAAGAGTCCAACTCTGGGAACTGACTTGGCTGAGTCATCATTATATGCCACTGGCAAGAAATCAAGAAGTAACTCAGGACTGATAAACTTTGTTAAAGGAAATGGAAACAGCCTATCTGTGAGGCTTAATTCTTGATAATCTGGCCAAGATATAGCATCTGGATAAGAGTTCACTGACTCAACTAAATTTGTGAAGGTGAAGTACTTGTTAAAATGAAAGATCTATTTAGAGAGAAATAAGTAGACATAATGCCTGCACTATGGATAGGTGTATACCTGTTTTTTGCAAAAACAGTTTGTATCTTTGAAATGCTGGTTTGCCCTGGACAGAGCTAACTTAAATAGAGACCTGGCGCGGTGGTTCATGCCTGTAATCCCAGCACTTTGGGAGGCCGAGGAGGGTGGATCATGAGGTCAGGAGATCGAGACCATCCTGGCTAACACGGTGAAACCCCGTCTGTACTAAAAATGCAAAAAATTAGCCGGGCATGGTGGCGGGCACCTGTAGTCCCAGCTACTCTGGAGGCTGAGGCAGGAGAATGGTGTGAACCCGGGAGGCGGAGCTTGCAGTGAGCCGAGATCGCGCCACTGCAGTCCAGCTGGGTGACAGAGAGAAACTCCGTCCCCAAAATATATATATATAGTTTTTTTATATATATATGTATATATACCCAAAGGATTATAAGTCATGCTGCTATAAAGACACATGCACACGTATGTTTATTGTGGCACTATTCACAATAGCAAAGACTTGGAACCAACCCAAACGTCCAACGATGATAGACTGGATTAAGAAAATGTGGCTGGATACATATGTAACAAACCTGCACATTGTGCATATGTACCCTAAAACCTAAAGTATAATAAAAAAAAAAGAAAATGTGGCACATATACACCATGGAATACTATGCAGCCATAAAAAAGGATGAGTTCATGTCCTTTGTAGACACATGGATGAAGCTGGAAACCATAATTCTCAGCAAACTATCACAAGGACAAAAAAAACCAAACGCTGCATGTTCTCACTCATAGGTGTGAATTGAACAATGAGAACACATGGACCCAGGAAGGGGAACATCACACTCCGGGGCCTGTCATGGGGTGGGGTGAGGGGGAGGGACAGCATTTGGAGATATACCTAATGTAAATGATGAGTTACTGGGTGCAGCACACCAACATGGCACATGTATACATATGTAACAAACCTGCACGTTGTGCACATGTGTCCTAGAACTTAAAGTATATATATATATATATATATATATATATATATATATATATATATATATATAAATATAAAGAGAAAACCATTAAAGAAAGGCTATAATACACAGGAACACACAGACATACATACACCTGTGTGTCTATATCTTCAGTTATCACACTTTTTCTATACAGACTCCACACGAGACAAACATGTTACATTTTATGAGAAACTATAAGTGGAAAGAGGAGAATTTGTGAAATCAATATAGAATGTTCCTTGTTTAGCATAATTCTAACTGTTTCTCATTAGAGGTCTGAGTATCAATCTGTATTATATGTGGCCATGCTGGCATTTGGGAAATTCCACAAGAAACTTTTTAAATATGAATTTGGAAAAGGGAAAAGGATTTTTAAAGTGTCTTTTTTTGTTCTGCATTCTATGTGGAACATCTATTTTGTGCTAACTGCTCGTGTTAGCTTGTGATTGCCTGTGACTATGTGGAAGATATACTTTACGTGACTATGTGAGCAATAGTCTTAAAGTTAAGAAATCTAAAATTTGGTTGGTTTAGTTGCTAATTAGGTAAATTACCTTGTAATGGTTACTTAACCTCTCAAAGATTAATTATCTTCAGTGGTACATTGAAGGTTCCATTCATATTGATTTTAGTAGACTTATCCTACTAAAAAGTAAATTTAACAGAAATTATTCTAGACCTCATTATTTCAGGAGACCCCACCCCAGCTTTTATTCCTAACTTCAAGAAATGCAGAGAAATTTAAAAATTCGATGTTCTCCCAATTCAACAGAATATAACTGAACTAAATCGATTTATGTATAATTCATTATTTCAACCTTTAACGCTATATCCGAGCGGTTTGTTTTCACCATAAAGTTATAGCTGTTTAGGCCAATAATTAAAGAGGACCTTGATAGAGAATGACAAGAGAGGATGATCACCCTATTGTCTATCTTCCAGCTGTTTTCAATGCCCTGAAGTTTTATTCACACCCAAATATTAGAATCTTATCTGAGAGAGCGTACTCAAATGATGAATCATGCTAATTTCTCAAGAAAAGTGTTACAGAATAATAAATGCCTTTCTGGTCAAAGCACTGATGCTCTGGAAATAATCTTTATCCAAATGAGGTACAGGAATTGTTAGGACTATTAAAAGTTTGTATATGATATCTGCCAGGTTCGACTGAGCTTCACTTAAAATCTACCATATTAGGGCCAAGTGTAATGACTCAAATTAGTGAACTTAAAAATTGTTTTAAAATGTTTCCTGGAGACATTTCAAATATTGCTCTCTGATTTATCACTGTTACTTTTGCTGAATTCAATTTGATGCCAAGATTTATTCAGATTAATCAAATGCCATAAACTCTGATACCTAATGTTCCTTAACACCTTAAGAACTTTTAAACAGATCAAATGTTGAAGATACGCTTTTAGTGAAACTGTACCTAAGCACATGAATTCTATTGAATATAGCTTTTTAGAAGACTAACAAAGAAAGAAGACTTAGGAAATTCGGAAACATTTTTTAAACCTTCTAGAGGGAATTAAACTACTGAAAAATAATTTCAATTGGTGAATCTAATGGCATTAATCAGAAGATAAGAAAAAAGTAACCATAAAACTTTATGGGGGTAATATTTGCTATGAGGATCAGGAAAAACAACTAATGGATATTAGGCTTAATATCTGGGTGATGAAATAAACTGTACAACCAATCCCATGGCATAAGCTTACCTCTGTAACAAACCTACACTTGTACCCCTGAACTTAAAAGTTAAAATTTAAATAAATAACGTTGTGCTATTAATTTCAACCAGAGCCTTTCCAAGGTGCAGGGAACTTTTGAGAATTTTATTTCTTGCAAAAGGAAACTTGATTCCTTGCTTAGGGCCTTCCTAGGAAAACCTCTATTCTTTGGAGAAGCATCATACTCCTACAATATTTAAGGACCATCATATTTGTCAGACTTTTTTTCTGTTTTACTGTGAGCAGTTTACAGAACATAAAGAAAAATCAAATCCGAAGGTGCACTACACGTGTTTTATCAAAAGGAACATTTTTGTGTACTTTTAAGAAAATACGACAAATTGAGTTTTCTGACCTATTACCAAGTTAGACATCTTGAGTGAATTGAATCTGTTGTAATCCTGTTTGGTTTTCATCCCATGGCTCTGGAAAACTGACATTTATCTCCAATTTTTCAACTCTGCTTCTTTCCAGTACCTCATCTATACGACTATTATAGTACTTTTCATCTGCTTCTACCACTACACTATGGCTGCATTACTTTTAACACAGTGTCCCACATGTTACCCATTTCTACCTTATATAAAGAGTAGAAATTGAATTGTAATTGAGTATCCAGTTGCCTCATATTCAGGTCTTCAACTGAAATAACTCCAGCTATCTCAAAACTTCAACCCTCTCTGGAAGTATTGGACCAAATTATCCCAGATTATAGCACTCTCAGGCTAAAATTACTAATGCTTCTATAGTTTCAGAGACTGTATCAGGTTATTCAACACAACATTCCATGCACCATTCCAGCCTCATATAATCAGAGGACACTTAGACGACTTTAATAGCCTTCAAAAGACACCCTCCTCTTTTACTTATATATATATTTATTTATCTATTTATTTAATGGAGACAAGGTCTCACTCTGTCACCCAGACTGGAGCGCAGTGGCATAATCACGGTCCACCGCAGCCTGCACCTGCCGGGCTCCGATCCTTCCACCGCAGCCTCCTGAGTGGCTGGGACCACAGGCGCCGCCACCACGTCTGCCTGGTTTTTGTATTTTTGTGGAGATGGGGTTTCACATGTTGCCCAGGCTGATCTGAGACTCCTGGGCTCAAGAGATCCACCTGCCCCGGCCTCCCAAAGTGCTGGGATTACATGAACGAGCCATTGTGCCCAGCCGGTCCCGCCCGGTTTTTAACCTTCGTACTGTTTATATAATCATCCTTCACAAAATAGAACACTTCATTACTCGATGGTTCTCATTATTCTAATATGAAGAACTATATTAAGAAAATAAATTCCTGGCCGGGCGCGGTGGCTCACACTTGTAATCCCAGCACTTTGGGAGGCCGAGGCGGGCGGATCACGAGGTCAGGAGATCGAGACCACGGTGAAACCCCGTCTCTACTAAAAATACAGAAAATTAGCCGGCGTGGTGGCGGCGCCTGTAGTCCCAGCTACTCGGGAGGCTGAGGCAGGAGAATGGCGGGAACCCGGGAGGCAGAGCATGCAGTGAGCCGAGATCGCGCCACTGCACTCCAGCCTGGGCGACAGAGCCAGACTCCAGCTCAGACAAAAAAATAAATCAATAAATTTCCAATATTTCCTAGCATATCCAATTTAATTCTATACATCACATAAAAATAAAAGCCGTCTTACTGTGTTAGTTTCTTACTGCTGTTACAGTAAATTAACATAAACTCAGAGGCTTAAAACAACACATTTTTTTTCTTTATACTTCTGGGGGTCAGAAGTCCAAAATGGGTCTTAGTGTGCTAAAATCAAGGTATCATCAAGTGTATATTTTGTCTAGAGATTCCAGGAGAGAATTCACCAGGTTTGAGGGGTCACATGTATCCCTGAGCTCTTGGCCTCTGCACATCTTGGACACAGCACATCACTTCAGCCTCGGCTCCAGTTTACCCAAGCTCTTCTGCTCACTCTGGTCTCTCCGCCTTCCTGTCTGAAGGTTCTTTGTGACTACAGTGGGCCCACCTAGATAATTCAGGATAATCGCTCCAGTTTAAGGTGAGGTGATTAGCAATCTTAATTCCACCTCTAACCATAATGCTTCCATGCTGCCTAACAACACATTCAAAAGGTCATCCTGCTAAGGGTCATTATTCTACCTACACACTAAGTGACTGAGAAAAAGTAAAGTTATCTATCATGCCTTACCTATGGCGAGGAAATAATAACTTATAATGATTTATCTACGAAAACCTGTTTTTAAAAGCTTTGGTCCTAGTCTATTGATTAAAGTTTTGGTATATTCCAGATAAATTTCATGTCCTTGATGCTAACACATTGTGCACAGTAGATGGCCTTTTTAAAATAGTACTGCATAAAGGAATATTTAAGGTTGTCTGGACAATAGAAAAGGAACTTTAGTTGCTATGCCACAAAAGGCCGGATTTCTGCACATTACACCTCCTACCAGTGCACACATGTGCCAAACTCCTTCCTGAAAGCCTGGTTTATGTTTCCTATGTGCTTAGCAATAGTTTTACTCTCACGACTGTTTATATTAAGTCCTATTTTTTAAAGCATATCCTCATTTGTTTGTTTTCCTGAGCCTCTGAACTGGATTTCATCTGGTATGTATTGCACAGGTTTGCACACTTGATTGTACGCTACCTAAAAGCATCCTCTTGTGTTCTGGACACGGTTATTTTTCTCCATGGTAAGGTGATAAGTGACTTCTCTGAGGACTTGCCACCTTAGAATGCAGTGGTGACATCACCTGCTCAGGCTCTGTCTGCAATGTGGAATTTAGTATTTTCCAACTTCTGGTCTAACTTGAACTTCATAATTAAGCAGAGCCGCCTTTTGAGGGAACAGTAGGGTGTCTGCCCCTAAACGTCTGTGTAAATGCAGAGACACATTTGGGAACATAACTGACTTTTACGTACAGAAGCCAGATGCATTTCATGACCATGCATGCTTAGGGAAGCAAGTTCATCTCATCTATCACAATAAGCATCTGTGCCACTAAATTCCACTGCAGGATACTTTTCACACTTAGACAACAAAACATTTAAGGAAATAAAAGCTCTTTCCAATAAAAATGTGCATCAAATACTGTGTGTATGTTTAAAAAAAAACCTTCCTCTATAAGATAAGGCCACAGGAACTACTAAAAAAGCATTCTTGAAATACATTTTCTGATAGGAATCTAGGCCCTTGCCTTATATAAGATTTAAGGAAAGTGATGTGTGTGTCTTTATACTTGAAAGGCTGTTTTCAACAGCAAAGGGTATGCTTTGAGGTATCAATATAGTTTTGAGAATGCAAAAGTTTAAAAGAAATGGAATGCATATTCTCCAGGTATGAATATGCAATTGTCATTATTTTCCTACCATCTACTAGATTAGAAACAGAAGAAAAATTATGGAAATGTCTGTTTTCCCTCAATAGGAGTACCTATTTATTAAAGTTAATTAATTACTATTCTTTAAACATTTTCAAAATAGACTCATAAGTGACAACTTTCAGAGAAAACAAGGGTTTTTGGATGTAAATATTTACTTATAACATGGATAAAATAATTTTGTTAAATATTAACTCCATATTCATAATGTTCTCTATTGTTTTTGCATTTTGTTTAACAATAGAGAATCTAAGACATTTAGTGTTCATGAGTTTCATACAGTTTCCTGTCAATGTACTTTGTCTTTTTTTTATTGGACTACTAATCATTTATTTATGATTTGTTGGAACTACTCATATTTTAAATATGTCAAGTGAACTGCAAGCACTTGTTGCTGATTTGATATTTGCTTTTTACACATATTCATTGTATCCTCTGAAAAAGAAAAGTTTTATATTTTAACAAATTCCAATCCATAAATTTTTTTTTAAATTTTCTGTTATTGGTTAGGGCTATGTTTGGATATTTAATTTTAACCGTAATGTTGCAAGTGATATTTGTCTATGGTATTTTTTCTTTATATTTTGGAAAAGTGTATTTGACATCCACTATGGAATTAATATTTATTAATGACATACTATATCTTTGTGCAACTATAAAATACATATAGCCAATTATCTGAACACCATTTTATGAACTGTTTATCACTTATCCACTGATTTGAAACACTATCTTTATCATATATTGGATTTTAGGTTTATCGAGATTATGTAACATGAAATTATTTAATTATGAAATTATGTGAATTCAAGCATGACAGTCAGCTCTTCTTCCCCACCACTACCCTGTAAAAGGATGGATGGAATAATTGCTTCCCTATGGCTTAAGTGTATGAGAGGTATACAACATGGTCTTGATGAAGTGGGAACTACACAGAAACTGTTTTTGGTCCTGAAATGTACTCCAGCTTTACCAATTTGTTCTACACATATACCATTGAGGGTAGAAGCTGAATTTTGCTAATGATTATATTTACACTACTTAACATTGTGCCAGATACTGAGTAGATGCTTAGAAACATGTTTAATGACTTGTTTTATTGATAGAGACCTAATTATCTGCTGTAGTGGTGCTATCTCATTCAGAATCATTTTGACCAGCCTTTCTCCATCATGAATAAAACACTTATTTACACACTTGTGTACATGCACATGTGCATAGAAACACACACACCCTTTGCAGAGACAAACTGCATCGAAAGCATGTACAAACATTATAGTATTTTTGTTGATTCTGACCTGATTCTGATTCTATTGTATACATTTTCATTCTGATCACAATAACAATAAAAATAGAAAACTATAAGTTGTGAAGCTGGAAGATGCAGAACATGAAAGATCGAATTACCAATTTTTTTTTCTATTTTCTTTAGTTGGCTGCTGATAAAATCAGAAAAGAAATGGACACAAAAATGAAAGTATGCAATGTGTGTGCGTGTGTGTGTGTGTGTATCACATGCACTCGTTTCCATGATGTACATATGGAATTTCATAACCAGCCAAACTAAGCTTCATAAGTGAATGAGAAATAAAATCCTTTACAGACAAGCAGATGCTGACAGATTTAGTCACCATCAGACCTGCCTTCCAAGAGCTCCTAAAGGAAGCACTAAACATGGAAAGGAAAAACCAGTACCAGCCTCTGCAAAAACACACCAAAATATATAAACCAATGAAACTAGGAAGAAACTGCTTCAACTAATGTGCAGAATAACCAGCTAACATCATGATGACAGGACCAAATTCACACATAACAATATTAACGGTAAATATAAATGAGCTAAATGCCCCAATTAAAAGACATACACTGGCAAATTGGATAAAGAGTCAATACCCACAGGTGTGCTGTATTCAGGAGACACATCTCACTTGCAAGGTCACACATAGGCTCAAAATAAAGGGATGGAGGAATATTTACCAAGCAAATGGAAAGAAAGAAAAAAAAAGCAGGAGTTGCAATCCTAGTCTCTAATAAAACAGACTTTAAACCAACAAGGATAAAAAAGGACAAAGAAGGGCATTACATAGTAGTAAAGGGATCAATGCAACAAGAAGAGCTAAGTATCCTAAATATATATATATGCCAAATACAGGAGCACCAGGATTCATAAAACGAGTTCCTAGAGACCTACAAGGAGACTTAGACTCCCACACAATAATAGTGGGAAACTTTAACAACCCACTATCAATATTAGACAGATCAACAAGAAAGGAAATTAACAAGGATATTCAGACTTGAACTCAGCTCTGGTCCAAGTGGACCTAATAGATACCTACAGAACTCTCCACCCCAAATCAACAGAATATACATTCTTCTCAGCACCACATAGCACTTATTCTAAAATCAACCACATAATTGGAAGTAAAACACTCCTCAGCAAATGCAAAAGAATGAAAATCATAACAAACAATCTCTCACACCACAGTGTAATCAAATTAGAACTCAGAATTAAGAAGCTCACTCAAAACTGCACAACTACATGGAAACTGAACAACCTGCTTAGGAATGACTACTGGGTAAATAGCAAAATTAAGGCAGAAATAAATAAGTTCTTTGAAACCAATGAGAACAAAGACACAACATATCAGAATTTCTGGGATACAGTTAAAACAGTGTTTAGAGGGAAATTTACAGCATTAAATGTCCACATTAGAAAGTGGGAAAGATCTAAAATAGACACCCTAACATCACAATCAAAAGAAGCAATGGAAAACACATTAAAAACCTAGTATAAAACAAGAAATAACTAAGATCACAGCAGAACCGAATGGGAGAGAAACACAAAAAAACCTTCAAAAAAAAATCAATGAATCTAGGAGTGGGTTTTTTGAAAAGATTAACAAAATAGATAGACCGGTAGCCAGACTAACAAGGAAGAAAAGAGAGAAAGATCAAATAGACACATTAAAAAACGATAAAGGGGATATCACCACTGATCCCACAGAAATACAAACTATTATTAGAGAATACTGTAAACACCTCTACACAAATAAACTAGAAAATCTAGAAGAAATGGATAAAGTCCTGGACACATACACCCTCCCAAGACTAAAGCAGGAAGAAGTCAAATCCCTGAATAGACCAATAACAAGTTCTGAAATTGACTCAGTAATTACTAGCCTACCAACCAAAAAAAGCCCAGGACCAGATGTCTTCACAGCCGAGTTCTACCAGAGGTACAAAGAGGAGCTGGTACCATTCCTTCTGAAACTATTCTGAACAATAGAAAAAGAAAGACTCCTCCCTAAATCATTTTATGAGGCCAGCATCACTCTGATTCCAAAACCTGGCGGAGACCCAATAGAAAAAGAAAATTTCAGGCCAATATCACTGATGAACATCGATGCGAAAATCCTGAATAAAATACTGGCAAGAGAATCCAGCAGCACATCAAAAACTTATCCACCACGATCAAGTTGGCTTCATGCCTGGCATGAAAGGCTGGTTCAACATATGCAAATCAATAAACATAATCCATCACATAAACAGAACCAATGACAAAAACCACATGATTATCTCAATAGATGCAGAAAAGGCCTTCAATAAAATTCAACACCCCTCATACTAAAAACTCTCAATAAACTAGGTATTGATGGAACATATCTCACAAAAATAAGAGCTATTTATGACAAATGCATAGCTAATATCATGCTAAATGGCCGAAAGCTGGAAGCATTACCTTTGAAAACTGGCCCAAGAGTAGGATGCCCTCTCTCCCCACTCTTATCAACATAGTATTGGAAGTTCTGGCCAGGGCAATCGAGTAAGAGAAAGAAATAAAAGCATGCAAATAGGAAGAGAGGAAATCAAATTGTCTCTGTCTGCAGATGACATGATTGTATATTTACAAAACGCCACCACCTCAGCCCAAAAATTCCTTAACCTGATAAGCAACTTTGGCAAAGTCTCAGGATATAAAATTAATGTGCAAAAATCACAATCATTCTTATATACCAATAACAGACAAGCAGAGAGCCAAATCATTAGTAAACTCCCATTCACAATTGCTATAAAGAAAACAAAATACCTAGGAATACAACCTACAAGGGATGTGAAGGACCTCTTCAAAGAAAACTACAAACCAGAGCTCAAGGAAATGACAGGACACAAACATATAGAGAAACACTCCATCCTCATGGATAGGAAGACTCAATATCATGAAAATGGCCATATTGCCCAAAGTAATTTATAGATTCAATGCTATTCCCATCAAGCTACCATTGACTTTCTTCACAGAACTAGAAAAAAACTATGTTAAATTTCATATGGAAGCAAAAAAGAGCCTGTGGAGCCAAGGCTAACCTAAGCAAAAAGAACAAAGCTGGAGGCATGACGCTGCCTGACTTCAAACTATATTACAAAGCTAAAGTAACCAAAACAGCATGGTGCTAATACCAAAACAGATATATAGACCAATGAAACAGAATAGAGGCCTCAGAAATAACACCACACATCTACAACAATCTGATCTTCAACAAACCTGACAAAAGCAAGCAATGGGGAAAGGATTCCCTATGTAATTAATGGTGCTGGGAAAACTGGGTAGCCATATGCAGAAAAGAGAAACTAGACCCCTTCATTATACCTTATAAAAGAATTAACTCAAGGTGGATTAAAAACATAAATGTAAAACCTAAAACTATAAAAACCCTAGAAGAAAACCTAGGCAATATGATTCAGGACATAGGTGTGGGCAAAGACTTCATGACTAAATCACCAACAGCACTTGAAACAACAGCCAAAATTGACAGATGGAATCTAATCAAACTAAAGAGCTTCTGCTCAGTAAAATAAACTATCACAAGAGTGAACAGGCAACCTACAAAATATGAGAAAATTTTTGCAATCTATCCATCTGACAAAGGTCTAATATCCAGAATCTAGAAGGAACTTAAACAAATTTACAAGAAAAAAAAAAACAAACAACCCCATCAAAAAGTGGGCAAAGGATATGAACAGACACTCCTCAAAAGAAGATATGTATATGGCCAATAAACATATGAAAAAAGCTCATTATCACTGTTCATTAGAGAAATGCAAATCAAAACCACAATGACATACCATCTCACACCAGTTAGAATGGTGATCATTAAAAATTCTGGAAACAGCAGATGCTGGAGAAGATGCAGAGAAATAGGAACACTTTTACACTGTTGGTGGGCTTGTAAAATAGTTCAATCATTGTGGAATACAATGTGGTGATTCCTCAAGGATATAAAACCAGAAATACCATTTGACCCAGCAATCCCATTACTGGGTATATACCAAAGGATTATACATCATTCTACTCTAAAGACACATGTACATATATGTTTATCATGGGACTATTTACAATAGCAAAGACTTGGAACCAACATAATGCCCATCAATGATAGACTGGATGAAGAAAATGTGGCACATATTCACCATGGAATACTACACAGCCATAAAAAAGGATGAGTTCACGTCCTTTGCGGGGATATGGATGAAGCTGGAAACCATCATCCTCAGCAAACTAACACAGGAACAGAAAACCAAACACTGCATGTTCTCACTCATAAGTGGGTGCTGAACAATGAGAACGTGTTGACACAGGGAGAGGAACATCACACACTGGGGTCTGTAGGTGGGTGTGGGGAAAGGGGAGGGAGAGCATTAGGACAAATAGCTAATGCATGTGGAGCTTAAAACCTAGATGACGGGTTGATGGGTGCAGCAAATTACCATGGCACAAGTATACCTATGTAACAAACCTGCATGTTCAGCACATGTATCCCAGAACTTAAAGTAAAATTTTAAAAAATGAAAGTATGCAATATGTGTATGTGTGTGTATACATACATATAAAACAAGCACTCATTTTCATTTTGTACATATATGCACATTATGAGTGTGAATATATGTTAAATAATATCCTATCAGTTTTGTATTTGTAACACATATATGTACATGCATATACAACAAATAGAGGTGTTTTGCATAATAATTTCATTTATATTCATTTCATCAGCTAAGAACTAAAAAGAATTTAAATCAAAATCAATTATTCATTTACAGGTGTTTTTAACCATCATCTCCCCCTTTATCTTCAGTTTTATGCCTCCTTGTATTGCCATTTTGTGACTTTTTTGCCATAAATTATACATATTTGGAACAGTCACTTTAAGAAATTCAATCTTTGGATAAGATCTCTAAGATTGATTTAGTATGAATACGTGTGTGGGCACACACTTGACAAAGAAAGGTCAGTTATAAATATATGTGTACACTTATCAAAATAATTCACATAAAATCTCTGAATAAAATTATATGTATGCTTTTTCTGTCAATAAAAGCAATATAGTATAATTCTTGGTAGTAAACCTGTTTGTTTTCATTCTGTTGCCTACCATGTGAGCTGCCATGTTGGTATAAAACATCGATCATTTGATATTTTACTACAGCAAATAATAGTGATCCCCACGAAATAATAAATAAATCAGTGAGTTTCACGGAAATAAGTTTTTGGATGGATCAGATAATTTGAAGTTGTTAGTTTATTCTCCAGCAAGGTGAAAGAAAAAAGCTGTTAGTTTGTTCTCTATCAGGTGATCGAAGATGAAAACTAAAGTTCTCAAGGCCAGTGCATAATAATGGTGCCGTATTCTGTGCATCAATCACCATTACCAAATACCTATATTGCCAAATATTTCATGTACCGCTTTAGTGGTGATTAATCAATGTGCCATGGCACTGAAACTGAAACGAGACTTTGTAGTACAAGTGATATTCAAAGGGTTTTGAAAATTTATCAGCTCTATAGATATAGATGAAAATTTATCATCATCTATCTAGAAATCCTGTTTTTATAAATGTTACCTAGCCAAATATTGGTTTTATTTACTTAATATTTAGAAAACATGAGTTTAGTAAAAATTGTTCAGATTTTCTTAATGTAGTGTGTGAAATTACTATGTAATTATACAAGAAATATGCTACACAGCTGAATACACAAAGAGGTCAGCAGAGGGAGCAAAAGGTGCCTTTCCCCTATAATCCACAGCAACATCACCCGCTCTTCTCTCTACATCATCGATGTATGTTATCTAAAGTCCTGTGCAAATGCCACCTCAACACAAGTCCTCTAGCCTTGCCTTCTTATCAGAAGCAGCTCGAAAGCCCCGATAATTCTAGAACCACTGAAAAATACACACTTGTTGCAAGGATTGAAAAGCCTCATATTGCAAATTCAGAATTCACAGTACTGAAAAAATTCATAATTTTTTAAAGTTACAATACTGTGAACTATACAAAATGAATTATGCTGGGATCCGATGACTCTCTTCATTCCAGCCTATCTTATATTTTCTCATTCATTTCTCCACATAGTCACAACAACAGACTCACTATTACATTTCATTAATGGCTATTTTATAATAAATGATCTCAATAGCATTTCTGAAACCTCTGCTGTTCTGGTTTTACAGAACTCTTGAATTTTTGAATGAGTTAGTTTTTGATTGAAAAAGACCTGACTCTTATGCTTAGAAAAGCCATCATTTCTTTCTGTAAGCTTTCCGTCTTCTATAAGCTTTACATGTTCCATAAGCAAACATTCGCTGGTTTTGTGATCAAACTAGAGAGGCAAATTCAGTTAATAATAACAACGTCATTTATCATCCTCAAATCTAGTGTTATGGATAATACGATCTCCACAAGGAGACGGTTGCACGAGCGACAAGAGAAAGACAATCAACAGTCTTTTACTCATACCAAGATATGTCCACACACACTTGTTTCAACAGTCAAAGTAACGCCATATGTCCCCAGTGATGTGGGTGGGCAAAAGGAACAGTTGGCCTGCTAATGAGGGCCATATGTACACGCAGCCTATCGTACCATCCTTCTTACTTATGGTTGCTGAAAACTCAGTGGAAGAGCTTGCTCTGAGGAATGGCATGGCTGGAGGAGGAGAGGCTTCCTTAAGAGCAGGAAAGGACCATTTGTTGTACAACTACTGTATCTCTGAAACTGGGAGCTAAAGATATGCATGTACGTTACTCATTCTTATTAAGAGTTACTTACGCATCCGTAGAGTTCTTTACTCCAGTTTCACCTTCTTTCACTAAATTCTTTTGCATTTATGTGCAAAGGGATTTTGGGCCCTTTTCAAAAATTACTTTTCCTAATCAATCTTGTTAATTTGATGTTCATTTACATCGGCTTCTCTTTATTTTTAGCTTGATTTCCAGAAAAATTATACTTTCTTTGACATTGTTAAATGTTACAATATTAAAAGAAATGAAAAAGACTTAAAAACTTAGAATATTTGAATGAGGGTTTCTGGAAGGCAGAGAGAACAATAAGGCAAAAGTACTTACTGCACTACTGTTCCAAAGTAAAAGAAAAACAAAGATTTTAAAAATGATTATAGCAGCTTTGTATCTCAACCAGGGTTTCCTTTGAAATTTCTACAACTGCAAACACTATTCAGCAATTTGCACTGATTATAAAATTTATTGTTTTAAGGTCAATTGTGATACTATGATCAGATAATATAATTTACTTTACTCTTAATGGCTTCATTTTGACAACTGAGGGAGCTTTCAGGAAGGACAACACTTCCTGCACAACAACCAGTAAAGCAGGTCACATCCATTTTCAATCTAATTTTAAGAAAAATGAAGGACAAACTACTTGTGAGGCAGCAAGAATTCATTTGCATTAAATTAATTTGAACAGGGCATTTCAAGTTCTCTCTGGCAACAATGGAATAAAGGGGAAAATGAATCTATCTTATGCAATGATCCTCTTCTAGGTTACAGAAAGATTTGAAAGGCTGACATGACCATTGCTAAATTTCTTCTAGAAGTCTATGATTAGTGTCATAGATATAACTCATGAGATAAAATATTCACAAAGAATGTCTGTGAACTGCATCAATTGTGATGGAACTACTGTCTAACATCCCTTTGAAAAGTTATATTCTGCAAAGGTTAAAAAACACCAACCTTTCGATGCTTTCTTATATGGATGAGCTTTTGTCAACAAGAACTAAGCTTCACAATTAAGCACTATGGAAGATAATGTTCTAGGTTAATTTAAACCTAACTAATCCTGGACTTGGCCTTGATAAATAATGGGTTTAATTAATATTTTTGACCCTAGCAGTGCAAATACTTTTACTTATATTTTACTAAAGCTAGTTTTGACAAATCTAAGGGTATTTAATTTATCAGTATCTGTTGTCAGATGAAAACTTCCCCATCAATACCTTCTAATGGTTCAAAAATAAACTGTTACCCCCACAGATACATTGTTTTTCCATGCGTAAGCAAGTACATTAATTTCAGGGTCTCAAGGCATAAAAGTGATATTACCACTTGTGATAGGCTGCATAATAGTCCCAAAAGATGTTCTTCACCTAATCTCCCGGCCCTGGGAATGTGCTGCCTTACACAGCCAAAGGACTTGTAGATACGATTCATTTAAGGATCTGGAGACAAGGTGATTATCCCAGATCATCCACGTGAGTCCAAAGTAATCACAGGAGTCCTTAGATGAAGTGGAGAGAAGGACTCAAAGTTAAAGGAGGAGACAGCGCAGAGACAGAAACAGAAATAAAAGCAACGCACCTTGAAAATGGAGGAATGGGGAAAAGACAATGAAGACAGGTGCCACCAGAAGCAGAAAATGCAAGAGAATGGATTCTCCCCTCAGCACCTCCAGAAGGAACCCACACTGCAGACACATTGACTTAGCCATATTAAAGTGATTTTGGACTTCTGACCTTTGAAACTGCAAGACAATAAATATGTGTTAAGTTATGTAAATGTGTCGTAATTTGTTATAGCAGCAGTAATACAACTAATACACCACTACAATAAGCAAAGGAAATAAAGTGCAATAGTGACAAACTTAAGGGTTTCCAGGAAAGAGAAACGAAGTGGTAAACTCAATCACAGGATTATATTAGTAACTGTAGTATATGTTACTTGCTTACCCTTTCAATCACATTATTGCTGTAATTATCATTATCATCCAATCAATATGATTACACCAGTATGTATAACTTAGACATGAAAATTTTTTTCTATTTCACTCTTCCCATAATTCCATGCAGCTACCCCTAAGCAACTATGTATCTGATGAAGCTAATATTTTCAGGGAAAATCTTCCATGTTAAGCAGAAAATTTACATCTAAAATTAAATTCTTTTAAGCCAGTCTGGGGACAATACCTAGAAAATTCAAACATTACTTCTCAAGAATACCACTAGCAGTGAATTTGTGACGCTATCTTCCACCAACTGAATCAAAATTAATTTTAAATATTTTCAAAGCAATATTTTAAAAAATCGTGTACACATTTTTTCCTCTTGGTAAAAATAAACCACTTCTCAACCATCCATTATATTTATGTTAGTTACATGAAGTCCATACATGAATTATCATACCACAAATAGAAAACTATTTAAATAGAAAAATCTCACTTGGTGCTGACAGAATGACAGCATAAAACTGTTAAGCATGAGGAGAAAGTTGTTTGCAGTGTAAATATTTCCCTTTTCCTATCAAAGTGTGTCCTGTGATCTAGCGCTCTTCTCTCCACATGCTTAAGTACAGCAAAAGTTATAAAAACACTCATTCTAGTTTTCTATACTTTAATGGTTGTAGAACATCAGAAGAGAATTGGGAGATGGGAATGTTTTGTGCTTGACATTGCATTTGAGGGGAAAATAAAAACTTGGACATAATATGTGGGATGTCTCCACAGTAATACATGGGAGGGCAAGAAAAAAATGCTATCAAATTTCTACCATGCGCTGAGCCCCTTATATCAACAAATATCCAGCCTTTCTAATGTACTAAGAACCACTCTTCATAGCAAGTATTCTATTCCCAGCTTGTAGGTAAGAAACAAAGCTTCAGAAAGGGATCTTCACCAATTTCACACAGTCAATAAAAGGCAGAACTAGGGCAAATATCAATAATAAAAATAGCAATCTAATCCTAATTGGACCTGGCACTGTTCTAAGAAGAAAATCATTAACAAAGGATTTTGAGTTACCACACTCTTAGTCTCCCCGTTTTACAAAAGAAGCAACTGGGGTAAAGTGAAGCTATGCCGTTTCTTTTCAAGCTCATATACCTAACAAGATACCACTTTAATCATGGGTCTCTGATAGATCGTGTACCTCATTTCTAGCGTTTGCTGAGATTTTTCTTATTAACCCTAAGCAAGTATTTGATCCCTGGTAAGTATGCTGTAATTTTTTCACCGCTCATTCTTATCACGGTTCTTCAAGAAAAGTACAGTTCAACACATTTGTCCTATTTGGTTACAAATTTTGAAATTCAAAATATGTATCACACTAAGCTGTTAGCTCCATTTGGAATTTTAAAAAACTAAATTTTTCACTCAGTTAAAAAAAATTGCATTGTTTACTCCCATATCTACAATATAGCTTATAAGTGTATATTTGTATTGAAAACATAATTTTCTACAACTTTTATAATATTTAAATATTATTTAAGGTTTTAATAATATTTAAATATTTAAATAATACATTTAAAAACATAGTTCAACAAGTCCGAATAATCCATCACTTACTTATGACAGAATATTTGTTCAGTATCTTCTGTTTGTTCACTCTTGTGTAATATATCCTATTTTAAGAATCAAAAACTTCTCTTAATGTCAACACTACAGCCTCTTCACAATTCCTACTTATTCCTAATTACCCTTCAGGAGCAAATAAAATGAATTTATCCCAAATTTCTTTGCTTTGAAACAACTTCAGTGAAAATGGTGGTTGTCAACCATATCTACCATTCATATATCCCATTGTTTTCTGCATTAAATTTCATCTAATACTCCTTATGCCATCAGTGTCACTACAAAGGGGGACAGGGGATGAATCTCATCATGAACAAAGGTATATACACTAGATCTTAGGATGTTCAATCATTTCCTTACTCTATTATGTCCCATCTGAACTACTCATATTAAAATGAGCAACTATATGAACATGGTACTTTTAAGAAAGGATGTTCAAAAATTAATTCATATCTTGTACAAATTGGTATCCAAGAAATCATGACCTAATAGGCATCACATATGTGAATGAAAAAATTCACTTTCAGCAATGAATGTTGATGACACTCCTTTAGCAAGAGTTGTACCGAGCTACCCACAACTCCTCAGCACTCACTATTCTCATACATGCGGTCGGACAATGTCCAAGGGTGCAGTGATTCTGTCCAGAGGCTTTTCTGGGCCGTTAGAGCTGTCTCAGCCTGTGTACAGGGTTATACAGACACTCTAGGGCATTCATGACTCTGATCACTGGAGCAGCCCTGTACTAACTGCAAATTTATGGAGGAAACTTCCAAGTCCTCTTGCCCCCCAGTTGGGGTAACTCTGTTACCTATTCCATGTGGTCTCAGTTCTCCAACAAAAATGATCTCGGCCTGCTCATCTTACTTCCATTTCACTACATGGCATAACTAGAAGTTGACTAGGTATTCTGCTTTAATGTATATGCAAAGCCCTCTTGTTCAGGAATGTTTGTAGAATAATATTTCTAAATTAGGAATACAATTGGTCTTGTTCTTTCCTGAGGGATAAAATGTCATCTCTCTTCTTCTCTCCCTCTCTCCTTTCTTCCTAACTCAGCTAACCCTCTATCTGAAAGAATTACAAAGGAAGAAATCTAGGGCATTGTTTAGCATTCTCAGGAGGATTGGAAATGTTGGAATGACAGCGAGTATCACACATACACTGCTTGAAGTATTTTGTAGGATCCAAGGGAAGAGAAAATTTTGACATTCCAGAAAATTTAAGTCATCCTTTTAATATCAGGACCAGAAAGAAACAGGTCACACGGGCAAGAGCCATAAAACTAATTATCTTGACTCTTTCCAGAATACCTGAGCTATAAATGTACAGGGAATCCTGTAATCAGATGCAAAGTTGTGTATAATATACTTAGTTCCCAAATGTAACTAGGAATTTTATGTATATAATGTGAAAAATCGTTCCAAAGTATTTGAGACTCCAAAAACTTTCCTAGCTAGCATTCAATATTCTTGCTTAACTTCTCCTTATACCCCTAACTGTATTGAGCATGCATAGACACACAAAAGCTAGGATCAACTATTACCGCTTAAGAAAGAAAAGGAGGAAAAAGGCTGTATTATAGGGATTTAGTTTTCTTCCTCAACTCTTGAAGAAGCCTATTTGTATCAGCCCGTGTCAGACAACAAAGTACTTATCAATAAAGTTTTATGAATGTGGTCACATATGAAATATAAGAGCATTCAGTTTCTACCTCTCCTTTTCTCATAAATCCTACATCAGATAGACATTAGCTATATCTGCCAATGTTTCCACGGAATCTTAAAGACTATTCACTGCAAAGCTGGCAGTGTAGCCTGAAAGCAAGTTATGTCTGCGTTGCAACTTCACACTAAGTGGTTTAAAAATACAACTAAATGTGGCCTGTCTTTATCTTGATTATAAGACATAAATTATCCCAAGAATATTCTTAGTAAAAATTGGGTCTCCCGGTCAAGCCACTTCTATTAAGAAGGACACAGGTCAGTTTTTAGGAGTTTAGGTGTTATTTGGAAGTTAGGAGCATCTAAATATGGAATATAACTCCATTAAATTATAGTATATTTTATATCAAAGAGAAACGACAAAAATAAGAAATGTTTTAAGTATTTTTTCGTATAGCGTGTTCATATATAATTACTTCAGTAGTCTCAATGTAGTCATGCAATTGTTTGGGTAAAGAACTAAACTTGAAGTTAAATAGCATAGGTCTGAATTCTTATGGTTTATAACATTCATATATTTTATATGTTCCAGAATAATATGTAATTTCTAAGTTTATAACATAATAATTACAGAAATCTAGGTAAAGTAATACTTCTGTGACACAGTCTCTTCATCTACAAAATGGAATATTGCTTTTCTCCTTAAATTTATATTAAAAATTGGAGAAGTAATATATGTGAAAGAACCTTACATTAAATATGCAAGTTTTATTTGTTGAATTCAAACAGTCATTAAAGAACAAAATAAAACATTACATTTGGATTAACAAAGTAGATACATATATCTCAATCTGAGAAACCTTTAAGCTCTCTTGACCATAAAATGACATTGGATCCTATAAGAGAGTTTGGTAAATATTTGAAAGATATTTCAATTTCACACCTAAATGTTGATTCTGACATTTATTTCCTAAACTTATCATTTGTATACTTACCTGCTATTAAATCCACAGGGGTCATGTCACTAACTGTATGCCCACCGATTTTATTGAGAGGTATTCAGCAAGGCCCACAAAGTAAGTATTGAATTTTTTTAAAAAACAGACCCAAAACACCTAAAAGCAAAACACTTAGTAAATACTTATAATCATGAAGATCACAAATTAGTGCTATTAGTAAGAAAGAAACTTCTAAACCAAATAAAGTCCTAATACCTCCAACGAATTTTGTCTCTCTGATACACACACACACGATTAAAAAAAAAATGAAGGAAATGTAAAAAAATAAATAAATGAAGGAAGTTCTGTGGGAAATGTCCATAATTTCATGCCCAGAATTTCCCTATCAATCTCTTTCCCCAAAGTTCTTCCGAGAAAATAAAGTTGCCTTTCTCTCAACGTTAACTCATCACTTTTCTCATAGCATTTTCAAAAGAAATATTTCCTGTCAGCCGGCCACTTAAACTTTGTGCTGTTAAAGAAATCCAAAAAGGTATCAATTTTGCAACAAAGGATAAAGAGGAGACGAAGTGAACCAACATGGCTTTTAAGCTAAATTGCCGTCACCTGTCACAGGTTGTCTAGCGAGCCTCAAGTTCCCTCTAATAAGCTTATGGAGGGTGCGGAGCAAAGGCACCTCAAGGTGCTCTGCGGGTTTTCCCCTGGTAAATTAGGCTGAAAGGAAAAGAGTCCCACCCCCCACCCCCAAACTTGGAGACCAGGGCTGCCCTGCCGAATGCTGTGCCCAGACCTCCTACTTCCACGCCCTTCCAGTCCTTTCCTCGGCTTGGAAAATTGGGCATGAGGCAAGCAAAAGGAAGGACAGAAGGCCAAAACGGGCATCCGGGAAGCCAAATTTCTGTCTCAAAAGCTCGTCTAGAAACGCGTACATAGCGCGTGCCTTGCGGACATCTCCTAAAACCCCGTTCACTGAAGCTAATTCCTCCCGAACGCCCCCACGCCGGCTGAGGATCGCAACCGCCCATCCGCCCCTCCAGCCTGTGCAGCCGCCCCCAAAACCTCCCGTGAATCGGGAAATGTCAAGGCAGCAGCGCTTGGGGAGCCGAGCAGCCTCGCCAGTTCCAAGTCTCTGGTTCGAGACCCCTCGCTTCGCCTCTTTGGGGAACTCACCTGGAGTCAGGTTTAGATGGCAGCCTCCACCCAGGGGACCGGGAAGCGGCCCCGGGAAGCGCCGCCGCGTCCTGTGAATAACGAGCGCAGCGCAGCGGAGCAGCTCCCCCTGGACTGGCCGCTCCCCGATTCCTCCCGCTCTGTCCGGGAACCGTCCCTCCGTTCTTTCCTCTCCCTCCCCTGCCTGCAGCCGCCGCGCTCCCTCCTCCTGCTGGCGGCTCAGGGCTGTGCTTCCGCCTCCCTCCTGCGGGCGCACGAGCTGCCCGCGCTGCTAATGAGCAGGCTCCAGGCTCCGCCCGGCCAGGGGTGCGCACACACCCCACGCCGGAGACGAGCTCCCGGGAGCGGAGCTATGGATACGCCTGGTGCGGCCGCTGGAGAAATGAACTGGAGGAGGCATCCAGCATCTCACACTTTCTGGCCACTCAGCTTAACTAAGCCATAACCCCAGACTTCTTCCTAAATCTCCAGTAATTTACAGGTGCTGAAAAGTCAATGAGGGGTTTGAGCACAATCTGTGTTAACAGTATTGCCAGTATAGACATGCTAATCTGGCTAGATTCTAGGGATGAAATGTTCAAGGGACGGTATATGATTCTTTCTGGTGGTTATTTTGACATATTTTGGCTATACTTACAGATCTGTAAAATAAACCAGCAATCTTCTAATCATGACAACACAGATTCCTAATTGAAGGCAGCTGATACTTATTAAATACCAGGCTCTGTTTAATAGGCTCTTCTTTCCCAGCTGATCTTTACTACAATTCTGTGAGCACTACTAGCACCCCTATTCTATATTTTAAGAATTTGGGTTTAACTTTTAAAACAAGACGGTCTTAAAACAAGACTAAGGATCATGTCCAACCTTGCAGAGATTCTAAGTTTCTGAGCCTAAATAATAACTGAAATCTGTAGCTCCCACAACCCATAGCCTGTGTATAATGTGTTGCAGCATCTTGGATGGTACTGTGTAACTGAACCAACAAAGATAATAGGACCATCAGCAAATACACACCACGAGACTAATGAATACCTAGAATCCTAGTGAGACTTGTAAATAGTCAAGCACCCTAAGTAACAATAGTTCAAGTGCATGCTAAACATGGTGATTACTTATAAAAGAACAGCAACCAGTATGAGTGAAGACAGGCAAATAATGTTCAAAATGTTCAGAATCAATGTCCAGCCACTTATGAGTTGAATTCCCCACTCTAAAAAGGAGGCCAGATGTGATGTATTCTAAGAAGTCTACAATGGGCGTGGTCTTTTCGCAACCAAAAAGGGCTTTTTAAACACTTATTTCCCATTAAGAATATGCAATAGCTAATTAATATTAAATCTGAAAATCAGTGATAATTTATTTCAACTAACCTTACATGAAAAAATCATTACTCATTCAAGCTTTTAGAATTAGATTAAATAGCATTGAGTATCAAATTTACTTCAACCCATAGAAATAATAGACAGTTAATTAATAAAGTAAGTAATTTAATTAACTTTACTTTTGTGTCATGATGTATTTTTCCTTAGGAAAAGGATAAGACATTTTTTCCATGGTATAAAATACTAGAATATGACTTTTATATTTTTCTTCATGGAGATTAAAGAATTAATAAAATAAGTACAGACATATTGTCAACAAATCTATCCAGATCATTCATTCTCCACTCAAGAAATTATGCTAGGCAAGCTTTATTTCTCCATATGTACAAGGCAATTCAGAGGTCAAAAATTTGAAAACACTTCAATGAACATCAACCATTAATTAACTAAGAGTAGATTTTATTTATAAACAACTTTAAAAGACTATAAAAAAGGTATAACAAACTTCTACTTTATCAGTACTGCTACTCCTGTTGAACACAAAGATATATAATTATAGTTTTCTCCCTATTTAAAATATTTATTGATTCTGGCATAATAATGTCATACTCATCCCTCAATAATCAGTGTACATGGAACCAGAAATCTTTTCTTTCACCTAGTCAATTGAAGTATTTCTGTGTTTTGCATGTTAACACTCTATTTATTCTGTGTTTCTAGTGCTTATCCTCAAAATTTTTATAGTTCCGTTCACATATGAATTCTACCAATCAGCACTATATATAAATAATGCAACGTATAAAATGTGTTAAATAAATGGATGTAAGATTTATGCTAAATTTTTCACATAGTAAGTACTTCAAAACCCTTATTATTTTTCCTTAAGCTTTTATGTGCATATATTTTATCTCTCCAACTAAAGAATAAACTTCTAAATAAGAAGAGTTTTGTCTATAAATTTTACGCATTTTAATACATTATTAATCTAAAACCTTGGACTAGAGTTTGGAATTCTTTTATGTATTCATTTATTGATTCAAAAAATAGGTGTCCATGCCATTTTTTCTAAACCTTGTGCAAGATGTAGGGTATACAATGATGTCCAGACTTTAGAGTCCTTGACCTCATGGCGTTTAAAGTGCAGTAATGTACAGTAATTTTAAAATCTATTTATTATTATTTAAAACAATCAATGAATACATTCTTGTCGAAAATAACTGAAAAGTCTGTCTGAATTCCCTGGCCAAGGCCAAAACATGAAAGCAAAAGAGCTGCCTGAAAACAGTGCAAGCCACTCTCCAGAGGGTTTCTCTGTTGAAACAGCACATCGCATTATGGAAATAATGAGAAAAATTAGTAACTGTGCAAACGACAACACATATGCATCTTTGTGGTTTCTGACCTTTTAGCATCGTCGAAGCAAGACCACAAACCTTTCAACACCAGGCGTGGTATTAATCTTGCACAGAATATAATGTTTTCACATATTTTATTCTGATTTCCTACAAAGTAATTTCAATTTCTAGCTAAAGCTAATGGATTTTTCTAGTGAAAACATTGTGTACCGAATGACTTTCCAGTGAGATCCGCGTACCATGCGCCATTTTCATGTTCGTGCTCATTTCTCTGAAGTCTGTTTGCCTTTAATTCACCATAATGAAATTCCTTGTGTACTTTTATTGGCAACCATTGCATAGTGACACTTGCATCCAAATGTAATTCCATTTGAGCTTGGCAGTGTTTGCTTTTTTATCAGAAGAGGAAAGTTAGAGGGAACAAGGGGCAAAGATGTGTGTAAGAATATCTGAGGGACCATCACAGCATCATCACAAATTCAAGATTTTTTTGAAACATTAGACAAGGGACTGACAGCCATGCCCTGGGATGGCTGAAACACTTCACAACCTGCTCATGTTTATGACCAAAATCATCACCTAAAATGAATTCAATGTGTCAATATCATAATATTGTTTGTGTATAAGTAATCATGAAGCAGTTAGGGAAGGGAGTATAATCTAGTAAGAAATTGGAACAAAAAGTGTTAGACAAAATTCAAGAAGATTTAAAAGAAGAAAATTAACCTGTCTGATCTGAACAGAATTGGAAAAGCACATCAATCATAGCTCTATACATTGACCATAGACTTAAAGCATAACATAAAAATAAAGAAGGCAGATAACTCAGGAAAACATTTCTATTAAATCTACTCCGTAAAGTTTTCCCATACTTTTATTTTACTAACAGGAGCATACATTTAAATCTGACAAAATCATATATATTTTGTTGATTCAATTTGTAGCAGATAGAGGAGCATGTCCCAGTGCTATGACAGTGAGTTGTCACTATAACATACCACTGCTTTACATCTTACCCACAGGCTAAAATGTTTACCCCTAGAGTCGTGACTTTGTATATGACAGGAGATTGCTACTAAAAGTAAATATATTTGGCTGAAGGGTAGATACAACTTTAGGCCATTATATCATTCACTAAAATTTAGCTGGCATTTACATATTTACCTGCTTAGTTCATATGACAAATATGTTTGAGAGTCTGCCATATACAAAAAAAAAAGATGGAACCATCTTACAAATTTAGAGATTACTTAAAGAAATGGAACTGAAGGGTTAACTGTGATGGCAAGAATGAAGAGAGCAAAACCAGAGGGTACTTCAAGGAGAACAGGCATGAGAGAGGCATTATAATTTGGAGGGTGCTATGATTTGAACCTATGTGCCCATCCAAAGTTTGTATGTTGAAACTAAAATCCCAGGACAATGACATCAAGAGATGGGGCTTTTGGTTAAGTGATTAAATGAAGAAGGATCCACCCTCATGAATGAGATAAACGTCCTCGTAAAAGATGCTTTAGAGGAATGCCGGGCTCCTCAGTCTCTTCTGCCATGTCGTTACATTGTCCGTTTTTGCCCACTTTTGTCACGTGAAGACGAAGCAAGAAGGTGCCACCTCGGGACCAACTGCCAAATCTCCACTGCCTTGATTTCGGACTTCTCAGCCCCAGAACTGTGAGAAATACATTTCTGTTTTTTATGAATTACTCAATCTGTGGCATTTTGTTATAGCAGCATACAGACAAAAACAGGGTAAACAGCCTGGTGAGAGTGGATATTTTAGAAACTTGAGATGATTCAATGTCGCTGATTCTCCATTTTCTCATATGTAAAATGAAGGAAATAATGCTGATTACTTCATAGTTCATTGTACAAATTAAATTAACTATGTAAATAAAGCAATATAGTTCCTTTTATCTAGTATACATTGTTTAAGTGTTGTTGTCATTACATGAGGAAAACAAGAACTTCCCCAAACAGAAGGATGTGGGAACCAAAACTAAGATATAAGAAAGGACCAAAGTTCACTGTGACAATCTGGTCAAGCGCTGGTTAGGGAAGATAGCATAATGTTACGCATAGATATTATTATAGGATAATTTTCCTCCACCCCGAACTCCTCTAGCACTTTCCCTACGTCTTTCATTGCACTTCTTCATTTGTCTCTTTAATTACGGTTATTTATATAAATCTTTTAGCTTCCTACAAAAATAAGCTTGTAGTGGGACAGATTCTTGAGGATCTATGTCAAAGCAATTTTTCTATTTCCTACAGCAAGTAACCCAGTAGTAATCACACAGAATTTGTTAAAAGAATAAACATAGGAAGATTAATTTCCATTTTTTTCTTTGCTAATTTTTAATCAGAATTATACCATTGTTAGGGAGGGAGAAATTATAAATTGAGGACATGAGTATTAACATTTAAATCTGTTATTCTGCTTTATTTTAGAGCTTGCCATGTTTTGTGATTAAAAAAAGAAACAGGACATTCTATATAGCTGTTGCAAAACGTGTGGTCTGTTGGTGAACTAGCAGCACCAGCATTATCAAGATTTCCTTAGTTTGCAGGGCTACTGAGTCAGAATTCGCATTTTGACAAAACTCCAGGTGATTCATGCTCTGCATTTAAGTTGGAGAAGCACTGTTCTATAGTTCTCCTTATGTCCTAAATGCATTGTCAGTGAAAGAAAATACTATACGTATGATAATAATAACGGTAATATTAACAAAAATGTAACTATTAGTAATTTTCTATGCTCTCCCAGATACTAAGTCCTTTATTTAATACTTGTGATATTTCTGCGAAGTTGCAATTGATATCACCTACTAAACTGATACTCAGAAATCTGAAGTAATTCTCCAAGGTCACAAAGCTAGTGAATCACAAACCAGATTTTTAAACTCTTGCTGCTTCATTCCAAAGACTAAACCGTTTCTAACTCACGGTTAATACATTTGCTTCTGCCTTCCATTTCCTAAATATGGTTTCCTTTCTATTTCATTAGCTTTACTTATACATGACTGATTTTTAACCCTCTCTAACATTTGCAGAATATGGTGTACTATGGTTAATAAGGACAATACCAAGTAATATCATGTTGAGAAAGTGTGCAGAAGTAGCATCAAAAAACAGACTTTTTCCAAAATGTTTACTAAAAACTTTCAATAAAAACAAGATTTTCTACTTAGAATTTCTACCTTGCATAACTCAAATGGAGCATGATTATTAAAATGACAAAAAGATTCCGTAATTGCCTAAGAGCTAAGAATAAGAATTGCTATATAAAAAAGCATAAATATGCCATATGAATGACATGTATAAGAATCATGGGAGTGCTATTTGGTATTTAGTATTTAGTTCCATTCTGCAGCATGATCAAAAAGAAGCATCTGTATAGTTCACTGTGCATTATAGCACAATAAATCACCTCATTAGGCTCAGATATATGTAAAGATTTACAGTCTGGGAAAGTCCACTAGATATTCTTAATCACTTCTTAGACTGTACTGTCCCCCATATTTCTCTTTTTCTATAGAAAGGTTGCACATGGAAAGGCTTTATTTGAAATCCAGCAATGAATGGAATGTCTGTGAAGCAAGAAATAGATGGAAATTGACATTTTAAAAGAAAGTTTGGCTTCTGAAGAGATACAGCTGTGACCTTGGTCTTTTTGTTGGAGAGAAGTATTCCCTAGCCTTACTGTACTATTTTTCCCAAAGCACCCTCTCTATTGTTCTCCCTTCATCTCTGGCTCGTATCATATGGCCCCTCCCTCATTCTATCTGGTGAGTTCTGAGAAAAATGCTTAAATTCTGCAGAGAAGATTGAGAACAATGCTAAATATTCCTCAGAGAAGCAAAATATTATGTTAACAGTTTATATTTTCACATGAAATTGTCTATCTCTTCTCTCTGTCTCATGTGTGTATGTGTGTATGTGTATATATATATATACATATAATATACAGTAGATATGTATATATAGAGTATAATATTCAGTATATATGTATATATAGTATAATATACCGTATATATGTATATATATACAGTGTGTGTGTGTATATATATATACATATATATATATATATATATGTATATATATACTACCATTTACCTCCCAGGCTATACGTCCTGACATCTTAAAAGTAGAAAGCCCTCACAGGCCGCGGTTGCTCATGCCTGTAATCCCAGCACTTTGAGAGGCCGAGGCGTGCAGATCACCTGAGGTCGGGAGTTCAAGACCAGCCTGACCAACATGGTGAAACCCCATCTCTACTAAAAATACAAAAAATTAACTGGGCGTTGTGTTGCGCACCTGTAATCCCAGCTACTCAGGAGGTGGAGGCAGGAGAATCACATGAACCCGGGAGTCGGAGGTTGTGTGAGCCGAGACCATGACATTGCACTGCAGCCTGGGCAATGAGAGCAAAACTCCATCTGAAAAATAAAGGTGGATAGGCCTTAAAAGACTTTTGAAAATGAGATTTGTCAAATATTTATTAGAGATGAAGAAAATAAGTGCGGACCCACACGTAACTTGTCTGAGGTCACAGAAGTAGGGACCCACACGTAACTTGTATGAGGTCACAGAGGTAGTCATGCTGCAGCAGCCTTATTGGTTTTCCTCTATGACATGCATTATTATTGTTTTTGATCATTTCAAGAGGTTTCTAGTCGATAGTGGGACAAAATTTCTAATTTGGGAACCTAATTTTCTCTGCAAATCTTCTTTACATCTCTAGCTTATTAATACACCTCAGAAGTGTTACAGGAATTAATTCGCAGGATTTTGAAGAATATTTTGAGGTATGCTGGGAAAAATCATGTCAAATATCAATGATTAGAAACTAAACAATCAATATTAGATATTGTAAAATTATATTTAATCTTCCATATGGCATAAATAAGTTATTTTAATGTACAGTCGTTGTACTTTGTAAATTTGCATATAAAATATTTGAAAAAATAACTTTCAATATGTAAAATGTAAATATACAAAGGAAAGGATCGGAAAAAATAGATAAAAATAATCAGGCTAAGAAAACACTACAGTGTCACCCTCAGAAGACTATAGAAGGATTCTCACCCTCGAGAAACAGAGGAACTTGAACATGGAAATGACCCTCTGCTGGCCATACTGATTATGGTACATAATTTTAAAAGGCTTTTAGAGAGAAGGGAAATGTTTTATTATGCATTCAGCACAGTGTTATGGTGATGTTTCTTAACTATCAGCTATTTTTAAAATTCTTATAATCTTTCTATAGATGACAAAGTTACATAAATATGAAGGATAAGAAGGGCCCCTGCAAACCTGATAATACAATTCTCTTTTCAATGATAACGTATTTCTAAGCGCGCATCTCCTAATCATATTGATGTGCATTAAGTGTTCTTTTACCTACACCTGTCAAAGTGGCTAAAGTAATATTTCATGAGGAGATAATTTTTTCCTTTAGGTGATTTTTTCCGCATAATACTCTAACATTTCCAATTCCATCTTTCTCGAAAAAGTTTACATGATATACATATACAATTACTAAAATTTTGGCGGCATAAATAATTTAAATGGACTTTACTTCAAAGATAATATTTACTTTTAAAGTTGTAAACCTTTGAATCATCAATTAATTAGAATTATCTTTTTCTTTATAAATAAAGTTTTTTGTCCCTACATATTTATGATTTGGAAATTTTCACCTGGAAAATTTCATTTTCAGTTGTATGCCTTGTCTTTAGTATAAAATTCAGTATTTCAATTTCAATATAATTTTTTGATTGATTTTAATGCAGAGAACAGAAAGGAATATCTTCAAATATAAACTACACAGTATCATTCTGTGAAACATCTTTCTGATCTGTGCATTCAGCTAACAGAGTTAAACCGTACTTTAGATTGAGCAGTTCTGAACACTCTTTCTGTAGAAAATGCAACTGGACATTTGCAGCGCTAAGAGGGTAGTAGTGGAAAAAGGAATATATTCAAATATAAAGTAAACAGAAGCATTCTGTGAAATTTCTTTCTGTTCTCTGCAACTTCTTTCTGTTCTCTGCATTCAACTAACAGAGTTGAGCCTTACTTTTGAAGGAGCAGTTCCGAAACACTCTTTGTGTAGAAACTGAAATTGGACATTCGGAGAGCTAAGAGGATAAAAGTCGAAAAAGGAATATCTTCAGCTAAATACTACACAGAAGCATTCTGTGAAACTTATTTCTGATATGTGCATTCAACTAACAGAGTAAAACCATACTTTTGATTGAGCCATTATGAACACTCTTTCTGAAGAAAATGCAAGTGGACATTCGGAGCACTAAGAAGGTAATACAGGAAAAAGGAATATATTCAAATATAAACTACACAGAAGAATTCTGTGAAACTTCTTTCTGTTCTGTGCATTCAACTAACAGAGTTGAACCTTACTTTTGATTGAGCCGTCCTGAAACACTCATTCTGTAGAAATTGCAATTGGACATTCTGAGCGCTAAGTGGCCTATATTGGGAAAAAGAATATCTCCAAATAAAAACTACTCAGAAGAATTCTGTGAAACTTATTTCTGATCTGTGCATTCAGCTAACAGAGTTAAACCATACTTTTGATTGAGCAGTTATTAAACACTGTTTCTGTAGGAAATGCAAGTGGACATTAGGAGCGCTAAGATTGTAATAGTGGAAAAAGGAATATCCCCAAATAAAAACTACACAGAAGCATTCTCTGAAACTCCTTTCTGTTCTCTGCATTAAACTAACAGAGTTGAGCCTTACTTTTGAAGGAGCTGTTCTGAAACACTCTTTGTGTAGAAACTGCCAGTGGACATTCGGAACGCTAAGAGGGTAATAGTCGAAAAAGGAATATCTTCAACTAAATACTAAACAGAAGCATTCTGTGAAACTTCTTTCTTTTCTGTGCATTCAACTAAAAGAGTTGAACCTTACTTTTGATTGAGCCGTTCTGAAACACTCTTTCTGTAGAAAATGCAAGTGGTGATTCGGAGCGCTAAGAGGGTAATAGAGGAAAAAGGAATATCTTCAAATATAAACTACACAGAAGCATTCTGTAGAACTTCTTTCTGTTCCTTGCATTCAACTAACAATATTGAACCTTACTTTTGATTGACCAGTTCTGAAACTCTCTTTCTGTAGATACTGCAATTGGAAATCCTGAACGCTAAGAGTCCTATATTGGAAAAAGGAATATCTTCAAATAAAAACTACACAGAAGAATTCTGTGAAAGTTCTTTCTGATCTGTGCATTCAATTAACAGAGTTAAACCATACTTTTGATTGAGCAGTTCTGAACACCCTTTCTGTAGAAAATGCAAGTGGACATTCGGAGCTCTAAGAGGGTAATAGTGGAAAAAGTAATATCGTCAAATAAGAACTACAGACAAGCATTCGGTGAAACTACTTTCTGTTCTGTGCATTCAAATAACAGAGTTGAACCTTACTTTTGATAGAGCCATTCTGAAACACTCTTTCTGTAGAAAATTCAATTGGACAATCTGAGCGATAAGAGGCCTATATTGGGAAAAAGAATATCTTCAAATAAAAACTACACAGAAGCATTCTGTGACACTTTTTCTGATCTGTGCATTCAGCTAACAGAGTTAAATCATACATTTGATTGATCAGTTCTGAACACTCTTTCTGTAGAAAATACAACTGGACATTTGGAGCGCTAAGAGGGTAGTAGTGCAAAAAGGAATATATTCAAATATAAACTACACAGAAGCATTCTGTGAAACTTGTTTCTGTTCTGTGCATTCAACTAACATAGTTGAACCTTACTTTTGATTGAGCCTTTCTGAAACACTCTTTCTGTAGAAAATGCAATTGGACATTCTGAGCGCTAAGAGGCCTATATTGGTAAAAAGAATATCTTCATATAAACACTACACAGCAGCATTCTGTGAAACTTCTTTCTGATCTGTGCATTCAGCTAACAGAGTTAAACCATACTTTTGATTGAGCAGTTCTGAAACACTCTTTCTGTAGAAAATGCAACTGGACATTCAGAGCGCTAAGTGGGTAATAGTGGAAAATGGAATATCTTCAAATATAAACTACACAGAAGAATTCTGTGAAACTTATTTCTGATCTGTGCATTCACCTAACACAGTTAAACCATACTTTTGATAGAGCAGTTCTGAACACACTTTCTGTAGAAAATGCAAGTGGACATTCGGAGATCTAAGAGGCCTATATTGGTAAAAAGAATATCTTCATATAAACACTACACAGCAGCATTCTGTGAAGCTTCTTTCTGATCTGTGCATTCAGCTAACAGAGTTAAACCATACTTTTGATTGAGCAGTTCTGAAACACTCTTTCTGTAGAAAATGCAACTGGACATTCAGAGCGCTAAGTGGGTAATAGTGGAAAATGGAATATATTCAAATATAAACTACACAGAAGCATTCTGTGAAACTACATTCTGTTCTGTGCATTCAACTAACGGAGTTGAACCTTAATTTTGATTGAGCAGTTCTGAAACACTCTTTCTGTAGAAAGTGTAATTGGATTTCTGAACGCTAAGAGTCCTATATTGAGAAAAATAATATCTTCAAATAAAAACTACAGAGATGCATTCTCTGAAACTACTTTCTGATCTGTGCATTCAGCTAACAGAATTAAATGATACATTTGATTTAGCAGTTCTGAAACACTCTTTCTGTAGAAAATGCAAGTGGACATTCGGTGCGCTAAGTTGGTAATTGTGGAAAAAGTAATATCTTCAAATAAAAACTACACAGAGGCATTCTCTGAAACTTCTTTCTGTTCTCTGCATTCAACTAACAGAGTTGAGCCTTATTTTTGAAGGAGCAGCCCTGAAAGACACTTTCTGTAGAAACTGCAAGTGGACATTCCGAGCGCTACTAGGGTAATAGTGGAAAAAGGAATACCTTCAAATAAATACTACACAGAAGCAATCTGTGAAACTACTTTCTGTTCTGTGAATTCAACTAAAAGTGTTGAACCCTACTTTTCATTTTGCCGTTCTGAAACACTCTTTCTGTAGAAACTGCAATTGGATATTCGGAGCGCTAAGAGGCCTATATTTGAAAAAGGACTATCTTCAAATAAAAACTACACAGAAGCATTCTGTGAAACTTCGTACTGATATGTGCATTCAGCTAACAGAGATAAACCATACTTTTGATTGAGCAGTTCTGAACACTCTTTTTGTAGAAAATGCAGGTGGACATTCGGAGTGCTAAGAGGGTAATACTGAAAAAAGGAATATATTCAAATATAAACTACACAGAAGCATTCTGTGAAACTTCTTTCTGTTCTCTGCATTCAACTTACAGTGTTGAGCATTACTTTTGAAGGAGCAGTTCTGAAAAACTCTTTGTGTAGAAACTGCCAGTGGACATTCGGAGCGCTAAGAGGTTAATATTCAAAAAAGGAGTATCTTCAACTAAATACTACACAGAAGCCTTCTCTGAAACTTATTTCTGATATGTGCATTTAACTAACAGAGTAAAACCATATTTTTGATTGAGCCGTTCTGAACACTCTTTATGTAGAAAATGCAAGTGGACATTCGGAGCGCTAAGAGGGTAATAGTGGAAAAAGGAATATATTCAAATATAAACTACTGAGAAGCATTCTGTGAAACTTCTTTTTGTTCCGTGCATTCAACTAACAGAGTTGAACCTTACTTTTGATTGAGCCGTTCTGAAACACTCTTTCTGTAGAAACTGCAATTTAACATACTGAGCGCTATGATGCCTATATTGGGATAAAGAATATCTTAAAATAAAAACTAAACAGATGCATTCTGTGAAACTTCTTTCTTATCTGTGCATTCAGCTAACAGAGTTAAACGATACTTTTGATTTAGCAGTTCTGAAACACTCTTTCTGTAGAAAATGCAAGTGGTCATTCGGTGCGCTAAGATGGTAATTGTGGAAAAAGGAATATCTTCAAATAAAAACTACACAGAGGCATTCTCTGAAACTTGTTTCTGTTCTCTGCTTTCAACTAACAGGGTTGAGCCTTATTTTTGAAGGAGCAGTCCTGAAACACTCTTTCTGTAGAAACTGCAAGTGGACATTCGGAGCGCTAAGAGGGTAATAGTGGAAAAAGGAATATATTCAAATAAATACTACACAGAAGCATTCTGTGAAACTACTTTCTGTTCTGTGCATTCAACTAAAAGAGTTGAACCCTACTTTTGATTGAGCCATTCTGAAACACTCTTTCTGTAGAAACTGCAATTGGATATTCGGAGCGCTAAGAGGCCTATATTGGAAAAAGGACTATCTTCAAATAAAAACTACACAGAAGCATTCCGTGAAACTTCGTACTGATCTGTGCATTCAGCTAACAGAATTAAACCATACTTTTGATTGAGCAGTTCGGAAACACTCTTTCTGTAGAAAATGCAAGTGGACATTCGGAGCGCTTAGAAGGTAATAGTGGAAAAAGGAACATCTTCAAATATAAACTACACAGAAGCATTCTATGAAACTTCTTTCTGTTCCGTTCATTCAACTAACAGAGTTGAACCTTACATTTGATTGAGCAGTTCAGAAACACTCTTTCTGTAGATACTGCAATTGGACATACTGAGCGCTAAGACTCCTATATTGGAGAAAGGAATATCTTCAAATAAAAAGTACACAGAAGCATTCTGTGAAAATTCTTTCTGATCTGTGCATTCAGCTAACAGAGTTAAACCATACTTTTGATTGAGCAGTTCTGAACACTCTTTCTGTAGAAAATGCAAGTGGACATTCGGAGCGCTAAGAGGGTAATACTGAAAAAGGGAATATATTCAAATATAAACTACACAGAGGCATTCTGTGTAACTCCTTTCTGTTCTCTGCATTCAACTAACAGAGTTGAGCCCTACTTTTGAAGGAGCAGTTCTGAAACACTCTTTGTGTAGAAACTGAAATTGGACATTCGGAGAGCTAAGAGGATAATAGTCGAAAAAGGAATATCTTCAACAAAATACTACACGGAAGGATTCTGTGAAACTTATTTCTGTTATGTGCATTCAAATAACAGAGTAAAACCATACTTTTGATTGAGCCGTTCTGAACACTCTTTCTGTAGAAAATGCAAGTGGACATTCGGAGCACTAAGTGGGTAATACTGGAAAAAGGAATATATTCAAATATAAACTACACAGAAGCATTCTGTGAAACTTCTTACTGTTCTGTGCATTCAAGTAACAGAGTTGAACCTTACTTTTGATGGAACAGTTCTGAAACCCTCTTTCTGTAGAAAATGCAAGTGGACATTCGGAGCGCTAAGATGGTAATAGTGGAAAAAGGAATACATTCAAATATAAACTACACAGAAGCATTCTGTGAAACTTCTTTCTGTTCTGTGCATTCAACTAACAGAGTTGAACCTTGCTTTTGATTGAGCCTTCTGAAACACTCATTCTGTAGAAACTGCAATTGGACATTCTGAGCGCTAAGTGGCCTATATTGGGAAAAAGAATATCTCCAAATAAAAACTACTCAGAAGCATTCTGTGAAACTTATTTATGATCTGTGCATTCAGGTAACAGAGTTAAACGATACTTTTGATTGAGAATTTATGAGACACTCTTTCTGTAGAAAATGCAAGTGGACATTCGGAGCGCTAAGATTGTATTAGTGGAAAAAGGAATATCCCCAAATTAAAACTACACAGAAGCATTCTCTGAAACTCTTTTCTGTTCTCTGCATTCAACTAACAGATTTGAGCCTTACTTTGAAGGAGCTGTTCTGAAACACTCATTGTGTAGAAACTGCCAGTGGACATTCGGAACGCTAAGAGGGTAATAGTTGAAAAAGGAATATCTATAACTAAATACTACACAGAAGCATTCTGTGAAACTTCTTTCTGTTCTGTGCATTCAAGTAAAAGAGTTGAACCTTACTTTTGATTGAGCCGTTCTGAAACACTCTTTCTGTAGAAAATGCAAGTGGTGATTCGGAGCGCTAAGAGGGTAATAGTGAAAAAAGGAATATCTTCAAATATAAACTACGCAGAAGCATTCTCTGAAACTTCTTTCTGTTCCGTGCATTCAACTAACAGTATTGAACCTTACTTTTGATTGAGCAGTTCTGAAACTCTCTTTCTGCAGATACTGCAATTGGACATTCTGAGCGCTAAGAGACCTATATTGGAAAAAGGAATATCTTCAAATAAAAACTACACAGAAGAATTCTGTGAAACTTCTTTCTGATCTGTGCATTCAACTAACAGAGTTAAACCATACTTTTGATTGAGCAGTTCTGAACACTCTTTCTGTAGAAAATGCAAGTGGACATTCGGAGCTCTAAGTGGGTAATAGTGGAAAAAGTAATATCGTCAAATATGAATTACAGAGAAGCATTCTGTGAAACTACTTTCTGTTCTGTGCATTCAAATAACAGAGTTGAGCCCTACTTTTGAAGGAGCAGTTCTGAAACACTCTTTGTGTAGAAACTGCAATTGGACAATCTGAGCGCTAGAGGCCTATATTGGGAAAAAGAATATCTTCAAATAAAAACTACACAGAAGCATTCTGTGCAACTTCTTTCTAATCTGTGCATTCAGCTAAGAGAGTTAAATCATACATTTGATTGAGCAGTTCTGAACACTCTTTCTGTAGAAAATGCAACTGGACATTTGGAGCGCTAAGAGGGTAGTATTGGAAAAAGCAATATATTCAAATATAAACTACACAGAAGCATTCGGTGAAACTACTTTTTGTTCTGTGCATTCAACTAACATAGTTGAACCTTACTTTTGATTGAGCTTTTCTGAAACACCCTTTCTGTAGAAACTGCAATTGGACATTCTGAGCGCTAAGAGGCCTATATTGGTAAAAAGAATATCTTCATATAAACATTACACCGCAGCATTCTGTGAAACTTCTTTCTGTTCTGTGCATTCAGCTAACAGAGTTAAACCATTCTTTTGATTGAGCAGTTCTGAAACAATCTTTCTGTAGATAATGCAACTGGAGATTCAGAGCGCTAAGTGGGTAATAGTGAAAAATGGAATATCTTCCAATATAAACTACACAGAAGAATTCTGTGAAACTTCTTTCTGATCTGTGCATTCACCTAACAGGGTTAAACCACACTTATGTTTGAGCAGTTCTGAACACTCCTTCTGTAGAAAATGCAACTGGACATTTGGAGCGCTAAGAGGTTAATAGTGGAAAAAGGAATACCTTCAAATAAATACTACACAGAAGCATTCTGTGAAACTACTTTCTGTTCTGTGAATTCAACTAAAAGAGTTGAACCCTACTTTTCATTGAGCCGTTCTGAAACACTCTTTCTGTAGAAACTGCAATTGCATATTCGGAGCGCTAAGAGGCCTATATATGAGAAAGGACTATCTTCAAATGAAAACTACACAGAAACATTCTGTGAAACTTCGTACTGATCTGTGCATTCAGCTAACAGAGTTAAACCATACTTTTGATTGAGCAGTTCGGAAACACTCTTTCTGTAGAAAATGCAAGTGGACATTCGGAGCGCTTAGAAGGTAATAGTGGAAAAAGGAATATCTTCAAATATAAACTACACAGAATCATTCTCTGAAACTTCTTTCTGTTCTGTTCATTCAACTAACAGAGTTGAACCTTACTTTTGATTGAGCCTTTCTGAAACACTCTTTCTGTAGAAACTGCAATTGGACATTCTGTGCGCTAAGAGGCCTATATTGGTAAAAAGAATATCTCCATATAAACACTACACAGCAGCATTCTGTGAAACATCTTTCTGATCTGTGCATTCAGCTAACAGAGCTAAACCATACTTTTGATTGAGCAGTTCTGAAACACTCTTTCTGTAGAAAATGCAACTGGACATTCAGAGAGCTAAGTGGGTAATAGTGGAAAATGGAATATCTTCATATATAAACTACACAGAAGAATTCTGTGAAACTTATTTCTGATCTGTGCATTCACCTAACGGAGTTAAATCTTACTTTTGAAAGAGCAGTTCTGAACACACTTTCTGTAGAAAATGCAAGTGGACATTCTGAGCTCTAAGAGGGTAACAGTGGAAAAAGAAATATCTTCAAATACAAACTACACAGAAGCAATCTGTGAAACTACATTCTGTTCTGTGCATTCAACTAACAGATTTGAACCTTAGATTTGATTGAGCCGTTCTGAAACACTCTTTCTGTAGAAAATGCAAGTGGAGATTCGGAGCGCTAA
The DNA here is from genome assembly GCF_028878055.3 of Symphalangus syndactylus. Lineage (NCBI taxonomy): Eukaryota > Metazoa > Chordata > Mammalia > Primates > Hylobatidae > Symphalangus > Symphalangus syndactylus. The sequence continues at coordinate 71,187,086 of NC_072445.2, read as the reverse complement.
GAGGGTAATAGTGGAAAATGGAATGGCTTCAAATATAAACTGCACAGAATGATTCTGTGAAACTTCTTTCTGATCTGTGCATTAAGCTAACAGAGTTAAACCATACTTTTGATTCAGCAGATCTGAACACTCTTTCTGTAGAAAATGCAACTGGACATTTGGAGCGCTAAGAGGGTAGTAGTGGAAAAAGGAATATATTCAAATATAAACTACACAGAAGCATTCTGGGAAACTTCTTTCTGATCTGAGCATTCAGCTAACAGAGTTAAACCATACTTTTGATTGAGCAGTTTTGAAACACACTGTCTGTAGAAAATGCAACTGGTCATTGGTAGCGCTAAGTGGGTAATATTGGAAAAAAGAATATGTTCAAATATAAACTACACAGAAGCATTGTATGAAACTTCTTTCTGTTCTGCGCATTCAACTAAAAGAGTTGAACCTTACTTTTGATTGAACCTTTCTGAAACACTCTTTCTGTAGAAACTGCAATTGGACATTCTAAGCGCTAAGAGGCCTACATTGGGAAAAAAAATATCTTCAAATAAAAACTACACAGATGCATTCTGTGAAACTTATTTCTGATCTGTAAATTCAGATAACAGAGCTAAACCATATTTTTGATTGAGAAGTTATGAAACTCTCTTTTTGTAGAAAATGCAAGTGGACATTCGGAGCGCTAAGATTGTAATAGAGGAAAAAGGAATATCTCCAATTAAAAACTACACAGAAGCATTCTCTGAAACCCCTTTCTGTTCTCCGCATTCAACTAAGAGAGTTGAGCCTTACTTTCGAAGGAGCAGTTCTGAAACACTCTTTGTGTAGAAACTGCCAGTGGATATTCGGAGCGCTAAGTGGGTAATAGTCCAAAAAGGAGTATCTTCAACTAAATACTACACAGAAGCATTCTGTGAAACTTCTTTCTGTTCTGTGCATTCAACTAAGAGAGTTGAACCTTACATTTGATTGAGCCGTTCTGAAACACTCTTTCTGTAGAAACTGGAATTGGACATTCTGAGTGCTAAGAGGCCTATATTGGGAAAAATAATATCTTCAAATAAAAACTACACAGAAGCATTGTTTGAAACTTATTTCTGATATGTGCATTCAGCTAACAGAGTGAAACCATATGATTGATTGCGCAGTTCAGAACACTCTTTCTGTGGAAAATGCAAGTGGACATTCGGAGCGCTATGAGGGTAAGATTGGAAAAAGGAATATATTCAAATATAAACTACACAGTAGCATTCTGTGAAACTTCTTTCTGTTCTGTTCATTCAACTAAAAGAGTTGAACCTTAGTTTTGATTGAGCCGTTCAGAAACACTCTTTCTGTAGAAACTGCAATTGGACATTCTGAGCGCTAAGAGGCCTATATTGGGAAAGAGAATATCTACAAATAAAAACTACACAGAAGCATTCTGTGAAACTTCTTTCTGTTCTGTTCATTCAACTAAAAGAGTTGAACCTTAGTTTTGATTGAGCCGTTCTGAAACACTCTTTCTGTAGAAAATGCAAGTGGAGATTCGGAGCGCTAAGCGGGTAATAGTGGAAAAAGGAATATCTTCAAATATAAACTACACAGAATCATTCGGTGAAACTTCTTTCTGATCTGTGCATTCAGATAACAGAGTTAGACCATACTTTTGATGGAGCAGATCTGAACACTCTTTCTGTAGAAAATGCAACTGGATATTTGGAGCGCTAAGAGGGTAGTAGTGGAAAAGGAATATATTCAAATATAAACAACACAGAAGCATTCTGTGAAACTTCTTTCTGATCTGAGCATTCAGCTAACAGAGTTAAACCATACTTTTGATTGAGCAGTTTTGAAACACTCTGTCTGTAGAAAATGCAACTGGACATTCGTAGCGCTAAGTGGGTTATAGTGGAAAAAAGAATATGTTCAAATATAAACTACACAGAAGCATTGTATGAAACTTCTTTCTGTTCTGTGCATTCAACTAACAGAGTTGAACCTTACTTTTGATTGAGCCGTTCTGAAACACTCTTTCTGTAGAAAATGCAATTGGACATTCTGAGCGCTAAGAGGCCTATATTGGGAAAAATAATATCTTCAAATAAAAACTACACAGAAGCATTGTGTGAGACTTATTTCTGATATGTGCCATCACCTAACAGAGTTAAACCATACTTTTGATTGCGCAGTTCCGAACACTCTTTCTGTAGAAAATGCAAGTGGACATTCGGAGCGCTAAGAGGGTAATAGTGGAAAAAGGAATATATTCAAATATAAACTACACAGTAGCATTCTGTGAAACTTCTTTCTGTTCTGTGCATTCAACTAACAGAGTTGAACCTTACTTTTGATTGAGCCGTTCTGAAACACTCTTTCTGTAGAAACTGCAATTTTACATTCTAAGGGCTAAGAGGCCTACATTGGGAAAAAGAATATCTTCAAATAAAAACTACACAGATGCATTCTGTGAAACTTATTTCTGATCTGTAAATTCAGTTAAAAGAGCTAAACCATATTTTTGATTGAGCAGTTATGAAGCACTCTTTTTGTAGAAAATGCAAGTGGACATTCGGAGCGCTAAGATTGTAATAGAGGAAAAAGGAATATCTCCAATTAAAAACTACACAGAAGCATTCTCTGAAACCCCTTTCTGTTCTCCGCATTCAACTAACAGAGTTGAGCCTTACTTTTGAAGGAGCAGTTCTGAAACACTCTTTGTGTAGAAACTGCCAGTGGATATTCGGAACGCTAAGTGGGTAATAGTCCAAAAAGGAGTATTTTCAACTAAATACTACACAGAAGCATTCTGTGAAACTTCTTTCTGTTCTGTGCATTCAACTAAGAGAGTTGAACCTTACATTTGATTGAGCCGTTCTGAAACACTCTTTCTGTAGAAACTGCAATTGGACATTCTGAGCGCTAAGAGGCCTATATTGGGAAAAATAATATCTTCAAATTAAAACTACACAGAAGCATTGTTTGAAACTTATTTCTGATATGTGCATTCAGCTAACAGAGTTAAACCATACTTTTGATTGTGCAGTTCCGAACACTATTTCTGTAGAAAATGCAAGTGGACATTCGGAGCGCTAAGAGGGTAATAGTGGAAAAGGGAATATATTCAAATATAAACTACACAGTAGCATTCTGTGAAACTTCTTTCTGTTCTGTGCATTCAACTAACAGAGTTGAACCTTACTTTTGATTGAGCCGTTCTGAAACACTCTTTTTGTAGAAACTGCAATTGGACATTCTAAGCGCTAAGAGGCCTACATTGGGAAAAAGAATATCTTCAAATAAAAACTACACAGATGCATTCTGTGAAACTTATTTATGATCTGTAAATTCAGTTAACAGAGCTTAACCATATTTTTGATTGGGCAGTTATGAAATACTCTTTTTGTTGAAAATGCAAGTGGACATTCGGAGCGCTAAGATTGTAATAGAGGAAAAAGGAATATCTCGAAATAAAAACTACACAGAAGCATTCTCTGAAACCCCCTCTGTTCTCCGCATTCAACTAACAGAGTTGAACCTTACTTTTGAAGGAGCAGTTCTGAAACACTGTTTTTGTAGAAACTGCCAGTGGATATTCGGAGCGCTAAGTGGGTAATAGTCCAAAAAGGAGTATCTTCAACTAAATACTACACAGAAGCATTCTGTGAAACTTCTTTCTGTTCTGTGCATTCAACTAAGAGAGTTGAACCTTACATTTGATTGAGCCGTTCTGAAACACTGTTTCTGTAGAAACTGCAATTGGACATTCTGAGCGCTAAGAGGCCTATATTGGGAAAAATAATATCTTCAAATAAAAACTACACAGATGCATTCTGTGAAACTTATTTCTGATCTGTAAATTCAGTTAACAGAGCTAAACCATATTTTTGATTGAGCAGTTATGAAACACTCTTTTTGTAGAAAATGCAAGTGGACATTCGGAGCGCTAAGATTGTAATAGAGGAAAAAGGAATATCTCCAATTAAAAACTACACAGAAGCATTCTCTGAAACCCCTTTCTGTTCTCCGCATTCAACTAACAGAGTTGAGCCTTACTTTTGAAGGAGCAGTTCTGAAACACTCTTTGTGTAGAAACTGCCAGTGGATATTCGGAGCGCTAAGTGTGTAATAGTCCAAAAAGGAGTATCTTCAGCTAAATACTACACAGAAGCATTCAGTGAAACTTCTTTCTGTTCTGTGCATTCAACTAAGAGAGTTGAACCTTACAGTTGATTCAGCCGTTCTGAAAAACTCTTTCTGTAGAAACTGCAATTGGACATTCTGAGCGCTAAGAGGCCTATATTGGGAAAAAAAATATCTTCAAATAAAAATTACCCAGAAGCATTGTTTGAAACTTATTTCTGATATGTGCATTCAGCTAACAGAGTTAAACCATACTTTTGATTGCGCAGTTCAGAACACTCTTTCTGTAGAAAATGCAAGTTGACATTCGGAGCGCTAAGAGGGTAATAGTGGAAAAAGGGATATATTCAAATATAAACTACACAGTAGCATTCTGTGAAACTGCTTTCTCTTCTGTGCATTCAACTAACAGCGTTGAACCTTACTTTTGATTGAGCCGTTCTGAAACACTCTTTCTGTAGAAACTGCAATTGGACATTCTAAGCGCTAAGAGGCCTACATTGGGAATAATAATATCTTCAAATAAAAACTTCACAGATGCATTCTGTGAAACTTATTTCTGATCTGTAAATTCAGTTAACAGAGCTAAAACATATTTTTGATTGAGCAGTTATGAAACACTCTTTTTGTAGAAAATGCAAGTGGACATTCGGAGCGCTAAGATTGTAATAGAGGAAAAAGGAATATCTCCAATTAAAAACTACACAGAAGCATTCTCTGAAACCCCTTTCTGTTCTCCGCATTCAACTAACAGAGTTGAGCCTTACTTTTGAAGGAGCAGTTCTGAAACACACTTTGTGTAGAAACTGCCAGTGGATATTCGGAGCTCTAAGTGGGTAATAGTCCAAAAAGTAGTATCTTCAACTAAATACTACACAGAAGCATTCTGTGAAACTTCTTTCTGTTCTTTGCATTCAACTAAGAAAGTTGAACCTTACATTTGATTCAGCCGTTCTGAAACACTCTTTCTGTAGAAACTGCAATTGGACATTCTGAGCGCTAAGAGGCCTATATTGGGAAAAATAATATCTTCAAATAAAAACTTCACAGAAGCATTGTTTGAAACTTATTTCTGATATGTGCATTCAGCTAACAGAGTTAAACCATACTTTTGATTGCGCAGTTCAGAACACTCTTTCTGTAGAAAATGCAAGTGGACATTCGGAGCGCTAAGAGGGTAATAGTGGAAAAAGGAATATATTCAAATATAAACTACACAGAAGCATTCTGTGAAACTTCTTTCTGTTCTGTGCATTCAACTACCAGGATTGAACCTTACTTTTGATTGAGCCGTTCTGAAACACTCTTTCTGTAGAAACTGCAATTGGACATTTTGAGCGCTAAGAGGCCTATATTGGGAAAAAGAATATCTACAAATAAAAACTACACAGAAGCATTCTGTGAAACTTTTTTCTGTTCTGTTCATTAAACTAAAAGAGTTGAACCTTAGTTTTGATTGAGCCTTTCTGAAACACTCTTTCTGTAGAAAATGCAAGTGGAGATTCGGAGCGCTAAGAGGTTAATAGTGGAAAAAGGAATGTCTTCAAATATAAACTACACAGAATCATTCTGTGAAACTTCTTTCTGATCTGTGGATTCAGCTAACAGAGTTAAACCATACTTTTGATTGAGCAGATCTGAACACTCTTTCTGTAGAAAATGCAACTGGACATTTGGAGCGCTAAGAGGGTAGTAGTGGAAAAAGAATATATTCAAATATAAACTACACAGAAGCGTTCTGTGAAACTTCTTTGTGATCTGAGCATTCAGCTAACAGAGTTAAACCATACTTTTGATTGAGCAGTTTTGAAACACTCTGTCTGTAGAAAATGCAACTGGACATTCGTAGCGCTAAGTGGGTAATAGTGGAAAAAAGAATATGTTCAAATATAAACTATATAGAATCATTGTATGAAACTTCTTTCTGTTCTGTGCATTCAACTAACAGAGTTGAAACTTACTTTTGATTTTTGCCATTCTGAAACACTCTTTCTGTAGAAACTGCAATTGGACATTCTGAGCACTAAGAGGCCTATATTGGGAAAAATAATATCTTCAAATAAAAACTACACAGAAGCATTGTGTGAAACTTATTTCTGATATGTGCATTCAGCTAACAGAGTTAAACCATACTTTTGATTGCGCAGTTCCGAACACTCTTTCTGTAGAAAATGCAAGTGGACATTCGGAGCGCTAAGAGGGTAATATTGGAAAAAGGAATATATTCAAATATAAACTGCAGAGTAGCATTCTGTGAAACTTCTTTCTGTTCTGTGCATTCAACTAACAGCGTTGAACCTTACTTTTGATTGAGCCGTTCTGAAACACTCTTTCTGTAGAAACTGCAATTGGACATTCTAAGCGCTAAGAGGCCTACATTGGGAAAAAGAATATCTTCAAATAAAAACTACACAGATGCATTCTGTGAAACTTATTTCTGATCTGTAAATTCAGTTAACAGAGCTAAACCATATTTTTGATTGAGCAGTTATGAAACAATCTTTTTGTAGAAAATGCAAGTGGACATTCGGAGCACTAAGATTGTAATAGAGGAAAAAGGGATATCTCCAATTAAAAACTACACAGAAGCATTCTCTGAAACCCCTTTCTGTTCTCCGAATTCAACTAACAGAGTTGAGCCTTACTTTTGAAAGAGCAGTTCTGAAACTCTCTTTGTGTAGAAACTGCCAGTGGATATTCGGAACGCTAAGTGTGTAATAGTCCAAAAAGGAGTATCTTCAACTAAATACTACACAGAAGCATTCAGTGAAACTTCTTTCTGTTCTGTGCATTCAACTAAGAGAGTTGAACCTTACATTTGATTGAGCCGTTCTGAAACACTCTTTCTGTAGAAACTGCAATTGGACATTCTGAGCGCTAAGAGGCCTATATTGGGAAAAATAATATCTTCAAATAAAAATTACACAGAAGCATTGTTTGAAACTTATTTCTGATATGTGCATTCAGCTAACAGAGTTAAACCATACTTTTGATTGCGCAGTTCAGAACACTCTTTCTGTAAAAAATGCAAGTGGACATTCGGAGCGCTAAGAGGGTAATAGTGGAAAAAGGGATATATTCAAATATAAACTACACAGTAGCATTCTGTGAAACTTCATTCTCTTCTGTGCATTCAACTAACAGTGTTGAACCTTACTTTTGATTGAGCCGTTCTGAAACACTCTTTCTGTAGAAACTGCAATTGGACATTCTAAGCGCTAAGAGGCCTACATTGGGAAAAAGAATATCTTCAAATAAAAACTACACAGATGCATTCTGTGAAACTTATTTCTGATCTGTAAATTCAGTTAACAGAGCTAAACCATATTTTTGATTGAGCAGTTGTGAAACACTCTTTTTGTAGAAAATGCAAGTGGACATTCGGAGCGCTAAGATGGTAATGGAGGAAAAAGGAATATCTCCAATTAAAAACTACACAGAAGCATTCTCTGAAACCCCTTTCTATTCTCCGCATTCAACTAACAGAGTTGAGCCTTACTTTTGAAGGAGCAGTTCTGAAACACTCTTTGTGGTGAAACTGCCAGTGGATATTCGGAGCGCTAAGTGGGTAATAGTCCAAAAAGTAGTATCTTCAACTAAATACTACACAGAAGCATTCTGTGAAACTTCTTTCTGTTCTGTTCATTCAACTAAAAGATTTGAACCTTAGTTTTGATTGAGCCGTTCTGAAACACTCTTTCTGTAGAAAATGCAAGTGGAGATTCGGAGCGCTAAGAGGGTAATAGTGGAAAAAGGAATGTCTTCAAATATAAACTACACAGAATCATTCTGTGAAACTTCTTTCTGATCTGTGCATTCAGCTAACAGAGTTAAACCATACTTTTGATAGAGCAGATCTGAACACTCTTTCTGTAGAAAATGCAACTGGACATTTGGAGCGCTAAGAGGGTAGTAGTGGAAAAAGGAATATATTCAAATATAAACTACCCAGAAGCATTCTGTGAAACTTCTTTCTGATCTGAGCATTCAGCTAACAGAGTTAAACCATACTTTTGATTGAGCAGTTTTGAAACACTCTGTCTGTATAAAATGCAACTGGACATTCGTAGCGCTAAGTGGGTAATAGTGGAAAAAAGAATATGTTCAAATATAAACTACACAGAAGCATTGTATGAAACATCTTTCTGTTCTGTGCATTCAGCTAACAGAGTTGAACCTTACTTTTGATTAAGCCGTTCTGGAACACTCTTTCTGTAGAAACTGCAATTGGAAATTCTGAGCACTAAGAGGCCTATATTGGGAAAAATAATATCTTCAATTAAAAACTACACAGAAGCATTGTGTGAAACTTATTTCTGATGTGTGCATTCAGCTAACAGAGTTAAACCATACTTTTGATTGCGCAGTTCCGAACACTATTTCTGTAGAAAATGCAAGTGGACATTAGGAGCGCTAAGAGGGTAATAGTGGAAAAAGGAATATATTCAAATATAAACTACACAGTAGCATTCTGTGAAACTTCTTTCTGTTCTGTGCATTCAACTAACGGAGTTGAACCTTACTTTTGATACAGCCGTTCTGAAACATTCTTTTTGTAGAAACTGCAATTGGACATTCTAAGCGCTAAGAGGCCTACACTGGGAAAAAGAATATCTTCAAATAAAAACTACACAGATGCATTCTGTGAAACTTATTTCTGATCTGTAAATTCAGTTAACAGAGCTAAACCATATTTTTGATTGAGCAGTTATGAAACAATCTTTTTGTAGAAAATGGAAGTGGACATTCGGAGCACTAAGATTGTAATAGAGGAAAAAGGGATATCTCCAATTAAAAACTACACAGAAGCATTCTCTGAAACCCCTTTCTGTTCTCCGACTTCAACTAACAGAGTTGAGCCTTACTTTTGAAGGAGCAGTTCTGAAACACACTTTGTGTAGAAACTGCCAGTGGATATTCGGAGCGCTAAGTGTGTAATAGTCCAAAAAGGAGTATCTTCAACTAAATACTACACAGAAGCATTCAGTGAAACTTCTTTCTGTTCTGTGCATTCAACTAAGAGAGTTGAACCTTATATTTGATTGAGCCGTTCTGAAACACTCTTTCTGTAGAAACTGCAATTGGACATTCTGAGCGCTAAGAGGCCTATATTGGGAAAAATGATATCTTCAAATAAAAATTACACAGAAGAATTGTTTCAAACTTATTTCTGATATGTGCATTCAGCTAACAGAGTTAAACCATACTTTTGATTGCGGAGTTCAGAACACTCTTTTTGTAGGAAATGCAAGTGGACATTCGGAGCGCTAAGAGGGTAATAGTGGAAAAAGGGATATATACAAATATAAACTACACAGTAGCATTCTGTGAAACTTCTTTCTCTTCTGTGCATTCAACAAACAGTGTTGAACCTTACTTTTGATTGAGCCGTTCTGAAACACTCTTTCTGTAGAAACTGCAATTGGACATTCTAAGCGCTAAGAGGCCTATATTGGGAAAAAGAATATCTTCAAATAAAAACTACACAGATGCATTCTGTGAAACTTATTTCTGATCTGTAAATTCAGTTAACAGAGCTAAACCGTATTTTTGATTGAGCAGTTGTGAAACACTCTTTTTGTACAAAATGCAAGTGGACATTCGGAGTGCTAAGATTGTAATAGAGGAAAAAGTAATATCTCCAATTAAAAACTACACAGAGGAATCGCCACACTGACTTCCACAAAATACCATTTGACCCAGCCATCCCATTACTGGGTATATACCCAAAGGACTATAAATCATGCTGCTATAAAGACACATGCACACGTATGTTTATTGCGGCACTATTCACAATAGCAAAGAGTTGGAACCAACCCAAATGTCCAACAACGATAGACTGGATTAAGAAAATGTGGCACATATACACCATGGAATACTATGCAGCCATAAAAAATGATGAGTTCGTGTCCTTTGTAGGGACATGGATGAAACTGGAAAACATCATTCTCAGTAAACTATCGCAAGGACAAAAAACCAAACACCGCATGTTCTCACTCATAGGTGGGAATTGAACAATGAGAACTCATGGACACAGGAAGGGGAACATCACGCTCCGGGGACTGTTGTGGGGTGGGGGGAAGGGGGAGGGACAGCATTAGGAGATACACCTAATGCTAAATGTCGAATTAATGGGTGCAGGAAATCAACATGGCACATGGATACATATGTAACAAACCTGCACATTGTGCACATGTACCCTAAAACCCTAAAGTATAATAAAAAAAAAAAAAAAAAAAAAAAAAACTACACAGAGGCATTCTCTGAAACCCCTTTCTGTTCTCCGCATTCAACTAACAGAGTTGAGCCTTACTTTTGAAGGAGCAGTTCTGAAACACTCTTTGTGTAGAAACCGCCAGTGGATAGTCGGAGCGCTAAGTGTGTAATAGTCCAAAAAGGAGTATCTTCAACTAAATACTACACAGAAGCATTCAGTGAAACTTCTTTCTGTTCTGTGCATTCAACTAAGAGAGTTGAACCTTACATTTGATTGAGCCGTTCTGAAACACTCTTTCTGTAGAAACTGCAATTGGACATTCTGAGCGCTAAGAGGCCTATATTGGGAAAAATAATATCTTCAAATAAAAATTACACAGAAGCATTGTTTGAAACTTATTTCTGATATGTGCATTCAGCTAACAGAGTTAAACCATACTTTTGATTGCGCAGTTCAGAACACTCTTTTTGTAGAAAATGCAAGTGGACATTCGGAGCGCTAAGAGGGTAATAGTGGAAAAAGGGATATATTCAAATATAAACTACACAGTAGCATTCTGTGAAACTTCTTTCTCTTCTGTGCATTCAACTAACAGTGTTGAACCTTACTATTGATTGAGCCGTTCTGAAACACTCTTTCTGTAGAAACTGCAATTGGACATTCTAAGCGTTAAGAGGCCTACATTGGGAAAAAGAATATCTTCAAATAAAAACTACACAGATGCATTCTGTGAAACTTATTTCTGATCTGTAAATTCAGTTAACAGAGCTAAAACATATTTTTGATTGAGCAGTTATGAAACACTCTTTTTGTAGAAAATGCAAGTGGACATTCGGAGCGCTAAGATTGTTATAGAGGAAAAAGGAATATCTCCAATTAAAAACTACACAGAAGCATTCTCTGAAACCCCTTTCTGTTCTCCGCATTCAACTAACAGAGTTGAGCTTTACTTTTGAAGGAGCAGTTCTGAAACACTCTTTGTGTAGAAACTGCCAGTGGATAGTCGGAGCGCTAAGTGGGTAATAGTCCAAAAAGTAGTATCTTCAACTAAATACTACACAGAAGCATTCTGTGAAACTTTTTTCTGTTCTGTGCATTCAACTAAGAAAGTTGAACCTTACATTTGACTGAGCCGTTCTGAAACACTCTTTCTGTAGAAACTGCAATTGGACATTCTGAGCGCTAAGAGGCCTATATTGGGAAAAATAATATCTTCAAATAAAAACTACACAGAAGCATTGTTTGAAACTTATTTCTGATATGTGCATTCAGCTAACAGAGTTAAAACATACTTTTGATTGCGCAGTTCAGAACACTCTTTCTGTAGAAAATGCAAGTGGACATACGGAGCGCTAAGAGGTTAATAGTGGAAAAAGGAATATATTCAAATATAAACTACACAGTAGCATTCTGTGAAAATTCTTTCTGTTCTGTGCATTCAACTAAAAGAGTTGAACCTTACTTTTGATTGAGCCGTTCTGAAACACTCTTTCTGTAGAAACTGCAATTGGACATTCTGAGCGCTAAGAGGCCTATATTGGGAAAAAGAATATCTACAAATAAAAACTACACAGAAGCATTCTGTGAAACTACATTCTGTTCTGTTCATTCAACTAAAAGAGTTGAACCTTAGTTTTGATTGAGCCTTTCTGAGACACTCTTTCTGTAGAAAATGCAAGTGGAGATTCGGAGCGCTAAGAGGGTAATAGTGGAAAAAGGAATGTCTTCAAATATAAACTACACAGAATCATTCTGTGAAACTTCTTTCTGATCTGTGCATTCAGATAACAGAGTTAAACCATACTTTTGATTGAGCAGATCTGAACACTCTTTCTGTAGAAAATGCAACTGGACATTTGGAGCGCTAAGAGGGTAGTAGTGGAAAAAGAATATATTCAAATATAAACTACCCAGAAGCGTTCTGTGAAACTTCTTTGTGATCTGAGCATTCAGCTAACAGAGTTAAACCATACTTTTGATTGAGCAGTTTTGAAACACTCTGTCTGTAGAAAATGCAACTGGACATTCGTAGCGCTAAGTGGGTAATAGTGGAAAAAAGAATATGTTCAAATATAAACTACACAGAAGCATTGTATGAAACTTCTTTCTGTTCCGTGCATTCAACTAACAGAGTTGAACCTTATTTTTGATTTTTGCCGTTCTGAAACACTCTTTCTGTAGAAACTGCAATTGGACATTCTGAGCGCTAAGAGGCCTAAATTGGGAAAAATAATATCTTCAAATAAAAACTACACAGAAGCATTGTGTGAAACTTATTTCTGATATGTGCATTCAGCTAACAGAGTTAAACCATACTTTTGATTGTGCAGTTCCGAACACTCTTTCTGTAGAAAATGCAAGTGGACATTCGGAGCGCTAAGATTGTAATATTGGAAAAAGGAATATATTGAAATATAAACTACACAGTAGCATTCTGTGAAACTTCTTTCTGTTCTGTGCATTCAACTAACAGCGTTGAACCTTACTTTTGACTGAGCCGTTCTGAAACACTCTTTCTGTAGAAACTGCAATTGGACATTCTAAGCGCTAAGAGGCCTACATTGGGAAAAATAATACCTTCAAATAAAAACTACACAGATGCATTCGGTGAAACTTGTTTCTGATCTTTAAATTCAGTTAACAGAGCTAAACCATATTTTTGATTGAGCAGTTATGAAACAATCTTTTTGTAGAAAATGCAAGTGGACATTCGGAGCACTAAGATTGTAATAGAGGAAAAAGGGATATCTCCAATTAAAAACTACACAGAAGCATTCTCTGAAACCCCTTTCTGTTCTCCGAATTCAACTAACAGAGTTGAGCCTTACTTTTGAAGGAGCAGTTCTGAAAAACTCTTTGTGTAGAAACTGCCAGTGGATATTCGGAGCGCTAAGTGTGTAATAGTCCAAAAAGGAGTATCTTCAACTAAACACTACACAGAAGCATTAATTGAAACCTCTTTCTGTTCTGTGCATTCAACTAAGAGAGTTGAACCTTATATTTGATTGAGCCGTTCTGAAACACTCTTTCTGTAGAAACTGCAATTGGACATTCTGAGCGCTAAGAGGCCTATATGGGGAAAAATAATATCTTCAAATAAAAACTACACAGAAGCATTGTTTGAAACTTATTTCTGATATGTGCATTCAGCTAACAGAGTTAAACCATACTTTTGATTGCGCAGTTCAGAACACTCTTTCTGAAGAAAATGCAAGTGGACATTCGGAGCGCTTAGAGGGTAATAGTGGAAAAAGGAATATATTCAAATATAAACTACACAGAAGCATTCTGTGAAACAACTTTCTGTTCTGTGCATTCAACTACCAGGGTTGAACCTTACTTTTGATTGAGCCGTTCTGAAACACTCTTTCTGTAGAAACTGCAATTGGACATTCTGAGCGCTAAGAGGCCTATATTGGGAAAAAGAATATCTACAAATAAAAACTACACAGAAGCATTCTGTGAAACTTCTTTCTGTTCTGTTCATTCAACTAAAAGAGTTGAAACTTAGTTTTGATTGAGCCTTTCTGAAACACTCTTTCTGTAGAAAATGCAAGGGGAGATTCGGAGCGCTAAGAGGGTAATAGTGGAAAAAGGAATGTCTCCAAATATAAACTACACAGAATCATTCTGTGAAAGTTCTTTCTGATCTGTGCATTCAGCTAACAGAGTTAAACCATACTTTTGATTGAGCAGATCTGAACACTCTTTCTGTAGAAAATGCAACTGGACATTTGGAGCGCTAAGAGAGTAGTAGTGGAAAAAGGAATATATTCAAATATAAACAACACAGAAGCATTCTGTGAAACTTCTTTCTGATCTGAGCATTCAGCTAACAGAGTTAAACCATACTTTTGATTGAGCAGTTTTGAAACAATCTGTCTGTAGAAAATGCAACTGGACATTCGTAGCGCTAAGTGGGTAATAGTGGAAAAAAGAATATGTTCAAATATAAACTACACAGAAGCATTGTATGAAACTACTTTCTGTTCTGTGCATTCAACTAACAGAGTTGAACCTTACTTTTGATGGAGCCTTTCTGAAACACTCTTTCTGTAGAAACTGCAATTGGACATTCTGAGCGCTAAGAGGCCTCTATTGGGAAAAATAATATCTTCAAATAAAACTACACAGAAGCATTGTGTGAAACTTATTTCTGATATGGTCATTAAGCTAACAGAGTTAAACCATACTTTTGATTGCGCAGTTCTGAACACTCTTTCTGTAGAAAATGCAAGTGGACATTCGGAGCGCTAAGAGGGTAATAGTGGAAAAAAGATTATATTCAAATATAAACTACACAGTAGCATTCTGTGAAAATTCTTTCCGTTCTGTGCATTCAACTAACAGAGTTGAGCCTTACTTTTGATTGAGCCGTTCTGAAACACTCTTTCTGTAGAAACTGCAATTGGACATGCTAAGCGCTAAGAGGCCTACATTGGGAAAAAGAATATCTTCAAATAAAAACTACACAGATGCATTCTGTGAAACTTATTTCTGATCTGTAAATTCAGTTAACAGAGATAAAACATATTTTTGATTGAGCAGTTATGAAACACTCTTTTTGTAGAAAATGCAAGTGGAGATTCGGAGCGCTAAGAGGGTAATAGTGGAAAAAGGAATATATTCTAATATAAACTACACAGAAGCATTCTGTGAAACTTCTTTCTGATCTGAGCATTCAGCTAACAGAGTTAAACCATACTTTTGATTGAGCAGTTTTGAAACACTCTGTCTGTAGAAAATGCAACTGGACATTCGTAGCGCTAAGTGGGTAATAGTGGAAAAAAGAATATGTTCAAATATAAACTACACAGAAGCATTGTATGAGACTTCTTTCTGTTCTGTGCATTCAACTAACAGAGTTGAACCTTACTTTTGATTGAGCCGTTCTGAATCACTCTTTCTGTAGAAACTGCAATTGGACCTTCTGAGCGCTAATAGGCCTATATTGGGAAAAAGAATGTCTACAAATAAAAACTACACAGAAGAATTGTGTGAAACTTCTTTCTGTTCTGTTTGTTCAACTAAAAGAGTTGAACCTTAGTTTTGATTGAGCCGTTCTGAAACACTCTTTCTGTAGAAAATGCAAGTGGAGTTTCGGAGCGCTAAGAGGGTAATAGTGGAAAAAGGAATGTCTCCAAATATAAACTACACAGAATCATTCTGTGAAACTTCTTTCTGATCTGTGCATTCAGCTAACAGAGTTAAACCATACTTTTGATTGAGCAGATCTGAACACCCTTTCTGTAGAAAATGCAACTGGACATTTTGAGCGCTAAGAGAGTAGTAGTGGAAAAAGGAATATATTCAAATATAAACTACACAGAAGCATTCTGTGAAACTTCTTTCTGATCTGAGCATTCAGCTAACAGAGTTAAACCATACTTTTGATTGAGCAGTTTTGAAACACTCTGTCTGTAGAAAATGCAACTGGACATTCATAGCGCTATGTGGGTAATAGTGGAAAAAAGAATATGTTCAAATATAAACTACACAGAAGCATTGTATGAAACTTCTTTCTGTTCTGTGCATTCAACTAACAGAGTTGAACCTTACTTTTGATTGAGCCTTTCTGAAACACTCTTTCTGTAGAAACTGCAATTGGACATTCTGAGCGCTAAGAGGCCTCTATTGGGAAAAATAATATCTTCAAATAAAAACTACACAGAAGCATTGTGTGAAACTTATTTCCGATATGTTCATTAAGCTAACAGAGTTAAACCATACTTTTGATTGCGCAGTTCTGAACACTCTTTCTGTAGAAAATGCAAGTGGACATTCGGAGCGCTAAGAGGGTAATAGTGGAAAAAGGAATATATTCAAATATAAACTACACAGTAGGATTCTGTGAAAATTCTTTCTGTTCTGTGCATTCAACTAACAGAGTTGAACCTTACTTTTGATTGAGCCGTTCTGAAACACTCTTTCTGTAGAAACTGCAATTGGACATGCTAAGCGCTAAGAGGCCTACATTGGGAAAAAGAATATCTTCAAATAAAAACTACACAGATGCATTCTGTGAAACTTATTTCTGATCTGTAAATTCAGTTAACAGAGATAAAACATATTTTTGATTGAGCAGTTATGAAACACTCTTTTTGTAGAAAATGCAAGTGGAGATTCGGAGCGCTAAGAGGGTAATAGTGGAAAAAGGAATGTCTTCAAATATAAACTACACAGAATCATTCGGTGAAACTTCCTTCTGATCTGTGCATTCAGCTAACAGAGTTAAACCATACTGTTGATTGAGCAGATCTGAACACTCTTTCTGTAGAAAATGCAACTGGACATTTGGAGCGCTAAGAGAGTAGTAGTGGAAAAAGGAATATATTCAAATACAAACTACACAGAAGCATTCTGTGAAACTTCTTTCTGATCTGAGCATTCAGCTAACAGAGTTAAACCATACTTTTGATTGAGCAGTTTTGAAACACTCTGTCTGTAGAAAATGCAACTGGACATTCGTAGCGCTAAGTGGGTAATAGTGGAAAAAAGAATATGTTCAAATATAAACTACACAGAAGCATTGTATGAAACTTCTTTCTGTTCTGTGCATTCAACTAACAGAGTTGAACCTTACTTTTGATTGAGCCTTTCTGAAACACTCTTTCTGTAGAAACTGCAATTGGACATTCTGAGCGCTAAGAGGCCTCCATTGGGAAAAATAATATCTTCAAATAAAAACTACACAGAAGCATTGTGTGAAACTTATTTCTGATATGTTCATTAAGCTAACAGAGTTAAATCATACTTTTGATTGCGCAGTTCTGAACACTCTTTCTGTAGAAAATGCAAGTGGACATTCGGAGCACTAAGAGGGTAATAGTGGAAAAAAGATTATATTCAAATATAAACTACACAGTAGCATTCTGTGAAAATTCTTTCTGTTCTGTGCATTCAACTAACAGAGTTGAGCCTTACTTTTGATTGAGCCGTTCTGAAACACTCTTTCTGTAGAAACTGCAATTGGACATGCTAAGCGCTAAGAGGCCTACATTGGGAAAAAGAATATCTTCAAATAAAAACTACACAGATGCATTCTGTGAAACTTATTTCTGATCTGTAAATTCAGTTAACAGAGATAAAACATATTTTTGATTGAGCAGTTATGAAACACACTTTTTGTAGAAAATGCAAGTGGAGATTCGGAGCGCTAAGAGGGTAATAGTGGAAAAAGGATTATATTCTAATATAAACTACACAGAAGCATTCTGTGAAACTTCTTTCTGATCTGAGCATTCAGCTAACAGAGTTAAACCATACTTTTGATTGAGCAGTTTTGAAACACTCTGTCTGTAGAAAATGCAACTGGACTTTCGTAGCGCTAAGTGGGTAATAGTGGAAAAAAGAATATGTTCAAATATAAACTACACAGAAGCATTGTATGAAACTTCTTTCTGTTCTGTGCATTCAACTAACAGAGTTGAACCTTACTTTTGATTGAGCCGTTCTGAAACACTCTTTCTGTAGAAACTGCAATTGGACCTTCTGAGCGCTAGGAGGCCTATATTGGGAAAAAGAATGTCTACAAATAAAAACTACATAGAAGAATTGTGTGAAACTTCTTTCTGTTCTGTTTGTTCAACTAAAAGAGTTGAACCTTAGTTTTGATTGAGCCGTTCTGAAACACTCTTTCTGTAGAAAATGCAAGTGGAGTTTCGGAGCGCTAAGAGGGTAATAGTGGAAAAAGGAATGTCTCCAAATATAAACTACACAGAATCATTCTGTGAAACTTCTTTCTGATCTGTGCATTCAGCTAACAGAGTTAAACTATACTTTTGATTGAGCAGATCTGAACACTCTTTCTGTAGAAAATGCAACTGGACATTTTGAGCGCTAAGAGAGTAGTAGTGGAAAAAGGAATATATTCAAATATAAACTACACAGAAGCATTCTGTGAAACTTCTTTCTGATCTGAGCATTCAGCTAACAGAGTTAAACCATACTTTTGATTGAGCAGTTTTGAAACACTCTGTCTGTAGAAAATGCAACTGGACATTCGTAGCGCTATGTGGGTAATAGTGGAAAAAAGAATATGTTCAAATATAAACTACACAGAAGCATTGTATGAAACTTCTTTCTGTTCTGTGCATTCAACTAACAGAGTTGAACCTTACTTTTGATTGAGCCTTTCTGAAACACTCTTTCTGTAGAAACTGCAATTGGACATTCTGAGCGCTAAGAGGCCTCTATTGGGAAAAATAATATCTTCAAATAAAAACTACACAGAAGCATTGTGTGAAACTTATTTCCGATATGTTCATTAAGCTAACAGAGTTAAACCATACTTTTGATTGCGCAGTTCTGAACACTCTTTCTGTAGAAAATGCAAGTGGACATTCGGAGCGCTAAGAGGGTAATAGTGGAAAAAGGATTATATTCAAATATAAACTACACAGTAGGATTCTGTGAAAATTCTTTCTGTTCTGTGCATTCAAATAACAGAGTTGAACCTTACTTTTGATTGAGCCGTTCTGAAACACTCTTTCTGTAGAAACTGCAATTGGACATGCTAAGCGCTAAGAGGCCTACATTGGGAAAAAGAATATCTTCAAATAAAAACTACACAGATGCATTCTGTGAAACTTATTTCTGATCTGTAAATTCAGTTAACAGAGACAAAACATATTTTTGATTGAGCAGTTATGAAACACTCTTTTTGTAGAAAATGCAAGTGGAGATTCGGAGCGCTAAGAGGGTAATAGTGGAAAAAGGAATGTCTTCAAATATAAACTACACAGAATCATTCGGTGAAACTTCCTTCTGATCTGTGCATTCAGCTAACAGAGTTAAACCATACTGTTGATTGAGCAGATCTGAACACTCTTTCTGTAGAAAATGCAACTGGACATTTGGAGCGCTAAGAGAGTAGTAGTGGAAAAAGGAATATATTCAAATACAAACTACACAGAAGCATTCTGTGAAACTTCTTTCTGATCTGAGCATTCAGCTAACAGAGTTAAACCATACTTTTGATTGAGCAGTTTTGAAACACTCTGTCTGTAGAAAATGCGACTGGACATTCGTAGCGCTAAGTGGGTAATAGTGGAAAAAAGAATATGTTCAAATATAAACTACACAGAAGCATTGTATGAAACTTCTTTCTGTTCTGTGCATTCAAATAACAGAGTTGAACCTTACTTTTGATTGAGCCTTTCTGAAACACTCTTTCTGTAGAAACTGCAATTGGACATTCTGAGCGCTAAGAGGCCTCCATTAGGAAAAATAATATCTTCAAATAAAAACTACACAGAAGCATTGTGTGAAACTTATTTCTGATAAGTTCATTAAGCTAACAGAGTTAAATCATACTTTTGATTGCGCAGTTCTGAACACTCTTTCTGTAGAAAATGCAAGTGGACATTCGGAGCACTAAGAGGGTAATAGTGGAAAAAAGATTATATTCAAATATAAACTACACAGTAGCATTCTGTGAAAATTCTTTCTGTTCTGTGCATTCAGCTAACAGAGTTGAGCCTTACTTTTGATTGGGCCCTTCTGAAACACTCTTTCTGTAGAAACTGCAATTGGACATGCTAAGCGCTAAGAGGCCTACATTGGGAAAAAGAATATCTTCAAATAAAAACTACACAGATGCATTCTGTGAAACTTATTTCTGATCTGTAAATTCAGTTAACAGAGATAAAACATATTTTTGATTGAGCAGTTATGAAACACACTTTTTGTAGAAAATGCAAGTGGAGATTCGGAGCGCTAAGAGGGTAATAGTGGAAAAAGGAATATATTCTAATATAAACTACACAGAAGCATTCTGTGAAACTTCTTTCTGATCTGAGCATTCAGCTAACAGAGTTAAACCATACTTTTGATTGAGCAGTTTTGAAACACTCTGTCTGTAGGTAATGCAACTGGACATTCGTAGCGCTAAGTGGGTAATAGTGGAAAAAAGAATATGTTCAAATATAAACTACACAGAAGCATTGTATGAAACTTCTTTCTGTTCTGTGCATTCAACTAACAGAGTTGAACCTTACTTTTGATTGAGCCGTTCTGAAACACTCTTTCTGTAGAAACTGCAATTGGACCTTCTGAGCGCTAGGAGGCCTATATTGGGAAAAAGAATGTCTACAAATAAAAACTACACAGAAGAATTGTGTGAAACTTCTTTCTGTTCTGTTTGTTCAACTAAAAGAGTTGAACCTTAGTTTTGATTGAGCCGTTCTGAAACACTCTTTCTGTAGAAAATGCAAGTGGAGATTCGGAGCGCTAAGAGGGTAATAGTGGAAAAAGGAATGTCTCCAAATATAAACTACACAGAATCATTCTGTGAAACTTCTTTCTGATCTGTGCATTCAGCTAACAGAGTTAAACCATACTTTTGATTGAGCAGATCTGAACACTCTTTCTGTAGAAAATGCAACTGGACATTTGGATCGCTAAGAGAGTAGTAGTGGAAAAAGGAATATATTCAAATATAAACTACACAGAAGCATTCTGTGAAACTTCTTTCTGATCTGAGCATTCAGCTAACAGAGTTAAACCATACTTTTGATTGAGCAGTTTTGAAACACTCTGTCTGTAGAAAATGCAACTGGACATTCGTAGCGCTAAGTGGGTAATAGTGGAAAAAATAATATGTTCAAATATAAACTACACAGAAGCATTGTATGAAACTTCTTTCTGTTCTGTGCATTCAACTAACAGAGTTGAACCTTACTTTTGATTGAGCCTTTCTGAAACACTCTTTTTGTAGAAACTGCAATTGGACATTCTGAGCGCTAAGAGGCCTATATTGGGAAATATAATATCTTCAAATAAAAACTACACAGAAGCATTGTGTGAAATTTATTTCTGATATGTTCATTAAGCTAACAGAGTTAAACCATACTTTTGATTGCGCAGTTCTGAACACTCTTTCTGTAGAAAATGCAAGTGGAGATTCGGAGCGCTAAGAGGGTAATAGTGGAAAAAGAATATATTCAAATATAAACTACACAGTAGCATTCTGTGAGAATTCTTTCTGTTCTGTGCATTCAACTAACAGAGTTGAACCTTACTTTTGATTGAGCCGTTCTGAAACACTCTTTCTGTAGAAACTGCAATTGGACATGCTAAGCGCTAAGAGGCCTACATTGGGAAAAAGAATATCTTCAAATAAAAACTACACAGATGCATTCTGTGAAACTTATTTCTGATCTGTAAATTCAGTTAACAGAGATAAAACATGTTTTTGATTGAGCAGTTATGAAACACTCTTTTTGTAGAAAATGCAAGTGGAGATTCGGAGCGCTAAGAGGGTAATAGTGGAAAAAGGAATATATTCTAATATAAACTACACAGAAGCATTCTGTGAAACTTCTTTCTGATCTGAGCATTCAGCTAACAGAGTTAAACCATACTTTTGATTGAGCAGTTTTGAAACACTCTGTCTGTAGAAAGTGCAACTGGACATTCGTAGCGCTAAGTGGGTAATAGTGGAAAAAAGAATATGTTCAAATATAAACTACACAGAAGCATTGTATGAAACTACTTTCTGTTCTGTGCATTCAACTAACAGATTTGAACCTTACTTTTGATTGAGCCTTTCTGAAACACTCTTTCTGTAGAAACTGCAATTGGACATTCTGAGCGCTAAGAGGCCTATATTGGGAAAAATAATATCTTCAAATAAAAACTACACAGAAGCATTGTGTGAAACTTATTTCTGATATGTTCATTAAGCTAACAGAGTTAAACCATACTTTTGATTGCGCAGTTCTGAACACTCCCTCTGTAGAAAATGCAAGTGGACATTCGGAGCGCTAAGAGGGTAATAGTGGAAAAAGGAATTTATTCAAATATAAACTACACAGTAGCATTCTGTGAAAATTCTTTCTGTTCTGTGCATTCAACTAACAGAGTTGAACCTTACTTTTGATTGAGCCGTTCTGAAACACTCTTTCTGTAGAAACTGCAATTGGACATGCTAAGCGCTAAGATGCCTATATTGGGAAAAAGAATATCTTCAAATAAAAACTACACAGATGCATTCTGTGAAACTTATTTCTGATCTGTAAATTGAGTTAACAGAGATAAAACATATTTTTGATTGAGCAGTTATGAAACACTCTTTTTGTAGAAAATGCAAGTGGAGATTCCGAGCGCTAAGTGGGTAATAGTGGAAAAAGGAATGTCTTCAAATATAAACTACACAGAATCATTCGGTGAAACTTCTTTCTGATCTGTGCATTCAGCTAACAGAGTTAAACCATACTTTTGATTGAGCAGATCTGAACACTCTTTCTGTAGAAACTGCAACTGGACATTTGGAGCGCTAAGAGCGTAGTAGTGGAAAAAGGAATATATTCAAATATAAACTACACAGAAGCATTCTGTGAAACTTTTTTCTGATCTGAGCATTCAGCTAACAGAGTTAAACCATACTTTTGATTGAGCAGTTTTGAAACACTCTGTCTGTAGAAAATGCAACTGGACATTCGTAGCGCTAAGTGGGTAATAGTGGAAAAAAGAATATGTTCAAATATAAACTACACAGAAGCATTGTATGAAACTTCTTTCTGTTCTGTGCATTCAACTAACAGAGTTGAACCTTACTTTTGATTGAGCCTTTCTGAAACACTCTTTCTGTAGAAACTGCAATTGGACATTCTGAGCGCTAAGAGGCCTATATTGGGAAAAATAATATCTTCAAATAAAAACTACACAGAAGCATTGTGTGAAACTTATTTCTGATATGTTCATTAAGCTAACAGAGTTAAACCATACTTTTGATTGCGCAGTTCTGAACACTCCCTCTGTAGAAAATGCAAGTGGACATTCGGAGCGCTAAGAGGGTAATAGTGGAAAAAGGAATTTATTCAAATATAAACTACACAGTAGCATTCTGTGAAAATTCTTTCTGTTCTGTGCATTCAACTAACAGAGTTGAACCTTACTTTTGATTGAGCCGTTCTGAAACACTCTTTCTGTAGAAACTGCAATTGGACATGCTAAGCGCTAAGATGCCTATATTGGGAAAAAGAATATCTTCAAATAAAAACTACACAGATGCATTCTGTGAAACTTATTTCTGATCTGTAAATTGAGTTAACAGAGATAAAACATATTTTTGATTGAGCAGTTATGAAACACTCTTTTTGTAGAAAATGCAAGTGGAGATTCCGAGCGCTAAGTGGGTAATAGTGGAAAAAGGAATGTCTTCAAATATAAACTACACAGAATCATTCGGTGAAACTTCTTTCTGATCTGTGCATTCAGCTAACAGAGTTAAACCATACTTTTGATTGAGCAGATCTGAACACTCTTTCTGTAGAAACTGCAACTGGACATTTGGAGCGCTAAGAGCGTAGTAGTGGAAAAAGGAATATATTCAAATATAAACTACACAGAAGCATTCTGTGAAACTTTTTTCTGATCTGAGCATTCAGCTAACAGAGTTAAACCATACTTTTGATTGAGCAGTTTTGAAACACTCTGTCTGTAGAAAATGCAACTGGACATTCGTAGCGCTAAGTGGGTAATAGTGGAAAAAAGAATATGTTCAAATATAAACTACACAGAAGCATTGTATGAAACTTCTTTCTGTTCTGTGCATTCAACTAACAGAGTTGAACCTTACTTTTGATTGAGCCGTTCTGAAACACTCTTTCTGTAGAAACTGCAATTGGACATTCTGAGCGCAAAGAGGCCTATATTGGGAAAAAGAATGTCTACAAATAAAAACTACACAGAAAAATTGTGTGAAACTTATTTCTGTTCTGTTTGTTCAACTAAAAGAGTTGAACCTTAGTTTTGATTGAGCCGTTCTGAAACACTATTTCTGTAGAAAATGCAAGTGGAGATTCGGAGCGCTAAGAGGGTAGTAGTGGAAAAAGGAATGTCTCCAAATATAAACTACACAGAATCATTCTGTGAAACTTCTTTCTGATCTGTGCATTCAGCTAACAGAGTTAAACCATACTTTTGATTGAGCAGATCTGAACACTCTTTCTGTAGAAAACGCAACTGGACATTTGGAGCGCTAAGAGAGTAGTAGTGGAAAAAGGAATATATTCAAATATAAACTACACAGAAGCATTCTGTGAAACTTCTTTCTGATCTGAGCATTCAGCTAACAGAGTTAAACCATACTTTTGATTGAACAGCTTTGAAACACTCTGTCTGTAGAAAATGCAACTGGACATTCGTAGCGCTAAGTGGGAAATAGTGGAAAAAAGAATATGTTCAAATATAAACTACACAGAAACATTGTATGAAACTACTTTCTGTTCTGTGCATTCAACTAACAGAGTTGAACCTTACTTTTGATTGAGCCTTTCTGAAACACTCTTTCTGTAGAAACTGCAATTGGACATTCTGAGCGCTAAGAGGCCTCTATTGGGGAAAATAATATCTTCAAATAAAAACTACACAGAAGCATTGTGTGAAACTTATTTCTGATATGTTCATTAAGCTAACAGAGTTAAACCATACTTTTGATTGCGCAGTTCTGAACACTCCTTCTGTAGAAAATGCAAGTGGACATTCGGAGCGCTAAGAGGTTATTAGTGGAAAAAGGAATATATTCAAATATAAACTACACAGTAGCATTCTGTGAAAATTCTTTCTGTTCTGTGCATTCAACTAACAGAGTTGAAACTTACTTTTGATTGAGCCGTTCTGAAACAATCTTTCTGTAGAAACTGCAATTGGACATGCTAAGCACTAAGATGCCTATATTGGGAAAAAGAATATCTTCAAATAAAAACTACACGGATGCATTCTGTGAAACTTATTTCTGATCTGTAAATTGAGTTAACAGAGATAAAACATATATTTGATTGAGCAGTTATGAAACACTCTTTTTGTAGAAAATGCAAGTGGACATTCGGAGCGCTAAGAGGGTAATAGTGGAAAAAGGAATATATTCAAATATAAACTACACAGTAGGATTCTGTGAAAATTCTTTCTGTTCTGTGCATTCAAATAACAGAGTTGAACCTTACTTTTGATTGAGCCGTTCTGAAACACTCTTTCTGTAGAAACTGCAATTGGACATGCTAAGCGCTAAGAGGCCTACATTGGGAAAAAGAATATCTTCAAATAAAAACTACACAGATGCATTCTGTGAAACTTATTTCTGATCTGTAAATTCAGTTAACAGAGATAAAACATATTTTTGATTGAGCAGTTATGAAACACTCTTTTTGTAGAAAATGCAAGTGGAGATTCGGAGCGCTAAGAGGGTAATAGTGGAAAAAGGAATGTCTTCAAATATAAACTACACAGAATCATTGGGTGAAACTTCCTTCTGATCTGTGCATTCAGCTAACAGAGTTAAACCATACTGTTGATTGAGCAGATCTGAACACTCTTTCTGTAGAAAATGCAACTGGACATTTGGAGCGCTAAGAGAGTAGTAGTGGAAAAAGGAATATATTCAAATACAAACTACACAGAAGCATTCTGTGAAACTTCTTTCTGATCTGAGCATTCAGCTAACAGAGTTAAACCATACTTTTGATTGAGCAGTTTTGAAACACTCTGTCTGTAGAAAATGCAACTGGACATTCGTAGCGCTAAGTGGGTAATAGTGGAAAAAAGAATATGTTCAAATATAAACTACACAGAAGCATTGTATGAAACTTCTTTCTCTTCTGTGCATTCAAATAACAGAGTTGAACCTTACTTTTGATTGAGCCTTTCTGAAACACTCTTTCTGTAGAAACTGCAATTGGACATTCTGAGCGCTAAGAGGCCTCCATTGGGAAAAATAATATCTTCAAATAAAAACTACACAGAAGCATTGTGTGAAACTTATTTCTGATATGTTCATTAAGCTAACAGAGTTAAATCATACTTTTGATTGCGCAGTTCTGAACACTCTTTCTGTAGAAAATGCAAGTGGACATTCGGGGCACTAAGAGGGTAATAGTGGAAAAAAGATTATATTCAAATATAAACTACACAGTAGCATTCTGTGAAAATTCTTTCTGTTCTGTGCATTCAGCTAACAGAGTTGAGCCTTACTTTTGATTGGGCCGTTCTGAAACACTCTTTCTGTAGAAACTGCAATTGGACATGCTAAGCGCTAAGAGGCCTACATTGGGAAAAAGAATATCTTCAAATAAAAACTACACAGATGCATTCTGTGAAACTTATTTCTGATCTGTAAATTCAGTTAACAGAGATAAAACATATTTTTGATTGAGCAGTTATGAAACACACTTTTTGTAGAAAATGCAAGTGGAGATTCGGAGCGCTAAGAGGGTAATAGTGGAAAAAGGAATATATTCTAATATAAACTACACAGAAGCATTCTGTGAAACTTCTTTCTGATCTGAGCATTCAGCTAACAGAGTTAATCCATACTTTTGATTGAGCAGTTTTGAAACACTCTGTCTGTAGGTAATGCAACTGGACATTCGTAGCGCTAAGTGGGTAATAGTGGAAAAAAGAATATGTTCAAATATAAACTACACAGAAGCATTGTATGAAACTTCTTTCTGTTCTGTGCATTCAACTAACAGAGTTGAACCTTACTTTTGATTGAGCCGTTCTGAAACACTCTTTCTGTAGAAACTGCAATTGGACCTTCTGAGCGCTACGAGGCCTATATTGGGAAAAAGAATGTCTACAAATAAAAACTACACAGAAGAATTGTGTGAAACTTCTTTCTGTTCTGTTTGTTCAACTAAAAGAGTTGAACCTTAGTTTTGATTGAGCCGTTCTGAAACACTCTTTCTGTAGAAAATGCAAGTGGAGATTCGGAGCGCTAAGAGGGTAATAGTGGAAAAAGGAATGTCTCCAAATATAAACTACACAGAATCATTCTGTGAAACTTCTTTCTGATCTGTGCATTCAGCTAACAGAGTTAAACCATACTTTTGATTGAGCAGATCTGAACACTCTTTCTGTAGAAAATGCAACTGGACATTTGGAGCGCTAAGAGAGTAGTAGTGGAAAAAGGAGTATATTCAAATATAAACTACACAGAAGCATTCTGTGAAACTTCTTTCTGATCTGAGCATTCAGCTAACAGAGTTAAACCATACTTTTGATTGAGCAGTTTTGAAACACTCTGTCTGTAGAAAATGCAACTGGACATTCGTAGCGCTAAGTGGGTAATAGTGGAAAAAATAATATGTTCAAATATAAACTACACAGAAGCATTGTATGAAACTTCTTTCTGTTCTGTGCATTCAACTAACAGAGTTGAACCTTACTTTTGATTGAGCCTTTCTGAAACACTCTTTCTGTAGAAACTGCAATTGGACATTCTGAGCGCTAAGAGGCCTCTATTGGGAAAAATAATATCTTCAAATAAAAACTACACAGAAGCATTGTGTGAAACTTATTTCTGATATGTTCATTAAGCTAACAGAGTTAAACCATACTTTTGATTGCGCAGTGCTGAACACTCCCTCTGTAGAAAATGCAAGTGGACATTCGGAGCGCTAAGAGGGTAATAGTGGAAAAAGGAATTTATTCAAATATAAACTACACAGTAGCATTCTGTGAAAATTCTTTCTGTTCTGTGCATTCAACTAACAGAGTTGAACCTTACTTTTGATTTAGCCGTTCTGAAACACTCTTTCTGTAGAAACTGCAATTGGACATGCTAAGCGCTAAGATGCCTATATTGGGAAAAAGAATATCTTCAAATAAAAACTACACAGATGCATTCTGTGAAACTTATTTCTGATCTGTAAATTGAGTTAACAGAGATAAAACATATTTTTGATTGAGCAGTTATGAAACACTCTTTTTGTAGAAAATGCAAGTGGAGATTCCGAGCGCTAAGTGGGTAATAGTGGAAAAAGGAATGTCTTCAAATATAAACTACACAGAATCATTCGGTGAAACTTCTTTCTGATCTGTGCATTCAGCTAACAGAGTTAAACCATACTTTTGATTGAGCAGATCTGAACACTCTTTCTGTAGAAACTGCAACTGGACATTTGGAGCGCTAAGAGCGTAGTAGTGGAAAAAGGAATATATTCAAATATAAACTACACAGAAGCATTCTGTGAAACTTTTTTCTGATCTGAGCATTCAGCTAACAGAGTTAAACCATACTTTTGATTGAGCAGTTTTGAAACACTCTGTCTGTAGAAAATGCAACTGGACATTCGTAGCGCTAAGTGGGTAATAGTGGAAAAAAGAATATGTTCAAATATAAACTACACAGAAGCATTGTATGAAACTTCTTTCTGTTCTGTGCATTCAACTAACAGAGTTGAACCTTACTTTTGATTGAGCCGTTCTGAAACACTCTTTCTGTAGAAACTGCAATTGGACATTCTGAGCGCAAAGAGGCCTATATTGGGAAAAAGAATGTCTACAAATAAAAACTACACAGAAAAATTGTGTGAAACTTATTTCTGTTCTGTTTGTTCAACTAAAAGAGTTGAACCTTAGTTTTGATTGAGCCGTTCTGAAACACTATTTCTGTAGAAAATGCAAGTGGAGATTCGGAGCGCTAAGAGGGTAGTAGTGGAAAAAGGAATGTCTCCAAATATAAACTACACAGAATCATTCTGTGAAACTTCTTTCTGATCTGTGCATTCAGCTAACAGAGTTAAACCATACTTTTGATTGAGCAGATCTGAACACTCTTTCTGTAGAAAACGCAACTGGACATTTGGAGCGCTAAGAGAGTAGTAGTGGAAAAAGGAATATATTCAAATATAAACTACACAGAAGCATTCTGTGAAACTTCTTTCTGATCTGAGCATTCAGCTAACAGAGTTAAAGCATACTTTTGATTGAACAGCTTTGAAACACTCTGTCTGTAGAAAATGCAACTGGACATTCGTAGCGCTAAGTGGGTAATAGTGGAAAAAAGAATATGTTCAAATATAAACTACACAGAAACATTGTATGAAACTACTTTCTGTTCTGTGCATTCAACTAACAGAGTTGAACCTTACTTTTGATTGAGCCTTTCTGAAACACTCTTTCTGTAGAAACTGCAATTGGACATTCTGAGCGCTAAGAGGCCTCTATTGGGGAAAATAATATCTTCAAATAAAAACTACACAGAAGCATTGTGTGAAACTTATTTCTGATATGTTCATTAAGCTAACAGAGTTAAACCATACTTTTGATTGCGCAGTTCTGAACACTCCTTCTGTAGAAAATGCAAGTGGACATTCGGAGCGCTAAGAGGTTAATAGTGGAAAAAGGAATATATTCAAATATAAACTACACAGTAGCATTCTGTGAAAATTCTTTCTGTTCTGTGCATTCAACTAACAGAGTTGAAACTTACTTTTGATTGAGCCGTTCTGAAACACTCTTTCTGTAGAAACTGCAATTGGACATGCTAAGCACTAAGATGCCTATATTGGGAAAAAGAATATCTTCAAATAAAAACTACACGGATGCATTCTGTGAAACTTATTTCTGATCTGTAAATTGAGTTAACAGAGATAAAACATAATTTTGATTGAGCAGTTATGAAACACTCTTTCTGTAGAAAATGCAAGTGGAGATTCGGAGCGCTAAGAGGGTAATAGTGGAAAAAGTAAGGTCTCCAAATATAAACTACACAGAATCATTCTGTGAAACTTCTTTCTTATCTGTGCATTCAGCTAACAGAGTTAAACCATACTTTTGATTGAGCAGATCTGAACACTCTTTCTGTAGAAAATGCAACTGGACATTTGGAGCGCTAAGAGAGTAGTAGTGGAAAAAGGAATATATTCAAATATAAACTACACAGAAGCATTCTGTGAAACTTCTTTCTGATCTGAGCATTCAGCTAACAGAGTTAAACCATACTTTTGATTGAGCAGTTTTGAAACACTCTGTCTGTAGAAAATGCAACTGGACATTCGTAGCGCTAAGTGGGTAATAGAGGAAAAAAGAATATGTTCAAATATAAACTACACAGAAGCATTGTATGAAACTTCTTTCTGTTCTGTGCATTCAACTAACAGAGTTGAACCTTACTTTTGATTGAGCCGTTCTGAAACACTCTTTCTGTAGAAACTGCAATTGGACATTCTGAGCGCTAAGAGGCCTATATTGGGAAAAAGAATGTCTACAAATAAAAACTACACAGAAGAATTGTGTGAAACTTCTTTCTGTTCTGTTTGTTCAACTAAAAGATTTGAACCTTAGTTTTGATTGAGCCGTTCTGAAACACTCTTTCTGTAGAAAATGCAAGTGGAGATTCGGAGCGCTAAGAGGGTAATAGTGGAAAAAGGAATGTCTCCAAATATAAACTACACAGAATCATTCTGTGAAACTTCTTTCTGATCTGTGCATTCAGCTAACAGAGTTAAAACATACTTTTGTTTGAGCAGATCTGAACACTCTTTCTGTAGAAAATGCAACTGGACATTTGGAGCGCTAAGGGAGTAGTAGTGGAAAAAGGAATATATTCAAATATAAACTACACAGAAGCATTCTGTGAAACTTCTTTCTGATCTGAGCATTCAGCTAACAGAGTTAAACCATACTTTTGATTGAGCCGTTTTGAAACACTCTGTCTGTAGAAAATGCAACTGGAAATTCGTAGCGCTAAGTGGGTAATAGTGGAAAAAAGAATATGTTCAAATATAAACTACACAGAAGCATTGTATGAAACTTCTTTCTGTTCTGTGCATTCAACTAACAGAGTTGAACCTTACTTTTGATTGAGCCTTTCTGAAACACTCTTTCTCTAGAAACTGCAATTGGACATTCTCAGCGCTAAGAGGCCTCTATTGGGAAAAATAATAACTTCAAATAAAAACTACACAGAAGCATTGTGTGAAACTTATTTCTGATATGTTCATTAAGCTAACAGAGTTAAACCATACTTTTGATTGCGCAGTTCTGAACACTCTTTCTGTAGAAAATGCAAGTGGACATTCGGAGCGCTAAGAGGGTAATTGTGGAAAAAGGAATATATTCAAATATAAACTACACAGTAGCATTCTGGGAAAATTCTTTCTGTTCTGTGCATTCAACTAACAGAGTTGAACCTTACTTTTGATTGAGCCGTTCTGAAACACTCTTTCTGTAGAAACTGCAATTGGACATGCTAAGCGCTAAGAGGCCTACATTGTGAAAAAGAATATCTTCAAATAAAAACTACACAGATGCATTCTGTGAAACTTATTTCTGATCTGTAAATTCAGTTAACAGAGATAAAACATATTTTTGATTGAGCAGTTATGAAACACTCTTTTTGTAGAAAATGCAAGTGGAGATTCGGAGCGCTAAGAGGGTAATAGTGGAAAAAGGAATGTCTTCAAATATAAACTACACAGAATCATTCGGTGAAACTTCTTTCTGATCTGTGCATTCAGCTAACAGAGTTAAACCATACTTTTGATTGAGCAGATCTGAACACTCTTTCTGTAGAAAATGCAACTGGACATTTGGAGAGCTAAGAGCGTAGTAGTGGAAAAAGGAATATATTCAAATATAAACTACACAGAAGCATTCTGTGAAACTTCTTTCTGATCTGAGCATTCAGCTAACAGAGTTAAACCATACTTTTGATTGAGCAGTTTTGAAACACTCTGTCTGTAGAAAATGAAACTGGACATTCGTAGCGCTAAGTGGGTAATAGTGGAAAAAAGAATATGTTCAAATATAAACTACACAGAAGCATTGTATGAAACTTCTTTCTGTTCTGTGCATTCAACTAACAGAGTTGAACCTTACTTTTGATTGAGCCTTTCTGAAACGCTCTTTCTGTAGAAACTGCAATTGGATATTCTGAGCGCTAAGAGGCCTATATTGGGAAAAATAATATCTTCAAATAAAAACTACACAGAAGCATTGTGTGAAACTTATTTCTGATATGTTCATTAAGCTAACAGAGTTAAACCATACTTTTGATTGCGCAGTTCTGAACACTCCTTCTGTAGAAAATGCAAGTGGACATTCGGAGCGCTAAGAGGGTAATAGTGGAAAAAGGAATATATTCAAATATAAACTACACAGTAGCATTCTGTGAAAATTCTTTCTGTTCTGTGCATTCAACTAACAGAGTTGAACCTTATTTTGATTGAGCCGTTCTGAAACACTCTTTCTGTAGAAACTGCAATTGGACATGCTAAGCGCTAAGAGGCCTATATTGGGAAAAATAATATCTTCAAATAAAAACTACACAGATGCATTCTGTGAAACTTATTTCTGATCTGTAAATTGAGTTAACAGAGATAAAACATATTTTTGATTGAGCAGTTATGAAACACTCTTTCTGTAGAAAATGCAAGTGGAGATTCGGAGCGCTAAGAGGGTAATAGTGGAAAAAGGAAGGTCTCCAAATATAAACTACACAGAATCATTCTGTGAAACTTCTTTCTTATCTGTGCATTCAGCTAACAGAGTTAAATCATACTTTTGATTGAGCAGATCTGAACACTCTTTCTGTAGAAAATGCAACTGGACATTTGGAGCGCTAAGAGAGTAGTAGTGGAAAAAGGAATATATTCAAATATAAACTACACAGAAGCATTCTGTGAAACTTCTTTCTGATCTGAGCATTCAGCTAACAGAGTTAAACCATACTTTTGATTGAGCAGTTTTGAAACACTCTGTCTGTAGAAAATGCAACTGGACATTCGTAGCGCTAAGTGGGTAATAGTGCAAAAAAGAATATGTTCAAATATAAACTACACAGAAGCATTGTATGAAACTTCTTTCTGTTCTGTGCATTCAACTAACAGAGTTGAACCTTACTTTTGATTGAGCCGTTCTGAAACACTCTTTCTGTAGAAACTGCAATTGGACATTCTGAGCGCTAAGAGGCCTGTATTGGGAAAAAGAATGTCTACAAATAAAAACTACACAGAAGAATTGTGTGAAACTTCTTTCTGTTCTGTTTGTTCAACTAAAAGAGTTGAACCTTAGTTTTGATTGAGCCGTTCTGAAACACTCTTTCTGTAGAAAATGCAAGTGGAGTTTCGGAGCGCTAAGAGGGTAATAGTGGAAAAAGGAATGTCTCCAAATATAAACTACACAGAATCATTCTGTGAAACTTCTTTCTGATCTGTGCATTCAGCTAACAGAGTTAAAACATACTTTTGTTTGAGCAGATCTGAACACTCTTTCTGTAGAAAATGCAACTGGACATTTGGAGCGCTAAGGGAGTAGTAGTGGAAAAAGGAATATATTCAAATATAAACTACACAGAAGCATTCTGTGAAACTTCTTTCTGATCTGAGCATTCAGCTAACAGAGTTAAACCATACTTTTGATTGAGCCGTTTTGAAACACTCTGTCTGTAGAAAATGCAACTGGACATTCGTAGCGCTAAGTGGGTAATAGTGGAAAAAAGAATATGTTCAAATATAAACTACACAGAAGCATTGTATGAAACTTCTTTCTGTTCTGTGCATTCAACTAACAGAGTTGAACCTTACTTTTGATTGAGCCTTTCTGAAACACTCTTTCTCTAGAAACTGCAATTGGACATTCTCAGCGCTAAGAGGCCTCTATTGGGAAAAATAATAACTTCAAATAAAAACTACACAGAAGCATTGTGTGAAACTTATTTCTGATATGTTCATTAAGCTAACAGAGTTAAACCATACTTTTGATTGCGCAGTTCTGAACACTCTTTCTGTAGAAAATGCAAGTGGACATTCGGAGCGCTAAGAGGGTAATTGTGGAAAAAGGAATATATTCAAATATAAACTACACAGTAGCATTCTGGGAAAATTCTTTCTGTTCTGTGCATTCAACTAACAGAGTTGAACCTTACTTTTGATTGAGCCGTTCTGAAACACTCTTTCTGTAGAAACTGCAATTGGACATGCTAAGCGCTAAGAGGCCTACATTGTGAAAAAGAATATCTTCAAATAAAAACTACACAGATGCATTCTGTGAAACTTATTTCTGATCTGTAAATTCAGTTAACAGAGATAAAACATATTTTTGATTGAGCAGTTATGAAACACTCTTTTTGTAGAAAATGCAAGTGGAGATTCGGAGCGCTAAGAGGGTAATAGTGGAAAAAGGAATGTCTTCAAATATAAACTACACAGAATCATTCGGTGAAACTTCTTTCTGATCTGTGCATTCAGCTAACAGAGTTAAACCATACTTTTGATTGAGCAGATCTGAACACTCTTTCTGTAGAAAATGCAACTGGACATTTGGAGAGCTAAGAGCGTAGTAGTGGAAAAAGGAATATATTCAAATATAAACTACACAGAAGCATTCTGTGAAACTTCTTTCTGATCTGAGCATTCAGCTAACAGAGTTAAACCATACTTTTGATTGAGCAGTTTTGAAACACTCTGTCTGTAGAAAATGAAACTGGACATTCGTAGCGCTAAGTGGGTAATAGTGGAAAAAAGAATATGTTCAAATATAAACTACACAGAAGCATTGTATGAAACTTCTTTCTGTTCTGTGCATTCAACTAACAGAGTTGAACCTTACTTTTGATTGAGCCTTTCTGAAACGCTCTTTCTGTAGAAACTGCAATTGGATATTCTGAGCGCTAAGAGGCCTATATTGGGAAAAATAATATCTTCAAATAAAAACTACACAGAAGCATTGTGTGAAACTTATTTCTGATATGTTCATTAAGCTAACAGAGTTAAACCATACTTTTGATTGCGCAGTTCTGAACACTCCTTCTGTAGAAAATGCAAGTGGACATTCGGAGCGCTAAGAGGGTAATAGTGGAAAAAGGAATATATTCAAATATAAACTACACAGTAGCATTCTGTGAAAATTCTTTCTGTTCTGTGCATTCAACTAACAGAGTTGAACCTTATTTTGATTGAGCCGTTCTGAAACACTCTTTCTGTAGAAACTGCAATTGGACATGCTAAGCGCTAAGAGGCCTATATTGGGAAAAATAATATCTTCAAATAAAAACTACACAGATGCATTCTGTGAAACTTATTTCTGATCTGTAAATTGAGTTAACAGAGATAAAACATATTTTTGATTGAGCAGTTATGAAACACTCTTTCTGTAGAAAATGCAAGTGGAGATTCGGAGCGCTAAGAGGGTAATAGTGGAAAAAGGAAGGTCTCCAAATATAAACTACACAGAATCATTCTGTGAAACTTCTTTCTTATCTGTGCATTCAGCTAACAGAGTTAAATCATACTTTTGATTGAGCAGATCTGAACACTCTTTCTGTAGAAAATGCAACTGGACATTTGGAGCGCTAAGAGAGTAGTAGTGGAAAAAGGAATATATTCAAATATAAACTACACAGAAGCATTCTGTGAAACTTCTTTCTGATCTGAGCATTCAGCTAACAGAGTTAAACCATACTTTTGATTGAGCAGTTTTGAAACACTCTGTCTGTAGAAAATGCAACTGGACATTCGTAGCGCTAAGTGGGTAATAGTGCAAAAAAGAATATGTTCAAATATAAACTACACAGAAGCATTGTATGAAACTTCTTTCTGTTCTGTGCATTCAACTAACAGAGTTGAACCTTACTTTTGATTGAGCCGTTCTGAAACACTCTTTCTGTAGAAACTGCAATTGGACATTCTGAGCGCTAAGAGGCCTGTATTGGGAAAAAGAATGTCTACAAATAAAAACTACACAGAAGAATTGTGTGAAACTTCTTTCTGTTCTGTTTGTTCAACTAAAAGAGTTGAACCTTAGTTTTGATTGAGCCGTTCTGAAACACTCTTTCTGTAGAAAATGCAAGTGGAGTTTCGGAGCGCTAAGAGGGTAATAGTGGAAAAAGGAATGTCTCCAAATATAAACTACACAGTAGCATTCTGTGAAACTTCTTTCTGATCTGTGCATTCAGCTAACAGAGTTAAACCATACTTTTGATTGAGCAGATCTGAACACTCTTTCTGTAGAAAATGCAACTGGACATTTGGAGCGCTAAGAGAGTAGTAGTGGAAAAAGGAATATATTCAAATATAAACTACACAGAAGCATTCTGTGAAACTTCTTTCTGATCTGTGCATTCAGCTAACAGAGTTAAACCATACTTTTGATTGAGCAGTTTTGAAACACTCTGTCTGTAGAAAATGCAACTGGACATTCGTAGCGCTAAGTGGGTAATAGTGGAAAATAGAATATGTTCAAATATAAACTACACAGAAGCATTGTATGAAACTTCTCTCTGTTCTGTGCATTCAACTAACAGAGTTGAACCTTACTTTTGATTGAGCCTTTCTGAAACACTCTTTCTGTAGAAACTGCAATTGGACATTCTGAGCGCTAAGAGGCCTTTATTGGGAAAAATAATAACTTCAAATAAAAACTACACAGAAGCATTGTGTGAAACTTATTTCTGATATGTTCATTAAGCTAACAGAGTTAAACCATACTTTTGATTGCGCAGTTCTGAACACTCTTTCTGTAGAAAATGCAAGTGGACATTCGGAGCGCTAAGAGGGTAATAGTGGAAAAAGGAATATATTCAAATATAAACTACACAGTAGCATTCTGTGAAAATTCTTTCTGTTCTGTGCATTCAACTAGCAGAGTTGAACCTTACTTTTGATTGAGCCGTTCTGAAACACTCTTTCTGTAGAAACTGCAATTGGACATGCTAAGCGCTAAGAGGCCTACCTTGGGAAAAAGAATATCTTCAAATAAAAACTACACAGATGCATTCTGTGAAACTTATTTCTGATCTGTAAATTCAGTTAACAGAGATAAAACATATTTTTGATTGAGCAGTTATGAAACACTCTTTTTGTAGAAAATGCAAGTGGAGATTCGGAGCGCTAAGAGGGTAATAGTGGAAAAAGGAATGTCTTCAAATATAAACTACACAGAATCATTCGGTGAAACTTCTTTCTGATCTGTGCATTCAGCTAACAGAGTTAAACCATACTTTTGATTGAGCAGATCTGAACACTCTTTCTGTAGAAAATTCAACTGGACATTTGGAGCGCTAAGAGCGTAGTAGTGGAAAAAGGAATATATTCAAATATAAACTACACAGAAGCATTCTGTGAAACTTCTTTCTGATCTGAGCATTCAGCTAACAGAGTTAAACCATACTTTTGATTGAGCAGTTTTGAAACACTCTGTCTGTAGAAAATGCAACTGGACATTCGTAGCGCTAAGTGGGTAATAGTGGAAAAAATAATATGTTCAAATATAAACTACACAGAAGCATTGTATGAAACTTCTTTCTGTTCTGTGCATTCAACTAACAGAGTTGAACCTTACTTTTGATTGAGCCGTTCTGAAACACTCTTTCTGTAGAAACTGCAATTGGACATTCTGAGCGCTAAGAGGCCTATATTGGGAAAAAGAATGTCTACAAATAAAAACTACACAGAAGAATTGTGTGAAACTTCTTTCTGTTCTGTTTGTTCCACTAAAAGAGTTGAACCTTAGTTTTGATTGAGCCGTTCTTAAACACTCTTTCTGTAGAAAATGCAAGTGGAGATTCCGAGCGCTAAGAGGGTAATAGTGGATAAAGGAATGTCTCCAAATATAAACTACACAGAATCATTCTGTGAAACTTCTTTCTGATCTGTGCATTCAGATAACAGAGTTAAACCATAGTTTTGATTGAGCAGATCTGAACACCCTTTCTGTAGAAAATGCAACTGGACATTTGGAGCGCTAAGAGAGTAGTAGTGGAAAAAGGAATATATTCAAATATAAACTACACAGAAGCATTCTGTGAAACTTCTTTCTGATCTGAGCATTCAGCTAACAGAGTTAAACCATACTTTTGATTGAGCAGTTTTGAAACACTCTGTCTGTAGAAAATGCAACTGGACATTCGTAGCGCTAAGTGGGTAATAGTGGAAAAAAGAATATGTTCAAATATAAACTACACAGAAGCATTGTATGAAACTTCTTTCTGTTCTGTGCATTCAACTAACAGAGTTGAACCTTACTTTTGATTGAGCCTTTCTGAAACACTCTTTCTGTAGAAACTGCAATTGGACATTCTGAGCGCTAAGAGGCCTCTATTGGGAAAAATAATATCTTCAAATAAAAACTACACAGAAGCATTGTGTGAAACTTATTTCTGATATGTTCATTAAGCTAACAGAGTTAAACCATACTTTTGATTGCGCAGTTCTGAACACTCTTTCTGTAGAAAATGCAAGTGGACATTCGGAGCGCTAAGAGGGTAATAGTGGAAAAAGGAATATATTCAAATATAAACTACACAGTAGCATTCTGTGAAAATTCTTTCTGTTCTGTGCATTCAACTAACAGAGTTGAACCTTACTTTTGATTGAGCCGTTCTGAAACACTCTTTCTGTAGAAACTGCAATTGGACATGCTATGCGCTGAGTCCTACATTGGGAAAAAGAATATCTTCAAATAAAAACTACACAGATGCATTCTGTGAAACTTATTTCTGATCTGTAAATTCAGTTAACAGAGATAAAATATATTTTTAATTGAGCAGTTATGAAACACTCTTTTTGTAGAAAATGCAAGTGGAGATTCGGAGCGCTAAGAGGGTAATAGTGGAAAAAGGAATGTCTTCAAATATAAACTACACAGAATCATTCGGTGAAACTTCTTTCTGATCTGTGCATTCAGCTAACAGAGTTAAACCATACTTTTGATTGAGCAGATCTGAACACTCTTTCTGTAGAAAATGCAACTGGACATTTGGAGCGCTAAGAGCGTAGTAGTGGAAAAAGGAATATATTCAAATATAAACTACAGAGAAGCATTCTGTGAAACTTCTTTCTGATCTGAGCATTCAGCTAACAGAGTTAAACCATACTTTTGATTGAGCAGTTTTGAAACACTCTGTCTGCAGAAAATGAAACTGGACATTCGTAGCGCTAAGTGGGTAATAGTGGAAAAAAGAATATGTTCAAATATAAACTACACAGAAGCATTTTATGAAACTTCTTTCTGTTCTGTGCATTCAACTAACAGAGTTGAACCTTACTTTTGATTGAGCCGTTCTGAAACACTCTTTCTGTAGAAACTGCAATTGGACATTCTGAGCGCTAAGAGGCCTATATTGGGAAAAAGAATGTCTACAAATAAAAACTACACAGAAGAATTGTGTGAAACTTCTTTCTGTTCTGTTTGTTCAACTAAAAGAGTTGAACCTTAGTTTTGATTGAGCCGTTCTGAAACACTCTTTCTGTAGAAAATGCAAGTGGAGTTTCGGAGCGCTAAGAGGGTAATAGTGGAAAAAGGAATGTCTCCAAATATAAACTACACAGAATCATTCTGTGAAACTTCTTTCTGATCTGTGCATTCAGCTAACAGAGTTAAACCATACTTTTGATTGAGCAGATCTGAACACTCTTTCTGTAGAAAATGCAACTGGACATTTGGAGCGCTAAGAGAGTAGTAGTGGAAAAAGGAATATATTCAAATATAAACTACAGAGAAGCATTCTGTGAAACTTCTTTCTGATCTGTGCATTCAGCTAACAGAGTTAAACCATACTTTTGATTGAGCAGTTTTGAAACACTCTGTCTGTAGAAAATGCAACTGGACATTCGTAGCGCTAAGTGGGTAATAGTGGAAAATAGAATATGTTCAAATATAAACTACACAGAAGCATTGTATGAAACTTCTCTCTGTTCTGTGCATTCAACTAACAGAGTTGAAACTTACTTTTGATTGAGCATTTCTGAAACACTCTTTCTGTAGAAACTGCAATTGGACATTCTGAGCGCTAAGAGGCCTTTATTGGGAAAAATAATATCTTCAAATAAAAACTACACAGAAGCATTGTGTGAAACTTATTTCTGATATGTTCATTAAGCTAACAGAGTTAAACCATACTTTTGATTGCGCAGTTCTGAACACTCTTTCTGTAGAAAATGCAAGTGGACATTCGGAGCGCTAAGAGGGTAATAGTGGAAAAAGGAATATATTCAAATATAAACTACACAGTAGCATTCTGTGAAAATTCTTTCTGTTCTGTGCATTCAACTAGCAGAGTTGAACCTTACTTTTGATTGAGCCGTTCTGAAACACTCTTTCTGTAGAAACTGCAATTGCACATGCTAAGCGCTAAGAGGCCTACATTGGGAAAAAGAATATCTTCAAATAAAAACTACACAGATGCATTCTGTGAAACTTATTACTGATCTGTAAATTCAGTTAACAGAGATAAAACATATTTTTGATTGAGCAGTTATGAAACACTCTTTTTGTAGAAAATGCAAGAGGAGTTTCGGAGCGCTAAGAGGGTAATAGTGGAAAAAGGAATGTCTTCAAATATAAACTACACAGAATCATTCGGTGAAACTTCTTTCTGATCTGTGCATTCAGCTAACAGAGTTAAACCATATTTTTGATTGAGCAGATCTGAACACTCTTTCTGTAGAAAATGCAACTGGACATTTGGAGCGCTAAGAGCGTAGTAGTGGAAAAAGGAATATATTCAAATATAAACTACACAGAAGCATTCTGTGAAACTTCTTTCTGATCTGAGCATTCAGCTAACAGAGTTAAACCATACTTTGATTGAGCAGTTTTGAAACACTCTGTCTGTAGAAAATGCAACTGGACATTCGTAGCGCTAAGTGGGTAATAGTGGAAAAAATAATATGTTCAAATATAAACTACACAGAAGCATTGTATGAAACTTCTTTCTGTTCTGTG
Source organism: Symphalangus syndactylus (assembly GCF_028878055.3). Classification (NCBI taxonomy): domain Eukaryota; kingdom Metazoa; phylum Chordata; class Mammalia; order Primates; family Hylobatidae; genus Symphalangus; species Symphalangus syndactylus. The sequence continues at coordinate 71,146,300 of NC_072445.2, read as the reverse complement.
CATTCAACTAACAGAGTTGAACCTTACTTTTGATTGAGCCGTTCTGAAACACTCTTTCTGTAGAAACTGCAATTGGACATTCTGAGCGCTAAGAGGCCTATATTGGGAAAAAGAATGTCTACAAATAAAAACTACACAGAAGAATTGTGTGAAACTTCTTTCTGTTCTGTTTGTTCAACTAAAAGAGTTGAACCTTAGTTTTGATTGAGCCGTTCTTAAACACTCTTTCTGTAGAAAATGCAAGTGGAGATTCCGAGCGCTAAGAGGGTAATAGTGGAAAAAGGAATGTCTCCAAATATAAACTACACAGAATCATTCTGTGAAATTTCTTTCTGATCTGTGCATTCAGCTAACAGAGTTAAACCATAGTTTTGATTGAGCAGATCTGAACACCCTTTCTGTAGAAAATGCAACTGGACATTTGGAGCGCTAAGACAGTAGTAGTGGAAAAAGGAATATATTCAAATATAAACTACACAGAAGCATTCTGTGAAACTTCTTTCTGATCTGAGCATTCAGCTAACAGAGTTAAATCATACTTTTGATTGAGCAGTTTTGAAACACTCTGTCTGTAGAAAATGCAACTGGACATTCGTAGCGCTAAATGGGTAATAGTGGAAAAAAGAATATGTTCAAATATAAACTACACAGAAGCATTGTATGAAACTTCTTTCTGTTCTGTGCATTCAACTAACAGAGTTGAACCTTACTTTTGATTGAGCCTTTCTGAAACACTCTTTCTGTAGAAACTGCAATTGGACATTCTGAGCGCTAAGAGGCCTATATTGGGAAAAAGAATGTCTACAAATAAAAACTACACAGAAGAATTGTGTGAAACTTCTTTCTGTTCTGTTTGTTCAACTAAAAGAGTTGAACCTTAGTTTTGATTGAGCCGTTCTGAAACACTCTTTCTGTAGAAAATGCAAGTGGACATTCGGAGCGCTAAGAGGGTAATAGTGGAAAAAGGAATATATTCAAATATAAACTACACAGTAGCATTCTGTGAAAATTCTTTCTGTTCTGTGCATTCAACTAACAGAGTTGAACCTTACTTTTGATTGAGCCGTTCTGAAACACTCTTTCTGTAGAAACTGTAATTGGACATGCTAAGCGCTAAGAGGTCTATATTGGGAAAAAGAATATCTTCAAATAAAAACTACACAGATGCATTCTGTGAAACTTATTTCTGATCTGTAAATTCAGTTAACAGAGATAAAATATATTTTTGATTGAGCAGTTATGAAACACTCTTTTTGTAGAAAATGCAAGTGGAGATTCGGAGCGCTAAGAGGGTAATAGTGGAAAAAGGAATGTCTTCAAATATAAACTACACAGAATCATTCGGTGAAACTTCTTTCTGATCTGTGCATTCAGCTAACAGAGTTAAACCATACTTTTGATTGAGCAGATCTGAACACTCTTTCTGTAGAAAATGCAACTGGACATTTGGAGCGCTAAGAGCGTAGTAGTGGAAAAAGGAATATATTCAAATATAAACTACACAGAAGCATTCTGTGAAACTTCTTTCTGATCTGAGCATTCAGCTAACAGATTGAAACCATACTTTTGATTGAGCAGTTTTGAAACACTCTGTCTGTAGAAAATGCAACTGGACATTCGAAGGGCTAAGTGGGTAATAGTGGAAAAAAGAATATGTTCAAATATAAACTACACAGAAGCATTGTATGAAACTTCTTTCTGTTCTGTGCATTCAACTAACAGAGTTGAACCTTACTTTTGATTGAGCCGCTCTGAAACACTCTTTCTGTAGAAACTGCAATTGGACATTCTGAGCACTGAGGCCTATATTGGGAAAAAGAATGTCTACAAATAAAAACTACACAGAAGAATTGTGTGAAACTTCTTTCTGTTCTGTTTGTTCAACTAAAAGAGTTGAAACTTAGTTTTGATTGAGCCGTTCTGAAACACTTTTTCTGTAGAAAATGCAAGTGGAGATTCGGAGCGCTAAGAGGGTAATAGTGGAAAAAGGAATGTCTCCAAATATAAACTACACTGAATCATTCTGTGAAACTTCTTTCTGATCTGTGCATTCAGCTAACAGAGTTAAACCATAGTTTTGATTGAGCAGATCTGAACACACTTTCTGTAGAAAATGCAACTGGACATTTGTAGCGCTAAGAGAGTAGTAGTGGAAAAAGGAATATATTCAAATATAAACTACACAGAAGCATTCTGTGAAACTTCTTTCTGATCTGAGCATTCAGCTAACAGAGTTAAACCATACTTTTGATTGAGCAGTTTTGAAACACTCTGTCTGTAGAAAATGCAACTGGACATTCGTAGCGCTAAGTGGGTAATAGTGGAAAAAAGAATATGTTCAAATATAAACTACACAGAAGCATTGTATGAAACTTCTTTCTGTTCTGTGCATTCAACTAACAGAGTTGAACCTTACTTTTGATTGAGCCTTTCTGAAACACTCTTTCTGTAGAAACTGCAATTGGACATTCTGAGCGCTAAGAGGCCTCTATTGGGAAAAATAATATCTTCAAATAAAAACTACACAGAAGCATTGTGTGAAACTTATTTCTGATATGTTCATTAAGCTAACAGAGTTAAACCATACTATTGATTGCGCAGTTCTGAACACTCTTTCTGTAGAAAATGCAAGTGGACATTCGGAGCGCTAAGAGGGTAATAGTGGAAAAAGGAATATATTCAAATATAAACTACACAGTAGCATTCTGTGAAAATTCTTTCTGTTCTGTGCATTCAACTAACAGAGTTGAACCTTACTTTTGATTGAGCCGTTCTGAAACACTCTTTCTGTAGAAACTGCAATTGGACATTCTGAGCGCTAAGAGGCCTATATTGGGAAAAAGAATGTCTACAAATAAAAACTACACAGAAGAATTGTGTGAAACTTCTTTCTGTTCTGTTTGTTCAACTAAAAGAGTTGAACCTTAGTTTTGATTGAGCCGTTCTGAAACACTCTTTCTGTAGAAAATGCAAGTGGACATTCGGAGCGCTAAGAGGGTAATAGTGGAAAAAGGAATATATTCAAATATAAACTACACAGTAGCATTCTGTGAAAATTCTTTCTGTTCTGTGCATTCAACTAACAGAGTTGAACCTTACTTTTGATTGAGCCGTTCTGAAACACTCTTTCTGTAGAAACTGTAATTGGACATGCTAAGCGCTAAGAGGTCTATATTGGGAAAAAGAATATCTTCAAATAAAAACTACACAGATGCATTCTGTGAAACTTATTTCTGATCTGTAAATTCAGTTAACAGAGATAAAATATATTTTTGATTGAGCAGTTATGAAACACTCTTTTTGTAGAAAATGCAAGTGGAGATTCGGAGCGCTAAGAGGGTAATAGTGGAAAAAGGAATGTCTTCAAATATAAACTACACAGAATCATTCGGTGAAACTTCTTTCTGATCTGTGCATTCAGCTAACAGAGTTAAACCATACTTTTGATTGAGCAGATCTGAACACTCTTTCTGTAGAAAATGCAACTGGACATTTGGAGCGCTAAGAGCGTAGTAGTGGAAAAAGGAATATATTCAAATATAAACTACACAGAAGCATTCTGTGAAACTTCTTTCTGATCTGAGCATTCAGCTAACAGATTTAAACCATACTTTTGATTGAGCAGTTTTGAAACACTCTGTCTGTAGAAAATGCAACTGGACATTCGAAGGGCTAAGTGGGTAATAGTGGAAAAAAGAATATGTTCAAATATAAACTACACAGAAGCATTGTATGAAACTTCTTTCTGTTCTGTGCATTCAACTAACAGAGTTGAACCTTACTTTTGATTGAGCCGCTCTGAAACACTCTTTCTGTAGAAACTGCAATTGGACATTCTGAGCACTGAGGCCTATATTGGGAAAAAGAATGTCTACAAATAAAAACTACACAGAAGAATTGTGTGAAACTTCTTTCTGTTCTGTTTGTTCAACTAAAAGAGTTGAAACTTAGTTTTGATTGAGCCGTTCTGAAACACTTTTTCTGTAGAAAATGCAAGTGGAGATTCGGAGCGCTAAGAGGGTAATAGTGGAAAAAGGAATGTCTCCAAATATAAACTACACTGAATCATTCTGTGAAACTTCTTTCTGATCTGTGCATTCAGCTAACAGAGTTAAACCATAGTTTTGATTGAGCAGATCTGAACACACTTTCTGTAGAAAATGCAACTGGACATTTGTAGCGCTAAGAGAGTAGTAGTGGAAAAAGGAATATATTCAAATATAAACTACACAGAAGCATTCTGTGAAACTTCTTTCTGATCTGAGCATTCAGCTAACAGAGTTAAACCATACTTTTGATTGAGCAGTTTTGAAACACTCTGTCTGTAGAAAATGCAACTGGACATTCGTAGCGCTAAGTGGGTAATAGTGGAAAAAAGAATATGTTCAAATATAAACTACACAGAAGCATTGTATGAAACTTCTTTCTGTTCTGTGCATTCAACTAACAGAGTTGAACCTTACTTTTGATTGAGCCTTTCTGAAACACTCTTTCTGTAGAAACTGCAATTGGACATTCTGAGCGCTAAGAGGCCTCTATTGGGAAAAAAAATATCTTCAAATAAAAACTACACAGAAGCATTGTGTGAAACTTATTTCTGATATGTTCATTAAGCTAACAGAGTTAAACCATACTATTGATTGCGCAGTTCTGAACACTCTTTCTGTAGAAAATGCAAGTGGACATTCGGAGCGCTAAGAGGGTAATAGTGGAAAAAGGAATATATTCAAATATAAACTACACAGTAGCATTCTGTGAAAATTCTTTCTGTTCTGTGCATTCAACTAACAGAGTTGAACCTTACTTTTGATTGAGCCGTTCTGAAACACTCTTTCTGTAGAAACTGCAATTGGACATTCTGAGCGCTAAGAGGCCTATATTGGGAAAAAGAATGTCTACAAATAAAAACTACACAGAAGAATTGTGTGAAACTTCTTTCTGTTCTGTTTGTTCAACTAAAAGAGTTGAACCTTAGTTTTGATTGAGCCGTTCTGAAACACTCTTTCTGTAGAAAATGCAAGTGGACATTCGGAGCGCTAAGAGGGTAATAGTGGAAAAAGGAATATATTCAAATATAAACTACACAGTAGCATTCTGTGAAAATTCTTTCTGTTCTGTGCATTCAACTAACAGAGTTGAACCTTACTTTTGATTGAGCCGTTCTGAAACACTCTTTCTGTAGAAACTGTAATTGGACATGCTAAGCGCTAAGAGGTCTATATTGGGAAAAAGAATATCTTCAAATAAAAACTACACAGATGCATTCTGTGAAACTTATTTCTGATCTGTAAATTCAGTTAACAGAGATAAAACATATTTTTGATTGAGCAGTTATGAAACACTCTTTTTGTAGAAAATGCAAGTGGAGATTCGGAGCGCTAAGAGGGTAATAGTGGAAAAAGGAATGTCTTCAAATATAAACTACACAGAATCATTCGGTGAAACTTCTTTCTGATCTGTGCATTCAGCTAACAGAGTTAAACCATACTTTTGATTGAGCAGATCTGAACACTCTTTCTGTAGAAAATGCAACTGGACATTTGGAGCGCTAAGAGCGTAGTAGTGGAAAAAGGAATATATTCAAATATAAACTACACAGAAGCATTCTGTGAAACTTCTTTCTGATCTGAGCATTCAGCTAACAGATTGAAACCATACTTTTGATTGAGCAGTTTTGAAACACTCTGTCTGTAGAAAATGCAACTGGACATTCGAAGGGCTAAGTGGGTAATAGTGGAAAAAAGAATATGTTCAAATATAAACTACACAGAAGCATTGTATGAAACTTCTTTCTGTTCTGTGCATTCAACTAACAGAGTTGAACCTTACTTTTGATTGAGCCGCTCTGAAACACTCTTTCTGTAGAAACTGCAATTGGACATTCTGAGCACTGAGGCCTATATTGGGAAAAAGAATGTCTACAAATAAAAACTACACAGAAGAATTGTGTGAAACTTCTTTCTGTTCTGTTTGTTCAACTAAAAGAGTTGAAACTTAGTTTTGATTGAGCCGTTCTGAAACACTTTTTCTGTAGAAAATGCAAGTGGAGATTCGGAGCGCTAAGAGGGTAATAGTGGAAAAAGGAATGTCTCCAAATATAAACTACACTGAATCATTCTGTGAAACTTCTTTCTGATCTGTGCATTCAGCTAACAGAGTTAAACCATAGTTTTGATTGAGCAGATCTGAACACACTTTCTGTAGAAAATGCAACTGGACATTTGTAGCGCTAAGAGAGTAGTAGTGGAAAAAGGAATATATTCAAATATAAACTACACAGAAGCATTCTGTGAAACTTCTTTCTGATCTGAGCATTCAGCTAACAGAGTTAAACCATACTTTTGATTGAGCAGTTTTGAAACACTCTGTCTGTAGAAAATGCAACTGGACATTCGTAGCGCTAAGTGGGTAATAGTGGAAAAAAGAATATGTTCAAATATAAACTACACAGAAGCATTGTATGAAACTTCTTTCTGTTCTGTGCATTCAACTAACAGAGTTGAACCTTACTTTTGATTGAGCCTTTCTGAAACACTCTTTCTGTAGAAACTGCAATTGGACATTCTGAGCGCTAAGAGGCCTCTATTGGGAAAAATAATATCTTCAAATAAAAACTACACAGAAGCATTGTGTGAAACTTATTTCTGATATGTTCATTAAGCTAACAGAGTTAAACCATACTATTGATTGCGCAGTTCTGAACACTCTTTCTGTAGAAAATGCAAGTGGACATTCGGAGCGCTAAGAGGGTAATAGTGGAAAAAGGAATATATTCAAATATAAACTACACAGTAGCATTCTGTGAAAATTCTTTCTGTTCTGTGCATTCAACTAACAGAGTTGAACCTTACTTTTGATTGAGCCGTTCTGAAACACTCTTTCTGTAGAAACTGCAATTGGACATTCTGAGCGCTAAGAGGCCTATATTGGGAAAAAGAATGTCTACAAATAAAAACTACACAGAAGAATTGTGTGAAACTTCTTTCTGTTCTGTTTGTTCAACTAAAAGAGTTGAACCTTAGTTTTGATTGAGCCGTTCTGAAACACTCTTTCTGTAGAAAATGCAAGTGGACATTCGGAGCGCTAAGAGGGTAATAGTGGAAAAAGGAATATATTCAAATATAAACTACACAGTAGCATTCTGTGAAAATTCTTTCTGTTCTGTGCATTCAACTAACAGAGTTGAACCTTACTTTTGATTGAGCCGTTCTGAAACACTCTTTCTGTAGAAACTGTAATTGGACATGCTAAGCGCTAAGAGGTCTATATTGGGAAAAAGAATATCTTCAAATAAAAACTACACAGATGCATTCTGTGAAACTTATTTCTGATCTGTAAATTCAGTTAACAGAGATAAAATATATTTTTGATTGAGCAGTTATGAAACACTCTTTTTGTAGAAAATGCAAGTGGAGATTCGGAGCGCTAAGAGGGTAATAGTGGAAAAAGGAATGTCTTCAAATATAAACTACACAGAATCATTCGGTGAAACTTCTTTCTGATCTGTGCATTCAGCTAACAGAGTTAAACCATACTTTTGATTGAGCAGATCTGAACACTCTTTCTGTAGAAAATGCAACTGGACATTTGGAGCGCTAAGAGCGTAGTAGTGGAAAAAGGAATATATTCAAATATAAACTACACAGAAGCATTCTGTGAAACTTCTTTCTGATCTGAGCATTCAGCTAACAGATTTAAACCATACTTTTGATTGAGCAGTTTTGAAACACTCTGTCTGTAGAAAATGCAACTGGACATTCGAAGGGCTAAGTGGGTAATAGTGGAAAAAAGAATATGTTCAAATATAAACTACACAGAAGCATTGTATGAAACTTCTTTCTGTTCTGTGCATTCAACTAACAGAGTTGAACCTTACTTTTGATTGAGCCGCTCTGAAACACTCTTTCTGTAGAAACTGCAATTGGACATTCTGAGCACTGAGGCCTATATTGGGAAAAAGAATGTCTACAAATAAAAACTACACAGAAGAATTGTGTGAAACTTCTTTCTGTTCTGTTTGTTCAACTAAAAGAGTTGAAACTTAGTTTTGATTGAGCCGTTCTGAAACACTTTTTCTGTAGAAAATGCAAGTGGAGATTCGGAGCGCTAAGAGGGTAATAGTGGAAAAAGGAATGTCTCCAAATATAAACTACACTGAATCATTCTGTGAAACTTCTTTCTGATCTGTGCATTCAGCTAACAGAGTTAAACCATAGTTTTGATTGAGCAGATCTGAACACACTTTCTGTAGAAAATGCAACTGGACATTTGTAGCGCTAAGAGAGTAGTAGTGGAAAAAGGAATATATTCAAATATAAACTACACAGAAGCATTCTGTGAAACTTCTTTCTGATCTGAGCATTCAGCTAACAGAGTTAAACCATACTTTTGATTGAGCAGTTTTGAAACACTCTGTCTGTAGAAAATGCAACTGGACATTCGTAGCGCTAAGTGGGTAATAGTGGAAAAAAGAATATGTTCAAATATAAACTACACAGAAGCATTGTATGAAACTTCTTTCTGTTCTGTGCATTCAACTAACAGAGTTGAACCTTACTTTTGATTGAGCCTTTCTGAAACACTCTTTCTGTAGAAACTGCAATTGGACATTCTGAGCGCTAAGAGGCCTCTATTGGGAAAAATAATATCTTCAAATAAAAACTACACAGAAGCATTGTGTGAAACTTATTTCTGATATGTTCATTAAGCTAACAGAGTTAAACCATACTATTGATTGCGCAGTTCTGAACACTCTTTCTGTAGAAAATGCAAGTGGACATTCGGAGCGCTAAGAGGGTAATAGTGGAAAAAGGAATATATTCAAATATAAACTACACAGTAGCATTCTGTGAAAATTCTTTCTGTTCTGTGCATTCAACTAACAGAGTTGAACCTTACTTTTGATTGAGCCGTTCTGAAACACTCTTTCTGTAGAAACTGCAATTGGACATTCTGAGCGCTAAGAGGCCTATATTGGGAAAAAGAATGTCTACAAATAAAAACTACACAGAAGAATTGTGTGAAACTTCTTTCTGTTCTGTTTGTTCAACTAAAAGAGTTGAACCTTAGTTTTGATTGAGCCGTTCTGAAACACTCTTTCTGTAGAAAATGCAAGTGGACATTCGGAGCGCTAAGAGGGTAATAGTGGAAAAAGGAATATATTCAAATATAAACTACACAGTAGCATTCTGTGAAAATTCTTTCTGTTCTGTGCATTCAACTAACAGAGTTGAACCTTACTTTTGATTGAGCCGTTCTGAAACACTCTTTCTGTAGAAACTGTAATTGGACATGCTAAGCGCTAAGAGGTCTATATTGGGAAAAAGAATATCTTCAAATAAAAACTACACAGATGCATTCTGTGAAACTTATTTCTGATCTGTAAATTCAGTTAACAGAGATAAAACATATTTTTGATTGAGCAGTTATGAAACACTCTTTTTGTAGAAAATGCAAGTGGAGATTCGGAGCGCTAAGAGGGTAATAGTGGAAAAAGGAATGTCTTCAAATATAAACTACACAGAATCATTCGGTGAAACTTCTTTCTGATCTGTGCATTCAGCTAACAGAGTTAAACCATACTTTTGATTGAGCAGATCTGAACACTCTTTCTGTAGAAAATGCAACTGGACATTTGGAGCGCTAAGAGCGTAGTAGTGGAAAAAGGAATATATTCAAATATAAACTACACAGAAGCATTCTGTGAAACTTCTTTCTGATCTGAGCATTCAGCTAACAGAGTTAAACCATACTTTTGATTGAGCAGTTTTGAAACACTCTGTCTGTAGAAAATGCAACTGGACATTCGAAGGGCTAAGTGGGTAATAGTGGAAAAAAGAATATGTTCAAATATATACTGCACAGAAGCATTGTATGAAACTTCTTTCTGTTCTGTGCATTCAACTAACAGAGTTGAACCTTACTTTTGATTGAGCCGCTCTGAAACACTCTTTCTGTAGAAACTGCAATTGGACATTCTGAGCGCTGAGGCCTATATTGGGAAAAAGAATGTCTACAAATAAAAACTTCACAGAAGAATTGTGTGAAACTTCTTTCTGTTCTGTTTGTTCAACTAAAAGAGTTGAAACTTAGTTTTGATTGAGCCGTTCTGAAACACTCTTTCTGTAGAAAATGCAAGTGGAGATTCGGAGCGCTAAGAGGGTAATAGTGGAAAAAGGAATGTCTCCAAATATAAACAACACTGAATCATTCTGTGAAACTTCTTTCTGATCTGTGCATTCAGCTAACAGAGTTAAACCATAGTTTTGATTGAGCAGATCTGAACACACTTTCTGTAGAAAATGCAACTGGACAATTGGAGCGCTAAGAGAGTAGTAGTGGAAAAAGGAATATATTCAAATATAAACTACACAGAAGCATTCTGTGAAACTTCTTTCTGATCTGAGCATTCAGCTAACAGAGTTAAACCATACTTTTGATTGAGCAGTTTTGAAACACTCTGTCTGTAGAAAATGCAACTGGACATTCGTAGCGCTAAGTGGGTAATAGTGGAAAAAAGAATATGTTCAAATATAAACTACACAGAAGCATTGTATGAAACTTCTTTCTGTTCTGTGCATTCAACTAACAGAGTTGAACCTTACTTTTGATTGAGCCTTTCTGAAACACTCTTTCTGTAGAAACTGCAATTGGACATTCTGAGCGCTAAGAGGCCTCTATTGGGAAAAATAATATCTTCAAATAAAAACTACACAGAAGCATTGCGTGAAACTTATTTCTGATATGTTCATTAAGCTAACAGAGTTAAACCATACTTTTGATTGCGCAGTTCTGAACACTCTTTCTGTAGAAAATGCAAGTGGACATTCGGAGCGCTAAGAGGGTAATAGTGGAAAAAGGAATATATTCAAATATAAACTACACAGTAGCATTCTGTGAAAATTCTTTCTGTTCTGTGCATTCAACTAACAGAGTTGAACCTTACTTTTGATTGAGCCGTTCTGAAACACTCTTTCTGTAGAAAATGCAATTGGACATGCTATGCGCTGAGTCCTACATTGGGAAAAAGAATATCTTCAAATAAAAACTACACAGATGCATTCTCTGAAACTTATTTCTGATCTGTAAATTCAGTTAACAGAGATAAAACATATTTTTAATTGAGCAGTTATGAAACACTCTTTTTGTAGAAAATGCAAGTGGAGATTCGGAGCGCTAAGAGGGTAATAGTGGAAAAAGGAATATCTTCAAATATAAACTACACAGAATCATTCGGTGAAACTTCTTTCTGATCTGTGCATTCAGCTAACAGAATTAAACCATACTTTTGATTGAGCAGATCTGAACACTCTTTCTGTAGAAAATGCAACTGGACATTTGGAGCGCTAAGAGCGTAGTAGTGGAAAAAGGAATATATTCAAATATAAACTACACAGAAGCATTCTGTGAAACTTCTTTCTGATCTGAGAATTCAGCTAACAGAGTTAAACCATACTTTTGATTGAGCAGTTTTGAAACACTCTGTCTGTAGAAAATGAAACTGGACATTCGTAGCGCTAAGTGGGTAATAGTGGAAAAAAGAATATGTTCAAATATAAACTACACAGAAGCATTTTATGAAACTTCTTTCTGTTCTGTGCATTCAACTAACAGAGTTGAACCTTACTTATGATTGAGCCGTTCTGAAACACTCTTTCCGTAGAAACTGCAATTGGACATTCTGAGCGCTAAGAGGCCTATATTGGGAAAAAGAATGTCTACAAATAAAAACTACACAGAAGAATTGTGTGAAACTTCTTTCTGTTCTGTTTGTTCAACTAAAAGAGTTGAACCTTAGTTTTGATTGAGCCGTTCTGAAACACTCTTTCTGTAGAAAATGCAAGTGGAGTTTCGGAGCGCTAAGAGGGTAATAATGGAAAAAGGAATGTCTCCAAATATAAACTACACAGAAGAATTGTGTGAAACTTATTTCTGATATGTTCATTAAGCTAACAGAGTTAAACCATACTTTTGATTGCGCAGTTCTGAACACTCTTTCTGTAGAAAATGCAAGTGGACATTCGGAGCGCTAAGAGGGTAATAGTGGAAAAAGGAATATAATCAAATATAAACTACACAGTACCATTCTGTGAAAATTCTTTCTGTTCTGTGCATTCAACTAACAGAGTTGAACCTTACTTTTGATTGAGCCGTTCTGAAACACTCTTTCTGTAGAAACTGCAATTGGACATGCTAAGCGCTAAGAGGCCTACATTGGGAAAAAGAATATCTTCAAATAAAAACTACACAGATGCATTCTGTGAAACTTATTTCTGATCTGTAAATTCAGTTAACAGAGATAAAACATATTTTTGATTGAGCAGTTATGAAACACTCTTTTTGTAGAAAATGCAAGTGGAGATTCGGAGCGCTAAGGGGGTAATAGTGGAAAAAGGAATGTCTTCAAATATAAACTACACAGAATCATTCGGTGAAACTTCTTTCTGATCTGTGCATTCAGCTAACAGAGTTAAAACATACTTTTGATTGAGCAGATCTGAACACTCTTTCTGTAGAAAATGCAACTGGACATTTGGAGCGCTAAGAGCGTAGTAGTGGAAAAAGGAATATATTCAAATATAAACTACACAGAAGCATTCTGTGAAACTTCTTTCTGATCTGAGCATTCAGCTAACAGAGTTAAACCATACTTTTGATTGAGCAGTTTTGAAACACTCTGTCTGTAGAAAATGCAACTGGACATTCGTAGCGCTAAGTGGGTAATAGTGGAAAAAAGAATATGTTCAAATATAAACTACACAGAAGCATTGTATGAAACTTCTTTCTGTTCTGTGCATTCAACTAACAGAGTTGAACCTTACTTTTGATTGAGCCGTTCTGAAACACTCTTTCTGTAGAAACTGCAATTGGACATTCTGAGCGCTAAGAGGCCTATATTGCGAAAAATAATATCTTCAAATAAAAACTACACAGAAGCATTGTGTGAAACTTATTTCTGATATGTTCATTAAGCTAACAGAGTTAAACCATCGTTTTGATTGCGCAGTTCTCAACACTCTTTCTGTAGAAAATGCAAGTGGACATTCAGAGCGCTAAGAGGGTAATAGTGGAAAAAGGAATATATTCAAATATAAACTACACAGTAGCATTCTCTGAAAATTCTTTCTGTTCTGTGCATTCAACTAACAGAGTTGAACCTTACTTTTCATTGAGCCGTTCTGAAACACTCTTTCAGTAGAAACTGCAATTGGACATGCTAAGCGCTAAGAGGCCTACATTGGGAAAAAGAATATCTTCAAATAAAAACTACACAGATGCATTCTGTGAAACTTATTTCTGATCTGTAAATTCAGTTAACAGAGATAAAACGTATTTTTGATTGAGCAGTTATGAAACACTCTTTTTGTAGAAAATGCAAGTGGAGATTCGGAGCGCTAAGAGGGTAATAGTGGAAAAAGGAATGTCTTCAAATATAAACTACACAGAATCATTCGGTGAAACTTCTTTCTGATCTGTGCATAAAGCTAACAGAGTTAAACCATACTTTTGATTGAGCAGATCTGAACACTCTTTCTGTAGAAAATGCAACTGGACATTTGGAGCGCTAAGAGAGTAGTAGTGGAAAAAGGAATATATTCAAATATAAACTACACAGAAGCATTCTGTGAAACTTCTTTCTGATCTGAGCATTCAGCTAACAGAGTTAAACCATACTTTTGATTGAGCAGTTTTGAAACACTCTGTCTGTTGAAAATGCAACTGGACATTCGTAGCGCTAAGTGGGTAATAGTGGAAAAAAGAATATGTTCAAATATAAACTACACAGAATCTTTGTATGAAACTTCTTTCTGTTCTGTGCATTCAACTAACAGAGTTGAACCTTACTTTTGATTGAGCCTTTCTGAAACACTCTTTCTGTAGAAACTGCAATTGGACATTCTGAGCGCTAAGAGGCCTATATTGGGAAAAATAATATCTTCAAATAAAAACTACACAGAAGCATTGTGTGAAACTTATTTCTGATCTGTAAATTCAGTTAACAGAGATAAAACATATTTTTGATTGAGCAGTTATGAAACACCCTTTCTGTAGAAAATGCAAGTGGAGATTCGGAGCGCTAAGAGGGTAATAGTGGAAAAAGGAATGTCTCCAAATATAAACTACACAGAATCATTCTGTGAAACTTCTTTCTGATCTGTGCATTCAGCTAACAGAGTTAAACCATACTTTTGATTGAGCGGATCTGAACACTCTTTCTGTAGAAAATGCAACTGGACATTTGGAGCGCTAAGAGAGTAGTAGTGGAAAAAGGAATATATTCAAATATAAACTACACAGAAGCATTCTGTGAAACTTCTTTCTGATCTGAGCATTCAGCTAACAGAATTAAACCATACTTTTGATTGAGCAGTTTTGAAACACTCTGTCTGTAGAAAATGCAACTGGACATTCGTAGCGCTAAGTGGGTAATAGTGGAAAAAAGAATATGTTCAAATATAAACTACACAGAAGCATTGTATGAAACTTCTTTCTGTTCTGTGCATTCAACTAACAGAGTTGAACCTTACTTTTGATTGAGCCTTTCAGAAACACTCTTTCTGTAGAAACTGCAATTGGACATGCTAAGCGCTAAGAGGCCTACATTGGGAAAAAGAATATCTTCAAATAAAAACTACACAGATGCATTCTGTGAAACTTATTTCTGATCTGTAAATTCAGTTAACAGAGATAAAACATATTTTTGATTGAGCAGATATGAAACACTCTTTTTGTAGAAAATGCAAGTGGAGATTCGGAGCGCTAAGTGGGTAATAGTGGAAAAAGGAATGTCTTCAAATATAAACTACACAGAATCATTCGGTGAAACTTCTTTCTGATCTGTGCATTCAGCTATCAGAGTTAAACCATACTTTTGATTGAGCAGATCTGAACACTCTTTCTGTAGAAAATGCAACTGGACATTTGGAGCGCTAAGAGCGTAGTAGTGGAAAAAGGAATATATTCAAATATAAACTACACAGAAGCATTCTGTGAAACTTCTTTCTGATCTGAGCATTCAGCTAACAGAGTTAAACCATACTTTTGATTGAGCAGTTTTGAAACACTCTGTCTGTAGAAAATGCAACTGGACATTCGTAGCGCTAAGTGGGTAATAGTGGAAAAAAGAATATGTTCAAATATAAACTACACAGAAGCATTGTATGAAACTTCTTTCTGTTCTGTGCATTCAACTAACAGAGTTGAACCTTACTTTTGATTGAGCCGTTCTGAAACACTCTTTCTGTAGAAACTGCAATTGGACATTCTGAGCGCTAAGAGGCCTATATTGGGAAAAAGAATGTCTACAAATAAAAACTACACAGAAGAATTGTGTGAAACTTCTTTCTGTTCTGTTTGTTCAACTAAAAGAGTTGAACCTTAGTTTTGATTGAGCCGTTCTGAAACACTCTTTCTGTAGAAAATGCAAGTGGAGATTCGGAGCGCTAAGAGGGTAATAGTGGAAAAAGGAATGTCTCCAAATATAAACTACACAGAATCATCTGTGAAACTTCTTTCTGATCTGTGCATTCAGCTAACAGAGTTAAACCATACTTTTGATTGAGCAGATCTGAACACTCTTTCTGTAGAAAATGCAACTGGACATTTGGAGCGCTAAGATAGCAGTAGTGGAAAAAGGAATATATTCAAATATAAACTACACAGAAGCATTCTGAGAAACTTCTTTCTGATCTGAGCATTCAGCTAACAGAGTTAAACCATACTTTTGATTGAGCAGTTTTGAAACACTCTGTCTGTAGAAAATGCAACTGGACATTCGTAGCGCTAAGTGGGTAATAGTGGAAAAAAGAATATGTTCAAATATAAACTACACAGAAGCATTGTATGAAACTTCTTTCTGTTCTGTGCTTTCAACTAACAGAGTTGAACCTTACATTTGATTGAGCCTTTCTGAAACACTCTTTCTGTAGAAACTGCAATTGGACATTCTGAGCGCTAGGAGGCCTATATTGGGAAAAATAATATCTTCAAATAAAAACTACACAGAAGCATTGTGTGAAACTTATTTCTGATATGTTCATTAAGCTAACAGAGTTAAACCATACTTTTGATTGCGCAGTTCTGAACAATCTTTCTGTAGAAAATGCAAGTGGACATTCGGAGCGCTAAGAGGGTAATAGTGGAAAAAGGAATATATTCAAATATAAACTACACAGTAGCATTCTGTGAAAATTCTTTCTGTTCTGTGCATTCAACTAACAGAGTTGAACCTTACTTTTGATTGAGCCGTTCTGAAACACTCTTTCTGTAGAAACTGCAATTGGACATGCTAAGCGCTAAGAGGCCTACATTGGGAAAAAGAATATCTTCAAATAAAAACTACACAGATGCATTCTGTGAAAATTATTTCTGATCTGTAAATTCAGTTAACAGAGATAAAACATATTTTTGATTGAGCAGTTCTGAAACACTCTTTTTGTAGAAAATGCAAGTGGAGATTCGGAGCGCTAAGAGGGTAATAGTGGAAAAAGGAATGTCTTCAAATATAAACTACACAGAATCATTCGGTGAAACTTCTTTCTGATCTGTGCATTCAGCTAACAGAGTTAAACCATACTTTTGATTGAGCAGATCTCAACACTCTTTCTGTAGAAAATGCAACTGGACATTTGGAGCGCTAAGAGCGTAGTAGTGGAAAAAGGAATATATTCAAATATAAACTACACAGAAGCATTCTGTGAAACTTCTTTCTGATCTGAGCATTCAGCTAACAGAGTTAAACCATACTTTGGATTGAGCAGTTTTGAAACACTCTGTCTGTTGAAAATGCAACTGGACATTCGTAGCGCTAAGTTGGTAATAGTGGAAAAAAGAATATGTTCAAATATAAACTACACAGAAGCATTGTATGAAACATCTTTCTGTTCTGTGCATTCAACTGACAGAGTTGAACCTTACTTTTGATTGAGCCGTTCTGAAACACTCTTTCTGTAGAAACTGCAATTGGACATTCTGAGCGCTAAGAGGCCTATATTGCGAAAAATAATATCTTCAAATAAAAACTACACAGAAGCATTGTGTGAAATGTATTTCAGATATGTTCATTAAGCTAACAGAGTTAAACCATACTTTTGATTGCGCAGTTCTCAACACTCTTTCTGTAGAAAACGCAAGTGGACATTCGGAGCGCTAAGAGGGTAATAGTGGAAAAAGGAATATATTCAAATATAAACTACACAGTAGCATTCTGTGAAAATTCTTTCTGTTCTGTGCATTCAACTAACAGAGTTGAACCTGACTTTTCATTGAGCCGTTCTGAAACACTCTTTCTGTAGAAACTGCAATTGGACATGCTAAGCGCTAAGAGGCCTACATTGGGAAAAAGAATATCTTCAAATTAAAACTACACAGATGCATTCTGTGAAACTTATTTCTGATCTGTAAATTCAGTTAACAGAGATAAAACGTATTTTTGATTGAGCAGTTATGAAACACTCTTTTTGTAGAAAATGCTAGTGGAGATTCGGAGCGCTAAGAGGGTAATAGTGGAAAAAGGAATGTCTTCAAATATAAACTACACAGAATCATTCGGTGAAATTTCTTTCTGATCTGTGCATTCAGCTAACAGAGTTAAACCATACTTTTGATTGAGCAGATCTGAACACTCTTTCTGTAGAAAATGCAACTGGACATTTGGAGCGCTAAGAGAGTAGGAGTGGAAAAAGGAATATATTCAAATATAAACTACACAGAAGCATTCTGTGAAACTTCTTTCTGATCTGAGCATTCAGCTAACAGAGTTAAACCATACTTTTGATTGAGCAGTTTTGAAACACTCTGTCTGTAGAAAATGCAACTGGACATTCGTAGCGCTAAGTGGGTAATAGTGGAAAAAAGAATATGTTCAAATATAAACTACACAGAAGCATTGTATGAAACTTCTTTCTGTTCTGTGCATTCAACTAACAGAGTTGAACCTTACTTTTGATTGAGCCTTTCTGAAACACTCTTTCTGTAGAAACTGCAATTGGACATGCTAAGCGCTAAGAGGCCTACATTGGGAAAAAGAATATCTTCAAATAAAAACTACACAGATGCATTCTGTGAAACTTATTTCTGATCTGTAAATTCAGTTAACAGAGATAAAACATATTTTTGATTGAGCAGATATGAAACACTCTTTTTGTAGAAAATGCAAGTGGAGATTCAGAGCGCTAAGTGGGTAATAGTGGAAAAAGGAATGTCGTCAAATATAAACTACACAGAATCATTCGGTGAAACTTCTTTCTGATCTGTGCATTCAGCTAACAGTGTTAAACGATACTTTTGATTGAGCAGATCTGAACACTCTTTCTGTAGAAAATGCAACTGGACATTTGGAGCGCTAAGAGCGTAGTAGTGGAAAAAGGAATATATTCAAATATAAACTACACAGAAGCATTCTGTGAAACTTCTTTCTGATCTGAGCATTCAGCTAACAGAGTTAAACCATACTTTTGATTGAGCAGTTTTGAAACACTCTGTCTGTAGAAAATGCAACTGGACATTCGTAGCGCTAAGTGGGTAATAGTGGAAAAAAGAATATGTTCAAATATAAACTACACAGAAGCATTGTATGAAACTTCTTTCTGTTCTGTGCATTCAACTAACAGAGTTGAACCTTACTTTTGATTGAGCCGTTCTGAAACACTCTTTCTGTAGAAACTGCAATTGGACATTCTGAGCGCTAAGAGGCCTATATTGGGAAAAAGAATGTCTACAAATAAAAACTACACAGAAGAATTGTGTGAAACTTCTTTCTGTTCTGTTTGTTAAACTAAAAGATTTGAACCTTAGTTTTGATTGAGCCGTTCTGAAACACTCTTTCTGTAGAAAATGCAAGTGGAGATTCGGAGTGCTAAGAGGGTAATAGTGGAAAAAGGAATGTCTCCAAATATAAACTACACAGAATCATTCTGTGAAACTTCTTTCTGATCTGTGCATTCAGCTAACAGAGTTAAACCATACATTTGATTGAGCAGATCTGAACACTCTTTCTGTAGAAAATGCAACTGGACATTTGGAGCGCTAAGAGAGCAGTAGTGGAAAAAGGAATATATTCAAATATAAACTACACAGAAGCATTCTGAGAAACTTCTTTCTGATCTGAGCATTCAGCTAACAGAGTTAAACCATACTTTTGATTGAGCAGTTTTGAAACACTCTGTATGTAGAAAATGCAACTGGACATTCGTAGCGCTAAGTGGGTAATAGTGGAAAAAAGAATATGTTCAAATATAAACTACACAGAAGCATTGTATGAAACTTCTTTCTGTTCTGTGCATTCAACTAACAGAGTTGAACCTTACATTTGATTGAGCCTTTCTGAAACACTCTTTCTGTAGAAACTGCAATTGGACATTCTGAGCGCTAGGAGACCTATATTGGGAAAAATAATATCTTCAAATAAAAACTACACAGAAGCATTGTGTGAAACTTATTTCTGATATGTTCATTAAGCTAACAGAGTTAAACCATACTTTTGATTGCGCAGTTCTGAACACTCATTCTGTAGAAAATGCAAGTGGACATTCGGAGCGCTAAGAGGGTAATAGTGGAAAAAGGAATATATTCAAATATAAACTACACAGTAGCATTCTGTGAAAATTCTTTCTGTTCTGTGCATTCAACTAACAGAGTTGAACCTTACTTTTGATTGAGCCGTTCTGAAACACTCTTTCTGTAGAAACTGCAATTGGACATGCTAAGCGCTAAGAGGCCTACATTGGGAAAAAGAATATCTTCAAATAAAAACTACACAGATGCATTCTGTGAAACTTATTTCTGATCTGTAAATTCAGTTAACAGAGATAAAACATATTTTTGATTGAGCAGTTATGAAACACTCTTTTTGTAGAAAATGCAAGTGGAGATTCGGAGCGCTAAGAGTGTAATAGTGGAAAAAGGAATGTCTTCAAATATAAACTACACAGAATCATTCGGTGAAACTTCTTTCTGATCTGTGCATTCAGCTAACAGAGTTAAACCATACTTTTGATTGAGCAGATCTCAACACTCTTTCTGTAGAAAATGCAACTGGACATTTGGAGCGCTAAGAGCGTAGTAGTGGAGAAAGGAATATATTCAAATATAAACTACACAGAAGCATTCTGTGAAACTTCTTTCTGATCTGAGCATTCAGCTAACAGAGTTAAACCATACTTTGGATTGAGCAGTTTTGAAACACTCTGTCTGTAGAAAATGCAACTGGACATTCGTAGCGCTAAGTGGGTAATAGTGGAAAAAAGAATATGTTCAAATATAAATTACACAGAAGCATTGTACGAAACTTCTTTCTGTTCTGTGCATTCAACTAACAGGGTTGAACCTTACTTTTGATTGAGCCGTTCTGAAACACTCTTTCTGTAGAAACTGCAATTGGACATTCTGTGCGCTAAGAGTCCTATATTGGGAAAAAGAATGTCTACAAATAAAAACTACACAGAAGAATTGTGTGAAACTTCTTTCTGTTCTGTTTGTTCAACTAAAAGAGTTGAACTTTAGTTTTGATTGAGCCGTTCTGAAACACTCTTTCTGTAGAAAATGCAAGTGGATATTCGGAGCGCTAAGAGGGTAATAGTGGAAAAAGGAATGTCTCCAAATATAAACTACACAGAATCATTCTGTGAAACTTCTTTCTGATCTGTGCATTCAGCTAACAGAGTTAAACCATACTTTTGATTGAGCAGATCTGAACACTCTTTCTGTAGATAATGCAACTGGACATTTGGAGCGCTAAGAGAGTAGTAGTGGAAAAAGGAATATATTCAAATATAAACTACACAGAAGCATTCTGTGAAACTTCTTTCTGATCTGAGCATTCAGCTAACAGAGTTAAACCATACTTTTGATTGAGCAGTTTTGAAACACTCTGTCTGTAGAAAATGCAACTGGACATTCGTAGCGCTAAGTGGGTAATAGTGGAAAAAAGAATATGTTCAAATATAAACTACACAGAAGCATTGTATGAAACTTCTTTCTGTTCTCTGCATTCAACTAACAGAGTTGAACCTTACTTTTGATTGAGCCTTTCTGAAACACTCTTTCTGTAGAAACTGCAATTGGACATTCTGAGCGCTAAGAGGCCTATATTGGGAAAAATAATATCTTCAAATAAAAACTACACAGAAGCATTGTGTGAAACTTATTTCTGATCTGTAAATTCAGTTAACAGAGATAAAACATATTTTTGATTGAGCAGTTATGAAACACTCTTTCTGTAGAAAATGCAAGTGGAGATTCGGAGCGCTAAGTGGGTAATAGTGGAAAAAGGAATGTCTCCAAATATAAACTACACAGAATCATTCTGTGAAACTTCTTTCTGATCTGTGCATTCAGCTAACAGAATTAAACAATACTTTTGATTGAGCAGATCTGAACACTCTTTCTGTAGAAAATGCAACTGGACATTTGGAGCGCTAAGAGAGTAGTAGTGGAAAAAGGAATATATTCAAATATAAACTACACGGAAGCATTCTGTGAAACTTCTTTCTGATCTGAGCATTCAGCTAACAGAGTTAAACCATACTTTTGATTGAGCAGTTTTGAAACACTCTGTCTGTAGAAAATGCAACTGGACATTCGTAGCGCTAAGTGGGTAATAGTGGAAAAAAGAATATGTTCAAATATAAACTACACAGAAGCATTGTATGAAACTTCTTTCTGTTCTGTGCATTCAACTAACAGAGTTGAACCTTACTTTTGATTGAGCCTTTCTGAAACACTCTTTCTGTAGAAACTGCAATTGGACATTCTGAGCGCTAAGAGGCCTATATTGGGAAAAATAACATCTTCAAATAAAAACTACACAGAAGCATTGTGTGAAACTTATTTCTGATATGTTCATTAAGCTAACAGAGTTAAACCATACTTTTGATTGCGCAGTTCTGAACACTCTTTCTGTAGAAAATGCAAGTGGACATTCGGAGCGCTAAGAGGGTAATAGTGGAAAAAGGAATATATTCAAATATAAACTACACAGTAGCATTCTGTGAAAATTCTTTCTGTTCTGTGCATTCAACTAACAGAGTTGAACCTTACTTTTGATTGAGCCGTTCTGAAACACTCTTTCTGTAGAAACTGCAATTGGACATGCTAAGCGCTAAGAGGCCTACATTGGGAAAAAGAATATCTTCAAATAAAAACTACACAGATGCATTCTGTGAAACTTATTTCTGATCTGTAAATTCAGTTAACAGAGATAAAACATATTTTTGATTGAGCAGTTATGAAACACTCTTTTTGTAGAAAATGCAAGTGGAGATTCGGAGCGCTAAGAGTGTAATAGTGGAAAAAGGAATGTCTTCAAATATAAACTACACAGAATCATTCGGTGAAACTTCTTTCTGATCTGTGCATTCAGCTAACAGAGTTAAACCATACTTTTGATTGAGCAGATCTGAACACTCTTTCTGTAGAAAATGCAACTGGACATTTGGAGCGCTAAGAGCGTAGTAGTGGAGAAAGGAATATATTCAAATATAAACTACACAGAAGCATTCTGTGAAACTTCTTTCTGATCTGAGCATTCAGCTAACAGAGTTAAACCATACTTTGGATTGAGCAGTTTTGAAACACTCTGTCTGTAGAAAATGCAACTGGACATTCGTAGCGCTAAGTGGGTAATAGTGGAAAAAAGAATATGTTCAAATATAAATTACACAGAAGCATTGTACGAAACTTCTTTCTGTTCTGTGCATTCAACTAACAGGGTTGAACCTTACTTTTGATTGAGCCGTTCTGAAACACTCTTTCTGTAGAAACTGCAATTGGACATTCTGTGCGCTAAGAGTCCTATATTGGGAAAAAGAATGTCTACAAATAAAAACTACACAGAAGAATTGTGTGAAACTTCTTTCTGTTCTGTTTGTTCAACTAAAAGAGTTGAACTTTAGTTTTGATTGAGCCGTTCTGAAACACTCTTTCTGTAGAAAATGCAAGTGGATATTCGGAGCGCTAAGAGGGTAATAGTGGAAAAAGGAATGTCTCCAAATATAAACTACACAGAATCATTCTGTGAAACTTCTTTCTGATCTGTGCATTCAGCTAACAGAGTTAAACCATACTTTTGATTGAGCAGATCTGAACACTCTTTCTGTAGATAATGCAACTGGACATTTGGAGCGCTAAGAGAGTAGTAGTGGAAAAAGGAATATATTCAAATATAAACTACACAGAAGCATTCTGTGAAACTTCTTTCTGATCTGAGCATTCAGCTAACAGAGTTAAACCATACTTTTGATTGAGCAGTTTTGAAACACTCTGTCTGTAGAAAATGCAACTGGACATTCGTAGCGCTAAGTGGGTAATAGTGGAAAAAAGAATATGTTCAAATATAAACTACACAGAAGCATTGTATGAAACTTCTTTCTGTTCTCTGCATTCAACTAACAGAGTTGAACCTTACTTTTGATTGAGCCTTTCTGAAACACTCTTTCTGTAGAAACTGCAATTGGACATTCTGAGCGCTAAGAGGCCTATATTGGGAAAAATAATATCTTCAAATAAAAACTACACAGAAGCATTGTGTGAAACTTATTTCTGATCTGTAAATTCAGTTAACAGAGATAAAACATATTTTTGATTGAGCAGTTATGAAACACTCTTTCTGTAGAAAATGCAAGTGGAGATTCGGAGCGCTAAGTGGGTAATAGTGGAAAAAGGAATGTCTCCAAATATAAACTACACAGAATCATTCTGTGAAACTTCTTTCTGATCTGTGCATTCAGCTAACAGAATTAAACAATACTTTTGATTGAGCAGATCTGAACACTCTTTCTGTAGAAAATGCAACTGGACATTTGGAGCGCTAAGAGAGTAGTAGTGGAAAAAGGAATATATTCAAATATAAACTACACGGAAGCATTCTGTGAAACTTCTTTCTGATCTGAGCATTCAGCTAACAGAGTTAAACCATACTTTTGATTGAGCAGTTTTGAAACACTCTGTCTGTAGAAAATGCAACTGGACATTCGTAGCGCTAAGTGGGTAATAGTGGAAAAAAGAATATGTTCAAATATAAACTACACAGAAGCATTGTATGAAACTTCTTTCTGTTCTGTGCATTCAACTAACAGAGTTGAACCTTACTTTTGATTGAGCCTTTCTGAAACACTCTTTCTGTAGAAACTGCAATTGGACATTCTGAGCGCTAAGAGGCCTATATTGGGAAAAATAACATCTTCAAATAAAAACTACACAGAAGCATTGTGTGAAACTTATTTCTGATATGTTCATTAAGCTAACAGAGTTAAACCATACTTTTGATTGCGCAGTTCTGAACACTCTTTCTGTAGAAAATGCAAGTGGACATTCGGAGCGCTAAGAGGGTAATAGTGGAAAAAGGAATATATTCAAATATAAACTACACAGTAGCATTCTGTGAAAATTCTTTCTGTTCTGTGCATTCAAATAACAGAGTTGAACCTTACTTTTGATTGAGCCGTTCTGAAACACTCTTTCTGTAGAAACTGCAATTGGACATGCTAAGCGCTAAGAGGCCTACATTGGGAAAAAGAATATCTTCAAATAAAAACTACACAGATGCATTCTGTGAAACTTATTTCTGATCTGTAAATTCAGTTAACAGAGATAAAACATATTTTTGATTGAGCAGTTATGAAACACTCTTTTTGTAGAAAATGCAAGTGGAGATTCGGAGCGCTAAGAGGGTAATAGTGGAAAAAGGAATGTCTTCAAATATAAACTACACAGAATCATTCGGTGAAACTTCTTTCTGATCTGTGCATTCAGCTAACAGAGTTAAACCATACTTTTGATTGAGCAGATCTGAACACTCTTTCTGTAGAAAATGCAACTGGACATTTGGAGCGCTAAGAGCGTAGTAGTGGAAAAAGGAATATATTCAAATATAAACTACACAGAAGCATTCTGTGAAACTTTTTTCTGATCTGAGCATTCAGCTAACAGAGTTAAACCATACTTTTGATTGAGCAGTTTTGAAACACTCTGTCTGTAGAAAATGCAACTGGACATTCGTAGCGCTAAGTGGGTAATAGTGGAAAAAAGAATATGTTCAAATATAAACTACACAGAAGCATTGTATGAAACTTCTTTCTCTTCTGTGCATTCAACTAACAGAGTTGAACCTTACTTTTGATTGAGCCGTTCTGAAACACTCTTTCTGTAGAAACTGCAATTGGACATTCTGAGCGCTAAGAGGCCTATATTGGGAAAAAGAATGTCTACAAATAAAAACTACACAGAAGAATTGTGTGAAACTTCTTTCTGTTCTGTTTGTTCAACTAAAAGAGTTGAACCTTAGTTTTGATTGAGCAGTTCTGAAACACTCCTTCTGTAGAAAATGCAAGTGGAGATTCGGAGCGCTAAGAGGGTAATAGTGGAAAAAGGAATGTCTCCAAATATAAACTACACAGAATCATTCTGTGAAACTTCTTTCTGATCTGTGCATTCAGCTAACAGAGTTAAACCATACTTTTGATTGAGCAGATCTGAACACTCTTTCTGTAGAAAATGCAACTGGACATTTGGAGCGCTAAGAGAGTAGTAGTGGAAAAAGGAATATATTCAAATATAAACTACACAGAAGCATTCTGTGAAACTTCTTTCTGATCTGAGCATTCAGCTAACAGAGTTAAACCATACTTTTGATTGAGCAGTTTTGAAACACTCTGTCTGTAGAAAATGCAACTGGACATTCGTAGCGCTAAGTGTGTAATAGTGGAAAAAAGAATATGTTCAAATATAAACTACACAGAAGCATTGTATGAAACTTCTTTCTCTTCTGTGCATTCAACTAACAGAGTTGAACCTTACTTTTGATTGAGCCTTTCTGAAACACTCTTTCTGTAGAAACTGCAATTGGACATTCTGAGCGCTAAGAGGCCTATATTGGGAAAAATAATATCTTCAAATAAAAACTACACAGAAGCATTGTGTGAAACTTTTTTCTGATATGTTCATTAAGCTAACAGAGTTAAACCATACTTTTGATTGCGCAGTTCTGAACACTCTTTCTGTAGAAAATGCAAGTGGACATTCGGAGCGCTTAGAGGGTAATAGTGGAAAAAGGAATATATTCAAATATAAACTACACAGTAGCATTCTGTGAAAATTCTTTCTGTTCTGTGCATTCAAATAACAGAGTTGAACCTTACTTTTGATTGAGCCGTTCTGAAACACTCTTTCTGTAGAAACTGCAATTGGACATGCTAAGCGCTAAGAGGCCTACATTGGGAAAAAGAATATCTTCAAATAAAAACTACACAGATGCATTCTGTGAAACTTATTTCTGATCTGTAAATTCAGTTAACAGAGATAAAACATATTTTTGATTGAGCAGTTATGAAACACTCTTTTTGTAGAAAATGCAAGTGGAGATTCGGAGCGCTAAGAGGGTAATAGTGGAAAAAGGAATGTCTTCAAATATAAACTACACAGAATCATTCGGTGAAACTTCTTTCTGATCTGTGCATTCAGCTAACAGAGTTAAACCATACTTTTGATTGAGCAGATCTGAACACTCTTTCTGTAGAAAATGCAACTGGACATTTGGAGCGCTAAGAGCGTAGTAGTGGAAAAAGGAATATATTCAAATATAAACTACACAGAAGCATTCTGTGAAACTTCTTTCTGATCTGAGCATTCAGCTAACAGAGTTAAACCATACTTTTGATTGAGCAGTTTTGAAACACTCTGTCTGTAGAAAATGCAACTGGACATTCGTAGCGCTAAGTGGGTAATAGTGGAAAAAAGAATATGTTCAAATATAAACTACACAGAAGCATTGTATGAAACTTCTTTCTCTTCTGTGCATTCAACTAACAGAGTTGAACCTTACTTTTGATTGAGCCGTTCTGAAACACTCTTTCTGTAGAAACTGCAATTGGACATTCTGAGCGCTAAGAGGCCTATATTGGGAAAAAGAATGTCTACAAATAAAAACTACACAGAAGAATTGTGTGAAACTTCTTTCTGTTCTGTTTGTTCAACTAAAAGAGTTGAACCTTAGTTTTGATTGAGCAGTTCTGAAACACTCCTTCTGTAGAAAATGCAAGTGGAGATTCGGAGCGCTAAGAGGGTAATAGTGGAAAAAGGAATGTCTCCAAATATAAACTACACAGAATCATTCTGTGAAACTTCTTTCTGATCTGTGCATTCAGCTAACAGAGTTAAACCATACTTTTGATTGAGCAGATCTGAACACTCTTTCTGTAGAAAATGCAACTGGACATTTGGAGCGCTAAGAGAGTAGTAGTGGAAAAAGGAATATATTCAAATATAAACTACACAGAAGCATTCTGTGAAACTTCTTTCTGATCTGAGCATTCAGCTAACAGAGTTAAACCATACTTTTGATTGAGCAGTTTTGAAACACTCTGTCTGTAGAAAATGCAACTGGACATTCGTAGCGCTAAGTGTGTAATAGTGGAAAAAAGAATATGTCCAAATATAAACTACACAGAAGCATTGTATGAAACTTCTTTCTCTTCTGTGCATTCAACTAACAGAGTTGTACCTTACTTTTGATTGAGCCTTTCTGAAACACTCTTTCTGTAGAAACTGCAATTGGACATTCTGAGCGCTAAGAGGCCTATATTGGGAAAAATAATATCTTCAAATAAAAACTACACAGAAGCATTGTGTGAAACTTTTTTCTGATATGTTCATTAAGCTAACAGAGTTAAACCATACTTTTGATTGCGCAGTTCTGAACACTCTTTCTGTAGAAAATGCAAGTGGACATTCGGAGCGCTTAGAGGGTAATAGTGGAAAAAGGAATATATTCAAATATAAACTACACAGTAGCATTCTGTTAAAATTCTTTCTGTTCTGTGCATTCAACTAACAGAGTTGAACCTTACTTTTGATTGAGCCGTTCTGAAACACTCTTTCTGTAGAAACTGCAATTGGACATGCTAAGCGCTAAGAGGCCTACATTGGGAAAAAGAATATCTTCAAATAAAAACTACACAGATGCATTCTGTGAAACTTATTTCTGATCTGTAAATTCAGTTAACAGAGATAAAACTTATTTTTGATTGAGCAGTTATGAAACACTCTTTTTGTAGAAAATGCAAGTGGAGATTCGGAGCGCTAAGAGGGTAATAGTGGAAAAAGGAATGTCTTCAAATATAAACTACACAGAATCATTCGGTGAAACTTCTTTCTGATCTGTGCATTCAGCTAACAGAGTTAAACCATACTTTTGATTGAGCAGATCTGAACACTCTTTCTGTAGAAAATGCAACTGGACATTTGGAGCGCTAAGAGAGTAGTAGTGGAAAAAGGAATATATTCAAATATAAACTACACAGAAGCATTCTGTGAAACTTCTTTCTGATCTGAGCATTCAGCTAACAGAGTTAAACCATACTTTTGATTGAGCAGTTTTGAAACACTCTGTCTGTAGAAAATGCAACTGGACATTCGTAGCGCTAAGTGGGTAATAGTGGAAAAAAGAATATGTTCAAATATAAACTACACAGAAGCATTGTATGAAACTTCTTTCTGTTCTGTGCATGCATCTAACAGAGTTGAACCTTACTTTTGATTGGGCTTTTCTGAAACACTCTTTCTGTAGAAACTGCAATTGGACATGCTAAGCGCTAAGAGGCCTACATTGGGAAAAAGAATATCTTCAAATAAAAACTACACAGATGCATTCTGTGAAAGTTATTTCTGATCTGTAAATTCAGTTAACAGAGATAAAACATATTTTTGATTGAGCAGATATGAAACACACTTTTTGTAGAAAATGCAAGTGGAGATTCGGAGCGCTAAGTGGGTAATAGTGGAAAAAGGAATGTCTTCAAATATAAACTACACAGAATCATTCTGTGAAGCTTCTTTCTGATCTGAGCATTCAGCTAACAGAGTTAAACCATACTTTTGATTGAGCAGTTTTGAAACACTCTGTCTGTAGAAAATGCAACTGGACATTCGTAGCGCTAAGTGGGTAATAGTGGAAAAAAGAATATGTTCAAATATAAACTACACAGAAGCATTGTATGAAACTTCTTTCTGTTCTGTGCATTCAACTAACAGAGTTGAACCTTACATTTGATTGAGCCTTTCTGAAACACTCTTTCTGTAGAAACTGCAATTGGACATTCTGAGCGCTAGGAGGCCTATATTGGGAAAAATAATATCTTCAAATAAAAACTACACAGAAGCATTGTGTGAAACTTATTTCTGATATGTTCATTAAGCTAACAGAGTTAAACCATACTTTTGATTGCGCAGTTCTGAACAATCTTTCTGTAGAAAATGCAAGTGGACATTCGGAGCGCTAAGAGGGTAATAGTGGAAAAAGGAATATATTCAAATATAAACTACACAGTAGCATTCTGTGAAAATTCTTTCTGTTCTGTGCATTCAACTAACAGAGTTGAACCTTACTTTTGATTGAGCCGTTCTGAAACACTCTTTCTGTAGAAACTGCAATTGGACATGCTAAGCGCTAAGAGGCCTATATTGGGAAAAAGAATATCTTCAAATAAAAACTACACAGATGCATTCTGTGAAACTTATTTCTGATCTGTAAATTCAGTTAACAGAGATAAAACATATTTTTGATTGAGCAGTTATGAAACACTCTTTTTGTAGAAAATGCAAGCGGAGATTCGGAGCGCTAAGAGTGTAATAGTGGAAAAAGGAATGTCTTCAAATATAAACTACACAGAATCATTCGGTGAAACTTCTTTCTGATCTGTGCATTCAGCTAACAGAGTTAAACCATACTTTTGATTGAGCAGATCTGAACACTCTTTCTGTAGAAAATGCAACTGGACATTTGGAGCGCTAAGAGCGTAGTAGTGGAAAAAGGAATATATTCAAATATAAACTACACAGAAGCATTCTGTGAAACTTCTTTCTGATCTGAGCATTCAGCTAGCAGAGTTAAACCATACTTTGGATTGAGCAGTTTTGAAACACTCTGTCTGTAGAAAATGCAACTGGACATTCGTAGCGCTAAGTAGGTAATAGTGGAAAAAAGAATATGTTCAAATATAAACTACACAGAAGCATTGTATGAAACTTCTTTCTGTTCTGTGCATTCAACTAACAGAGTTGAACCTTACTTTTGATTGAGCCGTTCTGAAACACTCTTTCTGTAGAAACTGCAATTGGACATTCTGAGCGCTAGGAGGCCTATATTGGGAAAAAGAATGTCTACAAATAAAAACTACACAGAAGAATTGTGTGAAACTTCTTTCTGTTCTGTTTGTTCAACTAAAAGAGTTGAACCTTAGTTTTGATTGAGCCGTTCTGAAACACTCTTTCTGTAGAAAATGCAAGTGGAGATTCGGAGCGCTAAGTGGATAATAGTGGAAAAAGGAATGTCTCCAAATATAAACTACACAGAATCATTCTGTGAAACTTCTTTCTGATCTGTGCATTCAGCTAACAGAGTTAAACCATACTTTTGATTGAGCAGATCTGAACACTCTTTCTGTGGAAAATGCAACTGGACGTTTGGAGCGCTAAGAGAGTAGTAGTGGAAAAAGGAATATATTCAAATATAAACTACACAGAAGCATTCTGTGAAACTTCTTTCTGATCTGAGCATTCAGCTAACAGAGTTAAACCATACTTTTGATTGAGCAGTTTTGAAACACTCTGTCTGTAGAAAATGCAACTGGACATTCGTAGCGCTAAGTGGGTAATAGTGGAAAAAAGAATATGTTCAAATATAAACTACACAGAAGCATTGTATGAAACTTCTTTCTGTTCTGTGCATTCAACTAACAGAGTTGAACCTTACTTTTGATTGAGCCGTTCTGAAACACTCTTTCTGTAGAAACTGCAATTGGACATTCTGAGCGCTAAGAGGCCTATATTGCGAAAAATAATATCTTCAAATAAAAACTACAGAGAAGGATTGTGTGAAACTTATTTCTGATATGTTCATTAAGCTAACAGAGTTAAACCATACTTTTGATTGCGCAGTTCTGAACACTCTTTCTGTAGAAAATGCAAGTGGACATTCGGGGCGCTAAGAGGGTAATAGTGGAAAAAGGAATATATTCAAATATAAACTACACAGTAGCATTCTGTGAAAATTCTTTCTGTTCTGTGCATTCAACTAACAGAGTTGAACCTTACTTTTGATTGAGCCGTTCTGAAACACTCTTTCTGGAGAATCTGCAAATGGACATGCTAAGCGCTAAGAGGCCTACATTGGGAAAAAGAATATCTTCAAATAAAAACTACACAGATGCATTCTGTGAAACATATTTCTGATCTGTAAATTCAGTTAACAGCGATAAAACATATTTTTGATTGAGCAGTTATGAAACACTCTTTTTGTAGAAAATGCAAGTGGAGATTCGGAGCGCTAAGAGGGTAATAGTGGAAAAAGGAATGTCTTCAAATATAAACTACAAAGAATCATTCGGTGAAACTTTTTTCTGATCTGTGCATTCAGCTAACAGAGTTAAACCATACTTTTGATTGAGCAGATCTGAACACTCTTTCTGTAGAAAATGCAACTGGACATTTGGAGCGCTAAGAGCGTAGTAGTGGAAAAAGGAATATATTCAAATATAAACTACACAGAAGCATTCTGTGAAACTTCTTTCTGATCTGAGCATTCAGCTAACAGAGTTACACCATACTTTGGATTGAGCAGTTTTAAAACACTCTGTCTGTAGAAAATGCAACTGGACATTCGTAGCGCTAAGTGGGTAATAGTGGAAAAAATAATATGTTCAAATATAAACTACACAGAAGCATTGTATGAAACTTCTTTCTGTTCTGTGCATTCAACTAACAGAGTTGAACCTTACTTTTGATTGAGCCGTTCTGAAACACTCTTTCTGTAGAAACTGCAATTGGACATTCTGAGCGCTAAGAGGCCTATATTGGGAAAAAGAATGTCTACAAATAAAAACTACACAGAAGAATTGTGTGAAACTTCTTTCTGTTCTGTTTGTTCAACTAAAAGAGTTGAACCTTAGTTTTGATTGAGCCGTTCTGAAACACTCTTTCTGTAGAAAATGCAAGTGGAGATTCGGAGCGCTAAGAGGGTAATAGTGGAAAAAGGAATGTCTCCAAATATAAACTACACAGAATCATTCTGTGAAACTTCTTTCTGATCTGTGCATTCAGCTAACAGAGTTAAACCATACTTTTGATTGAGCAGATCTGAACACTCTTTCTGTAGAAAATGCAACTGGACATTTGGAGGGCTAAGAGAGTAGTAGTGGAAAAAGGAATATATTCAAATATAAACTACACAGAAGCATTCTGTGAAACTTCTTTCTGATCTGAGCATTCAGCTAACAGAGTTAAACCATACTTTTGATTGAGCAGTTTTGAAACACTCTGTCTGTAGAAAATGCAACTGGACATTCGTAGCGCTAAGTGGGTAATAGTGGAAAAAAGAATATGTTCAAATATAAACTACACAGAAGCATTGTATGAAACTTCTTTCTGTTCTGTGCATTCAACTAACAGAGTTGAACCTTACCTTTGATTGAGCCTTTCTGAAACACTCTTTCTGTAGAAACTGCAATTGGACATTCTGAGCGCTAAGAGGCCTATATTGCGAAAAATAATCTCTTCAAATAAAAACTACACAGAAGCATTGTGTGAAATTATTTCTGATCTGTCAATTCAGTTAACAGAGATAAAACATATATTTGATTGAGCAGTTATGAAACACTCTTTCTGTAGAAAATGCAAGTGGAGATTCGGAGCGCTAAGAGGGTAATAGTGGAAAAAGGAATGTCTCCAAATATAAACTACACAGAATCATTCTGTGAAACTTCTTTCTGATCTGTGCATTCAGCTAACAGAGTTAAACCATACTTTTGATTGAGCAGATCTGAACACTCTTTCTGTAGAAAATGCAACTGGACATTTGGAGCGCTAAGAGAGTAGTAGTGGAAAAAGGAATATATTCAAATATAAACTACACAGAAGCATTCTGTGAAACTTCTTTCTGATCTGAGCATTCAGCTAACAGAGTTAAACCATACTTTTGATTGAGCAGTTTTGAAACACTCTGTCTGTAGAAAATGCAACTGGACATTCGTAGCGCTAAGTGGGTAATAGTGGAAAAAAGAATATGTTCAAATATAAACTACACAGAAGCATTGTATGAAACTTCTTTCTGTTCTGTGCATTCAACTAACAGAGTTGAACCTTACTTTTGATTGAGCCTTTCTGAAACACTCTTTCTGTAGAAACTGCAATTGGACATTCTGAGCGCTAAGAGGCCTATATTGGGAAAAATAATATCTTCAAATAAAAACTACACAGAAGCATTGTGTGAATCTTATTTCTGATATGTTCATTAAGCTAACAGAGTTAAACCATACTTTTGATTGCGCAGTTCTGAACACTCTTTCTGTAGAAAATGCAAGTGGACATTCGGAGCGCTAAGAGGGTAATAGTGGAAAAAGGAATATATTCAAATATAAACTACACAGTAGCATTCTGTGAGAATTCTTTCTGTTCTGTGCATTCAACTAACAGAGTTGAACCTTACTTTTGATTGAGCCGTTCTGAAACACTCTTTCTGTAGAAACTGCAATTGGACATGCTAAGCGCTAAGAGGCCTACATTGGGAAAAAGAATATCTTCAAATAAAAACTACACAGATGCATTCTGTGAAACTTATTTCTGATCTGTAAATTCAGTTAACAGAGGTAAAACATATTTTTGATTGAACAGTTATGAAACACTCTTTCTGTAGAAAATGCAAGTGGAGATTCGGAGCGCTAAGTGGGTAATAGTGGAAAAAGGAATGTCTTCAAATATAAACTACACAGAATCATTCGGTGAAACTTCTTTCTAATCTGTGCATTCAGCTAACAGAGTTAAACCATACTTTGATTGAGCCGATCTGAACTCTCTTTCTGTAGAAAATGCACCTGGACATTTGGAGCGCTAAGAGCGTAGTAGTGGAAAAAGGAATATATTCAAATATAAACTACACAGAAGCATTCTGTGAAACTTCTTTCTGATCTGAGCATTCAGCTATCAGAGTTAAACCATACTTTTGATTGAGCAGTTTTGAAACACTCTGTCTGTAGAAAATGCAACTGGACATTCGTAGCGCTAAGTGGGTAATAGTGGAAAAAAGAATATGTTCAAATATAAACTACACAGAAGCATTGTATGAAACTTCTTTCTGTTCTGTGCATTCAACTAACAGAGTTGAACCTTACTTTTGATTGAGCCGTTCTGAAACACTCTTTCTGTAGAAACTGCAATTGGACATTCTGAGCGCTAAGAGGCCTATATTGGGAAAAAGAATGTCTACAAATAAAAACTACACAGAAGAATTGTGTGAAACTTCTTTCTGTTCTGTTTGTTCAACTAAAAGAGTTGAACCTTAGTTTTGATTGAGCCGTTCTGAAACACTCTTTTTGTAGAAAATGCAAGTGGAGATTCGGAGCGCTAAGAGGGTAATAGTGGAAAAAGGAATGTCTCCAAATATAAACTACACAGAATCATTCTGTGAAACTTCTTTCTGATCTGTGCATTCAGCTAACAGAGTTAAACCATACTTTTGATTGAGCAGATCTGAACACTCTTTCTGTAGAAAATGCAACTGGACATTTGGAGCGCTAACAGAGTAGTAGTGGAAAAAGGAATATATTCAAATATAAACTACACAGAAGCATTCTGTGAAACTTCTTTCTGATCTGAGCATTCAGCTAACAGAGTTAAACCATACTTTTGATTGAGCAGTTTTGAAACACTCTGTCTGTAGAAAATGCAACTGGACATTCGTAGCGCTAAGTGGGTAATAGTGGAAAAAAGAATATGTTCAAATATAAACTACACAGAAGCATTGTATGAAACTTCTTTCTGTTCTGTGCATTCAACTAACAGAGTTGAACCTTACTTTTGATTGAGCCTTTCTGAAACACTCTTTCTGTAGAAACTGCAATTGGACATTCTGAGCGCTAAGAGGCCTATATTGGGAAAAATAATATCTTCAAATAAAAACTACACAGAAGCATTGTGTGAAACTTATTTCTGATATATTCATTAAGCTAACAGAGTTAAACCATACTTTTGATTGCACAGTTCTGAACACTCTTTCTGTAGAAAATGCAAGTGGACATTCGGAGCGCTAAGAGGGTAATAGTGGAAAAAGGAATATATTCAAATATAAACTACACAGTAGCATTCTGTGAAAATTCTTTCTGTTCTGTGCATTCAACTAACAGAGTTGAACCTTACTTTTGATTGAGCCGTTCTGAAACACTCTTTCTGTAGAAAATGCAAGTGGAGATTCGGAGCGCTAAGAGGGTAATAGTGGAAAAAGGAATGTCTCCAAATATAAACTACACAGAATCATTCTGTGAAACTTCTTTCTGATCTGTGCATTCAGCTAACAGAGTTAAACCATACTTTTGATTGAGCAGATCTGAACACTCTTTCTGTAGAAAATGCAACTGGACATTTGGAGCGCTAAGAGAGTAGTAGTGGAAAAAGGAATATATTCAAATATAAACTACACAGAAGCATTCTGTGAAACTTCTTTCTGATCTGAGCATTCAGCTAACAGAGTTAAACCATACTTTTGATTGAGCAGTTTTGAAA
This sequence comes from Symphalangus syndactylus, assembly GCF_028878055.3. NCBI lineage: Eukaryota > Metazoa > Chordata > Mammalia > Primates > Hylobatidae > Symphalangus > Symphalangus syndactylus. The sequence goes on along the minus strand of NC_072445.2, from coordinate 71,110,756 downwards.
CACTCTGTCTGTAGAAAATGCAACTGGACTTTCGTAGCGCTAAGTGGGTAACAGTGGAAAAAAGAATATGTTCAAATATAAACTACACAGAAGCATTGTATGAAACTTCTTTCTGTTCTGTGCATTCAACTAACAGAGTTGAACCTTACTTTTGATTGAGCCTTTCTGAAACACTCTTTCTGTAGAAACTGCAATTGGACATTCTGAGCACTAAGAGGCCTATATTGGGAAAAATAATATCTTCAAATAAAAACTACACAGAAGCATTGTGTGAAACTTATTTCTGATATATTCATTAAGCTAACAGAGTTAAACCATACTTTGATTGCACAGTTCTGAACACTCTTTCTGTAGAAAATGCCAGTGGACATTCGGAGCGCTAAGAGGGTAATAGTGGAAAAAGGAATATATTCAAATATAAACTACACAGTAGCATTCTGTGAAAATTCTTTCTGTTCTGTGCATTCAACTAACAGAGTTGAACCTTACTTTTGATTGAGCCGTTCTGAAACACTCTTTCTGTAGAAACTGCAATTGGACATGCTAAGTGCTAAGAGTCCTACATTGGGAAAAAGAATATCTTCAAATAAAAACTACACAGATGCATTCTGTGAAACTTATTTCTGATCTGTAAATTCAGTTAACAGAGATAAAACATATTTTTGATTGAGCAGTTATGAAACACTCTTTTTGTAGAAAATGCAAGTGGAGATTCGGAGCGCTAAGAGGGTAATAGTGGAAAAAGGAATGTCTTCAAATATAAACTACACAGAATCATTCGGTGAAACTTCTTTCTGATCTGTGCATTCAGCTAACAGAGTTAAACCATACTTCTGATTGAGCAGATCTGAACACTCTTTCTGTAGAAAATGCAACTGGACATTTGCAGCGCTAAGAGCGTAGTAGTGGAAAAAGGAATATATTCAAATATAAACTACACAGAAGCATTCTGTGAAACTTCTTTCTGATCTGAGCATTCAGCTAACAGAGTTACACCATACTTTGGATTGAGCAGTTTTGAAACACTCGGTCTGTAGAAAATGCAACTGGACATTCGTAGCGCTAAGTGGGTAATAGTGGAAAAAAGAATATGTTCAAATATAAACTACACAGAAGCATTGTATGAAACTTCTTTCTGTTCTGTGCATTCAACTAACAGAGTTGAACCTTACTTTTGATTGAGCCGTTCTGAAACACTCTTTCTGTAGAAACTGCAATTGGACATTCTGAGCGCTAAGAGGCCTATATTGGGAAAAAGAATGTCTACAAATAAAAACTACACAGAAGAATTGTGTGAAACTTCTTTCTGTTCTGTTTGTTCAACTAAAAGAGTTGAACCTTAGTTTTGATTGAGCCGTTCTGAAACACTCTTTCTGTAGAAAATGCAAGTGGAGATTCGGAGCGCTAAGAGGGTAATAGTGGAAAAATGAATGTCTCCAAATATAAACTACACAGAATCATTCTGTGAAACTTCTTTCTGATCTGTGCATTCAGCTAACAGAGTTAAACCATACTTTTGATTGAGCAGATCTGAACACTCTTTCTGTAGAAAATGCAACTGGACATTTGGAGGGCTAAGAGAGTAGTAGTGGAAAAAGGAATATATTCAAATATAAACTACACAGAAGCATTCTGTGAAACTTCTTTCTGATCTGAGCATTCAGCTAACAGAGATAAACCATACTTTTGAATGAGCAGTTTTGAAACACTCTGTCTGTAGAAAATGCAACTGGACATTCTTAGCGCTAAGTGGGTAATAGTGGAAAAAAGAATATGTTCAAATATAAACTACACAGAAGCATTGTATGAAACTTCTTTCTGTTCTGTGCATTCAACTAACAGAGTTGAACCTTACTTTTGATTGAGCCCTTCTGAAACACTCTTTCTGTAGAAACTGCAATTGGACATTCTGAGGGCTAAGAGGCCTATATTGCGAAAAATAATCTCTTCAAATAAAAACTACACAGAAGCATTGTGTGAAATTTTTTCTGATCTGTAAATTCTGTTAACAGAGATAAAACATATTTTTGATTGAGCAGTTATGAAACACACTTTCTGTAGAAAATGCAAGTGGAGATTCGGAGCGCTAAGAGGGTAATAGTGGAAAAAGGAATGTCTCCAAATATAAACTACACAGAATCATTCTGTGAAACTTCTTTCTGATCTGTGCATTCAGCTAACAGAGTTAAAACATACTTTTGATTGAGCAGATCTGAACACTCTTTCTGTAGAAAATGCAACTGGACATTTGGAGCGCTAAGAGAGTAGTAGTGGAAAAAGGAATATATTCAAATATAAACTACACAGAAGCATTCTGTGAAACTACTTTCTGATCTGAGCATTCAGCTAACAGAGTTAAACCATACTTTTGATTGAGCAGTTTTGAAACACTCTGTCTGTAGAAAATGCAACTTGACATTCGTAGCGCTAAGTGTGTAATAGTGGAAAAAAGAATATGTTCAAATATAAACTACACAGAAGCATTGTATGAAACTTCTTTCTGTTCTGTGCATTCAACTAACAGAGTTGAACCTTACTTTTGATTGAGCCTTTCTGAAACACTCTTTCTGTAGAAACTGCAATTGGACATTCTGAGCGCTAAGAGGCCTATATTGGAAAAAATAATATCTTCAAATAAAAACTACACAGAAGCATTGTGTGAAACTTATTTCTGATATGTTCATTAAGCTAACAGAGTTAAACCATACTTTTGATAGCGCAGTTCTGAACACTCTTTCTGTAGAAAATGCAAGTGGACATTCGGAGCGCTAAGAGGGTAATAGTGGAAAAAGGAATATATTCAAATATAAACTACACAGTAGCATTCTGTGAGAATTCTTTCTGTTCTGTGCATTCAACTAACAGAGTTGAACCTTACTTTTGATTGAGCCGTTCTGAAACACTCTTTCTGTAGAAACTGCAATTGGACATGCTAAGCGCTAAGAGGCCTAAATTGGGAAAAAGAATATCTTCAAATAAAAACTACACAGATGCATTCTGTGAAACTTATTTCTGATCTGTAAATTCAGTTAACAGAGATAAAACATATTTTTGATTGAACAGTTATGAAACACTCTTTTTGTAGAAAATGCAAGTGGAGATTCGGAGAGCTAAGTGGGTAATAGTGGAAAAAGGAATGTCTTCAAATATAAACTACACAGAATCATTCGGTGAAACTTCTTTCTAATCTGTGCATTCAGCTAACAGAGTTAAACCATACTTTTGATTGAGCAGATCTGAACTCTCTTTCTGTAGAAAATGCAACTGGACATTTGGAGCGCTAAGAGCGTAGTAGTGGAAAAAGGAATATATTCAAATATAAACTACACAGAAGCATTCTGTGAAACTTCCTTCTGATCTGAGCATTCAGCTATCAGAGTTAAACCATACTTTTGATTGAGCAGTTTTGAAACACTCTGTCTGTAGAAAATGCAACTGGACATTCGTAGCGCTAAGTGGGTAATAGTGGAAAAAAGAATATGTTCAAATATAAACTACACAGAAGCATTGTATGAAACTTCTTTCTGTTCTGTGCATTCAACTAACAGAGTTGAACCTTACTTTTGATTGAGCCGTTCTGAAACACTCTTTCTGTAGAAACTGCAATTGGACATTCTGAGCGCTAAGAGGCCTATATTGGGAAAAAGAATGTCTACAAATAAAAACTACACAGAAGAATTGTGTGAAACTTCTTTCTGTTCTGTTTGTTCAACTAAAAGAGTTGAACCTTAGTTTTGATTGAGCCGTTCTGAAACACTCTTTCTGTAGAAAATGCAAGTGGAGATTCGGAGCGCTAACAGGGTAATAGTGGAAAAAGGAATGTCTCCAAATATAAACTACACAGAATCATTCTGTGAAACTTCTTTCCGATCTGTGCATTCAGCTAACAGAGTTAAACCATACTTTTGATTGAGCAGATCTGAACACTCCTTCTGTAGAAAATGCAACTGGACATTTGGAGCGCTAAGAGAGTAGTAGTGGAAAAAGGAATATATTCAAATATAAACTACACAGAAGCATTCTGTGAAACTTCTTTCTGATCTGAGCATTCAGCTAACAGAGTTAAACCATACTTTTGATTGAGGAGTTTTGAAACACTCTGTCTGTAGAATATGCAACTGGACATTCGTAGCGCTAAGTGGGTAATAGTGGAAAAAAGAATATGTTCAAATATAAACTACACAGAAGCATTGTATGAAACTTCTTTCTGTTCTGTGCATTCAACTAACAGAGTTGAACCTTACTTTTGATTGAGCCTTTCTGAAACACTCTTTCTGTAGAAACTGCAATTGGACATTCTGAGCGCTCAGAGGCCTATATTGGGAAAAATAATATCTTCAAATAAAAACTACACAGAAGCATTTTGTGAAAATTATTTCTGATCTCTAAATTCAGTTAACAGAGATAAAACATATTTTTGATTGAGCAGTTATGAAACACTCTTTCTGTAGAAAATGCAAGTGGAGATTCGGAGCGCTAAGAGGGTAATAGTGGAAAAAGGAATGTCTCCAAATATAAACTACACAGAATCATTCTGTGAAACTTCTTTCTGATCTGTGCATTCAGCTAACAGAGTTAAACCATACTTTTGATTGAGCAGATCTGAACACTCTTTCTGTAGAAAATGCAACTGGACATTTGGAGCGCTAAGAGAATAGTAGTGGAAAAAGGAATATATTCAAATATAAACTACACAGAAGCATTTTGTGAAACTTCTTTCTGATCTGAGCATTCAGCTAACAGAGTTAAACCATACTTTTGATTGAGCAGTTATGAAACACTCTGTCTGTAGAAAATGCAACTGGACATTCGTAGCGCTAAGTGGGTAATAGTGGAAAAAAGAATATGTTCAAATATAAACTACACAGAAGCATTGTATAAAACTTCTTTCTGTTCTGTGCATTCAACTAACAGAGTTGAACCTTACTTTTGATTGAGCCTTTCTGAAACACTCTTTCTGTAGAAACTGCAATTGGACATGCTAAGCGCTAAGAGGCCTACATTGGGAAAAAGAATATCTTCAAATAAAAACTACACAGATGCATTCTGTGAAACTTATTTCTGATCTGTAAATTCAGTTAACAGGGGTAAAACATATTTTTGATTGAGCAGTTATGAAACACTCTTTTTGTAGAAAATGCAAGTGGAGATTCGGAGCGCTAAGAGGGTAATAGTGGAAAAAGGAATGTCTTCAAATATAAACTACACAGAATCATTCGGTGAAACTTCTTTCTGATCTGTGCATTCAGCTAACAGAGTTAAACCATACTTTTGATTGAGCAGATCTGAACACTCTTTCTGTAGAAAATGCAACTGGACATTTGGAGCGCTAAGAGCGTAGTAGTGGAAAAAGGAATATATTCAAATATAAACTACACAGAAGCATTCTGTGAAACTTCTTTCTGATCTGAGCATTCAGATAACAGAGTTAAACCATACTTTGGATTGAGCAGTTTTGAAACACTCTGTCTGTAGAAAATGCAACTGGACATTCGTAGCGCTAAGTGGGTAATAGTGGAAAAAAGAATATGTTCAAATATAAACTACACAGAAGCATTGTACGAAACTTCTTTCTGTTCTGTGCATTCAAATAACAGGGTTGAACCTTACTTTTGATTGAGCCGTTCTGAAACACTCTTTCTGTAGAAACTGCAATTGGACATTCTGAGCGCTAAGAGTCCTATATTGGGAAAAAGAATGTCTACAAATAAAAACTACACAGGAGAATTGTGTGAAACTTCTTTCTGTTCTGTTTGTTCAACTAAAAGAGTTGAACATTAGTTTTGATTGAGCCGTTCTGAAACACTCTTTCTGTAGAAAATGCAAGTGGATATTCGGAGCGCTAAGAGGGTAATAGTGGAAAAAGGAATGTCTCCAAATATAAACTACACAGAATCATTCTGTGAAACTTCTTTCTGATCTGTGCATTCAGCTAACAGAGTTAAACCATACTTTTGATTGAGCAGATCTGAACACTCTTTCTGTAGAAAATGCAACTGGACATTTGGAGCGCTAAGAGAGTAGTAGTGGAAAAAGGAATATATTCAAATATAAACTACACAGAAGCATTCTGTGAAACTTCTTTCTGATCTGAGCATTCAGCTAACAGAGTTAAACCATACTTTTGATTGAGCAGTTTTGAGACACTCTGTCTGTAGAAAATGCAACTGGACATTCGTAGCGCTAAGTGGGTAATAGTGGAAAAAAGAATATGTTCAAATATAAACTACACAGAAGCATTGTATGAAACTTCTTTCTGTTCTGTGCATTCAACTAACAGAGTTGAACCTTACATTTGATTGAGCCTTTCTGAAACACTCTTTCTGTAGAAACTGCAATTGGACATTCTGAGCGCTAAGAGGCCTATATTGGGAAAGATAATATCTTCAAATAAAAACTACACAGAAGCATTGTGTGAAACTTATTTCTGATATGTTCATTAAGCTAACAGAGTTAAACCATACTTTTGATTGCACAGTTCTGAACACTCTTTCTGTAGAAAACACAAGTGGACATTCGGAGCGCTAAGAGGGTAATAGTGGAAAAAGGAATATATTCAAATATAAACTACACAGTAGCATTCTGTGAAAATTCTTTCAGTTCTGTGCATTCAACTAACAGAGTTGAACCTTACTTTTGATTGAGCCGTTCTGAAACACTCTTTCTGTAGAAACTGCAATTGGACATGCTAAGTGCTAAGAGTCCTACATTGGGAAAAAGAATATCTTCAAATAAAAACTACACAGATGCATTCTGTGAAATTTATTTCTGATCTGTAAATTCAGTTAACAGAGATAAAACATATTTTTGATTGAGCAGTTATGAAACACTCTTTTTGTAGAAAATGCAAGTGGAGCTTTGGAGCGCTAATAGGGTAATAGTGGAAAAAGGAATGTCTTCAAATATAAACTACACAGAATCATTCGGTGAAAATTATTTCTGATCTGTGCATTCAGCTAACAGAGTTAAACCATACTTTTGGTTGAGCAGATCTGAACACTCTTTCTGTAGAAAATGCAACTGGACATTTGGAGCGCTAAGAGCGTAGTAGTGGAAAAAGGAATATATTCAAATATAAACTACACAGAAGCATTCTGTGAAACTTCTTTCTGATCTGAGCATTCAGCTAACAGAGTTAAACCATACTTTGGATTGAGCAGTTTTGAAACACTCTGTCTGTAGAAAATGCAACTGGACATTTGTAGCGCTAAGTGGGTAATAGTGGAAAAAAGAATATGTTCAAATATAAACTACACAGAAGCATTGTATGAAACTTCTTTCTGTTCTGTGCATTCAACTAACAGAGTTGAACCTTACTTTTGATTTAGCCATTCTGAAACAGTCTTTCTGTAGAAACTGCAATTGGACATTCTGAGCGCTAGGAGGCCTATATTGGGAAAAAGAATGTCTACAAATAAAAACTATACAGAAGAATTGTGTGAAACTTCTTTCTGTTCTGTTTGTTCAACTAAAAGAGTTGAACCTTAGTTTTGATTGAGGGGTTCTGAAACACTCTTTCTGTAGAAAATGCAAGTGGAGATTCGGAGCGCTAAGTGGGTAATAGTGGAAAAAGGAATGTCTCCAAATATAAACTACACAGAATCATTCTGTGAAACTTCTTTCTGATCTGTGCATTCAGCTAACAGAGTTAAACCATACTTTTGATTGAGCAGATCTGAACACTCTTTCTGTGGAAAATGCAACTGGACGTTTGGAGCGCTAAGAGAGTAGTAGTGGAAAAAGGAATATATTCAAATATAAACTACACAGAAGCATTCTGTGAAACTTCTTTCTGATCTGAGCATTCAGCTAACAGAGTTAAACCATATTTTTGATTGAGCAGTTTTGAAACACTCTGTCTGTAGAAAATGCAACTGGACATTCGTAGCGCTAAGTGGGTAATAGTGGAAAAAAGAATATGTTCAAATATAAACTACACAGAAGCATTGTATGAAACTTCTTTCTGTTCTGTGCATTCAACTAAAAGAGTTGAACCTTACTTTTGATTGAGCCGTTCTGAAACACTCTTTCTGTAGAAACTGCAATTGGACATTCTGAGCGCTAAGAGGCCTATATTGCGAAAAATAATATCTTCAAATAAAAACTACACAGAAGCATTGTGTGAAACTTATTTCTGATATGTTCATTAAGCTAACAGAGTTAAACCATACTTTTGATTGCGCAGTTCTGAACACTCTTTCTGTAGAAAATGCAAGTGGACATTCGGAGCGCTAAGAGGGTAATAGTGGAAAAAGGAATATATTCAAATATAAACTACACAGTAGCATTCTGTGAAAATTCTTTCTGTTCTGTGCATTCAACTAACAGAGTTGAGCCTTACGTTTGATTGAGCCGTTCTGAAACACTCTTTCTGTAGAAACTGCAATTGGACATGCTAAGCGCTAAGAGGCCTATATTGGGAAAAAGAATGTCTACAAATAAAAACTACACAGAAGAATTGTGTGAAACTTCTTTCTGTTCTGTTTGTTCAACTAAAAGAGTTGAACCTTAGTTTTGATTGAGCCGTTCTGAAACACTCTTTCTGTAGAAAATGCAAGTGGAGATTCGGAGCGCTAACAGGGTAATAGTGGAAAAAGGAATGTCTCCAAATATAAACTACACAGAATCATTCTGTGAAACTTCTTTCTGATCTGTGCATTCAGCTAACAGAGTTAAACCATACTTTTGATTGAGCAGATCTGAACACTCTTTCTGTAGAAAATGCAACTGGACATTTGGAGCGCTAAGAGAGTAGTAGTGGAAAAAGGAATATATTCAAATATAAACTACACAGAAGCATTGTATAAAACTTCTTTCTGTTCTGTGCATTCAACTAACAGAGTTGAACCTTACTTTTGATTGAGCCTTTCTGAAACACTCTTTCTGTAGAAACTGCAATTGGACATTCTGAGCGCTAAGAGGCCTATATTGGGAAAAATAATATCTTCAAATAAAAACTACACAGAAGCATTGTGTGAAAATTATTTCTGATCTGTAAATTCAGTTAACAGAGATAAAACATATTTTTGATTGAGCAGTTATGAAACACTCTTTCTGTAGAAAATGCAAGTGGAGATTCGGAGCGCTAAGAGGGTAATAGTGGAAAAAGGAATGTCTCCAAATATAAACTACACAGAATCATTCTGTGAAACTTCTTTCTGATCTGTGCATTCAGCTAACAGAGTTAAAACATACTTTTGATTGAGCAGATCTGAACACTCTTTCTGTAGAAAATGCAACTGGACATTTGGAGCGCTAAGAGAATAGTAGTGGAAAAAGGAATATATTCAAATATAAACTACACAGAAGCATTCTGTGAAACTTCTTTCTGATCTGAGCATTCAGCTAACAGAGTTAAACCATACTTTTGATTGAGCAGTTATGAAACACTCTGTCTGTAGAAAATGCAACTGGACATTCGTAGCGCTAAGTGGGTAATAGTGGAAAAAAGAATATGTTCAAATATAAACTACACAGAAGCATTGTATAAAACTTCTTTCTGTTCTGTGCATTCAACTAACAGAGTTGAACCTTACTTTTGATTGAGCCTTTCTGAAACACTCTTTCTGTAGAAACTGCAATTGGACATGCTAAGCGCTAAGAGGCCTACATTGGGAAAAAGAATATCTTCAAATAAAAACTACACAGATGCATTCTGTGAAACTTATTTCTGATCTGTAAATTCAGTTAACAGGGGTAAAACATATTTTTGATTGAGCAGTTATGAAACACTCTTTTTGTAGAAAATGCAAGTGGAGATTCGGAGCGCTAAGAGTGTAATAGTGGAAAAAGGAATGTCTTCAAATATAAACTACACAGAATCATTCGGTGAAACTTCTTTCTGATCTGTGCATTCAGCTAACAGAGTTAAACCATACTTTTGATTGAGCAGATCGGAACACTCTTTCTGTAGAAAATGCAACTGGACATTTGGAGCGCTAAGAGCGTAGTAGTGGAAAAAGGAATATATTCAAATATAAACTACACAGAGGCATTCTGTGAAACTTCTTTCTGATCTGAGCATTCAGATAACAGAGTTAAACCATACTTTGGATTGAGCAGTTTTGAAACACTCTGTCTGTAGAAAATGCAACTGGACATTCGTAGCGCTAAGTGGGTAATAGTGGAAAAAAGAATATGTTCAAATATAAACTACACAGAAGCATTGTACGAAACTTCTTTCTGTTCTGTGCATTCAACTAACAGGGTTGAACCTTACTTTTGATTGAGCCGTTCTGAAACACTCTTTCTGTAGAAACTGCAATTGGACATGCTAAGTGCTAAGAGTCCTACATTGGGAAAAAGAATATCTTCAAATAAAAACTACACAGATGCATTCTGTGAAACTTATTTCTGATCTGTAAATTCAGGTAACAGAGATAAAACATATTTTTGATTGAGCAGTTATGAAACACTCTTTTTGTAGAAAATGCAAGTGGAGATTCGGAGCGCTAAGAGGGTAATAGTGGAAAAAGGAATGTCTTCAAATATAAACTACACAGAATCATTCGGTGAAAATTATTTCTGATCTGTGCATTCAGCTAACAGAGTTAAACCATACTTTTGGTTGAGCAGATCTGAACACTCTTTCTGTAGAAAATGCAACTGGACATTTGGAGCGCTAAGAGCGTAGTAGTGGAAAAAGGAATATATTCAAATATAAACTACACAGAAGCATTCTGTGAAACTTCTTTCTGATCTGAGCATTCAGCTAACAGAGTTAAACCATACTTTGGATTGAGCAGTTTTGAAACACTCTGTCTGTAGAAAATGCAACTGGACATTCGTAGCGCTAAGTGGGTAATAGTGGAAAAAAGAATATGTTCAAATATAAACTACACAGAAGCATTGTATGAAACTTCTTTCTGTTCTGTGCATTCAACTAACAGAGTTGAACCTTACTTTTGATTGAGCCGTTCTGAAAGAGTCTTTCTGTAGAAACTGCAATTGGACATTCTGAGCGCTAGGAGGCCTATATTGGGAAAAAGAATGTCTACAAATAAAAACTACACAGAAGAATTGTGTGAAACTTCTTTCTGTTCTGTTTGTTCAACTAAAAGAGTTGAACCTTAGTTTTGATTGAGCCGTTCTGAAACACTCTTTCTGTAGAAAATGCAAGTGGAGATTCGGAGCGCTAAGTGGGTAATAGTGGAAAAAGGAATGTCTCCAAATATAAACTACACAGAATCATTCTGTGAAACTTCTTTCTGATCTGTGCATTCAGCTAACAGAGTTAAACCATACTTTTGATTGAGCAGATCTGAACACTCTTTCTGTGGAAAATGCAAATGGACGTTTGGAGCGCTAAGAGAGTAGTAGTGGAAAAAGGAATATATTCAAATATAAACTACACAGAAGCATTCTGTGAAACTTCTTTCTGATCTGAGCATTCAGCTAACAGAGTTAAACCATATTTTTGATTGAGCAGTTTTGAAACACTCTGTCTGTAGAAAATGCAACTGGACATTCGTAGCGCTAAGTGGGTAATAGTGGAAAAAAGAATATGTTCAAATATAAACTACACAGAAGCATTGTATGAAACTTCTTTCTGTTCTGTGCATTCAACTAACAGAGTTGAACCTTACTTTTGATTGAGCCGTTCTGAAACACTCTTTCTGTAGAAACTGCAATTGGACATTCTGAGCGCTAAGAGGCCTATATTGCAAAAATAATATCTTCAAATAAAAACTACACAGAAGCATTGTGTGAAACTTATTTCTGATATGTTCATTAAGCTAACAGAGTTAAACCATACTTTTCATTGCGCAGTTCTGAACACTCTTTCTGTAGAAAATGCAAGTGGACATTCGGAGCGCTAAGAGGGTAATAGTGGAAAAAGTAATATATTCAAATATAAACTACACAGTAGCATTCTGTGAAAATTCTTTCTGTTCTGTGCATTCAACTAACAGAGTTGAACCTTACTTTTGATTGAGCCGTTCTGAAACACTCTTTCTGTAGAAACTGCAATTGGACATGCTAAGCGCTAAGAGGCCTACATTGGGAAAAAGAATATCTTCAAATAAAAACTACACAGTTGCATTCTGTGAAACTTATTTCTGATCTGTAAATTCAGTTAACAGAGATAAAACATATTTTTGATTGAGCAGTTATGAAACACTCTTTTTGTAGAAAATGCAAGTGGAGATTCGGAGCGCTAAGAGGGTAATAGTGGAAAAAGGAATGTCTCCAAATATAAACTACACAGAATCATTCTGTGAAACTTCTTTCTGATCTGTGCATTCAGCTAACAGAGTTAAACCATACTTTTGATTGAGCAGATCTGAACACTCTTTCTGTAGAAAATGCAACTGGACATTTGGAGGGCTAAGAGAGTAGTAGTGGAAAAAGGAATATATTCAAATATAAACTACACAGAAGCATTCTGTGAAACTTCTTTCTGATCTGAGCATTCAGCTAACAGAATTAAACCATACTTTTGAATGAGCAGTTTTGAAACACTCTGTCTGTAGAAAATTCAACTGGACATTCGTAGCGCTAAGTGGGTAATAGTGGAAAAAAGAATATGTTCAAATATAAACTACACAGAAGCATTGTATGAAACTTCTTTCTGTTCTGTGCATTCAACTAACAGAGTTGAACCTTACTTTTGATTGAGCCTTTCTGAAACACTCTTTCTGTAGAAACTGCAATTGGACATTCTGAGCGCTAAGAGGCCTATATTGCGAAAAATAATCTCTTCAAATAAAAACTACACAGAAGCATTGTGTGAAATTATTTCTGATCTGTAAATTCAGTTAACAGAGATAAAACATATTTTTGATTGAGCAGTTATGAAACACTCTTTCTGTAGAAAATGCAAGTGGGGATTCGGAGCGCTAAGAGGGTAATAGTGGAAAAAGGAATGTCTCCAAATATAAACTACACAGAATCATTCTGTGAAACTTCTTTCTGATCTGTGCATTCAGCTAACAGAGTTAAACCATACTTTTGATTGAGCAGATCTGAACACTCTTTCTGTAGAAAATGCAACTGGACATTTGGAGCGCTAAGAGAGTAGTAGTGGAAAAAGTAATATATTCAAATATAAACTACACAGAAGCATTCTGTGAAACTTCTTTCTGATATGAGCATTCAGCTAACAGAGTTAAACCATACTTTTGATTGAGCAGTTTTGAAACACTCTGTCTGTAGAAAATGCAACTGGACATTCGTAGCGCTAAGTGTGTAATAGTGGAAAAAAGAATATGTTCAAATATAAACTACACAGAAGCATTGTATGAAACTTCTTTCTGTTCTGTGCATTCAACTAACAGAGTTGAACCTTACTTTTGATTGAGCCTTTCTGAAACACTCTTTCTGTAGAAACTGCAATTGGACATTCTGAGCGCTAAGAGGCCTATATTGGGAAAAATAATATCTTCAAATAAAAACTACACAGAAGCATTGTGTGAAACTTATTTCTGATATGTTCATTAAGCTAACAGAGTTAAACCATACTTTTGATAGCGCAGTTCTGAACACTCTTTCTGTAGAAAATGCAAGTGGACATTCGGAGCGCTAAGAGGGTAATAGTGGAAAAAGGAATATATTCAAATATAAACTACACAGTAGCATTCTGTGAGAATTCTTTCTGTTCTGTGCATTCAACTAACAGAGTTGAACCTTACTTTTGATTGAGCCGTTCTGAAACACTCTTTCTGTAGAAACTGCAATTGGACATGCTAAGCGCTAAGAGGCCTACATTGGGAAAAAGAATATCTTCAAATAAAAACTACACAGATGCATTCTGTGAAACTTATTTCTGATCTGTAAATTCAGTTAACAGAGATAAAACATATTTTTGATTGAACAGTTATGAAACACTCTTTTTGTAGAAAATGCAAGTGGAGATTCGGAGAGCTAAGTGGGTAATAGTGGAAAAAGGAATGTCTTCAAATATAAACTACACAGAATCATTCGGTGAAACTTCTTTCTAATCTGTGCATTCAGCTAACAGTGTTAAACCATACTTTTGATTGAGCAGATCTGAACTCTCTTTCTGTAGAAAATGCAACTGGACATTTTGAGCGCTAAGAGCGTAGTAGTGGAAAAAGGAATATATTCAAATATAAACTACACAGAAGCATTCTGTGAAACTTCTTTCTGATCTGAGCATTCAGCTATCAGAGTTAAACCATACTTTTGATTGAGCAGTTTTGAAACACTCTGTCTGTAGAAAATGCAACTGGACATTCGTAGCGCTAAGTGGGTAATAGTGGAAAAAAGAATATGTTCAAATATAAACTACACAGAAGCATTGTATGAAACTTCTTTCTGTTCTGTGCATTCAACTAACAGAGTTGAACCTTACTTTTGATTGAGCCGTTCTGAAACACTCTTTCTGTAGAAACTGCAATTGGACATTCTGAGCGCTAAGAGGCCTATATTGGGAAAAAGAATGTCTACAAATAAAAACTACACAGAAGAATTGTGTGAAACTTCTTTCTGTTCTGTTTGTTCAACTAAAAGTGTTGAACCTTAGTTTTGATTGAGCCGTTCTGAAACACTCTTTCTGTAGAAAATGCAAGTGGAGATTCGGAGCGCTAACAGGGTAATAGTGGAAAAAGGAATGTCTCCAAATATAAACTACACAGAATCATTCTGTGAAACTTCTTTCTGATCTGTGCATTCAGCTAACAGAATTAAACCATACTTTTGATTGAGCAGATCTGAACACTCTTTCTGTAGAAAATGCAACTGGACATTTGGAGCGCTAAGAGAGTTGTAGTGTAAAAAGGAATATATTCAAATATAAACTACACAGAAGCATTCTGTGAAACTTCTTTCTGATCTGAGCATTCAGCTAACAGAGTTAAACCATACTTTTGATTGAGGAGTTTTGAAACACTCTGTCGGTAGAATATGCAACTGGACATTCGTAGCGCTAAGTGGGTAATAGTGGAAAAAAGAATATGTTCAAATATAAACTACACAGAAGCATTGTATGAAACTTCTTTCTGTTCTGTGCATTCAACTAACAGAGTTGAACCTTACTTTTGATTGAGCCTTTCTGAAACACTCTTTCTGTAGAAACTGCAATTGGACATTCTGAGCGCTAAGAGGCCTATATTGGGAAAAATAATATCTTCAAATAAAAACTACACAGAAGCATTGTGTGAAAATTATTTCTGATCTGTAAATTCAGTTAACAGAGATAAAACATATTTTTGATTGAGCAGTTATGAAACACTCTTTCTGTAGAAAATGCAAGTGGAGATTCGGAGCGCTAAGAGGGTAATAGTGGAAAAAGGAATGTCTCCAAATATAAACTACACAGAATCATTCTGTGAAACTTCTTTCTGATCTGTGCATTCAGCTAACAGAGTTAAACCATACTTTTGATTGAGCAGATCTGAACACTCTTTCTGTAGAAAATGCAACTGGACATTTGGAGCGCTAAGAGAATAGTAGTGGAAAAAGGAATATATTCAAATATAAACTACACAGAAGCATTCTGTGAAACTTCTTTCTGATCTGAGCATTCAGATAACAGAGTTAAACCATACTTTGGATTGAGCAGTTTTGAAACACTCTGTCTGTAGAAAATGCAACTGGACATTCGTAGCGCTAAGTGGGTAATAGTGGAAAAAAGTATATGTTCAAATATAAACTACACAGAAGCATTGTACGAAACTTCTTTCTGTTCTGTGCATTCAACTAACAGGGTTGAACCTTACTTTTGATTGAGCCGTTCTGAAACACTCTTTCTGTAGAAACTGCAATTGGACATTCTGAGCGCTAAGAGTCCTATATTGGGAAAAAGAATGTCTACAAATAAAAACTACACAGGAGAATTGTGTGAAACTTCTTTCTGTTCTGTTTGTTCAACTAAAAGAGTTGAACCTTAGTTTTGATTGAGCCGTTCTGAAACACTCTTTCTGTAGAAAATGCAAGTGGATATTCGGAGCGCTAAGAGGGTAATAGTGGAAAAAGGAATGTCTCCAAATATAAACTACACAGAATCATTCTGTGAAACTTCTTTCTGATCTGTGCATTCAGCTAACAGAGTTAAACCATACTTTTGATTGAGCAGATCTGAACACTCTTTCTGTAGAAAATGCAACTGGACATTTGGAGCGCTAAGAGAGTAGTAGTGGAAAAAGGAATATATTCAAATATAAACTACACAGAAGCATTCTGTGAAACTTCTTTCTGATCTGAGCATTCAGCTAACAGAATTAAACCATACTTTTGATTGAGCAGTTTTGAAACACTCTGTCTGTAGAAAATGCACCTGGACATTCGTAGCGCTAAGTGGGTAATACTGGAAAAAAGAATATGTTCAAATATAAACTACACAGAAGCATTGTATGAAACTTCTTTCTGTTCTGTGCATTCAACTAACAGAGTTGAACCTTACTTTTGATTGAGCCGTTCTGAAACAGTCTTTCTGTAGAAACTGCAATTGGACATTCTGAGCGCTAGGAGGCCTATATTGGGAAAAAGAATGTCTACAAATAAAAACTACACAGAAGAATTGTGTGAAACTTCTTTCTGTTCTGTTTGTTCAACTAAAAGAGTTGAACCTTAGTTTTCATTGAGCCGTTCTGAAACACTCTTTCTGTAGAAAATGCAAGTGGAGATTCGGAGCGCGAAGTGGGTAATAGTGGAAAAAGGAATGTCTCCAAATATAAACTACACAGAATCATTCTGTGAAACTTCTTTCTGATCTGTGCATTCAGCTAACAGAGTTAAACCATACTTTTGATTGAGCAGATCTGAACACTCTTTCTGTGGAAAATGCAACTGGACGTTTGGAGCGCTAAGAGAGTAGTAGTGGAAAAAGGAATATATTCAAATATAAACTACACAGAAGCATTCTGTGAAACTTCTTTCTGATCTGAGCATTCAGCTAACAGAGTTAAACCATATTTTTGATTGAGCAGTTTTGAAACACTCTGTCTGTAGAAAATGCAACTGGACATTCGTAGCGCTAAGTGGGTAATAGTGGAAAAAAGAATATGTTCAAATATAAACTACACAGAAGCATTGTATGAAACTTCTTTCTGTTATGTGCATTCAACTAACAGAGTTGAACCTTACTTTTAATTGAGCCGTTCTGAAACACTCTTTCTGTAGAAACTGCAATTGGACATTCTGAGCGCTAAGAGGCCTATATTGCGAAAAATAATATCTTCAAATAAAAACTACACAGAAGCATTGTGTGAAACTTATTTCTGATATGTTCATTAAGCTAACAGAGTTAAACCATACTTTTGATTGCGCAGTTCTGAACACTCTTTCTGTAGAAAATGCAAGTGGACATTCGGAGCGCTAAGAGGGTAATAGTGGAAAAAGGAATATATTCAAATATAAACTACACAGTAGCATTCTGTGAAAATTCTTTCTGTTCTGTGCATTCAACTAACAGAGTTGAACCTTACTTTTGATTGAGCCGTTCTGAAACACTCTTTCTGTAGAAACTGCAATTGGACATGCTAAGCGCTAAGAGGCCTACATTGGGAAAAAGAATATCTTCAAATAAAAACTACACAGTTGCATTCTGTGAAACTTATTTCTGATCTGTAAATTCAGTTAACAGAGATAAAACATTTTTGATTGAGCAGTTATGAAACACTCTTTTTGTAGAAAATGCAAGTGGAGATTCGGAGCGCTAAGAGGGTAATAGTGGAAAAAGGAATGTCTTCAAATATAAACTACACAGAATCATTCGGTGAAACTTCTTTCTGATCTGTGCATTCAGCTAACAGAGTTAAACCATACTTTTGATTGAGCAGATCTGAACACTCTTTCTGTAGAAAATGCAACTGGACATTTGGAGCGCTAAGAGAGTAGTAGTGGAAAAAGGAATATATTCAAATATAAACTACACAGAAGCATTCTGTGAAACTTCTTTCTGATCTGAGCATTCAGCTAACAGAGTTAAACCATACTTTTGATTGAGGAGTTTTGAAACACTCTGTCTGTAGAAAATGCAACTGGACATTCGTAGCGCTAAGTGTGTAATAGTGGAAAAAAGAATATGTTCAAATATAAACTACACAGAAGCATTGTATGAAACTTCTTTCTGTTCTGTGCATTCAACTAACAGAGTTGAACCTTACTTTTGATTGAGCGTTTCTGAAACACTCTTTCTGTAGAAACTGCAATTGGACATGCTAAGCGCTAAGAGGCCTACATTGGGAAAAAGAATATCTTCAAATAAAAACTACACAGATGCATTCTGTGAAACTTATTTCTGATCTGTAAATTCAGTTAACAGGGGTAAAACATATTTTTGATTGAGCAGTTATGAAACACTCTTTTTGTAGAAAATGCAAGTGGAGATTCGGAGCGCTAAGTGGGTAATAGTGGAAAAAGGAATGTCTTCAAATATACACTACACAAAATCATTCGGTGAAACTTCTTTCTGATCTGTGCATTCAGCTAACAGAGTTAAACCATACTTTTGATTGAGCAGATCTGAACACTCTTTCTGTAGAAAATGCAACTGGACATTTGGAGCGCTAAGAGCGTAGTAGTGGAAAAAGGAATATATTCAAATATAAACTACACAGAAGCATTCTGTGAAACTTCTTTCTGATCTGAGCATTCAGCTAATAGAGTTAAACCATACTTTGGATTGAGCAGTTTTGAAACACTCTGTCTGTAGAAAATGCAACTGGACATTCGTAGCGCTAAGAGGGTAATAGTGGAAAAAAGAATATGTTCAAATATAAATTACATAGAAGCATTGTATGAAACTTCTTTCTGTTCCGTGCATTCAACTAACAGAGTTGAACCTTACTTTTGATTGAGCCGTTCTGAAACACTCTTTCTGTAGAAACTGCAATTGGACATTGTGAGCGCTAAGAGGCCTATATTGGGAAAAAGAATGTCTACAAATAAAAACTACACAGAAGAATTGTGTGAAACTTCTTTCTGTTCTGTTTGTACAACTAAAACAGTTGAACCTTAGTTTTGATTGAGCCGTTCTGAAACACACTTTCTGTAGAAAATGCAAGTAGAGATTCGGAGCGCTAAGAAGGTAATAGTGGAAAAAGGAATGTCTCCAAATATAAACTACACAGAAGCATTGTATGAAACTTCTTTCTCTTCTGTGCATTCAACTAACAGAGTTGAACCTTACTTTTGATTGAGCCGTTCTGAAACTCTCTTTCTGTAGAAACTGCAATTTTACATTCTGAGCGCTAAGAGGCCTATATTGGGAGAAAGAATGTCTACAAATAAAAACTACACAGAAGAATTGTGTGAAACTTCTTTCTGTTCTGTTTGTTCAACTAAAAGAGTTGAACCTTAGTTTTGATTGAGCCGTTCTGAAACACTCTTTCTGTAGAAAATGCAAGTGGAGATTCGGAGCGCTAACAGGGTGATAGTGGAAAAAGTAATGTCTCCAAATATAAACTACACAGAATCATTCTGTGAAACTTCTTTCTGATCTGTGCATTCAGCTAACAGAGTTAAACCATACTTTTGATTGAGCAGATCTGAACACTCTTTCTGTGGAAAATGCAACTGGACGGTTGGAGCGCTAAGAGAGTAGTAGTGGAAAAAGGATTATATTCAAATATAAACTACACAGAAGCATTCTGTGAAACTTCTTTCTGATCTGAGCATTCAGCTAACAGAGTTAAACCATACTTTTGATTGAGCAGTTTTGAAACACTCTGTCTGTAGGAAATGCAACTGGACATTCGTAGCGCTAAGTGTGTAATAGTGGAAAAAAGAATATGTTCAAATATAAAATACACAGAAGCATTGTATGAAACTTCTTTCTGTTCTGTGCATTCAACTAACAGAGTTCAACCTTACTTTTGATTGAGCCTTTCTGAAACACTCTTTCTCTAGAAACTGCAATTGGACATTCTGAGCGCTAAGAGGCCTGTATTGGGAAAAATAATATCTTCAAATAAAAACTACACAGAAGCATTGTGTGAAACTTATTTCTGATATGTTCATTAAGCTAACAGAGTTAAACCATACTTTTGATTGCGCAGTTCTGAACACTCTTTCTGTAGAAAATGCAAGTGGACATTCGGAGCGCTAAGAGGGTAATAGTGGAAAAAGGAATATATTCAAATATAAACTACACAGTAGCATTCTGTGAAAATTCTTTCTGTTCTGTGCATTCAACTAACAGAGTTCAACCTTACTTTTGATTGAGCCATTCTGAAACACTCTTTCTGTAGAAACTGCAATTGGACATGCTAAGCGCTAAGAGGCCTACATTGGGAAAAAGAATATCTTCAAATAAAAACTACACAGATGCATTCTGTGAAACTTATTTCTGATCTGTAAATTCAGTTAACAGACATAAAATATATTTTTGATTGAACAGTTATGAAACACTCTTTTTGTAGAAAATGCAAGTGGAGATTCGGATAGCTAAGAGGGTAATAGTGGAAAAAGGAATGTCTTCAAATATAAACTACACAGAATCATTCGGTGAAACTTCTTTCTAATCTGTGCATTCAGCTAACAGAGTTAAACCATACTTTTGATTGAGCAGATCTGAACTCTCTTTCTGTAGAAAATGCAACTGGACATTTGGAGCGCTAAGAGCGTAGTAGTGGAAAAAGGAATATATTCAAATATAAACTACACAGAAGCATTCTGTGAAACTTCTTCTGATCTGAGCATTCAGCTATCATAGTTAAACCATACTTTTGATTGAGCAGTTTTGAAACACTCTGTCTGTAGAAAATGCAACTGGACATTCGTAGCGCTAAGTGGGTAATAGTGGAAAAAAGAATATGTTCAAATATAAACTACACAGAAGCATTGTATGAAACTTCTTTCTGTTCTGTGCATTCAACTAACAGAGTTGAACCTTACTTTTGATTGAGCCGTTCTGAAACACTCTTTCTGTAGAAACTGCAATTGGACATTCTGAGCGCTAAGAGGCCTATATTGGGAAAAAGAATGTCTACAAATAAAAACTACACAGAAGAATTGTGTGAAACTTCTTTCTGTTCTGTTTGTTCAACTAAAAGAGTTGAACCTTAGTTTTGATTGAGCCGTTCTGAAACAATCTTTATGTAGAAAATGCAAGTGGAGATTCGGAGCGCTAACAGGGTGATAGTGGAAAAAGGAATGTCTCCAAATATAAACTACACAGAATCATTCTGTGAAACTTCTTTCTGATCTGTGCATTCAGCTAACAGAGTTAAACCATACTTTTGATTGAGCAGATCTGAACACTCTTTCTGTGGAAAATGCAACTGGACGTTTGGAGCGCTAAGAGAGTAGTAGTGGAAAAAGGAATATATTCAAATATAAACTACACAGAAGCATTCTGTGAAACTTCTTTCTGATCTGAGCATTCAGCTAACAGAGTTAAACCATACTTTTGATTGAGCAGTTTTGAAACACTCTGTCTGTAGAAAATGCAACTGGACATTCGTAGCGCTAAGTGGGTAATAGTGGAAAAAAGAATATGTTCAAATATAAACTACACAGAAGCATTGTATGAAACTTCTATCTGTTCTGTGCATTCAACTGACAGAGTTGAACATTACTTTTGATTGAGCCGTTCTGAAACACTCTTTCTGTAGAAACTGCAATTGGACATTTTGAGCGCTAAGAGGCCTATATTGCGAAAAAAAATATCTTCAAATAAAAACTACACACAAGCATTGTGTGAAATTATTTCTGATCTGTAAATTCAGTTAACAGAGATAAAACATATTTTTGATTGAGCAGTTATGAAACACTCTTTCTGTAGAAAATGCAAGTGGAGATTCGGAGCGCTAAGAGGGTAGTAGTGGAAAAAGGAATGTCTCCAAATATAAACTACACAGAATCATTCTGTGAAACTTCTTTCTGATCTGTGCATTCAGCTAACAGAGTTAAAACATACTTTTGATTGAACAGATCTGAACACTCTTTCTGTAGAAAATGCAACTGGACATTTGGAGCGCTAAGAGAGTAGTAGTGGAAAAAGGAATATATTCAAATATAAACTACACAGAAGCATTCTGTGAAACTTCTTTCTGATCTGAGCATTCAGCTAACAGAGTTAAACCATACTTTTGATTGAGGAGTTTTGAAACACTCTGTCTGTAGAAAATGCAACTGGACATTCGTAGTGTAAGTGGGTAATAGTGGAAAAAAGAATATGTTCAAATATAAACTACACAGAAGCATTGTATGAAACTTCTTTCTGTTCTGTGCATTCAACTAACAGAGTTGAACCTTACTTTTTATTGAGCCTTTCTGAAACACTCTTTCTGTAGAAACTGCAATTGGACATTCTGAGCGCTAAGAGGCCTATATTGGGAAAAAAAGTCTCTTCAAATAAAAACTACACAGAAGCATTGTGTGAAATTATTTCTGATCTGTAAATTCAGTTAACAGAGATAAAACATATTTTTGATTGAGCAGTTATGAAACACTCTTTCTGTAGAAAATGCAATTGGAGATTCGGAGCGCTAAGAGGGTAATTGTGGAAAAAGGAATGTCTCCAAATATAAACTACACAGAATCATTCTGTGAAACTTCTTTCTGATCTGTGCATTCAGCTAACAGAGTTAAACCATACTTTTGATTGAGCAGATCTGAACACTCTTTCTGTAGAAAATGCAACTGGACATTTGGAGCGCTAAGAGCGTAGTAGTGGAAAAAGTAATATATTCAAATATAAACTACACAGAAGCATTCTGTGGAACTTCTTTCTGATCTGAGCATTCAGCTAACAGAGTTAAACCATACTTTGGATTGAGCAGTTTTGAAACACTCTGTCTGTAGAAAATGCAACTGGACATTCGTAGCGCTAAGTGGGTAATAGTGGAAAAATGAATATGTTCAAATATAAACTACACAGAAGCATTGTATGAAACTTCGTTCTGTTCTGTGCATTCAACTAACAGAGTTGAACCTTACTTTTGATTGAGCCGTTCTGAAACACTCTTTCTGTAGAAACTGCAATTGGACATTCTGAGCGCTAAGAGGCCTATATTGGGAAAAAGAATGTCTACAAATAAAAACTACACAGAAGAATTGTGTGAAACTTCTTTCTGTTCTGTTTGTTCAACTAAAAGAGTTGAACCTTAGTTTTGATTGAGCCGTTCTGAAACACTCTTTCTGTAGAAAATGCAAGTGGAGAATTGGAGCGCTAAGAGGGTAATACTGGAAAAAGGAATGTCTCCAAATATAAACTACACAGAATCATTCTGTGAAACTTCTTTCTGATCTGTGCATTCAGCTAACAGAGTTAAACCATACTTTTGATTGAGCAGATCTGAACACTCTTTCTGTAGAAAATGCAACTGGACATTTGGAGGGCTAAGAGAGTAGTAGTGGAAAAAGGAATATATTCAAATATAAACTACACTGAAGCATTCTGTGAAACTTCTTTCTGATCTGAGCATTCAGCTAACAGAGTTAAACCATACTTTTGATTGAGCAGTTTTGAAACACTCTGTCTGTAGAAAATGCAACTGGACATTCGTAGCGCTAAGTGGGTAATAGTGGAAAAAAGAATATGTTCAAATATAAACTACACAGAAGCATTGTATGAAACTTCTTTCTGTTCTCTGCATTCAACTAACAGAGTTGAACCTTACTTTTGATTGAGCCTTTCTGAAACACTCTTTCTGTAGTAACTGCAATTGGACATTCTGAGCGCTAAGAGGCCTATATTGGGAAAAATAATATCTTCAAATAAAAACTACACAGAAGCATTGTGTGAAACTTATTTCTGATCTGTAAATTCAGTTAACAGAGATAAAACATATTTTTGATTGAGCAGTTATGAAACACTCTTTCTGTAGAAAATGCAAGTGGAGATTCGGAGCGCTAAGATGGTAATAGTGGAAAAAGGAATGTCTCCAAATATAAACTACACAGAATCATTCTGTGAATCTTCTTTCTGATCTGTGCATTCAGCTAACAGAGTTAAACAATACTTTTGATTGAACAGATCTGAACACTCTTTCTGTAGAAAATGCAACTGGACATTTGGAGCGCTAAGAGAGTAGTAGTGGAAAAAGGAATATATTCAAATATAAACTACACGGAAGCATTCTGTGAAACTTCTTTCTGATCTGAGCATTCAGCTAACAGAGTTAAACCATACTTTTGATTGAGCAGTTTTGAAAGACTCTGTCTGTAGAAAATGCAACTGGACATTCGTAGCGCTAAGTGGGTAATAGTGGAAAAAAGAATATGTTCAAATATAAACTACACAGAAGCATTGTATGAAACTTCTTTCTGTTCTCTGCATTCAACTAACAGAGTTGAACCTTACTTTTGATTGAGCCTTTCTGAAACACTCTTTCTGTAGAAACTGCAATTGGACATTCTGAGCGCTAAGAGGCCTATATTGGGAAAAATAACATCTTCAAATAAAAACTACACAGAAGCATTGTGTGAAACTTATTTCTGATATGTTCATTAAGCTAACAGAGTTAAACCATACTTTTGATTGCGCAGTTCTGAACACTCTTTCTGTAGAAAATGCAAGTGGACATTCGGAGCGCTAAGAGGGTAATAGTGGAAAAAGGAATATATTCAAATATAAACTACACAGTAGCATTCTGTGAAAATTCTTTCTGTTCTGTGCATTCAACTAACAGAGTTGAACCTTACTTTTGATTGAGCCGTTCTGAAACACTCTTTCTGTAGAAACTGCAATTGGACATGCTAAGCGCTAAGAGGCCTACATTGGGAAAAAGAATATCTTCAAATAAAAACTACACAGATGCATTCTGTGAAACTTATTTCTGATCTGTAAATTCAGTTAACAGAGATAAAACATATTTTTGATTGAGCAGTTATGAAACACTCTTTTTGTAGAAAATGCAAGTGGAGATTCGGAGCGCTAAGAGGGTAATAGTGGAAAAAGGAATGTCTTCAAATATAAACTACACAGAATCATTCGGTGAAACTTCTTTCTGATCTGTGCATTCAGCTAACAGAGTTAAACCATACTTTTGATTGAGCAGATCTGAACACTCTTTCTGTAGAAAATGCAACTGGACATTTGGAGCGCTAAGAGCGTAGTAGTGGAAAAAGGAATATATTCAAATATAAACTACACAGAAGCATTCTGTGAAACTTCTTTCTGATCTGAGCATTCAGCTAACAGAGTTAAACCATACTTTTGATTGAGCAGTTTTGAAACACTCTGTCTGTAGAAAATGCAACTGGACATTCGTAGCGCTAAGTGGGTAATAGTGGAAAAAAGAATATGTTCAAATATAAACTACACAGAAGCATTGTATGAAACTTCTTTCTGTTCTGTGCATTCAACTAACAGAGTTGAACCTTACTTTTGATTGAGCCGTTCTGAAACACTCTTTCTGTAGAAACTGCAATTGGACATTCTGAGCGCTAAGAGGCCTATATTGGGAAAAAGAATGTCTACAAATAAAAACTACACAGAAGAATTGTGTGAAACTTCTTTCTGTTCTGTTTGTTCAACTAAAAGAGTTGAACATTAGTTTTGATTGAGCAGTTCTGAAACACTCCTTCTGTAGAAAATGCAAGTGGAGATTCGGAGCGCTAAGAGGGTAATAGTGGAAAAAGGAATGTCTCCAAATATAAACTACACAGAATCATTCTGTGAAACTTCTTTCTGATCTGTGCATTCAGCTAACAGAGTTAAACCATACTTTTGATTGAGCAGATCTGAACACTCTTTCTGTAGAAAATGCAACTGGACATTTGGATCGCTAAGAGAGTAGTAGTGGAAAAAGGAATATATTCAAATATAAACTACACAGAAGCATTCTGTGAAACTTCTTTCTGATCTGAGCATTCAGCTAACAGAGTTAAACCATACTTTTGATTGAGCAGTTTTGAAAGACTCTGTCTGTAGAAAATGCAACTGGACATTCGTAGCGCTAAGTGGGTAATAGTGGAAAAAAGAATATGTTCAAATATAAACTACACAGAAGCATTGTATGAAACTTCTTTCTGTTCTGTGCATTCAACTAACAGGGTTGAACCTTACTTTTGATTGAGCCGTTCTGAAACACTCTTTCTGTAGAAACTGCAATTTGACATTCTGAGCGCTAAGAGGCCTATATTGGGAAAAAGAATGTCTACAAATAAAAACTACACAGAAGAATTGTGTGAAACTTCTTTCTGTTCTGTTTGTTCAACTAAAAGAGTTGAACCTTAGTTTTGATTGAGCCGTTCTGAAACACTCTTTCTGTAGAAA
Organism: Symphalangus syndactylus; assembly: GCF_028878055.3. Classification (NCBI taxonomy): domain Eukaryota; kingdom Metazoa; phylum Chordata; class Mammalia; order Primates; family Hylobatidae; genus Symphalangus; species Symphalangus syndactylus. The sequence goes on along the minus strand of NC_072445.2, from coordinate 71,084,628 downwards.
ATGCAAGTGGAGATTCGGAGCGCTAAGAGGGTAATAGTGGAAAAAGGAATGTCTCCAAATATAAACTACACAGAATCCTTCTGTGAAACTTCTTTCTGATCTGTGCATTCAGCTAACAGAGTTATACCATACTTTTGATTGAGCAGATCTGAACACTCTTTCTGTAGAAAATGCAACTGGACATTTGGAGCGCTAAGAGAGTAGTAGTGGAAAAAGGAATATATTCAAATATAAACTACACAGAAGCATTCTGTGAAACTTCTTTCTGATCTGAGCATTCAGCTAACAGAGTTAATACATACTTTTGATTGAGCAGTTTTGAAAAACTCTGTCTGTAGAAAATGCAACTGGACATTCGTAGCGCTAAGTGGGTAATAGTGGAAAAAAGAATATGTTCAAATATAAACTACACAGAAGCATTGTATGAAACTTCTTTCTGTTCTGTGCATTCAACTAACAGAGTTGAACCTTACTTTTGATTGAGCCTTTCTGAAACACTCTTTCTGTAGAAACTGCAATTGGACATTCTGAGCGCTAAGAGGCCTATATTGGGAAAAATAACATCTTCAAATAAAAACTACACAGAAGCATTGTGTGAAACTTATTTCTGATATGTTCATTAAGCTAACAGAGTTAAACCATACTTTTGATTGCGCAGTTCTGAATACTCTTTCTGTAGAAAATGCAAGTGGACATTCGGAGCGCTAAGAGGGTAATAGTGGAAAAAGGAATATATTCAAATATAAAATACACAGTAGCATTCTGTGAAAATTCTTTCTGTTCTGTGCATTCAACTAACAGAGTTGAACCTTACTTTTGATTGAGCCGTTCTGAAACACTCTTTCTGTAGAAACTGCAGTTGGACATGCTAAGCGCTAAGAGGCCTACATTGGGAAAAAGAATATCTTCAAATGAAAACTACACAGATGCATTCTGTGAAACTTATTTCTGATCTGTAAATTCAGTTAACAGAGATAAAACATATTTTTGATTGAACGGTTATGAAACACTCTTTTTGTAGAAAATGCAAGTGGAGATTCGGAGCGCTAAGAGGGTAATAGTGGAAAAAGGAATGTCTTCAAATATAAACTACACAGAATCATTCGGTGAAACTTCTTTCTGATCTGTGCATTCAGCTAACAGAGTTAAACCATACTTTTGATTGAGCAGATCTGAACACTCTTTCTGTAGAAAATGCAACTGGACATTTGGAGCGCTAAGAGCGTAGTAGTGGAAAAAGGAATATATTCAAATATAAACTACACAGAAGCATTCTGTGAAACTTCTTTCTGATCTGAGCATTCAGCTAACAGAGTTAAACCATACTTTGGATTGAGCAGTTTTGAAACACTCTGTCTGTAGAAAATGCAACTGGACATTCGTAGCGCTAAGTGGGTAATAGTGGAAAAATGAATATGTTCAAATATAAACTACACAGAAGCATTGTATGAAACTTCTTTCTGTTCTGTGCATTCAACTAACAGAGTTGAACCTTACTTTTGATTGAGCCGTTCTGAAACACTCTTTCTGTAGAAACTGCAATTGGACATTCTGAGCGCTAAGAGGCCTATATTGGGAAAAAGAATGTCTACAAATAAAAACTACACAGAAGAATTGTGTGAAACTTCTTTCTGTTCTGTTTGTTCAACTAAAAGAGTTGAACCTTAGTTTTGATTGAGCCGTTCTGAAACACTCTTTCTGTAGAAAATGCAAGTGGAGATTTGGAGCGCTAAGAGGGTAATAGTGGAAAAAGGAATGTCTCCAAATATAAACTACACAGAATCATTCTGTGAAACTTCTTTCTGATCTGTGCATTCAGCTAACAGATTTAAACCATACTTTTGATTGAGCAGATCTGAACACTCTTTCTGTAGAAAATGCAACTGGGCATTTAGAGGGCTAAGAGAGTAGTAGTGGAAAAAGGAATATATTCAAATATAAACTACACAGAAGCATTCTGTGAAACTTCTTTCTGATCTGAGCATTCAGCTAACAGGGTTAAACCATACTTTTGATTGAGCAGTTTTGAAACACTCTGTCTGTAGAAAATGCAACTGGACATTCGTAGCGCTAAGTGGGTAATAGTGGAAAAAAGAATATGTTCAAATATAAACTACACAGAAGCATTGTATGAAACTTCTTTCTGTTCTCTGCATTCAACTAACAGAGTTGAACCATACTTTTGATTGAGCCTTTCTGAAACACTCTTTCTGTAGAAACTGCAATTGGACATTCTGAGCGCTAAGAGGCCTATATTGGGAAAAATAATATCTTCAAATAAAAACTACACAGAAGCATTGTGTGAAACTTATTACTGATCTGTAAATTCCGTTAACAGAGATAAATCATATTTTTGATTGAGCAGTTATGAAACACTCTTTCTGTAGAAAATGCAAGTGGAGATTCGGAGCGCTAAGAGGGTAATAGTGGAAAAAGGAATGTCTCCAAATATAAACTACACAGAGTCATTCTGTGAAACTTCTTTCTGATCTGTGCATTCAGCTAACAGAGTTAAACCATACTTTTGATTGAGCAGATCTGAACACTCTTTCTGTAGAAAATGCAACTGGACATTTGGAGCGCTAAGAGAGTAGTAGTGGAAAAAGGAATATATTCAAATATAAACTACACAGAAGCCTTCTGTGAAACTTCTTTCTGATCTGAGCATTCAGCTAACAGAGTTAAACCATACTTTTGATTGAGCAGTTTTGAAACACTCTGTCTGTAGAAAATGCAACTGGACATTCGTAGCGCTAAGTGGGTAATAGTGGAAAAAAGAATATGTTCAAATATAAACTACACAGAAGCATTGTATGAAACTTCTTTCTGTTCTGTGCATTCAACTAACAGAGGTGAACCTTACTTTTGATTGAGCCTTTCTGAAACACTCTTTCTGTAGAAACTGCAATTGGACATTCTGAGCGCTAAGAGGCCTATATTGGGAAAAATAATATCTTCAAATAAAAACTACACAGAAGCATTGTGTGAAACTTATTTCTGATATGTTCATTAAGCTAACAGAGTTAAACCATACTTTTGATTGCGCAGTTCTGAACACTCTTTCTGTAGAAAATGCAAGTGGACATTCGGAGCGCTAAGAGGGTAATAGTGGAAAAAGGAATATATTCAAATATAAACTACACAGTAGCATTCTGTGAAAATTCTTTCTGTTCTGTGCATTCAACTAACAGAGTTGAACCTTACTTTTGATTGAGCCGTTATGAAACACTCTATCTGTAGAAACTGCAATTGGACATGCTAAGCGCTAAGAGGCCTACATTGGGAAAAAGAATATCTTCAAATAAAAACTACACAGATGCATTCTGTGAAACTTATTTCTGATCTGTAAATTCAGTTAACAGAGATAAAACATATTTTTGATTGAGCAGTTATGAAACACTCTTTTTGTAGAAAATGCAAGTGGGGATTCGGAGCGCTAAGAGGGTAATAGTGGAAAAAGGAATGTCTTCAAATATAAACTACACAGAATCATTCGGTGAAACTTCTTTCTGATCTGTGCATTCAGCTAACAGAGTTAAACCATACTTTTGATTGAGCAGATCTGAACACTCTTTCTTTAGAAAATGCAACTGGACATTTTGAGCGCTAAGAGCGTAGTAGTGGAAAAAGGAATATATTCAAATATAAACTACACAGAAGCATTCTGTGAAACTTCTTTCTGATCTGAGCATTCAGCTAACAGAGTTAAACCATACTTTTGATTGAGCAGTTTTGAAACACTCTGTCTGTAGAAAATGCAACTGGACATTCGTAGCGCTAAGTGGGTAATAGTGGAAAAAAGAATATGTTCAAATATAAACTACACAGAAGCATTGTATGAAACTTCTTTCTGTTCTGTGCATTCAACTAACAGAGTTGAACCTTACTTTTGATTGAGCCTTTCTGAAACACTCTTTCTGTAGAAACTGCAATTGGACATTCTGAGCGCTAAGAGGCCTATATTGGGAAAAATAACATCTTCAAATAAAAACTACACAGAAGCATTGTGTGAAACTTATTTCTGATATGTTCATTAAGCTAACAGAGTTAAACCATACTTTTGATTGCGCAGTTCTGAACACTCTTTCTGTAGAAAATGCAACTGGACATTCGGAGCGCTAAGAGGGTAATAGTGGAAAAAGGAATATATTCAAATATAAACTACACAGTAGCATTCTGTGAAAATTCTTTCTGTTCTGTGCATTCAAATAACAGAGTTGAACCTTACTTTTGATTGAGCCGTTCTGAAACACTCTTTCTGTAGAAACTGCAATTGGACATGCTAAGCGCTAAGAGGCCTACATTGGGAAAAAGAATATCTTCAAATAAAAACTACACAGATGCATTCTGTGAAACTTATTTCTGATCTGTAAATTCAGTTAACAGAGATAAAACATATTTTTGATTGAGCAGTTATGAAACACTCTTTTTGTAGAAAATGCAAGTGGAGATTCGGAGCGCTAAGAGGGTAATAGTGGAAAAAGGAATGTCTTCAAATATAAACTACACAGAATCATTCGGTGAAACTTCTTTCTGATATGTGCATTCAGCTAACAGAGTTAAAACATACTTTTGATTGAGCAGATCTGAACACTCTTTCTGTAGAAAATGCAACTGGACATTTGGAGCGCTAAGAGCGTAGTAGTGGAAAAAGGAATATATTCAAATATAAACTACACAGAAGCATTCTGTGAAACTTCTTTCTGATCTGAGCATTCAGCTAACAGAGTTAAACCATACTTTTGATTGAGCAGTTTTGAAACACTCTGTCTGTAGAAAATGCAACTGGACATTCGTAGCGCTAAGTGGGTAATAGTGGAAAAAAGAATATGTTCAAATATAAACTACACAGAAGCATTGTATGAAACTTCTTTCTGTTCTGTGCATTCAACTAACAGAGTTGAACCTTACTTTTGATTGAGCCGTTCTGAAACACTCTTTCTGTAGAAACTGCAATTGGACATTCTGAGCGCTAAGAGGCCTATATTGGGAAAAAGAATGTCTACAAATAAAAACTACACAGAAGAATTGTGTGAAACTTCTTTCTGTTCTGTTTGTTCAACTAAAAGAGTTGAACCTTAGTTTTGATTGAGCAGTTCTGAAACACTCCTTCTGTAGAAAATGCAAGTGGAGATTCGGAGCGCTAAGAGGGTAATAGTGGAAAAAGGAATGTCTCCAAATATAAACTACACAGAATCATTCTGTGAAACTTCTTTCTGATCTGTGCATTCAGCTAACAGAGTTAAACCATACTTTTGATTGAGCAGATCTGAACACTCTTTCTGTAGAAAATGCAACTGGACATTTGGAGCGCTAAGAGAGTAGTAGTGGAAAAAGGAATATATTCAAATATAAACTACACAGAAGCATTCTGTGAAACTTCTTTCTGATCTGAGCATTCAGCTAACAGAGTTAAACCATACTTTTGATTGAGCAGTTTTGAAACACTCTGTCTGTAGAAAATGCAACTGAACATTCGTAGCGCTAAGTGTGTAATAGTGGAAAAAAGAATATGTTCAAATATAAACTACACAGAAGCATTGTATGAAACTTCTTTCTGTTCTGTGCATTCAACTAACAGAGTTGAACCTTACTTTTGATTGAGCCGTTCTGAAACACTCTTTCTGTAGAAACTGCAATTGGACATTCTGAGCGCTAAGAGGCCTATATTGGGAAAAAGAATGTCTACAAATAAAAACTACACAGAAGAATTGTGTGAAACTTCTTTCTGTTCTGTTTGTTCAACTAAAAGAGTTGAACCTTAGTTTTGATTGAGCAGTTCTGAAACACTCCTTCTGTAGAAAATGCAAGTAGAGATTCGGAGCGCTAAGAAGGTAATAGTGGAAAAAGGAATGTCTCCAAATATAAACTACACAGAATCATTCTGTGAAACTTCTTTCTGATCTGTGCATTCAGCTAACAGAGTTAAACCATCCTTTTGATTGAGCAGATCTGAACACTCTTTCTGTGGAAAATGCAACTGGACATTTGGAGCGCTAAGAGAGTAGTAGTGGAAAAAGGAATATATTCAAATATAAACTACACAGAAGCATTCTATGAAACTTCTTTCTGATCTGAGAATTCAGCTAACAGAGTTAAACCATACTTTTGATTGAGCAGTTTTGAAACACTCTGTCTGTAGAAAATGCAACTGGACATTCGTAGCGCTAAGTGGGTAATAGTGGAAAAAAGAATATGTTCAAATATAAACTACACAGAAGCATTGTATGAAACTTCTTTCTGTTCTGTGCATTCAACTAACAGAGTTGAACCTTACTTTTGATTGAGCCTTTCTGAAACACTCTTTCTGTAGAAACTGCAATTGGACATTCTGAGCGCTAAGAGGCCTCTATTGGGAAAAATAATATCTTCAAATAAAAACTACACAGAAGCATTGTGTGAAAGTTATTTCTGATATGTTCATTAAGCTAACAGAGTTAAACCATACTTTTGAGGGCGCAGTTCTGAACACTCTTTCTGTAGAAAATGCAAGTGGACATTCGGAGCGCTAAGAGGGTAATAGTGGAAAAAGGAATATATTCAAATATAAACTACACAGTAGCATTCTGTGAAAATTCTTTCTGTTCTGTGCATTCAACTAACAGAGTTGAACCTTACTTTTGATTGAGCCGTTCTGAAACACTCTTTCTGTAGAAACTGCAATTGGACATGCTAAGCGCTAAGAGGCCTACATTGGGAAAAAGAATATCTTCAAATAAAAACTACACAGATGCATTCTGTGAAACTTATTTCTGATCTGTAAATTCAGTTAACAGAGATAAAACATATTTTTGATTGAGCAGTTATGAAACACTCTTTTTGTAGAAAATGCAAGTGGAGATTCGGAGCGCTAAGAGGGTAATAGTGGAAAAAGGAATGTCTTCAAATATAAACTACACAGAATCATTCGGTGAAACTTCTTTCTGATCTGTGCATTCAGCTAACAGAGTTAAAGCATACTTTTGATTGAGCAGATCTGAACACTCTTTCTGTAGAAAATGCAACTGGACATTTGGAGCGCTAAGAGCGTAGTAGTGGAAAAAGTAATATATTCAAATATAAACTACACAGAAGCATTCTGTGGAACTTCTTTCTGATCTGAGCATTCAGCTAACAGAGTTAAACCATACTTTGGATTGAGCAGTTTTGAAACACTCTGTCTGTAGAAAATGCAACTGGACATTCGTAGCGCTAAGTGGGTAATAGTGGAAAAATGAATATGTTCAAATATAAACTACACAGAAGCATTGTATGAAACTTCGTTCTGTTCTGTGCATTCAACTAACAGAGTTGAACCTTACTTTTGATTGAGCCGTTCTGAAACACTCTTTCTGTAGAAACTGCAATTGGACATTCTGAGCGCTAAGAGGCCTATATTGGGAAAAAGAATGTCTACAAATAAAAACTACACAGAAGAATTGTGTGAAACTTCTTTCTGTTCTGTTTGTTCAACTAAAAGAGTTGAACCTTAGTTTTGATTGAGCCATTCTGAAACACTCTTTCTGTAGAAAATGCAAGTGGAGAATTGGAGCGCTAAGAGGGTAATAGTGGAAAAAGGAATGTCTCCAAATATAAACTACACAGAATCATTCTGTGAAACTTCTTTCTGATCTGTGCATTCAGCTAACAGAGTTAAACCATACTTTTGATTGAGCAGATCTGAACACTCTTTCTGTAGAAAATGCAACTGGACATTTGGAGGGCTAAGAGAGTAGTAGTGGAAAAAGGAATATATTCAAATATAAACTACACAGAAGCATTCTGTGAAACTTCTTTCTGATCTGAGCATTCAGCTAACAGAGTTAAACCATACTTTTGATTGAGCAGTTTTGAAACACTCTGTCTGTAGAAAATGCAACTGGACATTCGTAGCGCTAAGTGGGTAATAGTGGAAAAAAGAATATGTTCAAATATAAACTACACAGAAACATTGTATGAAACTTCTTTCTGTTCTCTGCATTCAACTAACAGAGTTGAACCTTACTTTTGATTGAGCCTTTCTGAAACACTCTTTCTGTAGTAACTGCAATTGGACATTCTGAGCGCTAAGAGGCCTATATTGGGAAAAATAATATCTTCAAATAAAAACTACACAGAAGCATTGTGTGAAAATTATTTCTGATCTGTAAATTCAGTTAACAGAGATAAAACATATTTTTGATTGAGCAGTTATGAAACACTCTTTCTGTAGAAAATGCAAGTGGAGATTCGGAGCGCTAAGTTGGTAATAGTGGAAAAAGGAATGTCTCCAAATATAAACTACACAGAATCATTCTGTGAATCTTCTTTCTGATCTGTGCATTCAGCTAACAGAGTTAAACAATACTTTTTATTGAGCAGATCTGAACACTCTTTCTGTAGAAAATGCAACTGGACATTTGGAGCGCTAAGAGAGTAGTAGTGGAAAAAGGAATATATTCAAATATAAACTACACGGAAGCATTCTGTGAAACTTCTTTCTGATCTGAGCATTCAGCTAACAGAGTTAAACCATACTTTTGATTGAGCAGTTTTGAAAGACTCTGTCTGTAGAAAATGCAACTGGACATTCGTAGCGCTAAGTGGGTAATAGTGGAAAAAAGAATATGTTCAAATATAAACTACACAGAAGCATTGTATGAAACTTCTTTCTGTTCTCTGCATTCAACTAACAGAGTTGAACCTTACTTTTGATTGAGCCTTTCTGAAACACTCTTTCTGTAGAAACTGCAATTGGACATTCTGAGCGCTAAGAGGCCTATATTGGGAAAAATAACATCTTCAAATAAAAACTACACAGAAGCATTGTGTGAAACTTATTTCTGATATGTTCATTAAGCTAACAGAGTTAAACCATACTTTTGATTGCGCAGTTCTGAACACTCTTTCTGTAGAAAATGCAAGTGGACATTCGGAGCGCTAAGAGGGTAATAGTGGAAAAAGGAATATATTCAAATATAAACTACACAGTAGCATTCTGTGAAAATTCTTTCTGTTCTGTGCATTCAACTAACAGAGTTGAACCTTACTTTTGATTGAGCCGTTCTGAAACACTCTTTCTGTAGAAACTGCAATTGGACATGCTAAGCGCTAAGAGGCCTACATTGGGAAAAAGAATATCTTCAAATAAAAACTACACAGATGCATTCTGTGAAACTTATTTCTGATCTGTAAATTCAGTTAACAGAGATAAAACATATTTTTGATTGAGCAGTTATGAAACACTCTTTTTGTAGAAAATGCAAGTGGAGTTTCGGAGCGCTAAGAGGGTAATAGTGGAAAAAGGAATGTCTTCAAATATAAACTACACAGAATCATTCGGTGAAACTTCTTTCTGATCTGTGCATTCAGCTAACAGAGTTAAACCATACTTTTGATTGAGCAGATCTGAACACTCTTTCTGTAGAAAATGCAACTGGACATTTGGAGCGCTAAGAGCGTAGTAGTGGAAAAAGGAATATATTCAAATATAAACTACACAGAAGCATTCTGTGAAACTTCTTTCGGATCTGAGCATTCAGCTAACAGAGTTAAACCATACTTTTGATTGAGCAGTTTTGAAAGACTCTGTCTGTAGAAAATGCAACTGGACATTCGTAGCGCTAAGTGGGTAATAGTGGAAAAAAGAATATGTTCAAATATAAACTACACAGAAGCATTGTATGAAACTTCTTTCTGTTCTGTGCATTCAACTAACAGAGTTGAACCTTACTTTTGATTGAGCCTTTCTGAAACACTCTTTCTGTAGAAACTGCAATTGGACATTCTGAGCGCTAAGAGGCCTATATTGGGAAAAATAATATCTTCAAATAAAAACTACACAGAAGCATTGTGTGAAACTTTTTTCTGATATGTTCATTAAGCTAACAGAGTTAAACCATACTTTTGATTGCGCAGTTCTGAACACTCTTTCTGTAGAAAATGCAAGTGGACATTCGGAGCGCTAAGAGGGTAATAGTGGAAAAAGGAATATATTCAAATATAAACTACACAGTAGCATTCTGTGAAAATTCTTTCTGCTCTGTGCATTCAACTAACAGAGTTGAACCTTACTTTTGATTGAGCCGTTCTGAAACACTCTTTCTGTAGAAACTGCAATTGGACATTCTGAGCGCTAAGAGGCCTATATTGGGAAAAATAATATCTTCAAATAAAAACTACACAGAAGCATTGTGTGAAACTTTTTTCTGATATGTTCATTAAGCTAACAGAGTTAAACCATACTTTTGATTGCGCAGTTCTGAACACTCTTTCTGTAGAAAATGCAAGTTGAAATTCGGAGCGCTAAGAGGGTAATAGTGGAAAAAGGAATATATTCAAATATAAACTACACAGTAGCATTCTGTGAAAATTCTTTCTGTTCTGTGCATTCAACTAACAGAGTTGAACCTTACTTTTGATTGAGCCGTTCTGAAACACTCTTTCTGTAGGAACTGCAATTGGACATGCTAAGCGCTAAGAGGCCTACATTGGGAAAAAGAATATCTTCAAATAAAAACTACACAGATGCATTCTGTGAAACTTATTTCTGATCTGTAAATTCAGTTAACAGAGATAAAACATATTTTTGATTGAGCAGTTATGAAACACTCTTTTTGTAGAAAATGCAAGTGGAGATTCGGAGCGCTAAGAGGGTAATAGTGGAAAAAGGAATGTCTTCAAATATAAACTACACAGAATCATTCGGTGAAACTTCTTTCTGATCTGTGCATTCAGCTAACAGAGTTAAACCATACTTTTGATTGAGCAGATCTGAACACTCTTTCTGTAGAAAATGCAACTGGACATTTGGAGCGCTAAGAGCGTAGTAGTGGAAAAAGGAATATATTCAAATATAAACTACACAGAAGCATTCTGTGAAACTTCTTTCTGATCTGAGCATTCAGCTAACAGAGTTAAACCATACTTTGGATTGAGCAGTTTTGAAACACTCTGTCTGTAGAAAATGCAACTGGACATTCGTAGCGCTAAGTGGGTAATAGTGGAAAAAAGAATATGTTCAAATACAAACTACACAGAAGCATTGTATGAAACTTCTTTCTGTTCTGTGCATTCAACTAACAGAGTTGAACCTTACTTTTGATTGAGCCGTTCTGAAACACTCTTTCTGTAGAAACTGCAATTGGACATTCTGAGCGCTAAGAGGCCTATCTTGGGAAAAAGAATGTCTACAAATAAAAACTACACAGAAGAATTGTGTGAAACTACTTTCTGTTCTGTTTGTTCAACTAAAAGAGTTGAACCTTAGTTTTGATTGCGCCGTTCTGAAACAGTCTTTCTGTAGAAAATGCAAGTGGAGATTCGGAGCGCTAAGAGGGTAATAGTGGAAAAAGGAATGTCTCCAAATATAATCTACACAGAATCATTCTGTGAAACTTCTTTCTGATCTGTGCATTCAGCTAACAGAGTTAAACCATACTTTTGATTGAGCAGATCTGAACACTCTTTCTGTGGAAAATGCAACTGGACATTTGGAGCGCTAAGAGAGTAGTAGTGGAAAAAGGAATATATTCAAATATAAACTACACAGAAGCATTCTGTGAAACTTCTTTCTGATCTGAGAATTCAGCTAACAGAGTTAAACCATACTTTTGATTGAGCAGTTTTGAAACACTCTGTCTGTAGAAAATGCAACTGGACATTCGTAGCGCTAAGTGGGTAATAGTGGAAAAAAGAATATGTTCAAATATAAACTACACAGAAGCATTGTATGAAACTTCTTTCTGTTCTGTGCATTCAACTAACAGAGTTGAACCTTACTTTTGATTGAGCCTTTCTGAAACACTCTTTCTGTAGAAACTGCAATTGGACATTCTGAGCGCTAAGAGGCCTCTATTGGGAAAAAAAATATCTTCAAATAAAAACTACACAGAAGCATTGTGTGAAACTTATTTCTGATCTGTAAATTCAGTTAACAGAGATAAAACATATTTTTGATTGAGCAGTTATGAAACACTCTTTCTGTAGAAAATGCAAGTGGAGATTCGGAGCGCTAAGTTGGTAATAGTGGAAAAAGGAATGTCTCCAAATATAAACTACACAGAATCATTCTGTGAATCTTCTTTCTGATCTGTGCATTCAGCTAACAGAGTTAAACAATACTTTTGATTGAGCAGATCTGAACACTCTTTCTGTAGAAAATGCAACTGGACATTTGGAGCGCTAAGAGAGTAGTAGTGGAAAAAGGAATATATTCAAATATAAACTACACGGAAGCATTCTGTGAAACTTCTTTCTGATCTGAGCATTCAGCTAACAGAGTTAAACCATAATTTTGATTGAGCAGTTTTGAAAGACTCTGTCTGTAGAAAATGCAACTGGACATTCGTAGCGCTAAGTGGGTAATAGTGGAAAAAAGAATATGTTCAAATATAAACTACACAGGAGCATTGTATGAAACTTCTTTCTGTTCTCTGCATTCAACTAACAGAGTTGAACCTTACTTTTGATTGAGCCTTTCTGAAACACTCTTTCTGTAGAAACTGCAATTGGACATTCTGAGCGCTAAGAGGCCTATATTGGGAAAAATAACATCTTCAAATAAAAACTACACAGAAGCATTGTGTGAAACTTATTTCTGATATGTTCATTAAGCTAACAGAGTTAAACCATACTTTTGATTGCGCAGTTCTGAACACTCTTTCTGTAGAAAATGCAAGTGGACATTCGGAGCGCTAAGAGGGTAATAGTGGAAAAAGGAATATATTCAAATATAAACTACACAGTAGCATTCTGTGAAAATTCTTTCTGTTCTGTGCATTCAACTAACAGAGTTGAACCTTACTTTTGATTGAGCCGTTCTGAAACACTCTTTCTGTAGAAACTGCAATTGGACATGCTAAGCGCTAAGAGGCCTACATTGGGAAAAAGAATATCTTCAAATAAAAACTACACAGATGCATTCTGTGAAACTTATTTCTGATCTGTAAATTCAGTTAACAGAGATAAAACATATTTTTGATTGAGCAGTTATGAAACACTCTTTTTGTAGAAAATGCAAGTGGAGATTCGGAGCGCTAAGAGGGTAATAGTGGAAAAAGGAATGTCTTCAAATATAAACTACACAGAATCATTCGGTGAAACTTCTTTCTGATCTGTGCATTCAGCTAACAGAGTTAAACCATACTTTTGATTGAGCAGATCTGAACACTCTTTCTGTAGAAAATGCAACTGGACATTTGGAGCGCTAAGAGCGTAGTAGTGGAAAAAGGAATATATTCAAATATAAACTACACAGAAGCATTCTGTGAAACTTCTTTCTGATCTGAGCATTCAGCTAACAGAGTTAAACCATACTTTTGATTGAGCAGTTTTGAAACACTCTGTCTGTAGAAAATGCAACTGGACATTCGTAGCGCTAAGTGGGTAATAGTGGAAAAAAGAATATGTTCAAATATAAACTACACAGAAGCATTGTATGAAACTTCTTTCTGTTCTGTGCATTCAACTAACAGAGTTGAACCTTACTTTTGATTGAGCCGTTCTGAAACACTCTTTCTGTAGAAACTGCAATTGGACATTCTGAGCGCTAAGAGGCCTATATTGGGAAAAAGAATGTCTACAAATAAAAACTACACAGAAGAATTTTGTGAAACTTCTTTCTGTTCTGTTTGTTCAACTAAAAGAGTTGAACATTAGTTTTGATTGAGCAGTTCTGAAACACTCCTTCTGTAGAAAATGCAAGTGGAGATTCGGAGCGCTAAGAGGGTAATAGTGGAAAAAGGAATGTCTCCAAATATAAACTACACAGAATCATTCTGTGAAACTTCTTTCTGATCTGTGCATTCAGCTAACAGAGTTAAACCATACTTTTGATTGAGCAGATCTGAACACTCTTTCTGTAGAAAATGCAACTGGACATTTGGAGCGCTAAGAGAGTAGTAGTGGAAAAAGGAATATATTCAAATATAAACTACACAGAAGCATTCTGTGAAACTTCTTTCTGATCTGAGCATTCAGCTAACAGAGTTAAACCATACTTTTGATTGAGCAGTTTTGAAAGACTCTGTCTGTAGAAAATGCAACTGGACATTCGTAGCGCTAAGTGGGTAATAGTGGAAAAAAGAATATGTTCAAATATAAACTACACAGAAGCATTGTATGAAACTTCTTTCTGTTCTGTGCATTCAACTAACAGAGTTGAACCTTACTTTTGATTGAGCCTTTCTGAAACACTCTTTCTGTAGAAACTGCAATTGGACATTCTGAGCGCTAAGAGGCCTATATTGGGAAAAATAATATCTTCAAATAAAAACTACACAGAAGCATTGTGTGAAACTTTTTTCTGATATGTTCATTAAGCTAACAGAGTTAAACCATACTTTTGATTGCGCAGTTCTGAACACTCTTTCTGTAGAAAATGCAAGTGGACATTCGGAGCGCTAAGAGGGTAATCGTGGAAAAAGGAATATATTCAAATATAAACTACACAGTAGCATTCTGTGAAAATTCTTTCTGCTCTGTGCATTCAACTAACAGAGTTGAACCTTACTTTTGATTGAGCCGTTCTGAAACACTCTTTCTGTAGAAACTGCAATTGGACATTCTGAGCGCTAAGAGGCCTATATTGGGAAAAATAATATCTTCAAATAAAAACTACACAGAAGCATTGTGTGAAACTTTTTTCTGATATGTTCATTAAGCTAACAGAGTTAAACCATACTTTTGATTGCGCAGTTCTGAACACTCTTTCTGTAGAAAATGCAAGTTGAAATTCGGAGCGCTAAGAGGGTAATAGTGGAAAAAGGAATATATTCAAATATAAACTACACAGTAGCATTCTGTGAAAATTCTTTCTGTTCTGTGCATTCAACTAACAGAGTTGAACCTTACTTTTGATTGAGCCGTTCTGAAACACTCTTTCTGTAGGAACTGCAATTGGACATGCTAAGCGCTAAGAGGCCTACATTGGGAAAAAGAATATCTTCAAATAAAAACTACACAGATGCATTCTGTGAAACTTATTTCTGATCTGTAAATTCAGTTAACAGAGATAAAACATATTTTTGATTGAGCAGTTATGAAACACTCTTTTTGTAGAAAATGCAAGTGGAGATTCGGAGCGCTAAGAGGGTAATAGTGGAAAAAGGAATGTCTTCAAATATAAACTACACAGAATCATTCGGTGAAACTTCTTTCTGATCTGTGCATTCAGCTAACAGAGTTAAACCATACTTTTGATTGAGCAGATCTGAACACTCTTTCTGTAGAAAATGCAACTGGACATTTGGAGCGCTAAGAGCGTAGTAGTGGAAAAAGGAATATATTCAAATATAAACTACACAGAAGCATTCTGTGAAACTTCTTTCTGATCTGAGCATTCAGCTAACAGAGTTAAAACATACTTTGGATTGAGCAGTTTTGAAACACTCTGTCTGTAGAAAATGCAACTGGACATTCGTAGCGCTAAGTGGGTAATAGTGGAAAAAAGAATATGTTCAAATACAAACTACACAGAAGCATTGTATGAAACTTCTTTCTGTTCTGTGCATTCAACTAACAGAGTTGAACCTTACTTTTGATTGAGCCGTTCTGAAACACTCTTTCTGTAGAAACTGCAATTGGACATTCTGAGCGCTAAGAGGCCTATCTTGGGAAAAAGAATGTCTACAAATAAAAACTACACAGAAGAATTGTGTGAAACTACTTTCTGTTCTGTTTGTTCAACTAAAAGAGTTGAACCTTAGTTTTGATTGCGCCGTTCTGAAACAGTCTTTCTGTAGAAAATGCAAGTGGAGATTCGGAGCGCTAAGAGGGTAATAGTGGAAAAAGGAATGTCTCCAAATATAATCTACACAGAATCATTCTGTGAAACTTCTTTCTGATCTGTGCATTCAGCTAACAGAGTTAAACCATACTTTTGATTGAGCAGATCTGAACACTCTTTCTGTGGAAAATGCAACTGGACATTTGGAGCGCTAAGAGAGTAGTAGTGGAAAAAGGAATATATTCAAATATAAACTACACAGAAGCATTCTGTGAAACTTCTTTCTGATCTGAGAATTCAGCTAACAGAGTTAAACCATACTTTTGATTGAGCAGTTTTGAAACACTCTGTCTGTAGAAAATGCAACTGGACATTCGTAGCGCTAAGTGGGTAATAGTGGAAAAAAGAATATGTTCAAATATAAACTACACAGAAGCATTGTATGAAACTTCTTTCTGTTCTGTGCATTCAACTAACAGAGTTGAACCTTACTTTTGATTGAGCCTTTCTGAAACACTCTTTCTGTAGAAACTGCAATTGGACATTCTGAGCGCTAAGAGGCCTCTATTGGGAAAAATAATATCTTCAAATAAAAACTACACAGAAGCATTGTGTGAAACTTATTTCTGATATGTTCATTAAGCTAACAGAGTTAAACCATACTTTTGAGTGCGCAGTTCTGAACACTCTTTCTGTAGAAAATGCAAGTGGACATTCGGAGCGCTAAGAGGGTAATAGTGGAAAAAGGAATATATTCAAATATAAAGTACACAGTAGCATTCTGTGAAAATTCTTTCTGTTCTGTGCATTCAACTAACAGAGTTGAACCTTACTTTTGATTGAGCCGTTCTGAAACACTCTTTCTGTAGAAACTGCAATTGGACATGCTAAGCGCTAAGAGGCCTACATTGGGAAAAAGAATATCTTCAAATAAAAACTACACAGATGCATTCTGTGAAACTTATTTCTGATCTGTAAATTCAGTTAACAGAGATAAAACATATTTTTGATTGAGCAGTTATGAAACACTCTTTTTGTAGAAAATGCAAGTGGAGATTCGGAGCGCTAAGAGGGTAATAGTGGAAAAAGGAATGTCTTCAAATATAAACTACACAGAATCATTCGGTGAAACTTCTTTCTGATCTGTGCATTCAGCTAACAGAGTTAAACCATACTTTTGATTGAGCAGATCTGAACACTCTTTCTGTAGAAAATGCAACTGGACATTTGGAGCGCTAAGAGCGTAGTAGTGGAAAAAGAAATATATTCAAATATAAACTACACAGAAGCATTCTGTGGAACTTCTTTCTGATATGAGCATTCAGCTAACAGAGTTAAACCATACTTTGGATTGAGCAGTTTTGAAACACTCTGTCTGTAGAAAATGCAACTGGACATTCGTAGCGCTAAGTGGGTAATAGTGGAAAAATGAATATGTTCAAATATAAACTACACAGAAGCATTGTATGAAACTTCATTCTGTTCTGTGCATTGAACTAACAGAGTTGAACCTTACTTTTGATTGATCCGTTCTGAAACACTCTTTCTGTAGAAACTGCAATTGGACATTCTGAGCGCTAAGAGGCCTATATTGGGAAAAAGAATGTCTACAAATAAAAACTACACAGAAGAATTGTGTGAAATTTCTTTCTGTTCTGTTTGTTCAACTAAAAGTGTTGAACCTTAGTTTTGATTGAGCCGTTCTGAAACACTCTTTCTGTAGAAAATGCAAGTGGAGAATTGGAGCGCTAAGAGGGTAATAGTGGAAAAAGGAATGTCTCCAAATATAAACTACACAGAATCATTCTGTGAAACTTCTTTCTGATCTGTGCATTCAGCTAACAGAGTTAAACCATACTTTTGATTGAGCAGATCTGAACACTCTTTCTGTAGAATATGCAACTGGACATTTGGAGGGCTAAGAGAGTAGTAGTGGAAAAAGGAATATATTCAAATATAAACTACACAGAAGCATTCTGTGAAACTTCTTTCTGATCTGAGCATTCAGCTAACAGAGTTAAACCATACTTTTGATTGAGCAGTTTTGAAACACTCTGTCTGTAGAAAATGCAACTGGACATTCGTAGCGCTAAGTGGGTAATAGTGGAAAAAAGAATATGTTCAAATATAAACTACACAGAAGCATTGTATGAAACTTCTTTCTGTTCTCTGCATTCAACTAACAGAGTTGAACCTTACTTTTGATTGAGCCTTTCTGAAACACTCTTTCTGTAGAAACTGCAATTGGACATTCTGAGCGCTAAGAGGCCTATATTGGGAAA
Source organism: Symphalangus syndactylus (assembly GCF_028878055.3). Taxonomy (NCBI): domain Eukaryota; kingdom Metazoa; phylum Chordata; class Mammalia; order Primates; family Hylobatidae; genus Symphalangus; species Symphalangus syndactylus. The sequence goes on along the minus strand of NC_072445.2, from coordinate 71,066,661 downwards.
AATAATATCTTCAAATAAAAACTACACAGAAGCATTGTGTGAAACTTATTTCTGATCTGTAAATTCAGTTAACAGAGATAAAACATATTTTTGATTGAGCAGTTATGAAACACTCTTTCTGTAGAAAATGCAAGTGGAGATTCGGAGCGCTAAGATGGTAATAGTGGAAAAAGGAATGTCTCCAAATATAAACTACACAGAATCATTCTGTGAATCTTCTTTCTGATCTGTGCATTCAGCTAACTGAGTTAAACAATACTTTTGATTGAGCAGATCTGAACACTCTTTCTGTAGAAAATGCAACTGGACATTTGGAGCGCTAAGAGAGTAGTAGTGGAAAAAGGAATATATTCAAACATAAACTACACGGAAGCATTCTGTGAAACTTCTTTCTGATCTGAGCATTCAGCTAACAGAGTTAAACCATACTTTTGATTGAGCAGTTTTGAAAGACTCTGTCTGTAGAAAATGCAACTGGACATTCCTAGCGCTAAGTGGGTAATAGTGGAAAAAAGAATATGTTCAAATATAAACTACACAGAAGCATTGTATGAAACTTCTTTCTGTTCTCTGCATTCAACTAACAGAGTTGAACCTTACTTTTGATTGAGCCTTTCTGAAACACTCTTTCTGTAGAAACTGCAATTGGACATTCTGAGCGCTAAGAGGCCAATATTGGGAAAAATAACATCTTCAAATAAAAACTACACAGAAGCATTGTGTGAAACTTATTTCTGATATGTTCATTAAGCTAACAGAGTTAAACCATACTTTTGATTGCGCAGTTCTGAACACTCTTTCTGTAGAAAATGCAAGTGGACATTCGGAGCGCTAAGAGGGTAATAGTGGAAAAAGGAATATATTCAAATATAAACTACACAGTAGCATTCTGTGAAAATTCTTTCTGTTCTGTGCATTCAACTAACAGAGTTGAACCTTACTTTTGATTGAGCCGTTCTGAAACACTCTTTCTGTAGAAACTACAATTGGACATGCTAAGCGCTAAGAGGCCTACATTGGGAAAAAGAATATCTTCAAATAAAAACTACACAGATGCATTCTGTGAAACTTATTTCTGATCTGTAAATTCAGTTAACAGAGATAAAACATATTTTTGATTGAGCAGTTATGAAACACTCTTTTTGTAGAAAATGCAAGTGGAGATTCGGAGCGCTAAGAGGGTAATAGTGGAAAAAGGAATGTCTTCAAATATAAACTACACAGAATCATTCGGTGAAACTTCTTTCTGATCTGTGCATTCAGCTAACAGAGTTAAACCATAATTTTGATTGAGCAGATCTGAACACTCTTTCTGTAGAAAATGCAACTGGACATTTGGAGCGCTAGGAGCGTAGTAGTGGAAAAAGGAATATATTCAAATATAAACTACACAGAAGCATTCTGTGAAACTTCTTTCTGATCTGAGCATTCAGCTAACAGAGTTAAACCATACTTTTGATTGAGCAGTTTTGAAACACTCTGTCTGTAGAAAATGCAACTGGACATTCGTAGCGCTAAGTGGGTAATAGTGGAAAAAAGAATATGTTCAAATATAAACTACACAGAAGCATTGTATGAAACTTCTTTCTGTTCTGTGCATTCAACTAACAGAGTTGAACCTTACTTTTGATTGAGCCGTTCTGAAACACTCTTTCTGTAGAAACTGCAATTGGACATTCTGAGCGCTAAGAGGCCTATATTGGGAAAAAGAATGTCTACAAATAAAAACTACACAGAAGAATTGTGTGAAACTTCTTTCTGTTCTGTTTGTTCAACTAAAAGAGTTGAACATTAGTTTTGATTGAGCAGTTCTGAAACACTCCTTCTGTAGAAAATGCAAGTGGAGATTCGGAGCGCTAAGAGGGTTATAGTGGAAAAAGGAATGTCTCCAAATATAAACTACACAGAATCATTCTGTGAAACTTCTTTCTGATCTGTGCATTCAGCTAACAGAGTTAAACCATACTTTTGATTGAGCAGATCTGAACACTCTTTCTGTAGAAAATGCAACTGGACATTTGGAGCGCTAAGAGAGTAGTAGTGGAAAAAGGAATATATTCAAATATAAACTACACAGAAGCATTCTGTGAAACTTCTTTCTGATCTGAGCATTCAGCTAACAGAGTTAAACCATACTTTTGATTGAGCAGATTTGAAAGACTCTGTCTGTAGAAAATGCAACTGGACATTCGTAGCGCTAAGTGGGTAATAGTGGAAAAAAGAATATGTTCAAATATAAACTACACAGAAGCATTGTATGAAACTTCTTTCTGTTCTGTGCATTCAACTAACAGAGTTGAACCTTACTTTTGATTGAGCCTTTCTGAAACACTCTTTCTGTAGAAACTGCAATTGGACATTCTGAGCGCTAAGAGGCCTATATTGGGAAAAATAATATCTTCAAATAAAAACTACACAGAAGCATTGTGTGAAACTTTTTTCTGATATGTTCATTAAGCTAACAGAGTTAAACCATACTTTTGATTGCGCAGTTCTGAACACTCTTTCTGTAGAAAATGCAAGTGGACATTCGGAGCGCTAAGAGGGTAATAGTGGAAAAAGGAATATATTCAAATATAAACTACACAGTAGCATTCTGTGAAAATTCTTTCTGTTCTGTGCATTCAACTAACAGAGTTGAAACTAACTTTTGATTGAGCCTTTCTGAAACACTCTTTCTGTAGAAACTGCAATTGGACATTCTGAGCGCTAAGAGGCCTATATTGGGAAAAATAATATCTTCAAATAAAAACTACACAGAAGCATTGTGTGAAACTTTTTTCTGATATGTTCATTAAGCTAACAGAGTTAAACCATACTTTTGATTGCGCAGTTCTGAACACTCTTTCGGTAGAAAATGCAAGTTGAAATTCGGAGCGCTAAGAGGGTAATAGTGGAAAAAGGAATATATTCAAATATAAACTACACAGAAGCCTTCTGTGAAACTTCTTTCTGATCTGAGCATTCAGCTAACAGAGTTAAACCATACTTTTGATTGAGCAGTTTTGAAACACTCTGTCTGTAGAAAATGCAACTGGACATTCGTAGCGCTAAGTGGGTAATAGTGGAAAAAAGAATATGTTCAAATATAAACTACACAGAAACATTGTATGAAACTTCTTTCTGTTCTTTGCATTCAACGAACAGAGTTGAACCTTACTTTTGATTGAGCCTTTCTGAAACACTCTTTCTGTAGAAACTGCAATTGGACATTCTGAGCGCTAAGAGGCCTCTATTGGGAAAAATAATATCTTCAAATAAAAACTACACAGAATCATTGTGTGACACTTATTTCTGATATGTTCATTAAGCTAACAGAGTTAAACCATACTTTTGATTGCGCAGTTCTGAACACTCTTTCTGTAGAAAATGCAAGTGGACATTCGGAGGGCTAAGAGGGTAATAGTGGAAAAAGGAATATATTCAAATATAAACTACACAGTAGCATTCTGTGAAAATTCTTTCTGTTCTGTGCATTCAACTAACAGAGTTGAACCTTACTTTTGATTTAGCCGTTCTGAAACACTCTTTCTGTAGAAACTGCAATTGGACATGCTAAGCGCTAAGAGGCCTACATTGGGAAAAAGAATATCTTCAAATAAAAACTACACAGATGCATTCTGTGAAACTTATTTCTGATCTGTAAATTCAGTTAACAGAGATAAAACATATTTTTGATTGAGCAGTTATGAAACACTCTTTTTGTAGAAAATGCAAGTGGAGATTCGGAGCGCTAAGAGGGTAATAGTGGAAAAAGGAATGTCTTCAAATATAAACTACACAGAATCATTCGGTGAAACTTCTTTCTGATCTGTGCATTCAGCTAACAGAGTTAAACCATACTTTTGATTGAGCAGATCTGAACACTCTTTCTGTAGAAAATGCAACTGGACATTTGGAGCGCTAAGAGCGTAGTAGTGGAAAAAGGAATATATTCAAATATAAACTACACAGAAGCATTCTGTGAAACTTCTTTCTGATCTGAGCATTCAGCTAACAGAGTTAAACCATACTTTTGATTGAGCAGTTTTGAAACACTCTGTCTGTAGAAAATGCAACTGGACATTCGTAGCGCTAAGTAGGTAATAGTGGAAAAATGAATATGTTCAAATATAAACTACACAGAAGCATTGTATGAAACTTCTTTCTGTTCTGTGCATTCAACTAACAGAGTTGAACCTTACTTTTGATTGAGCCGTTCTGAAACACTCTTTCTGTAGAAACTGCAATTGGACATTCTGAGCGCTAAGAGGCCTATATTGGGAAAAAGAATGTCTACAAATAAAAACTACACAGAAGAATTGTGTGAAACTTCTTTCTGTTCTGTTTGTTCAACTAAAAGAGTTGAACCTTAGTTTTGATTGAGCCGTTCTGAAACACTCTTTCTGTAGAAAATGCAAGTGGAGATTCGGAGCGCTAAGAGGGTAATAGTGGAAAAAGGAATGTCTCCAAATATAAACTACACAGAATCATTCTGTGAAACTTCTTTCTGATCTGTGCATTCAGCTAGCAGTGTTAAACCATACTTTTGATTGAGCAGATCTGAACACTCTTTCTGTAGAAAATGCAAATGGACATTTGGTGCGCTAAGAGAGTAGTAGTGGAAAAAGAAATATATTCAAATATAAACTACACAGAAGCATTCTGTGAAACTTCTTTCTGATCTGAGCATTCAGCTAACAGAGTTAAACCATACTTTTGATTGAGCAGTTTTGAAACACTCTGTCTGTAGAAAATGCAACTGGACATTCGTAGCGCTAAGTGGGTAATAGTGGAAAAAAGAATATTTTCAAATATAAACTACACAGAAGCATTGTATGAAACTTCTTTCTGTTCTGTGCATTCAACTAAGAGAGTTGAACCTTACTTTTGATTGAGCCTTTCTGAAACACTCTTTCTGTAGAAACTGCAATTGGACATTCTGAGCGCTAGGAGGCCTATATTGGGAAAAATAATATCTTCAAATAAAAACTACACAGAAGCATTGTGTGAAACTTAATTCTGATATGTTCATTAAGCTAACAGAGTTAAACCATACTTTTGATTGCGCAGTTCTGAACACTCTTTCTGTAGACAATGCAAGTGGACATTCGGAGCGCTAAGAGGTTAATAGTGGAAAAAGGAATATATTCAAATATAAACTACACAGTAGCATTCTGTGAAAATTCTTTCTGTTCTGTGCATTCAACTAACAGAGTTGAACCTTACTTTTGATTGAGCCGTTCTGAAACACTCTTTCTGTAGAAACTGCAATTGGATATGCTAAGCGCTAAGAGGCCTACATTTGGAAAAAGAATATCTTCAAATGAAAACTACACAGATGCATTCTGTGAAACATATTTCTGATCTGTAAATTCAGTTAACAGAGATAAAACATATTATTGTTTGAGCAGTTATGAAACACTGTTTTTGTAGAAAATGCAAGTGGAGATTCGGAGCGCTAAGAGGGTAATAGTGGAAAAAGGAATGTCTTCAAATATAAACTACACAGAATCATTCGGTGAAACTTCTTTCTGATCTGTGCATTCAGCTAACAGAGTTAAACCATACTTTTGATTGAGCAGATCTGAACACTCTTTCTGTAGAAAATGCAACTGGACATTTGGAGCGCTAAGAGCGTAGTAGTGGAAAAAGGAATATATTCAAATATAAACTACACAGAAGCATTCTGTGAAACTTCTTTCTGATCTGAGCATTCAGCTAACAGAGTTAAACCATACTTTTGATTGAGCAGTTTTGAAACTGTCTGTAGAAAATGCAACTGGACATTCGAAGCGCTAAGTGGGTAATAGTGGAGAAAAGAATATGTTCAAATATAAACTACACAGAAGCATTGTATGAAACTTCTTTCTGTTCTGTGCATTCAACTAACAGAGTTGAACCTTACTTTTGATTGAGCCGTTCTGAAACACTCTTTCTGTAGAAACTGCAATTGGACATTCTGAGCGCTAAGAGGCCTATATTGGGAAAAAGAATGTCTACAAATAAAAACTACACAGAAGAATTGTGTGAAACTTCTTTCTGTTCTGTTTGTTCAACTAAAAGAGTTGAACCTTAGTTTTGATTGAGCCGTTCTGAAACACTCTTTCTGTAGAAAATGCCAGTGGAGATTCAGAGCGCTAAGAGGTTAATAGTGGAAAAAGGAATGTCTCCAAATATAAACTACACAGAATCATTCTGTGAAACTTCTTTCTGATCTGTGCATTCAGCTAACAGTGTTAAACCATACTTTTGATTGAGCAGATCTGAACACTCTTTCTGTAGAAAATGCAACTGGACATTTGGTGCGCTAAGAGAGTAGTAGTGGAAAAAGGAATATATTCAAATATAAACTACACAGAAGCATTCTGTGAAACTTCTTTCTGATCTGAGCATTCAGCTAACAGAGTTAAACCATACTTTTGATTGAGCAGTTTTGAAACACTCTGTCTGTAGAAAATGCAACTGGACATTCGTAGCGCTAAGTGGGTAATAGTGGAAAAAAGAATATGTTCAGATATAAACTACACAGAAGCATTGTATGAAACTACTTTCTGTTCTGTGCATTCAACTAACCGAGTTGAACCTTACTTTTGATTGAGCCTTTCTGAAACACTCTTTCTGTAGAAACTGCAATTGGACAATCTGAGCGCTAGGAGGCCTATATTGGGAAAAATAATATCTTCAAATAAAAACTACACAGAAGCATTGTGTGAAACTTATTTCTGATATGTTCATTAAGCTAACAGAGTTAAACCATACTTTTGATTGCGCAGTTCTGAACACTCTTTCTGTAGATAATTCAAGTGGACATTCGGAGCGCTAAGAGGGTAATAGTGGAAAAAGGAATATATTCAAATATAAACTACACAGTAGCATTCTGTGAAAATTCTTTCTGTTCTGTGCATTCAACTAACAGAGTTGAACCTTACTTTTGATTGAGCCGTTCTGAAACACTCTTTCTGTAGAAACTGCAATTGGACATGCTAAGCGATAAGAGGCCTACATTGGGAAAAAGAATATCTTCAAATAAAAACTACACAGATGCATTCTGTGAAACTTATTTCTGATCTGTAAATTCAGTTAACAGAGATAAAACATATTTTTGTTTGAGCAGTTATGAAACACTCTTTTTGTAGAAAATGCAAGTGGAGATTCGGAGCGCTAAGAGGGTAATAGTGGAAAAAGGAATGTCTTCAAATATAAACTACACAGAATCATTCGGTGAAAATTCTTTCTGATCTGTGCATTCAGCTAACAGAGTTAAACCATACTTTTGATTGAGCAGATCTGAACACTTTTTCTGTAGAAAATGCAACTGGACATTTGGAGCGCTAAGAGCGTAGTAGTGGAAAAAGGAATATATTCAAATATAAACTACACAGAAGCATTCTGTGAAACTTCTTTCTGATCTGAGCATTCAGCTAACAGATTTAAACCATACTTTTGATTGAGCAGTTTTGAAACACTCTGTCTGTAGAAAATGCAACTGGACATTCGTAGCGCTAAGTGGGTAATAGTGGAAAAAAGAATATGTTCAAATATAAACTACACAGAAGCATTGTATGAAACTTCTTTCTGTTCTGTGCTTTCAACTAACAGAGTTGAACCTTACTTTTGATTGAGCCTTTCTGAAACACTCTTTCTGTAGAAACTGCAATTGGACATTCTGAGCGCTAGGAGGCCTATATTGGGAAAAATAATATCTTCAAATAAAAACTACACAGAAGCATTGTGTGAAACTTAATTCTGATATGTTCATTAAGCTAACAGAGTTAAACCATACTTTTGATTGCGCAGTTCTGAACACTCTTTCTGTAGAAAATGCAAGTGGACATTCGGAGCGCTAAGAGGTTAATAGTGGAAAAAGGAATATATTCAAATATAAACTACACAGTAGCATTCTGTGAAAATTCTTTCTGTTCTGTGCATTCAACTAACAGAGTTGAACCTTACTTTTGATTGAGCCGTTCTGAAACACTCTTTCTGTAGAAACTGCAATTGGACATGCTAAGCGCTAAGAGGCCTACATTGGGAAAAAGAATATCTTCAAATAAAAACTACACAGATGCATTCTGTGAAACATATTTCTGATCTGTAAATTCAGTTAACAGAGATAAAACATATTTTTGTTTGAGCAGTTATGAAACACTGTTTTTGTAGAAAATGCAAGTGGAGATTCGGAGCGCTAAGAGGGTAATAGTGGAAAAAGGAATGTCTTCAAATATAAACTACACAGAATCATTCGGTGAAACTTCTTTCTGATCTGTGCATTCAGCTAACAGAGTTAAACCATACTTTTGATTGAGCAGATCTGAACACTCTTTCTGTAGAAAATGCAACTGGACATTTGGAGCGCTAAGAGCATAGTAGTGGAAAAAGGAATATATTCAAATATAAACTACACAGAAGCATTCTGTGAAACTTCTTTCTGATCTGAGCATTCAGCTAACAGAGTTAAACCATACTTTTGATTGAGCAGTTTTGAAACTGTCTGTAGAAAATGCAACTGGACATTCGAAGCGCTAAGTGGGTAATAGTGGAAAAAAGAATATGTTCAAATATAAACTACACAGAAGCATTGTATGAAACTTCTTTCTGTTCTGTGCATTCAACTAACAGAGTTGAACCTTACTTTTGATTGAGCCGTTCTGAAACACTCTTTCTGTAGAAACTGCAATTGGACATTCTGAGCGCTAAGAGGCCTATATTGGGAAAAAGAATGTCTACAAATAAAAACTACACAGAAGAATTGTGTGAAACTTCTTTCTGTTCTGTTTGTTCAACTAAAAGAGTTGAACCTTAGTTTTGATTGAGCCGTCCTGAAACACTCTTTCTGTAGAAAATGCCAGTGGAGATTCAGAGCGCTAAGAGGGTAATAGTGGAAAAAGGAATGTCTCCAAATATAAACTACACAGAATCATTCTGTGAAACTTCTTTCTGATCTGTGCATTCAGCTAACAGAGTTAAACCATACTTTTGATTGAGCAGATCTGAACACTCTTTCTGTAGAAAATGCAACTGGACATTTGGAGTGCTAAGAGAGTAGTAGTGGAAAAAGGAATATATTCAAATATAAACTACACAGAAGCATTCTGTGAAACTTCTTTCGGATCTGAGCATTCATCTAACAGAGTTAAACCATACTTTTGATTGAGCAGTTTTGAAACACTCTGTCTGTAGAAAATGCAACTGGACATTCGTAGCGCTAAGTGGGTAATAGTGGAAAAAAAATATGTTCAAATATAAACTACACAGAAGCATTGTATGAAACTTCTTTCTGTTCTGTGCATTCAACTAACAGAGTTGAACCTTACTTTTGATTGAGCCTTTCTGAAACACTCTTTCTGTAGAAACTGCAATTGGACATTCTGAGCGCTAAGAGGCATATATTGGGAAAAATAATATCTTCAAATAAAAACTACACAGAAGCATTGTGTGAAACTTATTTCTGATATGTTCATTAAGCTAACAGAGTTAAACCATACTTTTGATTGCGCAGTTCTGAACACTCTTTCTGTAGAAAATTCAAGTGGACATTCGGAGCGCTAAGAGGGTAATAGTGGAAAAAGGAATATATTCAAATATAAACTACACAGTAGCATTCTGTGAAAATTCTTTCTGTTCTGTGCATTCAACTAACAGAGTTGAACCTTACTTTTGATTGAGCCGTTCTGAAACACTCTTTCTGTAGAAACTGCAATTGGACATGCTAAGCGATAAGAGGCCTACATTGGGAAAAAGAATATCTTCAAATAAAAACTACACAGATGCATTCTGTGAAACTTATTTCTGATCTGTAAATTCAGTTAACAGAGATAAAACATATTTTTGTTTGAGCAGTTATGAAACACTCTTTTTGTAGAAAATGCAAGTGGAGATTCGGAGCGCTAAGAGGGTAATAGTGGAAAAAGGAATGTCTTCAAATATAAACTACACAGAATCATTCGGTGAAACTTCTTTCTGATCTGTGCATTCAGCTAACAGAGTTAAACCATACTTTTGATTGAGCAGATCTGAACACTCTTTCTGTAGAAAATGCAACTGGACATTTGGAGCGCTAAGAGCGTAGTAGTGGAAAAAGGAATATATTCTAATATAAACTACACAGAAGCATTCTGTGAAACTTCTTTCTGATCTGAGTATTCAGCTAACAGATTTAAACCATACTTTTGATTGAGCAGTTTTGAAACACTCTGTCTGTAGAAAATGCAACTGGACATTCGTAGCGCTAAGTGGGTAATAGTGGAAAAAAGAATATGTTCAAATATAAACTACACAGAAGCATTGTATGAAACTTCTTTCTGTTCTGTGCTTTCAACTAACAGAGTTGAACCTTACTTTTGATTGAGCCGTTCTGAAACACTCTTTCTGTAGAAACTGCAATTGGACATTCTGAGCGCTAAGAGGCCTATATTGGGAAAAAGAATGTCTACAAATAAAAACTACACAGAAGAATTGTGTGAAACTTCTTTCTGTTCCGTTTGTTCAACTAAAAGAGTTGAACCTTAGTTTTGATTGAGCCGTTCTGAAACACTCTTTCTGTAGAAAATGCAAGTGGAGATTCGGAGCGCTAAGAGGGTAATAGTGGAAAAAGGAATGTCTCCAAATATAAACTACACAGAATCATTCTGTGAAACTTCTTTCTGATCTGTGCATTCAGCTAACAGAGTTAAACCATACTTTTGATTGAGCAGATCTGAACACTCTTTCTGTAGAAAATGCAACTGGACATTTGGAGCGCTAAGAGAGTAGTAGTGGAAAAAGGAATATATTCAAATATAAACTACACAGAAGCATTCTGTGAAACTTCTTTCTGATCTGAGCATTCAGCTAACAGAGTTAAACCATACTTTTGATTGAGCAGTTTTGAAACATTCTGTCTGTAGAAAATGCAACTGGACATTTGTAGCGCTAAGTGGCTAATAGTGGAATAAAGAATATGTTCAAATATAAACTACACATAAACATTGTATGAAACTTCTTTCTGTTCTGTGCATTTAACTAACAGAGTTGAACCTTACTTTTGATTGAGCCTTTCTGAAACACTCTTTCTGTAGAAAGTGCAATTGGACATTCTGAGCGCTAAGAGGCCTATATTGGGAAAAATAATATCTTCAAATAAAAACTACACAGAAGCATTGTGTGAAACTTATTTCTGATATGTTCATTAAGCTAACAGAGTTAAACCATACTTTTGATTGCGCAGTTCTGAACACTCTTTCTGTAAAAAATGCAAGTGGACATTCGGAGCGCTAAGAGGGTAATAGTGGAAAAAGGAATATATTCAAATATAAACTACACAGTAGCATTCTGTGAAAATTCTTTCTGTTCTGTGCATTCAACTAACAGAGTTGAACCTTACTTTTGATTGAGCCGTTCTGAAACACTCTTTCTGTAGAAACTGCAATTGGATATGCTAAGCGCTAAGAGGCCTACATTGGGAAAAAGAATATCTTCAAATAAAAACTACACAGATGCATTCTGTGAAACTTATTTCTGATCTGTAAATTCAGTTAACAGAGATAAAACATATTTTTGATTGAGCAGTTATGAAACACTCTTTTTGTAGAAAATGCAAGTTGAGATTCGGAGCGCTAAGAGGGTAATAGTGGAAAAAGGAATGTCTTCAAATATAAACTACACAGAATCATTCGGTGAAACTTCTTTATGATCTGTGCATTCAGCTAACAGAGTTAAACCATACTTTTGATTGAGCAGATCTGAACACTCTTTCTGTAGAAAATGCAACTGGACATTTGGAGCGCTAAGAGCGTAGTAGTGGAAAAAGGAATATATTCAAATATAAACTACACAGAAGCATTCTGTGAAACTTCTTTCTGATCTGAGCATTCAGCTAACAGAGTTAAACCATACTTTTGATTGAGCAGTTTTGAAACACTCTGTCTGTAGAAAATGCAACTGGACATTCGTAGCGCTAAGAGGGTCATAGTGGAAAAAAAAATATGTTCAAATATAAACTACACAGAAGCATTGTATGAAACTTCTTTCTGTTCTGTGCATTCAACTAACAGAGTTGAACCTTACTTTTGATTGAGCCGTTCTGAAACACTCTTTCTGTAGAAACTGCAATTGGACATTCTGAGCGCTAAGAGGCCTATATTGGGAAAAAGAATGTCTACAAATAAAAACTACACAGAAGAATTGTGTGAAACTTCTTTCTGTTCTGTTTGTTCAACTAAAAGAGTTGAACCTTAGTTTTGATTGAGCCGTTCTGAAACACTCTTTCTGTAGAAAATGCAAGTGGAGATTCGGAGCGCTAAGAGGGTAATAGTGGAAAAAGGAATGTCTCCAAATATAAACTACACAGAATCATTCTGTGAAACTTCTTTCTGATCTGTGCATTCAGCTAACAGAGTTAAACCATACTTTTGATTGAGCAGATCTGAACACTCTTTCTGTAGAAAATGCAACTGGACATTTGGAGCGCTAAGAGAGTAGTAGTGGAAAAAGGAATATATTCAAATATAAACTACACAGAAGCATTCTGTGAAACTTCTTACTCTTCTGTGCATTCAACTAACAGAGTTGAACCTTACTTTTGATTGAGCCGTTCTGAAACACTCTTTCTGTAGAAACTGCAATTGGACATGCTAAGCGCTAAGAGGCCAACATTGGGAAAAAGAATATCTTCAAATAAAAACTACACAGATGCATTCTGTGAAACTTATTTCTGATCTGTAAATTCAGTTAACAGAGATAAAACATATTTTTGATTGAGCAGTTATGAAACACTCTTTTTGTAGAAAATGCAAGTTGAGATTCGGAGCGCTAAGAGGGTAATAGTGGAAAAAGGAATGTCTTCAAATATAAACTACACAGAATCATTCGGTGAAACTTCTTTCTGATCTGTGCATTCAGCTAACAGAGTTAAACCATACTTTTGATTGAGCAGATCTGAACACTCTTTCTGTAGAAAATGCAACTGGACATTTGGAGCGCTAAGAGCGTAGTAGTGGAAAAAGGAATATATTCAAATATAAACTACACAGAAGCATTCTGTGAAACTTCCTTCTGATCTGAGCATTCAGCTAACAGAGTTAAACCATACTTTGGATTGAGCAGTTTTGAAACTCTCTGTCTGTAGAAAATGCAACTGGACATTCGTAGCGCTAAGTGGGTAATAGTGGAAAAAAGAATATGTTCAAATATAAACTACACAGAAGCATTGTATGAAACTACTTTCTGTTCTGTGCATTCAACTAACAGGGTTGAACCTTACTTTTGATTGAGCCGTTCTGAAACACTCTTTCTGTAGAAACTGCAATTGGACATTCTGAGCGCTAAGAGGCCTATATTGGGAAAAAGAATGTCTACAAATAAAAACTACACAGAAGAATTGTGTGAAACTTCTTTCTGTTCTGTTTGTTCAACTAAAGGAGTTGAACCTTAGTTTTGATTGAGCCGTTCTGAAACACTCTTTCTGTAGAAAATGCAAGTGGAGATTCGGAGCGCTAAGAGGGTAATAGTGTAAAAAGTAATGTCTCCAAATATAAACTACACATAATCATTCCGTGAAACTTCTTTCTGATCTGTGCATTCAGCTAACAGAGTTAAACCATACTTTTGATTGAGCAGATCTGAACACTCTTTCTGTAGAAAATGCAACTGGACATTTGGAGCGCTAAGAGAGTAGTAGTGGAAAAAGGAATATATTCAAATATAAACTACACAGAAGCATTCTGTGAAACTTCTTTCTGATCTGAGCATTCAGCTAACAGAGTTAAACCATACTTTTGATTGAGCAGTTTTGAAACATTCTGTCTGTAGAAAATGCAACTGGACATTTGTAGCGCTAAGTGGCTAATAGTGGAATAAAGAATATGTTCAAATATAAACTACACAGAAACATTGTATGAAACTTCTTTCTGTTCTGTGCATTTAACTAACAGAGTTGAACCTTACTTTTGATTGAGCCTTTCTGAAACACTCTTTCTGTAGAAAGTGCAATTGGACATTCTGAGCGCTAAGAGGCCTATATTGGGAAAAATAATATCTTCAAATAAAAACTACACAGAAGCATTGTGTGAAACTTATTTCTGATATGTTCATTAAGCTAACAGAGTTAAACCATACTTTTGATTGCGCAGTTCTGAACACTCTTTCTGTAAAAAATGCAAGTGGACATTCGGAGCGCTAAGAGGGTAATAGTGGAAAAAGGAATATATTCAAATATAAACTACACAGTAGCATTCTGTGAAAATTCTTTCTGTTCTGTGCATTCAACTAACAGAGTTGAACCTTACTTTTGATTGAGCCGTTCTGAAACACTCTTTCTGTAGAAACTGCAATTGGATATGCTAAGCGCTAAGAGGCCTACATTGGGAAAAAGAATATCTTCAAATAAAAACTACACAGATGCATTCTGTGAAACTTATTTCTGATCTGTAAATTCAGTTAACAGAGATAAAACATATTTTTGATTGAGCAGTTATGAAACACTCTTTTTGTAGAAAATGCAAGTTGAGATTCGGAGCGCTAAGAGGGTAATAGTGGAAAAAGGAATGTCTTCAAATATAAACTACACAGAATCATTCGGTGAAACTTCTTTATGATCTGTGCATTCAGCTAACAGAGTTAAACCATACTTTTGATTGAGCAGATCTGAACACTCTTTCTGTAGAAAATGCAACTGGACATTTGGAGCGCTAAGAGCGTAGTAGTGGAAAAAGGAATATATTAAAATATAAACTACACAGAAGCATTCTGTGAAACTTCTTTCTGATCTGAGCATTCAGCTAACAGAGTTAAACCATACTTTTGATTGAGCAGTTTTGAAACACTCTGTCTGTAGAAAATGCAACTGGACATTCGTAGCGCTAAGAGGGTCATAGTGGAAAAAAAAATATGTTCAAATATAAACTACACAGAAGCATTGTATGAAACTTCTTTCTGTTCTGTGCATTCAACTAACAGAGTTGAACCTTACTTTTGATTGAGCCGTTCTGAAACACTCTTTCTGTAGAAACTGCAATTGGACATTCTGAGCGCTAAGAGGCCTATATTGGGAAAAAGAATGTCTACAAATAAAAACTACACAGAAGAATTGTGTGAAACTTCTTTCTGTTCTGTTTGTTCAACTAAAAGAGTTGAACCTTAGTTTTGATTGAGCCGTTCTGAAACACTCTTTCTGTAGAAAATGCAAGTGGAGATTCGGAGCGCTAAGAGGGTAATAGTGGAAAAAGGAATGTCTCCAAATATAAACTACACAGAATCATTCTGTGAAACTTCTTTCTGATCTGTGCATTCAGCTAACAGAGTTAAACCATACTTTTGATTGAGCAGATCTGAACACTCTTTCTGTAGAAAATGCAACTGGACATTTGGAGCGCTAAGAGAGTAGTAGTGGAAAAAGGAATATATTCAAATATAAACTACACAGAAGCATTCTGTGAAACTTCTTACTCTTCTGTGCATTCAACTAACAGAGTTGAACCTTACTTTTGATTGAGCCGTTCTGAAACACTCTTTCTGTAGAAACTGCAATTGGACATGCTAAGCGCTAAGAGGCCAACATTGGGAAAAAGAATATCTTCAAATAAAAACTACACAGATGCATTCTGTGAAACTTATTTCTGATCTGTAAATTCAGTTAACAGAGATAAAACATATTTTTGATTGAGCAGTTATGAAACACTCTTTTTGTAGAAAATGCAAGTGGAGATTCGGAGCGCTAAGAGGGTAATAGTGGAAAAAGGAATGTCTTCAAATATAAACTACACAGAATCATTCGGTGAAACTTCTTTCTGATCTGTGCATTCAGCTAACAGAGTTAAACCATACTTTTGATTGAGCAGATCTGAACACTCTTTCTGTAGAAAATGCAACTGGACATTTGGAGCGCTAAGAGCGTAGTAGTGGAAAAAGGAATATATTCAAATATAAACTACACAGAAGCATTCTGTGAAACTTCCTTCTGATCTGAGCATTCAGCTAACAGAGTTAAACCATACTTTGGATTGAGCAGTTTTGAAACTCTCTGTCTGTAGAAAATGCAACTGGACATTCGTAGCGCTAAGTGGGTAATAGTGGAAAAAAGAATATGTTCAAATATAAACTACACAGAAGCATTGTATGAAACTACTTTCTGTTCTGTGCATTCAACTAACAGGGTTGAACCTTACTTTTGATTGAGCCGTTCTGAAACACTCTTTCTGTAGAAACTGCAATTGGACATTCTGAGCGCTAAGAGGCCTATATTGGGAAAAAGAATGTCTACAAATAAAAACTACACAGAAGAATTGTGTGAAACTTCTTTCTGTTCTGTTTGTTCAACTAAAGGAGTTGAACCTTAGTTTTGATTGAGCCGTTCTGAAACACTCTTTCTGTAGAAAATGCAAGTGGAGATTCGGAGCGCTAAGAGGGTAATAGTGTAAAAAGTAATGTCTCCAAATATAAACTACACATAATCATTCCGTGAAACTTCTTTCTGATCTGTGCATTCAGCTAACAGAGTTAAACCATACTTTTGATTGAGCAGATCTGAACACTCTTTCTGTAGAAAATGCAACTGGACATTTGGAGCGCTAAGAGAGTAGTAGTGGAAAAAGGAATATATTCAAATATAAACTACACAGAAGCATTCTGTGAAACTTCTTTCTGATCTGAGCATTCAGCTAACAGAGTTAAACCATACTTTTGATTGAGCAGTTTTGAAACATTCTGTCTGTAGAAAATGCAACTGGACATTCGTAGCGCTAAGTGGCTAATAGTAAAAAAAAGAATATGTTCAAATATAAACTACACAGAAACATTGTATGAAACTTCTTTCTGTTCTGTGCATTTAACTAACAGAGGTGAACCTTACTTTTGATTGAGCCTTTCTGAAACACTCTTTCTGTAGAAAGTGCAATTGGACATTCTGAGCGCTAAGAGGCCTATATTGGGAAAAATAATATCTTCAAATAAAAACTACACAGAAGCATTGTGTGAAACTTATTTCTGATATGTTCATTAAGCTAACAGAGTTAAACCATACTTTTGATTGCGCAGTTCTGAACACTCTTTCTGTAAAAAATGCAAGTGGACATTCGGAGCGCTAAGAGGGTAATAGTGGAAAAAGGAATATATTCAAATATAAACTACACAGTAGCATTCTGTGAAAATTCTTTCTGTTCTGTGCATTCAACTAACAGAGTTGAACCTTACTTTTGATTGAGCCGTTCTGAAACACTCTTTCTGTAGAAACTGCAATTGGATATGCTAAGCGCTAAGAGGCCTACATTGGGAAAAAGAATATCTTCAAATAAAAACTACACAGATGCATTCTGTGAAACTTATTTCTGATCTGTAAATTCAGTTAACAGAGATAAAACATATTTTTGATTGAGCAGTTATGAAACACTCTTTTTGTAGAAAATGCAAGTTGAGATTCGGAGCGCTAAGAGGGTAATAGTGGAAAAAGGAATGTCTTCAAATATAAACTACACAGAATCATTCGGTGAAACTTCTTTATGATCTGTGCATTCAGCTAACAGAGTTAAACCATACTTTTGATTGAGCAGATCTGAACACTCTTTCTGTAGAAAATGCAACTGGACATTTGGAGCGCTAAGAGCGTAGTAGTGGAAAAAGGAATATATTCAAATATAAACTACACAGAAGCATTCTGTGAAACTTCTTTCTGATCTGAGCATTCAGCTAACAGAGTTAAACCATACTTTTGATTGAGCAGTTTTGAAACACTCTGTCTGTAGAAAATGCAACTGGACATTCGTAGCGCTAAGAGGGTAATAGTGGAAAAAAAAATATGTTCAAATATAAACTACACAGAAGCATTGTATGAAACTTCTTTCTGTTCTGTGCATTCAACTAACAGAGTTGAACCTTACTTTTGATTGAGCCGTTCTGAAACACTCTTTCTGTAGAAACTGCAATTGGACATTCTGAGCGCTAAGAGGCCTATATTGGGAAAAAGAATGTCTACAAATAAAAACTACACAGAAGAATTGTGTGAAACTTCTTTCTGTTCTGTTTGTTCAACTAAAAGAGTTGAACCTTAGTTTTGATTGAGCCGTTCTGAAACACTCTTTCTGTAGAAAATGCAAGTGGAGATTCGGAGCGCTAAGAGGGTAATAGTGGAAAAAGGAATGTCTCCAAATATAAACTACACAGAATCATTCTGTGAAACTTCTTTCTGATCTGTGCATTCAGCTAACAGAGTTAAACCATACTTTTGATTGAGCAGATCTGAACACTCTTTCTGTAGAAAATGCAACTGGACATTTGGAGCGCTAAGAGAGTAGTAGTGGAAAAAGGAATATATTCAAATATAAACTACACAGAAGCATTCTGTGAAACTTCTTACTCTTCTGTGCATTCAACTAACAGAGTTGAACCTTACTTTTGATTGAGCCGTTCTGAAACACTCTTTCTGTAGAAACTGCAATTGGACATGCTAAGCGCTAAGAGGCTTACATTGCGAAAAAGAATATCTTCAAATAAAAACTACACAGATGCATTCTGTGAAACTTATTTCTGATCTGTAAATTCAGTTAACAGAGATAAAACATATTTTTGATTGAGCAGTTATGAAACACTCTTTTTGTAGAAAATGCAAGTGGAGATTCGGAGCGCTAAGAGGGTAATAGTGGAAAAAGGAATGTCTTCAAATATAAACTACACAGAATCATTCGGTGAAACTTCTTTCTGATCTGTGCATTCAGCTCACAGAGTTAAACCATACTTTTGATTGAGCAGATCTGAACACTTTCTGTAGAAAATGCAACTGGACATTTGGAGCGCTAAGAGCGTAGTAGTGGAAAAAGGAATATATTCAAATATAAACTACACAGAAGCATTCTGTGAAACTTCCTTCTGATCTGAGCATTCAGCTAACAGAGTTAAACCATACTTTGGATTGAGCAGTTTTGAAACTCTCTGTCTGTAGAAAATGCAACTGGACATTCGTAGCGCTAAGTGGGTAATAGTGGAAAAAAGAATATGTTCAAATATAAACTACACAGAAGCATTGTATGAAACTACTTTCTGTTCTGTGCATTCAACTAACAGGGTTGAACCTTACTTTTGATTGAGCCGTTCTGAAACACTCTTTCTGTAGAAACTGCAATTGGACATTCTGAGCGCTAAGAGGCCTATATTGGGAAAAAGAATGTCTACAAATAAAAACTACACAGAAGAATTGTGTGAAACATCTTTCTGTTCTGTTTGTTCAACTAAAAGAATTGAACCTTAGTTTTGATTGAGCCGTTCTGAAACACTCTTTCTGTAGAAAATGCAAGTGGAGATTCGGAGTGCTAAGAGGGTAATAGTGTAAAAAGGAATGTCTCCAAATATAAACTACACATAATCATTCTGTGAAACTTCTTTCTGATCTGTGCATTCAGCTAACAGAGTTAAACCATACTTTTGATTGAGCAGATCTGAACACTCTTTCTGTAGAAAATGCAACTGGACATTTGGAGCGCTAAGAGAGTAGTAGTGGAAAAAGGAATATATTCAAATATAAACTACACCGAAGCCTTCTGTGAAACTTCTTTCTGATCTGAGCATTCAGCTAAAAGAGTTAAACCATACTTTTGATTGAGCAGTTTTGAAACACTCTGTCTGTAGAAAATGCAACTGGACATTCGTAGCGCTAAGTGGGTAATAGTGGAAAAAAGAATATGTTCAAATATAAACTACACAGAAGCATTGTATGAAACTTCTTTCTGTTCTGTGCATTCAACTAACAGAGTTGAACCTTACTTTTGATTGAGCCTTTCTGAAACACTCTTTCTGTAGAAACTGCAATTGGACATTCTGAGCGCTAAGAGGCCTATATTGGGAAAAATAATATCTTCAAATAAATACTACACAGAAGCATTGTGTGAAACTTATTTCTGATATGTTCATTAAGCTAACAGAGTTAAACCATACTTTTGATTGCGCAGTTCTGAACACTCTTTCTGTAGAAAATGCAAGTGGACATTCGGAGCGCTAAGAGGGTAATAGTGGAAAAAGGAATATATTCAAATATAAAGTACACAGTAGCATTCTGTGAAAATTCTTTCTGTTCTGTGCATTCAACTAACAGAGTTGAACCTTACATTTGATTGAGCCGTTCTGAAACACTCTTTCTGTAGAAACTGCAATTGGACATGCTAAGCGCTAAGAGGCCTACATTGCGAAAAAGAATATCTTCAAATAAAAACTACACAGATGCATTCTGTGAAACTTATTTCTGATCTGTAAATTCAGTTAACAGAGATAAAACATATTTTTGATTGAGCAGTTATGAAACACTCTTTTTGCAGAAAATGCAAGTGGAGATTCGGAGCGCTAAGAGGGTAATAGTGGAAAAAGGAATGTCTTCAAATATAAACTACACAGAATCATTCGGTGAAACTTCTTTCTGATCTGTGCATTCAGCTAACAGTGTTAAACCATACTTTTGATTGAGCAGATCTGAACACTCTTTCTATAGAAAATGCAACTGGACATTTGGAGCGCTAAGAGAGTAGTAGTGGAAAAAGGAATATATTCAAATATAAACTACACAGAAGCATTCTGTGAAACTTCTTACTCTTCTGTGCATTCAACTAACAGTGTTGAACCTTACTTTTGATTGAGCCGTTCTGAAACACTCTTTCTGTAGAAACTGCAATTGGACATGCTAAGCGCTAAGAGGCCAACATTGGGAAAAAGAATATCTTCAAATAAAAACTACACAGATGCATTCTGTGAAACTTATTTCTGATCTGTAAATTCAGTTAACAGAGATAAAACATATTTTTGATTGAGCAGTTATGAAACACTCTTTTTGTAGAAAATGCAAGTGGAGATTCGGAGCGCTAAGAGGGTAATAGTGGAAAAAGGAATGTCTTCAAATATAAACTACACAGAATCATTCGGTGAAACTTCTTTCTGATCTGTGCATTCAGCTAACAGAGTTAAAACATACTTTTGATTGAGCAGATCTGAACACTCTTTCTGTAGAAAATGCAACTGGACATTTGGAGCGCTAAGAGCGTAGTAGTGGAAAAAGGAATATATTCAAATATAAACTACACAGAAGCATTCTGTGAAACTTCCTTCTGATCTGAGCATTCAGCTAACAGAGTTAAACCATACTTTGGATTGAGCAGTTTTGAAACTCTCTGTCTGTAGAAAATGCAACTGGACATTCGTAGCGCTAAGTGGGTAATAGTGGAAAAAAGAATATGTTCAAATATAAACTACACGGAAGCATTGTATGAAACTGCTTTCTGTTCTGTGCATTCAACTAACAGGGTTGAACCTTACTTTTGATTGAGCCGTTCTGAAACACTCTTTCTGTAGAAACTGCAATTGGACATTCTGAGCGCTAAGAGGCCTATATTGGGAAAAAGAATGTCTACAAATAAAAACTACACAGAAGAATTGTGTGAAACTTCTTTCTGTTCTGTTTGTTCAACTAAAAGAGTTGAACCTTAGTTTTGATTGAGCCGTTCTGAAACACTCTTTCTGTAGAAAATGCAAGTGGAGATTCGGAGCGCTAAGAGGGTAATAGTGTAAAAAGGAATGTCTCCAAATATAAACTACACATAATCATTCCGTGAAACTTCTTTCTGATCTGTGCATTCAGCTAACAGAGTTAAACCATACTTTTGATTGAGCAGATCTGAACACTCTTTCTGTAGAAAATGCAACTGGACATTTGGAGCGCTAAGAGAGGAGTAGTGGAAAAAGTAATATATTCAAATATAAACTACACCGAAGCCTTCTCTGAAACTTCTTTCTGATCTGAGTATTCAGCTAACAGAGTTAAACCATACTTTTGATTGAGCAGTTTTGAAACACTCTGTCTGTAGAAAATGCAACTGGACATTCGTAGCGCTAAGTGGGTAATAGTGGAAAAAAGAATATGTTCAAATATAAACTACACAGAAGCATTGTATGAAACTTCTTTCTGTTCTGTGCATTCAACTAACAGAGTTGAACCTTACTTTTGATTGAGCCTTTCTGAAACACTCTTTCTGTAGAAACTGCAATTGGACATTCTGAGCGCTAAGAGGCCTATATTGGTAAAAATAATATCTTCAAATAAATACTACACAGAAGCATTGTGTGAAACTTATTTCTGATATGTTCATTAAGCTAACAGAGTTAATCCATACTTTTGATTGCGCAGTTCTGAACAATCTTTCTGTAGAAAATGCAAGTGGACATTCGGAGCGCTAAGAGGGTAATAGTGGAAAAAGGAATATATTCAAATATAAAGTACACAGTAGCATTCTGTGAAAATTCTTTCTGTTCTGTGCATTCAACTAACAGAGTTGAACCTTACTTTTGATTGAGCCGTTCTGAAACACTCTTTCTGTAGAAACTGCAATTGGACATGCTAAGCGCTAAGAGGCCTACATTGCGAAAAAGAATATCTTCAAATAAAAACTACACAGATGCATTCTGTGAAACTTATTTCTGATCTGTAAATTCAGTTAACAGAGATAAAACATATTTTTGATAGAGCAGTTATGAAACACTCTTTTTGTAGAAAATGCAAGTGGAGATTCGGAGCGCTAAGAGGGTAATAGTGGAAAAAGGAATGTCTTCAAATATAAACTACACAGAATCATTCGGTGAAACTTCTTTCTGATCTGTGCATTCAGCTAACAGAGTTAAACCATACTTTTGATTGAGCAGATCTGAACACTTTCTGTAGAAAATGCAACTGGATATTTGGAGCGCTAAGAGCGTAGTAGTGGAAAAAGGAATATATTCAAATATAAACTACACAGAAGCATTCTGTGAAACTTCCTTCTGATCTGAGCATTCAGCTAACAGAGTTAAACCATACTTTGGATTGAGCAGTTTTGAAACTCTCTGTCTGTAGAAAATGCAACTGGACATTCGTAGCGCTAAGTGGGTAATAGTGGAAAAAAGAATATGTTCAAATATAAACTACACAGAAGCATTGTATGAAACTACTTTCTGTTCTGTGCATTCAACTAACAGGGTTGAACCTTACTTTTGATTGAGCCGTTCTGAAACACTCTTTCTGTAGAAACTGCAATTGGACATTCTGAGCGCTAAGAGGCCTATATTGGGAAAAAGAATGTCTACAAATAAAAACTACACAGAAGAATTGTGTGAAACTTCTTTCTGTTCTGTTTGTTCAACTAAAAGAGTTGAACCTTAGTTTTGATTGAGCCGTTCTGAAACACTCTTTCTGTAGAAAATGCAAGTGAAGATTCGGAGTGCTAAGAGGGTAATAGTGTAAAAAGGAATGTCTCCAAATATAAACTACACATAATCATTCCGTGAAACTTCTTTCTGATCTGTGCATTCAGCTAACAGAGTTAAACCATACTTTTGATTGAGCAGATCTGAACACTCTTTCTGTAGAAAATGCAACTGGACATTTGGAGCGCTAAGAGAGTAGCAGTGGAAAAAGGAATATATTCAAATATAAACTACACCGAAGCCTTCTGTGAAACTTCTTTCTGATCTGAGCATTCAGCTAACAGAGTTAAACCATACTTTTGATTGAGCAGTTTTGAAACACTCTGTCTGTAGAAAATGCAACTGGACATTCGTAGCGCTAAGTGGGTAATAGTGGAAAAAAGAATATGTTCAAATATAAACTACACAGAAGCATTGTATGAAACTTCTTTCTGTTCTGTGCATTCAACTAACAGAGTTGAACCTTACTTTTGATTGAGCCTTTCTGAAACACTCTTTCTGTAGAAACTGCAATTGGACATTCTGAGCGCTAAGAGGCCTATATTGGGAAAAATAATATCTTCAAATAAATACTACACTGAAGCATTGTGTGAAACTTATTTCTGATATGTTCATTAAGCTAACAGAGTTAAACCATACTTTTGATTGCGCAGTTCTGAACACTCTTTCTGTAGAAAATGCAAGTGGACATTCGGAGCGCTAAGAGGGTAATAGTGGAAAAAGGAATATATTCAAATATAAACTACACAGTAGCATTCTGTGAAAATTCTTTCTGTTCTGTGCATTCAACTAACAGAGTTGAACCTTACTTTTGATTGAGCCGTTCTGAAACACTCTTTCTGTAGAAACTGCAATTGGACATGCTAAGCGCTAAGAGGCCTACATTGCGAAAAAGAATATCTTCAAATAAAAACTACACAGATGCATTCTGTGAAACTTATTTCTGATCTGTAAATTCAGTTAACAGAGATAAAACATATTTTTGATTGAGCAGTTATGAAACATTCTTTTTGTAGAAAATGCAAGTGGAGATTCGGAGCGCTAAGAGGGTAATAGTGGAAAAAGGAATGTCTCCAAATATAAACTACACAGAATCATTCTGTGAAACTTCTTTGTGATCTGTGCATTCAGCTAACAGAGTTAAACCATACTTTTGATTGCGCAGTTCTGAACACTCTTTCTGTAGAAAATGCAAGTGGACATTCGGAGCGCTAAGAGGGTAATAGTGGAAAAAGGAATATATTCAAATATAAACTACACAGTAGCATTCTGTGAAAATTCTTTCTGTTCTGTGCATTCAACAAACAGAGTTGAACCTTACTTTTGATTGAGCCGTTCTGAAACACTCTTTCTGTAGAAAGTGCAATTGGACATGCTAAGCTCTAAGAGGCCTACATTGGGAAAAAGAATATCTTCAAATTAAAACTACACAGATGCATTCTGTGAAACTTATTTCTGATCTGTAAATTCAGTTAACAGAGATAAAACATATTTTTGATTGAGCAGTTATGAAACACTCTTTTTGTAGAAAATGCAAGTGGAGATTCGGAGCGCTAAGAGGGTCATAGTGGAAAAAGGAATGTCTTCAAATATAAAATACACGGAATCATTCGGTGAAACTTCTTTCTGATCTGTGCATTCAGCTAACACAGTTAAACCATACTTTTGATTGAGCAGATCTGAACACTCTTTCTGTAGAAAATGCAACTGGACATTTGGAGCGCTAAGAGCGTAGTAGTGGAAAAAGGAATATACTCAAATATAAACTACACAGAAGCATTCTGTGAAACTTCTTTCTGATCTGATCATTCAGCTAACAGATTTAAACCATACTTTTGATTGAGCAGTTTTGAAACACTCTGTCTGTAGAAAATGCAACTGGACATTCGTAGCGCTAAGTGGGTAATAGTGGAAAAAAGAATATGTTCAAATATAAACTACACAGAAGCATTGTATGAAACTTCTTTCTGTTCTGTGCATTCAACTAACAGAGTTGAACCTTACTTTTGACTGAGCCTTTCTGAAACACTCTTTCTGTAGAAACTGCAATTGGACATTCTGAGCGCAAAGAGTCCTATATTGGGAAAAATAATATCTTCAAATAAAAACTACACAGATGCATTGTGTGAAACTTATTTCTGATATGTTCATTAAGCTAACAGATTTAAACCATACTTTTGATTGCGCTGTTCTGAACACTCTTTCTGTAGAAAATGCAAGTGGACATTCGGAGCGCTAAGAGGGTAATAGTGGAAAAAGGAATATATTCAAATATAAACTACACAGTAGCATCCTGTGCAAATTCTTTCTGTTCTGTGCATTCAACTAACAGAGTTGAACCTTACTTTTGATTGAGCCGTTCTGAAACACTCTTTCTGTAGAAACTGCAATTGGACATGCTAAGCGCTAAGAGGCCTACATTGGGAAAAAGGATATCTTCAAATAAAAACTACACAGATGCATTCTGTGAAACTTATTTCTGATCTGTAAATTCAGGTAACAGAGATAAAACATATTTTTGATTGAGCAGTTATGAAACACTCTTTTTGTAGAAAATGCAAGTGGAGATTCGGAGCGCTAAGAGGGTAATAGTGGAAAAAGGAATGTCTTCAAATATAAACTACACAGAATCATTCGGTGAAACTTCTTTCTGATCTGTGCATTCAGCTAACAGAGTTAAACCATACTTTTGATTGAGCAGATCTGAACACTCTTTCTGTAGAAAATGCAACAGGACATTTGGAGCGCTAAGAGCGTAGTAGTGGAAAAAGGAATATATTCAAATATAAACTACACAGAAGCATTCTGTGAAACTTCTTTCTGATCTGAGCATTCAGCTAACAGAGTTAAACCATACTTTTGATTGAGCAGTTTTGAAACACTCTGTCTGTAGAAAATGCAACTGGACATTCGTAGCGCTAAGTGGGTAATAGTGGAAAAAAGAATATATTCAAATATAAACTACACAGAAGCATTGTATGAAACTTCTTTCTGTTCTGTGCATTCAACTAACAGAGTTGAACCTTACTTTTGATTGAGCCGTTCAGAAACACTCTTTCTGTAGAAACTGCAATTGGACATTCTGAGCGCTAAGAGGCCTATATTGGGAAAAAGAATGTCTACAAATAAAAACTACACGGAAGAATTGTGTGAAACTTCTTTCTGTTCTGTTTGTTCAACTAAAAGAGTTGAACCTTAGTTTTGATTGAGCCGTTCTGAAACACTCTTTCTGTAGAAAATGCAAGTGGAGATTCAGAGCGCTAAGAGGGTAATAGTGGAAAAAGGAATGTCTCCAAATATAAACTACACAGAATCATTCTGTGAAACTTCTTTCTGATCTGTGCATTCAGCTAACAGAGTTAAACCATACTTTTGATTGAGCAGATCTGAACACTCTTTCTGTAGAAAATGCAACTGGACATTTGGAGCGCTAAGAGAGTAGTAGTGGAAAAAGGAATATATTCAAATATAAACTACACAGAAGCATTCTGTGAAACTTCTTTCTGATCTGAGCATTCAGCTAACAGAGTTAAACCATACTTTTGATTGAGCAGTTTTGAAACACTCTGTCTGTAGAAAATGCAACTGGACATTCGTAGCGCTAAGTGGGTAATAGTGGAAAAAAGAATATGTTCAAATATAAACTACACAGAAGCATTGTATGAAACTTCTTTCTGTTCTGTGCATTCAACTAACAGAGTTGAACCTTACTTTTGATTGAGCCTTTCTCAAACACTCTTTCTGTAGAAACTGCAATTGGACATTCTGAGCGCTAAGAGGCCTATATTGGGAAAAATAATATCTTCAAATAAAAACTACACAGAAGCATTGTGTGAAACTTATTTCTGATATGTTCATTAAGCTAACAGAGTTAAACCATACTTTTGATTGCGCAGTTCTGAACACTCTTTCTGTAGAAAATGCAAGTGGACATTCGGAGCGCTAAGAGGGTAATAGGGGAAAAAGGAATATATTCAAATATAAACTACACAGAAGCATTCTGTGAAACTTCTTTCTGATCTGAGCATTCAGCTAACAGAGTTAAACCATACTTTTGATTGAGCAGTTTTGAAACACTCTGTCTGTAGAAAATGCAACTGGACATTCGTAGCGCTAAGTGGGTAATAGTGGAAAAAAGAATATGTTCAAATATAAACTACACAGAAGCATTGTATGAAACTTCTTTCTGTTCTGTGCATTCAACTAACAGAGTTGAACCTTACTTTTGATTGAGCCGTTCTGAAACACTCTTTCTGTAGAAACTGCAATTGGACATGCTAAGCGCTAAGAGGCCTACATTGGGAAAAAGAATATCTTCAAATAAAAACTACACAGATGCATTCTGTGAAACTTATTTCTGATCTGTAAATTCAGTTAACAGAGATAAAACATATTTTTGATTGAGCAGTTATGAAACACTCTTTTTGTAGAAAATGCAAGTGGAGATTCGGAGCGCTAAGAGGGTAATAGTGGAAAAAGGAATGTCTCCAAATATAAACTACACAGAATCATTCTGTGAAACTTCTTTGTGATCTGTGCATTCAGCTAACAGAGTTAAACCATACTTTTGATTGCGCAGTTCTGAACACTCTTTCTGTAGAAAATGCAAGTGGACATTCGGAGCGCTAAGAGGGTAATAGTGGAAAAAGGAATATATTCAAATATAAACTACACAGTAGCATTCTGTGAAAATTCTTTCTGTTCTGTGCATTCAACAAACAGAGTTGAACCTTACTTTTGATTGAGCCGTTCTGAAACACTCTTTCTGTAGAAAGTGCAATTGGACATGCTAAGCTCTAAGAGGCCTACATTGGGAAAAAGAATATCTTCAAATTAAAACTACACAGATGCATTCTGTGAAACTTATTTCTGATCTGTAAATTCAGTTAACAGAGATAAAACATATTTTTGATTGAGCAGTTATGAAACACTCTTTTTGTAGAAAATGCAAGTGGAGATTCGGAGCGCTAAGAGGGTCATAGTGGAAAAAGGAATGTCTTCAAATATAAAATACACGGAATCATTCGGTGAAACTTCTTTCTGATCTGTGCATTCAGCTAACAGAGTTAAACCATACTTTTGATTGAGCAGATCTGAACACTCTTTCTGTAGAAAATGCAACTGGACATTTGGAGCGCTAAGAGCGTAGTAGTGGAAAAAGGAATATACTCAAATATAAACTACACAGAAGCATTCTGTGAAACTTCTTTCTGATCTGAGCATTCAGCTAACAGATTTAAACCATACTTTTGATTGAGCAGTTTTGAAACACTCTGTCTGTAGAAAATGCAACTGGACATTCGTAGCGCTAAGTGGGTAATAGTGGAAAAAAAATATGTTCAAATATAAACTACACAGAAGCATTGTATGAAACTTCTTTCTGTTCTGTGCATTCAACTAACAGAGTTGAACCTTACTTTTGACTGAGCCTTTCTGAAACACTCTTTCTGTAGAAACTGCAATTGGACATTCTGAGCGCAAAGAGTCCTATATTGGGAAAAATAATATCTTCAAATAAAAACTACACAGATGCATTGTGTGAAACTTATTTCTGATATGTTCATTAAGCTAACAGATTTAAACCATACTTTTGATTGCGCTGTTCTGAACACTCTTTCTGTAGAAAATGCAAGTGGACATTCGGAGCGCTAAGAGGGTAATAGTGGAGAAAGGAATATATTCAAATATAAACTACACAGTAGCATTCTGTGAAAATTTTTCTGTTCTGTGCATTCAACTAACAGAGTTGAACCTTACTTTTGATTGAGCCGTTCTGAAACACTCTTTCTGTAGAAACTGCAATTGGACATGCTAAGCGCTAAGAGGCCTACATTGGGAAAAAGAATATCTTCAAATAAAAACTACACAGATGCATTCTGTAAAACTTATTTCTGATCTGTAAATTCAGTTAACAGAGATAAAACATATTTTTGATTGAGCAGTTATGAAACACTCTTTTTGTAGAAAATGCAAGTGGAGATTCGGAGCGCTAAGTGGGTAATAGTGGAAAAAGGAATGTCTTCAAATATAAACTACACGGAATCATTCGGTGAAACTTCTTTCTGATCTGTGCATTCAGCTAACAGAGTTAAACCATACTTTTGATTGAGCAGATCTGAACACTCTTTCTGTAGAAAATGCAACTGGACATTTGGAGCGCTAAGAGCGTAGTAGTGGAAAAAGGAATATATTCAAATATAAACTACACAGAAGCATTCTGTGAAACTTCTTTCGGATCTGAGCATTCAGCTAACAGAGTTAAACCATACTTTTGATTGAGCAGTTTTGAAACACTCTGTCTGTAGAAAATGCAATTGGACATTCGTAGAGCTAAGTGGGTAATAGTGGAAAAAAGAATATGTTCAAATATAAACTACACAGAAGCATTGTATGAAACTTCTTTCTGTTCTGTGCATTCAACTAACAGAGTTGAACCTTACTTTTGATTGAGCCGTTCTGAAACACTCTTTCTGTAGAAACTGCAATTGGACATTCTGAGCGCTAAGAGGCCTATATTGGGAAAAAGAATGTCTACAAATAAAAACTACACAGAAGAATTGTGTGAAACTTCTTTCTGTTCTGTTTGTTCAACTAAAAGAGTTGAACCTTAGTTTTGATTGAGCCGTTCTGAAACACTCTTTCTGTAGAAAATGCAAGTGGAGATTCGGAGCGCTAAGAGGGTAATAGTGGAAAAAGGAATGTCTCCAAATATAAACTACACAGAATCATTCTGTGAAACTTCTTTCTGATCTGTGCATTCAGCTAACAGAGTTAAACCATACTTTTGATTGAGCAGATCTGAACACTCTTTCTGTAGAAAATGCAACTGGACATTTGGAGCGCTAAGAGAGTAGTAGTGGAAAAATGAATATATACAAATATAAACTACACAGAAGAATTCTGTGAAACTTCTTTCTGATCTGAGCATTCCGCTAACAGAGTTAAACCATACTTTTGATTGAGCAGTTTTGAAACACTCTGTCTGTAGAAAATGCAACTGGACATTCGTAGCGCTAAGTGGGTAATAGTGGAAAAAGAATATGTTCAAATATAAACTACACAGAAGCATTGTATGAAACTTCTTTCTGTTCTGTGCATTCAACTAACAGAGTTGAACCTTACTTTTGATTGAGCCTTTCTGAAACACTCTTTCTGTAGAAACTGCAATTGGACATTCTGAGCGCTAAGAGGCCTCTATTGGGAAAAATAATATCTTCAAATAAAAACTACACAGAAGCATTGCGTGAAACTTATTTCTGATATGTTCATTAAGCTAACAGAGTTAAACCATACTTTTGATTGCACAGATCTGAACACTCTTTCTGTAGAAAATGCAAGTGGACATTCGGAGCGCTAAGAGGGTAATAGTGGAAAAAGGAATATATTCAAATATAAACTACACAGTAGCATTCTGTGAAAATTCTTTCTGTTCTGTGCATTCAACTAACAGAGTTGAACCTTGCTTTTGATTGAGCCATTCTGAAACACTCTTTCTGTAGAAACTGCAATTGGACATGCTAAGCGCTAAGAGGCCTACATTGGGAAAAAGAATATCTTCAAATAAAAACTACACAGATGCATTCTGTGAAACTTATTTCTGATCTGTAAGTTCAGTTAACAGAGATAAAACATATTTTTGATTGAGCAGTTATGAAACACTCTTTTTGTAGAAAATGCAAGTGGAGATTCGGAGCGCTAAGTGGGTAATAGTGGAAAATGGAATGTCTTCAAATATAAACTACACGGAATCATTCGGTGAAACATCTTTCTGATCTGTGCATTCATCTAACAGAGTTAAACCATACTTTTGATTGAGCAGATCTGAACACTCTTTCTGTAGAAAATGCAACTGGACATTTGGAGCGCTAAGAGCGTAGTAGTGGAAAAAGGAATATATTCAAATATAAAGTACACAGAAGCATTCTGTGAAACTTCTTTCTGATCTGAGCATTCAGCTAACAGAGTTAAACCATACTTTTGATTGAGCAGTTTTGAAACACTCTGTCTGTAGAAAATGCAACTGGACATTCGTAGCGCTAAGTGGGTAATAGTGGAAAAAAAATATGTTCAAATATAAACTACACAGAAGCATTGTATGAAACTTCTTTCTGTTCTGTGCATTCAACTAACAGAGTTGAACCTTACTTTTGATTGAGCCGTTCTGAAACACTCTTTCTGTAGAAACTGCAATTGGACATTCTGAGCGCTAAGAGGCCTATATTGGGAAAAAGAATGTCTACAAATAAAAACTACACAGAAGAATTTTGTGAAACTTCTTTCTGTTCTGTTTGTTCAACTAAAAGAGTTGAACCTTAGTTTTGATTGAGCCGTTCTGAAACACTCTTTCTGTAGAAAATGCAAGTGGAGATTCGGAGCGCTAAGAGGTTAATAGTGGAAAAAGGAATGTCTCCAAATATAAACTACACAGAATCATTCTGTGAAACTTCTTTCTGATCTGTGCATTCAGCTAACAGAGTTAAACCATACTTTTGATTGAGCAGATCTGAACACTCTTTCTGTAGAAAATGCAACTGGACATTTGGAGCGCTAAGAGAGTAGTAGTGGAAAAAGGAATATATTCAAATATAAACTACACAGAAGCATTCTGTGAAACTTCTTTCTGATCTGAGCATTCCACTAACAGAGTTAAACCATACTTTTGATTGAGCAGTTTTGAAACACTCTGTCTGTAGAAAATGCAACTGGACTTTCGTAGCGCTAATTGGGTAATAGTGGAAAAAAGAATATGTTCAAATATAAACTACACAGAAGCATTGTATGAAACTTCTTTCTGTTCTGTGCATTCAACTAACAGAGTTGAACCTTACTTTTGATTGAGCCTTTCTGAAACACTCTTTCTGTAGAAACTGCAATTGGACATTCTGAGCGCAAAGAGGCCTCTATTGGGAAAAATAATATCTTCAAATAAAAACTACACAGAAGCATTGTGTGAAACTTATTTCTGATATGTTCATTAAGCTAACAGAGTTAAACCATACTTTTGATTGCCCAGATCTGAACACTCTTTCTGTAGAAAATGCAAGTGGACATTCGGAGCGCTAAGAGGGTAATAGTGGAAAAAGGAATATATTCAAATATAAACTACACAGTAGCATTCTGTGAAAATTCTTTCTGTTCTGTGCATTCAACTAACAGAGTTGAACCTTACTTTTGATTGAGCCGTTCTGAAACACTCTTTCTGTAGAAACTGCAATTGGACATGCTAAGCGCTAAGAGGCCTACATTGGGAAAAAGAATATCTTCAAATAAAAACTACACAGATGCATTCTGTGAAACTTATTTCTGATCTGTAAATTCAGTTAACAGAGATAAAACATATTTTTGATTGAGCAGTTATGAAACACTCTTTTTGTAGAAAATGCAAGTGGAGATTCGGAGCGCTAAGTGGGTAATAGTGGAAAAAGGAATGTCTTCAAATATAAACTACACGGAATCATTCGGTGAAACATCTTTCTCATCTGTGCATTCAGCTAACAGAGTTAAACCATACTTTTGATTGAGCAGATCTGAACACTCTTTCTGTAGAAAATGCAACTGGACATTTGGAGCGCTAAGAGCGTAGTATTGGAAAAAGGAATATATTCAAATATAAAGTACACAGAAGCATTCTGTGAAACTTCTTTCTGATCTGAGCATTCAGCTAACATAGTTAAACCATACTTTTGATTGAGCAGTTTTGAAACACTCTGTCTGTAGAAAATGCAACTGGACATTCGTAGTGCTAAGTGGGTAATAGTGGAAAAAAGAATATGTTCAAATATAAACTACACAGAAGCATTGTATGAAACTTCTTTCTGTTCTGTGCATTCAACTAACAGAGTTGAACCTTACTTTTGATTGAGCCGTTCTGAAACACTCTTTCTGTAGAAACTGCAATTGGACATTCTGAGCGCTAAGAGGCCTATATTGGGAAAAAGAATGTCTACAAATAAAAACTACACAGAAGAATTGTGTGAAACTTCTTTCTGTTCTGTTTGTTCAACTAAAAGAGTTGAACCTTAGTTTTGATTGAGCCGTTCTGAAACACTCTTTCTGTAGAAAATGCAAGTGGAGATTCGGAGCGCTAAGAGGTTAATAGTGGAAAAAGGAATGTCTCCAAATATAAACTACACAGAATCATTCTGTGAAACTTCTTTCTGATCTGTGCATTCAGCTAACAGAGTTAAACCATACTTTTGATTGAGCAGATCTGAACACTCTTTCTGTAGAAAATGCAACTGGACATTTGGAGCGCTAAGAGAGTAGTAGCGGAAAAAGGAATATATTCAAATATAAACTACACAGAAGCATTCTCTGAAACTTCTTTCTGATCTGAGCATTCAGCTAAGAGAGTTAAACCATACTTTTGATTGAGCAGTTTTGAAACACTCTGTCTTTAGAAAATGCAACTGGACATTCGTAGCGCCAAGTGGGTAATAGTGGAAAAAAGAATATGTTCAAATATAAACTACACAGAAGCATTGTATGAAACTTCTTTCTGTTCTGTGCATTCAACTAACAGAGTTGAACCTTACTTTTGATTGAGCCTTTCTCAAACACTCTTTCTGTAGAAACTGCAATTGGACATTCTGAGCGCTAAGAGGCCTATATTGGGAAAAATAATATCTTCAAATAAAAACTACACAGAAGCATTGTGTGAAACTTATTTCTGATATGTTCATTAAGCTAACAGAGTTAAACCATACTTTTGATTGCGCAGTTCTGAACACTCTTTCTGTAGAAAATGCAAGTGGACATTCGGAGCGCTAAGAGGGTAATAGGGGAAAAAGGAATATATTCAAATATAAACTACACAGAAGCATTCTGTGAAACTTCTTTCTGATCTGAGCATTCAGCTAACAGAGTTAAACCATACTTTTGATTGAGCAGTTTTGAAACACTCTGTCTGTAGAAAATGCAACTGGACATTCGTAGCGCTAAGTGGGTAATAGTGGAAAAAAGAATATGTTCAAATATAAACTACACAGAAGCATTGTATGAAACTTCTTTCTGTTCTGTGCATTCAACTAACAGAGTTGAACCTTACTTTTGATTGAGCCGTTCTGAAACACTCTTTCTGTAGAAACTGCAATTGGACATGCTAAGCGCTAAGAGGCCTACATTGGGAAAAAGAATATCTTCAAATAAAAACTACACAGATGCATTCTGTGAAACTTATTTCTGATCTGTAAATTCAGTTAACAGAGATAAAACATATTTTTGATTGAGCAGTTATGAAACACTCTTTTTGTAGAAAATGCAAGTGGAGATTCGGAGCGCTAAGAGGGTAATAGTGGAAAAAGGAATGTCTCCAAATATAAACTACACAGAATCATTCTGTGAAACTTCTTTGTGATCTGTGCATTCAGCTAACAGAGTTAAACCATACTTTTGATTGCGCAGTTCTGAACACTCTTTCTGTAGAAAATGCAAGTGGACATTCGGAGCGCTAAGAGGGTAATAGTGGAAAAAGGAATATATTCAAATATAAACTACACAGTAGCATTCTGTGAAAATTCTTTCTGTTCTGTGCATTCAACAAACAGAGTTGAACCTTACTTTTGATTGAGCCGTTCTGAAACACTCTTTCTGTAGAAAGTGCAATTGGACATGCTAAGCTCTAAGAGGCCTACATTGGGAAAAAGAATATCTTCAAATTAAAACTACACAGATGCATTCTGTGAAACTTATTTCTGATCTGTAAATTCAGTTAACAGAGATAAAACATATTTTTGATTGAGCAGTTATGAAACACTCTTTTTGTAGAAAATGCAAGTGGAGATTCGGAGCGCTAAGAGGGTCATAGTGGAAAAAGGAATGTCTTCAAATATAAAATACACGGAATCATTCGGTGAAACTTCTTTCTGATCTGTGCATTCAGCTAACAGAGTTAAACCATACTTTTGATTGAGCAGATCTGAACACTCTTTCTGTAGAAAATGCAACTGGACATTTGGAGCGCTAAGAGCGTAGTAGTGGAAAAAGGAATATACTCAAATATAAACTACACAGAAGCATTCTGTGAAACTTCTTTCTGATCTGAGCATTCAGCTAACAGATTTAAACCATACTTTTGATTGAGCAGTTTTGAAACACTCTGTCTGTAGAAAATGCAACTGGACATTCGTAGCGCTAAGTGGGTAATAGTGGAAAAAAGAATATGTTCAAATATAAACTACACAGAAGCATTGTATGAAACTTCTTTCTGTTCTGTGCATTCAACTAACAGAGTTGAACCTTACTTTTGACTGAGCCTTTCTGAAACACTCTTTCTGTAGAAACTGCAATTGGACATTCTGAGCGCAAAGAGTCCTATATTGGGAAAAATAATATCTTCAAATAAAAACTACACAGATGCATTGTGTGAAACTTATTTCTGATATGTTCATTAAGCTAACAGATTTAAACCATACTTTTGATTGCGCTGTTCTGAACACTCTTTCTGTAGAAAATGCAAGTGGACATTCGGAGCGCTAAGAGGGTAATAGTGGAGAAAGGAATATATTCAAATATAAACTACACAGTAGCATTCTGTGAAAATTCTTTCTGTTCTGTGCATTCAACTAACAGAGTTGAACCTTACTTTTGATTGAGCCGTTCTGAAACACTCTTTCTGTAGAAACTGCAATTGGACATGCTAAGCGCTAAGAGGCCTACATTGGGAAAAAGAATATCTTCAAATAAAAACTACACAGATGCATTCTGTAAAACTTATTTCTGATCTGTAAATTCAGTTAACAGAGATAAAACATATTTTTGATTGAGCAGTTATGAAACACTCTTTTTGTAGAAAATGCAAGTGGAGATTCGGAGCGCTAAGTGGGTAATAGTGGAAAAAGGAATGTCTTCAAATATAAACTACACAGAATCATTCGGTGAAACTTCTTTCTGATCTGTGCATTCAGCTAACAGAGTTAAACCATACTTTTGATTGAGCAGATCTGAACACTCTTTCTGTAGAAAATGCAACTGGACATTTGGAGCGCTAAGAGCGTAGTAGTGGAAAAAGGAATATATTCAAATATAAACTACACAGAAGCATTCTGTGAAACTTCTTTCGGATCTGAGCATTCAGCTAACAGAGTTAAACCATACTTTTGATTGAGCAGTTTTGAAACACTCTGTCTGTAGAAAATGCAACTGGACATTCGTAGAGCTAAGTGGGTAATAGTGGAAAAAAGAATATGTTCAAATATAAACTACACAGAAGCATTGTATGAAACTTCTTTCTGTTCTGTGCATTCAACTAACAGAGTTGAACCTTACTTTTGATTGAGCCGTTCTGAAACACTCTTTCTGTAGAAACTGCAATTGGACATTCTGAGCGCTAAGAGGCCTATATTGGGAAAAAGAATGTCTACAAATAAAAACTACACAGAAGAATTGTGTGAAACTTCTTTCTGTTCTGTTTGTTCAACTAAAAGAGTTGAACCTTAGTTTTGATTGATCCATTCTGAAACACTCTTTCTGTAGAAAATGCAAGTGGAGATTCGGAGCGCTAAGAGGGTAATAGTGGAAAAAGGAATGTCTCCAAATATAAACTACACAGAATCATTCTGTGAAACTTCTTTCTGATCTGTGCATTCAGCTAACAGAGTTAAACCATACTTTTGATTGAGCAGATCTGAACACTCTTTCTGTAGAAAATGCAACTGGACATTTGGAGCGCTAAGAGAGTAGTAGTGGAAAAAGGAATATATACAAATATAAACTACACAGAAGCATTCTGTGAAACTTCTTTCTGATCTGAGCATTCCGCTAACAGAGTTAAACCATACTTTTGATTGAGCAGTTTTGAAACACTCTGTCTGTAGAAAATGCAACTGGACATTCGTAGCGCTAAGTGGGTAATAGTGGAAAAAGAATATGTTCAAATATAAACTACACAGAAGCATTGTATGAAACTTCTTTCTGTTCTGTGCATTCAACTAACAGAGTTGAACCTTACTTTTGATTGAGCCTTTCTGAAACACTCTTTCTGTAGAAACTGCAATTGGACATTCTGAGCGCTAAGAGGCCTCTATTGGGAAAAATAATATCTTCAAATAAAAACTACACAGAAGCATTGCGTGAAACTTATTTCTGATATGTTCATTAAGCTAACAGAGTTAAACCATACTTTTGATTGCACAGATCTGAACACTCTTTCTGTAGAAAATGCAAGTGGACATTCGGAGCGCTAAGAGGGTAATAGTGGAAAAAGGAATATATTCAAATATAAACTACACAGTAGCATTCTGTGAAAATTCTTTCTGTTCTGTGCATTCAACTAACAGAGTTGAACCTTGCTTTTGATTGAGCCATTCTGAAACACTCTTTCTGTAGAAACTGCAATTGGACATGCTAAGCGCTAAGAGGCCTACATTGGGAAAAAGAATATCTTCAAATAAAAACTACACAGATGCATTCTGTGAAACTTATTTCTGATCTGTAAGTTCAGTTAACAGAGATAAAACATATTTTTGATTGAGCAGTTATGAAACACTCTTTTTGTAGAAAATGCAAGTGGAGATTCGGAGCGCTAAGTGGGTAATAGTGGAAAATGGAATGTCTTCAAATATAAACTACACGGAATCATTCGGTGAAACATCTTTCTGATCTGTGCATTCATCTAACAGAGTTAAACCATACTTTTGATTGAGCAGATCTGAACACTCTTTCTGTAGAAAATGCAACTGGACATTTGGAGCGCTAAGAGCGTAGTAGTGGAAAAAGGAATATATTCAAATATAAAGTACACAGAAGCATTCTGTGAAACTTCTTTCTGATCTGAGCATTCAGCTAACAGAGTTAAACCATACTTTTGATTGAGCAGTTTTGAAACACTCTGTCTGTAGAAAATGCAACTGGACATTCGTAGCGCTAAGTGGGTAATAGTGGAAAAAAAATATGTTCAAATATAAACTACACAGAAGCATTGTATGAAACTTCTTTCTGTTCTGTGCATTCAACTAACAGAGTTGAACCTTACTTTTGATTGAGCCGTTCTGAAACACTCTTTCTGTAGAAACTGCAATTGGACATTCTGAGCGCTAAGAGGC
Organism: Symphalangus syndactylus; assembly: GCF_028878055.3. Lineage (NCBI taxonomy): Eukaryota > Metazoa > Chordata > Mammalia > Primates > Hylobatidae > Symphalangus > Symphalangus syndactylus. The sequence continues at coordinate 71,028,457 of NC_072445.2, read as the reverse complement.
CTATATTGGGAAAAAGAATGTCTACAAATAAAAACTACACAGAAGAATTTTGTGAAACTTCTTTCTGTTCTGTTTGTTCAACTAAAAGAGTTGAACCTTAGTTTTGATTGAGCCGTTCTGAAACACTCTTTCTGTAGAAAATGCAAGTGGAGATTCGGAGCGCTAAGAGGTTAATAGTGGAAAAAGGAATGTCTCCAAATATAAACTACACAGAATCATTCTGTGAAACTTCTTTCTGATCTGTGCATTCAGCTAACAGAGTTAAACCATACTTTTGATTGAGCAGATCTGAACACTCTTTCTGTAGAAAATGCAACTGGACATTTGGAGCGCTAAGAGAGTAGTAGTGGAAAAAGGAATATATTCAAATATAAACTACACAGAAGCATTCTGTGAAACTTCTTTCTGATCTGAGCATTCCACTAACAGAGTTAAACCATACTTTTGATTGAGCAGTTTTGAAACACTCTGTCTGTAGAAAATGCAACTGGACATTCGTAGCGCTAATTGGGTAATAGTGGAAAAAAGAATATGTTCAAATATAAACTACACAGAAGCATTGTATGAAACTTCTTTCTGTTCTGTGCATTCAACTAACAGAGTTGAACCTTACTTTTGATTGAGCCTTTCTGAAACACTCTTTCTGTAGAAACTGCAATTGGACATTCTGAGCGCAAAGAGGCCTCTATTGGGAAAAATAATATCTTCAAATAAAAACTACACAGAAGCATTGTGTGAAACTTATTTCTGATATGTTCATTAAGCTAACAGAGTTAAACCATACTTTTGATTGCCCAGATCTGAACACGCTTTCTGTAGAAAATGCAAGTGGACATTCGGAGCGCTAAGAGGGTAATAGTGGAAAAAGGAATATATTCAAATATAAACTACACAGTAGCATTCTGTGAAAATTCTTTCTGTTCTGTGCATTCAACTAACAGAGTTGAACCTTACTTTTGATTGAGCCGTTCTGAAACACTCTTTCTGTAGAAACTGCAATTGGACATGCTAAGCGCTAAGAGGCCTACATTGGGAAAAAGAATATCTTCAAATAAAAACTACACAGATGCATTCTGTGAAACTTATTTCTGATCTGTAAATTCAGTTAACAGAGATAAAACATATTTTTGATTGAGCAGTTATGAAACACTCTTTTTGTAGAAAATGCAAGTGGAGATTCGGAGCGCTAAGTGGGTAATAGTGGAAAAAGGAATGTCTTCAAATATAAACTACCCGGAATCATTCGGTGAAACATCTTTCTCATCTGTGCATTCAGCTAACAGAGTTAAACCATACTTTTGATTGAGCAGATCTGAACACTCTTTCTGTAGAAAATGCAACTGGACATTTGGAGCGCTAAGAGCGTAGTATTGGAAAAAGGAATATATTCAAATATAAAGTACACAGAAGCATTCTGTGAAACTTCTTTCTGATCTGAGCATTCAGCTAACATAGTTAAACCATACTTTTGATTGAGCAGTTTTGAAACACTCTGTCTGTAGAAAATGCAACTGGACATTCGTAGTGCTAAGTGGGTAATAGTGGAAAAAAGAATATGTTCAAATATAAACTACACAGAAGCATTGTATGAAACTTCTTTCTGTTCTGTGCATTCAACTAACAGAGTTGAACCTTACTTTTGATTGAGCCGTTCTGAAACACTCTTTCTGTAGAAACTGCAATTGGACATTCTGAACGCTAAGAGGCCTATATTGGGAAAAAGAATGTCTACAAATAAAAACTACACAGAAGAATTGTGTGAAACTTCTTTCTGTTCTGTTTGTTCAACTAAAAGAGTTGAACCTTAGTTTTGATTGAGCCGTTCTGAAACACTCTTTCTGTAGAAAATGCAAGTGGAGATTCGGAGCGCTAAGAGGTTAATAGTGGAAAAAGGAATGTCTCCAAATATAAACTACACAGAATCATTCTGTGAAACTTCTTTCTGATCTGTGCATTCAGCTAACAGAGTTAAACCATACTTTTGATTGAGCAGATCTGAACACTCTTTCTGTAGAAAATGCAACTGGACATTTGGAGCGCTAAGAGAGTAGTAGTGGAAAAAGGAATATATTCAAATATAAACTACACAGAAGCATTCTCTGAAACTTCTTTCTGATCTGAGCATTCAGCTAAGAGAGTTAAACCATACTTTTGATTGAGCAGTTTTGAAACACTCTGTCTTTAGAAAATGCAACTGGACATTCGTAGCGCCAAGTGGGTAATAGTGGAAAAAAGAATATGTTCAAATATAAACTACACAGAAGCATTGTATGAAACTTCTTTCTGTTCTGTGCATTCAACTAACAGAGTTGAACCTTACTTTTGATTGAGCCTTTCTGAAACACTCTTTCCGTAGAAACTGCAATTGGACATTCTGAGCGCTAAGAGGCCTCTATTGGGAAAAATAATATCTTCAAATAAAAACTACACAGAAGCATTTTGTGAAACTTATTTCTGATATGTTCATTAAGCTAACAGAGTTAAACCATACTTTTGATTGCGCATTTCTGAACACTCTTTCTGTAGAAAATGCAAGTGGAGATTCGGAGCGCTAAGAGGGTAATAGTGGAAAAAGGAATGTCTCCAAATATAAACTACACAGAATCATTCTGTGAAACTTCTTTCTGATCTGTGCATTCAGCTAACAGAGTTAAACCATACTTTTGATTGAGCAGATCTGAACACTCTTTCTGTAGAAAATGCAACTGGACATTTGGAGCGCTAAGAGAGTAGTAGTGGAAAAAGGAATATATTCAAATATAAACTACACAGAAGCATTCTGTGAAACTTCTTTCTGATCTGAGCATTCAGCTAACAGAGTTAAACCATACTTTTGATTGAGCAGTTTTGAAACACTCTGTAGAAAATGCAACTGGACATTCGTAGCGCCAAGTGGGTAATAGTGGAAAAAAGAATATGTTCAAATATAAACTACACAGAAGCATTGTATGAAATTTCTTTCTGTACTGTGCATTCAACTAACAGAGTTGAACCTTAGTTTTGATTGAGCCTTTCTGAAACACTCTTTCTGTAGAAACTGCAATTGGACATTCTGAGCGCTAAGAGGCCTATATTGGGAAAAATAATATCTTCAAATAAAAACTACACAGAAGCATTGTGTGAAACTTATTTCTGATATGTTCATTAAGCTAACAGAGTTAAACCATACTTTTGATTGTGCAGTTCTGAACACTCTTTCTGTAGAAAATGCAAGTGGACATTCGGAGCGCTAAGAGGGTAATAGTGGAAAAAGGAATATATTCAAATATAAACTACACAGTAGCATTCTGTGAAAATTCTTTCTGTTCTGTGCATTCAACTAACAGAGTTGAATCTTACTTTTAATTGAGCCGTTCTGAAACACTCTTTTTGTAGAAACTGCAATTGGACATGCTAAGCGATAAGTGGCCTACATTGGGAAAAAGAATATCTTCAAATAAAAACTAAACAGATGCATTCTGTGAAACTTATTTCTGATCTGTAAATTCAGTTAACAGAGATAAAACATATTTTTGATTGAGCAGATATGAAACACTCTTTTTGTAGAAAATGCATGTGGAGATTCGGAGCGCTAAGAGGGTAATAGTGGAAAAAGGAATGTCTTCAAATATAAACAACACAGAATCATTCGGTGAAACTTCTTTCTGATCTGTGCATTCAGCTAACAGAGTTAAACCATACTTTTGATTGAGCAGATCTGAACACTCTTTCTGTAGAAAATGCAACTGGACATTTGGAGCGCTAAGAGCGTAGTAGTGGAAAAAGGAATATATTCAAATATAAACTACACAGAAGCATTCTGTGAAACTTCTTTCTGATCTGAGCATTCACCTAACAGAGTTAAACCATACTTTTGATTGAGCAGTTTTGAAACACTCTGTCTGTAGAAAATGCAACTGGACATTCGTAGCGCTAAGTGGGTAATAGTGGAAAAAAGAATATGTTCAAATATGAACTACACAGAAGCATTGTATGAAACTTCTTTCTGTTCTGTGCATTCAACTAACAGAGTTGAACCTTACTTTTGATTGAGCCTTCTGAAACACTCTTTCTGTAGAAACTGCAATTGGACATTCTGAGCGCTAAGAGGCCTATATTGGGAAAAAGAATGTCTACAAATAAAAACTACACAGAAGAATTGTGTGAAACTTCTTTCTGTTCTGTTTGTTCAACTAAAAGAGTTGAACCTTAGTTTTGATTGAGCCGTTCTGAAACACTCTTTCTGTAGAAAATGCAAGTGGAGATTCGGAGCGCTAAGAGGGTAATAGTGGAAAAAGGAATGTCTCCAAATATAAACTACACAGAATCATTCTGTGAAACTTGTTTCCGATCTGTGCATTCAGCTAACAGAGTTAAACCATACTTTTGATTGAGCAGATCTGAACACTCTTTCTGTAGAAAATGCAACTGGACATTTGGAGCGCTAAGAGAGTAGTAGTGGAAAAAGGAATATATTCAAATATAAACTACACAGAAGCATTCTGTGAAACTTCTTTCTGATCTGAGCATTCAGCTAACAGAGTTAAACCATACTTTTGATTGAGCAGTTTTGAAACACTCTGTCTGTATATAATGCAACTGGACATTCGTAGCGCTAAGTGGGTAATAGTGGAAAAAAGAATATGTTCAAATATGAACTACACAGAAGCATTCTATGAAACTTCTTTCTGTTCTGTGCATTCAACTAACAGAGTTGAACCTTACTTTTGATTGAGCCGTTCTGAAACATTCTTTCTGTAGAAACTGCAATTGGACATTCTGAGCGCTAAGAGGCCTATATTGGGAAAAAGAATGTCTACAAATAAAAACTACACAGAACAATTGTGTGAAACTTCTTTCTGTTCTGTTTGTTCAACTAAAAGAGTTGAACCTTAGTTTTGATTGAGCCGTTCTGAAACACTCTTTCTGTAGAAAATGCAAGTGGAGATTCGGAGCGCTAAGAGGGTAATAGTGGAAAAAGGAATGTCTCCAAATATAAACTACACAGAATCATTCTGTGAAACTTCTTTCTGATCTGTGCATTCAGCTAACAGTGTTAAACCATACTTTTGATTGAGCAGATCTGAACACTCTTTCTGTAGAAAATGCAACTGGACATTTGGAGCGCTAAGAGAGTGGTAATGGAAAAAGGAATATATTCAAATATAAACTACACAGAACCATTCTGTGAAACTTCTTTCTGATCTGAGCATTCAGCTAACAGAGTTACACGATACTTTTGATTGAGCAGTTTTGAAACACTCTGTCTGTAGAATATGCAACTGGACATTCGTAGCGCTAAGTGGGTAATAGTGGAAAAAAGAATATGTTCAAATATAAACTACACAGAAGCATTGTATGAAACTTCTTTCTGTTCTGTGCATTCAACTAACAGAGTTGAACCTTACATTTGATTGAGCCTTTCTGAAACACTCTTTCTGTAGAAACTGCAATTGGACATTCTGAGCGCTAAGAGGCCTCTATTGGGAAAAATAATATCTACAAATAAAAACTACACAGAAGCATTTTGTGAAACTTATTTCTGATATGTTCATTAAGCTAACAGAGTTAAACCATACTTTGGATTGCGCAGTTCTGAACACTCTTTCTGTAGAAAATGCAAGTGGACATTCGGAGTGCTAAGAGGGTAATAGTGGAAAAAGGAATATATTCAAATATAAACTACACAGTAGCATTCTGTGAAAATTCTTTGTGTTCTGTGCATTCAACTAACAGAGTTGGACCTTACTTTTGATTGAGCCGTTCTGAAACACTCTTTCTGTAGAAACTGCAATTGGACATGCTAAGCGCTAAGAGGCCTACATTGGGAAAAAGAATATCTTCAAATAAAAACTACACAGATGCATTCTGTGAAACTTATTTCTGATCTGTAAATTCAGTTAACAGAGATAAAACATATTTTTGATTGAGCAGTTATGAAACACTCTTTTTGTAGAAAATGCAAGTGGAGATTCGGAGCGCAAAGAGGGTAATAGTGGAAAAAGCTATGTCTTCAAATATAAACTACACAGAATCATTCGGTGAAACTTCTTTCTGATCTGTGCATTCAGCTAACAGAGTTAAACCATACTTTTGATTGAGCAGATCTGAACACTCTTTCTGTAGAAAATGCAACTGGACATTTGGAGCGCTAAGAGCGTAGTAGTGGAAAAAGGAATATATTCAAATATAAACTACACAGAAGCATTCTGTGAAACTTCTTTCTGATCTGAGCATTCAGCTAACAGAGTTAAACCATACTTTTGATTGAGCAGTTTTGAAACACTCTGTCTGTAGAAAATGCAACTGGACATTCGTAGCGCTAAGTGGGTAATAGTGGAAAAAAGAATATGTTCAAATATGAACTACACAGAAGCATTGTATGAAACTTCTTTCTGTTCTGTGCATTCAACTAACAGATTTGAACCTTACTTTTGATTGAGCCGTTCTGAAACACTCTTTCTGTAGAAACTGCAATTGGACATTCTGAGCGCAAAGAGGCCTATATTGGGAAAAAGAATGTCTACAAATAAAAACTACACAGAAGTATTGTGTGAAACTTCTTTCTGTTCTGTTTGTTCAACTAAAAGAGTTGAACCTTAGTTTTGATTGAGCCGTTCTGAAACACTCTTTCTGTAGAAAATGCAAGTGGAGATTCGGAGCGCTAAGAGGGTAATAGTGGAAAAAGGAATGTCTCCAAATATAAACTACACAGAATCATTATGTGAAACTTCTTACTGATCTGTGCATTCAGCTAACAGAGTTAAACCATAATTTTGATTGAGCAGATCTGAACACTCTTTCTGTAGAAAATGCAACTGGACATTTGGAGCGCTAAGAGAGTAGTAGTGGAAAAAGGAATATATTCAAATATAAACTACACAGAAGCATTCTGTGAAACTTCTTTCTGATCTGAGCATTCAGCTAACAGAGTTAAACCATACTTTTGATTGAGCAGTTTTGAAACACTCTGTCTGTAGAAAATGCAACTGGACATTCGTAGCGCTAAGTGGGTAATAGTGGAAAAAAGAATATGTTCAAATATAAACTACACAGAAGCATTGTATGAAACTTCTTTCTGTTCTGTGCATTCAACTAACAGAGTTGAACCTTACCTTTGATTGAGCCTTTCTGAAACACACTTTCTGTAGAAACTGCAATTGGACATTCTGAGCGCTAAGAGGCCTCTATTGGGAAAAATAATATCTTCAAATAAAAACTACACAGAAGCATTGTGTGAAACTTATTTCTGATATGTTCATTAAGCTAACAGAGTTAAACCATACTTTTGATTGCGCAGTTCTGAACACTCTTTCTGTAGAAAATGCAAGTGGACATTCGGAGCGCTAAGAGGGTAATAGTGGAAAAAGGAATATATTCAAATATAAACTACACAGTAGCATTCTGTGAAAATTCTTTCTGTTCTGTGCATTCAACTAACAGAGTTGAACCTTACTTTTGATTGAGCCGTTCTGAAACACTCTTTCTGTAGAAACTGCAATTGGACATGCTAAGCGCTAAGAGGCCTACATTGGGAAAAAGAATATCTTCAAATAAAAACTACACAGATGCATTCTGTGAAACTTATTTCTGATCTGTAAATTCAGTTAACAGAGATAAAACATATTTTTGATTGAGCAGTTATGAAACACTCTTTTTGTAGAAAATGCAAGTGGAGATTCGGAGCGCTAAGAGGGTAATAGTGGAAAAAGGAATGTCTTCAAATATAAACTACACAGAATCATTCGGTGAAACTTCTTTCTGATCTGTGCATTCAGCTAACAGAGTTAAACCATACTTTTGATTGAGCAGATCTGAACACTCTTTCTGTAGAAAATGCAACTGGACATTTGGAGCGCTAAGAGCGTAGTAGTGGAAAAAGGAATATATTCAAATATAAACTACACAGAAGCATTCTGTGAAACTTCTTTCTGATCTGAGCATTCAGCTAACAGAGTTAAACCATACTTTTGATTGAGCAGTTTTGAAACACTCTGTCTGTAGAAAATGCAACTGGACATTCGTAGCGCTAAGTGGGTAATAGTGGAAAAAAGAATATGTTCAAATATGAACTACACAGAAGCATTCTATGAAACTTCTTTCTGTTCTGTGCATTCAACTAACAGAGTTGAACCTTACTTTTGATTGAGCCGTTCTGAAACACTCTTTCTGTAGAAACTGCAATTGGACATTCTGAGCGCTAAGAGGACTATATTGGGAAAAAGAATGTCTACAAATAAAAACTACACAGAACAATTGTGTGAAACTTCTTTCTGTTCTGTTTGTTCAACTAAAAGAGTTGAACCTTAGTTTTGATTGAGCCGTTCTGAAACACACTTTCTGTAGAAAATGCAAGTGGAGATTCGGAGCGCTAAGAGGGTTATAGTGGAAAAAGGAATGTCTCCAAATATAAACTACACAGAATCATTCTGTGAAACTTCTTTCTGATCTGTGCATTCAGCTAACAGAGTTAAACCATACTTTTGATTGAGCAGATCTGAACACTCTTTCTGTAGAAAATGCAACTGGACATTTGGAGCGCTAAGAGCGTAGTAGTGGAAAAATGAATATATTCAAATATAAACTACACAGAAGCATTCTGTGAAACTTCTTTCTGATCTGAGCATTCCGCTAACAGAGTTAAACCATACTTTTGATTGAGCAGTTTTGAAACACTCTGTCTGTAGAAAATGCAACTGGACATTCGTAGCGCTAAGTGGGTAATAGTGGAAAAAAGAATATGTTCAAATATAAACTACACAGAAGCATTGTATGAAACTTCTTTCTGTTCTGTGCATTCAACTAACAGAGTTGAACCTTACATTTGATTGAGCCTTTCTGAAACACTCTTTCTGTAGAAACTGCAATTGGACATTGTGAGCGCTAAGAGGCCTCTATTGGGAAAAATAATATCTTCAAATAAAAACTACACAGAAGCATTTTGTGAAACTTATTTCTGATATGTTCATTAAGCTAACAGAGTTAAACCATACTTTGGATTGCGCAGTTCTGAACACTCTTTCTGTAGAAAATGCAAGTGGACATTCGGAGTGCTAAGAGGGTAATAGTGGAAAAAGGAATATATTCAAATATAAACTACACAGTAGCATTCTGTGAAAATTCTTTGTGTTCTGTGCATTCAACTAACAGAGTTGAACCTTACTTTTGATTGAGCCGTTCTGAAACACTCTTTCTGTAGAAACTGCAATTGGACATGCTAAGCGCTAAGAGGCCTACATTGGGAAAAAGAATATCTTCAAATAAAAACTACACAGATGCATTCTGTGAAACTTATTTCTGATCTGTAAATTCAGTTAACAGAGATAAAACATATTTTTGATTGAGCAGTTATGAAACACTCTTTTTGTAGAAAATGCAAGTGGAGATTCGGAGCGCAAAGAGGGTAATAGTGGAAAAAGCTATGTCTTCAAATATAAACTACACAGAATCATTCGGTGAAACTTCTTTCTGATCTGTGCATTCAGCTAAAAGAGTTAAACCATACTTTTGATTGAGCAGATCTGAACACTCTTTCTGTAGAAAATGCAACTGGACATTTGGAGCGCTAAGAGCGTAGTAGTGGAAAAAGGAATATATTCAAATATAAACTACACAGAAGCATTCTGTGAAACTTCTTTCTGATCTGAGCATTCAGCTAACAGAGTTAAACCATACTTTTGATTGAGCAGTTTTGAAACACTCTGTCTGTAGAAAATGCAACTGGACATTCGTAGCGCTAAGTGGGTAATAGTGGAAAAAAGAATATGTTCAAATATGAACTACACAGAAGCATTGTATGAAACTTCTTTCTGTTCTGTGCATTCAACTAACAGAGTTGAACCTTACTTTTGATTGAGCCGTTCTGAAACACTCTTTCTGTAGAAACTGCAATTGGACATTCTGAGCGCTAAGAGGCCTATATTGGGAAAAAGAATGTCTACAAATAAAAACTACACAGAAGAATTGTGTGAAACTTCTTTCTGTTCTGTTTGTTCAACTAAAAGAGTTGAACCTTAGTTTTGATTGAGCCGTTCTGAAACACTCTTTTTGTAGAAACTGCAATTGGACATTCTGAGCGCTAAGAGGCCTATATTGGGAAAAATAATATCTTCAAATAAAAACTACACAGAAGCATTGTGTGAAACTTATTTCTGATATGTTCATTAAGCTAACAGAGTTAAACCATACTTTTGATTGCGCAGTTCTGAACACTCTTTCTGTAGAAAATGCAAGTGGACATTCGGAGCGCTAAGAGGGTAATAGTGGAGAAAGGAATATATTCAAATATAAACTACACAGTAGCATTCTGTGAAAATTCTTTCTGTTCTGTGCATTCAACTAACAGAGTTGAACCTTACTTTTGATTGAGCCGTTCTGAAACACTCTTTCTGTAGAAACTGCAATTGGACATGCTAAGCGCTAAGAGGCCTACATTGGGAAAAAGAATATCTTCAGATAAAAACTACACAGATGCATTCTGTGAAACTTATTTCTGATCTGTAAATTCAGCTACCAGAGATAAAACATATTTTTGATTGAGCAGTTATGAAACACTCTTTTTGTAGAAAATGCAAGTGGAGATTCGGAGCGCTAAGTGGGTAATAGTGGAAAAAGGAATGTCTTCAAATATAAACTACACAGAATCATTCGGTGAAACTTCTTTCTGATCTGTGCATTCAGCTAACAGAGTTAAACCATACTTTTGATTGAGCAGATCTGAACACTCTTTCTGTAGAAAATGCAACTGGACATTTGGAGCGCTAAGAGCGTAGTAGTGGAAAAAGGAATATATTCAAATATAAACTACACAGAAGCATTCTGTGAAACTTCTTTCTGATCTGAGCATTCAGCTAACAGAGTTAAACCATACTTTTGATTGAGCAGTTTTGAAACACTCTGTCTGTAGAAAATGCAACTGGACATTCGTAGCGCTAAGTGGGTAATAGTGGAAAAAAGAATATGTTCAAATATGAACTACACAGAAGCATTGTATGAAACTTCTTTCTGTTCTGTGCATTCAACTAACAGAGTTGAACCTTACTTTTGATTGAGCCTTCTGAAACACTCTTTCTGTAGAAACTGCAATTGGACATTCTGAGCGCTAAGAGGCCTATATTGGGAAAAAGAATGTCTACAAATAAAAACTACACAGAAGAATTGTGTGAAACTACTTTCTGTTCTGTTTGTTCAACTAAAAGAGTTGAACCTTAGTTTTGATTGAGCCGTTCTGAAACACTCTTTCTGTAGAAAATGCAAGTGGAGATTCGGAGCGCTAAGAGGGTAATAGTGGAAAAAGGAATGTCTCCAAATATAAACTACACAGAATCATTCTGTGAAACTTGTTTCCGATCTGTGCATTCAGCTAACAGAGTTAAACCATACTTTTGATTGAGCAGATCTGAACACTCTTTCTGTAGAAAATGCAACTGGACATTTGGAGCGCTAAGAGAGTAGTAGTGGAAAAAGGAATATATTCAAATATAAACTACACAGAAGCATTCTGTGAAACTTCTTTCTGATCTGAGCATTCAGCTAACAGAGTTAAACCATACTTTTGATTGAGCAGTTTTGAAACACTCTGTCTGTAGATAATGCAACTGGACATTCGTAGCGCTAAGTGGGTAATAGTGGAAAAAAGAATATGTTCAAATATAAACTACACAGAAGCATTGTATGAAACTTCTTTCTGTTCTGTGCATTCAACTAACAGAGTTGAACCTTACCTTTGATTGAGCCTTTCTGAAACACACTTTCTGTAGAGACTGCAATTGGACATTCTGAGCGCTAAGAGGCCTCTATTGGGAAAAATAATATCTTCAAATAAAAACTACACAGAAGCATTGTGTGAAACTTATTTCTGATATGTTCATTAAGCTAACAGATTTAAACCATACTTTTGATTGCGCAGTTCTGAACACTCTTTCTGTAGAAAATGCAAGTGGACATTCGGAGCGCTAAGAGGGTAATAGTGGAAAAAGTAATATATTCAAATATAAACTACACAGTAGCATTCTGTGAAAATTCTTTCTGTTCTGTGCATTCAACTAACAGAGTTGAACCTTACTTTTGATTGAGCCGTTCTGAAACACTCTTTCTGTAGAAACTGCAATTGGACATGCTAAGCGCTAAGAGGCCTACATTGGGAAAAAGAATATCTTCAAATAAAAACTACACAGATGCATTCTGTGAAACTTATTTCTGATCTGTAAATTCAGTTAACAGAGATAAAACATATTTTTGATTGAGCAGTTATGAAACACTCTTTTTGTAGAAAATGCAAGTGGAGATTCGGAGCGCTAAGAGGGTAATAGTGGAAAAAGGAATGTCTTCAAATATGAACTACACAGAATCATTCGGTGAAACTTCTTTCTGATCTGTGCATTCAGCTAACAGAGTTAAACCATACTTTTGATTGAGCAGATCTGAACACTCTTTCTGTAGAAAATGCAACTGGACATTTGGAGCGCTAAGAGCGTAATAGTGGAAAAAGGAATACATTCAAATATAAACTACACAGAAACATTCTGTGAAACTTCTTTCTTATCTGAGCATTCAGCTAACAGAGTTAAACCATACTTTTGATTGAGCAGTTTTGAAACACTCTGTCTGTAGAAAATGCAACTGGACATTCGTAGCGCTAAGTGGGTAATAGTGGAAAAAAGAATATGTTCAAATATGAACTACACAGAAGCATTCTATGAAACTTCTTTCTGTTCTGTGCATTCAACTAACAGAGTTGAACCTTACTTTTGATTGAGCCGTTCTGAAACACTCTTTCTGTAGAAACTGCAATTGGACATTCTGAGCGCTAAGAGGCCTATATTGGGAAAAAGAATGTCTACAAATAAAAACTACACAGAACAATTGTGTGAAACTTCTTTCTGTTCTGTTTGTTCAACTAAAAGAGTTGAACCTTAGTTTTGATTGAGCCGTTCTGAAACACTCTTTCTGTAGAAAATGCAAGTGGAGATTCGGAGCGCTAAGAGGGTAATAGTGGAAAAAGGAATGTCTCCAAATATAAACTACACAGAATCATTCTGTGAAACTTCTTTCTGATCTGTGCATTCAGCTAACAGAGTTAAACCATACTTTTGATTGAGCAGATCTGAACACTCTTTCTGTAGAAAATGCAACTGGACATTTGGAGCGCTAAGAGAGTAGTAGTGGAAAAAGGAATATATACAAATATAAACTACACAGAAGCATTCTGTGAAACTTCTTTCTGATCTGAGCATTCCGCTAACAGAGTTAAACCGTACTTTTGATTGAGCAGTTTTGAAACACTCTGTCTGTAGAAAATGCAACTGGACATTCGTAGCGCTAAGTGGGTAATAGTGGAAAAAGAATATGTTCAAATATAAACTACACAGAAGCATTGTATGAAACTTCTTTCTGTTCTGTGCATTCAACTAACAGAGTTGAACCTTACTTTTGATTGAGCCTTTCTGAAACACTCTTTCTGTAGAAAATGCAATTGGACATTCTGAGCGCTAAGAGGCCTCTATTGGGAAAAATAATATCTTCAAATAAAAACTACACAGAAGCATTGCGTGAAACATATTTCTGATATGTTCATTAAGCTAACAGAGTTAAACCATACTTTTGATTGCACAGATCTGAACACTCTTTCTGTAGAAAATGCAAGTGGACATTCGGAGCGCTAAGAGGGTAATAGTGGAAAAAGGAATATATTCAAATATAAACTACACAGTAGCATTCTGTGAAAATTCTTTCTGTTCTGTGCATTCAACTAACAGAGTTGAACCTTGCTTTTGATTGAGCCATTCTGAAACACTCTTTCTGTAGAAACTGCAATTGGACATGCTAAGCGCTAAGAGGCCTACATTGGGAAAAAGAATATCTTCAAATAAAAACTACACAGATGCATTCTGTGAAACTTATTTCTGATCTGTAAGTTCAGTTAACAGAGATAAAACATATTTTTGATTGAGCAGTTATGAAACACTCTTTTTGTAGAAAATGCAGGTGGAGATTCGGAGCGCTAAGTGGGTAATAGTGGAAAAAGGAATGTCTTCAAATATAAACTACACGGAATCATTCGGTGAAACATCTTTCTGATCTGTGCATTCATCTAACAGAGTTAAACCATACTTTTGATTGAGCAGATCTGAACACTCTTTCTGTAGAAAATGCAACTGGACATTTGGAGCGCTAAGAGCGTAGTAGTGGAAAAAGGAATATATTCAAATATAAAGTACACAGAAGCATTCTGTGAAACTTCTTTCTGATCTGAGCATTCAGCTAACAGAGTTAAACCATACTTTTGATTGAGCAGTTTTGAAACACTCTGTCTGTAGAAAATGCAACTGGACATTCGTAGCGCTAAGTGGGTAATAGTGGAAAAAAAATATGTTCAAATATAAACTACACAGAAGCATTGTATGAAACTTCTTTCTGTTCTGTGCATTCAACTAACAGAGTTGAACCTTACTTTTGATTGAGCCGTTCTGAAACACTCTTTCTGTAGAAACTGCAATTGGACATTCTGAGCGCTAAGAGGCCTATATTGGGAAAAAGAATGTCTACAAATAAAAACTACACAGAAGAATTTTGTGAAACTTCTTTCTGTTCTGTTTGTTCAACTAAAAGAGTTGAACCTTAGTTTTGATTGAGCCGTTCTGAAACACTCTTTCTGTAGAAAATGCAAGTGGAGATTCGGAGCGCTAAGAGGTTAATAGTGGAAAAAGGAATGTCTCCAAATATAAACTACACAGAATCATTCTGTGAAACTTCTTTCTGATCTGTGCATTCAGCTAACAGAGTTAAACCATACTTTTGATTGAGCAGATCTGAACACTCTTTCTGTAGAAAATGCAACTGGACATTTGGAGCGCTAAGAGAGTAGTAGTGGAAAAAGGAATATATTCAAATATAAACTACACAGAAGCATTCTGTGAAACTTCTTTCTGATCTGAGCATTCCACTAACAGAGTTAAACCATACTTTTGATTGAGCAGTTTTGAAACACTCTGTCTGTAGAAAATGCAACTGGACATTCGTAGCGCTAATTGGGTAATAGTGGAAAAAAGAATATGTTCAAATATAAACTACACAGAAGCATTGTATGAAACTTCTTTCTGTTCTGTGCATTCAACTAACAGAGTTGAACCTTACTTTTGATTGAGCCTTTCTGAAACACTCTTTCTGTAGAAATTGCAATTGGACATTCTGAGCGCTAAGAGGCCTCTATTGGGAAAAATAATATCTTCAAATAAAAACTACACAGAAGCATTGTGTGAAACTTATTTCTGATATGTTCATTAAGCTAACAGAGTTAAACCATACTTTTGATTGCCCAGATCTGAACACTCTTTCTGTAGAAAATGCAAGTGGACATTCGGAGCGCTAAGAGGGTAATAGTGGAAAAAGGAATATATTCAAATATAAACTACACAGTAGCATTCTGTGAAAATTCTTTCTGTTCTGTGCATTCAACTAACAGAGTTGAACCTTACTTTTGATTGAGCCGTTCTGAAACACTCTTTCTGTAGAAACTGCAATTGGACATGCTAAGCGCTAAGAGGCCTACATTGGGAAAAAGAATATCTTCAAATAAAAACTACACAGATGCATTCTGTGAAACTTATTTCTGATCTGTAAATTCAGTTAACAGAGATAAAACATATTTTTGATTGAGCAGTTATGAAACACTCTTTTTGTAGAAAATGCAAGTGGAGATTCGGAGCGCTAAGTGGGTAATAGTGGAAAAAGGAATGTCTTCAAATATAAACTACACGGAATCATTCGGTGAAACATCTTTCTCATCTGTGCATTCAGCTAACAGAGTTAAACCATACTTTTGATTGAGCAGATCTGAACACTCTTTCTGTAGAAAATGCAACTGGACATTTGGAGCGCTAAGAGCGTAGTATTGGAAAAAGAAATATATTCAAATATAAAGTACACAGAAGCATTCTGTGAAACTTCTTTCTGATCTGAGCATTCAGCTAACATAGTTAAACCATACTTTTGATTGAGCAGTTTTGAAACACTCTGTCTGTAGAAAATGCAACTGGACATTCGTAGTGCTAAGTGGGTAATAGTGGAAAAAAGAATATGTTCAAATATAAACTACACAGAAGCATTGTATGAAACTTCTTTCTGTTCTGTGCATTCAACTAACAGAGTTGAACCTTACTTTTGATTGAGCCGTTCTGAAACACTCTTTCTGTAGAAACTGCAATTGGACATTCTGAGCGCTAAGAGGCCTATATTGGGAAAAAGAATGTCTACAAATAAAAACTACACAGAAGAATTGTGTGAAACTTCTTTCTGTTCTGTTTGTTCAACTAAAAGTGTTGAACCTTAGTTTTGATTGAGCCGTTCTGAAACACTCTTTCTGTAGAAAATGCAAGTGGAGATTCGGAGCGCTAAGAGGTTAATAGTGGAAAAAGGAATGTCTCCAAATATAAACTACACAGAATCATTCTGTGAAACTTCTTTCTGATCTGTGCATTCAGCTAACAGAGTTAAACCATACTTTTGATTGAGCAGATCTGAACACTCTTTCTGTAGAAAATGCAACTGGACATTTGGAGCGCTAAGAGAGTAGTAGTGGAAAAAGGAATATATTCAAATATAAACTACACAGAAGCATTCTCTGAAACTTCTTTCTGATCTGAGCATTCAGCTAAGAGAGTTAAACCATACTTTTGATTGAGCAGTTTTGAAACACTCTGTCTTTAGAAAATGCAACTGGACATTCGTAGCGCCAAGTGGGTAATAGTGGAAAAAAGAATATGTTCAAATATAAACTACACAGAAGCATTGTATGAAACTTCTTTCTGTTCTGTGCATTCAACTAACAGAGTTGAACCTTACTTTTGATTGAGCCTTTCTGAAACACTCTTTCCGTAGAAACTGCAATTGGACATTCTGAGCGCTAAGAGGCCTCTATTGGGAAAAATAATATCTTCAAATAAAAACTACACAGAAGCATTTTGTGAAACTTATTTCTGATATGTTCATTAAGCTAACAGAGTTAAACCATACTTTTGATTGCGCATTTCTGAACACTCTTTCTGTAGAAAATGCAAGTGGAGATTCGGAGCGCTAAGAGGGTAATAGTGGAAAAAGGAATGTCTCCAAATATAAACTACACAGAATCATTCTGTGAAACTTCTTTCTGATCTGTGCATTCAGCTAACAGAGTTAAACCATACTTTTGATTGAGCAGATCTGAACACTCTTTCTGTAGAAAATGCAACTGGACATTTGGAGCGCTAAGAGAGTAGTAGTGGAAAAAGGAATATATTCAAATATAAACTACACAGAAGCATTCTGTGAAACTTCTTTCTGATCTGAGCATTCAGCTAACAGAGTTAAACCATACTTTTGATTGAGCAGTTTTGAAACACTCTGTAGAAAATGCAACTGGACATTCGTAGCGCCAAGTGGGTAATAGTGCAAAAAAGAATATGTTCAAATATAAACTACACAGAAGCATTGTATGAAATTTCTTTCTGTACTGTGCATTCAACTAACAGAGTTGAACCTTAGTTTTGATTGAGCCTTTCTGAAACACTCTTTCTGTAGAAACTGCAATTGGACATTCTGAGCGCTAAGAGGCCTATATTGGG
The DNA here is from genome assembly GCF_028878055.3 of Symphalangus syndactylus. NCBI lineage: Eukaryota > Metazoa > Chordata > Mammalia > Primates > Hylobatidae > Symphalangus > Symphalangus syndactylus. The sequence goes on along the minus strand of NC_072445.2, from coordinate 71,010,878 downwards.
AAAAATAATATCTTCAAATAAAAACTACACAGAAGCATTGTGTGAAACTTATTTCTGATATGTTCATTAAGCTAACAGAGTTAAACCATACTTTTGATTGTGCAGTTCTGAACACTCTTTCTGTAGAAAATGCAAGTGGACATTCGGAGCGCTAAGAGGGTAATAGTGGAAAAAGGAATATTTTCAAATATAAACTACACAGTAGCATTCTGTGAAAATTCTTTCTGTTCTGTGCATTCAACTAACAGAGTTGAATCTTACTTTTAATTGAGCCGTTCTGAAACACTCTTTTTGTAGAAACTGCAATTGGACATGCTAAGCGATAAGTGGCCTACATTGGGAAAAAGAATATCTTCAAATAAAAACTAAACAGATGCATTCTGTGAAACTTATTTCTGATCTGTAAATTCAGTTAACAGAGATAAAACATATTTTTGATTGAGCAGATATGAAACACTCTTTTTGTAGAAAATGCATGTGGAGATTCGGAGCGCTAAGAGGGTAATAGTGGAAAAAGGAATGTCTTCAAATATAAACAACACAGAATCATTCGGTGAAACTTCTTTCTGATCTGTGCATTCAGCTAACAGAGTTAAACCATACTTTTGATTGAGCAGATCTGAACACTCTTTCTGTAGAAAATGCAACTGGACATTTGGAGCGCTAAGAGCGTAGTAGTGGAAAAAGGAATATATTCAAATATAAACTACACAGAAGCATTCTGTGAAACTTCTTTCTGATCTGAGCATTCACCTAACAGAGTTAAACCATACTTTTGATTGAGCAGTTTTGAAACACTCTGTCTGTAGAAAATGCAACTGGACATTCGTAGCGCTAAGTGGGTAATAGTGGAAAAAAGAATATGTTCAAATATGAACTACACAGAAGCATTGTATGAAACTTCTTTCTGTTCTGTGCATTCAACTAACAGAGTTGAACCTTACTTTTGATTGAGCCTTCTGAAACACTCTTTCTGTAGAAACTGCAATTGGACATTCTGAGCGCTAAGAGGCCTATATTGGGAAAAAGAATGTCTACAAATAAAAACTACACAGAAGAATTGTGTGAAACTTCTTTCTGTTCTGTTTGTTCAACTAAAAGAGTTGAACCTTAGTTTTGATTGAGCCGTTCTGAAACACTCTTTCTGTAGAAAATGCAAGTGGAGATTCGGAGCGCTAAGAGGGTAATAGTGGAAAAAGGAATGTCTCCAAATATAAACTACACAGAATCATTCTGTGAAACTTGTTTCCGATCTGTGCATTCAGCTAACAGAGTTAAACCATACTTTTGATTGAGCAGATCTGAACACTCTTTCTGTAGAAAATGCAACTGGACATTTGGAGCGCTAAGAGAGTAGTAGTGGAAAAAGGAATATATTCAAATATAAACTACACAGAAGCATTCTGTGAAACTTCTTTCTGATCTGAGCATTCAGCTAACAGAGTTAAACCATACTTTTGATTGAGCAGTTTTGAAACACTCTGTCTGTAGATAATGCAACTGGACATTCGTAGCGCTAAGTGGGTAATAGTGGAAAAAAGAATATGTTCAAATATGAACTACACAGAAGCATTCTATGAAACTTCTTTCTGTTCTGTGCATTCAACTAACAGAGTTGAACCTTACTTTTGATTGAGCCGTTCTGAAACATTCTTTCTGTAGAAACTGCAATTGGACATTCTGAGCGCTAAGAGGCCTATATTGGGAAAAAGAATGTCTACAAATAAAAACTACACAGAACAATTGTGTGAAACTTCTTTCTGTTCTGTTTGTTCAACTAAAAGAGTTGAACCTTAGTTTTGATTGAGCCGTTCTGAAACACTCTTTCTGTAGAAAATGCAAGTGGAGATTCGGAGCGCTAAGAGGGTAATAGTGGAAAAAGGAATGTCTCCAAATATAAACTACACAGAATCATTCTGTGAAACTTCTTTCTGATCTGTGCATTCAGCTAACAGTGTTAAACCATACTTTTGATTGAGCAGATCTGAACACTCTTTCTGTAGAAAATGCAACTGGACATTTGGAGCGCTAAGAGAGTGGTAGTGGAAAAAGGAATATATTCAAATATAAACTACACAGAACCATTCTGTGAAACTTCTTTCTGATCTGAGCATTCAGCTAACAGAGTTACACGATACTTTTGATTGAGCAGTTTTGAAACACTCTGTCTGTAGAATATGCAACTGGACATTCGTAGCGCTAAGTGGGTAATAGTGGAAAAAAGAATATGTTCAAATATAAACTACACAGAAGCATTGTATGAAACTTCTTTCTGTTCTGTGCATTCAACTAACAGAGTTGAACCTTACATTTGATTGAGCCTTTCTGAAACACTCTTTCTGTAGAAACTGCAATTGGACATTCTGAGCGCTAAGAGGCCTCTATTGGGAAAAATAATATCTACAAATAAAAACTACACAGAAGCATTTTGTGAAACTTATTTCTGATATGTTCATTAAGCTAACAGAGTTAAACCATACTTTGGATTGCGCAGTTCTGAACACTCTTTCTGTAGAAAATGCAAGTGGACATTCGGAGTGCTAAGAGGGTAATAGTGGAAAAAGGAATATATTCAAATATAAACTACACAGTAGCATTCTGTGAAAATTCTTTGTGTTCTGTGCATTCAACTAACAGAGTTGAACCTTACTTTTGATTGAGCCGTTCTGAAACACTCTTTCTGTAGAAACTGCAATTGGACATGCTAAGCGCTAAGAGGCCTACATTGGGAAAAAGAATATCTTCAAATAAAAACTACACAGATGCATTCTGTGAAACTTATTTCTGATCTGTAAATTCAGTTAACAGAGATAAAACATATTTTTGATTGAGCAGTTATGAAACACTCTTTTTGTAGAAAATGCAAGTGGAGATTCGGAGCGCAAAGAGGGTAATAGTGGAAAAAGCTATGTCTTCAAATATAAACTACACAGAATCATTCGGTGAAACTTCTTTCTGATCTGTGCATTCAGCTAACAGAGTTAAACCATACTTTTGATTGAGCAGATCTGAACACTCTTTCTGTAGAAAATGCAACTGGACATTTGGAGCGCTAAGAGCGTAGTAGTGGAAAAAGGAATATATTCAAATATAAACTACACAGAAGCATTCTGTGAAACTTCTTTCTGATCTGAGCATTCAGCTAACAAAGTTAAACCATACTTTTGATTGAGCAGTTTTGAAACACTCTGTCTGTAGAAAATGCAACTGGACATTCGTAGCGCTAAGTGGGTAATAGTGGAAAAAAGAATATGTTCAAATATAAACTACACAGAAGCATTGTATGAAACTACTTTCTGTTCTGTGCATTCAACTAACAGAGTTGAACCTTACCTTTGATTGAGCCTTTCTGAAACACACTTTCTGTAGAAACTGCAATTGGACATTCTGAGCGCTAAGAGGCCTCTATTGGGAAAAATAATATCTTCAAATAAAAACTACACAGAAGCATTGTGTGAAACTTATTTCTGATATGTTCATTAAGCTAACAGAGTTAAACCATACTTTTGATTGCGCAGTTCTGAACACTCTTTCTGTAGAAAATGCAAGTGGACATTCGGAGCGCTAAGAGGGTAATAGTGGAAAAAGGAATATATTCAAATATAAACTACACAGTAGCATTCTGTGAAAATTCTTTCTGTTCTGTGCATTCAACTAACAGAGTTGAACCTTACTTTTGATTGAGCCGTTCTGAAACACTCTTTCTGTAGAAACTGCAATTGGACATGCTAAGCGCTAAGAGGCCTACATTGGGAAAAAGAATATCTTCAAATAAAAACTACACAGATGCATTCTGTGAAACTTATTTCTGATCTGTAAATTCAGTTAACAGAGATAAAACATATTTTTGATTGAGCAGTTATGAAACACTCTTTTTGTAGAAAATGCAAGTGGAGATTCGGAGCGCTAAGAGGGTAATAGTGGAAAAAGGAATGTCTTCAAATATAAACTACACAGAATCATTCGGTGAAACTTCTTTCTGATCTGTGCATTCAGCTAACAGAGTTAAACCATACTTTTGATTGAGCAGATCTGAACACTCTTTCTGTAGAAAATGCAACTGGACATTTGGAGCGCTAAGAGCGTAGTAGTGGAAAAAGGAATATATTCAAATATAAACTACACAGAAGCATTCTGTGAAACTTCTTTCTGATCTGAGCATTCAGCTAACAGAGTTAAACCATACTTTTGATTGAGCAGTTTTGAAACACTCTGTCTGTAGAAAATGCAACTGGACATTCGTAGCGCTAAGTGGGTAATAGTGGAAAAAAGAATATGTTCAAATATGAACTACACAGAAGCATTCTATGAAACTTCTTTCTGTTCTGTGCATTCAACTAACAGAGTTGAACCTTACTTTTGATTGAGCCGTTCTGAAACACTCTTTCTGTAGAAACTGCAATTGGACATTCTGAGCGCTAAGAGGTCTATATTGGGAAAAAGAATGTCTACAAATAAAAACTACACAGAACAATTGTGTGAAACTTCTTTCTGTTCTGTTTGTTCAACTAAAAGAGTTGAACCTTAGTTTTGATTGAGCCGTTCTGAAACACACTTTCTGTAGAAAATGCAAGTGGAGATTCGGAGCGCTAAGAGGGTTATAGTGGAAAAAGGAATGTCTCCAAATATAAACTACACAGAATCATTCTGTGAAACTTCTTTCTGATCTGTGCATTCAGCTAACAGAGTTAAACCATACTTTTGATTGAGCAGATCTGAACACTCTTTCTGTAGAAAATGCAACTGGACATTTGGAGCGCTAAGAGCGTAGTAGTGGAAAAAGGAATATATTCAAATATAAACTACACAGAAGCATTCTGTGAAACTTCTTTCTGATCTGAGCATTCCGCTAACAGAGTTAAACCATACTTTTGATTGAGCAGTTTTGAAACACTCTGTCTGTAGAAAATGCAACTGGACATTCGTAGCGCTAAGTGGGTAATAGTGGAAAAAAGAATATGTTCAAATATAAACTACACAGAAGCATTGTATGAAACTTCTTTCTGTTCTGTGCATTCAACTAACAGAGTTGAACCTTACATTTGATTGAGCCTTTCTGAAACACTCTTTCTGTAGAAACTGCAATTGGACATTCTGAGCGCTAAGAGGCCTCTATTGGGAAAAATAATATCTTCAAATAAAAACTACACAGAAGCATTTTGTGAAACTTATTTCTGATATGTTCATTAAGCTAACAGAGTTAAACCATACTTTGGATTGCGCAGTTCTGAACACTCTTTCTGTAGAAAATGCAAGTGGACATTCGGAGTGCTAAGAGGGTAATAGTGGAAAAAGGAATATATTCAAATATAAACTACACAGTAGCATTCTGTGAAAATTCTTTGTGTTCTGTGCATTCAACTAACAGAGTTGAACCTTACTTTTGATTGAGCCGTTCTGAAACACTCTTTCTGTAGAAACTGCAATTGGACATGCTAAGCGCTAAGAGGCCTACATTGGGAAAAAGAATATCTTCAAATAAAAACTACACAGATGCATTCTGTGAAACTTATTTCTGATCTGTAAATTCAGTTAACAGAGATAAAACATATTTTTGATTGAGCAGCTATGAAACACTCTTTTTGTAGAAAATGCAAGTGGAGATTCGGAGCGCAAAGAGGGTAATAGTGGAAAAAGCTATGTCTTCAAATATAAACTACACAGAATCATTCGGTGAAACTTCTTTCTGATCTGTGCATTCAGCTAAAAGAGTTAAACCATACTTTTGATTGAGCAGATCTGAACACTCTTTCTGTAGAAAATGCAACTGGACATTTGGAGCGCTAAGAGCGTAGTAGTGGAAAAAGGAATATATTCAAATATAAACTACACAGAAGCATTCTGTGAAACTTCTTTCTGATCTGAGCATTCAGCTAACAGAGTTAAACCATACTTTTGATTGAGCAGTTTTGAAACACTCTGTCTGTAGAAAATGCAACTGGACATTCGTAGCGCTAAGTGGGTAATAGTGGAAAAAAGAATATGTTCAAATATGAACTACACAGAAGCATTGTATGAAACTTCTTTCTGTTCTGTGCATTCAACTAACAGAGTTGAACCTTACTTTTGATTGAGCCGTTCTGAAACACTCTTTCTGTAGAAACTGCAATTGGACATTCTGAGCGCTAAGAGGCCTATATTGGGAAAAAGAATGTCTACAAATAAAAACTACACAGAAGAATTGTGTGAAACTTCTTTCTGTTCTGTTTGTTCAACTAAAAGAGTTGAACCTTAGTTTTGATTGAGCCGTTCTGAAACACTCTTTCTGTAGAAACTGCAATTGGACATTCTGAGCGCTAAGAGGCCTATATTGGGAAAAATAATACCTTCAAATAAAAACTACACAGAAGCATTGTGTGAAACTTATTTCTGATATGTTCATTAAGCTAACAGAGTTAAACCATACTTTTGATTGCGCAGTTCTGAACACTCTTTCTGTAGAAAATGCAAGTGGACATTCGGAGCGCTAAGAGGGTAATAGTGGAGAAAGGAATATATTCAAATATAAACTACACAGTAGCATTCTGTGAAAATTCTTTCTGTTCTGTGCATTCAACTAACAGAGTTGAACCTTACTTTTGATTGAGCCGTTCTGAAACACTCTCTCTGTAGAAACTGCAATTGGACATGCTAAGCGCTAAGAGGCCTACATTGGGAAAAAGAATATCTTCAGATAAAAACTACACAGATGCATTCTGTGAAACTTATTTCTGATCTGTAAATTCAGCTACCAGAGATAAAACATATTTTTGATTGAGCAGTTATGAAACACTCTTTTTGTAGAAAATGCAAGTGGAGATTCGGAGCGCTAAGTGGGTAATAGTGGAAAAAGGAATGTCTTCAAATATAAACTACACAGAATCATTCGGTGAAACTTCTTTCTGATCTGTGCATTCAGCTAACAGAGTTAAACCATACTTTTGATTGAGCAGATCTGAACACTCTTTCTGTAGAAAATGCAACTGGACATTTGGAGCGCTAAGAGCGTAGTAGTGGAAAAAGGAATATATTCAAATATAAACTACACAGAAGCATTCTGTGAAACTTCTTTCTGATCTGAGCATTCAGCTAACAGAGTTAAACCATACTTTTGATTGAGCAGTTTTGAAACACTCTGTCTGTAGAAAATGCAACTGGACATTCGTAGCGCTAAGTGGGTAATAGTGGAAAAAAGAATATGTTCAAATATGAACTACACAGAAGCATTGTATGAAACTTCTTTCTGTTCTGTGCATTCAACTAACAGAGTTGAACCTTACTTTTGATTGAGCCTTCTGAAACACTCTTTCTGTAGAAACTGCAATTGGACATTCTGAGCGCTAAGAGGCCTATATTGGGAAAAAGAATGTCTACAAATAAAAACTACACAGAAGAATTGTGTGAAACTTCTTTCTGTTCTGTTTGTTCAACTAAAAGAGTTGAACCTTAGTTTTGATTGAGCCGTTCTGAAACACTCTTTCTGTAGAAAATGCAAGTGGAGATTCGGAGCGCTAAGAGGGTAATAGTGGAAAAAGGAATGTCTCCAAATATAAACTACACAGAATCATTCTGTGAAACTTCTTTCTGATCTGTGCATTCAGCTAACAGAGTTAAACCATACTTTTGATTGAGCAGATCTGAACACTCTTTCTGTAGAAAATGCAACTGGACATTTGGAGCGCTAAGAGAGTAGTAGTGGAAAAAGGAATATATTCAAATATAAACTACACAGAAGCATTCTGTGAAACTTCTTTCTGATCTGAGCATTCAGCTAACAGAGTTAAACCATACTTTTGATTGAGCAGTTTTGAAACACTCTGTCTGTAGATAATGCAACTGGACATTCGTAGCGCTAAGTGGGTAATAGTGGAAAAAAGAATATGTTCAAATATAAACTACACAGAAGCATTGTATGAAACTTCTTTCTGTTCTGTGCATTCAACTAACAGAGTTGAACCTTACCTTTGATTGAGCCTTTCTGAAACACACTTTCTGTAGAGACTGCAATTGGACATTCTGAGCGCTAAGAGGCCTCTATTGGGAAAAATAATATCTTCAAATAAAAACTACACAGAAGCATTGTGTGAAACTTATTTCTGATATGTTCATTAAGCTAACAGAGTTAAACCATACTTTTGATTGCGCAGTTCTGAACACTCTTTCTGTAGAAAATGCAAGTGGACATTCGGAGCGCTAAGAGGGTAATAGTGGAAAAAGGAATATATTCAAATATAAACTACACAGTAGCATTCTGTGAAAATTCTTTCTGTTCTGTGCATTCAACTAACAGAGTTGAACCTTACTTTTGATTGAGCCGTTCTGAAACACTCTTTCTGTAGAAACTGCAATTGGACATGCTAAGCGCTAAGAGGCCTACATTGGGAAAAAGAATATCTTCAAATAAAAACTACACAGATGCATTCTGTGAAACTTATTTCTGATCTGTAAATTCAGTTAACAGAGATAAAACATATTTTTGATTGAGCAGTTATGAAACACTCTTTTTGTAGAAAATGCAAGTGGAGATTCGGAGCGCTAAGAGGGTAATAGTGGAAAAAGGAATGTCTTCAAATATAAACTACACAGAATCATTCGGTGAAACTTCTTTCTGATCTGTGCATTCAGCTAACAGAGTTAAACCATACTTTTGATTGAGCAGATCTGAACACTCTTTCTGTAGAAAATGCAACTGGACATTTGGAGCGCTAAGAGCGTAATAGTGGAAAAAGGAATACATTCAAATATAAACTACACAGAAGCATTCTGTGAAACTTCTTTCTTATCTGAGCATTCAGCTAACAGAGTTAAACCATACTTTTGATTGAGCAGTTTTGAAACACTCTGTCTGTAGAAAATGCAACTGGACATTCGTAGCGCTAAGTGGGTAATAGTGGAAAAAAGAATATGTTCAAATATGAACTACACTGAAGCATTCTATGAAACTTCTTTCTGTTCTGTGCATTCAACTAACAGAGTTGAACCTTACTTTTGATTGAGCCGTTCTGAAACACTCTTTCTGTAGAAACTGCAATTGGACATTCTGAGCGCTAAGAGGCCTATATTGGGAAAAAGAATGTCTACAAATAAAAACTACACAGAACAATTGTGTGAAACTTCTTTCTGTTCTGTTTGTTCAACTAAAAGAGTTGAACCTTAGTTTTGATTGAGCCGTTCTGAAACACTCTTTCTGTAGAAAATGCAAGTGGAGATTCGGAGCGCTAAGAGGGTAATAGTGGAAAAAGGAATGTCTCCAAATATAAACTACACAGAATCATTCTGTGAAACTTCTTTCTGATCTGTGCATTCAGCTAACAGAGTTAAACCATACTTTTGATTGAGCAGATCTGAACACTCTTTCTGTAGAAAATGCAACTGGACATTTGGAGCGCTAAGAGAGTAGTAGTGGAAAAAGGAATATATTCAAATATAAACTACACAGAAGCATTCTGTGAAACTTCTTTCTGATCTGAGCATTCAGCTAACAGAGTTAAACCATACTTTTGATTGAGCAGTTTTGAAACACTCTGTCTGTAGAAAATGCAACTGGACATTCGTAGCGCTAAGTGGGTAATAGTGGAAAAAAGAATATGTTCAAATATAAACTACACAGAAGCATTGTATGAAACTTCTTTCTGTTCTGTGCATTCAACTAACAGAGTTGAACCTTACATTTGATTGAGCCTTTCTGAAACACTCTTTCTGTAGAAACTGCAATTGGACATTCTGAGCGCTAAGAGGCCTCTATTGGGAAAAATAATATCTACAAATAAAAACTACACAGAAGCATTTTGTGAAACTTATTTCTGATATGTTCATTAAGCTAACAGAGTTAAACCATACTTTGGATTGCGCAGTTCTGAACACTCTTTCTGTAGAAAATGCAAGTGGACATTCGGAGTGCTAAGAGGGTAATAGTGGAAAAAGGAATATATTCAAATATAAACTACACAGTAGCATTCTGTGAAAATTCTTTGTGTTCTGTGCATTCAACTAACAGAGTTGAACCTTACTTTTGATTGAGCCGTTCTGAAACACTCTTTCTGTAGAAACTGCAATTGGACATGCTAAGCGCTAAGAGGCCTACATTGGGAAAAAGAATATCTTCAAATAAAAACTACATAGATGCATTCTGTGAAACTTATTTCTGATCTGTAAATTCAGTTAACAGAGATAAAACATATTTTTGATTGAGCAGTTATGAAACACTCTTTTTGTAGAAAATGCAAGTGGAGATTCGGAGCGCAAAGAGGGTAATAGTGGAAAAAGCTATGTCTTCAAATATAAACTACACAGAATCATTCGGTGAAACTTCTTTCTGATCTGTGCATTCAGCTAACAGAGTTAAACCATACTTTTGATTGAGCAGATCTGAACACTCTTTCTGTAGAAAATGCAACTGGACATTTGGAGCGCTAAGAGCGTAGTAGTGGAAAAAGGAATATATTCAAATATAAACTACACAGAAGCATTCTGTGAAACTTCTTTCTGATCTGAGCATTCAGCTAACAGAGTTAAACCATACTTTTGATTGAGCAGTTTTGAAACACTCTGTCTGTAGAAAATGCAACTGGACATTCGTAGCGCTAAGTGGGTAATAGTGGAAAAAAGAATATGTTCAAATATGAACTACACAGAAGCATTGTATGAAACTTCTTTCTGTTCTGTGCATTCAACTAACAGAGTTGAACCTTACTTTTGATTGAGCCGTTCTGAAACACTCTTTCTGTAGAAACTGCAATTGGACATTCTGAGCGCAAAGAGGCCTATATTGGGAAAAAGAATGTCTACAAATAAAAACTACACAGAAGTATTGTGTGAAACTTCTTTCTGTTCTGTTTGTTCAACTAAAAGAGTTGAACCTTAGTTTTGATTGAGCCGTTCTGAAACACTCTTTCTGTAGAAAATGCAAGTGGAGATTCGGAGCGCTAAGAGGGTAATAGTGGAAAAAGGAATGTCTCCAAATATAAACTACACAGAATCATTATGTGAAACTTCTTACTGATCTGTGCATTCAGCTAACAGAGTTAAACCATACTTTTGATTGAGCAGATCTGAACACTCTTTCTGTAGAAAATGCAACTGGACATTTGGAGCGCTAAGAGAGTAGTAGTGGAAAAAGGAATATATTCAAATATAAACTACACAGAAGCATTCTGTGAAACTTCTTTCTGATCTGAGCATTCAGCTAACAGAGTTAAACCATACTTTTGATTGAGCAGTTTTGAAACACTCTGTCTGTAGAAAATGCAACTGGACATTCGTAGCGCTAAGTGGGTAATAGTGGAAAAAAGAATATGTTCAAATATAAACTACACAGAAGCATTGTATGAAACTTCTTTCTGTTCTGTGCATTCAACTAACAGAGTTGAACCTTACCTTTGATTGAGCCTTTCTGAAACACACTTTCTGTAGAAACTGCAATTGGACATTCTGAGCGCTAAGAGGCCTCTATTGGGAAAAATAATATCTTCAAATAAAAACTACACAGAAGCATTGTGTGAAACTTATTTCTGATATGTTCATTAAGCTAACAGAGTTAAACCATACTTTTGATTGCGCAGTTCTGAACACTCTTTCTGTAGAAAATGCAAGTGGACATTCGGAGCGCTAAGAGGGTAATAGTGGAAAAAGGAATATATTCAAATATAAACGACACAGTAGCATTCTGTGAAAATTCTTTCTGTTCTGTGCATTCAACTAACAGAGTTGAACCTTACTTTTGATTGAGCCGTTCTGAAACACTCTTTCTGTAGAAACTGCAATTGGACATGCTAAGCGCTAAGAGGCCTACATTGGGAAAAAGAATATCTTCAAATAAAAACTACACAGATGCATTCTGTGAAACTTATTTCTGATCTGTAAATTCAGTTAACAGAGATAAAACATATTTTTGATTGAGCAGTTATGAAACACTCTTTTTGTAGAAAATGCAAGTGGAGATTCGGAGCGCTAAGAGGGTAATAGTGGAAAAAGGAATGTCTTCAAATATAAACTACACAGAATCATTCGGTGAAACTTCTTTCTGATCTGTGCATTCAGCTAACAGAGTTAAACCATACTTTTGATTGAGCAGATCTGAACACTCTTTCTGTAGAAAATGCAACTGGACATTTGGAGCGCTAAGAGCGTAGTAGTGGAAAAAGGAATATATTCAAATATAAACTACACAGAAGCATTCTGTGAAACTTCTTTCTGATCTGAGCATTCAGCTAACAGAGTTAAACCATACTTTTGATTGAGCAGTTTTGAAACACTCTGTCTGTAGAAAATGCAACTGGACATTCGTAGCGCTAAGTGGGTAATAGTGGAAAAAAGAATATGTTCAAATATGAACTACACAGAAGCATTCTATGAAAATTCTTTCTGTTCTGTGCATTCAACTAACAGAGTTGAACCTTACTTTTGATTGAGCCGTTCTGAAACACTCTTTCTGTAGAAACTGCAATTGGACATTCTGAGCGCTAAGAGGTCTATATTGGGAAAAAGAATGTCTACAAATAAAAACTACACAGAACAATTGTGTGAAACTTCTTTCTGTTCTGTTTGTTCAACTAAAAGAGTTGAACCTTAGTTTTGATTGAGCCGTTCTGAAACACTCTTTCTGTAGAAAATGCAAGTGGAGATTCGGAGCGCTAAGAGGGTAATAGTGGAAAAAGGAATGTCTCCAAATATAAACAACACAGAATCATTCTGTGAAACTTCTTTCTGATCTGTGCATTCAGCTAACAGAGTTAAAACATACTTTTGATTGAGCAGATCTGAACACTCTTTCTGTAGAAAATGCAACTGGACATTTGGAGCGCTAAGGGCGTAGTAGTGGAAAAAGGAATATATTCAAATATAAACTACACAGAAGCATTCTGTGAAACTTCCTTCTGATCTGAGCATTCAGCTAACAGAGTTACACGATACTTTTGATTGAGCAGTTTTGAAACACTCTGTCTGTAGAAAATGCAACTGGACATTCGTAGCGCTAAGTGGGTAATAGTGGAAAAAAGAATATGTTCAAATATAAACTACACAGAAGCATTGTATGAAACTTCTTTCTGTTCTGTGCATTCAACTAACAGAGTTGAACCTTACATTTGATTGAGCCTTTCTGAAACACTCTTTCTGTAGAAACTGCAATTGGACATTCTGAGCGCTAAGAGGCCTCTATTGGGAAAAATAATATCTTCAAATAAAAACTACACAGAAGCATTTTGTGAAACTTATTTCTGATATGTTCATTAAGCTAACAGAGTTAAACCATACTTTTGATTGCGCAGTTCTGAACACTCTTTCAGTAGAAAATGCAAGTGGACATTCGGAGTGCTAAGAGGGTAATAGTGGAAAAAGGAATATATTCAAATATAAACTACACAGTAGCATTCTGTGAAAATTCTTTGTGTTCTGTGCATTGAACTAACAGAGTTGAACCTTACTTTTGATTGAGCCGTTCTGAAACACTCTTTCTGTAGAAACTGCAATTGGACATGCTAAGCGCTAAGAGGCCTACATTGGGAAAAAGAATATCTTCAAATAAAAACTACACAGATGCATTCTGTGAAACTTATTTCTGATCTGTAAATTCAGTTAACAGAGATAAAACATATTTTTGATTGAGCAGTTATGAAACACTCTTTTTGTAGAAAATGCAAGTGGAGATTCGGAGCGCAAAGAGGGTAATAGTGGAAAAAGCTATGTCTTCAAATATAAACTACACAGAATCATTCGGTGAAACTTCTTTCTGATCTGTGCATTCAGCTAACAGAGTTAAACCATACTTTTGATTGAGCAGATCTCAACACTCTTTCTGTAGAAAATGCAACTGGACATTTGGAGCGCTAAGAGCGTAGTAGTGGAAAAAGGAATATATTCAAATATAAACTACACAGAAGCATTCTGTGAAACTTCTTTCTGATCTGAGCATTCAGCTAACAGATTTAAACCATACTTTTGATTGAGCAGTTTGGAAACACTCTGTCTGTAGAAAATGCAACTGGACATTCGTAGCGCTAAGTGGGTAATAGTGGAAAAAAGAATATGTTCAAATATGAACTACACAGAAGCATTGTATGAAACTTCTTTCTGTTCTGTGCATTCAACTAACAGAGTTGAACCTTACTTTTGATTGAGCCGTTCTGAAACACTCTTTCTGTAGAAACTGCAATTGGACATTCTGAGCGCTAAGAGGCCTATATTGGGAAAAAGAATGTCTACAAATAAAAACTACACAGAAGAATTGTGTGAAACTTCTTTCTGTTCTGTTTGTTCAACTAAAAGAGTTGAACCTTAGTTTTGATTGAGCCGTTCTGAAACACTCTTTCTGTAGAAAATGCAAGTGGAGATTCGGAGCGCTAAGAGGGTAATAGTGGAAAAAGGAATGTCTCCAAATATAAACTACACAGAATCATTCTGTGAAACTTCTTTCTGATCTGTGCATTCAGCTAACAGAGTTAAACCATACTTTTGATTGAGCAGATCTGAACACTCTTTCTGTAGAAAATGCAACTGGACATTTGGAGCGCTAAGAGAGTAGTAGTGGAAAAAGGAATATATTCAAATATAAACTACACAGAAGCATTCTGTGAAACTTCTTTCTGATCTGAGCATTCAGCTAACAGAGTTAAACCATACTTTTGATTGAGCAGTTTTGAAACACTCTGTCTGTAGAAAATGCAACTGGACATTCTTAGCGCTAAGTGGGTAATAGTGGAAAAAAGAATATGTTCAAATATAAACTACACAGAAGCATTGTATGAAACTTCTTTCTGTTCTGTGCATTCAACTAACAGAGTTGAACCTTACATTTGATTGAGCCTTTCTGAAACACTCTTTCTGTAGAAACTGCAATTGGACATTCTGAGCGCTAAGAGACCTCTATTGTGAAAAATAATATCTTAAAATAAAAACTACACAGAAGCATTGTGTGAAACTTATTTCTGATATGTTCGTTAAGCTAACAGAGTTAAACCATACTTTTGATTGCGCAGTTCTGAACACTCTTTCTGTAGAAAATGCAAGTGGACATTCGGAGCGCTAAGAGGGTAATAGTGGAAAAAGGTATATATTCAAATATAAACTACACAGTAGCATTCTGTGAAAATTCTTTCTGTTCTGTGCATTCAACTAACAGAGTTGAACCTTACTTTTGATTGAGCCGTTCTGAAACACTCTTTCTGTAGAAACTGCAATTGGACATGCTAAGCGCTAAGAGGCCTACATTGGGAAAAGAATATCTTCAAATAAAAACTACACAGATGCATTCTGTAAAACTTATTTCTGATCTGTAAATTCAGTTAACAGAGATAAAACATATTTTTGATTGAGCAGTTATGAAACACTCTTTTTGTAGAAAATGCAAGTGGAGATTCGGAGCGCTAAGAGGGTAATAGTGGAAAAAGGAATGTCTTCAAATATAAACTACACAGAATCATTCGGTGAAACTTCTTTCTGATCTGTGCATTCAGCTAACAGAGTTAAACCATACTTTTGATTGAGCAGATCTGAACACTCTTTCTGTAGAAAATGCAACTGGACATTTGGAGCGCTAAGAGCGTAGTAGTGGAAAAAGGAATATATTCAAATATAAACTACACAGAAGCATTCTGTGAAACTTCTTTCTGATCTGAGCATTCAGCTAACAGAGTTAAACCATACTTTTGATTGAGCAGTTTTGAAACACCCTGTCTGCAGAAAATGCAACTGGACATTCGTAGCGCTAAGTGGGTAATAGTGGAAAAAAGAATATGTTCAAATATAAACTACACAGAAGCATTGTATGAAACTTCTTTCTGTTCTGTG
This sequence comes from Symphalangus syndactylus, assembly GCF_028878055.3. Classification (NCBI taxonomy): domain Eukaryota; kingdom Metazoa; phylum Chordata; class Mammalia; order Primates; family Hylobatidae; genus Symphalangus; species Symphalangus syndactylus. The sequence goes on along the minus strand of NC_072445.2, from coordinate 70,995,113 downwards.
CATTCAACTAACAGAGTTGAACCTTACTTTTGATTGCGCCTTTCTGAAACACTCTTTCTGTAGAAACTGCAATTGGACATTCTGAGCGCGAAGAGGTCTCTATTGGGAAAAATAATATCTTCAAATAAAAACTACACAGAAGCATTGTGTGAAACTTATTTCTGATATGTTCATTAAGCTAACAGAGTTAAACCATACTTTTGATTGCGCAGTTCTGAACACTCTTTCTGTAGAAAATGCAAGTGGACATTCGGAGCGCTAAGAGGGTAATAGTGGAAAAAGGAATATATTCAAATATAAACTACACAGTAGCATTCTGTGAAAATTCTTTCTGTTCTGTGCATTCAACTAACAGAGTTGAACCTTACTTTTGATTGAGCCGTTCTGAAACACTCTTTCTGTAGAAACTGCAATTGGACATGCTAAGCGCTAACAGGCCTACATTGGGAAAAAGAATATCTTCAGATAAAAACTACACAGATGCATTCTATGAAACTTATTTCTGATCTGTAAATTCAGTTAACAGAGATAAAACATATTTTTGATTGAGCAGTTATGAAGCACTCTTTTTGTAGAAAATGCAAGTGGAGATTCGGAGCGCTAAGTGGGTCATAGTGGAAAAAGGAATGTCTTCAAATATAAACTACACAGAATCATTCGGTGAAACTTCTTTCTGATCTGTGCATTCAGCTAACAGAGTTAAACCATACTTTTGATTGAGCAGATCTGAACACTCTTTCTGTAGAAAATGCAACTGGACATTTGGAGCGCTAAGAGCGTAGTAGTGGAAAAAGGAATATATTCAAATATAAACTACACAGAAGCATTCTGTGAAACTTCTTTCTGATCTGAGCATTCATCTAACAGAGTTAAACCATACTTTTGATTGAGCAGTTTTGAAACACTCTGTCTGTAGAAAATGCAACTGGACATTCGTAGCGCTAAGTGGGTAATAGTGGAAAAAAGAATATGTTCAAATATGAACTACACAGAAGCATTGTATGAAACTACTTTCTGTTCTGTGCATTCAACTAACAGAGTTGAACCTTACTTTTGATTCAGCCGTTCTGAAACACTCTTTCTGTAGAAACTGCAATTGGACATTCTGAGCGCTAAGAGGCCTATATTGGGAAAAAGAATGTCTACAAATAAAAACTACACAGAAGAATTGTGTGAAACTTCTTTCTGTTCTGTTTGTCCAACTAAAAGAGTTGAACCTTAGTTTTGATTGAGCCGTTCTGAAACACTCTTTCTGTAGAAAATGCAAGTGGAGATTCGGAGCGCTAAGAGGGTAATAGTGGAAAAAGGAATGTCTCCAAATATAAACTACACAGAATCATTCTGTGAAACTTCTTTCTGATCTGAGCATTCAGCTAACAGAGTTACACGATACTTTTGATTGAGCAGTTTTGAAACACTCTGTCTGTAGAAAATGCAACTGGACATTCGTAGCGCTAAGTGGGTAATAGTGGAAAAAAGAATATGTTCAAATATAAACTACACAGAAGCATTGTATGAAACTTCTTTCTGTTCTGTGCATTCAACTAACAGAGTTGAACCTTACTTTTGATTGAGCCTTTCTGAAACACTCTTTCGGTAGAAACTGCAATTGGACATTCTGAGCGCTAAGAGGCCTCTATTTTGAAAAATAATATCTTCAAATAAAAACTACACAGAAGCATTTTGTGAAACTTATTTCCGATATGTTCATTAAGCTAACAGAGTTAAACCTTACTTTGGATTGCGCAGTTCTGAACACTCTTTCTGTAGAAAATGCAAGTGGACATTCGGAGTGCTAAGAGGGTAATAGTGGAAAAAGGAATATATTCAAATATAAACTACACAGTAGCATTCTGTGAAAATTCTTTGTGTTCTGTGCATTCAACTAACAGAGTTGAACCATACTTTTGATTGAGCCGTTCTGAAACACTCTTTCTGTAGAAACTGCAATTGGACATGCTAAGCGCTAAGAGGCCTACATTGGGAAAAGAATATCTTCAAATAAAAACTACACAGATGCATTCTGTAAAACTTATTTCTGATCTGTAAATTCAGTTAACAGAGATAAAACATATTTTTGATTGAGCAATTATGAAACACTCTTTTTGTAGAAAATGCAAGTGGAGATTCGGAGCGCTAAGAGGGTAATAGTGGAAAAAGGAATGTCTTCAAATATAAACTACACAGAATCATTCGGTGCAACTTCTTTCTGATCTGTGCATTGAGCTAACAGAGTTAAACCATACTTTTGATTGAGCAGATCTGAACACTCTTTCTGTAGAAAATGCAACTGGACATTTGGAGCGCTAAGAGCGAAATAGTGGAAAAAGGAATATATTCAAATATAAACTACACAGAAGCATTCTGTTAAACTTCTTTCTGATCTGAGCATTCAGCTAACAGAGTTAAACCATACTTTTGATTGAGCAGTTTTGAAACACTCTGTCTGTAGTAAATGCAACTGGACATTCGTAGCGCTAAGTGGGTAATAGTGGAAAAAATAATATGTTCAAATATAAACTACACAGAAGCATTGTATGAAACTTCTTTCTGTTCTGTGCATTCAACTAACAGAGTTGAACCTTACTTTTGATTGAGCCGTTCTGAAACACTCTTTCTGTAGAAACTGCAATTGGACATTCTGAGCGCTAACAGGCCTATATTGGGAAAAAGAATGTCTACAAATAAAAACTACACAGAAGAATTGTGTGAAACTTCTTTCTGTTCTGTTTGTTCAACTAAAAGAGTTGAACCTTAGTTTTGATTGAGCCGTTCTGAAACACTCTTTCTGTAGAAAATGCAAGTGGAGATTCGGAGCGCTAAGAGGGTAATAGTGGAAAAGGGAATGTCTCCAAATATAAACTACACAGAATCATACTGTGAAACTTCTTTCTGATCTGTGCATTCAGCTAACAGTGTTAAACCATACTTTTGATTGAGCAGATCTGAACACTCTTTCTGTAGAAAATGCAACTGGACATTTGGAGCGCTAAGAGAGTAGTAGTGGAAAAGGGAATATATTCAAATATAAACTACACAGAAGCATTCTGTGAAACTTCTTTCTGATCTGAGCATTCAGCTAACAGAGTTAAACCATACTTTTGATTGAGCAGTTTTGAAACACTCTGTCTGTAGAAAATGCAACTGGACATTCGTAGCGCTAAGTGGGTAATAGTGGAAAAAAGAATATGTTCAAATATAAACTACACAGAAGCATTGTATGAAACTTCTTTCTGTTCTGTGCATTCAACTAACAGAGTTGAACCTTACTTTTGATTGAGCATTTCTGAAACACTCTTTCTGTAGAAACTGCAATTGGACATTCTGAGCGCGAAGAGGCCTCTATTGGGAAAAATAATATCTTCAAATAAAAACTACACAGAAGCATTGTGTGAAACTTATTTCTGATATGTTCATTAAGCTAACAGAGTTAAACCATACTTTTGATTGCGCAGTTCTGAACACTCTTTCTGTAGAAAATGCAAGTGGACATTCGGAGTGCTAAGAGGGTAATAGTGGAAAAAGGAATATATTCAAATATAAACTACACAGTAGCATTCTGTGAAAATTCTTTCTGTTCTGTGCATTCAACTAACAGAGTTGAACCTTACTTTTGATTGAGCCGTTCTGAAACACTCTTTCTGTAGAAACTGCAATTGGACATGCTAAGCGCTAAGAGGCCTACATTGGGAAAAAGAATATCTTCAGATAAAAACTACACAGATGCATTCTGTGAAACTTATTTCTGATCTGTAAATTCAGTTAACAGAGATAAAACATATTTTTGATTGAGCAGTTATGAAGCACTCTTTTTGTAGAAAATGCAAGTGGAGATTCGGAGCGCTAAGTGGGTAATAGTGGAAAAAGGAATGTCTTCAAATATAAACTACACAGAATCATTCGGTGAAACTACTTTCTGATCTGTGCATTCAGCTAACAGAGTTAAACCATACTTTTGATTGAGCAGATCTGAACACTCTTTCTGTAGAAAATGCAACTGGACATTTGGAGCGCTAAGAGCGTTGTAGTGGAAAAAGGAATATATTCAAATATAAACTACACAGAAGCATTCTGTGAAACTTCTTTCTGATCTGAGCATTCAGCTAACAGAGTTAAACCATACTTTTGATTGAGCAGTTTTGAAACACTCTGTCTGTAGAAAATGCAACTGGACATTCGTAGCGCTAAGTGGGTAATAGTGGAAAAAAGAATATGTTCAAATATGAACTACACAGAAGCATTGTATGAAACTTCTTTCTGTTCTGTGCATTCAACTAACAGAGTTGAACCTTACATTTGATTGAGCCGTTCTGAAACACTCTTTCTGTAGAAACTGCAATTGGACATTCTGAGCGCTAAGAGGCCTATACTGGGAAAAAGAATGTCTACAAATAAAAACTACACAGAAGCATTTTGTGAAACTTATTTCTGATATGTTCATTAAGCTAACAGAGTTAAACCATACTTTGGATTGCGCAGTTCTGAACACTCTTTCTGTAGAAAATGCAAGTGGACATTCGGAGTGCTAAGAGGGTAATAGTGGAAAAAGGAATATATTCAAATATAAACTACACAATAGCATTCTGTGAAAATTCTTTGTGTTCTGTGCATTCAACTAACAGAGTTGAACCATACTTTTGATTGAGCCGTTCTGAAACACTCTTTCTGTAGAAACTGCAATTGGACATGCTAAGCGCTAAGAGGCCTACATTGGGAAAAGGATATCTTCAAATAAAAACTACACAGATGCATTCTGTAAAACTTATTTCTGATCTGTAAATTCAGTTAACAGAGATAAAACATATTTTTGATTGAGCAGTTATGAAACACTCTTTTTGTAGAAAATGCAAGTGGAGATTCGGAGCGCTAAGAGGGTAATAGTGGAAAAAGGAATGTCTTCAAATATAAACTACACAGAATCATTCGGTGCAACTTCTTTCTGATCTGTGCATTCAGCTAACAGAGTTAAACCATACTTTTGATTGAGCAGATCTGAACACTCTTTCTGTAGAAAATGCAACTGGACATTTGGAGCGCTAAGAGCGAAATAGTGGAAAAAGGAATATATTCAAATATAAACTACACAGAAGCATTCTGTGAAACTTCTTTCTGATCTGAGCATTCAGCTAACAGAGTTAAACCATACTTTTGATTGAGCAGTTTTGAAACACTCTGTCTGTAGGAAATGCAACTGGACATTCGTAGCGCTAAGTGGGTAATAGTGGAAAAAAGAATATGTTCAAATATAAACTACACAGAAGCATTGTATGAAACTTCTTTCTGTTCTGTGCATTCAACTAACAGAGTTGAACCTTACTTTTGATTGAGCCGTTCTGAAACACTCTTTCTGTAGAAACTGCAATTGGACATTCTGAGCGCTAACAGGCCTATATTGGGAAAAAGAATGTCTACAAATAAAAACTACACAGAAGAATTGTGTGAAACTTCTTTCTGTTCTGTTTGTTCAACTAAAAGAGTTGAACCTTAGTTTTGATTGAGCCGTTCTGAAACACTCTTTCTGTAGAAAATGCAAGTGGAGATTCGGAGCGCTAAGAGGGTAATAGTGGAAAAGGGAATGTCTCCAAATATAAACTACACAGAATCATTCTGAGAAACTTCTTTCTGATCTGTGCATTCAGCTAACAGTGTTAAACCATACTTTTGATTGAGCAGATCTGAACACTCTTTCTGTAGAAAATGCAACTGGACATTTGGAGCGCTAAGAGAGTAGTAGTGGAAAAGGGAATATATTCAAATATAAACTACACAGAAGCATTCTGTGAAACTTCTTTCTGATCTGAGCATTCAGCTAACAGAGTTAAACCATACTTTTGATTGAGCAGTTTTGAAACACTCTGTCTGTAGAAAATGCAACTGGACATTCGTAGCGCTAAGTGGGTAATAGTGGAAAAAAGAATATGTTCAAATATAAACTACACAGAAGCATTGTATGAAACTTCTTTCTGTTCTGTGCATTCAACTAACAGAGTTGAACCTTACTTTTGATTGAGCCTTTCTGAAACACTCTTTCTGTAAAAACTGCAATTGGACATTCTGAGCGCGAAGAGGCCTCTATTGGGAAAAATAATATCTTCAAATAAAAACTACACAGAAGCATTGTGTGAAACTTATTTCTGATATGTTCATTAAGCTAACAGAGTTAAACCATACTTTTGATTGCGCAGTTCTGAACACTCTTTCTGTAGAAAATGCAAGTGGACATTCGGAGTGCTAAGAGGGTAATAGTGGAAAAAGGAATATATTCAAATATAAACTACACAGTAGCATTCTGTGAAAATTCTTTCTGTTCTGTGCATTCAACTAACAGAGTTGAACCTTACTTTTGATTGAGCCGTTCTGAAACACTCTTTCTGTAGAAACTGCAATTGGACATGCTAAGCGCTAAGAGGCCTACATTGGGAAAAAGAATATCTTCAGATAAAAACTACACAGATGCATTCTGTGAAACTTATTTCTGATCTGTAAATTCAGTTAACAGAGATAAAACATATTTTTGATTGAGCAGTTATGAAGCACTCTTTTTGTAGAAAATGCAAGTGGAGATTCGGAGCGCTAAGTGGGTAATAGTGGAAAAAGGAATGTCTTCAAATATAAACTACACAGAATCATTCGGTGAAACTTCTTTCTGATCTGTGCATTCAGCTAACAGAGTTAAACCATACTTTTGATTGAGCAGATCTGAACACTCTTTCTGTAGAAAATGCAACTGGACATTTGGAGCGCTAAGAGCGTTGTAGTGGAAAAAGGAATATATTCAAATATAAACTACACAGAAGCATTCTGTGAAACTTCTTTCTGATCTGAGCATTCAGCTAACAGAGTTAAACCATACTTTTGATTGAGCAGTTTTGAAACACTCTGTCTGTAGAAAATGCAACTGGACATTCGTAGCGCTAAGTGGGTAATAGTGGAAAAAAGAATATGTTCAAATATGAACTACACAGAAGCATTGTATGAAACTTCTTTCTGTTCTGTGCATTCAACTAACAGAGTTGAACCTTACATTTGATTGAGCCGTTCTGAAACACTCTTTCTGTAGAAACTGCAATTGGACATTCTGAGCGCTAAGAGGCCTATACTGGGAAAAAGAATGTCTACAAATAAAAACTACACAGAAGAATTGTGTGAAACTTCTTTCTGTTCTCTTTGTTCAACTAAAAGAGTTGAACCTTAGTTTTGATTGAGCCGTTCTGAAGCACTCTTTCTGTAGAAAATGCAAGTGGAGATTCGCAGCGCTAAGAGGGTAATAGAGGAAAAAGGAATGTCTCCAAATATAAACTACACAGAATCATTCTGTGAAAATTCTTTCTGATCTGTGCATTCAGCTAACAGAGTTAAACCATACTTTTGATTGAGCAGATCTGAACACTCTTTCTGTAGAAAATGCAACTGGACATTTGGAGCGCTAAGAGAGTAGTAGTGGAAAAAGGAATATATTCAAATATAAACTACACAGAAACATTCTGTGAAACTTCTTTCTGATCTGAGCATTCAGCTAACAGAGTTAAACCATACTTTTGATTGAGCAGTTTTGAAACACTCTGTCTGTAGAAAATGCAACTGGACGTTCGTTTCGCTAAGTGGGTAATAGTGGAAAAAAGAATATGTTCAAATATAAACTACACAGAAGCATTGTATGAAACTTCTTTCTGTTCTGTGCGTTCAACTAACAGAGTTGAACCTTACTTTTGATTGAGCCTTTCTGAAACACTCTTTCTGTAGAAACTGCAATTGGACATTCTGAGCGCTAAGAGGCCTCTATTGGGAAAAATAATGTCTTCAAATAAAAACTACACAGAAGCATTGTGTGAAACTTATTTCTGATATGTTCATTAAGCTAACAGAGTTAAACCATACTTTTGATTGCGCAGTTCTGAACACTCTTTCTGTAGAAAATGCAAGTGGACATTCGGAGCGCTAAGAGGGTAATAGTGGAAAAAGGAATATATACAAATATAAACTACACAGTAGCATTCTGTGAAAATACTTTCTGTTCTGTGCATTCAACTAACAGAGTTGAACCTTACTTTTGATTGAGCCGTTCTGAAACACTCTTTCTGTAGAAACTGCAATTGGACATGCTAAGCGCTAAGAGGCCTACATTGGGAAAAAGAATATCTTCAAATAAAAACTACACAGATGCATTCTGTGAAACTTATTTCTGATCTGTAAATTCAGTTAACAGAGATAAAACATATTTTTGATTGAGCAGTTATGAAACACTCTTTTTGTAGAAAATGCAAGTGGAGATTCGGAGCGCTAAGAGGGTAATAGTGGAAAAAGGAATGTCTTCAAATATAAACTACACAGAATCATTCGGTGAAACTTCTTTCTGATCTGTGCATTCAGCTAACAGAGTTAAACCATACTTTTGATTGAGCAGTTTTGAAACACTCTGTCTGTAGAAAATGCAACTGGACATTCGTAGCGCTAAGTGGGTAATAGTGGAAAAAAGAATATGTTCAAATATGAACTACACAGAAGCATTCTATGAAACTTCTTTCTGTTCTGTGCATTCAACTAACAGAGTTGAACCTTACTTTTCATTGAGCCGTTCTGAAACACTCTTTCTGTAGAAACTGCAATTGGACATTCTGAGCACTAAGAGGCCTATATTGGGAAAAAGAATGTCTACAAATAAAAACTACACAGAAGAATTGTGTGAAACTTCCTTCTGTTCTGTTTGTTCAACTAAAAGAGTTGAACCTTAGTTTTGATTGAGCCGTTCTGAAACACTCTTTCTGTAGAAAATGCAAGTGGAGATTCGGAGCGCTTAGAGGGTAATAGTGGAAAAAGGAATGGCTCCAAATATAAACTAAACAGAATCATTCTGTGAAACTTCCTTCTGATCTGTGCATTCAGCTAACAGAGTTAAACCAGACTTTTGATTGAGCAGATCTGAACACTCTTTCTGTAGAAAATGCAACTGGACATTTGGAGCGCTAAGAGAGTAGTAGTGGAAAAAGGAATATATTCAAATATAAACTACACAGAAGCATTCTGTGAAACTTCTTTCTGATCTGAGCATTCAGCTAACAGAGTTAAACCATACTTTTGATTGAGCAGTTTTGAAACACTGTGTCTGTAGAAAATGCAACTGGACATTCGTAGCGCTAAGTGGGTAATAGTGGAAAAAAGTATATGTTCAAATATAAACTACACAGAAGCATTTTATGAAACTTCTTTCTGTTCTGTGCATTCAACTAACAGAGTTGAACCTTACTTTTGATTGAGCATTTCTGAAACACTCTTTCTGTAGAAACTGCAATTGGACATTCTGAGCACTAAGAGGCCTCTATTGGGAAAAATAATATCTTCAAATAAAACTACACAGAAGCATTGTGTGAAACTTATTTCTGATATGTTCATTAAGCTAACAGAGTTAAACCATACTTTTGATTGCGCAGTTCTGAACACTCTTTCTGTAGAAAATGCAAGTGGACATTCGGAGCGCTAAGAGGGTAATAGTGGAAAAAGGAATATATTCAAATATAAACTACACAGAAGCATTCTGTGAAAATTCTTTCTGTTCTGTGCATTCAACTAACAGAGTTGAACCTTACTTTTGATTGAGCCCTTCTGAAACACTCTTTCTGTAGAAACTGCAATTGGACATGCTAAGCGCTAAGAGGCCTACATTGGGAAAAAGAATATCTTCAAATAAAAACTACACAGATGCATTCTGTGAAACTTATTTCTGATCTGTAAATTCAGTTAACAGAGATTAAACATATTTTTGATTGAGCAGTTAAGAAACACTCTTTTTGTAGAAAATGCAAGTGGAGATTCGGAGCGCTAAGAGGGTAATAGTGGAAAAAGGAATGTCTTCAAATATAAACTACACAGATTCATTCGGTGAAACTTCTTTCTGATCTGTGCATTCAGCTAACAGAGTTAAACCATACTTTTGATTGAGCAGATCTGAACACTCTTTCTGTAGAAAATGCAACTGGACATTTGGAGCGCTAAGAGCGTAGTAGTGGAAAAAGGAATATATTCAAATATAAACTACACAGAAGCATTCTGTGAAACTTCTTTCTGATCGGAGCATTCAGCTAACAGAGTTAAACCATACTTTTGATTGAGCAGTTTTGAAACACTCTGTCTGTAGAAAATGCAACTGGACATTCGTAGCGCTAAGTGGGTAATAGTGGAAAAAAGAATATGTTCAAATATAAACTACACAGAAGCATTGTATGAAACTTCTTTCTGTTCTGTGCATTCAACTAACAGAGTTGAACCTTACTTTTGATTGAGCCGTTCTGAAACACTCTTTCTGTAGAAACTGCAATTGCACATTCTGAGCGCTAAGAGGCCTATATTGGGAAAAAGAATGTCTACAAATAAAAACTACACAGAAGAATTGTGTGAAACTTCTTTCTGTTCTGTTTGTTCAACTAAAAGAGTTGAACCTTAGTTTTGATTGAGCCGTTCTGAAACACTCTTTCTGTAGAAAATGCAAGTGGAGATTCGGAGCGCTAAGAGGGTAATAGTGGAAAAAGGAATGTCTCCAAATATAAACTACACAGAATCATTCTGTGAAACTTCTTTCTGATCTGTGCATTCAGCTAACAGAGTTAAACCATACTTTTGATTCAGCAGATCTGAACACTCTTTCTGTAGAAAATGCAACTGGACATTTGGAGCGCTAAGAGAGTAGTAGTGGAAAAAGGAATATATTCAAATATAAACTACACAGAAGCATTCTGTGAAACTTCTTTCGGATCTGAGCATTCAGCTAACAGAGTTAAACCATACTTTTGATTGAGCAGTTTTGAAACACTCTGTCTGTAGAAAATGCAACTGGACATTCGTAGCGCTAAGTGGGTAATAGTGGAAAAAAGAATATGTTCAAATATAAACTACACAGAAGCATTGTATGAAACTTCTTTCTGTTCTGTGCATTCAACTAACAGAGTTGAACCTTACTTTTGATTGAGCCTTTCTGAAACACTCTTTCTGTAGAAACTGCAATTGGACATTCTGAGCGCTAAGAGGCCTCTATTGGGAAAAATAATATCTTCAAATAAAACTACACAGAAGCATTGTGTGAAACTTATTTCTGATATGTTCATTAAGCTAACAGAGTTAAACCATACTTTTGATTGCGCAGTTCTGAACACTCTTTCTGTAGAAAATGCAAGTGGACATTCGGAGCGCTAAGAGGGTAATAGTGGAAAAAGGAATATATTCAAATATAAGCTACACAGAAGCATTCTGTGAAAATTCTTTCTGTTCTGTGCATTCAACTAACAGAGTTGAACCTTACTTTTGATTGAGCCGTTCTGAAACACTCTTTCTGTAGAAACTGCAATTGGACATGCTAAGCGCTAAGAGGCCTACATTGGGAAAAAGAATATCTTCAAATAAAAACTACACAGATGCATTGTGTGAAACTTATTTCTGATCTGTAAATTCAGTTAACAGAGATAAAACATATTTTTGATTGAGCAGTTAAGAAACTCTCTTTTTGTAGAAAATGCAAGTGGAGATTCGGAGCGCTAAGAGGGTAATAGTGGAAAAAGGAATGTCTTCAAATATAAACTACACAGAATCATTCGGTGAAACTTCTTTCTGATCTGTGCATTCAGCTAACAGAGTTAAACCATACTTTTGATTGAGCAGATCTGAACACTCTTTCTGTAGAAAATGCAACTGGACATTTGGAGCGCTAAGAGCGTAGTAGTGGAAAAAGGAATATATTCAAATATAAACTACACAGAAGCATTCTGTGAAACTTCTTTCTGATCTGAGCATTCAGCTAACAGAGTTAAACCATACTTTTGATTGAACAGTTTTGAAACACTCTGTCTGTAGAAAATGCAACTGGACATTCGTAGCGCTAAGTGGGTAATAGTGGAAAAAAGAATATGTTCAAATATAAACTACACAGAAGCATTGTATGAAACTTCTTTCTGTTCTGTGCATTCAACTAACAGAGTTGAACCTTACTTTTGATTGAGCCGTTCTGAAACACTCTTTCTGTAGAAACTGCAATTGCACATTCTGAGCGCTAAGAGGCCTATATTGGGAAAAAGAATGTCTACAAATAAAAACTACACAGAAGAATTGTGTGAAACTTCTTTCTGTTCTGTTTGTTCAACTAAAAGAGTTGAACCTTAGTTTTGATTGAGCCGTTCTGAAACACTCTTTCTGTAGAAAATGCAAGTGGAGATTCGGAGCGCTAAGAGGGTAATAGTGGAAAAAGGAATGTCTCCAAATATAAACTACACAGAATCATTCTGTGAAACTTCTTTCTGATCTGTGCATTCAGCTAACAGAGTTAAACCATACTTTTGATTCAGCAGATCTGAACACTCTTTCTGTAGAAAATGCAACTGGACATTTGGAGCGCTAAGAGAGTAGTAGTGGAAAAAGGAATATATTCAAATATAAACTACACAGAAGCATTCTGTGAAACTTCTTTCGGATCTGAGCATTCAGCTAACAGAGTTAAACCATACTTTTGATTGAGCAGTTTTGAAACACTCTGTCTGTAGAAAATGCAACTGGACATTCGTAGCGCTAAGTGGGTAATAGTGGAAAAAAGAATATGTTCAAATATAAACTACACAGAAGCATTGTATGAAACTTCTTTCTGTTCTGTGCATTCAACTAACAGAGTTGAACCTTACTTTTGATTGAGCCTTTCTGAAACACTCTTTCTGTAGAAACTGCAATTGGACATTCTGAGCGCTAAGAGGCCTCTATTGGGAAAAATAATATCTTCAAATAAAACTACACAGAAGCATTGTGTGAAACTTATTTCTGATATGTTCATTAAGCTAACAGAGTTAAACCATACTTTTGATTGCGCAGTTCTGAACACTCTTTCTGTAGAAAATGCAAGTGGACATTCGGAGCGCTAAGAGGGTAATAGTGGAAAAAGGAATATATTCAAATATAAGCTACACAGAAGCATTCTGTGAAAATTCTTTCTGTTCTGTGCATTCAACTAACAGAGTTGAACCTTACTTTTGATTGAGCCGTTCTGAAACACTCTTTCTGTAGAAACTGCAATTGGACATGCTAAGCGCTAAGAGGCCTACATTGGGAAAAAGAATATCTTCAAATAAAAACTACACAGATGCATTGTGTGAAACTTATTTCTGATCTGTAAATTCAGTTAACAGAGATAAAACATATTTTTGATTGAGCAGTTAAGAAACTCTCTTTTTGTAGAAAATGCAAGTGGAGATTCGGAGCGCTAAGAGGGTAATAGTGGAAAAAGGAATGTCTTCAAATATAAACTACACAGAATCATTCGGTGAAACTTCTTTCTGATCTGTGCATTCAGCTAACAGAGTTAAACCATACTTTTGATTGAGCAGATCTGAACACTCTTTCTGTAGAAAATGCAACTGGACATTTGGAGCGCTAAGAGCGTAGTAGTGGAAAAAGGAATATATTCAAATATAAACTACACAGAAGCATTCTGTGAAACTTCTTTCTGATCTGAGCATTCAGCTAACAGAGTTAAACCATACTTTTGATTGAGCAGTTTTGAAACACTCTGTCTGTAGAAAATGCAACTGGACATTCGTAGCGCTAAGTGTGTAATAGTGGAAAAAAGAATATGTTCAAATATAAACTACACAGAAGCATTGTATGAAACTTCTTTCTGTTCTGTGCATTCAACTAACAGAGTTGAACCTTACTTTTGATTGAGCCGTTCTGAAACACTCTTTCTGTAGAAACTGCAATTGGACATTCTGAGCGCTAAGAGGCCTATATTGGGAAAAAGAATGTCTACAAATAAAAACTACACAGAAGAATTGTGTGAAACTTCTTTCTGTTCTGTTTGTTCAACTAAAAGAGTTGAACCTTAGTTTTGATTGAGCCGTTCTGAAACACTCTTTCTGTAGAAAATGCAAGTGGAGATTCGGAGCGCTAAGAGGGTAATAGTGGAAAAAGGAATGTCTCCAAATATAAACTACACAGAATCATTCTGTGAAACTTCTTTCTGATCTGTGCATTCAGCTAACAGAGTTAAACCATACTTTTGATTCAGCAGATCTGAACACTCTTTCTGTAGAAAATGCAACTGGACATTTGGAGCGCTAAGAGAGTGGTAATGGAAAAAGGAATATATTCAAATATAAACTACACAGAAGCATTCTGTGAAACTTCTTTCTGATCTGAGCATTCAGCTAACAGAGTTAAACCATACTTTTGATTGAGCAGTTTTGAAACACTCTGTCTGTAGAAAATGCAACTGGACATTCGTAGCGCTAAGTGGGTAATAGTGGAAAAAAGAATATGTTCAAATATAAACTACACAGAAGCATTGTATGAAACTTCTTTCTGTTCTGTGCATTCAACTAACAGAGTTGAACCTTACTTTTGATTGAGCCTTTCTGAAACACTCTTTCTGTAGAAACTGCAATTGGACATTCTGAGCGCTAAGAGGCCTCTATTGGGAAAAATAATATCTTCAAATAAAAACTACACAGAAGCATTTTGTGAAACTTATTTCTGATATGTTCATTAAGCTAACAGAGTTAAACCATACTTTTGATTGAGCAGTTATGAACACTCTTTCTGTAGAAAATGCAAGTGGACATTCGGAGCGCTAAGAGGGTAATAGTGGAAAAAGGAATATATTCAAATATAAACTACACAGTAGCATTCTGTGAAAATTCTTTCTGTTCTGTGCATTCAACTAACAGAGTTGAACCTTACTTTTGATTGAGCCGTTCTGAAACACTATTTCTGTAGAAACTGCAATTGGACATGCTAAGCGCTAAGAGGCCTACATTGGGAAAAATAATATCTTCAAATAAAAACTACACAGATGCATTCCGTGAAACTTATTTCTGATCTCTAAATTCAGTTAACAGAGATAAAACATATTTTTGATTGAGCAGTTATGAAACACTCTTTTTGAAGAAAATGCAAGTGGAGATTCGGAGCGCTAAGAGGGTAATAGAGGAAAAAGGAATGTCTTCAAATATAAACTACACAGAATCATTCGGTGAAACTTCTTTCTGATCTGTGCATTCAGCTAACAGAGTTAAACCATACTTTTGATTGAGCAGATCTCAACACTCTTTCTGTAGAAAATGCAACTGGACATTTGGAGCGCTAAGAGCGTATTAGTGGAAAAAGGAATATATTCAAATATAAACTACACAGAAGCATTCTGTGAAACTTCTTTCTGATCTGAGCATTCAGCTAACAGAGTTAAACCATACTTTTGATTGAGCAGTTTTGAAACACTGTGTCTGTAGAAAATGCAACTGGACATTCGTAGCGCTAAGTGGGTAATAGTGGAAAAAAGAATATGTTCAAATATAAACTACACAGAAACATTGTATGAAACTCCTTTCTGTTCTGTGCATTCAACTAACAGGGTTGAACCTTACTTTTGATTGAGCCTTTCTGAAACACTCTTTCTGTAGAAACTGCAATTGGACATTGTGAGCGCTAAGAGACCTCTATTGGGAAAAATAATATCTTCAAATAAAAACTACACAGAAGCATTGTGTGAAACTTATTTCTGATATGTTCATTAAGCTAACAGAGTTAAACCATACTTTTGATTGCGCAGTTCTGAACACTCTTTCCTTAGAAAATGCAAGTGGACATTCGGAGCGCTAAGAGGGTAATAGTGGAAAAAGGAATATATTCAAATATAAACTACACAGTAGCATTCTGTGAAAATTCTTTCTGTTCTGTGCATTCAACTAAAAGAGTTGAACCTTACTTTTGATTGAGCCGTTCTGAAACACTCTTTCTGTAGAAACTGCAATTGGACATGCTAAGCGCTAAGAGGCCTACATTGGGAAAAAGAATATCTTCAAATAAAAACTAGACAGATGCATTCTGTGAAACTTATTTCTGATCTGTTAATTCAGTTAACAGAGATAAAACATATTTTTGATTGAGCAGTTATGAAACACTCTTTTTGTAGAAAATGCAAGTGGAGATTCGGAGCGCTAAGAAGGTAATAGTGGAAAAAGGAATGTCTTCAAATATAAACTACACAGAATCATTCGGTGAAACTTCTTTCTGATCTGTGCATTCAGCTAACAGAGTTAAACCATACTTTTGATTGAGCAGATCTGAACACTCTTTCTGTAGAAAATGCAACTGGACATTTGGAGCGCTAAGAGCGTAGTAGTGGAAAAAGGAATATATTCAAATATAAACTACACAGAAGCATTCTGTGAAACTTCTTTCTGATCTGAGCATTCAGCTAACAGAGTTAAACCATACTTTTGATTGAGCAGTTTTGAAACACTCTGTCTGTAGAAAATGCAACTGGACATTCGTAGCGCTAAGTGGGTAATAGTGGAAAAAAGAATATGTTCAAATATGAACTACACAGAAGCATTCTATGAAACTTCTTTCTGTTCTGTGCATTCAACTAACAGAGTTGAACCTTACTTTTGATTGAGCCTTTCTGAAACACTCTTTCTGTAGAAACTGCAATTGGACATTCTGAGCGCTAAGACGCCTGTATTGGGAAAAATAATATCTTCAAATAAAAACTACACAGAAGCATTGTGTGAAACTTATTTCTGATATGTTCATTAAGCTAACAGAGTTAAACCATACTTTTGATTGAGCAGTTATGAACACTCTTTCTGTAGAAAATGCAAGTGGACATTCGGAGCGCTAAGAGGGTAATAGTGGAAAAAGGAATATATTCAAATATAAACTACACAGTAGCATTCTGTGAAAATTCTTTCTGTTCTGTGCATTCAACTAACAGAGTTGAACCTTACTTTTGATTGAGCCGTTCTGAAACACTATTTCTGTAGAAACTGCAATTGGACATGCTAAGCGCTAAGAGGCCTACATTGGGAAAAATAATATCTTCAAATAAAAACTACACAGATGCATTCTGTGAAACTTATTTCTGATCTCTAAATTCAGTTAACAGAGATAAAACATATTTTTGATTGAGCAGTTATGAAACACTCTTTTTGAAGAAAATGCAAGTGGAGATTCGGAGCGCTAAGAGGGTAATAGTGGAAAAAGGAATGTCTTCAAATATAAACTACACAGAATCATTCGGTGAAACTTCTTTCTGATCTGTGCATTCAGCTAACAGAGTTAAACCATACTTTTGATTGAGCAGATCTGAACACTCTTTCTGTAGAAAATGCAACTGTACATTTGGAGCGCTAAGAGCGTAGTAGTGGAAAAAGGAATATATTCAAATATAAACTACACAGAAGCATTCTGTGAAACTTCTTTCTGATCTGAGAATTCAGCTAACAGAGTTAAACCATACTTTTGATTGAGCAGTTTTGAAACACTCTGGCTGTAGAAAATGCAACTGGACATTCGTAGCGCTAAGTGGGTAATAGTGGAAAAAAAAATATGTTCAAATATAAACTACACAGAAGCATTGTATGAAACTTCTTTCTGTTCTGTTCATGCAACTAACAGAGTTGAACCTTAGTTTTGATTGAGCCGTTCTGAGACACTCTTTCTGTAGAAACTGCAATTGGACATTCTGAGCGCTAAGAGGCCTCTATTGGGAAAAATAATATCTTCAAATAAAAACTACACAGAAGCATTGTGTGAAACTTATTTCTGATATGTTCATTAAGCTAACAGAGTTAAACCATACTTTTGATTGCGCAGTTCTGAACACTCTTTCTGTAGAAAATGCAAGTGGACATTCGGAGCGCTAAGAGGGTAATAGTGGAAAAAGGAATATATTCAAATATAAACTACACAGTAGCATTCTGTGAAAATTCTTTCTGTTCTGTGCATTCAACTAACAGAGTTGAACCTTACTTTTGATTGAGCCGTTCTGAAACACTCTTTCTGTAGAAACTGCAATTGGACTTGCTAAGCGCTAAGAGGCCTACATTGGGAAAAAGAATATCTTCAAATAAAAACTACACAGATGCATTCTGTGAAACTTATTTCTGATCTGTAAATTCAGTTAACAGAGATAAAACATATTTTTGATTGAGCAGTTATGAAACACTCTTTTTGTAGAAAATGCAAGTGGAGATTCGGAGCGCTAAGAGGGTAATAGTGGAAAAAGGAATGTCTTCAAATATAAACTACACAGAATCATTCTGTGAAACTTCTTTCTGATCTGTGCATTCAGCTAACAGAGTTAAACCATACTTTTGATTGAGCAGATCTCAACACTCTTTCTGTAGAAAATGCAACTGGACATTTGGAGCGCTAAGAGAGTAGTAGTGGAAAAAGGAATATATTCAAATATAAACTACACAGAAGCATTCTGTGAAACTTCTTTCTGATCTGAGCATTCAGCTAACAGAGTTAAACCATACTTTTGATTGAGCAGTTTTGAAACACTCTATCTGTAGAAAATGCAACTGGACATTCGTAGCGCTAAGTGGGTAATAGTGGAAAAAAGAATATGTTCAAATATGAACTACACAGAAGCATTCTATGAAACTTCTTTCTGTTCTGTGCATTCAACTAACAGAGTTGAACCTTACTTTTGATTGAGCCGTTCTGAAACACTCTTTCTGTAGAAACTGCAATTGGACATTCTGAGCGCTAAGTGGCCTATATTGGGAAAAAGAATGTCTACAAATAAAAACTACACAGAAGAATTGTGTGAAACTTCTTTCTGTTCTGTTTGTTCAACTAAAAGAGTTGAACCTTAGTTTTGATTGAGCCGTTCTGAAACACTCTTTCTGTAGAAAATGCAAGTGGAGATTCGGAGCGCTAAGAGGGTAATAGTGGAAAAAGGAATGTCTCCAAATATAAACTACACAGAATCATTCTGTGAAACTTCTTTCTGATCTGTGCATTCAGCTAACAGAGTTAAACCATACTTTTGATTGAGCAGATCTGAACACTCTTTCTGTAGAAAATGCAACTGGACATTTGGAGCGCTAAGAGAGTAGTAGTGGAAAAAGGAATATATTCAAATATAAACTACACAGAAGCATTCTGTGAAACTTCTTTCTGATCTGAGCATTCAGCTAACAGAGTTACACGATACTTTTGATTGAGCAGTTTTGAAACACTCTGTCTGTAGAAAATGCAACTGGACATTCGTAGCACTAAGTGGGTAATAGTGGAAAAAAGAATATGTTCAAATATAAACTACACAGAAGCATTGTATGAAACTTCTTTCTGTTCTGTGCATTCAACTAACAGAGTTGAACCTTACTTTGATTGAGCCTTTCTGAAACACTCTTTCTGTAGAAACTGCAATTGGACATTCTGAGCGCTAAGAGGCCTCTATTGGGAAAAATAATATCTTCAAATAAAAACTACACAGAAGCATTGTGTGAAACTTATTTCTGATATGTTCATTAAGCTAACAGAGTTAAACCATACTTTGGATTGCGCAGTTCTGAACACTCTTTCTGTAGAAAATGCAAGTGGACATTCGGAGTGCTAAGAGGGTAATAGTGGAAAAAGGAATATATTCAAATATAAACTACACAGTAGCATTCTGTGAAAATTCTTTGTGTTCTGTGCATTCAACTAACAGAGTTGAACCTTACTTTTGATTGAGCCGTTCTGAAACACTCTTTCTGTAGAAACTGCAATTGGACATGCTAAGCGCTAAGAGGCCTACATTGGGAAAAAGAATATCTTCAAATAAAAACTACACAGATGCATTCTGTGAAACTTATTTCTGATCTGTAAATTCAGTTAACAGAGATAAAACATATTTTTGATTGAGCAGTTATGAAACACTCTTTTTGTAGAAAATGCAAGTGGAGATTCGGAGCGCAAAGAGGGTAATAGTGGAAAAAGCTATGTCTTCAAATATAAACTACACAGAATCATTCGGTGAAACTTCTTTCTGATCTGTGCATTCAGCTAACAGAGTTAAACCATACTTTTGATTGAGCAGATCTGAACAATCTTTCTGTAGAAAATGCAACTGTACATTTGGAGCGCTAAGAGCGTAGTAGTGGAAAAAGGAATATATTCAAATATAAACTACACAGAAGCATTCTGTGAAACTTCTTTCTGATCTGAGCATTCAGCTAACAGAGTTAAACCATACTTTTGATTGAACAGTTTTGAAACACTCTGTCTGTAGAAAATGCAACTGGACATTCGTAGCGCTAAGTGGGTAATAGTGGAAAAAAGTATATGTTCAAATATAAACTACACAGAAGCATTTTATGAAACTTCTTTCTGTTCTGTGCATTCAACTAACAGAGTTGAACCTTACTTTTGATTGAGCATTTCTGAAACACTCTTTCTGTAGAAACTGCAATTGGACATTCTGAGCGCTAAGAGGCCTCTATTGGGAAAAATAATATCTTCAAATAAAACTACACAGAAGCATTGTGTGAAACTTATTTCTGATATGTTCATTAAGCTAACAGAGTTAAACCATACTTTTGATTGCGCAGTTCTGAACACTCTTTCTGTAGAAAATGCAAGTGGACATTCGGAGCGCTAAGAGGGTAATAGTGGAAAAAGGAATATATTCAAATATAAACTACACAGAAGCATTCTGTGAAAATTCTTTCTGTTCTGTGCATTCAACTAACAGAGTTGAACCTTACTTTTGATTGAGCCCTTCTGAAACACTCTTTCTGTAGAAACTGCAATTGGACATGCTAAGCGCTAAGAGGCCTACATTGGGAAAAAGAATATCTTCAAATAAAAACTACACAGATGCATTCTGTGAAACTTATTTCTGATCTGTAAATTCAGTTAACAGAGATTAAACATATTTTTGATTGAGCAGTTAAGAAACACTCTTTTTGTAGAAAATGCAAGTTGAGATTCGGAGCGCTAAGAGGGTAATAGTGGAAAAAGGAATGTCTTCAAATATAAACTGCACAGAATCATTTGGTGAAACTTCTTTCTGATCTGTGCATTCAGCTAACAGAGTTAAACCATACTTTTGATTGAGCAGATCTGATCACTCTTTCTGTAGAAAATGCAACTGGACATTTGGAGCGCTAAGAGCGTAGTAGTGGAAAAAGGAATATATTCAAATATAAACTACACAGAAGCATTCTGTGAAACTTCTTTCTGATCTGAGCATTCAGCTAACAGAGTTAAACCATACTTTTGATTGAGCAGTTTTGAAACACTCTGTCTGTAGAAAATGCAACTGGACATTCGTAGCGCTAAGTGGGTAATAGTGGAAAAAAGAATATGTTCAAATATAAACTACACAGAAGCATTGTATGAAACTTCTTTCTGTTCTGTGCATTCAACTAACAGAGTTGAACCTTACTTTTGATTGAGCCGTTCTGAAACACTCTTTCTGTAGAAACTGCAATTGGACATTCTGAGCGCTAAGAGGCCTATATTGGGAAAAAGAATGTCTACAAATTAAAACTACACAGAAGAATTGTGTGAAACTTCTTTCTGTTCTGTTTGTTCAACTAAAAGAGTTGAACCTTAGTTTTGATTGAGCCGTTCTGAAACACTCTTTCTGTAGAAAATGCAAGTGGAGATTCGGAGCGCTAAGAGGGTAATAGTGGAAAAAGGAATGTCTCCAAATATAAACTACACAGAATCATTCTGGGAAACTTCTTTCTGATCTGTGCATTCAGCTAACAGAGTTAAACCATACTTTTGATTGAGCAGATCTGAACACTCTTTCTGTAGAAAATGCAACTGGACATTTGGAGCGCTAAGAGAGTAGTAGTGGAAAAAGGAATATATTCAAATATAAACTACACAGAAGCATTCTGTGAAACTTCTTTCTGATCTGAGCATTCAGCTAACAGAGTTACACGATACTTTTGATTGAGCAGTTTTGAAACACTCTGTCTGTAGAAAATGCAACTGGACATTCGTAGCACTAAGTGGGTAATAGTGGAAAAAAGAATATGTTCAGATATAAACTACACAGAAGCATTGTATGAAACTTCTTTCTGTTCTGTGCATTCAACTAACAGAGTTGAACCTTACTTTGATTGAGCCTTTCTGAAACACTCTTTCTGTAGAAACTGCAATTGGACATTCTGAGCGCTAAGAGGCCTCTATTGGGAAAAATAATATCTTCAAATAAAAACTACACAGAAGCATTGTGTGAAACTTATTTCTGATATGTTCATTAAGCTAACAGAGTTAAACCATACTTTGGATT
Organism: Symphalangus syndactylus; assembly: GCF_028878055.3. Lineage (NCBI taxonomy): Eukaryota > Metazoa > Chordata > Mammalia > Primates > Hylobatidae > Symphalangus > Symphalangus syndactylus. Next base: position 70,973,065 of record NC_072445.2, on the reverse strand, counting down.
GCGCAGTTCTGAAGACTCTTTCTGTAGAAAATGCAAGTGGACATTCGGAGTGCTAAGAGGGTAATAGTGGAAAAAGGAATATATTCAAATATAAACTACACAGTAGCATTCTGTGAAAATTCTTTGTGTTCTGTGCATTCAACTAACAGAGTTGAACCTTACTTTTGATTGAGCCGTTCTGAAACACTCTTTCTGTAGAAACTGCAATTGGACATGCTAAGCGCTAAGAGGCCTACATTGGGAAAAAGAATATCTTCAAATAAAAACTACACAGATGCATTCTGTGAAACTTATTTCTGATCTGTAAATTCAGTTAACAGAGATAAAACATATTTTTGATTGAGCAGTTATGAAACACTCTTTTTGTAGAAAATGCAAGTGGAGATTCGGAGCGCAAAGAGGGTAATAGTGGAAAAAGCTATGTCTTCAAATATAAACTACACAGAATCATTCGGTGAAACTTCTTTCTGATCTGTGCATTCAGCTAACAGAGTTAAACCATACTTTTGATTGAGCAGATCTGAACAATCTTTCTGTAGAAAATGCAACTGTACATTTGGAGCGCTAAGAGCGTAGTAGTGGAAAAAGGAATATATTCAAATATAAACTACACAGAAGCATTCTGTGAAACTTCTTTCTGATCTGAGCATTCAGCTAACAGAGTTAAACCATACTTTTGATTGAACAGTTTTGAAACACTCTGTCTGTAGGAAATGCAACTGGACATTCGTAGCGCTAAGTGGGTAATAGTGGAAAAAAGTATATGTTCAAATATAAACTACACAGAAGCATTTTATGAAACTTCTTTCTGTTCTGTGCATTCAACTAACAGAGTTGAACCTTACTTTTGATTGAGCATTTCTGAAACACTCTTTCTGTAGAAACTGCAATTGGACATTCTGAGCGCTAAGAGGCCTCTATTGGGAAAAATAATATCTTCAAATAAAACTACACAGAAGCATTGTGTGAAACTTATTTCTGATATGTTCATTAAGCTAACAGAGTTAAACCATACTTTTGATTGCGCAGTTCTGAACACTCTTTCTGTAGAAAATGCAAGTGGACATTCGGAGCGCTAAGAGGGTAATAGTGGAAAAAGGAATATATTCAAATATAAACTACACAGAAGCATTCTGTGAAAATTCTTTCTGTTCTGTGCATTCAACTAACAGAGTTGAACCTTACTTTTGATTGAGCCCTTCTGAAACACTCTTTCTGTAGAAACTGCAATTGGACATGCTAAGCGCTAAGAGGCCTACATTGGGAAAAAGAATATCTTCAAATAAAAACTACACAGATGCATTCTGTGAAACTTATTTCTGATCTGTAAATTCAGTTAACAGAGATTAAACATATTTTTGATTGAGCAGTTAAGAAACACTCTTTTTGTAGAAAATGCAAGTTGAGATTCGGAGCGCTAAGAGGGTAATAGTGGAAAAAGGAATGTCTTCAAATATAAACTGCACAGAATCATTTGGTGAAACTTCTTTCTGATCTGTGCATTCAGCTAACAGAGTTAAACCATACTTTTGATTGAGCAGATCTGATCACTCTTTCTGTAGAAAATGCAACTGGACATTTGGAGCGCTAAGAGCGTAGTAGTGGAAAAAGGAATATATTCAAATATAAACTACACAGAAGCATTCTGTGAAACTTCTTTCTGATCTGAGCATTCAGCTAACAGAGTTAAACCATACTTTTGATTGAGCAGTTTTGAAACACTCTGTCTGTAGAAAATGCAACTGGACATTCGTAGCGCTAAGTGGGTAATAGTGGAAAAAAGAATATGTTCAAATATAAACTACACAGAAGCATTGTATGAAACTTCTTTCTGTTCTGTGCATTCAACTAACAGAGTTGAACCTTACTTTTGATTGAGCCGTTCTGAAACACTCTTTCTGTAGAAACTGCAATTGGACATTCTGAGCGCTAAGAGGCCTATATTGGGAAAAAGAATGTCTACAAATTAAAACTACACAGAAGAATTGTGTGAAACTTCTTTCTGTTCTGTTTGTTCAACTAAAAGAGTTGAACCTTAGTTTTGATTGAGCCTTTCTAAAACACTCTTTCTGTAGAAAATGCAAGTGGAGATTCGGAGCGCTAAGAGGGTAATAGTGGAAAAAGGAATGTCTCCAAATATAAACTACACAGAATCATTCTGTGAAACTTCTTTCTGATCTGTGCATTCAGCTAACAGAGTTAAACCATACTTTTGATTCAGCAGATCTGAACACTCTTTCTGTAGAAAATGCAACTGGACATTTGGAGCGCTAAGAGAGTAGTAGTGGAAAAAGGAATATATTCAAATATATACTACACAGAAGCATTCTGTGAAACTTCTTTCTGATCTGAGCATTCAGCTAACAGAGTTAAAAAATACTTTTGATTGAGCAGTTTTGAAACACTCTGTCTGTAGAAAATGCAACTGGACATTCGTAGCGCTAAGTGGGTAATAGTGGAAAAAAAATATGTTCAAATATAAACTACACAGAAGCATTGTATGAAACTTCTTTCTGTTCTGTGCATTCAACTAACAGAGTTGAACCTTACTTTTGATTGAGCCTTTCTGAAACACTCTTTCTGTAGAAACTGCAATTGGACATTCTGAGCGCAAAGAGGCCTCTATTGGGAAAAATAATATCTTCAAATAAAACTACACAGAAGCATTGTGTGAAACTTATTTCTGACATTTTCATTAAGCTAACAGAGTTAAACCATACTTTTGATTGCGCAGTTCTGAACACTCTTTCTGTAGAAAATGCAAGTGGACAATCGGAGCGCTAAAAGGGTAATAGTGGAAAAAGGAATATATTCAAATATAAACTACACAGAAGCATTCTGTGAAAATTCTTTCTGTTCTGTGCATTCAACTAACAGAGTTGAACCTTACTTTTGATTGAGCTGTTCTGAAACACTCTTTCTGTAGAAACTGCAATTGGACATGCTAAGCGCTAAGAGGCCTACATTGGGAAAAAGAATATCTTCAAATAAAAACTACACAGATGCATTCTGTGAAACTTATTTCTGATCTGTAAATTCAGTTAACAGAGATAAAACATATTTTTGATTGAGCAGTTAAGAAACACTCTTTTTGTAGAAAATGCAAGTGGAGAATCGGAGCGCTAAGAGGGTAATAGTGGAAAAAGGAATGTCTTCAAATATAAACTACACAGAATCATTCGGTGAAACTTCTTTCTGATCTGTGCATTCAGCTAACAGAGTTAAACCATACTTTTGATTGAGCAGATCTGAACACTGTTTCTGTAGAAAATGCAACTGGACATTTGGAGCGCTAAGAGCGTAGTAGTGGAAAAAGGATTATATTCAAATATAAACTACACAGAAGCATTCTGTGAAACTTCTTTCTGATATGAGCATTCAGCTAACAGAGTTAAACCATACTTTTGATTGAGCAGTTTTGAAACACTCTGTCTGTAGAAAATGCAACTGGACATTCGTAGCGCTAAGTGGGTAATAGTGGAAAAAAGAATATGTTCAAATATAAACTACACAGAAGCATTGTATGAAACTTCTTTCTGTTATGTGCATTCAACTAACAGAGTTGAACCTTACTTTTGATTGAGCCGTTCTGAAACACTCTTTCTGTAGAAACTGCAATTGGACATTCTGAGCGCTAAGAGGCCTATATTGGGAAAAAGAATGTCTACAAATAAAAACTACACAGAAGAATTGTGTGAAACTTCTTTCTGTTCTGTTTGTTCAACTAAAAGAGTTGAACCTTAGTTTTGATTGAGCCGTTCTGAAACACTCTTTCTGTAGAAAATGCAAGTGGACATTCGGAGCGCTAAGAGGGTAATAGTGGAAAAAGGAATGTCTCCAAATATAAACTACACAGAATCATTCTGTGAAACTTCTTTCTGATCTGTGCATTCAGCTAACAGAGTTAAACCATACTTTTGATTGAGCAGATCTGAACACTCTTTCTGTAGAAAATGCAACTGGACATTTGGAGCGCTAAGAGAGTGGTAGTGGAAAAAGGAATATATTCAAATATAAACTACACAGAAGCATTCTGTGAAACTTCTTTCTGATCTGAGCATTCAGCTAACAGAGTTAAACCATACTTTTGATTGAGCAGTTTTGAAACACTCTGTCTGTAGAAAATGCAACTGGACATTCGTAGCGCTAAGTGGGTAATAGTGGAAAAAAGAATATGTTCAAATATAAACTACACAGAAGCATTGTATGAAACTTCTTTCTGTTCTGTGCATTCAACTAACAGAGTTGAACCTTACTTTTGATTGAGCCTTTCTGAAACACTCTTTCTGTAGAAACTGCAATTGGACATTCTGAGCGCTAAGAGGCCTCTATTGGGAAAAATAATATCTTCAAATAAAAACTACACAGAAGCATTGTGTGAAACATATTTCTGATATGTTCTTTAAGCTAACAGAGTTAAACCATACTTTTGATTGCGCAGTTCTGAACACTCTTTCTGTAGAAAATGCAAGTGGACATTCGGAGCGCTAAGAGGGTAATAGTGGAAAAAGGAATATATTCAAATATAAACTACACAGTAGCATTCTGTGAAAATTCTTTCTGTTCTGTGCATTCAACTAACAGAGTTGAACCTTACTTTTGATTGAGCCGTTCTGAAACACTCTTTCTGTAGAAACTGCAATTGGACATGCTAAGCGCTAAGAGGCCTACATTGGGAAAAAGAATATCTTCAAATAAAAACTACACAGATGCATTCTCTGAAACTTATTTCTGATCTGTAAATTCAGTTAACAGAGATAAAACAAATTTTTGATTGAGCAGTTATGAAACACTCTTTTTGTAGAAAATGCAAGTGGAGATTCGGAGCGCTAAGAGGGTAATAGTGGAAAAAGGAATGTCTTCAAATATAAACTACACAGAATCATTCGGTGAAACTTCTTTCTGATCTGTGCATTCAGCTAACAGAGTTAAACCATACTTCTGATTGAGCAGATCTGATCACTCTTTCTGTAGAAAATGCAACTGGACATTTGGAGCGCTAAGAGCGTAGTAGTGGAAAAAGGAATATATTCAAATATAAACTACACAGAAGCATTCTGTGAAACTTCTTTCTGATCTGAGCATTCAGCTAACAGAGTTAAACCATACTTTTGATTGAGCAGTTTTGAAACACTCTGTCTGTAGAAAATGCAACTGGACATTCGTAGCGCTAAGTGGGTAATAGTGGAAAAAAGAATATGTTCAAATATAAACTACACAGAAGCATTGTATGAAACTTCTTTCTGTTCTGTGCATTCAACTAACAGAGTTGAACCTTACTTTTGATTGAGCCGTTCTGAAACACTCTTTCTGTAGAAACTGCAATTGGACATTCTGAGCGCTAAGAGGCCTATATTGGGAAAAAAAATGTCTACAAATACAAACTACACAGAAGAATTGTGTGAAACTTCTTTCTGTTCTGTTTGTTCAACTAAAAGAGTTGAACCTTAGTTTTGATTGAGCCGTTCTGAAACACTCTTTCTGTAGAAAATGCAAGTGGAGATTCGGAGCGCTAAGAGGGTAATAGTGGAAAAAGGAATGTCTCCAAATATAAACTACACAGAATCATTCTGTGAAACTTCTTTCTGATCTGTGCATTCAGCTAACAGAGTTAAACCATACTTTTGATTGAGCAGATCTGAACACTCTTTCTGTAGAAAATGCAACTGGACATTTGGAGCGCTAAGAGAGTAGTAGTGGAAAAAGGAATATATTCAAATATAAACTACACAGAAGCATTCTGTGAAACTTCTTTCTGATCTGAGCATTCAGCTAACAGAGTTAAACCATACTTTTGATTGAGCAGTTTTGAAACACTCTGTCTGTAGAAAATGCAACTGGACTTTCGTAGCGCTAAGTGGGTAATAGTGGAAAAAAGAATATGTTCAAATATAAACTACACAGAAGCATTGTATGAAACTTCTTTCTGTTCTGTGCATTCAACTAACAGAGTTGAACCTTACTTTTGATTGAGCCTTTCTGAAACACTCTTTCTGTAGAAACTGCAATTGGACATTCTGAGCGCTAAGAGGCCTCTATTGGGAAAAATAATATCTTCAAATAAAAACTACACAGAAGCATTGTGTGAAACTTATTTCTGATATGTTCATTAAGCTAACAGAGTTAAACCATTCTTTTGATTGCGCAGTTCTGAACACTCTTTCTGTAGAAAATGCAAGTGGACATTCGGAGCGCTAAGAGGGTAATAGTGGAAAAAGGAATATATTCAAATATAAACTACACAGTAGCATTCTGTGAAAATTCTTTCTGTTCTGTGCATTCAACTAACAGAGTTGAACCTTACTTTTGATTGAGCCGTTCTGAAACACTCTTTCTGTAGAAACTGCAATTGGACATGCTAAGCGCTAAGAGGCCTACATTGGGAAAAAGAATATCTTCAAATAAAAACTACACAGATGCATTCTGTGAAACTTATTTCTGATCTGTAAATTCAGTTAACAGAGATAAAACATATTTTTGATTGAGCAGCTAAGAAACACTCTTTTTGTAGAAAATGCAAGTGGAGAATCGGAGCGCTAAGAGGGTAATAGTGGAAAAAGGAATGTCTTCAAATATAAACTACACAGAATCATTCGGTGAAACTTCTTTCTGATCTGTGCATTCAGCTAACAGAGTTAAACCATACTTTTGATTGAGCAGATCTGAACACTGTTTCTGTAGAAAATGCAACTGGACATTTGGAGCGCTAAGAGCGTAGTAGTGGAAAAAGGATTATATTCAAATATAAACTACACAGAAGCATTCTGTGAAACTTCTTTCTGATATGAGCATTCAGCTAACAGAGTTAAACCATACTTTTGATTGAGCAGTTTTGAAACACTCTGTCTGTAGAAAATGCAACTGGACATTCGTAGCGCTAAGTGGGTAATAGTGGAAAAAAGAATATGTTCAAATATAAACTACACAGAAGCATTGTATGAAACTTCTTTCTGTTCTGTGCATTCAACTAACAGAGTTGAACCTTACTTTTGATTGAGCCGTTCTGAAACACTCTTTCTGTAGAAACTGCAATTGGACATTCTGAGCGCTAAGAGGCCTATATTGGGAAAAAGAATGTCTACAAATAAAAACTACACAGAAGAATTGTGTGAAACTTCTTTCTGTTCTGTTTGTTCAACTAAACGAGTTGAACCTTAGTTTTGATTGAGCCGTTATGAAACACTCTTTCTGTAGAAAATGCAAGTGGAGATTCGGAGCGCTAAGAGGGTAATAGTGGAAAAAGGAATGTCTCCAAATATAAACTACACAGAATCATTCTGTGAAACTTCTTTCTGATCTGTGCATTCAGCTAACAGAGTTAAACCATACTTTTGATTGAGCAGATCTGAACACTCTTTCTGTAGAAAATGCAACTGGACATTTGGAGCGCTAAGAGAGTAGTAGTGGAAAAAGGAATATATTCAAATATAAACTACACAGAAGCATTGTATGAAACTACTTTCTGTTCTGTGCATTCAACTAACAGAGTTGAACCTTACTTTTGATTGAGCCTTTCTGAAACACTCTTTCTGTAGAAACTGCAATTGGACATTCTGAGCGCTAAGAGGCCTCTATTGGGAAAAATAATATCTTCAAATAAAAACTACACAGAAGCATTGTGTGAAACATATTTCTGATATGTTCTTTAAGCTAACAGAGTTAAACCATACTTTTGATTGCGCAGTTCTGAACACTCTTTCTGTAGAAAATGCAAGTGGACATTCGGAGCGCTAAGAGGGTAATAGTGGAAAAAGGAATATATTCAAATATAAACTACACAGTAGCATTCTGTGAAAATTCTTTCTGTTCTGTGCATTCAACTAACAGAGTTGAACCTTACTTTTGATTGAGCCGTTCTGAAACACTCTTTCTGTAGAAACTGCAATTGGACATGCTAAGCGCTAAGAGGCCTACATTGGGAAAAAGAATATCTTCAAATAAAAACTACACAGATGCATTCTGTGAAACTTACTTCTGATCTGTAAATTCAGTTAACAGAGATAAAACAAATTTTTGATTGAGCAGTTATGAAACACACTTTTGGTAGAAAATGCAAGTGGAGATTCGGAGCGCTAAGAGGGTAATAGTGGAAAAAGGAATGTCTTCAAATATAAACTACACAGAATCATTCGGTGAAACTTCTTTCTGATCTGTGCATTCAGCTAACAGAGTTAAACCATACTTTTGATTGAGCAGATCTGATCACTCTTTCTGTAGAAAATGCAACTGGACATTTGGAGCGCTAAGAGCGTAGTAGTGGAAAAAGGAATATATTCAAATATAAACTACACAGAAGCATTCTGTGAAACTTCTTTCTGATCTGAGCATTCAGCTAACAGAGTTAAACCATACTTTTGATTGAGCAGTTTTGAAACACTCTGTCTGTAGGAAATGCAACTGGACATTCATAGCGCTAAGTGGGTAATAGTGGAAAAAAGAATATGTTCAAATATAAACTACACAGAAGCATTGTATGAAACTTCTTTCTGTTCTGTGCATTCAACTAACAGAGTTGAACCTTACTTTTGATTGAGCCGTTCTGAAACACTCTTTCTGTAGAAACTGCAATTGGACATTCTGAGCGCTAAGAGGCCTATATTGGGAAAAAGAATGTCTACAAATAAAAACTACACAGAAGAATTGTGTGAAACTTCTTTCTGTTCTATTTGTTCAACTAAAAGAGTTGAACCTTAGTTTTGATTGAGCCGTTCTGAAACACTCTTTCTGTAGAAAATGCAAGTGGAGATTCGGAGCGCTAATAGGGTAATAGTGGAAAAAGGAATGTCTCCAAATATAAACTACACAGAATCATTCTGTGAAACTTCTTTCTGATCTGTGCATTCAGCTAACAGAGTTAAACCATACTTTTGATTGAGCAGATCTGAACACTCTTTCTGTAGAAAATGCAACTGGACATTTGGAGCGCTAAGAGAGTAGTAGTGGAAAAAGGAATATATTCAAATATAAACTACACAGAAGCATTCTGTGAAACTTCTTTCTGATCTGAGCATTCAGCTAACAGAGTTAAACCATACTTTTGATTGAGCAGTTTTGAAACACTCTGTCTGTAGAAAATGCAACTGGACATTCGTAGCGCTAAGTGGGTAATAGTGGAAAAAAGAATATGTTCAAATATAAACTACACAGAAGCATTGTATGAAACTTCTTTCTGTTCTGTGCATTCAACTAACAGAGTTGAACCTTACTTTTGATTGAGCCTTTCTGAAACACTCTTTCTGTAGAAACTGCAATTGGACATTCTGAGCGCTAAGAGGCCTCTATTGGGAAAAATAATATCTTCAAATAAAAACTACACAGAAGCATTGTGTGAAACTTATTTCTGATATGTTCATTAAGCTAACAGAGTTAAACCATTCTTTTGATTGCGCAGTTCTGAACACTCTTTCTGTAGAAAATGCAAGTGGACATTCGGAGCGCTAAGAGGGTAATAGTGGAAAAAGGAATATATTCAAATATAAACTACACAGTAGCATTCTGTGAAAATCCTTTCTGTTCTGTGCATTCAACTAACAGAGTTGAACCTTACTTTTGATTGAGCCGTTCTGAAACACTCTTTCTGTAGAAACTGCAATTGGACATGCTAAGCGCTAAGAGGCCTACATTGGGAAAAAGAATATCTTCAAATAAAAACTACACAGATGCATTCTGTGAAACTTATTTCTGATCTGTAAATTCAGTTAACAGAGATAAAACATATTTTTGATTGAGCAGTTATGAAACACTCTTTTTGAAGAAAATGCAAGTGGAGATTCGGAGCGCTAAGAGGGTAATAGTGGAAAAAGGAATGTCTTCAAATATAAACTACACAGAATCATTCGGTGAAACTTCTTTCTGATCTGTGCATTCAGCTAACAGAGTTAAACCATACTTTTGATTGAGCAGATCTGAACACTCTTTCTGTAGAAAATGCAACTGGACATTTGGAGCGCTAAGAGCGTAGTAGTGGAAAAAGGAATATATTCAAATATAAACTACACAGAAGCATTCTGTGAAACTTCTTTCTGATCTGAGCATTCAGCTAACAGAGTTAAACCATACTTTTGATTGAGCAGTTTTGAAACACTCTGTCTGTACAAAATGCAACTGGACATTCGTAGCGCTAAGTGGGTAATAGTGGAAAAAAGAATATGTTCAAATTTAAACTACACAGAAGCATTGTATGAAACTTCTTTCTGTTCTGTGCATTCAACTAACAGAGTTGAACCTTACGTTTGATTGAGCCGTTCTGAATCACTCTTTCTGTAGAAACTGCAATTGGACATTCTGAGCGCTAAGAGGCCTATATTGGGAAAAAGAATGTCTACAAATAAAAACTACACAGAAGCATTGTGTGAAACTTCTTTCTGTTCTGTTTGTTCAACTAAAAGAGTTGAACCTTAGTTTTGATTGCACAGTTCTGAACACTCTTTCTGTAGAAAATGCAAGTGGAGATTCGGAGCGCTAAGAGGGTAATAGTGCAAAAAGGAATGTCTCCAAATATAAACTACACAGAATCATTCTGTGAAACTTCTTTCTGATCTGTGCATTCAGCTAACAGAGTTAAACCATACTTTTGATTGAGCAGATCTGAACACTCTTTCTGTAGAAAATGCAACTGGACATTTGGAGCGCTAAGAGAGTAGTAGTGGAAAAAGGAATATATTCAAATATAAACTACACAGAAGCATTCTGTGAAACTTCTTTCTGATCTGAGCATTCAGCTAACAGAGTTAAACCATACTTTTGATTGAGCAGTTTTGAAACACTCTGTCTGTAGAAAATGCTACTGGACATTCGTAGCGCTAAGTGGGTAATAGTGGAAAAAAGAATATGTTCAAATATAAACTACACAGAAGCATTGTATGAAACATCTTTCTGTTCTGTGCATTCAACTAACAGAGTTGAACCTTACTTTTGATTGAGCCTTTCTGAAACACTCTTTCTGTAGAAACTGCAATTGGACATTCTGAGCGCTAAGAAGCCTCTAGTGGGAAAAATAATATCTTCAAATAAAAACTACACAGAAGCATTGTGTGAAACTTATTTCTGATATGTTCATTAAGCTAACAGAGTTAAACCATACTTTTGATTGCGCAGTTCTGAACACTCTTTCTGTAGAAAATGCAAGTGGACATTCAGAGCGCTAAGAGGGTAATAGTGGAAAAAGGAATATATTCAAATATAAACTACACAGTAGCATTCTGTGAAAATTCTTTCTGTTCTGTGCATTCAACTAACAGAGTTGAACCTTACTTTTGATTGAGCCGTTCTGAAACACTCTTTCTGTAGAAACTGCAATTGGACATGCTAAGCGCTAAGAGGCCTACATTGGGAAAAAGAATATCTTCAAATAAAAACTACACAGATGCATTCTGTGAAACTTATTTCTGATCTGTAAATTCAGTTAACAGAGATAAAACATATTTTTGATTGAGCAGTTATGAAACACTCTTTTTGAAGAAAATGCAAGTGGAGATTCGGAGCGCTAAGAGGGTAATAGTGGAAAAAGGAATGTCTTCAAATATAAACTACACAGAATCATTCGGTGAAACTTCTTTCTGATCTGTGCATTCAGCTAACAGAGTTAAACCATACTTTTGATTGAGCAGATCTGAACACTCTTTCTGTAGAAAATGCAACTGGACATTTGGAGCGCTAAGAGCGTAGTAGTGGAAAAAGGAATATATTCAAATATAAACTACACAGAATCATTCTGTGAAACTTCTTTCTGATCTGAGCATTCAGCTAACAGAGTTAAAACATACTTTTGATTGAGCAGTTTTGAAACACTCTGTCTGTAGAAAATGCAACTGGACATTCGTAGCCCTAAGTGGGTAATAGTGGAAAAAAGAATATGTTCAAATATAAACTACACAGAAGCATTGTATGAAACTTCTTTCTGTTCTGTGCATTCAACTAACAGAGTTGAACCTTACGTTTGATTGAGCCGTTCTGAATCACTCTTTCTGTAGAAACTGCAATTGGACATTCTGAGCGCTAAGAGGCCTATATTGGGAAAAAGAATGTCTACAAATAAAAACTACACAGAAGCATTGTGTGAAACTTTTTTCTGTTCTGTTTGTTCAACTAAAAGAGTTGAACCTTAGTTTTGATTGCGCAGTTCTGAACACTCTTTCTGTAGAAAATGCAAGTGGACATTCGGAGCGCTAAGAGGGTAATAGTGGAAAAAGGAATATATTCAAATATAAACTACACAGTAGCATTCTGTGAAAATTCTTCCTGTTCTGTGCATTCAACTAACAGAGTTGAACCTTACTTTTGATTGAGCCGTTCTGAAACACTCTTTCTGTATAAACTGCAATTGGACATGCTAAGCGCTAAGAGGCCTACATTGGGAAAAAGAATATCTTCAAATAAAAACTACACAGATGCATTCTGTGAAACTTATTTCTGATCTGTAAATTCAGTTAACAGAGATAAAACATATTTTTGATTGAGCAGTTATGAAACACTCTTTTTGAAGAAAATGCAAGTGGAGATTCGGAGCGCTAAGAGGGTAATAGTGGAAAAAGGAATGTCTTCAAATATAAACTACACAGAATCATTCGGTGAAACTTCTTTCTGATCTGTGCATTCAGCTAACAGAGTTAAACCATACTTTTGATTGAGCAGATCTGAACACTCTTTCTGTTGAAAATGCAACTGGACATTTGGAGCGCTAAGAGCGTAGTAGTGGAAAAAGGAATATATTCAAATATAAACTACACAGAAGCATTCTGTGAAACTTCTTTCGGATCTGAGCATTCAGCTAACAGAGTTAAACCATACTTTTGATTGAGCAGTTTTGAAACACTCTGTCTGTAGAAAATGCAACTGGACATTCGTAGCGCTAAGTGGGTAATAGTGGAAAAAAGAATATGTTCAAATATAAACTACACAGAAGCATTGTATGAAACTTCTTTCTGTTCTGTGCATTCAACTAACAGAGTTGAACCTTACTTTTGATTGAGCCGTTCTGAAACACTCTTTCTGTAGAAACTGCAATTGGACATTCTGAGCGCTAAGAGGCCTATATTGGGAAAAAGAATGTCTACAAATAAAAACTACACAGAAGCATTGTGTGAAACTTCTTTCTGTTCTGTTTGTTCAACTAAAAGAGTTGAACCTTAGTTTTGATTGCGCAGTTCTGAACACTCTTTCTGTAGAAAATGCAAGTGGACATTCGGAGCGCTAAGAGGGTAATAGTGGAAAAAGGAATATATTCAAATATAAACTACACAGTAGCATTCTGTGAAAATTCTTCCTGTTCTGTGCATTCAACTAACAGAGTTGAACCTTACTTTTGATTGAGCCGTTCTGAAACACTCTTTCTGTAGAAACTGCAATTGGACATGCTAAGCGCTAAGAGGCCTACATTGGGAAAAAGAATATCTTCAAATAAAAACTACACAGATGCATTCTGTGAAACTTATTTCTGATCTGTAAATTCAGTTAACAGAGATAAAACATATTTTTGATTGAGCAGTTATGAAACACTCTTTTTGTAGAAAATGCAAGTGGAGATTCGGAGCGCTAAGATGGTAATAGTGGAAAAAGTAATGTCTTCAAATATAAACTACACAGAATCATTCGGTGAAACTTCTTTCTGATCTGTGCATTCAGCTAACAGAGTTAAACCATACTTTTGATTGAGCAGATCTGAACACTCTTTCTGTAGAAAATGCAACTGGACATTTGGAGCGCTAAGAGCGTAGTAGTGGAAAAATGAATATATTCAAATATAAAATACACAGAAGCATTCTGTGAAACTTCTTTCTGATCTGAGCATTCAGCTAACAGAGTTAAACCATACTTTTGATTGAGCACTTTTGAAACACTCTGTCTGTAGAAAATGCAACTGGACATTCGTAGCGCTAAGTGGGTAATAGTGGAAAAAATAATATGTACAAATATAAACTACACAGAATCATTGTATGAAACTACTTTCTGTTCTGTGCATTCAACTAACAGAGTTGAACCTTACTTTTGATTGAGCCGTTCTGAAACACTCTTTCTGTAGAAACTGCAATTGGACATTCTGAGCGCTAAGAGGCCTATATTGGGAAAAAGAATGTCTACAAATAAAAACTACACAGAAGAATTGTGTGAAACTCCTTTCTGTTCTGTTTGTTCAACTAAAAGAGTTGAACCTTAGTTTTGATTGAGCCGTTCTGAAACACTCTTTCTGTAGAAAATGCAAGTGGAGATTCGGAGCGCTAAGAGGGTAATAGTGGAAAAAGGAATGTCTCCAAATATAAACTACACAGAATCATTCGGTGAAACTTCTTTCTGATCTGTGCATTCAGCTAACAGAGTTAAACCATACTTTTGATTGAGCAGATCTGAACACTCTTTCTGTAGAAAATGCAACTGGACATTTTGAGCGCTAAGAGCGTAGTAGTGGAAAAAGGAATATATTCAAATATAAACTACACAGAAGCATTCTGTGAAACTTCTTTCTGATCTGAGCATTCAGCTAACAGAGTTAAACCATACTTTTGATTGAGCAGTTTTGAAACACTCTGTCTGTAGAAAATGCAACTGGACATTCGTAGCGCTAAGTGGGTAAGAGTGGAAAAAAGAATATGTTCAAATATAAACTACACAGAATCATTGTATGAAACTTCTTTCTGTTCTGTGCATTCAACTAACAGAGTGGAACCTTACTTTCGATTGAGCCGTTCTGAAACACTCCTTCTGTAGAAACTGCAATTGGACATTCTGAGCGCTAAGAGGCCTATATTGGGAAAAAGAATGTCTACAAATAAAAACTACACAGAAGAATTGTGTGAAACTTCTTTCTGTTCTGTTTGTTCAACTAAAAGTGTTGAACGTTAGATTTGATTGAGCCGTTCTGAAACACTCTTTCTGTAGAAAATGCAAGTGGAGATTCGGAGCGCTAAGAGGTTAATAGTGGAAAAAGGAATGTCTTCAAATATAAACTACACAGAATCATTCGGTGAAACTTCTTTCTGATCTGTGCATTCAGGTAACAGAGTTAAACCATACTTTTGATTGAGCAGATCTGAACACTCTTTCTGTTCAAAATGCAACTGGACATTTGGAGCGCTAAGAGCGTAGTAGTGGAAAAAGGAATATATTCAAATATAAACTACACAGAAGCATTCTGTGAAACTTCTTTCGGATCTGAGCATTCAGCTAACAGAGTTAAACCATACTTTTGATTGAGCAGTTTTGAAACACTCTGTCTGTAGAAAATGCAACTGGACATTCGTAGCGCTAAGTGGGTAATAGTGGAAAAAAGAATATGTTCAAATATAAACTACACAGAAGCATTGTATGAAACTTCTTTCTGTTCTGTGCATTCAACTAACAGAGTTGAACCTTACTTTTGATTGAGCCGTTCTGAAACACTCTTTCTGTAGAAACTGCAATTGGACATTCTGAGCGCTAAGAGGCCTATATTGGGAAAAAGAACTTCTACAAATAAAAACTACACAGAAGCATTGTGTGAAACTTCTTTCTGTTCTGTTTGTTCAACTAAAAGTGTTGAACCTTAGTTTTGATGGCGCAGTTCTGAACACTCTTTCTGTAGAAAACGCAAGTGGACATTCGGAGCGCTAAGAGGGTAATAGTGGAAAAAGGAATATATTCAAATATAAACTACACAGTAGCATTCTGTGAAAATTCTTCCTGTTCTGTGCATTCAACTAACAGAGTTGAACCTTACTTTTGATTGAGCCGTTCTGAAACACTCTTTCTGTAGAAACTGCAATTGGACATGCTAAGCGCTAAGAGGCCTACATTGGGAAAAAGAATATCTTCAAATAAAAACTACACAGATGCATTCTGTGAAACTTATTTCTGATCTGTAAATTCAGTTAACAGAGATAAAACATATTTTTGATTGAGCAGTTATGAAACACTCTTTTTGTAGAAAATGCAAGTGGAGATTCGGAGCGCTAAGACGGTAATAGTGGAAAAAGTAATGTCTTCAAATATAAACTACACAGAATCATTCGGTGAAACTTCTTTCTGATCTGTGCATTCAGCTAACAGAGTTAAACCATACTTTTGATTGAGCAGATCTGAACACTCTTTCTGTAGAAAATGCAACTGGACATTTGGAGCGCTAAGAGCCTAGTAGTGGAAACATGAATATATTCAAATATAAACTACACAGAAGCATTCTGTGAAAATTCTTTCTGATCTGAGCATTCAGCTAACAGAGTTAAACCATACTTTTGATTGAGCACTTTTGAAACACTCTGTCTGTAGAAAATGCAACTGGACATTCGTAGCGCTAAGTGGGTAATAGTGGAAAAAAGAATATGTACAAATATAAACTACACAGAATCATTGTATGAAACTACTTTCTGTTCTGTGCATTCAACTAACAGAGTTGAACCTTACTTTTGATTGAGCCGTTCTGAAACACTCTTTCTGTAGAAACTGCAATTGGACATTCTGAGCGCTAAGAGGCCTATATTGGGAAAAAGAATGTCTACAAATAAAAACTACACAGAAGAATTGTGTGAAACTCCTTTCTGTTCTGTTTGTTCAACTAAAAGAGTTGAACCTTAGTTTTGATTGAGCCGTTCTGAAACACTCTTTCTGTAGAAAATGCAAGTGGAGATTCGGAGCGCTAAGAGGGTAATAGTGGAAAAAGGAATGTCTCCAAATATAAACTACACAGAATCATTCGGTGAAACTTCTTTCTGATCTGTGCATTCACCTAACAGAGTTAAACCATACTTTTGATTGAGCAGATCTGAACACTCTTTCTGTAGAAAATGCAACTGGACATTTGGAGCGCTAAGAGCGTAGTAGTGGAAAAAGGAATATATTCAAATATAAACTACACAGAAGCATTCTGTGAAACTTCTTTCTGCTCTGAGCATTCAGCTAACAGAGTTAAACCATACTTTTGATTGAGCAGTTTTGAAACACTCTGTCTGTAGAAAATGCAACTGGACATTCGTAGCGCTAAGTGGGTAATAGTGGAAAAAAGAATATGTTCAAATATAAACTACACAGAATCATTGTATGAAACTTCTTTCTGTTCTGTGCATTCAACTAACAGAGTGGAACCTTACTTTCGATTGAGCCGTTCTGAAACACTCTTTCTGTAGAAAATGCAAGTGGACATTCGGAGCGCTAAGAGGGTAATAGTGGAAAAAGGAATATATTCAAATATAAACTACACAGTAGCATTCTGTGAAAATTCTTTGTGTTCTGTGCATTCAACTAACAGAGTTGAACCTTACTTTTGATTGAGCCGTTCTGAAACACTCTTTCTGTAGAAACTGCAATTGGACATGCTAAGCGCTAAGAGGCCTACATTGGGAAAAAGAATATCTTCAAATAAAAACTACACAGATGCATTCTGTGAAACTTATTTCTGATCTGTAAATTCAGTTAACAGAGATAAAACATATTTTTGATTGAGCAGTTATGAAACACTCTTTTTGTAGAAAATGCAAGTGGAGATTCGGAGCGCTAAGAGGGTTATAGTGGAAAAAGGAATGTCTTCAAATATAAACTACACAGAATCATTCGGTGAAACTTCTTTCTGATCTGTGCAATCAGCTAACAGAATTAAACCATACTTTTGATTGAGCAGATCTGAACACTCTTTCTGTAGAAAATGCAACTGGTCATTTGGAGCGCTAAGAGCGAAGTAGTGGAAAAAGGAATATATTCAAATATAAACTACACAGAAGCATTCTGTGAAACTTCTTTCTGATCTGAGCATTCAGCTAACAGAGTTAAACCATACTTTTGATTGAGCAGTTTTGAAACACTCTGTCTGTAGAAAATGCAACTGGACATTCGTAGCGCTAAGTGGGTAATAGTGGAAAAAAGAATATGTTCAAATATAAACTACACAGAAGCATTGTATGAAACTTCTTTCTGTTCCGTGCATTGAACCAACAGAGTTGAACCTTACTTTTGATTGAGCCGTTCTGAAACACTCTTTCTGTAGAAACTGCAATTGGACATTCTGAGCGCTAAGAGGCCTATATTGGGAAAAAGAATGTCTACAAATAAAAACTACACAGAAGAATTGTGTGAAACTTCTTTCTGTTCTGTTTGTTCAACTAAAAGAGTTGAACCTTAGTTTCGATTGAGCCGTTCTGAAACACTCTTTCTGTAGAAAATGCAACTGGACATTCGTAGCGCTAAGTGGGTAATAGTGGAAAAAAGAATATGTTCAAATATAAACTACACAGAAGCATTGTATGAAACTTCTTTCTGTTCTGTGCATTCAACTAACAGAGTTGAACGTTACATTTGATTGAGCCTTTCTGAAACACTCTTTCTGTAGAAACTGCAATTGGACATTCTGAGCGCTAGGAGGCCTCTATTGGGAAAAAAAATATCTTCAAATAAAAACTACACAGAAGCATAGTGTGAAACTTATTTCTGATATGTTCATTAAGCTAACAGAGTTAAACCATACTTTTGATTGCGCAGTTCTGAACCCTCTTTCTGTAGAAAATGCAAGTGGACATTCGGAGCGCTAAGAGGGTAATAGTGGAAAAAGGAATATATTCAAATATAAACTACACAGTAGCATTCTGTGAAAATTCTTTCTGTTCTGTGCATTCAACCAACAGAGTTGAACCTTACTTTTGATTGAGCCGTTCTGAAACACTCTTTCTGTAGAAACTGCAATTGGACATGCTAAGCGCTAAGAGGCCTACATTGGGAAAAAGAATATCTTCAAATAAAAACTACACAGATGCATTCTGTGAAACTTATTTCTGATCTGTAAATTCAGTTAACAGAGATAAAACATATTTTTGATTGAGCAGTTATGAAACACTCTTTTTGTAGAAAATGCAAGTGGAGATTCGGAGCGCTAAGAGGGTAATAGTGGAAAAAGGAATGTCTTCAAATATAAACTACACAGAATCATTCGGTGAAACTTCTTTCTGATCTGTGCATTCAGCTAACAGAGTTAAACCATACTTTTGATTGAGCAGATCTGAACACTCTTTCTGTAGAAAATGCAACTGGACATTTGGAGCGCTAAGAGAGTAGTAGTGGAAAAAGGAATATATTCAAATATAAACTACACAGAAGCATTCTGTGAAACTTCTTTCTGATCTGAGCATTCAGCTAACAGAGTTAAACCATACTTTTGATTGAGCAGTTTTGAAACACTCTGTCTGTAGAAAATGCAACTGGACATTCGTAGCGCTAAGTGGGTAATAGTGGAAAAAAGAATATGTTCAAATATAAACTACACAGAAGCATTGTATGAAACTTCTTTCTGTTCTGTGCATTCAACTAACAGAGTTGAACCTTACTTTTGATTGAGCATTTCTGAAACACTCTTTCTGTAGAAACTGCAATTGGACATGCTGAGCGCTAAGAGGCCTCTATTGGGAAAAATAATATCTTCAAATAAAAACTACACAGAAGCATTGTGTGAAACTTATTTCTGATATGTTCATTAAGCTAACAGAGTTAAACCATACTTTTGATTGCGCAGTTCTGAACACTCTTTCTGTAGAAAATGCAAGTGGACATTCGGAGCGCTAAGAGAGTAATAGTGGAAAAAGGAATATATTCAAATATAAACTACACAGTAGCATTCTGTGAAAATTCTTTGTGTTCTGTGCATTCAACTAACAGAGTTGAACCTTACTTTTGATTGAGCCGTTCTGAAACACTCTTTCTGTAGAAACTGCAATTGGACATGCTAAGCGCTAAGAGGCCTACATTGGGAAAAAGAATATCTTCAAATAAAAACTACACAGATGCATTCTGTGAAACTTATTTGTGATCTGTAAATTCAGTTAACAGAGATAAAACATATTTTTGATTGAGCAGTTATGAAACACTCTTTTTGTAGAAAATGCAAGTGGAGATTCGGAGCGCTAAGAGGGTAATAGTGGAAAAAGGAAAGTCTTCAAATATAAACTACACAGAAACATTCGGTGAAACTTCTTTCTGATCTGTGCATTCAGCTAACAGAGTTAAACCATACTTTTGATTGAGCAGATCTGAACACTCTTTCTGTTGAAAATGCAACTGGACATTTGGAGCGCTAAGAGCGTAGTAGTGGAAAAAGGAATATATTCAAATATAAACTACACAGAAGCATTCTGTGAAACTTCTTTCTGATCTGAGCATACAGCTAACGGAGTTAAACCATATTTTTGATTGAGCAGTTTTGAAACACTCTGTCTGTAGAAAATGCAACTGGACATTCGTCGCGCTAAGTGGGTAATAGTGGAAAAAAGAATATGTTCAAATATAAACTACACAGAAGAATTGTATGAAACTTCTTTCTGTTCTGTGCATTCACCTAACAGAGTTGAACCTTACTTTTGATTGAGCCGTTCTGAAACACTCTTTCTGTAGAAACTGCAATTGGACATTCTGAGCGCTAAGAGGCCTATATTGGGAAAAAGAATGTCTACAAATAAAAACTACACAGAAGAATTGTGTGAAACTTCTTTCTGTTCTGTTTGTTCAACTAAAAGAGTTCAACCTTACTTTTGATTGAGCCGTTCTGATACACTCTTTCTGTAGAAAATGCAAGTGGAGATTCGGAGTGCTAAGAGGGTAATAGTGTAAAAAGGAATGTCTCCAAATATAAACTACACAGAATCATTCTGTGAAACTTCTTTCTGATCTGTGCATTCAGCTAACAGAGTTAAACCATACTTTTGATTGAGCAGATCTGAACACTCTTTCTGTAGAAAATGCAACTGGACATTTGGAGCGCTAAGAGAGTAGTAGTGGAAAAAGGAATATATTCAAATATAAACTACACAGAAGCATTCTGTGAAACTTCTTTCTGATCTGAGCATTCAGCTAACAGAGTTAAACCATACTTTTGATTGAGCAGTTTTGAAACACTCTGTCTGTAGAAAATGCAACTGGACATTCGTAGCGCTAAGTGGGTAATAGTTGAAAAAAGAATATGTTCAAATATAAACTACACAGAAGCATTGTATGAAACTTCTTTCTGTTCTGTGCATTCAACTAACAGAGTTGAACCTTACTTTTGATTGAGCCTTTCTGAAACACTCTTTCAGTAGAAACTACAATTGGACATTCTGAGCGCTAAGAGGCCTATATTGGGAAAAATAATATCTTCAAATAAAAACTACACAGAAGCACTGTGTGAAACTTATTTCTGATATGTTCATTAAGCTAACAGAGTTAAACCATACTTTTGATTGCGCAGTTCTGAACACTCTTTCTGTAGAAAATGCAAGTGGACATTCGGAGCGCTAAGAGGGTAATAGTGGAAAAAGGAATATATTCAAATATAAACTACACAGTAGCATTCTGTGAAAATTCTTTCTGTTCTGTGCATTCAACTAACAGAGTTGAACCTTACTTTTGATTGAGCCGTTCTGAAACACTCTTTCTGTAGACACTGCAATTGGACATGCTAAGCGCTAAGAGGCCTACATTGGGAAAAAGAATATCGTCAAATAAAAACTACACAGATGCATTTGTGAAACTTATTTCTGATTTGTAAATTCAGTTAACAGAGATAAAACATATTTTTGATTGAGCAGTTATGAAACAATCTTTTTGTAGAAAATGCAAGTGGAGATTCGGAGCGCTAAGAGGGTAATAGTGGAAAAAGGAATGTCTTCAAATATAAACTACACAGAATCATTCGGTGAAACTTCTTTCTGATCTGTGCATTCAGCTAACAGAGTTAAACCATACTTTTGATTGAGCAGATCTGAACACTCTTTCTGTTGAAAATGCAACTGGACATTTGGAGCGCTAAGAGCGTATTAGTGGAAAAAGGAATATATTCAAATATAAACTACACAGAAGCATTCTGTGAAACTTCTTTCTGATCTGAGCATTCAGCTAACAGAGTTAAACCATACTTTTGATTGAGCAGTTTTGAAACACTCTGTCTGTAGAAAATGCAACTGGACATTCGTAGCGCTAAGTGGGTAATAGTGGAAAAAAGAATATGTTCAAATATAAACTACACAGAAGCATTGTATGAAACTTCTTTCTGTTCTGTGCATTCAACTAACGGAGTTGAACCTTACTTTTGATTGAGCCGTTCTGAAACACTCTTTCTGTAGAAACTGCAATTGGACATTCTGAGCGCTAAGAGGCCTATATTGGGAAAAAGAATGTCTACAAATAAAAACTACACAGAAGAATTGTGTGAAACTTCTTTCTGTTCTGTTTGTTCAACTAAAAGAGTTGAACCTTAGTTTTGATTGAGCCGTTCTGAAACACTCTTTCTGTAGAAAATGCAAGTGGAGATTCGGAGCGCTAAGAGGGTAATAGTGGAAAAAGGAATGTCTCCAAATATAAACTACACAGAATCATTCTGTGAAACTTCTTTCTGATCTGTGCATTCAGCTAACAGACTTAAACCATACTTTTGATTGAGCAGATCTGAACATTCTTTCTGTAGAAAATGCAACTGGACATTTGGAGCGCTAAGAGAGTAGTAGTGCAAAAAGGAATATATTCAAATATAAACTACACAGAAGCATTCTGTGAAACTTCTTTCTGATCTGAGCATTCAGCTAACAGAGTTAAACCATACTTTTGATTGAGCAGTTTTGAAACACTCTGTCTGTAGAAAATGCAACTGGACATTCGTAGCGCTAAGTGGGTAATAGTGTAAAAAAGAATATGTTCAAATATAAACTACACAGAAGCATTGTATGAAACTTCTTTCTGTTCTGTGCATTCAACTAACAGAGTTGAACCTTACTTTTGATTGAGCCTTTCTGAAACACTCTTTCTGTAGAAACTGCAATTGGACATTCTGAGCGCTAAGAGGCCTCTATTGGGAAAAATAATATCTTCAAATAAAAACTACACAGAAGCATTGTGTGAAACTTATTTCTGATATGTTCATTAAGCTAACAGAGTTAAAACATACTTTTGATTGCGCAGTTCTGAACACTCTTTCTGTAGAAAATGCAAGTGGACATTCGGAGCGCTAAGAGGGTAATAGTGGAAAAAGGAATATATTCAAATATAAACTACACAGTAGCATTCTGTGAAAATTCTTTGTGTTCTGTGCATTCAACTAACAGAGTTGAACCTTACTTTTGATTGAGCCGTTCTGAAACACTCTTTCTGTAGAAACTGCAATTGGACATGCTAAGCGCTAAGAGGCCTACATTGGGAAAAAGAATATCTTCAAATAAAAACTACACAGATGCATTTGTGAAACTTATTTCTGATTTGTAAATTCAGTTAACAGAGATAAAACATATTTTTGATTGAGCAGTTATGAAACACTCTTTTTGTAGAAAATGCAAGTGGAGATTCGGAGCGCTAAGAGGGTAATAGTGGAAAAAGGAATGTCTTCAAATATAAACTACACAGAATCATTCGGTGAAACTTCTTTCTGATCTGTGCATTCAGCTAACAGAGTTAAACCATACTTTTGATTGAGCAGATCTGAACACTCTTTCTGTTGAAAATGCAACTGGACATTTGGAGCACTAAGAGCGTATTTGTGGAAAAAGGAATATATTCAAATATAAACTACACAGAAGCATTCTGTGAAACTTCTTTCTGATCTGAGCATTCAGCTAACAGAGTTAAACCATACTTTTGATTGAGCAGTTTTGAAACACTCTGTCTGTAGGAAATGCAACTGGACATTCGTAGCGCTAAGTGGGTAATAGTGGAAAAAAGAATATGTTCAAATATAAACTACACAGAAGCATTGTATGAAAATTCTTTCTGTTCTGTGCATTCAACTAACGGAGTTGAACCTTACTTTTGATTGAGCCGTTCTGAAACACTCTTTCTGTAGAAACTGCAATTGGACATTCTGAGCGCTAAGAGGCCTATATTGGGAAAAAGAATGTCTACAAATAAAAACTACACAGAAGAATTGTGTGAAACTTCTTTCTGTTCTGTTTGTTCAACTAAAAGAGTTGAACCTTAGTTTTGATTGAGCCGTTCTGAAACACTCTTTCTGTAGAAAATGCAAGTGGAGATTCGGAGCGCTAAGAGGGTAATAGTGGAAAAAGGAATGTCTCCAAATATAAACTACACAGAATCATTCTGTGAAACTTCTTTCTGATCTGTGCATTCAGCTAACAGAGTTAAACCATACTTTTGATTGAGCAGATCTGAACACTCTTTCTGTAGAAAATGCAACTGGACATTTGGAGCGCTAAGAGAGTAGTAGTGGAAAAAGGAATATATTCAAATATAAACTACACAGAAGCATTCTGTGAAACTTCTTTCTGATCTGAGCATTCAGCTAACAGAGTTAAACCATACTTTTGATTGAGCAGTTTTGAAACACTCTGTCTGTAGAAAATGCAACTGGACATTCGTAGCGCTAAGTGGGTAATAGTGGAAAAAAGAATATGTTCAAATATAAACTACACAGAAGCATTGTATGAAACTTCTTTCTGTTCTGTGCATTCAACTAACAGAGTTGAACCTTACTTTTGATTGAGCCTTTCTGAAACACTCTTTCTGTAGAAACTGCAATTGGACATGCTGAGCGCTAAGAGGCCTCTATTGGGAAAAATAATATCTTCAAATAAAAACTACACAGAAGCATTGTGTGAAACTTATTTCTGATATGTTCATTAAGCTAACAGAGTTAAACCATACTTTTGATTTCGCAGTTCTGAACACTCTTTCTGTAGAAAATGCAAGTGGACATTCGGAGCGCTAAGAGGGTAATAGTGGAAAAAGGAATATATTCAAATATAAACTACACAGTAGCATTCTGTGAAAATTCTTTGTGTTCTGTGCATTCAACTAACAGAGTTGAACCTTACTTTTTATTGAGCCGTTCTGAAACACTCTTTCTGTAGAAACTGCAATTGGACATGCTAAGCGCTAAGAGGCCTACATTGGGAAAAAGAATATCTTCAAATTAAAACTACACAGATGCATTCTGTGAAACTTATTTCTGATCTGTAAATTCAGTTAACAGAGATAAAACATATTTTTGATTGAGCAGTTATGAAACACTCTCTTTGTAGAAAATGCAAGTGGAGATTCGGAGCGCTAAGAGGGTAATAGTGGAAAAAGGAATGTCTTCAAATATAAACTACACAGAATCATTCGGTGAAACTTCTTTCTGATCTGTGCATTCAGCTAACAGAGTTAAACCATACTTTTGATTGAGCAGATCTGAACACTCTTTCTGTTGAAAATGCAACTGGACATTTGGAGCGCTAAGAGCGTAGTAGTGGAAAAAGGAATATATTCAAATATAAACTACACAGAAGCATTCTGTGAAACTTCTTTCTGATCTGAGCATACAGCTAACAGAGTTAAACCATATTTTTGATTGAGCAGTTTTGAAACACTCTGTCTGTAGAAAATGCAACTGGACATTCGTAGCGCTAAGTGGGTAATAGTGGAAAAAAGAATATGTTCAAATATAAACTACACAGAAGCATTGTATGAAACTTCTTTCTGTTCTGTGCATTCACCTAACAGAGTTGAACCTTACTTTTGATTGAGCCGTTCTGAAACACTCTTTCTGTAGAAACTGCAATTGGACATTCTGAGCGCTAAGAGGCCTATATTGGGAAAAAGAATGTCTACAAATAAAAACTACACAGAAGAATTGTGTGAAACTTCTTTCTGTTCTGTTTGTTCAACTAAAGGAATTGAACCTTACTTTTGATTGAGCCGTTCTGATACACTCTTTCTGTAGAAAATGCAAGTGGAGATTCGGAGTGCTAAGAGGGTAATAGTGGAAAAAGGAATGTCTCCAAATATAAACTACACAGAATCATTCTGTGAAACTTCTTTCTGATCTGTGCATTCAGCTAACAGAGTTAAACCATACTTTTGATTGAGCAGATCTGAACACTCTTTCTGTAGAAAATGCAACTGGACATTTGGAGCGCTAAGAGAGTAGTAGTGGAAAAAGGAATATATTCAAATATAAACTACACAGAAGCATTCTGTGAAACTTCTTTCTGATCTGAGCATTCAGCTAACAGAGTTAAACCATACTTTTGATTGAGCAGTTTTGAAACACTCTGTCTGTAGAAAATGCAACTGGACATTCATAGCGCTAAGTGGGTAATAGTGGAAAAAAGAATATGTTCAAATATAAACTACACAGAAGCATTGTATGAAACTTCTTTCTGTTCTGTGCATTCAACTAACAGAGTTGAACCTTACTTTTGATTGAGCCTTTCTGAAACACTCTTTCTGTAGAAACTACAATTGGACATTCTGAGCGCTAAGAGGCCTATATTGGGAAAAATAATATCTTCAAATAAAAACTACACAGAAGCATTGTGTGAAACTTATTTCTGATATGTTCATTAAGCTAACAGAGTTAAACCATACTTTTGATTGCGCAGTTCTGAACACTCTTTCTGTAGAAAATGCAAGTGGACATTCGGAGCGCTAAGAGGGTAATAGTGGAAAAAGGAATATATTCAAATATAAACTACACAGTAGCATTCTGTGAAAATTCTTTCTGTTCTGTGCATTCAACTAACAGAGTTGAACCTTACTTTTGATTGAGCCGTTCTGAAACACTCTTTCTGTAGAAACTGCAATTGGACATGCTAAGCGCTAAGAGGCCTACATTGGGAAAAAGAATATCTTCAAATAAAAACTACACAGATGCATTTGTGAAACTTATTTCTGATTTGTAAATTCAGTTAACAGAGATAAAACATATTTTTGATTGAGCAGTTATGAAACACTCTTTTTGTAGAAAATGCAAGTGGAGATTCGGAGCGCTAAGAGGGTAATAGTGGAAAAAGGAATGTCTTCAAATATAAACTACACAGAATCATTCGGTGAAACTTCTTTCTGATCTGTGCATTCAGCTAACAGAGTTAAACCATACTTTTGATTGAGCAGATCTGAACCCTCTTTCTGTTGAAAATGCAACTGGACATTTGGAGAGCTAAGAGCGTATTAGTGGAAAAAGGAATATATTCAAATATAAACTACACAGAAGCATTCTGTGAATCTTCTTTCTGATCTGAGCATTCAGCTAACAGAGTTAAACCATACTTTTGATTGAGCAGTTTTGAAACACTCTGTCTGTAGGAAATGCAACTGGACATTCGTAGCGCTAAGTGGGTAATAGTGGAAAAAAGAATATGTTCAAATATAAACTACACAGAAGCATTGTATGAAACTTCTTTCTGTTCTGTGCATTCAACTAACGGAGTTGAACCTTACTTTTGATTGAGCCGTTCTGAAACACTCTTTCTGTAGAAACTGCAATTGGACATTCTGAGCGCTAAGAGGCCTATATTGGGAAAAAGAATGTCTACAAATAAAAACTACACAGAAGAATTGTGTGAAACTTCTTTCTGTTCTGTTTGTTCAACTAAAAGAGTTGAACCTTAGTTTTGATTGAGCCGTTCTGAAACACTCTTTCTGTAGAAAATGCAGGTGGAGATTCGGAGCGCTAAGAGGGTAATTGTGGAAAAAGGAATGTCTCCAAATATAAACTACACAGAATCATTCTGTGAAACTTCTTTCTGATCTGTGCATTCAGCTAACAGTGTTAAACCATACTTTTGATTGAGCAGATCTGAACACTCTTTCTGTAGAAAATGGAACTGGACATTTGGAGCGCTAAGAGAGTAGTAGTGGAAAAAGGAATATATTCAAATATAAACTACACAGAAGCATTCTGTGAAACTTCTTTCTGATCTGAGCATTCAGCTAACGGAGTTAAACCATACTTTTGATTGAGCAGTTTTGAAACACTCTGTCTGTAGAAAATGCAACTGGACATTCGTAGCGCTAAGTGGGTAATAGTGGAAAAAAGAATATGTTCAAATATAAACTACACAGAAGCATTGTATGAAACTTCTTTCTGTTCTGTGCATTCAACTAACAGAGTTGAACCTTACTTTTGATTGAGCCTTTCTGAAACACTCTTTCTGTAGAAACTGCAATTGGACATTCTGAGCGCTAAGAGGCCTCTATTGGGAAAAAAAATATCTTCAAATAAAAACTACACAGAAGCATTGTGTGAAACTTATTTCTGATATGTTCATTAAGCTAACAGAGTTAAACCATACTTTTGATTGCGCAGTTCTGAACACTCTTTCTGTAGAAAATGCAAGTGGACATTCGGAGCGCTAAGAGGGTAATAGTGGAAAAAGGAATATATTCAAATATAAACTACACAGTAGCATTCTGTGAAAATTCTTTGTGTTCTGTGCATTCAACTAACAGAGTTGAACCTTACTTTTGATTGAGCCGTTCTGAAACACTCTTTCTGTAGAAACTGCAATTGGACATGCTAAGCGCTAAGAGGCCTACATTGGGAAAAAGAATATCTTCAAATAAAAACTACACAGATGCATTCTGTGAAACTTATTTCTGATCTGTAAATTCAGTTAACAGAGATAAAACATATTTTTGATTGAGCAGTTATGAAACACTCTTTTTGTAGAAAATGCAAGTGGAGATTCGGAGCGCAAAGAGGGTAATAGTGGAAAAAGGAATGTCTTCAAATATAAACTACACAGAATCATTCGGTGAAACTTCTTTCTGATCTGTGCATTCAGCTAACAGAGTTAAACCATACTTTTGATTGAGCAGATCTGAACACTCTTTCTGTTGAAAATGCAACTGGACATTTGGAGCGCTAAGAGCGTAGTAGTGGAAAAAGGAATATATTCAAATATAAACTACACAGAAGCATTCTGTGAAACTTCTTTCTGATCTGAGCATACAGCTAACAGAGTTAAACCATATTTTTGATTGAGCAGTTTTGAAACACTCTGTCTGTAGAAAATGCAACTGGACATTCGTAGCGCTAAGTGGGTAATAGTGGAAAAAAGAATATGTTCAAATATAAACTACACAGAAGCATTGTATGAAACTTCTTTCTGTTCTGTGCATTCACCTAACAGAGTTGAACCTTACTTTTGATTGAGCCGTTCTGAAACACTCTTTCTGTAGAAACTGCAATTGGACCTTCTGAGCGCTAAGAGGCCTATATTGGGAAAAGGAATGTCTACAAATAAAAACTACACAGAAGAAATGTGTGAAACTTCTTTCTGTTCTGTTTGTTCAACTAAAAGAGTTGAACCTTACTTTTGATTGAGCCGTTCTGATACACTCTTTCTGTAGAAAATGCAAGTGGAGATTCGGAGTGCTAAGAGGGTAATAGTGGAAAAAGGAATGTCTCCAAATATAAACTACACAGAATCATTCTGTGAAACTTCTTTCTGATCTGTGCATTCAGCTAACAGAGTTAAACCATACTTTTGATTGAGCAGATCTGAACACTCTTTCTGTAGAAAATGCAACTGGACATTTGGAGCGCTAAGAGAGTAGTAGTGGAAAAAGGAATATATTCAAATATAAACTACACAGAAGCATTCTGTGAAACTTCTTTCTGATCTGAGCATTCAGCTAACAGAGTTAAACCATACTTTTCATTGAGCAGTTTTGAAACACTCTGTCTGTAGAAAATGCAACTGGACATTCGTAGCGCTAAGTGGGTAATAGTGGAAAAAAGAATATGTTCAAATATAAACTACACAGAAGCATTGTATGAAACTTCTTTCTGATCTGTGCATTAAACTAACAGAGTTGAACCTTACTTTTGATTGAGCCTTTCTGAAATGCTCTTTCTGTAGAAACTGCAATTGGACATTCTGAGCGCTAAGAGGCCTATATTGGGAAAAATAATATATTCAAATAAAAACTACACAGAAGCATTGTGTGAAACTTATTTCTGATATGTTCATTAAGCTAACAGAGTTAAACCACACTTTTGATTGCGCAGTTCTGAAAACTCTTTCTGTAGAAAATGCAAGTGGACATTCGGAGCGCTAAGAGGGTAATAGTGGAAAAAGGAATATATTCAAATATAAACTACACAGTAGCATTCTGTGAAAATTCTTTCTGTTCTGTGCATTCAACTAACAGAGTTGAACCTTACTTTTGATTGAGCCGTTCTGAAACACTCTTTCTGTAGAAACTGCAATTGGACATGCTAAGCGCTAAGAGGCCTACATTGGGAAAAAGAATATCTTCAAATAAAAACTACACAGATGCATTCTGTGAAACTTATTTCTGATCTGTAAATTCAGTTAACAGAGATAAAACATATTTTTGATTGAGCAGTTATGAAACACTCTTTTTGTAGAAAATGCAAGTGGAGATTCGGAGCGCTAAGTGGGTAAGAGTGGAAAAAGGAATGTCTTCAAATATAAACTACACAGAATCATTCGGTGAAACTTCTTTCTGATCTGTGCATTCAGCTAACAGAGTTAAACCATACTTTTGATTGAGCAGATCTGAACACTCTTTCTGTTGAAAATGCAACTGGACATTTGGAGCGCTAAGAGCGTAGTAGTGGAAAAAGGAATATATTCAAATATAAACTACACAGAAGCATTCTGTGAAACTTCTTTCTGATCTGAGCATACAGCTAACAGAGTTAAACCATACTTTTGATTGAGCAGTTTTGAAACACTCTGTCTGTAGAAAATGCAACTGGACATTCGTAGCGCTAAGTGGGTAATAGTGGAAAAAAGAATATGTTCAAATATAAACTACACAGAAGCATTGTATGAAACTTCTTTCTGTTCTGTGCATTCAACTAACAGAGTTGAACCTTACTTTTGATTGAGCGGTTCTGAAACACTCTTTCTGTAGAAACTGCAATTGGACATTCTGAGCGCTAAGAGGCCTATATTGGGAAAAAGAATGTCTACAAATAAAAACTACACAGAAGAATTGTGTGAAACTTCTTTCTGTTCTGTTTGTTCAACTAAAAGAGTTGAAAATTAGTTTTGATTGAGCCGTTCTGAAACACTCTTTCTGTAGAAAATGCAAGTGGAGATTCGGAGCGCTAAGAGGGTAATAGTGGAAAAAGGAATGTCTCCAAATATAAACTACACAGAATCATTCTGTGAAACTTCTTTCTGATCTGTGCATTCAGCTAACAGAGTTAAACCATACTTTTGATTGAGCAGATCTGAACACTCTTTCTGTAGAAAATGCAACTGGACATTTGGAGCGCTAAGAGAGTAGTAGTGGAAAAAGGAATATATTCAAATATAAACTACACAGAAGCATTCTGTGAAGCTTCTGTCTGATCTGAGCATTCAGCTAACAGAGTTAAACCATACTTTTGATTGAGCAGTTTTGAAACACTCTGTCTGTAGAAAATGCAACTGGACATTCGTAGCGCTAAGTGGGTAATAGTGGAAAAAAGAATATGTTCAAATATAAACTACACAGAAGCATTGTATGAAACTTCTTTCTGTTCTGTGCATTCAACTAACAGAGTTGAACCTTACTTTTGATTGAGCCTTTCTGAAACACTCTTTCTGTAGAAACTGCAATTGGACATTCTGAGCGCTAAGAGGCCTCTATTGGGAAAAATAATATCTTCAAATAAAAACTACACAGAAGCATTGTGTGAAACTTATTTCTGATATGTTCATTAAGCTAACAGAGTTAAACCATACTTTTGATTGCGCAGTTCTGAACACTCTTTCTGTAGAAAATGCAAGTGGACATTCGGAGCGCTAAGAGGGTAATAGTGGAAAAAGGAATATATTCAAATATAAACTACACAGTAGCATTCTGTGGAAATTCTTTCTGTTCTGTGCATTCAACTAACAGAGTTGAACCTTACTTTTGATTGAGCCGTTCTGAAACACTCTTTCTGTAGAAACTGCAATTGGACATGCTAAGCGCTAAGAGGCCTACATTGGGAAAAAGAATATCTTCAAATAAAAACTACACAGATGCATTCTGTGAAACTTATTTCTGATCTGTAAATTCAGTTAACAGAGATAAAACATATTTTTGATTGAGCAGTTATGAAACACTCTTTTTGTAGAAAATGCAAGTGGAGATTCGGAGCGCTAAGTGGGTAAGAGTGGAAAAAGGAATGTCTTCAAATATAAACTACACAGAATCATTCGGTGAAACTTCTTTCTGATCTGTGCATTCAGCTAACAGAGTTAAACCATACTTTTGATTGAGCAGATCTGAACACTCTTTCTGTTGAAAATGCAACTGGACATTTGGAGCGCTAAGAGCGTAGTAGTGGAAAAAGGAATATATTCAAATATAAACTACACAGAAGCATTCTGTGAAACTTCTTTCTGATCTGAGCATACAGCTAACAGAGTTAAACCATACTTTTGATTGAGCAGTTTTGAAACACTCTGTCTGTAGAAAATGCAACTGGACATTCGTAGCGCTAAGTGGGTAATAGTGGAAAAAAGAATATGTTCAAATATAAACTACACAGAAGCATTGTATGAAACTTCTTTCTGTTCTGTGCATTCAACTAACAGAGTTGAACCTTACTTTTGATTGAGCCGTTCTGAAACACTCTTTCTGTAGAAACTGCAATTGGACATTCTGAGCGCTAAGAGGCCTATATTGGGAAAAAGAATGTCTACAAATAAAAACTACACAGAAGAATTGTGTGAAACTACTTTCTGTTCTGTTTGTTCAACTAAAAGAGTTGAACCTTAGTTTTGATTGAGCCGTTCTGAAACACTCTTTCTGTAGAAAATGCAAGTGGAGATTTGTCGCGCTAAGAGGGTAATAGTGGAAAAAGGAATGTCTCCAAATATAAACTACACAGAATCATTCTGTGAAACTTCTTTCTGATCTGTGCATTCAGCTAACAGAGTTAAACCATACTTTTGATTGTGCAGATCTGAACACTCTTTCTGTAGAAAATGCAACTGGACATTTGGAGCGCTAAGAGAGTAGTAGTGGAAAAAGGAATATATTCAAATATAAACTACACAGAAGCATTCTGTGAAACTTCTTTCTGATCTGAGCATTCAGCTAACAGAGTTAATCCATACTTTTGATTGAGCAGTTTTGAAACACTCTGTCTGTAGAAAATGCAACTGGACATTCGTAGCGATAAGTGGGTAATAGTGGAAAAAAGAATATGTTCAAATATAAACTACACAGAAGCATTGTATGAAACTTCTTTCTGTTCTGTGCATTCAACTAACAGAGTTGAACCTTACTTTTGATTGAGCCTTTCTGAAACACTCTTTCTGTAGAAACTGCAATTGGACATTCGGAGCGCTAAGAGGCCTCTATTGGGAAAAATAATATCTTCAAATAAAAACTACACAGAAGCATTGTGTGAAACTTATTTCTGATATGTTCATTAAGCTAACAGAGTTAAACCATACTTTTGATTGCGCAGTTCTGAACACTCTTTCTGTAGAAAATGCAAGTGGTCATTCGGAGTGCTAAGAGGGTAATAGTGGAAAAAGGAATATATTCAAATATAAACTACACAGTAGCATTCTGTGAAAATTCTTTCTGTTCTGTGCATTCAACTAACAGAGTTGAACCTTACTTTTGATTGAGCCGTTCTGAAACACTCTTTCTGTAGAAACTGCAATTGGACATGCTAAGCGCTAAGAGGCCTACATTGGGAAACAGAATATCTTCAAATAAAAACTACACAGATGCATTCTGTGAAACTTATTTCTGATCTGTAAATTCAGTTAACAGAGATAAAACATATTTTTGATTGAGCAGTTATGAAACACTCTTTTTGTAGAAAATGCAAGTGGAGATTCGGAGCGCTAAGAGGGTAATAGTGGAAAAAGGAATGTCTTCAAATATAAACTACACAGAATCATTCGGTGAAACTTCTTTCTGATCTGTGCATTCAGCTAACAGAATTAAACCATACTTTTGATTGAGCAGATCTGAACACTCTTTCTGTAGAAAATGCAACTGGTCATTTGGAGCGCTAAGAGCGTAGTAGTGGAAAAAGGAATATATTCAAATATAAACTACACAGAAGCATTCTGTGAAACTTCTTTCTGATCTGAGCATTCAGCTAACAGAGTTAAACCATACTTTTGATTGAGCAGTTTTGAAACACTCTGTCTGTAGAAAATGCAACTGGACATTCGTAGCGCTAAGTGGGTAATAGTGGAAAAAAGAATATATTCAAATATAAACTACACAGAAGCATTGTATGAAACTTCTTTCTGTTCCGAGCATTCAACTAACAGAGTTGAACCTTACTTTTGATTGAGCCGTTCTGAAACACTCTTTCTGTAGAAACTGCAATTGGACATTCTGAGCGTTAAGAGGCCTATATTGGGAAAAAGAATGTCTACAAATAAAAACTACACAGAAGAATTGTGTGAAACTTCTTTCTGTTCTGTTTGTTCAACCAAAATAGTTGAACCTTAGTTTTGATTGAGCCGTTCTGAAACACTCTTTCTGTAGAAAATGCAAGTGGAGATTCGGAGCGCTAAGAGGGTAATAGTGGAAAAAGAATGTCTCCAAATATAAACTACACAGAATAATTCTGTGAAACTTCTTTCTGATCTGTGCATTCAGCTAACAGAGTTAAACCATACTTTTGATTGAGCAGATCTGAACACTCTTTCTGTAGAAAATGCAACTGGACATTTGGAGCGCTAAGAGAGTAGTAGTGGAAAAAGGAATATATTCAAATATAAACTACACAGAAGCTTTCTGTGAAACTTCTTTCTGATCTGAGCATTCAGCTAACAGAGTTAAACCATACTTTTGATTGAGCAGTTTTGAAAGACTCTGTCTGTAGAAAATGCAACTGGACATTCGTAGCGCTAAGTGGGTAATAGTGGAAAAAAGAATATGTTCAAATATAAACTACACAGAAGCATTGTATGAAACTTCTTTCTGTTCTGTGCATTCAACCAACGGAGTTGAACCTTACTTTTGATTGAGCCTTTCTGAAACACTCTTTCTGTAGAAACTGCAATTGGACATGCTGAGCGCTAAGAGGCCTCTATTGGGAAAAATAATATCTTCAAATAAAAACTACACAGATGCATTCTGTGAAACTTATTTCTGATCTGTAAATTCAGTTAACAGAGATAAAACACATTTTTGATTGAGCAGTTATGAAACACTCTTTTTGTAGAAAATGCAAGTGGAGATTCGGAGCGCTAAGTGGGTAAGAGTGGAAAAAGGAATGTCTTCAAATATAAACTACACAGAATCATTCGGTGAAACTTCTTTCTGATCTGTGCATTCAGCTAACAGAGTTAAACCATACTTTTGATTGTGCAGATCTGAACACTCTTTCTGTAGAAAATGCAACTGGACATTTGGAGCGCTAAGAGAGTAGTAGTGGAAAAAGGAATATATTCAAATATAAACTACACAGAAGCATTCTGTGAAACTTCTTTCTGATCTGAGCATTCAGCTAACAGAGTTAATCCATACTTTTGATTGAGCAGTTTTGAAACACTCTGTCTGTAGAAAATGCAACTGGACATTCGTAGCGATAAGTGGGTAATAGTGGAAAAAAGAATATGTTCAAATATAAACTACACAGAAGCATTGTATGAAACTTCTTTCTGTTCTGTGCATTCAACTAACAGAGTTGAACCTTACTTTTGATTGAGCCTTTCTGAAACACTCTTTCTGTAGAAACTGCAATTGGACATTCGGAGCGCTAAGAGGCCTCTATTGGGAAAAATAATATCTTCAAATAAAAACTACACAGAAGCATTGTGTGAAACTTATTTCTGATATGTTCATTAAGCTAACAGAGTTAAACCATACTTTTGATTGCGCAGTTCTGAACACTCTTTCTGTAGAAAATGCAAGTGGTCATTCGGAGTGCTAAGAGGGTAATAGTGAAAAAGGAATATATTCAAATATAAACTACACAGTAGCATTCTGTGAAAATTCTTTCTGTTCTGTGCATTCAACTAACAGAGTTGAACCTTACTTTTGATTGAGCCGTTCTGAAACACTCTTTCTGTAGAAACTGCAATTGGACATGCTAAGCGCTAAGAGGCCTACATTGGGAAACAGAATATCTTCAAATAAAAACTACACAGATGCATTCTGTGAAACTTATTTCTGATCTGTAAATTCAGTTAACAGAGATAAAACATATTTTTGATTGAGCAGTTATGAAACACTCTTTTTGTAGAAAATGCAAGTGGAGATTCGGAGCGCTAAGAGGGTAATAGTGGAAAAAGGAATGTCTTCAAATATAAACTACACAGAATCATTCGGTGAAACTTCTTTCTGATCTGTGCATTCAGCTAACAGAATTAAACCATACTTTTGATTGAGCAGATCTGAACACTCTTTCTGTAGAAAATGCAACTGGTCATTTGGAGCGCTAAGAGCGTAGTAGTGGAAAAAGGAATATATTCAAATATAAACTACACAGAAGCATTCTGTGAAACTTCTTTCTGATCTGAGCATTCAGCTAACAGAGTTAAACCATACTTTTGATTGAGCAGTTTTGAAACACTCTGTCTGTAGAAAATGCAACTGGACATTCGTAGCGCTAAGTGGGTAATAGTGGAAAAAAGAATATATTCAAATATAAACTACACAGAAGCATTGTATGAAACTTCTTTCTGTTCCGAGCATTCAACTAACAGAGTTGAACCTTACTTTTGATTGAGCCGTTCTGAAACACTCTTTCTGTAGAAACTGCAATTGGACATTCTGAGCGTTAAGAGGCCTATATTGGGAAAAAGAATGTCTACAAATAAAAACTACACAGAAGAATTGTGTGAAACTTCTTTCTGTTCTGTTTGTTCAACCAAAATAGTTGAACCTTAGTTTTGATTGAGCCGTTCTGAAACACTCTTTCTGTAGAAAATGCAAGTGGAGATTCGGAGCGCTAAGAGGGTAATAGTGGAAAAAGAATGTCTCCAAATATAAACTACACAGAATAATTCTGTGAAACTTCTTTCTGATCTGTGCATTCAGCTAACAGAGTTAAACCATACTTTTGATTGAGCAGATCTGAACACTCTTTCTGTAGAAAATGCAACTGGACATTTGGAGCGCTAAGAGAGTAGTAGTGGAAAAAGGAATATATTCAAATATAAACTACACAGAAGCTTTCTGTGAAACTTCTTTCTGATCTGAGCATTCAGCTAACAGAGTTAAACCATACTTTTGATTGAGCAGTTTTGAAAGACTCTGTCTGTAGAAAATGCAACTGGACATTCGTAGCGCTAAGTGGGTAATAGTGGAAAAAAGAATATGTTCAAATATAAACTACACAGAAGCATTGTATGAAACTTCTTTCTGTTCTGTGCATTCAACCAACGGAGTTGAACCTTACTTTTGATTGAGCCTTTCTGAAACACTCTTTCTGTAGAAACTGCAATTGGACATGCTGAGCGCTAAGAGGCCTCTATTGGGAAAAATAATATCTTCAAATAAAAACTACACAGATGCATTCTGTGAAACTTATTTCTGATCTGTAAATTCAGTTAACAGAGATAAAACACATTTTTGATTGAGCAGTTATGAAACACTCTTTTTGTAGAAAATGCAAGTGGAGATTCGGAGCGCTAAGTGGGTAAGAGTGGAAAAAGGAATGTCTTCAAATATAAACTACACAGAATCATTCGGTGAAACTTCTTTCTGATCTGTGCATTCAGCTAACAGAGTTAAACCATACTTTTGATTGAGCAGATCTGAACACTCTTTCTGTTGAAAATGCAACTGGACATTTGGAGAGCTAAGAGCGTAGTAGTGGAAAAAGGAATATATTCAAATATAAAGTACACAGAAGCATTCTGTGAAACTTCTTTCTGATCTGAGCATACAGCTAACAGAGTTAAACCATACTTTTGATTGAGCAGTTTTGAAACACACTGTCTGTAGAAAATGCAACTGGACATTCGTAGCGCTAAGTGGGTAATAGTGGAAAAAAGAATATGTTCAAATATAAACTACACAGAAGCATTGTATGAAACTTCTTTCTGTTCTGTGCATTCAACTAACAGAGTTGAACCTTACTTTTGATTGAGCCGTTCTGAAACACTCTTTCTGTAGAAACTGCAATTGGACATTCTGAGCGCTAAGAGGTTTTATTGGGAAAAAGAATGTCTACAAATAAAAACTACACAGAAGAATTGTGTGAAACTTCTTTCTGTTCTGTTTGTTCAACTAAAAGAGTTGAACCTTAGTTTTGATTGAGCCGTTCTGAAACACTCTTTCTGTAGAAAATGCAAGTGGAGATTCGGAGCGCTAAAAGGGTAATAGTGGAAAAAGGAATGTCTCCAAATATAAACTACAAAGAATCATTCTGTGAAACTTCTTTCTGATCTGTGCATTCAGCTAACAGAGTTAAACCATACTTTTGATTGAGCAGATCTGAACACTCTTTCTGTAGAAAATGCAACTGGACATTTGGAGCGCTAAGAGAGTAGTAGTGGAAAAAGTAATATATTCAAATATAAACTACACAGAAGCATTCTGTGAAACTTCTTTCTGATCTGAGCATTCAGCTAACAGAGTTAAACCATACTTTTGATTGAGCAGTTTTGAAACACTCTGTCTGTAGAAAATGCAACTGGACATTCGTAGCGCTAAGTGGGTAATAGTGGAAAAAAGAATATGTTCAAATATAAACTACACAGAAGCATTGTATGAAACTTCTTTCTGTTCTGTGCATTCAACTAACAGAGTTGAACCTTACTTTTGATTGAGCCTTTCTGAAACACTCTTTCTGTAGAAACTGCAATTGGACATTCTGAGCGCTAAGAGGCCTATATTGGGAAAAACAATATCTTCAAATAAAAACTACACAGAAGAATTGTGTGAAACTTATTTCTGATATGTTCATTAAGCTAACAGAGTTAAACCATACTTTTGATTGCGCGGTTCTGAACACTCTTTCTGTAGAAAACGCAAGTGGACATTCGGAGCGTTAAGAGGGTAATAGTGGAAAAAGGAATATATTCAAATATAAACTACACAGTAGCATTCTGTGAAAATTCTTTCTGTTCTGTGCATTCAACTAACAGAGTTGAACCTTACTTTTGATTGAGCCGTTCTGAAACACTCTTTCTGTAGAAACTGCAATTGGACATGCTAAGCGCTAAGAGGCCCACATTGGGAAAAAGAATATCTTCAAATAAAAACTACACAGATGCATTCTGTGAAACTTATTTCTGATCTGTAAATTCAGTTAACAGAGATAAAACATATTTTTGATTGAGCAGTTATGAAACACTCTTTTTGTAGAAAATGCAAGTGGAGATTCGGAGCGCTAAGAGGGTAATAGTGGAAAAAGGAATGTGTTCAAATATAAACTACACAGAATCATTCGGTGAAACTTCTTTCTGATCTGTGCATTCAGCTAACAGAGTTAAACCATACTTTTGATTGAGCAGATCTGAACACTCTTTCTGTAGAAAACGCAACTGGACATTTGGAGCGCTAAGAGCGTAGTAGTGGAAAAAGGAATATATTCAAATATAAACTACACAGAAGCATTCTGTGAAACTTCTTTCTGATCTGAGCATTCAGCTAACAGGGTTAAACCATAGTTTTGATTGAGCAGTTTTGAAACACTCTGTCTGTAGAAAATGCATCTGGACATTCGTAGCGCTAAGTGGGTAATAGCGGAAAAAAGAATATGTTCAAATATAAACTACACAGAAGCATTGTATGAAACTTCTTTCTGTTC
Organism: Symphalangus syndactylus; assembly: GCF_028878055.3. Lineage (NCBI taxonomy): Eukaryota > Metazoa > Chordata > Mammalia > Primates > Hylobatidae > Symphalangus > Symphalangus syndactylus. The sequence continues at coordinate 70,933,683 of NC_072445.2, read as the reverse complement.
CGAGCATTCAACTAACAGAGTTGAACCTTACTTTTGATTGAGCCGTTCTGAAACACTCTTCCTGTAGAAACTGCAATTGGACATTCTGAGCGCTAAGAGGCCTATATTGGGAAAAAGAATGTCTACAAATAAAAACTACACAGAAGAATGGTGTGAAACTTCTTTCTGTTCTGTTTGTTCAACTAAAAGAGTTGAGCCTTAGTTTTGATTGAGCCGTTCTGAAACACTCTTTCTGTAGAAAATGCAAGTGGAGATTCGGAGCGCTAAGAGGGTAATAGTGGAAAAAGGAATGTCTCCAAATATAAACTACACAGAATCATTCTGTGAATCTTCTTTCTGATCTGTGCATTCAGCTAACAGAGTTAAACCATACTTTTGATTGAGCAGATCTGAACACTCTTTCTGTAGAAAATGCAACTGGACATTTGGAGCGCTAAGAGAGTAGTAGTGGAAAAAGGAATATATTCAAATATAAACTACACAGAAGCATTCTGTGAAACTTCTTTCTGATCTGAGCATTCAGCTAACAGAGTTAAACCATACTTTTGATTGAGCAGTTTTGAAACACTCTGTCTGTAGAAAATGCAACTGGACATTCGTAGCGCTAAGTGTTTAATAGTGGAAAAAAGAATATGTTCAAATATAAACTACACAGAAGCATTGTATGAAACTTCTTTCTGTTCTGTGCATTCAACTAACAGAGTTGAACCTTACTTTTGATTGAGCCTTTCTGAAACACTCTTTCTGTAGAAACTGCAATTGGACATTCTGAGCGCTAAGAGGCCTCTATTGTGAAAAATAATATCTTCAAATAAAAACTACACAGAAGCATTGTGTGAAACTTATTTCTGATATGTTCATTAAGCTAACAGAGTTAAACCATACTTTTGATTGCGCAGTTCTGAACACTCTTTCTGTAGAAAATGCAAGTGGACATTCGGAGCGCTAAGAGGGTAATAGTGGAAAAAGGAATATATTCAAATATAAACTACACAGTAGCATTCTGTGAAAATTCTTTCTGTTCTGTGCATTCAACTAACAGAGTTGAACCTTACTTTTGATTGAGCCGTTCTGAAACACTCTTTCTGTAGAAACTGCAATTGGACATGCTAAGCGCTAAGAGGCCTACATTGGGAAAAAGGATATCTTCAAATAAAAACTACACAGATGCATTCTGTGAAACTTATTTCTGATCTGTAAATTCAGTTAACAGAGATAAAACATATTTTTGATTGAGCAGTTATGAAACACTCTTTCTGTAGAAAATGCAAGTGGAGATTCGGAGCGCTAAGTGGGTAATAGTGGAAAAAGGAATGTCTCCAAATATAAACTACACAGAATCATTCTGTGAAACTTCTTTCTGATCTGTGCATTCAGCTAACAGAGTTAAACCATACTTTTGATTGAGCAGATCTGAACACTCTTTCTGTAGAAAATGCAACTGGACATTTGGAGCGCTAAGAGAGTAGTAGTGGAAAAAGGAATATATTCAAATATAAACTACACAGAAGCATTCTGTGAAACTTCTTTCTGATCTGAGCATTCAGCTAACAGAGTTAAACCATACTTTTGATTGAGCAGTTTTGAAACACTCTGTCTGTAGAAAATGCAACTGGACATTCGTAGCGCTAAGTGGGTAATAGTGGAAAAAAATAATATGTTCAAATATAAACTACACAGAAGCATTGTATGAAACTTCTTTCTGTTCTGTGCATTCAACTAAAAGAGTTGAACCTTACTTTTGATTGAGCCGTTCTGAAACACTCTTTCTGTAGAAATTGCAATTGGACATTCTGAGCGCTAAGAGGCCTATATTGGGAAAAAGAATGTCTACAAATAAAAACTGCACAGAAGAATGGTGTGAAACTTCTTTCTGTTCTGTTTGTTCAACTAAAAGAGTTGAGCCTTAGTTTTGATTGAGCCGTTCTGAAACACTCTTTCTGTAGAAAATGCAAGTGGAGTTTCGGAGCGCTAAGTGGGTAATAGTGGAAAAAGGAATGTCTCCAAATATAAACTACACAGAATCATTCTGTGAATCTTCTTTCTGATCTGTGCATTCAGCTAACAGAGTTAAACCATACTTTTGATTGAGCAGATCTGAACACTCTTTCTGTAGAAAATGCAAATGGACATTTGGAGCGCTAAGAGAGTAGTAGTGGAAAAAGGAATATATTCAAATATAAACTACTCAGAAGCATTCTGTGAAACTTCTTTCTGATCTGAGCATTCAGCTAACAGAGTTAAACCATACTTTTGATTGAGCAGTTTTGAAACACTCTGTCTGTAGAAAATGCAACTGGACATTCGTAGCGCTAAGTGGGTAATAGTGGAAAAAAGAATATGTTCAAATATAAACTACACAGAAGCATTGTATGAAACTTCTTTCTGTTCTGTGCATTCAACTAACAGAGTTGAACCTTACTTTTGATTGAGCCTTTCTGAAACACTCTTTCTGTAGAAACTGCAATTGGACATTCTGAGCGCTAGGAGGCCTCTATTGGGAAAAATAATATCTTCAAATAAAAACTACACAGAAGCATTGTGTGAAACTTATTTCTGATATGTTCATTAAGCTAACAGAGTTAAACCATACTTTTGATTGCGCAGTTCTGAACACTCTTTCTGTAGAAAATGCAAGTGGACATTCGGAGCGCTAAGATGGTAATAGTGGAAAAAGGAATATATTCAAATATAAACTACACAGTAGCATTCTGTGAAAATTCTTTCTGTTCTGTGCATTCAACTAACAGAGTTGAACCTTACTTTTGATTGAGCCGTTCTGAAACACTCTTTCTGTAGAAACTGCAATTGGACATGCTAAGCGCTAAGAGGCCTACATTGGGAAAAAGAATATCTTCAAATAAAAACTACACAGATGCATTCTGTGAAACTTATTTCTGATCTGTAAATTCAGTTAACAGAGATAAAACATATTTTTGATTGAGCAGTTATGAAACACTCTTTTTGTAGAAAATGCTAGTGGAGATTCGGAGCGCTAAGAGGGTAATAGTGGAAAAAGGAATGTCTTCAAATATAAACTACACAGAATCATTCGGTGAAACTTCTTTCTGATCTGTGCATTCAGCTAACAGAGTTAAACCATACTTTTGATTGAGCAGATCTGAACACTCTTTCTGTTGAAAATGCAACTGGACATTTGGAGCGCTAAGAGCGTACTAGTGGAAAAAGGAATATATTCAAATATAAACTACACAGAAGCATTCTGTGAAACTTCTTTCTGATCTGAGCATTCAGCTAACAGAGTTAAACCATACTTTTGATTGAGCAGTTTTGAAACACTCTGTCTGTAGGAAATGCAACTGGACATTCGTAGCGCTAACTGGGTAATAGTGGAAAAAAGAATATGTTCAAATATAAACTACACAGAAGCATTGTATGAAACTTCTTTCTGTTCTGTGCATTCAACTAACAGAGTTGAACCTTACTTTTGATTGAGCCGTTCTGAAACACTCTTTCTGTAGAAACTGCAATTGGACATTCTGAGCGCTAACAGGCCTATATTGGGAAAAAGAATGTCTACAAATAAAAACTACACAGAAGAATTGTGTGAAAGTTCTTTCTGTTCTGTTTGTTCAACTAAAAGAGTTGAACCTTAGTTTTGATTGAGCCGTTCTGAAACACTCTTTCTGTAGAAAATGCAAGTGGAGATTCGGAGTGCTAAGAGGGTAATAGTGGAAAAAGGAATGTCTCCAAATATAAACTACACAGAATCATTCTGTGAAACTTATTTCTGATATGTTCATTAAGCTAACAGAGTTAAACCATTCTTTTGATTGCGCAGTTCTGAACACTCTTTCTGTAGAAAATGCAAGTGGACATTCGGAGCGCTAAGAGGGTAATAGTGGAAAAAGGAATATATTCAAATATAAACTACACAGTAGCATTCTGTGAAAATTCTATCTGTTCTGTGCATTCAACTAACAGAGTTGAACCTTACTTTTGATTGAGCCGTTCTGAAACACTCTTTCTGTAGAAACTGCAATTGGACATGCTAAGCGCTAAGAGGCCTACATTGGGAAAAAGAATATCTTCAAATAAAAACTACACAGATGCATTCTGTGAAACTTATTTCTGATCTGTAAATTCAGTTAACAGAGATAAAACATATTTTTGATTGAGCAGTTATGAAACACTCTTTTTGTAGAAAATGCAAGTGGAGATTCGGAGCGCTAAGTGGGTAAGAGTGGAAAAAGGAATGTCTTCAAATATAAACTACACAGAATCATTCGGGGAAACTTCTTTCTGATCTGTGCATTCAGCTAACAGAGTTAAACCATACTTTTGATTGAGCAGATCTGAACACTCTTTCTGTTGAAAATGCAACTGGACATTTGGAGCGCTAAGAGCGTAGTAGTGGAAAAAGGAATATATTCATATATAAAGTACACAGAAGCATTCTGTGAAACTTCTTTCTGATCTGAGCATACAGCTAACAGAGTTAAACCATACTTTTGATTGAGCAGTTTTGAAACACTCTGTCTGTAGAAAATGCAACTGGACATTCGTAGCGCTAAGTGGGTAATAGTGGAAAAAAGAATATGTTCAAATATAAACTACACAGAAGCATTGTATGAAACTCCTTTCTGTTCTGTGCATTCAACTAACAGAGTTGAACCTTACTTTTGATTGAGCCGTTCTGAAACACTCTTTTTGTAGAAACTGCAATCAGACATTCTGAGCGCTAAGAGGCCTATATTGGGAAAAAGAATGTCTACAAATAAAAACTACACAGAAGAATTGTGTGAAACTTCTTTCTGTTCTGTTTGTTCAACTAAAAGAGTTGAACCTTAGTTTTGATTGAGCCGTTCTGAAACACTCTTTCTGTAGAAAATGCAAGTGGAGATTTGGAGCGCTAAGAGGGTAATAGTGGAAAAAGGAATGTCTCCAAATATAAACTACACAGAATCATTCTGTGAAACTTCTTTCTGATCTGTGCATTCAGCTAACAGATTTAAACCATACTTTTGATTGAGCAGATCTGAACACTCTTTCTGTAGAAAATGCAACTGGACATTTGGAGCGCTAAGAGAGTAGTAGTGGAAAAAGGAATATATTCAAATATAAACTACACAGAAGCATTCTGTGAAACTTCTTTCTGATCTGAGCATTCAGCTAACAGAGTTAAACCATACTTTTGATTGAGCAGTTTTGAAACACTCTGTCTGTAGAAAATGCAACTGGACATTAGTAGCGCTAAGTGGGTAATAGTGGAAAAAAATAATATGTTCAAATATAAACTACACAGAAGCATTGTATGAAACTTCTTTCTGTTCTGTGCATTCAACTAACAGAGTTGAACCTTACTTTTGATTGAGCCGTTCTAAAACACTCTTTCTGTAGAAATTGCAATTGGACATTCTGAGCGCTAAGAGGCCTATATTGGGAAAAAGAATGTCTACAAATAAAAACTACACAGAAGAATGGTGTGAAACTTCTTTCTGTTCTGTTTGTTCAACTAAAAGAGTTGAGCCTTAGTTTTGATTGAGCCGTTCTGAAACACTCTTTCTGTAGAAAATGCAAGTGGAGATTCGGAGCGCTAAGAGGGTAATAGTGGAAAAAGGAATGTCTCCAAATATAAACTACACAGAATCATTCTGTGAATCTTCTTTCTGATCTGTGCATTCAGCTAACAGAGTTAAACCATACTTTTGATTGAGCAGATCTGAACACTCTTTCTGTAGAAAATGCAACTGGACATTTGGAGCGCTAAGAGAGTAGTAGTGGAAAAAGTAATATATTCAAATATAAACTACACAGAAGCATTCTGTGAAACTTATTTCTGATCTGAGCATTCAGCTAACAGAGTTAAACCATACTTTTGATTGAGCAGTTTTGAAACACTCTGTCTGTAGAAAATGCAACTGGACATTCGTAGCGCTAAGTGGGTAATAGTGGAAAAAAGAATATGTTCAAATATAAACTACACAGAAGCATTGTATGAAACTTCTTTCTGTTCTGTGCATTCAACTAACAGAGTTGAACCTTACTTTTGATTGAGCATTTCTGAAACACTCTTTCTGTAGAAACTGCAATTGGACATTCTGAGCGCTAAGAGGCCTCTATTGGGAAAAATAATATCTTCAAATAAAAACTACACAGAAGCATTGTGTGAAACTTATTTCTGATATGTTCATTAAGCTAACAGAGTTAAACCATACTTTTGATTGCGCAGTTCTGAACACTCTTTCTGTAGAAAATGCAAGTGGACATTCGGAGCGCTAAGAGGGTAATAGTGGAAAAAGGAATATATTCAAATATAAACTACACAGTAGCATTCTGTGAAAATTCTTTCTGTTCTGTGCATTCAACTAACAGAGTTGAACCTTACTTTTGATTGAGCCGTTCTGAAACACTCTTTCTGTAGAAACTGCAATTGGACATGCTAAGCGCTAAGAGGCCTACATTGGGAAAAAGAATATCTTCAAATAAAAACTACACAGATGCATTCTGTGAAACTTATTTCTGATCTGTAAATTCAGTTAACAGAGATAAAACATATTTTTGATTGAGCAGTTATGAAACACTCTTTTTGTAGAAAATGCAAGTGGAGATTCGGAGCGCTAAGAGGGTAATATTGGAAAAAGGAATGTCTTCAAATATAAACTACACAGAATCATTCGGTGAAACTTCTTTCTGATCTGTGCATTCAGCTAACAGAGTTAAACCATACTTTTGATTGAGCAGATCTGAACACTCTTTCTGTTGAAAATGCAACTGGACATTTGGAGCGCTAAGAGCGTACTAGTGGAAAAAGGAATATATTCAAATATAAACTACACAGAAGCATTCTGTGAAACTTCTTTCTGATCTGAGCATTCAGCTAACAGAGTTAAACCATACTTTTGATTGAGCAGTTTTGAAACACTCTGTCTGTAGGAAATGCAACTGGACATTCGTAGCGCTAACTGGGTAATAGTGGAAAAAAGAATATGTTCAAATATAAACTACACAGAAGCATTGTATGAAACTTCTTTCTGTTCTGTGCATTCAACTAACAGAGTTGAACCTTACTTTTGATTGAGCCGTTCTGAAACACTCTTTCTGTAGAAACTGCAATTGGACATTCTGAGCGCTAAGAGGCCTATATTGGGAAAAAGAATGTCTACAAATAAAAACTACACAGAAGAATTGTGTGAAAGTTCTTTCTGTTCTGTTTGTTCAACTAAAAGAGTTGAACCTTAGTTTTGATTGAGCCGTTATGAAACACTCTTTCTGTAGAAAATGCAAGTGGAGATTCGGAGTGCTAAGAGGGTAATAGTGGAAAAAGGAATGTCTCCAAATATAAACTACACAGAATCATTCTGTGAAACTTCTTTCTGATCTGTGCATTCAGCTAACAGAGTTAAACCATACTTTTGATTGAGCAGATCTGAACACTCTTTCTGTAGAAAATGCAACTGGACATTTGGAGCGCTAAGAGAGTAGTAGTGGAAAAAGGAATATATTCAAATATAAACTACACAGAAGCATTCTGTGAAACTTCTTTCTGATCTGAGCATTCAGCTAACAGAGTTAAACCATACTTTTGATTGAGCAGTTTTGAAACACTCTGTCTGTAGAAAATGCAACTGGACATTCGTAGCGCTAAGTGGGTAATAGTGGAAAAAAGAATATGTTCAAATATAAACTACACAGAAGCATTGTATGAAACTTCTTTCTGTTCTGTGCATTCAACTAACAGAGTTGAACCTTACTTTTGATTGAGCCGTTCTGAAACACTCTTTCTGTAGAAACTGCAATTGGACATTCTGAGCGCTAAGAGGCCTCTATTGGGAAAAATAATACCTTCAAATAAAAACTACACAGAAGCATTGTGTGAAACTTATTTCTGATATGTTCATTAAGCTAACAGAGTTAAACCATTCTTTTGATTGCGCAGTTCTGAACACTCTTTCTGTAGAAAATGCAAGTGGACATTCGGAGCGCTAAGAGGGTAATAGTTGAAAAAGGAATATATTCAAATATAAACTACACGGTAGCATTCTGTGAAAATTCTTTCTGTTCTGTGCATTCAACTAACAGAGTTGAACCTTACTTTTGATTGAGCCGTTCTGAAACACTCTTTCTGTAGAAACTGCAATTGGACATGCTAAGCGCTAAGAGGCCTACATTGGGAAAAAGAATATCTTCAAATAAAAACTACACAGATGCATTCTGTGAAACTTATTTCTGATCTGTAAATTCAGTTAACAGAGATAAAACATATTTTTGATTGAGCAGTTATGAAACACTCTTTTTGTAGAAAATGCAAGTGGAGATTCGGAGCGCTAAGTGGGTAAGAGTGGAAAAAGGAATGTCTTCAAATATAAACTACACAGAATCATTCGGTGAAACTTCTTTCTGATCTGTGCATTCAGCTAACAGAGTTAAACCATACTTTTGATTGAGCAGATCTGAACACTCTTTCTGTTGAAAACGCAACTGGACATTTGGAGCGCTAAGAGCGTAATAGTGGAAAAAGGAATATATTCAAATATAAAGTACACAGAAGCATTCTGTGAAACTTCTTTCTGATCTGAGCATACAGCTAACAGAGTTAAACCATACTTTTGATTGAGCAGTTTTGAAACACTCTGTCTGTAGAAAATGCAACTGGACATTCGTAGCGCTATGTGGGTAATAGTGGCAAAAAGAATATGTTCAAATATAAACTACACAGAAGCATTGTATGAAACATCTTTCTGTTCTGTGCATTCAACTAACAGAGTTGAACCTTACTTTTGATTGAGCCGTTCTGAAACACTCTTTCTGCAGAAACTGCAATTGGACATTCTGAGCGCTAAGAGGCCTATATTGGGAAAAAGAATGTCTACAAATAAAAACTACACAGAAGAATTTTGTGAAACTTCTTTCTGTTCTGTTTGTTCAAATAAAAGAGTTGAACCTTAGTTTTGATTGAGCCGTTCTGAAACACTCTTTCTGTAGAAAATGCAAGTGGAGATTTGGAGCGCTAAGAGGGTAATAGTGGAAAAAGGAATGTCTCCAAATATAAACTACACAGAATCATTCTGTGAAACTTCTTTCTGATCTATGCATTCAGCTAACAGAGTTAAACCATACTTTTGATTGAGCAGATCTGAACACTCTTTCTTTAGAAAATGCAACTGGACATTTGGAGCGCTAAGAGAGTAGTAGTGGAAAAAGGAATATATTCAAATATAAACTACACAGAAGCATTCTGTGAAACTTCTTTCTGATCTGAGCATTCAGCTAACAGAATTAAACCATACTTTTGATTGAGCAGTTTTGAAACACTCTGTCTGTAGAAAATGCAACTGGACATTCGTAGCGCTAAGTGGGTAATAGTGGAAAAAAATAATATGTTCAAATATAAACTACACAGAAGCATTGTATGAAACTTCTTTCTGTTCTGTGCATTCAACTAAAAGAGTTGAACCTTACTTTTGATTGAGCCGTTCTGAAACACTCTTTCTGTAGAAATTGCAATTGGACATTCTGAGCGCTAAGAGGCCTATATTGGGAAAAAGAATGTCTACAAATAAAAACTGCACAGAAGAATGGTGTGAAACTTCTTTCTGTTCTGTTTGTTCAACTAAAAGAGTTGAGCCTTAGTTTTGATTGAGCCGTTCTGAAACACTCTTTCTGTAGAAAATGCAAGTGGAGATTCGGAGCGCTAAGAGGGTAATAGTGGAAAAAGGAATGTCTCCAAATATAAACTACACAGAATCATTCTGTGAATCTTCTTTCTGATCTGTGCATTCAGCTAACAGAGTTAAACCATACTTTTGATTGAGCAGATCTGAACACTCTTTCTGTAGAAAATGCAACTGGACATTTGGAGCGCTAAGAGAGTAGTAGTGGAAAAAGGAATATATTCAAATATAAACTACACAGAAGCATTCTGTGAAACTTCTTTCCGATCTGAGCATTCAGCTAACAGAGTTAAACCATACTTTTGATTGAGGAGTTTTGAAACACTCTGTCTGTAGAAAATGCAACTGGACATTCGTAGCGCTAAGTGGGTAATAGTGGAAAAAAGAATATGTTCAAATATAAACTACACAGAAGCATTGTATGAAACTTCTTTCTGTTCTGTGCATTCAACTAACAGAGTTGAACCTTACTTTTGATTGAGCCTTTCTGAAACACTCTTTCTGTAGAAACTGCAATTGGACATTCTGAGCGCTAAGAGGCCTCTATTGGGAAAAATAATATCTTCAAATAAAAACTACACAGAAGCATTGTGTGAAACTTATTTCTGATATGTTCATTAAGCTAACAGAGTTAAACCATACTTTTGATTGCGCAGTTCTGAACACTCTTTCTGTAGAAAATGCAAGTGGACATTCGGAGCGTTAAGAGGGTAATAGTGGAAAAAGGAATATATTCAAATATAAACTACACAGTAGCATTCTGTGAAAATTCTTTCTGTTCTGTGCATTCAACTAACAGAGTTGAACCTTACTTTTGATTGAGCCGTTCTGAAACACTCTTTCTGTAGAAACTACAATTGGACATGCTAAGCGCTAAGAGGCCTACATTGGGAAAAAGAATATCTTCAAATAAAAACTACACAGATGCATTCTGTGAAACTTATTTCTGATCTGTAAATTCAGTTAACAGAGATAAAACATATTTTTGATTGAGCAGTTATGAAAAACTCTTTTTGTAGAAAATGCAAGTGGAGATTCGGAGCGCTAAGAGGGTAATATTGGAAAAAGGAATGTCTTCAAATATAAACTACACAGAATCATTCGGTGAAACTTCTTTCTGATCTGTGCATTCAGCTAACAGAGTTAAACCATACTTTTGATTGAGCAGATCTGAACACTCTTTCTGTTGAAAATGCAACTGGACATTTGGAGCGCTAAGAGCGTACTAGTGGAAAAAGGAATATATTCAAATATAAAGTACACAGAAGCATTCTGTGAAACTTCTTTCTGATCTGAGCATTCAGCTAACAGAGTTAAACCATACTTTTGATTGAGCAGTTTTGAAACACTCTGTCTGTAGGAAATGCAACTGGACATTCGTAGCGCTAACTGGGTAATAGTGGAAAAAAGAATATGTTCAAATATAAACTACACAGAAGCATTGTATGAAACTTCTTTCTGTTCTGTGCATTCAACTAACAGAGTTGAACCTTACTTTTGATTGAGCCGTTCTGAAACACTCTTTCTGTAGAAACTGCAATTGGACATTCTGAGCGCTAAGAGGCCTATATTGGGAAAAAGAATGTCTACAAATAAAAACTACACAGAAGAATTGTGTGAAAGTTCTTTCTGTTCTGTTTGTTCAACTAAAAGAGTTGAACCTTAGTTTTGATTGAGCCGTTCTGAAACACTCTTTCTGTAGAAAATGCAAGTGGAGATTCGGAGTGCTAAGAGGGTAATAGTGGAAAAAGGAATGTCTCCAAATATAAACTACACAGAATCATTCTGTGAAACTTCTTTCTGATCTGTGCATTCAGCTAACAGAGTTAAACCATACTTTTGATTGAGCAGATCTGAACACTCTTTCTGTAGAAAATGCAACTGGACATTTGGAGCGCTAAGAGAGTAGTAGTGGAAAAAGGAATATATTCAAATATAAACTACACAGAAGCATTCTGTGAAACTTCTTTCTGATCTGAGCATTCAGCTAACAGAGTTAAACCATACTTTTGATTGAGCAGTTTTGAAACACTCTGTCTGTAGAAAATGCAACTGGACATTCGTAGCGCTAAGTGGGTAATAGTGGAAAAAAGAATATGTTCAAATATAAACTACACAGAAGCATTGTATGAAACTTCTTTCTGTTCTGTGCATTCAACTAACAGAGTTGAACCTTACTTTTGATTGAGCCGTTCTGAAACACTCTTTCTGTAGAAACTGCAATTGGACATTCTGAGCGCTAAGAGGCCTCTATTGGGAAAAATAATACCTTCAAATAAAAACTACACAGAAGCATTGTGTGAAACTTATTTCTGATATGTTCATTAAGCTAACAGAGTTAAACCATTCTTTTGATTGCGCAGTTCTGAACACTCTTTCTGTAGAAAATGCAAGTGGACATTCGGAGCGCTAAGAGGGTAATAGTTGAAAAAGGAATATATTCAAATATAAACTACACGGTAGCATTCTGTGAAAATTCTTTCTGTTCTGTGCATTCAACTAACAGAGTTGAACCTTACTTTTGATTGAGCCGTTCTGAAACACTCTTTCTGTAGAAACTGCAATTGGACATGCTAAGCGCTAAGAGGCCTACATTGGGAAAAAGAATATCTTCAAATAAAAACTACACAGATGCATTCTGTGAAACTTATTTCTGATCTGTAAATTCAGTTAACAGAGATAAAACATATTTTTGATTGAGCAGTTATGAAACACTCTTTTTGTAGAAAATGCAAGTGGAGATTCGGAGCGCTAAGTGGGTAAGAGTGGAAAAAGGAATGTCTTCAAATATAAACTACACAGAATCATTCGGTGAAACTTCTTTCTGATCTGTGCATTCAGCTAACAGAGTTAAACCATACTTTTGATTGAGCAGATCTGAACACTCTTTCTGTTGAAAACGCAACTGGACATTTGGAGCGCTAAGAGCGTAGTAGTGGAAAAAGGAATATATTCAAATATAAAGTACACAGAAGCATTCTGTGAAACTTCTTTCTGATCTGAGCATACAGCTAACAGAGTTAAACCATACTTTTGATTGAGCAGTTTTGAAACACTCTGTCTGTAGAAAATGCAACTGGACATTCGTAGCGCTATGTGGGTAATAGTGGCAAAAAGAATATGTTCAAATATAAACTACACAGAAGCATTGTATGAAACATCTTTCTGTTCTGTGCATTCAACTAACAGAGTTGAACCTTACTTTTGATTGAGCCGTTCTGAAACACTCTTTCTGTAGAAACTGCAATTGGACATTCTGAGCGCTAAGAGGCCTATATTGGGAAAAAGAATGTCTACAAATAAAAACTACACAGAAGAATTGTGTGAAACTTCTTTCTGTTCTGTTTGTTCAAATAAAAGAGTTGAACCTTAGTTTTGATTGAGCCGTTCTGAAACACTCTTTCTGTAGAAAATGCAAGTGGAGATTTGGAGCGCTAAGAGGGTAATAGTGGAAAAAGGAATGTCTCCAAATATAAACTACACAGAATCATTCTGTGAAACTTCTTTCTGATCTATGCATTCAGCTAACAGAGTTAAACCATACTTTTGATTGAGCAGATCTGAACACTCTTTCTGTAGAAAATGCAACTGGACATTTGGAGCGCTAAGAGAGTAGTAGTGGAAAAAGGAATATATTCAAATATAAACTACACAGAAGCATTCTGTGAAACTTCTTTCTGATCTGAGCATTCAGCTAACAGAATTAAACCATACTTTTGATTGAGCAGTTTTGAAACACTCTGTCTGTAGAAAATGCAACTGGACATTCGTAGCGCTAAGTGGGTAATAGTGGAAAAAAATAATATGTTCAAATATAAACTACACAGAAGCATTGTATGAAACTTCTTTCTGTTCTGTGCATTCAACTAAAAGAGTTGAACCTTACTTTTGATTGAGCCGTTCTGAAACACTCTTTCTGTAGAAATTGCAATTGGACATTCTGAGCGCTAAGAGGCCTATATTGGGAAAAAGAATGTCTACAAATAAAAACTGCACAGAAGAATGGTGTGAAACTTCTTTCTGTTCTGTTTGTTCAACTAAAAGAGTTGAGCCTTAGTTTTGATTGAGCCGTTCTGAAACACCCTTTCTGTAGAAAATGCAAGTGGAGATTCGGAGCGCTAAGAGGGTAATAGTGGAAAAAGGAATGTCTCCAAATATAAACTACACAGAATCATTCTGTGAATCTTCTTTCTGATCTGTGCATTCAGCTAACAGAGTTAAACCATACTTTTGATTGAGCAGATCTGAACACTCTTTCTGTAGAAAATGCAAATGGACATTTGGAGCGCTAAGAGAGTAGTAGTGGAAAAAGGAATATATTCAAATATAAACTACACAGAAGCATTCTGTGAAACTTCTTTCCGATCTGAGCATTCAGCTAACAGAGTTAAACCATACTTTTGATTGAGCAGTTTTGAAACACTCTGTCTGTAGAAAATGCAACTGGACATTCGTAGCGCTAAGTGGGTAATAGTGGAAAAAAGAATATGTTCAAATATAAACTACACAGAAGCATTGTATGAAACTTCTTTCTGTTCTGTGCATTCAACTAACAGAGTTGAACCTTACGTTTGATTGAGCCTTTCTGAAACACTCTTTCTGTAGAAACTGCAATTGGACATTCTGAGCGCTAAGAGGCCTCTATTGGGAAAAATAATATCTTCAAATAAAAACTACACAGAAGCATTGTGTGAAACTTATTTCTGATATGTTCATTAAGCTAACAGAGTTAAACCATACTTTTGATTGCGCAGTTCTGAACACTCTTTCTGTAGAAAATGCAAGTGGACATTCGGAGCGCTAAGAGGGTAATAGTGGAAAAAGGAATATATTCAAATATAAACTACACAGTAGCATTCTGTGAAAATTCTTTCTGTTCTGTGCATTCAACTAACAGAGTTGAACCTTACTTTTGATTGAGCCGTTCTGAAACACTCTTTCTGTAGAAACTGCAATTGGACATGCTAAGCGCTAAGAGGCCTACATTGGGAAAAAGAATATCTTCAAATAAAAACTACACAGATGCATTCTGTGAAACTTATTTCTGATCTGTAAATTCAGTTAACAGAGATAAAACATATTTTTGATTGAGCAGTTATGAAACACTCTTTTTGTAGAAAATGCAAGTGGAGATTCGGAGCGCTAAGAGGGTAATATTGGAAAAAGGAATGTCTTCAAATATAAACTACACAGAATCATTCGGTGAAACTTCTTTCTGATCTGTGCATTCAGCTAACAGAGTTAAACCATACTTTTGATTGAGCAGATCTGAACACTCTTTCTGTTGAAAATGCAACTGGACATTTGGAGCGCTAAGAGCGTACTAGTGGAAAAAGGAATATATTCAAATATAAACTACACAGAAGCATTCTGTGAAACTTCTTTCTGAACTGAGCATTCAGCTAACAGAGTTAAACCATACTTTTGATTGAGCAGTTTTGAAACACTCTGTCTGTAGGAAATGCAACTGGACATTCGTAGCGCTAACTGGGTAATAGTGGAAAAAAGAATATGTTCAAATATAAACTACACAGAAGCATTGTATGAAACTTCTTTCTGTTCTGTGCATTCAACTAACAGAGTTGAACCTTACTTTTGATTGAGCCGTTGTGAAACACTCTTTCTGTAGAAACTGCAATTGGACATTCTGAGCGCTAAGAGGCCTATATTGGAAAAAAGAATGTCTAGAAATAAAAACTACACAGAAGAATTGTGTGAAACTACTTTCTGTTCTGTTTGTTCAACTAAAGAGTTGAACCTTAGTTTTGATAGAGCCGTTCTGAAACACTCTTTCTTTAGAAAATGCAAGTGGAGATTCGGAGCGCTAAGAGGGTAATAGTGGAAAAAGGAATGTCTCCAAATATAAACTACACAGAATCATTCGGTGAAACTTCTTTCTGATCTGTGCATTCAGCTAACAGAGTTAAACCATACTTTTGATTGAGCAGATCTGAACACTCTTTCTGTAGAAAATGCAACTGGACATTTGGAGCGCTAAGAGAGTAGTAGTGGAAAAAAGAATATATTCAAATATAAACTACACAGAAGCATTCTGTGAAACTTCTTTCTGATCTGAGCATTCAGCTAACAGAGTTAAACCATACTTTTGATTGAGCAGTTTTGAAACACTCTGTCTGTAGAAAATGCAACTGGACATTCGTAGCGCTAAGTGGGTAATAGTGGAAAAAAGAATATGTTCAAATATAAACTACACAGAAGCATTGTATGAAACTTCTTTCTGTTCTGTGCATTCAACTAACAGAGTTGAACCTTACTTTTGATTGAGCCGTTCTGAAACACTCTTTCTGTAGAAACTGCAATTGGACATTCTGAGCGCTAAGAGGCCTATATTGGGAAAAAGAATGTCTACAAATAAAAACTACACAGAAGAATTGTGTGAAACTTCTTTCTGTTCTGTTGGTTCAACTAAAAGTGTTGAACCTTAGTTTTGATTGAGCCGTTCTGAAACACTCTTTCTGTAGAAAATGCAAGTGGAGGTTTGGAGCGCTAAGAGGGTAATAGTGCAAAAAGGAATGTCTCCAAATATAAACTACACAGAATCCTTCTGTGAAACTTCTTTCTGATCTGTGCATTCAGCTAACAGAGTTAAACCACAATTTTGATTGAGCAGATCTGAACACTCTTTCTGTAGAAAATGCAACTGGACATTTGGAGCGCTAAGAGAGTAGTAGTGGAAAAAGGAATATATTCAAATATAAACTACACAGTAGCATTCTGTGAAAATTCTTTCTGTTCTGTGCATTCAACTAACAGAGTTGAACCTTACTTTTGATTGAGCCGTTCTGAAACACTCTTTCTGTAGAAACTGCAATTGGACATGCTAAGCGCTAAGTGGCCTACATTGGGAAAAAGAATATCTTCAAATAAAAACTACAAAGATGCATTCTGTGAAACTTATTTCTGATCTGTAAATTCAGTTAACAGAGATAAAACATATTTTTGATTGAGCAGTTATGAAACACTCTTTTTGTAGAAAATGCAAGTGGAGATTCGCAGCGCTAAGTGGGTAAGAGTGGAAAAAGGAATGTCTTCAAATATAAACTACACAGAATCATTCGGTGATACTTCTTTCTGATCTGTGCATTCAGCTAACAGAGTTAAACCATACTTTTGATTGAGCAGATCTGAACACTCTTTCTGTTGAAAATGCAACTGGACATTTGGAGCGCTAAGAGCGTAGTAGTGGAAAAAGGAATATATTCAAATATAAACTACACAGAAGCATTCTGTGAAACTTCTTTCTGATCTGAGCATTCAGCTAACAGAGTTAAACCATACTTTTGATTGAGCAGTTTTGAAACGCTCTGTCTGTAGAAAATGCAACTGGACATTCGTAGCGTTAAGTGGGTAATAGTGGAAAAAAGAATATGTTCAAATATAAACTACACAGAAGCATTGTATGAAACTTCTTTCTGTTCTGTGCATTCAACTAACAGAGTTGAACCTTACTTTTGATTGAGCCGTTCTGAAACACTCTTTCTGTAGAAACTGCAATTGGACATTCTGAGCGCTAAGAGGCCTCTATTGGGAAAAATAATATCTTCAAATAAAAACTACACAGAAGCATTGTGTGAAACTTATTTCTGATATGTTCATTAAGCTAACAGAGTTAAACCATTCTTTTGATTGCGCAGTTCTGAACACTCTTTCTGTAGAAAATGCAAGTGGACATTCGGAGCGCTAAGAGGGTAATAGTGGAAAAAGGAATATATTCAAATATAAACTACACAGTAGCATTCTGTGAAAATTCTTTCTGTTCTGTGCATTCAACTAACAGAGTTGAACCTTACTTTTGATTGAGCCGTTCTGAAACACTCTTTCTGTAGAAACTGCAATTGGACATGCTAAGCGCTAAGAGGCCTACATTGGGAAAAAGAATATCTTCAAATAAAAACTACGCAGATGCATTCTGTGAAACTTATTTCTGATCTGTAAATTCAGTTAACAGAGATAAAACATATTTTTGATTGAGCAGTTATGAAACACTCTTTTTGTAGAAAATGCAAGTGGAGATTCGGAGCGCTAAGTGGGTAAGAGTGGAAAAAGGAATGTCTTCAAATATAAACTACACAGAATCATTCGGTGAAACTTCTTTCTGATCTGTGCATTCAGCTAACAGAGTTAAACCATACTTTTGATTGAGCAGATCTGAACACTCTTTCTGTTGAAAATGCAACTGGACATTTGGAGCGCTAAGAGCGTAGTAGTGGAAAAAGGAATATATTCAAATATAAACTACACAGAAGCATTCTGTGAAACTTCTTTCTGATCTGAGCATACAGCTAACAGAGTTAAACCATACTTTTGATTGAGCAGTTTTGAAACACTCTGTCTGTAGAAAATGCAACTGGACATTCGTAGCGCTAAGTGGGTAATAGTGGAAAAAAGAATATGTTCAAATATAAACTACACAGAAGCATTGTATGAAACTTCTTTCTGTTCTGTGCATTCAACTAACAGAGTTGAACCTTACTTTTGATTGAGCCGTTCTGAAACACTCTTTCTGTAGAAACTGCAATTGGACATTCTGAGTGCTAAGAGGCCTATATTGGGAAAAAGAATGTCTACAAATAAAAACTACACAGAAGAATTGTGTGAAACTTCTTTCTGTTCTGTTTCTTCAACTAAAAGGGTTGAACCTTAGTTTTGATTGAGCCGTTCTGAAACACTCCTTCTGTAGAAAATGCAAGTGGAGATTCGGAGCGCTAAGAGGGTAATAGTGGAAAAAGGAATGTCTCCAAATATAAACTACACAGAATCATTCTGTGAAACTTCTTTCTGATCTGTGCATTCAGCTAACAGAGTTAAACCATACTTTTGATTGAGCAGATCTGAACACTCTTTCTGTAGAAAATGCAACTGGACATTTGGAGCGCTAAGAGAGTAGTAGTGGAAAAAGGAATATATTCAAATATAAACTACACAGAAGCATTCTGTGAAACTTCTTTCTGATCTGAGCATTCAGCTAACAGAGTTAAACCATACTTTTGATTGAGCAGTTTTGAAACACTCTGTCTGTAGAAAATGCAACTGGACATTCGTAGCGCTAAGTGGGTAATAGTGGAAAAAAGAATATGTTCAAATATAAACTACACAGAAGCATTGTATGAAACTTCTTTCTGTTCTGTGCATTTAACTAACAGAGTTGAACCTTACTTTTGATTGAGCCTTTCTGAAACACTCTTTCTGTAGAAACTGCAATTGGACATTCTGAGCGCTAAGAGGCCTCTATTGGGAAAAATAATATCTTCAAATAAAAACTACACAGAAGCATTGTGTGAAACTTATTTCTGATATGTTCATTAAGCTAACAGAGTTAAACCATACTTTTGATTGCGCAGTTCTGAACACTCTTTCTGTAGAAAATGCAAGTGGACATTCGGAGCGCTAAGAGGGTAATAGTGGAAAAAGGAATATATTCAAATATAAACTACACAGTAGCATTCTGTGAAAATTCTTTCTGTACTGTGCATTCAACTAACAGAGTTGAACCTTACTTTTGATTGAGCCGTTCTGAAACACTCTTTCTGTAGAAACTGCAATTGGACATGCTAAGCGCAAAGAGGCCTACATTGGGAAAAAGAATATCTTCAAATAAAAACTACACAGATGCATTCTGTGAAACTTATTTCTGATCTGTAAATTCAGTTAACAGAGATAAAACATATTTTTGATTGAGCAGTTATGAAACACTCTTTTTGTAGAAAATGCAAGTGGAGATTCGGAGCGCTTAGAGGGTAATAGTGGAAAAAGGAATGTCTTCAAATATAAACTACACAGAATCATTCGGTGAAACTTCTTTCTGATCTGTGCATTAAGCTAACAGAGTTAAACCATACTTTTGATTGATCAGATCTGAACAGTCTTTCTGTTGAAAATGCAACTGGACATTTGGAGCGCTAAGAGCGTATTAGTGGAAAAAGGAATATATTCAAATATAAACTACACAGAAGCATTCTGTGAAACTTCTTTCTGATCTGAGCATTCAGCTAACAGAGTTAAACCATACTTTTGATTGAGCAGTTTTGAAACACTCTGTCTGTAGAAAATGCAACTGGACATTCGTAGCGCTAAGTGGGTAATAGTGGAAAAAAGAATATGTTCAAATATAAACTACACAGAAGCATTGTATGAAACTTCTTTCTGTTCTGTGCATTCAACTAACAGAGTTGAACCTTACTTTTGATTGAGCCGTTCTGAAACACTCTTTCTGTAGAAACTGCAATTGGACATTCTGAGCGCTAAGAGGCCTCTATAGGGAAAAATAATATCTTCAAATAAAAACTACACAGAAGCATTGTGTGAAACTTATTTCTGATATGTTCATTAAGCTAACAGAGTTAAACCATACTTTTGATTGCGCAGTTCTGAACACTCTTTCTGTAGAAAATGCAAGTGGACATTCGGAGCGCTAAGAGGGTAATAGTGGAAAAAGGAATATATTCAAATATAAACTACACAGTAGCATTCTGTGAAAATTCTTTCTGTTCTGTGCATTCAACTAAGAGAGTTCAACCTTACTTTTGATTGAGCCGTTCTGAAACACTCTTTCTGTAGAAACTGCAATTGGACATGCTAAGCGCTAAGAGGCCTACATTGGGAAAAAGTATATCTTCAAATAAAAACTACACAGATGAATTCTGTGAAACATATTTCTGATCTGTAAATTCAGTTAACAGAGATAAAACATATTTTTGATTGAGCAGTTATGAAACACTCTTTTTGTAGAAAATGCAAGTGGAGATTCGGAGCGCTAAGAGGGTAATAGTGGAAAAAGAATGTCTTCAAATATAAACTACACAGAATCATTCGGTGAAACTTCTTTCTGATCTGTGCATTCAGCTAACAGAGTTAAACCATACTTTTGATTGAGCAGATCTGAACACTCTTTCTGTTGAAAATGCAACTGGACATTTGGAGCGCTAAGAGCGTAGTAGTGGAAAAAGGAATATATTCAAATATAAACTACACAGAAGCATTCTGTGAAACTTCTTTCTGATCTGAGCATACAGCTAACAGAGTTAAACCATACTTTTGATTGAGCAGTTTTGAAACACTCTGTCTGTAGAAAATGCAACTGGACATTCGTAGCGCTAAGTGGGTAATAGTGGAAAAAAGAATATGTTCAAATATAAACTACACAGAAGCATTGTATGAAACTTCTTTCTGTTCTGTGCATTCAACTAACAGAGTTGAACCTTACTTTTGATTGAGCCGTTCTGAAACACTCTTTCTGTAGAAACTGCAATTGGACATTCTGAGTGCTAAGAGGCCTATATTGGGAAAAAGAATGTCTACAAATAAAAACTACACAGAAGAATTGTGTGAAACTTCTTTCTGTTCTGTTTGTTCAACTAAAAGGGTTGAACCTTAGTTTTGATTGAGCCGTTCTGAAACACTCTTTCTGTAGAAAATGCAAGTGGAGATTCGGAGCGCTAAGAGGGTAATAGTGGAAAAAGGAATGTCTTCAAATATAAACTACACAGAATCATTCTGTGAAACTTCTTTCTGATCTGTGCATTCAGCTAACAGAGTTAAACCATACATTTGATTGAGCAGATCTGAACACTCTTTCTGTAGAAAATGCAACTGGACATTTGGAGCGCTAAGAGAGTAGTAGTGGAAAAAGGAATATATTCAAATATAAACTACACAGAAGCATTCTGTGAAACTTCTTTCTGATCTGAGCATTCAGCTAACAGAGTTAAACCATACTTATGATTGAGCAGTTTTGAAACACTCTGTCTGTAGAAAATGCAACTGGACATTCGTAGCGCTAAGTGGGTAATAGTGGAAAAAATAATATGTTCAAATATAAACTACACAGAAGCATTGTATGAAACTTCTTTCGGTTCTGTGCATTAAACTAACAGAGTTGAACCTTACTTTTGATTGAGCCTTTCTGAAACACTCTTTCTGTAGAAACTGCAATTGGACGTTCTGAGCGCTAAGAGGCCTCTATTGGGAAAAATAATATCTTCAAATAAAAACTACACAGAAGCATTGTGTGAAACTTATTTCTGATATGTTCATTAAGCTAACAGAGTTAAACCATACTTTTGATTGCGCAGTTCTGTACACTCTTTCTGTAGAAAATGCAAGTGGACATTCGGAGCGCTAAGAGGGTAATAGTGGAAAAAGGAATATATTCAAATATAAACTACACAGTAGCATTCTGTGAAAATTCTTTCTGTACTGTGCATTCAACTAACAGAGTTGAACCTTACTTTTGATTGAGCCGTTCTGAAACACTCTTTCTGTAGAAACTGCAATTGGACATGCTAAGCGCAAAGAGGCCTACATTGGGAAAAAGAATATCTTCAAATAAAAACTACACAGATGCATTCTGTGAAACTTATTTCTGATCTGTAAATTCAGTTAACAGAGATAAAACATATTTTTGATTGAGCAGTTATGAAACACTCTTTTTGTAGAAAATGCAAGTGGAGATTCGGAGCGCTAAGAGGGTAATAGTGGAAAAAGGAATGTCTTCAAATATAAACTACACAGAATCATTCGGTGAAACTTCTTTCTGATCTGTGCATTAAGCTAACAGAGTTAAACCATACTTTTGATTGAGCAGATCTGAACAGTCTTTCGGTTGAAAATGCAACTGGACATTTGGAGCGCTAAGAGCGTATTAGTGGAAAAAGGAATATATACAAATATAAACTACACAGAAGCATTCTGTGAAACTTCTTTCTGATCTGAGCATTCAGCTAACAGAGTTAAACCATACTTTTGATTGAGCAGTTTTCAAACACTCTGTCTGTAGAAAATGCAACTGGACATTCGTAGCGCTAAGTGGGTAATAGTGGAAAAAAGAATATGTTCAAATATAAACTACACAGAAGCATTGTATGAAACTTCTTTCTGTTCTGTGCATTCAACTAACAGAGTTGAACCTTACTTTTGATTGAGCCGTTCTGAAACACTCTTTCTGTAGAAACTGCAATTGGACATTCTGAGCGCTAAGAGGCCTCTATTGGGAAAAATAATATCTTCAAATAAAAACTACACAGAAGCATTGTGTGAAACTTATTTCTGATATGTTCATTAAGCTAACAGAGTTAAACCATACTTTTGATTGCGCAGTTCTGAACACTCTTTCTGTAGAAAATGCAAGTGGACATTCGGAGCGCTAAGAGGGTAATAGTGGAAAAAGGAATATATTCAAATATAAACTACACAGTAGCATTCTGTGAAAATTCTTTCTGTTCTGTGCATTCAACTAAGAGAGTTGAACCTTACTTTTGATTGAGCCGTTCTGAAACACTCTTTCTGTAGAAACTGCAATTGGACATGCTAAGCGCTAAGAGGCCTACATTGGGAAAAAGTATATCTTCAAATAAAAACTACACAGATGAATTCTGTGAAACATATTTCTGATCTGTAAATTCAGTTAACAGAGATAAAACATATTTTTGATTGAGCAGTTATGAAACACTCTTTTTGTAGAAAATGCAAGTGGAGATTCGGAGCGCTAAGAGGGTAATAGTGGAAAAAGGAATGTCTTCAAATATAAACTACACAGAATCATTCGGTGAAACTTCTTTCTGATCTGTGCATTCAGCTAACAGAGTTAAACCATACTTTTGATTGAGCAGATCTGAACACTCTTTCTGTTGAAAATGCAACTGGACATTTGGAGCGCTAAGAGCGTAGTAGTGGAAAAAGGAATATATTCAAATATAAACTACACAGAAGCATTCTGTGAAACTTCTTTCTGATCTGAGCATACAGCTAACAGAGTTAAACCATACTTTTGATTGAGCAGTTTTGAAACACTCTGTCTGTAGAAAATGCAACTGGACATTCGTAGCGCTAAGTGGGTAATAGTGGAAAAAAAATACGTTCAAATATAAACTACACAGAAGCATTGTATGAAACTACTTTCTGTTCTGTGCATTCAACTAACAGAGTTGAACCTTACTTTTGATTGAGCCGTTCTGAAACACTCTTTCTGTAGAAACTGCAATTGGACATTCTGAGCGCTAAGAGGCCTATATTGGAAAAAGAATGTCTACAAATAAAAACTACACAGAAGAATTGTGTGAACCTTCTTTCTGTTCTGTTTGTTCAACTAAAAGAGTTGAACCTTAGTTTTGATTGAGCCGTTCTGAAACACTCTTTCTGTAGAAAATGCAAGTGGAGATTCGGAGCGCTAAGAGGGTAATAGTGGAAAAAGGAATGTCTCCAAATATAAACTACACAGAATCATTCTGTGAAACTTCTTTCTGATCTGTGCATTCAGCTAACAGAGTTAAACCATACTTTTGATTGAGCAGATCTGAACACTCTTTCTGTTGAAAATGCAACTGGACATTTGGAGCGCTAAGAGCGTAGTAGTGGAAAAAGGAATATATTCAAATATAAACTACACAGAAGCATTCTGTGAAACTTCTTTCTGATCTGAGCATACAGCTAACAGAGTTAAACCATACTTTTGATTGAGCAGTTTTGAAACACTCTGTCTGTAGAAAATGCAACTGGACATTCGTAGCGCTAAGTGGGTAATAGTGGAAAAAAAATACGTTCAAATATAAACTACACAGAAGCATTGTATGAAACTACTTTCTGTTCTGTGCATTCAACTAACAGAGTTGAACCTTACTTTTGATTGAGCCGTTCTGAAACACTCTTTCTGTAGAAACTGCAATTGGACATTCTGAGCGCTAAGAGGCCTATATTGGAAAAAGAATGTCTACAAATAAAAACTACACAGAAGAATTGTGTGAACCTTCTTTCTGTTCTGTTTGTTCAACTAAAAGAGTTGAACCTTAGTTTTGATTGAGCCGTTCTGAAACACTCTTTCTGTAGAAAATGCAAGTGGAGATTCGGAGCGCTAAGAGGGTAATAGTGGAAAAAGGAATGTCTCCAAATATAAACTACACAGAATCATTCTGTGAAACTTCTTTCTGATCTGTGCATTCAGCTAACAGAGTTAAACCATACTTTTGATTGAGCAGATCTGAACACTCTTTCTGTAGAAAATGCAACTGGACATTTGGAGCGCTAAGAGAGTAGTAGTGGAAAAAGGAATATATTCAAATATAAACTACACAGAATCATTCTGTGAAACTTCTTTCTGATCTGAGCATTCAGCTAACAGAGTTAAACCATACTTTTGAATGAGCAGTTTTGAAACACTCTGTCTGTAGAAAATGCAACTGGACATTCGTAGCGCTAAGTGGGTAATAGTGGAAAAAAGAATATGTTCAAATATAAACTACACAGAAGCATTGTATGAAACTTCTTTCTGTTCTGTGCATTCAACTAACAGAGTTGAACCTTACTTTTGATTGAGCCTTTCTGAAACACTCTTTCTGTAGAAACTGCAATTGGACATTCTGAGCGCTAAGAGGCCTCTATTGGGAAAAATAATATCTTCAAATAAAAACTACACAGAAGCATTGTGTGAAACTTATTTCTGATATGTTCATTAAACTAACAGAGTTAAACCATACTTTTGATTGCGCAGTTCTGAACACTCTTTCTGTAGAAAATGCAAGTGAACATTCGGAGCGCTAAGAGGGTAATAGTGGAAAAAGGAATATATTCAAATATAAACTACACAGTAGCATTCTGTGAAAATTCTTTCTGTACTGTGCATTCAACTAACAGAGTTGAACCTTACTTTTGATTGAGCCGTTCTGAAACACTCTTTCTGTAGAAACTGCAATTGGACATGCTAAGCGCAAAGAGGCCTACATTGGGAAAAAGAATATCTTCAAATAAAAACTACACAGATGCATTCTGTGAAACTTATTTCTGATCTGTAAATTCAGTTAACAGAGATAAAACATATTTTTGATTGAGCAGTTATGAAACACTCTTTTTGTAGAAAATGCAAGTGGAGATTCGGAGCGCTAAGAGGGTAATAGTGGAAAAAGGAATGTCTTCAAATATAAACTACACAGAATCATTCGGTGAAACTTCTTTCTGATCTGTGCATTAAGCTAACAGAGTTAAACCATACTTTTGATTGAGCAGATCTGAACAGTCTTTCGGTTGAAAATGCAACTGGACATTTGGAGCGCTAAGAGCGTATTAGTGGAAAAAGGAATATATTCAAATATAAACTACACAGAAGCATTCTGTGAAACTTCTTTCTGATCTGAGCATTCAGCTAACAGAGTTAAACCATACTTTTGATTGAGCAGTTTTGAAACACTCTGTCTGTAGAAAATGCAACTGGACATTCGTAGCGCTAAGTGGGTAATAGTGGAAAAAAGAATATGTTCAAATATAAACTACACAGAAGCATTGTATGAAACTTCTTTCTGTTCTGTGCATTCAACTAACAGAGTTGAACCTTACTTTTGATTGAGCCGTTCTGAAACACTCTTTCTGTAGAAACTGCAATTGGACATTCTGAGCGCTAAGAGGCCTCTATTGGGAAAAATAATATCTTCAAATAAAAACTACACAGAAGCATTGTGTGAAACTTATTTCTGATATGTTCATTAAGCTAACAGAGTTAAACCATACTTTTGATTGCGCAGTTCTGAACACTCTTTCTGTAGAAAATGCAAGTGGACATTCGGAGCGCTAAGAGGGTAATAGTGGAAAAAGGAATATATTCAAATATAAACTACACAGTAGCATTCTGTGAAAATTCTTTCTGTACTGTGCATTCAACTAACAGAGTTGAACCTTACTTTTGATTGAGCCGTTCTGAAACACTCTTTCTGTAGAAACTGCAATTGGACATGCTAAGCGCAAAGAGGCCTACATTGGGAAAAAGAATATCTTCAAATAAAAACTACACAGATGCATTCTGTGAAACTTATTTCTGATCTGTAAATTCAGTTAACAGAGATAAAACATATTTTTGATTGAGCAGTTATGAAACACTCTTTTTGTAGAAAATGCAAGTGGAGATTCGGAGCGCTAAGAGGGTAATAGTGGAAAAAGGAATGTCTTCAAATATAAACTACACAGAATCATTCGGTGAAACTTCTTTCTGATCTGTGCATTCAGCTAACAGAGTTAAACCATACTTTTGATTGAGCAGATCTGAACACTCTTTCTGTTGAAAATGCAACTGGACATTTGGAGCGCTAAGAGCGTAGTAGTGGAAAAAGGAATATATTCAAATATAAACTACACAGAAGCATTCTGTGAAACTTCTTTCTGATCTGAGCATACAGCTAACAGAGTTAAACCATACTTTTGATTGAGCAGTTTTGAAACACTCTGTCTGTAGAAAATGCAACTGGACATTCGTAGCGCTAAGTGGGTAATAGTGGAAAAAAAATACGTTCAAATATAAACTACACAGAAGCATTGTATGAAACTACTTTCTGTTCTGTGCATTCAACTAACAGAGTTGAACCTTACTTTTGATTGAGCCGTTCTGAAACACTCTTTCTGTAGAAACTGCAATTGGACATTCTGAGCGCTAAGAGGCCTATATTGGAAAAAGAATGTCTACAAATAAAAACTACACAGAAGAATTGTGTGAACCTTCTTTCTGTTCTGTTTGTTCAACTAAAAGAGTTGAACCTTAGTTTTGATTGAGCCGTTCTGAAACACTCTTTCTGTAGAAAATGCAAGTGGAGATTCGGAGCGCTAAGAGGGTAATAGTGGAAAAAGGAATGTCTCCAAATATAAACTACACAGAATCATTCTGTGAAACTTCTTTCTGATCTGTGCATTCAGCTAACAGAGTTAAACCATACTTTTGATTGAGCAGATCTGAACACTCTTTCTGTTGAAAATGCAACTGGACATTTGGAGCGCTAAGAGAGTAGTAGTGGAAAAAGGAATATATTCAAATATAAACTACACAGAAGCATTCTGTGAAACTTCTTTCTGATCTGAGCATTCAGCTAACAGAGTTAAACCATACTTTTGAATGAGCAGTTTTGAAACACTCTGTCTGTAGAAAATGCAACTGGACATTCGTAGCGCTAAGTGGGTAATAGTGGAAAAAAGAATATGTTCAAATATAAACTACACAGAAGCATTGTATGAAACTTCTTTCTGTTCTGTGCATTCAACTAACAGAGTTGAACCTTACTTTTGATTGAGCCTTTCTGAAACACTCTTTCTGTAGAAACTGCAATTGGACATTCTGAGCGCTAAGAGGCCTCTATTGGGAAAAATAATATCTTCAAATAAAAACTACACAGAAGCATTGTGTGAAACTTATTTCTGATATGTTCATTAAGCTAACAGAGTTAAACCATACTTTTGATTGCGCAGTTCTGAACACTCTTTCTGTAGAAAATGCAAGTGGACATTCGGAGCGCTAAGAGGGCAATAGTGGAAAAAGGAATATATTCAAATATAAACTACACAGAAGCATTCTGTGAAAATTCTTTCTGTTCTGTGCATTCAACTAACAGAGTTGAACCTTACTTTTGATTGAGCCGTTCTGAAACACTCTTTCTGTAGAAACTGCAATTGGACATGCTAAGCGCTAAGAGGCCTACATTGGGAAAAAGAATATCTTCAAATAAAAACTACACAGATGCATTCTGTGAAACTTATTTCTGATCTGTAAATTCAGTTAACAGAGATAAAACATATTTTTGATTGAGCAGTTATGAAACACTCTTTTTGTAGAAAATGCAAGTGGAGATTCGGAGCGCTAAGAGGGTAATAGTGGAAAAAGGAATGTCTTCAAATATAAACTACACAGAATCATTCGGTGAAACTTCTTTCTGATCTTTGCATTCAGCTAACAGGGTTAAACCATACTTTTGATTGAGCAGATCTGAACACTCTTTCTGTTGAAAATGCAACTGGACATTTGGAGCGCTAAGAGCGTAGTAGTGGAAAAAGGAATATATTCAAATATAAACTACACAGAAGCATTCTGTGCAACTTCTTTCTGATCTGAGCATACAGCTAACAGAGTTAAACCATACTTATGATTGAGCAGTTTTGAAACACTCTGTCTGTAGAAAATGCAACTGGACATTCGTAGCGCTAAGTGGGTAATAGTGGAAAAAAGAATATGTTCAAATATAAACTACACAGAAGCATTGTATGAAACTTCTTTCTGTTCTGTGCATTCAACTAACAGAGTTGAACCTTACTTTTGATTGAGCCGTTCTGAAACACTCTTTCTGTAGAAACTGCAATTGGACATTCTGAGCGCTAAGAGGCCTATATTGGGAAAAAGAATGTCTACAAATAAAAACTACACAGAAGAATTGTGTGAAACTTCTTTCTGTTCTGTTTGTTCAACTAAAAGGGTTGAACCTTAGTTTTGATTGAGCCGTTCTGAAACACTCTTTCTGTAGAAAATGCAAGTGGAGATTCGGAGCGCTAAGAGGGTAATAGTGGAAAAAGGAATGTCTTCAAATATAAACTACACAGAATCATTCTGTGAAACTTCTTTCTGATCTGTGCATTCAGCTAACAGAGCTAAACCATACTTTTGATTGAGCAGATCTGAACACTCTTTCTGTAGAAAATGCAACTGGACATTTGGAGCGCTAAGAGAGTAGTAGTGGAAAAAGGAATATATTCAAATATAAACTACACAGAAGCATTCTGTGAAACTTCTTTCTGATCTGAGCATTCAGCTAACAGAGTTAAGCCATACTTTTGATTGAGCAGTTTTGAAACACTCTGTCTGTAGAAAATGCAACTGGACATTCGTAGCGCTAAGTGGGTAATAGTGGAAAAAAGAATATGTTCAAATATAAACTACACAGAAGCATTGTATGAAACTTCTTTCTGTTCTGTGCATTAAACTAACAGAGTTGAACCTTACTTTTGATTGAGCCTTTCTGAAACACTCTTTCTGTAGAAACTGCAATTGGACATTCTGAGCGCTAAGAGGCCTCTATTGGGAAAAATAATATCTTCAAATAAAAACTACACAGAAGCATTGTGTGAAACTTATTTCTGATATGTTCATTAAGCTAACAGAGTTAAACCATACTTTTGATTGCGCAGTTCTGAACACTCTTTCTGTAGAAAATGCAAGTGGACATTCGGAGCGCTAAGAGGGTAATAGTGGAAAAAGGAATATATTCAAATATAAACTACACAGTAGCATTCTGTGAAAATTCTTTCTGTTCTGTGCATTCAACTAAGAGAGTTGAACCTTACTTTTGATTGAGCCGTTCTGAAACACTCTTTCTGTAGAAACTGCAATTGGACATGCTAAGCGCTAAGAGGCCTACATTGGGAAAAAGTATATCTTCAAATAAAAACTACACAGATGAATTCTGTGAAACATATTTCTGATCTGCAAATTCAGTTAACAGAGATAAAACATATTTTTGATTGAGCAGTTATGAAACACTCTTTTTGTAGAAAATGCAAGTGGAGATTCGGAGCGCTAAGAGGGTAATAGTGGAAAAAGGAATGTCTTCAAATATAAACTACACAGAATCATTCGGTGAAACTTCTTTCTGATCTGCGCATTAAGCTAACAGAGTTAAACCATACTTTTGATTGAGCAGATCTGAACAGTCTTTCTGTTGAAAATGCAACTGGACATTTGGAGCGCTAAGAGCGTATTAGTGGAAAAAGGAATATATTCAAATATAAACTACACAGAAGCATTCTGTGAAACTTCTTTCTGATCTGAGCATTCAGCTAACAGAGTTAAACCATACTTTTGATTGAGCAGTTTTGAAACACTCTGTCTGTAGAAAATGCAACTGGACATTCGTAGCGCTAAGTGGGTAATAGTGGAAAAAAGAATATGTTCAAATATAAACTACACAGAAGCATTGTATGAAACTTCTTTCTGTTCTGTGCATTCAACTAACAGAGTTGAACCTTACTTTTGATTGAGCCGTTCTGAAACACTCTTTCTGTAGAAACTGCAATTGGACATTCTGAGCGCTAAGAGGCCTCTATTGGGAAAAATAATATCTTCAAATAAAAACTACACAGAAGCATTGTGTGAAACTTATTTCTGATATGTTCATTAAGCTAACAGAGTTAAACCATACTTTTGATTGCGCAGTTCTGAACACTCTTTCTGTAGAAAATGCAAGTGGACATTCGGAGCGCTAAGAGGGTAATAGTGGAAAAAGGAATATATTCAAATATAAACTACACAGTAGCATTCTGTGAAAATTCTTTCTGTTCTGTGCATTCAACTAAGAGAGTTGAACCTTACTTTTGATTGAGCCGTTCTGAAACACTCTTTCTGTAGAAACTGCAATTGGACATGCTAAGCGCTAAGAGGCCTACATTGGGAAAAAGTATATCTTCAAATAAAAACTACACAGATGCATTCTGTGAAACATATTTCTGATCTGTAAATTCAGTTAACAGAGATAAAACATATTTTTGATTGAGCAGTTATGAAACACTCTTTTTGTAGAAAATGCAAGTGGAGATTCGGAGCGCTAAGAGGGTAATATTGGAAAAAGGAATGTCTTCAAATATAAACTACACAGAATCATTCGGTGAAACTTCTTTCTGATCTGTGCATTCAGCTAACAGAGTTAAACCATACTTTTGATTGAGCAGATCTGAACACTCTTTCTGTTGAAAATGCAACTGGACATTTGGAGCGCTAAGAGCGTAGTAGTGGAAAAAGGAATATATTCAAATATAAACTACACAGAAGCATTCTGTGAAACTTCTTTCTGATCTGAGCATACAGCTAACAGAGTTAAACCATACTTTTGATTGAGCAGTTTTGAAACACTCTGTCTGTAGAAAATGCAACTGGACATTCGTAGCGCTAAGTGGGTAATAGTGGAAAAAAAATACGTTCAAATATAAACTACACAGAAGCATTGTATGAAACTACTTTCTGTTCTGTGCATTCAACTAACGGAGTTGAACCTTACTTTTGATTGAGCCGTTCTGAAACACTCTTTCTGTAGAAACTGCAATTGGACATTCTGAGCGCTAAGAGGCCTATATTGGAAAAAGAATGTCTACAAATAAAAACTACACAGAAGAATTGTGTGAACCTTCTTTCTGTTCTGTTTGTTCAACTAAAAGAGTTGAACCTTAGTTTTGATTGAGCCGTTCTGAAACACTCTTTCTGTAGAAAATGCAAGTGGAGATTCGGAGCGCTAAGAGGGTAATAGTGGAAAAAGGAATGTCTCCAAATATAAACTACACAGAATCATTCTGTGAAACTTCTTTCTGATCTGTGCATTCAGCTAACAGAGTTAAACCATACTTTTGATTGAGCAGATCTGAACACTCTTTCTGTAGAAAATGCAACTGGACATTTGGAGCGCTAAGAGAGTAGTAGTGGAAAAATTAGTATATTCAAATATAAACTACACAGAAGCATTCTGTGAAACTTCTTTCTGATCTGAGCATTCAGCTAACAGAGTTAAACCATACTTTTGAATGAGCAGTTTTGAAACACTCTGTCTGTAGAAAATGCAACTGGACATTCGTAGCGCTAAGTGGGTAATAGTGGAAAAAAGAGTATGTTCAAATATAAACTACACAGAAGCATTGTATGAAACTTCTTTCTGTTCTGTGCATTCAACTAACAGAGTTGAACCTTACTTTTGATTGAGCCTTTCTGAAACACTCTTTCTGTAGAAACTGCAATTGGACATTCTGAGCGCTAAGAGGCCTCTATTGGGAAAAATAATATCTTCAAATAAAAACTACACAGAAGCATTGTGTGAAACTTATTTCTGATATGTTCATTAAGCTAACAGAGTTAAACCATACTTTTGATTGCGCAGTTCTGAACACTCTTTCTGTAGAAAATGCAAGTGGACATTCGGAGCGCTAAGAGGGCAATAGTGGAAAAAGGAATATATTCAAATATAAACTACACAGAAGCATTCTGTGAAAATTCTTTCTGTTCTGTGCATTCAACTAACAGAGTTGAACCTTACTTTTGATTGAGCCGTTCTGAAACACTCTTTCTGTAGAAACTGCAATTGGACATGCTAAGCGCTAAGAGGCCTACATTGGGAAAAAGAATATCTTCAAATAAAAACTACACAGATGCATTCTGTGAAACTTATTTCTGATCTGTAAATTCAGTTAACAGAGATAAAACATATTTTTGATTGAGCAGTTATGAAACACTCTTTTTGTAGAAAATGCAAGTGGAGATTCGGAGCGCTAAGAGGGTAATAGTGGAAAAAGGAATGTCTTCAAATATAAACTACACAGAATCATTCGGTGAAACTTCTTTCTGATCTTTGCATTCAGCTAACAGGGTTAAACCATACTTTTGATTGAGCAGATCTGAACACTCTTTCTGTTGAAAATGCAACTGGACATTTGGAGCGCTAAGAGCGTAGTAGTGGAAAAAGGAATATATTCAAATATAAACTACACAGAAGCATTCTGTGCAAATTCTTTCTGATCTGAGCATACAGCTAACAGAGTTAAACCATACTTTTGATTGAGCAGTTTTGAAACACTCTGTCTGTAGAAAATGCAACTGGACATTCGTAGCGCTAAGTGGGTAATAGTGGAAAAAAGAATATGTTCAAATATAAACTACACAGAAGCATTGTATGAAACTTCTTTCTGTTCTGTGCATTCAACTAACAGAGTTGAACCTTACTATTGATTGAGCCGTTCTGAAACACTCTTTCTGTAGAAACTGCAATTGGACATTCTGAGCGCTAAGAGGCCTATATTGGGAAAAAGAATGTCTACAAATAAAAACTACACAGAAGAATTGTGTGAAACTTCTTTCTGTTCTGTTTGTTCAACTAAAAGAGTTGAACCTTAGTTTTGATTGAGCCGTTCTGAAACACTCTTTCTGTAGAAAATGCAAGTGGAGATTCGGAGCGCTAAGAGGGTAATAGTGGAAAAAGGAATGTCTCCAAATATAAATTACACAGAAACATTCTGTGAAACTTCTTTCTGATCTGTGCATTCAGCTAACAGAGTTAAACCATACTTTTGATTGAGCAGATCTGAACACTCTTACTGTAGAAAATGCAACTGGACATTTGGAGCGCTAAGAGAGTAGTAGTGGAAAAAGGAATATATTCAAATATAAACTACACAGAAGCATTCTGTGAAACTTCTTTCTGATCTGAGCATTCAGCTAACAGAGTTAAACCATACTTTTGTTTGAGCAGTTTTGAAACACTCTGTCTGTAGAAAATGCAACTGGACATTCGTAGCGCTAAGTGGGTAATAGTGGAAAAAAGAATATGTTCAAATATAAACTACACAGAAGCATTGTATGAAACTACTTTCTGTTCTGTGCATTCAACTAACAGATTTGAACCTTACTTTTGATTGAGCCTTTCTGAAACACTCTTTCTGTAGAAACTGCAATTGGACATTCTGAGCGCTAAGAGGCCTCTATTGGGAAAAATAATATCTTCAAATAAAAACTACACAGAAGCATTGTGTGAAACGTATTTCTGATATGTTCATTAAGCTAACCGAGTTAAACCATACTTTTGATTGCGCAGTTCTGAACACTCTTTCTGTAGAAAATGCAAGTGGACATTCGGAGCGCTAAGAGGGTAATAGTGGAAAAAGGAATATATTCAAATATAAACTACACAGTAGCATTCTGTGAAAATTCTTTCTGTTCTGTGCATTCAACTAAGAGAGTTGAACCTTACTTTTGATTGAGCCGTTCTGAAACACTCTTTCTGTAGAAACTGCAATTGGACATGCTAAGCGCTAAGAGGCCTACATTGGGAAAAAGTATATCTTCAAATAAAAACTACACAGATGAATTCTGTGAAACATATTTCTGATCTGTAAATTCAGTTAACAGAGATAAAACATATTTTTGATTGAGCAGTTATGAAACACTCTTTTTGTAGAAAATGCAAGTGGAGATTCGGAGCGCTAAGAGGGTAATAGTGGAAAAAGGAATGTCTTCAAATATAAACTACACAGAATCATTCGGTGAAACTTCTTTCTGATCTGTGCATTCAGCTAACAGAGTTAAACCATACTTTTGATTGAGCAGATCTGAACACTCTTTCTGTTGAAAATGCAACTGGACATTTGGAGCGCTAAGAGCGTAGTAGTGGAAAAAGGAATATATTCAAATATAAACTACACAGAAGCATTCTGTGAAACTTCTTTCTGATCTGAGCATACAGCTAACAGAGTTAAACCATACTTTTGATTGAGCAGTTTTGAAACACTCTGTCTGTAGAAAATGCAACTGGACATTCGTAGCGCTAAGTGGGTAATAGTGGAAAAAAAATACGTTCAAATATAAACTACACAGAAGCATTGTATGAAACTACTTTCTGTTCTGTGCATTCAACTAACAGAGTTGAACCTTACTTTTGATTGAGCCGTTCTGAAACACTCTTTCTGTAGAAACTGCAATTGGACATTCTGAGCGCTAAGAGGCCTATATTGGAAAAAGAATGTCTACAAATAAAAACTACACAGAAGAATTGTGTGAACCTTCTTTCTGTTCTGTTTGTTCAACTAAAAGAGTTGAACCTTAGTTTTGATTGAGCCGTTCTGAAACACTCTTTCTGTAGAAAATGCAAGTGGAGATTCGGAGCGCTAAGAGGGTAATAGTGGAAAAAGGAATGTCTCCAAATATAAACTACACAGAATCATTCTGTGAAACTTCTTTCTGATCTGTGCATTCAGCTAACAGAGTTAAACCATACTTTTGATTGAGCAGATCTGAACACTCTTTCTGTTGAAAATGCAACTGGACATTTGGAGCGCTAAGAGCGTAGTAGTGGAAAAAGGAATATATTCAAATATAAACTACACAGAAGCATTCTGTGAAACTTCTTTCTGATCTGAGCATACAGCTAACAGAGTTAAACCATACTTTTGATTGAGCAGTTTTGAAACACTCTGTCTGTAGAAAATGCAACTGGACATTCGTAGCGCTAAGTGGGTAATAGTGGAAAAAAAATACGTTCAAATATAAACTACACAGAAGCATTGTATGAAACTACTTTCTGTTCTGTGCATTCAACTAACAGAGTTGAACCTTACTTTTGATTGAGCCGTTCTGAAACAATCTTTCTGTAGAAACTGCAATTGGACATTCTGAGCGCTAAGAGGCCTATATTGGAAAAAGAATGTCTACAAATAAAAACTACACAGAAGAATTGTGTGAACCTTCTT
Organism: Symphalangus syndactylus; assembly: GCF_028878055.3. Lineage (NCBI taxonomy): Eukaryota > Metazoa > Chordata > Mammalia > Primates > Hylobatidae > Symphalangus > Symphalangus syndactylus. Next base: position 70,898,023 of record NC_072445.2, on the reverse strand, counting down.
TCTGTTCTGTTTGTTCAACTAAAAGAGTTGAACCTTAGTTTTGATTGAGCCGTTCTGAAACACTCTTTCTGTAGAAAATGCAAGTGGAGATTCGGAGCGCTAAGAGGGTAATAGTGGAAAAAGGAATGTCTCCAAATATAAACTACACAGAATAATTCTGTGAAACTTCTTTCTGATCTGTGCATTCAGCTAACAGAGTTAAACCATACTTTTGATTGAGCAGATCTGAACACTCTTTCTGTAGAAAATGCAACTGTACATTTGGAGCGCTAAGAGAGTAGTAGTGGAAAAAGGAATATATTCAAATATAAACTACACAGAATCATTCTGTGAAACTTCTTTCTGATCTGAGCATTCAGCTAACAGAGTTAAACCATACTTTTGAATGAGCAGTTTTGAAACACTCTGTCTGTAGAAAATGCAACTGGACATTCGTAGCGCTAAGTGGGTAATAGTGGAAAAAAGAATATGTTCAAATATAAACTACACAGAAGCATTGTATGAAACTTCTTTCTGTTCTGTGCATTCAACTAACAGAGTTGAACCTTACTTTTGATTGAGCCTTTCTGAAACACTCTTTCTGTAGAAACTGCAATTGGACATTCTGAGCGCTAAGAGGCCTCTATTGGGAAAAATAATATCTTCAAATAAAAACTACACAGAAGCATTGTGTGAAACTTATTTCTGATATGTTCATTAAGCTAACAGAGTTAAACCATACTTTTGATTGCGCAGTTCTGAACACTCTTTCTGTAGAAAATGCAAGTGGACATTCGGAGCGCTAAGAGGGCAATAGTGGAAAAAGGAATATATTCAAATATAAACTACACAGAAGCATTCTGTGAAAATTCTTTCTGTTCTGTGCATTCAACTAACAGAGTTGAACCTTACTTTTGATTGAGCCGTTCTGAAACACTCTTTCTGTAGAAACTGCAATTGGACATGCTAAGCACTAAGAGGCCTACATTGGGAAAAAGAATATCTTCAAATAAAAACTACACAGATGCATTCTGTGAAACTTATTTCTGATCTGTAAATTCAGTTAACAGAGATAAAACATATTTTTGATTGAGCAGTTATGAAACACTCTTTTTGTAGAAAATGCAAGTGGAGATTCGGAGCGCTAAGTGGGTAATAGTGGAAAAAGGAATGTCTTCAAATATAAACTACACAGAATCATTCGGTGAAACTTCTTTCTGATCTTTGCATTCAGCTAACAGGGTTAAACCATACTTTTGATTGAGCAGATCTGAACACTCTTTCTGTTGAAAATGCAACTGGACATTTGGAGCGCTAAGAGCGTAGTAGTGGAAAAAGGAATATATTCAAATATAAACTACACAGAAGCATTCTGTGCAACTTCTTTCTGATCTGAGCATACAGCTAACAGAGTTAAACCATACTTATGATTGAGCAGTTTTGAAACACTCTGTCTGTAGAAAATGCAACTGGACATTCGTAGCGCTAAGTGGGTAATAGTTCAAAAAAGAATATGTTCAAATATAAACTACACAGAAGCATTGTATGAAACTTCTTTCTGTTCTGTGCATTCAACTAACAGAGTTGAACCTTACTTTTGATTGAGCCGTTCTGAAACACTCTTTCTGTAGAAACTGCAATTGGACATTCTGAGCGCTAAGAGGCCTATATTGGGAAAAAGAATGTCTACAAATAAAAACTACACAGAAGAATTGTGTGAAACTTCTTTCTGTTCTGTTTGTTCAACTAAAAGGGTTGAACCTTAGTTTTGATTGAGCCGTTCTGAAACGCTCTTTCTGTAGAAAATGCAAGTGGAGATTCGGAGCGCTAAGAGGGTAATAGTGGAAAAAGGAATGTCTTCAAATATAAACTACACAGAATCATTCTGTGAAACTTCTTTCTGATCTGTGCATTCAGCTAACAGAGCTAAACCATACTTTTGATTGAGCAGATCTGAACAGTCTTTCTGTAGAAAATGCAACTGGACATTTGGAGCGCTAAGAGCGTATTAGTGGAAAAAGGAATATATTCAAATATAAACTACACAGAAGCATTCTGTGAAACTTCTTTCTGATCTGAGCATTCAGCTAACAGAGTTAAACCATACTTTTGATTGAGCAGTTTTGAAACACTCTGTCTGTAGAAAATGCAACTGGACATTCGTAGCGCTAAGTGGGTAATAGTGGAAAAAAGAATATGTTCAAATATAAACTACACAGAAGCATTGTATGAAACTTCTTTCTGTTCTGTGCATTCAACTAACAGAGTTGAACCTTACTTTTGATTGAGCCGTTCTGAAACACTCTTTCTGTAGAAACTGCAATTGGACATTCTGAGCGCTAAGAGGCCTCTATTGGGAAAAATAATATCTTCAAATAAAAACTACACAGAAGCATTGTGTGAAACTTATTTCTGATATGTTCATTAAGCTAACAGAGTTAAACCATACTTTTGATTGCGCAGTTCTGAACACTCTTTCTGTAGAAAATGCAAGTGGACATTCGGAGCGCTAAGAGGGTAATAGTGGAAAAAGGAATATATTCAAATATAAACTACACAGTAGCATTCTGTGAAAATTCTTTCTGTTCTGTGCATTCAACTAAGAGAGTTGAACCTTACTTTTGATTGAGCCGTTCTGAAACACTCTTTCTGTAGAAACTGCAATTGGACATGCTAAGCGCTAAGAGGCCTACATTGGGAAAAAGGATATCTTCAAATAAAAACTACACAGATGCATTCTGTGAAACTTATTTCTGATCTGTAAATTCAGTTAACAGAGATAAAACATATTTTTGATTGAGCAGTTATGAAACACTCTTTTTGTAGAAAATGCAAGTGGAGATTCGGAGCGCTAAGAGGGTAATATTGGAAAAAGGAATGTCTTCAAATATAAACTACACAGAATCATTCGGTGAAACTTCTTTCTGATCTGTGCATTCAGCTAACAGAGTTAAACCATACTTTTGATTGAGCAGATCTGAACACTCTTTCTGTTGAAAATGCAACTGGACATTTGGAGCGCTAAGAGCGTAGTAGTGGAAAAAGGAATATATTCAAATATAAACTACACAGAAGCATTCTGTGAAACTTCTTTCTGATCTGAGCATACAGCTAACAGAGTTAAACCATACTTTTGATTGAGCAGTTTTGAAACACTCTGTCTGTAGAAAATGCAACTGGACATTCGTAGCGCTAAGTGGGTAATAGTGGAAAAAAAATACGTTCAAATATAAACTACACAGAAGCATTGTATGAAACTACTTTCTGTTCTGTGCATTCAACTAACGGAGTTGAACCTTACTTTTGATTGAGCCGTTCTGAAACACTCTTTCTGTAGAAACTGCAATTGGACATTCTGAGCGCTAAGAGGCCTATATTGGAAAAAGAATGTCTACAAATAAAAACTACACAGAAGAATTGTGTGAACCTTCTTTCTGTTCTGTTTGTTCAACTAAAAGAGTTGAACCTTAGTTTTGATTGAGCCGTTCTGAAACACTCTTTCTGTAGAAAATGCAAGTGGAGATTCGGAGCGCTAAGAGGGTAATAGTGGAAAAAGGAATGTCTCCAAATATAAACTACACAGAATCATTCTGTGAAACTTCTTTCTGATCTGTGCATTCAGCTAACAGATTTAAACCATACTTTTGATTGAGCAGATCTGAACACTCTTTCTGTAGAAAATGCAACTGGACATTTGGAGCACTAAGAGAGTAGTAGTGGAAAAATTAATATATTCAAATATAAACTACACAGAAGCATTCTGTGAAACTTCTTTCTGATCTGAGCATTCAGCTAACAGAGTTAAACCATACTTTTGAATGAGCAGTTTTGAAACACTCTGTCTGTAGAAAATGCAACTGGACATTCGTAGCGCTAAGTGGGTAATAGTGGAAAAAAGAGTATGTTCAAATATAAACTACACAGAAGCATTGTATGAAACTTCTTTCTGTTCTGTGCATTCAACTAACAGAGTTGAACCTTACTTTTGATTGAGCCGTTCTGAAACACTCTTTCTGTAGAAACTGCAATTGGACATTCTGAGCGCTAAGAGGCCTCTATTGGGAAAAATAATATCTTCAAATAAAAACTACACAGAAGCATTGTGTGAAACTTATTTCTGATATGTTCATTAAGCTAACAGAGTTAAACCATACTTTTGATTGCGCAGTTCTGAACACTCTTTCTGTAGAAAATGCAAGTGGACATTCGGAGCGCTAAGAGGGCAATAGTGGAAAAAGGAATATATTCAAATATAAACTACACAGAAGCATTCTGTGAAAATTCTTTCTGTTCTGTGCATTCAACTAACAGAGTTGAACCTTACTTTTGATTGAGCCGTTCTGAAACACTCTTTCTGTAGAAACTGCAATTGGACATGCTAAGCGCTAAGAGGCCTACATTGGGAAAAAGAATATCTTCAAATAAAAACTACACAGATGCATTCTGTGAAACTTATTTCTGATCTGTAAATTCAGTTAACAGAGATAAAACATATTTTTGATTGAGCAGTTATGAAACACTCTTTTTGTAGAAAATGCAAGTGGAGATTCGGAGCGCTAAGAGGGTAATAGTGGAAAAAGGAATGTCTTCAAATATAAACTACACAGAATCATTCGGTGAAACTTCTTTCTGATCTTTGCATTCAGCTAACAGGGTTAAACCATACTTTTGATTGAGCAGATCTGAACACTCTTTCTGTTGAAAATGCAACTGGACATTTGGAGCGCTAAGAGCGTAGTAGTGGAAAAAGGAATATATTCAAATATAAACTACACAGAAGCATTCTGTGCAAATTCTTTCTGATCTGAGCATACAGCTAACAGAGTTAAACCATACTTTTGATTGAGCAGTTTTGAAACACTCTGTCTGTAGAAAATGCAACTGGACATTCGTAGCGCTAAGTGGGTAATAGTGGAAAAAAGAATATGTTCAAATATAAACTACACAGAAGCATTGTATGAAACTTCTTTCTGTTCTGTGCATTCAACTAACAGAGTTGAACCTTACTATTGATTGAGCCGTTCTGAAACACTCTTTCTGTAGAAACTGCAATTGGACATTCTGAGCGCTAAGAGGCCTATATTGGGAAAAAGAATGTCTACAAATAAAAACTACACAGAAGAATTGTGTGAAACTTCTTTCTGTTCTGTTTGTTCAACTAAAAGAGTTGAACCTTAGTTTTGATTGAGCCGTTCTGAAACACTCTTTCTGTAGAAAATGCAAGTGGAGATTCGGAGCGCTAAGAGGGTAATAGTGGAAAAAGGAATGTCTCCAAATATAAATTACACAGAAACATTCTGTGAAACTTCTTTCTGATCTGTGCATTCAGCTAACAGAGTTAAACCATACTTTTGATTGAGCAGATCTGAACACTCTTACTGTAGAAAATGCAACTGGACATTTGGAGCGCTAAGAGAGTAGTAGTGGAAAAAGGAATATATTCAAATATAAACTACACAGAAGCATTCTGTGAAACTTCTTTCTGATCTGAGCATTCAGCTAACAGAGTTAAACCATACTTTTGTTTGAGCAGTTTTGAAACACTCTGTCTGTAGAAAATGCAACTGGACATTCGTAGCGCTAAGTGGGTAATAGTGGAAAAAAGAATATGTTCAAATATAAACTACACAGAAGCATTGTATGAAACTACTTTCTGTTCTGTGCATTCAACTAACAGATTTGAACCTTACTTTTGATTGAGCCTTTCTGAAACACTCTTTCTGTAGAAACTGCAATTGGACATTCTGAGCGCTAAGAGGCCTCTATTGGGAAAAATAATATCTTCAAATAAAAACTACACAGAAGCATTGTGTGAAACTTATTTCTGATATGTTCATTAAGCTAACAGAGTTAAACCATACTTTTGATTGCGCAGTTCTGAACACTCTTTCTGTGGAAAATGCAAGTGGACATTCGGAGCGCTAAGAGGGTAATAGTGGAAAATGGAATATATTCAAATATAAACTACACAGTAGCATTCTGTGAAAATTCTTTCTGTTCTGTGCATTCAACTAACAGAGTTGAACCTTACTTTTGATTGAGCCGTTCTGAAACACTCTTTCTGTAGAAACTGCAATTGGACATGCTAAGCGCTAAGAGGCCTACATTGGGAATAAGAATATCTTCAAATAAAAACTACACAGATGCATTCTGTGAAACATATTTCTGATCTGTAAATTCAGTTAACAGAGATAAAACATATTTTTGATTGAGCAGTTATGAAACACTCTTTTTGTAGAAAATGCAAGTGGAGATTCGGAGCGCTAAGAGGGTAATAGTGGAAAAAGGAATGTCTTCAAATATAAACTACACAGAATCATTCGGTGAAACTTCTTTCTGATCTGTGCATTAAGCTAACAGAGTTAAACCATACTTTTGATTGAGCAGATCTGAACAGTCTTTCTGTTGAAAATGCAACTGGACATTTGGAGCGCTAAGAGCGTATTAGTGGAAAAAGGAATATATTCAAATATAAACTACACAGAAGCATTCTGTGAAACTTCTTTCTGATCTGAGCATTCAGCTAACAGAGTTAAACCACACTTTTGATTGAGCAGTTTTGAAACACTCTGTCTGTAGAAAATGCAACTGGACATTCGTAGCGCTAAGTGGGTAATAGTGGAAAAAAGAATATGTTCAAATATAAACTACACAGAAGCATTGTATGAAACTTCTTTCTGTTCTGTGCATTCAACTAACAGAGTTGAACCTTACTTTTGATTGAGCCGTTCTGAAACACTCTTTCTGTAGAAACTGCAATTGGGCATTCTGAGCGCTAAGAGGCCTATATTGGGAAAAAGAATGTCTACAAATAAAAACTACACAAAAGAATAGTGTGAAACTTCTTTCTGTTCTGTTTGTTCAACTAAAAGAGTTGAACCTTAGTTTTGATTGAGCCGTTCTGAAACACTCTTTCTGTAGAAAATGCAAGTGGAGATTCGGAGCGCTAAGAGGGTAATAGTGGAAAAAGGAATGTCTCCAAATATAAACTACACAGAATCTTTCTGTGAAACTTCTTTCTGATCTGTGCATTCAGCTAACAGAGTTAAACCATACTTTTGATTGAGCAGATCTGAACACTCTTTCTGTAGAAAATGCAACTGGACATTTGGAGCGCTAAGAGAGTAGTAGTGGAAAAAGGAATATATTCAAATATAAACTACACAGAAGCATTCTGTGAAACTTCTTTCTGATCTGAGCATTCAGCTAACAGAGTTAAACCATACTTTTGATTGAGCAGTTTTGAAACACTCTGTCTGTAGAAAATGCAACTGAACATTCGTAGCGCTAAGTGGGTAATAGTGGAAAAAAGAATATGTTCAAATATAAATTACACAGAAGCATTGTATGAAACTACTTTCTGTTCTGTGCATTCAACTAACAGAGTTGAACCTTACTTTTGATTGAGCCTCTCTGAAACACTCTTTCTGTAGAAACTGCAATTGGACATTCTGAGCGCTAAGAGGCCACTATTGGGAAAAAAAATATCTTCAAATAAAAACTACACAGAAGCATTGTGTGAAACTTATTTCTGATATGTTCATTAAGCTAACAGAATTAAACCATACTTTTGATTGCGCAGTTCTGAACACTCTTTCTGTAGAAAATGCAAGTGGACATTCGGAGCGCTAAGAGGGTAATAGTGGAAAAAAGAATATATTCAAATATAAACTACACAGTAGCATTCTGTGAAAATTCTTTCTGTTCTGTGCATTCAACTAACAGAGTTGAACCTTACTTTTGATTGAGCCGTTCTGAAACACTCTTTCTGTAGAAACTGCAATTGGACATGCTAAGCGCTAAGAGGCCTACATTGGGAAAAAGAATATCTTCAAATAAAAACTACACAGATGCATTCTGTGAAACTTATTTCTGATCTGTAAATTCAGTTAACAGAGATAAAACATATTTTTGATTGAGTAGTTATGAAACACTCTTTTTGTAGAAAATGCAAGTGGAGATTCGGAGCGCTAAGAGGGTAATAGTGGAAAAAGGAATGTCTTCAAATATAAACTACACAGAATCATTCGGTGAAACTTCTTTCTGATCTGTGCATTCAGCTAACAGAGTTAAACCATACTTTTGATTGAGCAGATCTGAACACTCTTTCTGTTGAAAATGCAACTGGACATTTGGAGCGCTAAGAGCGTAGTAGTGGAAAAAGGAATATATTCAAATATAAACTACACAGAAGCATTCTGTGAAACTTCTTTCTGATCTGAGCATACAGCTAACAGAGTTAAACCATACTTTTGATTGAGCAGTTTTGAAACACTCTGTCTGTAGAAAATGCAACTGGACATTCGTAGCGCTAAGTGGGTAATAGTGGAAAAAAGAATATGTTCAAATATAAACTACACAGAAGCATTGTATGAAACTTCTTTCTGTTCTGTGCATTCAACTAACAGAGTTGAACCTTATTTTTGATTGAGCCGTTCTGAAACACTCTTTCTGTAGAAACTGCAATTGGACATTCTGAGCGCTAAGAGGCCTATATTGGGAAAAAGAATGTCTACAAATAAAAACTACACAGAAGAATTGTGTGAAACTTCTTTCTGTTCTGTTTGTTCAACTAAAAGTTTGAACCTTAGTTTTGATTGAGTCGTTCTGAAACACTCTTTCTGCAGAAAATGCAAGTGGAGATTCGGAGCGCTAAGAGGGTAATAGTGGAAAAAGGAATGTCTTCAAATATAAACTACACAGAATCATTCGGTGAAACTTCTTTCTGATCTGTGCATTCAGCTAACAGAGTTAAACCATACTTTTGATTGAGCAGATCTGAACACTCTTTCTGTTGAAAATGCAACTGGACATTTGGAGCGCTAAGAGCGTAGTAGTGGAAAAAGGAATATATTCAAATATAAACTACACAGAAGCATTCTGTGAAACTTCTTTCTGATCTGAGCATACAGCTAACAGAGTTAAACCATACTTTTGATTGAGCAGTTTTGAAACACTCTGTCTGTAGAAAATGCAACTGGACATTCGTAGCGCTAAGTGGGTAATAGTGGAAAAGAGAATATGTTCAAATATAAACTACACAGAAGCATTGTATGAAACTTCTTTCTGTTCTGTGCATTCAACTAACAGAGTTGAACCTTACTTTTGATTGAGCCGTTCTGAAACACTCTTTCTGTAGAAACTGCAATTGGACATGCTAAGCGCTAAGAGGCCTACATTGGGAAAAAGTATATCTTCAAATAAAAACTACACAGATGAATTCTGTGAAACATATTTCTGATCTGTAAATTCAGTTAACAGAGATAAAACATATTTTTGATTGAGCAGTTATGAAACACTCTTTTTGTAGAAAATGCAAGTGGAGATTCGGAGCGCTAAGTGGGTAATAGTGGAAAAAGAATGTCTTCAAATATAAACTACACAGAATCATTCGGTGAAACTTCTTTCTGATCTGTGCATTCAGCTAACAGAGTTAAACCATACTTTTGATTGAGCAGATCTGAACACTCTTTCTGTTGAAAATGCAACTGGACATTTGGAGCGCTAAGAGCGTAGTAGTGGAAAAAGGAATATATTCAAATATAAACTACACAGAAGCATTCTGTGAAACTTCTTTCTGATCTGAGCATACAGCTAACAGAGTTAAACCATACTTTTGATTGAGCAGTTTTGAAACACTCTGTCTGTAGAAAATGCAACTGGACATTCGTAGCGCTAAGTGGGTAATAGTGGAAAAAAGAATATGTTCAAATATAAACTACACAGAAGCATTGTATGAAACTTCTTTCTGTTCTGTGCATTCAACTAACAGAGTTGAACCTTACTTTTGATTGAGCCGTTCTGAAACACTCTTTCTGTAGAAACTGCAATTGGACATTCTGAGTGCTAAGAGGCCTATATTGGGAAAAAGAATGTCTACAAATAAAAACTACACAGAAGAATTGTGTGAAACTTCTTTCTGTTCTGTTTGTTCAACTAAAAGGGTTGAACCTTAGTTTTGATTGAGCCGTTCTGAAACACTCTTTCTGTAGAAAATGCAAGTGGAGATTCGGAGCGCTAAGAGGGTAATAGTGGAAAAAGGAATGTCTTCAAATATAAACTACACAGAATCATTCTGTGAAACTTCTTTCTGATCTGTGCATTCAGCTAACAGAGTTAAACCATACATTTGATTGAGCAGATCTGAACACTCTTTCTGTAGAAAATGCAACTGGACATTTGGAGCGCTAAGAGAGTAGTAGTGGAAAAAGGAATATATTCAAATATAAACTACACAGAAGCATTCTGTGAAACTTCTTTCTGATCTGAGCATTCAGCTAACAGAGTTAAACCATACTTATGATTGAGCAGTTTTGAAACACTCTGTCTGTAGAAAGTGCAACTGGACATTCGTAGCGCTAAGTGGGTAATAGTGGAAAAAATAATATGTTCAAATATAAACTACACAGAAGCATTGTATGAAACTTCTTTCGGTTCTGTGCATTAAACTAACAGAGTTGAACCTTACTTTTGATTGAGCCTTTCTGAAACACTCTTTCTGTAGAAACTGCAATTGGACATTCTGAGCGCTAAGAGGCCTCTATTGGGAAAAATAATATCTTCAAATAAAAACTACACAGAAGCATTGTGTGAAACTTATTTCTGATATGTTCATTAAGCTAACAGAGTTAAACCATACTTTTGATTGCGCAGTTCTGAACACTCTTTCTGTAGAAAATGCAAGTGGACATTCGGAGCGCTAAGAGGGTAATAGTGGAAAAAGGAATATATTCAAATATAAACTACACAGTAGCATTCTGTGAAAATTCTTTCTGTACTGTGCATTCAACTAACAGAGTTGAACCTTACTTTTGATTGAGCCGTTCTGAAACACTCTTTCTGTAGAAACTGCAATTGGACATGCTAAGCGCAAAGAGGCCTACATTGGGAAAAAGAATATCTTCAAATAAAAACTACACAGATGCATTCTGTGAAACTTATTTCTGATCTGTAAATTCAGTTAACAGAGATAAAACATATTTTTGATTGAGCAGTTATGAAACACTCTTTTTGTAGAAAATGCAAGTGGAGATTCGGAGCGCTAAGAGGGTAATAGTGGAAAAAGGAATGTCCTCAAATATAAACTACACAGAATCATTCGGTGAAACTTCTTTCTGATCTGTGCATTAAGCTAACAGAGTTAAACCATACTTTTGATTGAGCAGATCTGAACAGTCTTTCGGTTGAAAATGCAACTGGACATTTGGAGCGCTAAGAGCGTATTAGTGGAAAAAGGAATATATTCAAATATAAACTACACAGAAGCATTCTGTGAAACTTCTTTCTGATCTGAGCATTCAGCTAACAGAGTTAAACCATACTTTTGATTGAGCAGTTTTGAAACACTCTGTCTGTAGAAAATGCAACTGGACATTCGTAGCGCTAAGTGGGTAATAGTGGAAAAAAGAATATGTTCAAATATAAACTACACAGAAGCATTGTATGAAACTTCTTTCTGTTCTGTGCATTCAACTAACAGAGTTGAACCTTACTTTTGATTGAGCCGTTCTGAAACACTCTTTCTGTAGAAACTGCAATTGGACATTCTGAGCGCTAAGAGGCCTCTATTGGGAAAAATAATATCTTCAAATAAAAACTACACAGAAGCATTGTGTGAAACTTATTTCTGATATGTTCATTAAGCTAACAGAGTTAAACAATACTTTTGATTGCGCAGTTCTGAACACTCTTTCTGTAGAAAATGCAAGTGGACATTCGGAGCGCTAAGAGGGTAATAGTGGAAAAAGGAATATATTCAAATATAAACTACACAGTAGCATTCTGTGAAAATTCTTTCTGTTCTGTGCATTCAACTAAGAGAGTTGAACCTTACTTTTGATTGAGCCGTTCTGAAACACTCTTTCTGTAGAAACTGCAATTGGACATGCTAAGCGCTAAGAGGCCTACATTGGGAAAAAGTATATCTTCAAATAAAAACTACACAGATGAATTCTGTGAAACATATTTCTGATCTGTAAATTCAGTTAACAGAGATAAAACATATTTTTGATTGAGCAGTTATGAAACACTCTTTTTGTAGAAAATGCAAGTGGAGATTCGGAGCGCTAAGAGGGTAATAGTGGAAAAAGGAATGTCTTCAAATATAAACTACACAGAATCATTCGGTGAAACTTCTTTCTGATCTGTGCATTCAGCTAACAGAGTTAAACCATACTTTTGATTGAGCAGATCTGAACACTCTTTCTGTTGAAAATGCAACTGGACATTTGGAGCGCTAAGAGCGTAGTAGTGGAAAAAGGAATATATTCAAATATAAACTACACAGAAGCATTCTGTGAAACTTCTTTCTGATCTGAGCATACAGCTAACAGAGTTAAACCATACTTTTGATTGAGCAGTTTTGAAACACTCTGTCTGTAGAAAATGCAACTGGACATTCGTAGCGCTAAGTGGGTAATAGTGGAAAAAAAATACGTTCAAATATAAACTACACAGAAGCATTGTATGAAACTACTTTCTGTTCTGTGCATTCAACTAACAGAGTTGAACCTTACTTTTGATTGAGCCGTTCTGAAACACTCTTTCTGTAGAAACTGCAATTGGACATTCTGAGCGCTAAGAGGCCTATATTGGAAAAAGAATGTCTACAAATAAAAACTACACAGAAGAATTGTGTGAACCTTCTTTCTGTTCTGTTTGTTCAACTAAAAGAGTTGAACCTTAGTTTTGATTGAGCCGTTCTGAAACACTCTTTCTGTAGAAAATGCAAGTGGAGATTCGGAGCGCTAAGAGGGTAATAGTGGAAAAAGGAATGTCTCCAAATATAAACTACACAGAATCATTCTGTGAAACTTCTTTCTGATCTGTGCATTCAGCTAACAGAGTTAAACCATACTTTTGATTGAGCAGATCTGAACACTCTTTCTGTTGAAAATGCAACTGGACATTTGGAGCGCTAAGAGCGTAGTAGTGGAAAAAGGAATATATTCAAATATAAACTACACAGAAGCATTCTGTGAAACTTCTTTCTGATCTGAGCATACAGCTAACAGAGTTAAACCATACTTTTGATTGAGCAGTTTTGAAACACTCTGTCTGTAGAAAATGCAACTGAACATTCGTAGCGCTAAGTGGGTAATAGTGGAAAAAAGAATATGTTCAAATATAAATTACACAGAAGCATTGTATGAAACTACTTTCTGTTCTGTGCATTCAACTAACAGAGTTGAACCTTACTTTTGATTGAGCCTCTCTGAAACACTCTTTCTGTAGAAACTGCAATTGGACATTCTGAGCGCTAAGAGGCCACTATTGGGAAAAAAAATATCTTCAAATAAAAACTACACAGAAGCATTGTGTGAAACTTATTTCTGATATGTTCATTAAGCTAACAGAGTTAAACCATACTTTTGATTGCGCAGTTCTGAACACTCTTTCTGTAGAAAATGCAAGTGGACATTCGGAGCGCTAAGAGGGTAATAGTGGAAAAAAGAATATATTCAAATATAAACTACACAGTAGCATTCTGTGAAAATTCTTTCTGTTCTGTGCATTCAACTAACAGAGTTGAACCTTACTTTTGATTGAGCCGTTCTGAAACACTCTTTCTGTAGAAACTGCAATTGGACATGCTAAGCGCTAAGAGGCCTACATTGGGAAAAAGAATATCTTCAAATAAAAACTACACAGATGCATTCTGTGAAACTTATTTCTGATCTGTAAATTCAGTTAACAGAGATAAAACATATTTTTGATTGAGTAGTTATGAAACACTCTTTTTGTAGAAAATGCAAGTGGAGATTCGGAGCGCTAAGAGGGTAATAGTGGAAAAAGGAATGTCTTCAAATATAAACTACACAGAATCATTCGGTGAAACTTCTTTCTGATCTGTGCATTCAGCTAACAGAGTTAAACCATACTTTTGATTGAGCAGATCTGAACACTCTTTCTGTTGAAAATGCAACTGGACATTTGGAGCGCTAAGAGCGTAGTAGTGGAAAAAGGAATATATTCAAATATAAACTACACAGAAGCATTCTGTGAAACTTCTTTCTGATCTGAGCATACAGCTAACAGAGTTAAACCATACTTTTGATTGAGCAGTTTTGAAACACTCTGTCTGTAGAAAATGCAACTGGACATTCGTAGCGCTAAGTGGGTAATAGTGGAAAAAAGAATATGTTCAAATATAAACTACACAGAAGCATTGTATGAAACTTCTTTCTGTTCTGTGCATTCAACTAACAGAGTTGAACCTTATTTTTGATTGAGCCGTTCTGAAACACTCTTTCTGTAGAAACTGCAATTGGACATTCTGAGCGCTAAGAGGCCTATATTGGGAAAAAGAATGTCTACAAATAAAAACTACACAGAAGAATTGTGTGAAACTTCTTTCTGTTCTGTTTGTTCAACTAAAAGTTTGAACCTTAGTTTTGATTGAGTCGTTCTGAAACACTCTTTCTGCAGAAAATGCAAGTGGAGATTCGGAGCGCTAAGAGGGTAATAGTGGAAAAAGGAATGTCTTCAAATATAAACTACACAGAATCATTCGGTGAAACTTCTTTCTGATCTGTGCATTCAGCTAACAGAGTTAAACCATACTTTTGATTGAGCAGATCTGAACACTCTTTCTGTTGAAAATGCAACTGGACATTTGGAGCGCTAAGAGCGTAGTAGTGGAAAAAGGAATATATTCAAATATAAACTACACAGAAGCATTCTGTGAAACTTCTTTCTGATCTGAGCATACAGCTAACAGAGTTAAACCATACTTTTGATTGAGCAGTTTTGAAACACTCTGTCTGTAGAAAATGCAACTGGACATTCGTAGCGCTAAGTGGGTAATAGTGGAAAAGAGAATATGTTCAAATATAAACTACACAGAAGCATTGTATGAAACTTCTTTCTGTTCTGTGCATTCAACTAACAGAGTTGAACCTTACTTTTGATTGAGCCGTTCTGAAACACTCTTTCTGTAGAAACTGCAATTGGACATGCTAAGCGCTAAGAGGCCTACATTGGGAAAAAGTATATCTTCAAATAAAAACTACACAGATGAATTCTGTGAAACATATTTCTGATCTGTAAATTCAGTTAACAGAGATAAAACATATTTTTGATTGAGCAGTTATGAAACACTCTTTTTGTAGAAAATGCAAGTGGAGATTCGGAGCGCTAAGAGGGTAATAGTGGAAAAAGAATGTCTTCAAATATAAACTACACAGAATCATTCGGTGAAACTTCTTTCTGATCTGTGCATTCAGCTAACAGAGTTAAACCATACTTTTGATTGAGCAGATCTGAACACTCTTTCTGTTGAAAATGCAACTGGACATTTGGAGCGCTAAGAGCGTAGTAGTGGAAAAAGGAATATATTCAAATATAAACTACACAGAAGCATTCTGTGAAACTTCTTTCTGATCTGAGCATACAGCTAACAGAGTTAAACCATACTTTTGATTGAGCAGTTTTGAAACACTCTGTCTGTAGAAAATGCAACTGGACATTCGTAGCGCTAAGTGGGTAATAGTGGAAAAAAGAATATGTTCAAATATAAACTACACAGAAGCATTGTATGAAACTTCTTTCTGTTCTGTGCATTCAACTAACAGAGTTGAACCTTACTTTTGATTTAGCCGTTCTGAAACACTCTTTCTGTAGAAACTGCAATTGGACATTCTGAGTGCTAAGAGGCCTATATTGGGAAAAAGAATGTCTACAAATAAAAACTACACAGAAGAATTGTGTGAAACTTCTTTCTGTTCTGTTTGTTCAACTAAAAGGGTTGAACCTTAGTTTTGATTGAGCCGTTCTGAAACACTCTTTCTGTAGAAAATGCAAGTGGAGATTCGGAGCGCTAAGAGGGTAATAGTGGAAAAAGGAATGTCTTCAAATATAAACTACACAGAATCATTCTGTGAAACTTCTTTCTGATCTGTGCATTCAGCTAACAGAGTTAAACCATACATTTGATTGAGCAGATCTGAACACTCTTTCTGTAGAAAATGCAACTGGACATTTGGAGCGCTAAGAGAGTAGTAGTGGAAAAAGGAATATATTCAAATATAAACTACACAGAAGCATTCTGTGAAACTTCTTTCTGATCTGAGCATTCAGCTAACAGAGTTAAACCATACTTATGATTGAGCAGTTTTGAAACACTCTGTCTGTAGAAAATGCAACTGGACATTCGTAGCGCTAAGTGGGTAATAGTGGAAAAAATAATATGTTCAAATATAAACTACACAGAAGCATTGTATGAAACTTCTTTCGGTTCTGTGCATTCAACTAACAGAGTTGAACCTTACTTTTGATTGAGCCGTTCTGAAACACTCTTTCTGTAGAAACTGCAATTGGACATTCTGAGCGCTAAGAGGCCTCTATTGGGAAAAATAATATCTTCAAATAAAAACTACACAGAAGCATTGTGTGAAACTTATTTCTGATATGTTCATTAAGCTAACAGAGTTAAACCATACTTTTGATTGCGCAGTTCTGAACACTCTTTCTGTAGAAAATGCAAGTGGACATTCGGAGCGCTAAGAGGGTAATAGTGGAAAAAGGAATATATTCAAATATAAACTACACAGTAGCATTCTGTGAAAATTCTTTCTGTTCTGTGCATTCAACTAAGAGAGTTGAACCTTACTTTTGATTGAGCCGTTCTGAAACACTCTTTCTGTAGAAACTGCAATTGGACATGCTAAGCGCTAAGAGGCCTACATTGGGAAAAAGTATATCTTCAAATAAAAACTACACAGATGAATTCTGTGAAACATATTTCTGATCTGTAAATTCAGTTAACAGAGATAAAACATATTTTTGATTGAGCAGTTATGAAACACTCTTTTTGTAGAAAATGCAAGTGGAGATTCGGAGCGCTAAGAGGGTAATAGTGGAAAAAGGAATGTCTTCAAATATAAACTACACAGAATCATTCGGTGAAACTTCTTTCTGATCTGTGCATTCAGCTAACAGAGTTAAACCATACTTTTGATTGAGCAGATCTGAACACTCTTTCTGTTGAAAATGCAACTGGACATTTGGAGCGCTAAGAGCGTAGTAGTGGAAAAAGGAATATATTCAAATATAAACTACACAGAAGCATTCTGTGAAACTTCTTTCTGATCTGAGCATACAGCTAACAGAGTTAAACCATACTTTTGATTGAGCAGTTTTGAAACACTCTGTCTGTAGAAAATGCAACTGGACATTCGTAGCGCTAAGTGGGTAATAGTGGAAAAAAAATACGTTCAAATATAAACTACACAGAAGCATTGTATGAAACTACTTTCTGTTCTGTGCATTCAACTAACAGAGTTGAACCTTACTTTTGATTGAGCCGTTCTGAAACACTCTTTCTGTAGAAACTGCAATTGGACATTCTGAGCGCTAAGAGGCCTATATTGGAAAAAGAATGTCTACAAATAAAAACTACACAGAAGAATTGTGTGAACCTTCTTTCTGTTCTGTTTGTTCAACTAAAAGAGTTGAACCTTAGTTTTGATTGAGCCGTTCTGAAACACTCTTTCTGTAGAAAATGCAAGTGGAGATTCGGAGCGCTAAGAGGGTAATAGTGGAAAAAGGAATGTCTCCAAATATAAACTACACAGAATCATTCTGTGAAACTTCTTTCTGATCTGTGCATTCAGCTAACAGAGTTAAACCATACTTTTGATTGAGCAGATCTGAACACTCTTTCTGTTGAAAATGCAACTGGACATTTGGAGCGCTAAGAGCGTAGTAGTGGAAAAAGGAATATATTCAAATATAAACTACACAGAAGCATTCTGTGAAACTTCTTTCTGATCTGAGCATACAGCTAACAGAGTTAAACCATACTTTTGATTGAGCAGTTTTGAAACACTCTGTCTGTAGAAAATGCAACTGGACATTCGTAGCGCTAAGTGGGTAATAGTGGAAAAAAAATACGTTCAAATATAAACTACACAGAAGCATTGTATGAAACTACTTTCTGTTCTGTGCATTCAACTAACAGAGTTGAACCTTACTTTTGATTGAGCCGTTCTGAAACACTCTTTCTGTAGAAACTGCAATTGGACATTCTGAGCGCTAAGAGGCCTATATTGGAAAAAGAATGTCTACAAATAAAAACTACACAGAAGAATTGTGTGAACCTTCTTTCTGTTCTGTTTGTTCAACTAAAAGAGTTGAACCTTAGTTTTGATTGAGCCGTTCTGAAACACTCTTTCTGTAGAAAATGCAAGTGGAGATTCGGAGCGCTAAGAGGGTAATAGTGGAAAAAGGAATGTCTCCAAATATAAACTACACAGAATCATTCTGTGAAACTTCTTTCTGATCTGTGCATTCAGCTAACAGAGTTAAACCATACTTTTGATTGAGCAGATCTGAACACTCTTTCTGTAGAAAATGCAACTGGACATTTGGAGCGCTAAGAGAGTAGTAGTGGAAAAAGGAATATATTCAAATATAAACTACACAGAATCATTCTGTGAAACTTCTTTCTGATCTGAGCATTCAGCTAACAGAGTTAAACCATACTTTTGAATGAGCAGTTTTGAAACACTCTGTCTGTAGAAAATGCAACTGGACATTCGTAGCGCTAAGTGGGTAATAGTGGAAAAAAGAATATGTTCAAATATAAACTACACAGAAGCATTGTATGAAACTTCTTTCTGTTCTGTGCATTCAACTAACAGAGTTGAACCTTACTTTTGATTGAGCCTTTCTGAAACACTCTTTCTGTAGAAACTGCAATTGGACATTCTGAGCGCTAAGAGGCCTCTATTGGGAAAAATAATATCTTCAAATAAAAACTACACAGAAGCATTGTGTGAAACTTATTTCTGATATGTTCATTAAGCTAACAGAGTTAAACCATACTTTTGATTGCGCAGTTCTGAACACTCTTTCTGTAGAAAATGCAAGTGGACATTCGGAGCGCTAAGAGGGTAATAGTGGAAAAAGGAATATATTCAAATATAAACTACACAGTAGCATTCTGTGAAAATTCTTTCTGTACTGTGCATTCAACTAACAGAGTTGAACCTTACTTTTGATTGAGCCGTTCTGAAACACTCTTTCTGTAGAAACTGCAATTGGACATGCTAAGCGCAAAGAGGCCTACATTGGGAAAAAGAATATCTTCAAATAAAAACTACACAGATGCATTCTGTGAAACTTATTTCTGATCTGTAAATTCAGTTAACAGAGATAAAACATATTTTTGATTGAGCAGTTATGAAACACTCTTTTTGTAGAAAATGCAAGTGGAGATTCGGAGCGCTAAGAGGGTAATAGTGGAAAAAGGAATGTCTTCAAATATAAACTACACAGAATCATTCGGTGAAACTTCTTTCTGATCTGTGCATTAAGCTAACAGAGTTAAACCATACTTTTGATTGAGCAGATCTGAACAGTCTTTCGGTTGAAAATGCAACTGGACATTTGGAGCGCTAAGAGCGTATTAGTGGAAAAAGGAATATATTCAAATATAAACTACACAGAAGCATTCTGTGAAACTTCTTTCTGATCTGAGCATTCAGCTAACAGAGTTAAACCATACTTTTGATTGAGCAGTTTTGAAACACTCTGTCTGTAGAAAATGCAACTGGACATTCGTAGCGCTAAGTGGGTAATAGTGGAAAAAAGAATATGTTCAAATATAAACTACACAGAAGCATTGTATGAAACTTCTTTCTGTTCTGTGCATTCAACTAACAGAGTTGAACCTTACTTTTGATTGAGCCGTTCTGAAACACTCTTTCTGTAGAAACTGCAATTGGACATTCTGAGCGCTAAGAGGCCTCTATTGGGAAAAATAATATCTTCAAATAAAAACTACACAGAAGCATTGTGTGAAACTTATTTCTGATATGTTCATTAAGCTAACAGAGTTAAACCATACTTTTGATTGCGCAGTTCTGAACACTCTTTCTGTAGAAAATGCAAGTGGACATTCGGAGCGCTAAGAGGGTAATAGTGGAAAAAGGAATATATTCAAATATAAACTACACAGTAGCATTCTGTGAAAATTCTTTCTGTTCTGTGCATTCAACTAAGAGAGTTGAACCTTACTTTTGATTGAGCCGTTCTGAAACACTCTTTCTGTAGAAACTGCAATTGGACATGCTAAGCGCTAAGAGGCCTACATTGGGAAAAAGTATATCTTCAAATAAAAACTACACAGATGAATTCTGTGAAACATATTTCTGATCTGTAAATTCAGTTAACAGAGATAAAACATATTTTTGATTGAGCAGTTATGAAACACTCTTTTTGTAGAAAATGCAAGTGGAGATTCGGAGCGCTAAGAGGGTAATAGTGGAAAAAGGAATGTCTTCAAATATAAACTACACAGAATCATTCGGTGAAACTTCTTTCTGATCTGTGCATTCAGCTAACAGAGTTAAACCATACTTTTGATTGAGCAGATCTGAACACTCTTTCTGTTGAAAATGCAACTGGACATTTGGAGCGCTAAGAGCGTAGTAGTGGAAAAAGGAATATATTCAAATATAAACTACACAGAAGCATTCTGTGAAACTTCTTTCTGATCTGAGCATACAGCTAACAGAGTTAAACCATACTTTTGATTGAGCAGTTTTGAAACACTCTGTCTGTAGAAAATGCAACTGGACATTCGTAGCGCTAAGTGGGTAATAGTGGAAAAAAAATACGTTCAAATATAAACTACACAGAAGCATTGTATGAAACTACTTTCTGTTCTGTGCATTCAACTAACAGAGTTGAACCTTACTTTTGATTGAGCCGTTCTGAAACACTCTTTCTGTAGAAACTGCAATTGGACATTCTGAGCGCTAAGAGGCCTATATTGGAAAAAGAATGTCTACAAATAAAAACTACACAGAAGAATTGTGTGAACCTTCTTTCTGTTCTGTTTGTTCAACTAAAAGAGTTGAACCTTAGTTTTGATTGAGCCGTTCTGAAACACTCTTTCTGTAGAAAATGCAAGTGGAGATTCGGAGCGCTAAGAGGGTAATAGTGGAAAAAGGAATGTCTCCAAATATAAACTACACAGAATCATTCTGTGAAACTTCTTTCTGATCTGTGCATTCAGCTAACAGAGTTAAACCATACTTTTGATTGAGCAGATCTGAACACTCTTTCTGTTGAAAATGCAACTGGACATTTGGAGCGCTAAGAGCGTAGTAGTGGAAAAAGGAATATATTCAAATATAAACTACACAGAAGCATTCTGTGAAACTTCTTTCTGATCTGAGCATACAGCTAACAGAGTTAAACCATACTTTTGATTGAGCAGTTTTGAAACACTCTGTCTGTAGAAAATGCAACTGGACATTCGTAGCGCTAAGTGGGTAATAGTGGAAAAAAAATACGTTCAAATATAAACTACACAGAAGCATTGTATGAAACTACTTTCTGTTCTGTGCATTCAACTAACAGAGTTGAACCTTACTTTTGATTGAGCCGTTCTGAAACACTCTTTCTGTAGAAACTGCAATTGGACATTCTGAGCGCTAAGAGGCCTATATTGGAAAAAGAATGTCTACAAATAAAAACTACACAGAAGAATTGTGTGAACCTTCTTTCTGTTCTGTTTGTTCAACTAAAAGAGTTGAACCTTAGTTTTGATTGAGCCGTTCTGAAACACTCTTTCTGTAGAAAATGCAAGTGGAGATTCGGAGCGCTAAGAGGGTAATAGTGGAAAAAGGAATGTCTCCAAATATAAACTACACAGAATCATTCTGTGAAACTTCTTTCTGATCTGTGCATTCAGCTAACAGAGTTAAACCATACTTTTGATTGAGCAGATCTGAACACTCTTTCTGTAGAAAATGCAACTGGACATTTGGAGCGCTAAGAGAGTAGTAGTGGAAAAAGGAATATATTCAAATATAAACTACACAGAATCATTCTGTGAAACTTCTTTCTGATCTGAGCATTCAGCTAACAGAGTTAAACCATACTTTTGAATGAGCAGTTTTGAAACACTCTGTCTGTAGAAAATGCAACTGGACATTCGTAGCGCTAAGTGGGTAATAGTGGAAAAAAGAATATGTTCAAATATAAACTACACAGAAGCATTGTATGAAACTTCTTTCTGTTCTGTGCATTCAACTAACAGAGTTGAACCTTACTTTTGATTGAGCCTTTCTGAAACACTCTTTCTGTAGAAACTGCAATTGGACATTCTGAGCGCTAAGAGGCCTCTATTGGGAAAAATAATATCTTCAAATAAAAACTACACAGAAGCATTGTGTGAAACTTATTTCTGATATGTTCATTAAGCTAACAGAGTTAAACCATACTTTTGATTGCGCAGTTCTGAACACTCTTTCTGTAGAAAATGCAAGTGGACATTCGGAGCGCTAAGAGGGCAATAGTGGAAAAAGGAATATATTCAAATATAAACTACACAGAAGCATTCTGTGAAAATTCTTTCTGTTCTGTGCATTCAACTAACAGAGTTGAACCTTACTTTTGATTGAGCCGTTCTGAAACACTCTTTCTGTAGAAACTGCAATTGGACATGCTAAGCGCTAAGAGGCCTACATTGGGAAAAAGAATATTTTCAAATAAAAACTACACAGATGCATTCTGTGAAACTTATTTCTGATCTGTAAATTCAGTTAACAGAGATAAAACATATTTTTGATTGAGCAGTTATGAAACACTCTTTTTGTAGAAAATGCAAGTGGAGATTCGGAGCGCTAAGAGGGTAATAGTGGAAAAAGGAATGTCTTCAAATATAAACTACACAGAATCATTCGGTGAAACTTCTTTCTGATCTTTGCATTCAGCTAACAGGGTTAAACCATACTTTTGATTGAGCAGATCTGAACACTCTTTCTGTTGAAAATGCAACTGGACATTTGGAGCGCTAAGAGCGTAGTAGTGGAAAAAGGAATATATTCAAATATAAACTACACAGAAGCATTCTGTGCAACTTCTTTCTGATCTGAGCATACAGCTAACAGAGTTAAACCATACTTATGATTGAGCAGTTTTGAAACACTCTGTCTGTAGAAAATGCAACTGGACATTCGTAGCGCTAAGTGGGTAATAGTTCAAAAAAGAATATGTTCAAATATAAACTACACAGAAGCATTGTATGAAACTTCTTTCTGTTCTGTGCATTCAACTAACAGAGTTGAACCTTACTTTTGATTGAGCCGTTCTGAAAAACTCTTTCTGTAGAAACTGCAATTGGACATTCTGAGCGCTAAGAGGCCTATATTGGGAAAAAGAATGTCTACAAATAAAAACTACACAGAAGAATTGTGTGAAACTTCTTTCTGTTCTGTTTGTTCAACTAAAAGGGTTGAACCTTAGTTTTGATTGAGCCGTTCTGAAACACTCTTTCTGTAGAAAATGCAAGTGGAGATTCGGAGCGCTAAGAGGGTAATAGTGGAAAAAGGAATGTCTTCAAATATAAACTACACAGAATCATTCTGTGAAACTTCTTTCTGATCTGTGCATTCAGCTAACAGAGCTAAACCATACTTTTGATTGAGCAGATCTGAACACTCTTTCTGTAGAAAATGCAACTGGACATTTGGAGCGCTAAGAGAGTAGTAGCGGAAAAAGGAATATATTCAAATATAAACTACACAGAAGCATTCTGTGAAACTTCTTTCTGATCTGAGCATTCAGCTAACAGAGTTAAGCCATACTTTTGATTGAGCAGTTTTGAAACACTCTGTCTGTAGAAAATGCAACTGGACATTCGTAGCGCTAAGTGGGTAATAGTGGAAAAAAGAATATGTTCAAATATAAACTACACAGAAGCATTGTATGAAACTTCTTTCTGTTCTGTGCATTAAACTAACAGAGTTGAACCTTACTTTTGATTGAGCCTTTCTGAAACACTCTTTCTGTAGAAACTGCAATTGGACATTCTGAGCGCTAAGAGGCCTCTATTGGGAAAAATAATATCTTCAAATAAAAACTACACAGAAGCATTGTGTGAAACTTATTTCTGATATGTTCATTAAGCTAACAGAGTTAAACCATACTTTTGATTGCGCAGTTCTGAACACTCTTTCTGTAGAAAATGCAAGTGGACATTCGGAGCGCTAAGAGGGTAATAGTGGAAAAAGGAATATATTCAAATATAAACTACACAGTAGCATTCTGTGAAAATTCTTTCTGTTCTGTGCATTCAACTAAGAGAGTTGAACCTTACTTTTGATTGAGCCGTTCTGAAACACTCTTTCTGTAGAAACTGCAATTGGACATGCTAAGCGCTAAGAGGCCTACATTGGGAAAAAGTATATCTTCAAATAAAAACTACACAGATGAATTCTGTGAAACATATTTCTGATCTGTAAATTCAGTTAACAGAGATAAAACATATTTTTGATTGAGCAGTTATGAAACACTCTTTTTGTAGAAAATGCAAGTGGAGATTCGGAGCGCTAAGAGGGTAATAGTGGAAAAAGGAATGTCTTCAAATATAAACTACACAGAATCATTCGGTGAAACTTCTTTCTGATCTGCGCATTAAGCTAACAGAGTTAAACCATACTTTTGATTGAGCAGATCTGAACAGTCTTTCTGTTGAAAATGCAACTGGACATTTGGAGCGCTAAGAGCGTATTAGTGGAAAAAGGAATATATTCAAATATAAACTACACAGAAGCATTCTGTGAAACTTCTTTCTGATCTGAGCATTCAGCTAACAGAGTTAAACCATACTTTTGATTGAGCAGTTTTGAAACACTCTGTCTGTAGAAAATGCAACTGGACATTCGTAGCGCTAAGTGGGTAATAGTGGAAAAAAGAATATGTTCAAATATAAACTACACAGAAGCATTGTATGAAACTTCTTTCTGTTCTGTGCATTCAACTAACAGAGTTGAACCTTACTTTTGATTGAGCCGTTCTGAAACACTCTTTCTGTAGAAACTGCAATTGGACATTCTGAGCGCTAAGAGGCCTCTATTGGGAAAAATAATATCTTCAAATAAAAACTACACAGAAGCATTGTGTGAAACTTATTTCTGATATGTTCATTAAGCTAACAGAGTTAAACCATACTTTTGATTGCGCAGTTCTGAACACTCTTTCTGTAGAAAATGCAAGTGGACATTCGGAGCGCTAAGAGGGTAATAGTGGAAAAAGGAATATATTCAAATATAAACTACACAGTAGCATTCTGTGAAAATTCTTTCTGTTCTGTGCATTCAACTAAGAGAGTTGAACCTTACTTTTGATTGAGCCGTTCTGAAACACTCTTTCTGTAGAAACTGCAATTGGACATGCTAAGCGCTAAGAGGCCTACATTGGGAAAAAGTATATCTTCAAATAAAAACTACACAGATGCATTCTGTGAAACATATTTCTGATCTGTAAATTCAGTTAACAGAGATAAAACATATTTTTGATTGAGCAGTTATGAAACACTCTTTTTGTAGAAAATGCAAGTGGAGATTCGGAGCGCTAAGAGGGTAATATTGGAAAAAGGAATGTCTTCAAATATAAACTACACAGAATCATTCGGTGAAACTTCTTTCTGATCTGTGCATTCAGCTAACAGAGTTAAACCATACTTTTGATTGAGCAGATCTGAACACTCTTTCTGTTGAAAATGCAACTGGACATTTGGAGCGCTAAGAGCGTAGTAGTGGAAAAAGGAATATATTCAAATATAAACTACACAGAAGCATTCTGTGAAACTTCTTTCTGATCTGAGCATACAGCTAACAGAGTTAAACCATACTTTTGATTGAGCAGTTTTGAAACACTCTGTCTGTAGAAAATGCAACTGGACATTCGTAGCGCTAAGTGGGTAATAGTGGAAAAAAAATACGTTCAAATATAAACTACACAGAAGCATTGTATGAAACTACTTTCTGTTCTGTGCATTCAACTAACGGAGTTGAACCTTACTTTTGATTGAGCCGTTCTGAAACACTCTTTCTGTAGAAACTGCAATTGGACATTCTGAGCGCTAAGAGGTCTATATTGGAAAAAGAATGTCTACAAATAAAAACTACACAGAAGAATTGTGTGAACCTTCTTTCTGTTCTGTTTGTTCAACTAAAAGAGTTGAACCTTAGTTTTGATTGAGCCGTTCTGAAACACTCTTTCTGTAGAAAATGCAAGTGGAGATTCGGAGCGCTAAGAGGGTAATAGTGGAAAAAGGAATGTCTCCAAATATAAACTACACAGAATCATTCTGTGAAACTTCTTTCTGATCTGTGCATTCAGCTAACAGAGTTAAACCATACTTTTGATTGAGCAGATCTGAACACTCTTTCTGTAGAAAATGCAACTGGACATTTGGAGCGCTAAGAGAGTAGTAGTGGAAAAATTAATATATTCAAATATAAACTACACAGAAGCATTCTGTGAAACTTCTTTCTGATCTGAGCATTCAGCTAACAGAGTTAAACCATACTTTTGAATGAGCAGTTTTGAAACACTCTGTCTGTAGAAAATGCAACTGGACATTCGTAGCGCTAAGTGGGTAATAGTGGAAAAAAGAGTATGTTCAAATATAAACTACACAGAAGCATTGTATGAAACTTCTTTCTGTTCTGTGCATTCAACTAACAGAGTTGAACCTTACTTTTGATTGAGCCGTTCTGAAACACTCTTTCTGTAGAAACTGCAATTGGACATTCTGAGCGCTAAGAGGCCTCTATTGGGAAAAATAATATCTTCAAATAAAAACTACACAGAAGCATTGTGTGAAACTTATTTCTGATATGTTCATTAAGCTAACAGAGTTAAACCATACTTTTGATTGCGCAGTTCTGAACACTCTTTCTGTAGAAAATGCAAGTGGACATTCGGAGCGCTAAGAGGGCAATAGTGGAAAAAGGAATATATTCAAATATAAACTACACAGAAGCATTCTGTGAAAATTCTTTCTGTTCTGTGCTTTCAACTAACAGAGTTGAACCTTACTTTTGATTGAGCCGTTCTGAAACACTCTTTCTGTAGAAACTGCAATTGGACATGCTAAGCGCTAAGAGGCCTACATTGGGAAAAAGAATATCTTCAAATAAAAACTACACAGATGCATTCTGTGAAACTTATTTCTGATCTGTAAATTCAGTTAACAGAGATAAAACATATTTTTGATTGAGCAGTTATGAAACACTCTTTTTGTAGAAAATGCAAGTGGAGATTCGGAGCGCTAAGAGGGTAATAGTGGAAAAAGGAATGTCTTCAAATATAAACTACACAGAATCATTCGGTGAAACTTCTTTCTGATCTTTGCGTTCAGCTAACAGGGTTAAACCATACTTTTGATTGAGCAGATCTGAACACTCTTTCTGTTGAAAATGCAACTGGACATTTGGAGCGCTAAGAGCGTAGTAGTGGAAAAAGGAATATATTCAAATATAAACTACACAGAAGCATTCTGTGCAAATTCTTTCTGATCTGAGCATACAGCTAACAGAGTTAAACCATACTTTTGATTGAGCAGTTTTGAAACACTCTGTCTGTAGAAAATGCAACTGGACATTCGTAGCGCTAAGTGGGTAATAGTGGAAAAAAGAATATGTTCAAATATAAACTACACAGAAGCATTGTATGAAACTTCTTTCTGTTCTGTGCATTCAACTAACAGAGTTGAACCTTACTTTTGATTGAGCCGTTCTGAAACACTCTTTCTGTAGAAACTGCAATTGGACATTCTGAGCGCTAAGAGGCCTATATTGGGAAAAAGAATGTCTACAAATAAAAACTACACAGAAGAATTGTGTGAAACTTCTTTCTGTTCTGTTTGTTCAACTAAAAGAGTTGAACCTTAGTTTTGATTGAGCCGTTCTGAAACACTCTTTCTGTAGAAAATGCAAGTGGAGATTCGGAGCGCTAAGAGGGTAATAGTGGAAAAAGGAATGTCTCCAAATATAAATTACACAGAAACATTCTGTGAAACTTCTTTCTGATCTGTGCATTCAGCTAACAGAGTTAAACCATACTTTTGATTGAGCAGATCTGAACACTCTTACTGTAGAAAATGCAACTGGACATTTGGAGCGCTAAGAGAGTAGTAGTGGAAAAAGGAATATATTCAAATATAAACTACACAGAAGCATTCTGTGAAACTTCTTTCTGATCTGAGCATTCAGCTAACAGAGTTAAACCATACTTTTGTTTGAGCAGTTTTGAAACACTCTGTCTGTAGAAAATGCAACTGGACATTCGTAGCGCTAAGTGGGTAATAGTGGAAAAAAGAATATGTTCAAATATAAACTACACAGAAGCATTGTATGAAACTACTTTCTGTTCTGTGCATTCAACTAACAGATTTGAACCTTACTTTTGATTGAGCCTTTCTGAAACACTCTTTCTGTAGAAACTGCAATTGGACATTCTGAGCGCTAAGAGGCCTCTATTGGGAAAAATAATATCTTCAAATAAAAACTACACAGAAGCATTGTGTGAAACTTATTTCTGATATGTTCATTAAGCTAACAGAGTTAAACCATACTTTTGATTGCGCAGTTCTGAACACTCTTTCTGTGGAAAATGCAAGTGGACATTCGGAGCGCTAAGAGGGTAATAGTGGAAAATGGAATATATTCAAATATAAACTACACAGTAGCATTCTGTGAAAATTCTTTCTGTTCTGTGCATTCAACTAACAGAGTTGAACCTTACTTTTGATTGAGCCGTTCTGAAACACTCTTTCTGTAGAAACTGCAATTGGACATGCTAAGCGCTAAGAGGCCTACATTGGGAATAAGAATATCTTCAAATAAAAACTACACAGATGCATTCTGTGAAACATATTTCTGATCTGTAAATTCAGTTAACAGAGATAAAACATATTTTTGATTGAGCAGTTATGAAACACTCTTTTTGTAGAAAATGCAAGTGGAGATTCGGAGCGCTAAGAGGGTAATAGTGGAAAAAGGAATGTCTTCAAATATAAACTACACAGAATCATTCGGTGAAACTTCTTTCTGATCTGTGCATTAAGCTAACAGAGTTAAACCATACTTTTGATTGAGCAGATCTGAACAGTCTTTCTGTTGAAAATGCAACTGGACATTTGGAGCGCTAAGAGCGTATTAGTGGAAAAAGGAATATATTCAAATATAAACTACACAGAAGCATTCTGTGAAACTTCTTTCTGATCTGAGCATTCAGCTAACAGAGTTAAACCACACTTTTGATTGAGCAGTTTTGAAACACTCTGTCTGTAGAAAATGCAACTGGACATTCGTAGCGCTAAGTGGGTAATAGTGGAAAAAAGAATATGTTCAAATATAAACTACACAGAAGCATTGTATGAAACTTCTTTCTGTTCTGTGCATTCAACTAACAGAGTTGAACCTTACTTTTGATTGAGCCGTTCTGAAACACTCTTTCTGTAGAAACTGCAATTGGGCATTCTGAGCGCTAAGAGGCCTATATTGGGAAAAAGAATGTCTACAAATAAAAACTACACAAAAGAATAGTGTGAAACTTCTTTCTGTTCTGTTTGTTCAACTAAAAGAGTTGAAACTTAGTTTTGATTGAGCCGTTCTGAAACACTCTTTCTGTAGAAAATGCAAGTGGAGATTCGGAGCGCTAAGAGGGTAATAGTGGAAAAAGGAATGTCTCCAAATATAAACTACACAGAATCTTTCTGTGAAACTTCTTTCTGATCTGTGCATTCAGCTAACAGAGTTAAACCATACTTTTGATTGAGCAGATCTGAACACTCTTTCTGTAGAAAATGCAACTGGACATTTGGAGCGCTAAGAGAGTAGTAGTGGAAAAAGGAATATATTCAAATATAAACTACACAGAAGCATTCTGTGAAACTTCTTTCTGATCTGAGCATTCAGCTAACAGAGTTAAACCATACTTTTGATTGAGCAGTTTTGAAACACTCTGTCTGTAGAAAATGCAACTGAACATTCGTAGCGCTAAGTGGGTAATAGTGGAAAAAAGAATATGTTCAAATATAAATTACACAGAAGCATTGTATGAAACTACTTTCTGTTCTGTGCATTCAACTAACAGAGTTGAACCTTACTTTTGATTGAGCCTCTCTGAAACACTCTTTCTGTAGAAACTGCAATTGGACATTCTGAGCGCTAAGAGGCCACTATTGGGAAAAAAAATATCTTCAAATAAAAACTACACAGAAGCATTGTGTGAAACTTATTTCTGATATGTTCATTAAGCTAACAGAGTTAAACCATACTTTTGATTGCGCAGTTCTGAACACTCTTTCTGTAGAAAATGCAAGTGGACATTCGGAGCGCTAAGAGGGTAATAGTGGAAAAAAGAATATATTCAAATATAAACTACACAGTAGCATTCTGTGAAAATTCTTTCTGTTCTGTGCATTCAACTAACAGAGTTGAACCTTACTTTTGATTGAGCCGTTCTGAAACACTCTTTCTGTAGAAACTGCAATTGGACATGCTAAGCGCCAAGAGGCCTACATTGGGAAAAAGAATATCTTCAAATAAAAACTACACAGATGCATTCTGTGAAACTTATTTCTGATCTGTAAATTCAGTTAACAGAGATAAAACATATTTTTGATTGAGTAGTTATGAAACACTCTTTTTGTAGAAAATGCAAGTGGAGATTCGGAGCGCTAAGAGGGTAATAGTGGAAAAAGGAATGTCTTCAAATATAAACTACACAGAATCATTCGGTGAAACTTCTTTCTGATGTGTGCATTCAGCTAACAGAGTTAAACCATACTTTTGATTGAGCAGATCTGAACACTCTTTCTGTTGAAAATGCAACTGGACATTTGGAGCGCTAAGAGCGTAGTAGTGGAAAAAGGAATATATTCAAATATAAACTACACAGAAGCATTCTGTGAAACTTCTTTCTGATCTGAGCATACAGCTAACAGAGTTAAACCATACTTTTGATTGAGCAGTTTTGAAACACTCTGTCTGTAGAAAATGCAACTGGACATTCGTAGCGCTAAGTGGGTAATAGTGGAAAAAAGAATATGTTCAAATATAAACTACACAGAAGCATTGTATGAAACTCCTTTCTGTTCTGTGCATTCAACTAACAGAGTTGAACCTTATTTTTGATTGAGCCGTTCTGAAACACTCTTTCTGTAGAAACTGCAATTGGACATTCTGAGCGCTAAGAGGCCTATATTGGGAAAAAGAATGTCTACAAATAAAAACTACACAGAAGAATTGTGTGAAACTTCTTTCTGTTCTGTTTGTTCAACTAAAAGTTTGAACCTTAGTTTTGATTGAGTCGTTCTGAAACACTCTTTCTGCAGAAAATGCAAGTGGAGATTCGGAGCGCTAAGAGGGTAATAGTGGAAAAAGGAATGTCTTCAAATATAAACTACACAGAATCATTCGGTGAAACTTCTTTCTGATCTGTGCATTCAGCTAACAGAGTTAAACCATACTTTTGATTGAGCAGATCTGAACACTCTTTCTGTTGAAAATGCAACTGGACATTTGGAGCGCTAAGAGCGTAGTAGTGGAAAAAGGAATATATTCAAATATAAACTACACAGAAGCATTCTGTGAAACTTCTTTCTGATCTGAGCATACAGCTAACAGAGTTAAACCATACTTTTGATTGAGCAGTTTTGAAACACTCTGTCTGTAGAAAATGCAACTGGACATTCGTAGCGCTAAGTGGGTAATAGTGGAAAAGAGAATATGTTCAAATATAAACTACACAGAAGCATTGTATGAAACTTCTTTCTGTTCTGTGCATTCAACTAACAGAGTTGAACCTTACTTTTGATTGAGCCGTTCTGAAACACTCTTTCTGTAGAAACTGCAATTGGACATTCTGAGCGCTAAGAGGCCTATATTGGGAAAAAGAATGTCTACAAATAAAAACTACACAGAAGAATTGTGTGAAACTTCTTTCTGTTCTGTTTGTTCAACTAAAAGAGTTGAACCTTAGTTTTGATTGAGCCGTTCTGAAACACTCTTTCTGTAGAAAATGCAAGTGGAGATTCGGAGCGCTAAGAGGGTAATAGTGGAAAAAGGAATGTCTCCAAATATAAACTACACAGAATCATTCTGTGAAACTTCTTTCTGATCTGTGCATTCAGCTAACAGAGTTAAACCATACTTTTGATTGAGCAGATCTGAACACTCTTTCTGTAGAAAATGCAACTGGACATTTGGAGTGCTAAGAGAGTAGTAGTGGAAAAAGGAATATATTCAAATATAAACTACACAGAAGCATTCTGTGAAACTTCTTTCTGATCTGAGCATTCAGCTAACAGAGTTAAACCATACAATTGATTGAGCTGTTTTGAAACACTCTGTCTGTAGAAAATGCAACTGGACATTCGTAGCGCTAAGTGGGTAATAGTGGAAAAAAGAATATGTTCAAATATAAACTACACAGAAGCATTGTATGAAACTTCTTTCTGTTCTGTGCATTCAATAACAGAGTTGAACCTTACTTTTGATTGAGCCTTTCTGAAACACTCTTTCTGTAGAATCTGCAATTGGACATTCTGAGCGCTAAGAGGCCTATATTGGGAAAAATAATATCTTCAAATAAAAACTACACAGAAGCATTGTGTGAAACTTATTTCTGATATGTTCATTAAGCTAACAGAGTTAAACCATACTTTTGATTGCGCAGTTCTGAACACTCTTTCTGTAGAAAATGCAAGTGGACATTCGTAGCGCTAAGAGGGTAATAGTGGAAAAAGGAATATATTCAAATATAAACTACACAGTAGCATTCTGTGAAAATTCTTTCTGTTCTGTGCATTCAACTAACAGAGTTGAACCTTACTTTTGATTGAGCCGTTCTGAAACACTCTTTCTGTAGAAACTGCAATTGGACATGCTAAGCGCTAAGAGGCCTACATTGGGAAAAAGAATATCTTCAAATAAAAACTACACAGATGCATTCTGTGAAACTTATTTCTGATCTGTAAATTCAGTTAACAGAGATAAAACATATTTTTGATTGAGCAGTTATGAAACACTCTTTTTGTAGAAAATGCATGTGGAGATTCGGAGCGCTAAGATGGTAAGAGTGGAAAAAGGAATGTCTTCAAATATAAACTACACAGAATCATTCGGTGAAACTTCTTTCTGCTCTGTGCATTCAGCTAACAGTGTTAAACCATACTTTTGATTGAGCAGATCTGAACACTCTTTCTGTTGAAAATGCAACTGGACATTTGGAGCGCTAAGAGCGTAGTAGTGGAAAAAGGAATATATTCAAATATAAACTACACAGAAGCATTCTGTGAAACTTCTTTCTCAATTGAGAATACAGCTAACAGAGTTAAACCATACTTTTGATTGAGCAGTTTTGAAACACTCTGTCTGTAGAAAATGCAACTGGACATTCGTAGCCCTAAGTGGGTAATAGTGGAAAAGAGAATATGTTCAAATATAAACTACACAGAAGCATTGTATGAAACTTCTTTCTGTTCTGTGCATTCAACTAAAAGAGTTGAACCTTACTTTTGATTGAGCCGTTCTGAAACACTCTTTCTGTAGAAACTGCAATTGGACATTCTGAGCGCTAAGAGGCCTATATTGGGAAAAAGAATGTCTACAAATAAAAACTACACAGAAGAATTGTGTGAAACTTCTTTCTGTTCTGTTTGTTCAACTAAAAGAGTTGAACCTTAGTTTTGATTGAGCCGTTCTGAAACACTCTTTCTGTAGAAAATGCAAGTGGAGATTCGGAGCGCTAAGAGGGTAATAGTGGAAAAAGGAATGTCTCCAAATATAAACTACACAGAATCATTCTGTGAAACTTCTTTCTGATCTGTGCATTCAGCTAACAGAGTTAAACCATACTTTTGATTGAGCAGATCTGAACACTCTTTTTGTAGAAAATGCAACTGGACATTTGGAGCGCTAAGAGAGTAGTAGTGGAAAAAGGAATATATTCAAATATAAACTACACAGAAGCATTCTGTGAAACTTCTTTCTGATCTGAGCATTCAGCTAACAGAGTTAAACCATACTTTTGATTGAGCAGTTTTGAAACACTCTGTCTGTAGAAAATGCAACTGGACATTCGTAGCGCTAAGTGGGTAATAGTGGAAAAAAGGATATGTTCAAATATAAACTACACAGAAGCATTGTATGAAACTTCTTTCTGTTCTTTGCATTCAACTAACAGAGTTGAACCTTACTTTTGATTGAGCCGTTCTGAAACACTCTTTCTGTAGAAACTGCAATTGGACATTCTGAGCGCTAAGAGGCCTATATTGGGAAAAAGAATGTCTACAAATAAAAACTACACAGTTGAATTGTGTGAAACTTCTTTCTGTTCTGTTTGTTCAACTAAAAGAGTTGAACCTTAGTTTTGATTGATCCGTTCTGAAACACTCTTTCTGTAGAAAATGCAAGTGGAGATTCGGAGCGCTAAGAGGGTAATAGTGGAAAAAGGAATGTCTTCAAATATAAACTACACAGAATCATTCTGTGAAACTTCTTTCTGATCTGTGCATTCAGCTAACAGAGTTAAACCATACTTTTGATTGAGCAGATCTGAACACTCTTTCTGTAGAAAATGCAACTGGACATTTGGAGCGCTAAGAGAGTAGTAGTGGAAAAAGGAATATATTCAAATATAAACTACACAGAAGCATTCTGTGAAACTTCTTTCTGATCTGAGCATTCAGCTAACAGAGTTAAACCATACTTTTGATTGAGCAGTTTTGAAACACTCTGTCTGTAGAAAATGCAACTGGACATTCGTAGCGCTAAGTGGGTAATAGTGGAAAAAAGAATACGTTCAAATATAAACTACACAGAAGCATTGTATGAAACTTCTTTCTGTTCTGTGCATTCAACTAACAGAGTTGAACCTTACTTTTCATTGAGCCTTTCTGAAACACTCTTTCTGTAGAAACTGCAATTGGACATTCTGAGCGCTAAGAGGCCTCTATTGGGAAAAATAATATCTTCAAATAAAAACTACACAGAAGCATTGTGTGAAACTTATTCCTGATATGTTCATTAAGCTAACAGAGTTAAACCATACTTTTGATTGCGCAGTTCTGAACACTCTTTCTGTAGAAAATGCAAGTGGACATTCGGAGCGCTAAGAGGGTAATAGTGGAAAAAAGAATATATTCAAATATAAACTACACAGTAGCATTCTGTGAAAATTCTTTCTGTTCTGTGCATTCAACTAACAGAGTTGAACCTTACTTTTGATTGAGCCGTTCTGAAACACTCTTTCTGTAGAAACTGCAATTGGACATGCTATGCGCTAAGAGGCCTACATTGGGAAAAAGAATATCTTCAAATAAAAACTACACAGATGCATTCTGTGAAACTTATTTCTGATCTGTAAATTCAGTTAACAGAGATAAAACATATTTTTGATTGAGTAGTTATGAAACACTCTTTTTGTAGAAAATGCAAGTGGAGATTCGGAGCGCTAAGAGGGTAATAGTGGAAAAAGGAATGTCTTCAAATATAAACTACACAGAATCATTCGGTGAAACTTCTTTCTGATCTGTGCATTCAGCTAACAGAGTTAAACCATACTTTTGATTGAGCAGATCTGAACACTCTTTCTGTTGAAAATGCAACTGGACATTTGGAGCGCTAAGAGCGTAGTAGTGGAAAAAGGAATATATTCAAATATAAACTACACAGAAGCATTCTGTGAAACTTCTTTCTGATCTGAGCATACAGCTAACAGAGTTAAACCATACTTTTGATTGAGCAGTTTTGAAACACTCTGTCTGTAGAAAATGCAACTGGACATTCGTAGCGCTAAGTGGGTAATAGTGGAAAAAAGAATATGTTCAAATATAAACTACACAGAAGCATTGTATGAAACTTCTTTCTGTTCTGTGCATTCAACTAACAGAGTTGAACCTTATTTTTGATTGAGCCGTTCTGAAACACTCTTTCTGTAGAAACTGCAATTGGACATTCTGAGCGCTAAGAGGCCTATATTGG
The DNA here is from genome assembly GCF_028878055.3 of Symphalangus syndactylus. Lineage (NCBI taxonomy): Eukaryota > Metazoa > Chordata > Mammalia > Primates > Hylobatidae > Symphalangus > Symphalangus syndactylus. The sequence continues at coordinate 70,862,249 of NC_072445.2, read as the reverse complement.
GAAAAAGAATGTCTACAAATAAAAACTACACAGAAGAATTGTGTGAAACTTCTTTCTGTTCTGTTTGTTCAACTAAAAGTTTGAAACTTAGTTTTGATTGAGTCGTTCTGAAACACTCTTTCTGCAGAAAATGCAAGTGGAGATTCGGAGCGCTAAGAGGGTAATAGTGGAAAAAAGAATGTCTCCAAATATAAACTACACAGAATCATTTTGTGAAACTTCTTTCTGATCTGTGCATTCAGCTAACAGACTTAAACCATACTTTTGATTGAGCAGATCTGAACACTCTTTCTGTAGAAAATGCAACTGGACATTTGGAGCGCTAAGAGAGTAGTAGTGGAAAAAGGAATATATTCAAATATAATCTACACAGAAGCATTCTGTGAAACTTCTTTCTGATCTGAGCATTCAGCTAACAGAGTTAAACCATACTTTTGATTGAGCAGTTTTGAAACACTCTGTCTGTAGAAAATGCAACTGGATATTCGTAGCGCTAAGTGGGCAATAGTCGAAAAAAGAATATGTTCAAATATAAACTACACAGAAGCATTGTATGAAACTTCTTTCTGTTCTGTGCATTCAACTAACAGAGTTGAACCTTACTTTTGATTGAGCCTTTCTGAAACACTCTTTCTGTAGAAACTGCAATTGGACATTCTGAGCGCTAAGAGGCCTCTATTGGGAAAAATAATATCTTCAAATAAAAACTACACAGAAGCATTGTGTGAAACTTATTTCTGATATGTTCATTAAGCTAACAGAGTTAAACCATACTTTTGATTGCGCAGTTCTGAACACTCTTTCTGTAGAAAATGCAAGTGGACATTCGGAGCGCTAAGAGGGTAATAGTGGAAAAAGGAATATATTCAAATATAAACTACACAGTAGCATTCTGTGAAAATTCTTTCTGTTCTGTGCATTCAACTAACAGTGTTGAACCTTACTTTTGATTGAGCCGTTCTGAAACACTCTTTCTGTAGAAACTGCAATTGGACATGCTAAGCGCTAAGAGGCCTACATTGGGAAAAAGAATATCTTCAAATAAAAACTACACAGATGCATTCTGTGAAACTTATTTCTGATCTATAAATTCAGTTAACAGAGATAAAACATATTTTTGATTGAGCAGTTATGAAACACTCTTTTTGTAGAAAATGCAAGTGGAGATTCGGAGCGCTAAGAGGGTAATAGTGGAAAAAGGAATGTCTTCAAATATAAACTACACAGAATCATTCGGTGAAACTTCTTTCTGATCTGTGCATTCAGCGAACAGAGTTAAACCATACTTTTGATTGAGCAGATCTGAACACTCTTTCTGTTGAAAATGCAACTGGACATTTGGAGCGCTAAGAGCGTAGTAGTGGAAAAAGGAATATATTCAAATATAAACTACACAGAAGCATTCTGTGAAACTTCTTTCTGATCTGAGCATACAGCTAACAGAGTTAAACCATACTTTTGATTGAGCAGTTTTGAAACACTCTGTCTGTAGAAAATGCAACTGGACATTCGTAGCGCTAAGTGGGTAATAGTGGAAAAGAGAATATGTTCAAATATAAACTACACAGAAGCATTGTATGAAACTTCTTTCTGTTCTGTGCATTCAACTAACAGAGTTGAACCTTACTTTTGATTGAGCCGTTCTGAAACACTCTTTCTGTAGAAACTGCAATTGGACATTCTGAGCGCTAAGAGGCCTATATTGGGAAAAAGAATGTCTACAAATAAAAACTACACAGAAGAATTGTGTGAAACTTCTTTCTGTTCTGTTTGTTCAACTAAAAGAGTTGAACCTTAGTTTTGATTGAGCCGTTCTGAAACACTCTTTCTGTAGAAAATGCAAGTGGAGATTCGGAGCGCTAAGAGGGTAATAGTGGAAAAAGGAATGTCTCCAAATATAAACTACACAGAATCATTCTGTGAAACTTCTTTCTGATCTGTGCATTCAGCTAACAGAGTTAAACCATACTTTTGATTGAGCAGATCTGAACACTCTTTCTGTAGAAAATGCAACTGGACATTTGGAGTGCTAAGAGAGTAGTAGTGGAAAAATGAATATATTCAAATATAAACTACACAGAAGCATTCTGTGAAACTTCTTTCTGATCTGAGCATTCAGCTAACAGAGTTAAACCATACAATTGATTGAGCTGTTTTGAAACACTCTGTCTGTAGAAAATGCAACTGGACATTCGTAGCGCTAAGTGGGTAATAGTGGAAAAAGAATATGTTCAAATATAAACTACACAGAAGCATTGTATGAAACTTCTTTCTGTTCTGTGCATTCAATAACAGAGTTGAACCTTACTTTTGATTGAGCCTTTCTGAAACACTCTTTCTGTAGAATCTGCAATTGGACATTCTGAGCGCTAAGAGGCCTATATTGGGAAAAATTATATCTTCAAATAAAAACTACACAGAAGCATTGTGTGAAACTTATTTCTGATATGTTCATTAAGCTAACAGAGTTAAACCATACTTTTGATTGCGCAGTTCTGAACACTCTTTCTGTAGAAAATGCAAGTGGACATTCGTAGCGCTAAGAGGGTAATAGTGGAAAAAGGAATATATTCAAATATAAACTACACAGTAGCATTCTGTGAAAATTCTTTCTGTTCTGTGCATTCAACTAACAGAGTTGAACCTTACTTTTGATTGAGCCGTTCTGAAACACTCTTTCTGTAGAAATTGCAATTGGACATGCTAAGCGCTAAGAGGCCTACATTGGGAAAAAGAATATCTTCAAATAAAAACTACACAGATGGATTCTGTGAAACTTATTTCTGATCTGTAAATTCAGTTAACAGAGATAAAACATATTTTTGATTGAGCAGTTATGAAACACTCTTTTTGTAGAAAATGCAAGTGGAGATTCGGAGCGCTAAGATGGTAAGAGTGGAAAAAGGAATGTCTTCAAATATAAACTACACAGAATCATTCGGTGAAACTTCTTTCTGATCTGTGCATTCAGCTAACAGTGTTAAACCATACTTTTGATTGAGCAGATCTGAACACTCTTTCTGTTGAAAATGCAACTGGACATTTGGAGCGCTAAGAGCGTAGTAGTGGAAAAAGGAATATATTCAAATATAAACTACACAGAAGCATTCTGTGAAACTTCTTTCTCATCTGAGAATACAGCTAACAGAGTTAAACCATACTTTTGATTGAGCAGTTTTGAAACACTCTGTCTGTAGAAAATGCAACTGGACATTCGTAGCCCTAAGTGGGTAATAGTGGAAAAGAGAATATGTTCAAATATAAACTACACAGAAGCATTGTATGAAACTTCTTTCTGTTCTGTGCATTCAACTAAAAGAGTTGAACCTTACTTTTGATTGAGCCGTTCTGAAACACTCTTTCTGTAGAAACTGCAATTGGACATTCTGAGCGCTAAGAGGCCTATATTGGGAAAAAGAATGTCTAGAAATAAAAACTACACAGAAGAATTGTGTGAAACTTCTTTCTGTTCTGTTTGTTCAACTAAAAGAGTTGAACCTTAGTTTTGATTGAGCCGTTCTGAAACACTCTTTCTGTAGAAAATGCAAGTGGAGATTCGGAGCGCTAAGAGGGTAATAGTGGAAAAAGGAATGTCTCCAAATATAAACTACACAGAATCATTCTGTGAAACTTCTTTCTGATCTGTGCATTCAGCTAACAGAGTTAAACCATACTTTTGATTGAGCAGATCTGAAGACTCTTTTTGTAGAAAATGCAACTGGACATTTGGAGCGCTAAGAGAGTAGTAGTGGAAAAAGGAATATATTCAAATATAAACTACACAGAAGCATTCTGTGAAACTTCTTTCTGATCTGAGCATTCAGCTAACAGAGTTAAACCATACTTTTGATTGAGCAGTTTTGAAACACTCTGTCTGTAGAAAATGCAACTGGACATTCGTAGCGCTAAGTGGGTAATAGTGGAAAAAAGGATATGTTCAAATATAAACTACACAGAAGCATTGTATGAAACTTCTTTCTGTTCTTTGCATTCAACTAACAGAGTTGAACCTTACTTTTGATTGAGCCGTTCTGAAACACTCTTTCTGTAGAAACTGCAATTGGACATTCTGAGCGCTAAGAGGCCTATATTGGGAAAAAGAATGTCTACAAATAAAAACTACACAGATGAATTGTGTGAAACTTCTTTCTGTTCTGTTTGTTCAACTAAAAGAGTTGAACCTTAGTTTTGATTGATCCGTTCTGAAACACTCTTTCTGTAGAAAATGCAAGTGGAGATTCGGAGCGCTAAGAGGGTAATAGTGGAAAAAGGAATGTCTTCAAATATAAACTACACAGAATCATTCTGTGAAACTTCTTTCTGATCTGTGCATTCAGCTAACAGAGTTAAACCATACTTTTGATTCAGCAGATCTGAACACTCTTTCTGTAGAAAATGCAACTGGACATTTGGAGCGCTAAGAGAGTAGTAGTGGAAAAAGGAATATATTCAAATATAAACTACACAGAAGCATTCTGTGAAACTTCTTTCTGATCTGAGCATTCAGCTAACAGAGTTAAACCATACTTTTGATTGAGCAGTTTTGAAACACTCTGTCTGTAGAAAATGCAACTGGACATTCGTAGCGCTAAGTGGGTAATAGTGGAAAAAAGAATACGTTCAAATATAAACTACACAGAAGCATTTTATGAAACTTCTTTCTGTTCTGTGCATTCAACTAACAGAGTTGAACCTTACATTTCATTGAGCCTTTCTGAAACACTCTTTCTGTAGAAACTGCAATTGGACATTCTGAGCGCTAAGAGGCCTCTATTGGGAAAAATAATATCTTCAAATAAAAACTACACAGAAGCATTGTGTGAAACTTATTCCTGATATGTTCATTAAGCTAACAGAGTTAAACCATACTTTTGATTGCGCAGTTCTGAACACTCTTTCTGTAGAAAATGCAAGTGGACATTCGGAGCGCTAAGAGGGTAATAGTGGAAAAAGGAATATATTCAAATATAAAATACACAGTAGCATTCTGTGAAAATTCTTTCTGTTCTGTGCATTCAACTAACAGAGTTGAACCTTACTTTTGATTGAGCCGTTCTGAAACACTCTTTCTGTAGAAACTGCAATTGGACATGCTAAGCGCTAAGAGGCCTACATTGGGAAAAAGAATATCTTCAAATAAAAACTACACAGATGCATTCTGTGAAACTTATTTCTGATCTGTAAATTCAGTTAACAGAGATAAAACATATTTGTGATTGAGCAGTTATGAAACACTCTTTTTGTAGAAAATGCAAGTGGAGATTCGGAGCGCTAAGAGGGTAATAGTGGAAAAAGGAATGTCTTCAAATATAAACTACACAGAATCATTCGGTGAAACTTCTTTCTGATCTGTGCATTCAGCTAAAAGAGTTAAACCATACTTTTGATTGAGCAGATCTGAACACTCTTTCTGTAGAAAATGCAAATGGACATTTGGAGCGCTAAGAGCGTAGTAGTGGAAAAAGGAATATATTCAAATATAAACTACACAGAAGCTTTCTGTGAAACTTCTTTCTGATCTGAGCATTCAGCTAACAGAGTTAAACCATGCTTTTGATTGAGCAGTTTTGAAATACTCTGTCTGTAGAAAATGCAACTGGACATTCGTAGCGCTAAGTGGGTAATAGTGGAAAAAAGAATATGTTCAAATATAAACTACACAGAAGCATTGTATGAAACTTCTTTCTGTTCTGTGCATTCAACTAACAGAGTTGAACCTTACTTTTGATTGAGCCGTTCTGAAACACTCTTTCTGTAGAAACTGCAATTGGACATGCTAAGCGCTAAGAGGCCTACATTGGCGAAAAGAATATCTTCAAATAAAAACTACACAGATGCATTCTGTGAAACTTATTTCTGATCTGTTTGTTCAACTAAAAGAGTTGAACCTTAGTTTTAATTGAGCCGTTCTGAAACACTCTTTCTGTAGAAAATGCAAGTGGAGATTCGGAGCGCTAAGAGGGTAATAGTGGAAAAAGGAATGTCTCCAAATATAAACTACACAGAATCATTCTGTGAAACTTCTTTCTGATCTGTGCATTCAGCTAACAGAGTTAAACCATACTTTTGATTGAGCAGATCTGAACACTCTTTCTGTAGAAAATGCAACTGGAAATTTGGAGCGCTAAGAGAGTAGTAGTGGAAAAAGGAATATATTCAAATATAAACTACACAGAAGCATTCTGTGAAACTTCTTTCTGATCTGAGCATTCAGCTAACAGAGTTAAACCATACTTTTGATTGAGCAGTTTTGAAACACTCTGTCTGTAGAAAATGCAACTGGACATTCGTAGCGCTAAGTGTTTAATAGTGGAAAAAAGAATATGTTCAAATATAAACTACACAGAAGCATTGTATGAAACTTCTTTCTGTTCTGTGCATTCAACTAACAGAGTTGAACCTTACTTTTGATTGAGCCGTTCTGAAACACTCTTTCTGTAGAAACTGCAATTGGACATGCTAAGCGCTAAGAGGCCTACATTGGGAAAAAGAATACCTTCAAATAAAAACTACACAGATGCATTCTGTGAAACTTATTTCTGATCTGTTTGTTCAACTAAAAGAGTTGAACCTTAGTTTTGATTGAGCCGTTCTGAAACACTCTTTCTGTAGAAAATGCAAGTGGAGATTCGGAGCGCTAAGAGGGTAATAGTGGAAAAAGGAATGTCTCCAAATATAAACTACACAGAATCATTCTGTGAAACTTCTTTCTGATCTGTGCATTCAGCTAACAGAGTTAAACCATACTTTTGATTGAGCAGATCTGAACACTCTTTCTGTAGAAAATGCAACTGGACATTTGGAGCGCTAAGAGAGTAGTAGTGGAAAAAGGAATATATTCAAATATAAACTACACAGAAGCATTCTGTGAAACTTCTTTCTGATCTGAGCATTCAGCTAACAGAGTTAAACCATACTTTTGATTGAGCAGTTTTGAAACACTCTGTCTGTAGAAAATGCAACTGGACATTCGTAGCGCTAAGTGGGTAATAGTGGAAAAAAGAATATGTTCAAATATAAACTACACAGAAGCATTGTATGAAACTTCTTTCTGTTCTGTGCATTCAACTAACAGAGTTGAACCTTACTTTTGATTGAGCCTTTCTGAAACACTCTTTCTGTAGAAACTGCAATTGGACATTCTGAGCGCTAAGAGGCCTCTATTGGGAAAAATAATATCTTCAAATAAAAACTACACGGAAGCATTGTGTGAAACTTATTCCTGATATGTTCATTAAGCTAACAGAGTTAAACCATACTTTTGATTGCGCAGTTCTGAACACTCTTTCTGTAGAAAATGCAAGTGGACATTCGGAGCGCTAAGAGGGTAATAGTGGACAAAGGAATATATTCAAATATAAACTACACGGTAGCATTCTGTGAAAATTCTTTCTGTTCTGTGCATTCAACTAACAGAGTTGAACCTTACTTTTGATTGAGCCGTTCTGAAACACTCTTTCTGTAGAAACTGCAATTGGACATGCTAAGCGCTAAGAGGCCTACATTGGGAAAAAGAATATCTTCAAATAAAAACTACACAGATGCATTCTGTGAAACTTATTTCTGATCTGTAAATTCAGTTAACAGAGATAAAACCTATTTTTCATTGAGCAGTTATGAAACACTCTTTTTGTAGAAAATGCAAGTGGAGATTCGGAGCGCTAAGAGGGTAATAGTGGAAAAAGGAATGTCTTCAAATATAAACTACACAGAATCATTCGGTGAAACTTCTTTCTGATCTGTGCATTCAGCTAACAGAGTTAAACCATACTTTTGATTGAGCAGATCTGAACACTCTTTCTGTAGAAAATGCAACTGGACATTTGGAGCGCTAAGAGCGTAGTAGTGGAAAAAGGAATATATTCAAATATAAACTACACAGAAGCATTCTGTCAAACTACTTTCTGATCTGAGCATTCAGCTAACAGAGTTAAACCATACTTTTGATTGAGCAGTTTTGAAACACTCTGTCTGTGGAAAATGCAACTGAACATTCGTAGCGCTAAGTGGGTAATAGTGGAAAAAAGAATATGTTCAAATATAAACTACACAGAAGCATTGTATGAAACTTCTTTCTGTTCTGTGCATTCAACTAACAGATTTGAACCTTACTTTTGATTGAGCCGTTCTGAAACACTCTTTCTGTAGAAACTGCAATTGGACATTCTGAGCGCTAAGAGGCCTATATTGGGAAAAATAATGTCTACAAATAAAAACTACACAGAAGAATTGTGTGAAACTTCTTTCTGTTCTGTTTGTTCAACTAAAAGACTTGAACCTAAGTTTTGATTGAGCCGTTCTGAAATACTCTTTCTGTAGAAAATGCAAGTGGAGATTCGGAGCGCTAAGAGGGTAATAGTGGAAAAAGGAATGTCTCCAAATATAAACTACACAGAATCATTCTGTGAAACTTCTTTCTGATCTGTGCATTCAGCTAACAGATTTAAACCATACTTTTGATTGAGCAGATCTGAACACTCTTTCTGTAGAAAATGCAACTGGACATTTGGAGTGCTAAGAGAGTAGTAGTGGAAAAAGGAATATATTCAAATATAAACTACACAGAAGCATTCTGTGAAACTTCTTTCTGATCTGAGCATTCAGCTAACAGAGTTAAACCATACTTTTGATTGAGCAGTTTAGAAACACTCTGTCTGTAGAAAATGCAACTGGACATTCGTAGCGCTAAGTGGGTAATAGTGGAAAAAAGAATATGTTCAAATATAAACTACACAGAAGCATTGTATGAAACTTCTTTCTGTTCTGTGCATTCAACTAACAGAGTTGAACCTTACTTTTGATTGAGCCTTTCTGAAACACTCTTTCTGTAGAAACTGCAATTGGACATTCTGAGCGCTAAGAGGTCTATATTGGGAAAAATAATATCTTCAAATAAAAACTACACAGAAGCATTGTGTGAAACTTATTTCTGATATGTTCATTAAGCTAACAGAGTTAAACCATACTTTTGATTGCGCAGTTCTGAACACTCTTTCTGTAGAAAATGCAAGTGGACATTCGGAGCGCTAAGACGGTAATAGTGGAAAAAGTAATATATACAAATATAAACTACACAGTAGCACTCTGTGAAAATTCTTTCTGTTCTGTGCATTCAACTAACAGAGTTGAACCTTACTTTTGATTGAGCCTTTCTGAAACACTCTTTCTGTAGAAACTGCAATTGGACATTCTGAGCGCTAAGAGGCCTATATTGGGAAAAATAATATCTTCAAATAAATACTACACAGAAGCATTGTGTGAAACTTATTTCTGATATGTTCATTAAGCTAACAGAGTTAAACCATACTTTTGATTGCGCAGTTCTGAACACTCTTTCTGTAGAAAATGCAAGTGGACATTCGGAGCGCTAAGAGGGTAATAGTGGAAAAAGGAATATATTCAAATATAAACTACACAGTAGCATTCTGTGAAAACCCTTTCTGTTCTGTGCATTCAGCTAACAGAGTTTAACCTTACTTTTGATTAAGCCGTTCTGAAACACTCTTTCTGTAGAAACTGCAATTGGACATGCTAAGCGCTAAGAGGCCTACATTGGGAAAAAGAATATCTTCAAATAAAAACTACACGGATGCATTCTGTGAAACTTATTTCTGATCTGTAAATTCAGTTAACAGAGATAAAACATATTTTTGATTGAGCAGTTATGAAACACTCTTTTTGTAGAAAATGCAAGTGGAGATTCGGAGCGCTAAGAGGGTAATAGTGGAAAAAGGAATGTCTTCAAATATAAACTACACAGAATCATTCGGTGAAACATCTTTCTGATCTGTGCATTCAGCTAACAGAGTTAAACCATACTTTTGATTGAGCAGATCTGAACACTCTTTCTGTAGAAAATGCAACTGGACATTTGGAGCGCTAAGAGCGTAGTAGTGGAAAAAGGAATATATTCAAATATAAACTACACAGAAGCATTCTGTGAAACTTCTTTCTGATCTGAGCATTCAGCTAACAGAGTTAAACCATACTTTTGATTGAGCAGTTTTGAAACACTCTGTCTGTAGAAAATGCAACTGGACATTCGTAGCGCTAAGTGGGTAATAGTGGAAAAAAGAATATGTTCAAATATAAACTACACAGAAGCATTGTATGAAACTTCTTTCTGTTCTGTGCATTCAACTAACAGAGTTGAACCTTACTTTTGATTGAGCCGTTCTGAAAAACTCTTTCTGTAGAAACTGCAATTGGACATTCTGAGCGCTAAGAGGCCTATATTGGGAAAAAGAATGTCTACAAATAAAAACTACACAGAAGAATTGTGTGAAACTTCTTTCTGTTCTGTTTGTTCAACTAAAAGACTTGAACCTAAGTTTTGATTGAGCCGTTCTGAAACACTCTTTCTGTAGAAAATGCAAGTGGAGATTCGGAGCGCTAAGAGAGTAGTAGTGGAAAAAGGAATATATTCAAATATAAACTACACAGAAGCATTCTGTGAAACTTATTTCTGATCTGAGCATTCAGCTAACAGAGTTAAACCATACTTTTGATTGAGCAGATCTGAACACTCTTTCTGTAGAAAATGCAACTGGACATTTGGAGCGCTAAGAGAGTAGTAGTGGAAAAAGGAATATATTCAAATATAAACTACACAGAAGCATTCTGTGAAACTTCTTTCTGATCTGAGCATTCAGCTAACAGAGTTAAACCATACTTTTGATTGAGCAGTTTTGAAACACTCTGTCTGTAGAAAATGCAACTGGACATTCGTAGCGCTAAGTGGGTAATAGTGGAAAAAAGAATACGTTCAAATATAAACTACACAGAAGCATTGTATGAAACTTCTTTCTTTTCTGTGCATTCAACTAACAGAGTTGAACCTTACATTTCATTGAGCCTTTCTGAAACACTCTTTCTGTAGAAACTGCAATTGGACATTCTGAGCGCTAAGAGGCCTCTATTGGGAAAAATAATATCTTCAAATAAAAACTACACAGAAGCATTGTGTGAAACTTATTCCTGATATGTTCATTAAGCTAACAGAGTTAAACCATACTTTTGATTGCGCAGTTCTGAACACTCTTTCTGTAGAAAATGCAAGTGGACATTCGGAGCGCTAAGAGGGTAATAGTGGAAAAAGGAATATATTCAAATATAAAATACACAGTAGCATTCTGTGAAAATTCTTTCTGTTCTGTGCATTCAACTAACAGAGTTGAACCTTACTTTTGATTGAGCCGTTCTGAAACACTCTTTCTGTAGAAACTGCAATTGGACATGCTAAGCGCTAAGAGGCCTACATTGGGAAAAAGAATATCTTCAAATAAAAACTACACAGATGCATTCTGTGAAACTTATTTCTGATCTGTAAATTCAGTTAACAGAGATAAAACATATTTTTGATTGAGCAGTTATGAAACACTCTTTTTGTAGAAAATGCAAGTGGAGATTCGGAGCGCTAAGAGGGTAATAGTGGAAAAAGGAATGTCTTCAAATATAAACTACACAGAATCATTCGGTGAAACTTCTTTCTGATCTGTGCATTCAGCTAAAAGAGTTAAACCATACTTTTGATTGAGCAGATCTGAACACTCTTTCTGTAGAAAATGCAAATGGACATTTGGAGCGCTAAGAGCGTAGTAGTGGAAAAAGGAATATATTCAAATATAAACTACACAGAAGCTTTCTGTGAAACTTCTTTCTGATCTGAGCATTCAGCTAACAGAGTTAAACCATGCTTTTGATTGAGCAGTTTTGAAATACTCTGTCTGTAGAAAATGCAACTGGACATTCGTAGCGCTAAGTGGGTAATAGTGGAAAAAAGAATATGTTCAAATATAAACTACACAGAAGCATTGTATGAAACTTCTTTCTGTTCTGTGCATTCAACTAACAGAGTTGAACCTTACTTTTGATTGAGCCGTTCTGAAACACTCTTTCTGTAGAAACTGCAATTGGACATGCTAAGCGCTAAGAGGCCTACATTGGCGAAAAGAATATCTTCAAATAAAAACTACACAGATGCATTCTGTGAAACTTATTTCTGATCTGTTTGTTCAACTAAAAGAGTTGAACCTTAGTTTTAATTGAGCCGTTCTGAAACACTCTTTCTGTAGAAAATGCAAGTGGAGATTCGGAGCGCTAAGAGGGTAATAGTGGAAAAAGGAATGTCTCCAAATATAAACTACACAGAATCATTCTGTGAAACTTCTTTCTGATCTGTGCATTCAGCTAACAGAGTTAAACCATACTTTTGATTGAGCAGATCTGAACACTCTTTCTGTAGAAAATGCAACTGGAAATTTGGAGCGCTAAGAGAGTAGTAGTGGAAAAAGGAATATATTCAAATATAAACTACACAGAAGCATTCTGTGAAACTTCTTTCTGATCTGAGCATTCAGCTAACAGAGTTAAACCATACTTTTGATTGAGCAGTTTTGAAACACTCTGTCTGTAGAAAATGCAACTGGACATTCGTAGCGCTAAGTGTTTAATAGTGGAAAAAAGAATATGTTCAAATATAAACTACACAGAAGCATTGTATGAAACTTCTTTCTGTTCTGTGCATTCAACTAACAGAGTTGAACCTTACTTTTGATTGAGCCGTTCTGAAACACTCTTTCTGTAGAAACTGCAATTGGACATGCTAAGCGCTAAGAGGCCTACATTGGGAAAAAGAATACCTTCAAATAAAAACTACACAGATGCATTCTGTGAAACTTATTTCTGATCTGTTTGTTCAACTAAAAGAGTTGAACCTTAGTTTTGATTGAGCCGTTCTGAAACACTCTTTCTGTAGAAAATGCAAGTGGAGATTCGGAGCGCTAAGAGGGTAATAGTGGAAAAAGGAATGTCTCCAAATATAAACTACACAGAATCATTCTGTGAAACTTCTTTCTGATCTGTGCATTCAGCTAACAGAGTTAAACCATACTTTTGATTGAGCAGATCTGAACACTCTTTCTGTAGAAAATGCAACTGGACATTTGGAGCGCTAAGAGCGTAGTAGTGGAAAAAGGAATATATTCAAATATAAACTACACAGAAGCATTCTGTGAAACTTCTTTCTGATCTGAGCATTCAGCTAACAGAGTTAAACCATACTTTTGATTGAGCAGTTTTGAAACACTCTGTCTGTAGAAAATGCAACTGGACATTCGTAGCGCTAAGTGGGTAATAGTGGAAAAAAGAATATGTTCAAATATAAACTACACAGAAGCATTGTATGAAACTTCTTTCTGTTCTGTGCATTCAACTAACAGAGTTGAACCTTACTTTTGATTGAGCCGTTCTGAAACACTCTTTCTGTAGAAACTGCAATTGGACATTCTGAGCGCTAAGAGGCCTATATTGGGAAAAAGAATGTCTACAAATAAAAACTACACAGAAGAATTGTGTGAAACTTCTTTCTGTTCTGTTTTTTCAACTAAAAGACTTGAACCTAAGTTTTGATTGAGCCGTTCTGAAACACTCTTTCTGTAGAAAATGCAAGTGGAGATTCGGAGCGCTAAGAGAGTAGTAGTGGAAAAAGGAATATATTCAAATATAAACTACACAGAAGCATTCTGTGAAACTTATTTCTGATCTGAGCATTCAGCTAACAGAGTTAAACCATACTTTTGATTGAGCAGATCTGAACACTGTTTCTGTAGAAAATGCAACTGGACATTTGGAGCGCTAAGAGAGTAGTAGTGGAAAAAGGAATATATTCAAATATAAACTACACAGAAGCATTCTGTGAAACTTCTTTCCGATCTGAGCATTCAGCTAACAGAGTTAAACCATACTTTTGATTGAGCAGTTTTGAAACACTCTGTCTGTAGAAAATGCAACTGGACATTCGTAGCGCTAAGTGGGTAATAGTGGAAAAAAGAATACGTTCAAATATAAACTACACAGAAGCATTGTATGAAACTTCTTTCTGTTCTGTGCATTCAACTAACAGAGTTGAACCTTACATTTCATTGAGCCTTTCTGAAACACTCTTTCTGTAGAAACTGCAATTGGACATTCTGAGCGCTAAGAGGCCTCTATTGGGAAAAATAATATCTTCAAATTAAAACTACACAGAAGCATTGTGTGAAACTTATTCCTGATATGTTCATTAAGCTAACAGAGTTAAACCATACTTTTGATTGCGCAGTTCTGAACACTCTTTCTGTAGAAAATGCAAGTGGACATTCGGAGCGCTAAGAGGGTAATAGTGGAAAAAGGAATATATTCAAATATAAAATACACAGTAGCATTCTGTGAAAATTCTTTCTGTTCTGTGCATTCAACTAACAGAGTTGAACCTTACTTTTGATTGAGCCGTTCTGAAACACTCTTTCTGTAGAAACTGCAATTGGACATGCTAAGCGCTAAGAGGCCTACATTGGGAAAAAGAATATCTTCAAATAAAAACTACACAGATGCATTCTGTGAAACTTATTTCTGATCTGTAAATTCAGTTAACAGAGATAAAACATATTTTTGATTGAGCAGTTATGAAACACTCTTTTTGTAGAAAATGCAAGTGGAGATTCGGAGCGCTAAGAGGGTAATAGTGGAAAAAGGAATGTCTTCAAATATAAACTACACAGAATCATTCGGTGAAACTTCTTTCTGATCTGTGCATTCAGCTAAAAGAGTTAAACCATACTTTTGATTGAGCAGATCTGAACACTCTTTCTGTAGAAAATGCAAATGGACATTTGGAGCGCTAAGAGCGTAGTAGTGGAAAAAGGAATATATTCAAATATAAACTACACAGAAGCTTTCTGTGAAACTTCTTTCTGATCTGAGCATTCAGCTAACAGAGTTAAACCATGCTTTTGATTGAGCAGTTTTGAAATACTCTGTCTGTAGAAAATGCAACTGGACATTCGTAGCGCTAAGTGGGTAATAGTGGAAAAAAGAATATGTTCAAATATAAACTACACAGAAGCATTGTATGAAACTTCTTTCTGTTCTGTGCATTCAACTAACAGAGTTGAACCTTACTTTTGATTGAGCCGTTCTGAAACACTCTTTCTGTAGAAACTGCAATTGGACATGCTAAGCGCTAAGAGGCCTACATTGGCGAAAAGAATATCTTCAAATAAAAACTACACAGATGCATTCTGTGAAACTTATTTCTGATCTGTTTGTTCAACTAAAAGAGTTGAACCTTAGTTTTAATTGAGCCGTTCTGAAACACTCTTTCTGTAGAAAATGCAAGTGGAGATTCGGAGCGCTAAGAGGGTAATAGTGGAAAAAGGAATGTCTCCAAATATAAACTACACAGAATCATTCTGTGAAACTTCTTTCTGATCTGTGCATTCAGCTAACAGAGTTAAACCATACTTTTGATTGAGCAGATCTGAACACTCTTTCTGTAGAAAATGCAACTGGAAATTTGGAGCGCTAAGAGAGTAGTAGTGGAAAAAGGAATATATTCAAATATAAACTACACAGAAGCATTCTGTGAAACTTCTTTCTGATCTGAGCATTCAGCTAACAGAGTTAAACCATACTTTTGATTGAGCAGTTTTGAAACACTCTGTCTGTAGAAAATGCAACTGGACATTCGTAGCGCTAAGTGTTTAATAGTGGAAAAAAGAATATGTTCAAATATAAACTACACAGAAGCATTGTATGAAACTTCTTTCTGTTCTGTGCATTCAACTAACAGAGTTGAACCTTACTTTTGATTGAGCCGTTCTGAAACACTCTTTCTGTAGAAACTGCAATTGGACATGCTAAGCGCTAAGAGGCCTACATTGGGAAAAAGAATACCTTCAAATAAAAACTACACAGATGCATTCTGTGAAACTTATTTCTGATCTGTTTGTTCAACTAAAAGAGTTGAACCTTAGTTTTGATTGAGCCGTTCTGAAACACTCTTTCTGAAGAAAATGCAAGTGGAGATTCGGAGCGCTAAGAGGGTAATAGTGGAAAAAGGAATGTCTCCAAATATAAACTACACAGAATCATTCTGTGAAACTTCTTTCTGATCTGTGCATTCAGCTAACAGAGTTAAACCATACTTTTGATTGAGCAGATCTGAACACTCTTTCTGTAGAAAATGCAACTGGACATTTGGAGCGCTAAGAGAGTAGTAGTGGAAAAAGGAATATATTCAAATATAAACTACACAGAAGCATTCTGTGAAATTTCTTTCTGATCTGAGCATTCAGCTAACAGAGTTAAACCATACTTTTGATTGAGCAGTTTTGAAACACTCTGTCTGTAGAAAATGCAACTGGACATTCGTAGCGCTAAGTGGGTAATAGTGGAAAAAAGAATATGTTCAAATATAAACTACACAGAAGCATTGTATGAAACGTCTTTCTGTTCTGTGCATTCAACTAACAGAGTTGAACCTTACTTTTGATTGAGCCTTTCTGAAACACTCTTTCTGTAGAAACTGCAATTGGACATTCTGAGCGCTAAGAGGCCTCTATTGGGAAAAATAATATCTTCAAATAAAAACTACACGGAAGCATTGTGTGAAACTTATTCCTGATATGTTCATTAAGCTAACAGAGTTAAACCATACTTTTGATTGCGCAGTTCTGAACACTCTTTCTGTAGAAAATGCAAGTGGACATTCAGAGCGCTAAGAGGGTAATAGTGGACAAAGGAATATATTCAAATATAAACTACACAGTAGCATTCTGTGAAAATTCTTTCTGTTCTGTGCATTCAACTAACAGAGTTGAACCTTACTTTTGATTGAGCCGTTCTGAAACACTCTTTCTGTAGAAACTGCAATTGGACATGCTAAGCGCTAAGAGGCCTACATTGGGAAAAAGAATATCTTCAAATAAAAACTACACAGATGCATTCTGTGAAACTTATTTCTGATCTGTAAATTCAGTTAACAGAGATAAAACATATTTTTCATTGAGCAGTTATGAAACACTCTTTTTGTAGAAAATGCAAGTGGAGATTCGGAGCGCTAAGAGGGTAATAGTGGAAAAAGGAATGTCTTCAAATATAAACTACACAGAATCATTCGGTGAAACTTCTTTCTGATCTGTGCATTCAGCTAACAGAGTTAAACCATACTTTTGATTGAGCAGATCTGAACACTCTTTCTGTAGAAAATGCAACTGGACATTTGGAGCGCTAAGAGCGTAGTAGTGGAAAAAGGAATATATTCAAATATAAACTACACAGAAGCATTCTGTCAAACTACTTTCTGATCTGAGCATTCAGCTAACAGAGTTAAACCATACTTTTGATTGAGCAGTTTTGAAACACTCTGTCTGTGGAAAATGCAACTGAACATTCGTAGCGCTAAGTGGGTAATAGTGGAAAAAAGAATATGTTCAAATATAAACTACACAGAAGCATTGTATGAAACTTCTTTCTGTTCTGTGCATTCAACTAACAGATTTGAACCTTACTTTTGATTGAGCCGTTCTGAAACACTCTTTCTGTAGAAACTGCAATTGGACATTCTGAGCGCTAAGAGGCCTATATTGGGAAAAATAATGTCTACAAATAAAAACTACACAGAAGAATTGTGTGAAACTTCTTTCTGTTCTGTTTGTTCAACTAAAAGACTTGAACCTAAGTTTTGATTGAGCCGTTCTGAAATACTCTTTCTGTAGAAAATGCAAGTGGAGATTCGGAGCGCTAAGAGGGTAATAGTGGAAAAAGGAATGTCTCCAAATATAAACTACACAGAATCATTCTGTGAAACTTCTTTCTGATCTGTGCATTCAGCTAACAGAGTTAAACCATACTTTTGATTGAGCAGATCTGAACACTCTTTCTGTAGAAAATGCAACTGGACATTTGGAGTGCTAAGAGAGTAGTAGTGGAAAAAGGAATATATTCAAATATAAACTACACAGAAGCATTCTGTGAAACTTCTTTCTGATCTGAGCATTCAGCTAACAGAGTTAAACCATACTTTTGATTGAGCAGTTTAGAAACACTCTGTCTGTAGAAAATGCAACTGGACATTCGTAGCGCTAAGTGGGTAATAGTGGAAAAAAGAATATGTTCAAATATAAACTACACAGAAGCATTGTATGAAACTACTTTCTGTTCTGTGCATTCAACTAACAGAGTTGAACCTTACTTTTGATTGAGCCTTTCTGAAACACTCTTTCTGTAGAAACTGCAATTGGACATTCTGAGCGCTAAGAGGTCTATATTGGGAAAAATAATATCTTCAAATAAAAACTACACAGAAGCATTGTGTGAAACTTATTTCTGATATGTTCATTAAGCTAACAGAGTTAAACCATACTTTTGATTGCGCAGTTCTGAACACTCTTTCTGTAGAAAATGCAAGTGGACATTCGGAGCGCTAAGACGGTAATAGTGGAAAAAGTAATATATACAAATATAAACTACACAGTAGCACTCTGTGAAAATTCTTTCTGTTCTGTGCATTCAACTAACAGAGTTGAACCTTACTTTTGATTGAGCCTTTCTGAAACACTCTTTCTGTAGAAACTGCAATTGGACATTCTGAGCGCTAAGAGGCCTCTATTGGGAAAAATAATATCTTCAAATAAAAACTACACAGAAGCATTGTGTGAAACTTATTTCTGATATGTTCATTAAGCTAACAGAGTTAAACCATACTTTTGATTGCGCAGTTCTGAACACTCTTTCTGTAGAAAATGCAAGTGGACATTCGGAGCGCTAAGAGGGTAATAGTGGAAAAAGGAATATATTCAAATATAAACTACACAGTAGCATTCTGTGAAAACCCTTTCTGTTCTGTGCATTCAGCTAACAGAGTTGAACCTTACTTTTGATTAAGCCGTTCTGAAACACTCTTTCTGTAGAAACTGCAATTGGACATGCTAAGCGCTAAGAGGCCTACATTGGGAAAAAGAATATCTTCAAATAAAAACTACACGGATGCATTCTGTGAAACTTATTTCTGATCTGTAAATTCAGTTAACAGAGATAAAACATATTTTTGATTGAGCAGTTATGAAACACTCTTTTTGTAGAAAATGCAAGTGGAGATTCGGAGCGCTAAGAGGGTAATAGTGGAAAAAGGAATGTCTTCAAATATAAACTACACAGAATCATTCGGTGAAACATCTTTCTGATCTGTGCATTCAGCTAACAGAGTTAAACCATACTTTTGATTGAGCAGATCTGAACACTCTTTCTGTAGAAAATGCAACTGGACATTTGGAGCGCTAAGAGCGTAGTAGTGGAAAAAGGAATATATTCAAATATAAACTACACAGAAGCATTCTGTGAAACTTCTTTCTGATCTGAGCATTCAGCTAACAGAGTTAAACCATACTTTTGATTGAGCAGTTTTGAAACACTCTGTCTGTAGAAAATGCAACTGGACATTCGTAGCGCTAAGTGGGTAATAGTGGAAAAAAGAATATGTTCAAATATAAACTACACAGAAGCATTGTATGAAACTTCTTTCTGTTCTGTGCATTCAACTAACAGAGTTGAACCTTACTTTTGATTGAGCCGTTCTGAAACACTCTTTCTGTAGAAACTGCAATTGGACATTCTGAGCGCTAAGAGGCCTATATTGGGAAAAAGAATGTCTACAAATAAAAACTACACAGAAGAATTGTGTGAAACTTCTTTCTGTTCTGTTTGTTCAACTAAAAGACTTGAACCTAAGTTTTGATTGAGCCGTTCTGAAACACTCTTTCTGTAGAAAATGCAAGTGGAGATTCGGAGCGCTAAGAGAGTAGTAGTGGAAAAAGGAATATATTCAAATATAAACTACACAGAAGCATTCTGTGAAACTTATTTCTGATCTGAGCATTCAGCTAACAGAGTTAAACCATACTTTTGATTGAGCAGTTTTGAAACACTCTGTCTGTAGAAAATGCAACTGGACATTCGTAGCGCTAAGTGGGTAATGGTGGAAAAAAGAATATGTTCAAATATAAACTACACAGAAGCATTGTATCAAACTTCTTTCTGTTCTGTGCATTCAACTAACAGAGTTGAACCTTACTTTTGATTGAGCCTTTCTGAAGCACTCTTTCTGTAGAAACTGCAATTGGACATTCTGAGCGCTAAGAGGCCTATATTGGGAAAAAAAAATCTTCAAATAAAAACTACACAGAAGCATTGTGTGAAACTTATTTCTGATATGTTCATTAAGCTAACAGAGTTAAACCATACTTTTGATTGCGCAGTTCTAAACACTCTTTCTGTAGAAAATGCAAGTGGACATTCGGAGCGCTAAGAGGGTAATAGTGGAAAAAGGAATATATTCAAATATAAACTACACAGTAGCATTCTGTGAAAATTCTTTCTGTTCTGTGCATTCAACTAACAGAGTTGAACCTTACTTTTGATTGAGCCGTTCTGAAACACTCTTTCTGTAGAAACTGCAATTGGACATGCTAAGCGCTAAGAGGCCTACATTGGGAAAAAGAATATCTTCAAATAAAAACTACACAGATGCATTCTGTGAAACTTATTTCTGATCTGTAAATTCAGTTAACAGAGATAAAACATATTTTTCATTGAGCAGTTATGAAACACTCTTTTTGTAGAAAATGCAAGTGGAGATTCGGAGCGCTAAGTGGGTAATAGTGGAAAAAGGAATGTCTTCAAATATAGACTACACAGAATCATTCGGTGAAACTTCTTTCTGATCTGTGCATTCAGCTAACAGAGTTAAACCATACTTTTGATTGAGCAGATCTGAACACTCTTTCTGTTGAAAATGCAACTGGACATTTGGAGCGCTAAGAGCGTAGTAGTGGAAAAAGGAATATATTCAAATATAAACTACACAGAAGCATTCTGTGAAACTTCTTTCTGATCTGAGCATTCAGCTAACAGAGTTAAACCATACTTTTGATTGAGCAGTTTTGAAACACTCTGTCTGTAGAAAATGCAACTGGACATTCGTAGTGCTAAGTGGGTAATAGTGGAAAAAAGTATATGTTCAAATGTAAACTACACAGAAGCATTGTATGAAACTTCTTTCTGTTCTGTGCATTCAACTAACAGAGTTGAACCTTACTTTTGATTGAGCCGTTCTGAAACACTCTTTCTGTAGAAACTGCAATTGGACATGCTAAGCGCTAAGAGGCCTACATTGGGAAAAAGAATATCTTCAAATAAAAACTACACAGATGCATTCTGTGAAACTTATTTCTGATCTGTTTGTTCAACTAAAAGAGTTGAACCTTAGTTTTGATT
This sequence comes from Symphalangus syndactylus, assembly GCF_028878055.3. Taxonomy (NCBI): domain Eukaryota; kingdom Metazoa; phylum Chordata; class Mammalia; order Primates; family Hylobatidae; genus Symphalangus; species Symphalangus syndactylus. The sequence goes on along the minus strand of NC_072445.2, from coordinate 70,841,156 downwards.
GAGCCGTTCTGAAACACTCTTTCTGTAGAAAATGCAAGTGGAGATTCGGAGCGCTAAGAGGGTAATAGTGGAAAAAGGAATGTCTCCAAATATAAACTACACAGAATCATTCTGTGAAACTTCTTTCTGATCTGTGCATTCAGCTAACAGAGTTAAACCATACTTTTGATTGAGCAGATCTGAACACTCTTTCTGTAGAAAATGCAACTGGACATTTGGAGCGCTAAGAGAGTAGTAGTGGAAAAAGGAATATATTCAAATATAAACTACACAGAAGCATTCTGTGAAACTTCTTTCTGATCTGAGCATTCAGCTAACAGAGTTAAACCATACTTTTGATTGAGCAGTTTTGAAACACTCTGTCTGTAGAAAATGCAACTGGACATTCGTAGCGCTAAGTGGGTAATAGTGGAAAAAAGAATATGTTCAAATATAAACTACACAGAAGCATTGTATGAAACTTCTTTCTGTTCTGTGCATTCAACTAACAGAGTTGAACCTTACTTTTGATTGAGCCTTTCTGAAACACTCTTTCTGTAGAAACTGCAATTGGACATTCTGAGCGCTAAGAGGCCTCTATTGGGAAAAATAATATCTTCAAATAAAAACTACACGGAAGCATTGTGTGAAACTTATTCCTGATATGTTCATTAAGCTAACAGAGTTAAACCATACTTTTGATTGCGCAGTTCTGAACACTCTTTCTGTAGAAAATGCAAGTGGACATTCGGAGCGCTAAGAGGGTAATAGTGGAAAAAGGAATATATTCAAATATAAACTACACAGTAGCATTCTGTGAAAATTCTTTCTGTTCTGTGCATTCAACTAACAGAGTTGAACCTTACTTTTGATTGAGCCGTTCTGAAACACTCTTTCTGTAGAAACTGCAATTGGACATGCTAAGCGCTAAGAGGCCTACATTGGGAAAAAGAATATCTTCAAATAAAAACTACACAGATGCATTCTGTGAAACTTATTTCTGATCTGTAAATTCAGTTAACAGAGATAAAACATATTTTTCATTGAGCAGTTATGAAACACTCTTTTTGTAGAAAATGCAAGTGGAGATTCGGAGCGCTAAGAGGGTAATAGTGGAAAAAGGAATGTCTTCAAATATAAACTACACAGAATCATTCGGTGAAACTTCTTTCTGATCTGTGCATTCAGCTAACAGAGTTAAACCATACTTTTGATTGAGCAGATCTGAACACTCTTTCTGTAGAAAATGCAACTGGACATTTGGAGCGCTAAGAGCGTAGTAGTGGAAAAAGGAATATATTCAAATATAAACTACACAGAAGCATTCTGTCAAACTACTTTCTGATCTGAGCATTCAGCTAACAGAGTTAAACCATACTTTTGATTGAGCAGTTTTGAAACACTCTGTCTGTGGAAAATGCAACTGAACATTCGTAGCGCTAAGTGGGTAATAGTGGAAAAAAGAATATGTTCAAATATAAACTACACAGAAGCATTGTATGAAACTTCTTTCTGTTCTGTGCATTCAACTAACAGATTTGAACCTTACTTTTGATTGAGACGTTCTGAAACACTCTTTCTGTAGAAACTGCAATTGGACATTCTGAGCGCTAAGAGGCCAATATTGGGAAAAATAATGTCTACAAATAAAAACTACACAGAAGAATTGTGTGAAACTTCTTTCTGTTCTGTTTGTTCAACTAAAAGACTTGAACCTAAGTTTTGATTGAGCCGTTCTGAAATACTCTTTCTGTAGAAAATGCAAGTGGAGATTCGGAGCGCTAAGAGGGTAATAGTGGAAAAAGGAATGTCTCCAAATATAAACTACACAGAATCATTCTGTGAAACTTCTTTCTGATCTGTGCATTCAGCTAACAGAGTTAAACCATACTTTTGATTGAGCAGATCTGAACACTCTTTCTGTAGAAAATGCAACTGGACATTTGGAGTGCTAAGAGAGTAGTAGTGGAAAAAGGAATATATTCAAATATAAACTACACAGAAGCATTCTGTGAAACTTCTTTCTGATCTGAGCATTCAGCTAACAGAGTTAAACCATACTTTTGATTGAGCAGTTTAGAAACACTCTGTCTGTAGAAAATGCAACTGGACATTCGTAGCGCTAAGTGGGTAATAGTGGAAAAAAGAATATGTTCAAATATAAACTACACAGAAGCATTGTATGAAACTTCTTTCTGTTCTGTGCATTCAACTAACAGAGTTGAACCTTACTTTTGATTGAGCCTTTCTGAAACACTCTTTCTGTAGAAACTGCAATTGGACATTCTGAGCGCTAAGAGGTCTATATTGGGAAAAATAATATCTTCAAATAAAAACTACACAGAAGCATTGTGTGAAACTTATTTCTGATATGTTCATTAAGCTAACAGAGTTAAACCATACTTTTGATTGCGCAGTTCTGAACACTCTTTCTGTAGAAAATGCAAGTGGACATTCGGAGCGCTAAGACGGTAATAGTGGAAAAAGTAATATATACAAATATAAACTACACAGTAGCACTCTGTGAAAATTCTTTCTGTTCTGTGCATTCAACTAACAGAGTTGAACCTTACTTTTGATTGAGCCTTTCTGAAACACTCTTTCTGTAGAAACTGCAATTGGACATTCTGAGCGCTAAGAGGCCTATATTGGGAAAAATAATATCTTCAAATAAAAACTACACAGAAGCATTGTGTGAAACTTATTTCTGAAATGTTCATTAAGCTAACAGAGTTAAACCATACTTTTGATTGCGCAGTTCTGAACACTCTTTCTGTAGAAAATGCAAGTGGACATTCGGAGCGCTAAGAGGGTAATAGTGGAAAAAGGAATATATTCAAATATAAACTACACAGTAGCATTCTGTGAAAACCCTTTCTGTTCTGTGCATTCAGCTAACAGAGTTGAACCTTACTTTTGATTAAGCCGTTCTGAAACACTCTTTCTGTAGAAACTGCAATTGGACATGCTAAGCGCTAAGAGGCCTACATTGGGAAAAAGAATATCTTCAAATAAAAACTACACGGATGCATTCTGTGAAACTTATTTCTGATCTGTAAATTCAGTTAACAGAGATAAAACATATTTTTGATTGAGCAGTTATGAAACACTCTTTTTGTAGAAAATGCAAGTGGAGATTCGGAGCGCTAAGAGGGTAATAGTGGAAAAAGGAATGTCTTCAAATATAAACTACACAGAATCATTCGGTGAAACATCTTTCTGATCTGTGCATTCAGCTAACAGAGTTAAACCATACTTTTGATTGAGCAGATCTGAACACTCTTTCTGTAGAAAATGCAACTGGACATTTGGAGCGCTAAGAGCATAGTAGTGGAAAAAGGAATATATTCAAATATAAACTACACAGAAGCATTCTGTGAAACTTCTTTCTGATCTGAGCATTCAGCTAACAGAGTTAAACCATACTTTTGATTGAGCAGTTTTGAAACACTCTGTCTGTAGAAAATGCAACTGGACATTCGTAGCGCTAAGTGGGTAATAGTGGAAAAAAGAATATGTTCAAATATAAACTACACAGAAGCATTGTATGAAACTTCTTTCTGTTCTGTGCATTCAACTAACAGAGTTGAGCCTTACTTTTGATTGAGCCGTTCTGAAACACTCTTTCTGTAGAAACTGCAATTGGACATTCTGAGCGCTAAATGGCCTATATTGGGAAAAAGAATGTCTACAAATAAAAACTACACAGAAGAATTGTGTGAAACTTCTTTCTGTTCTGTTTGTTCAACTAAAAGACTTGAGCCTAAGTTTTGATTGAGCCGTTCTGAAACACTCTTTCTGTAGAAAATGCAAGTGGAGATTCGGAGCGCTAAGAGAGTAGTAGTGGAAAAAGGAATATATTCAAATATAAACTACACAGAAGCATTCTGTGAAACTTATTTCTGATCTGAGCATTCAGCTAACAGAGTTAAACCATACTTTTGATTGAGCAGTTTTGAAACACTCTGTCTGTAGAAAATGCAACTGGACATTCGTAGCGCTAAGTGGGTAATAGTGGAAAAAAGAATATGTTCAAATATAAACTACACAGAAGCATTGTATGAAACTTCTTTCTGTTCTGTGCATTCAACTAACAGAGTTGAACCTTACTTTTGATTGAGCCTTTCTGAAACACTCTTTCTGTAGAAACTGCAATTGGACATTCTGAGCGCTAAGAGGCCTATATTGGGAAAAAAAATATCTTCAAATAAAAACTACACAGAAGCATTGTGTGAAACTTATTTCTGATATGTTCATTAAGCTAACAGAGTTAAACCATACTTTTGATTGCGCAGTTCTGAACACTCTTTCTGTAGAAAATGCAAGTGGACATTCGGAGCGCTAAGAGGGTAATAGTGGAAAAAGGAATATATTCAAATATAAACTACACAGTAGCATTCTGTGAAAATTCTTTCTGTTCTGTGCATTCAACTAACAGAGTTGAACCTTACTTTTGATTGAGCCGTTCTGAAACACTCTTTCTGTAGAAACTGCAATTGGACATGCTAAGCGCTAAGAGGCCTACATTGGGAAAAAGAATATCTTCAAATAAAAACTACACAGATGCATTCTGTGAAACTTATTTCTGATCTGTAAATTCAGTTAACAGAGATAAAACATATTTTTCATTGAGCAGTTATGAAACACTCTTTTTGTAGAAAATGCAAGTGGAGATTCGGAGCGCTAAGAGGGTAATAGTGGAAAAAGGAATGTCTTCAAATATAGACTACACAGAATCATTCGGTGAAACCTCTTTCTGATCTGTGCATTCAGCTAACAGAGTTAAACCATACTTTTGATTGAGCAGATCTGAACACTCTTTCTGTTGAAAATGCAACTGGACATTTGGAGCGCTAAGAGCGTAGTAGTGGAAAAAGGAATATATTCAAATATAAACTACACAGAAGCATTCTGTGAAACTTCTTTCTGATCTGAGCATTCAGCTAACAGAGTTAAACCATACTTTTGATTGAGCAGTTTTGAAACACTCTGTCTGTAGAAAATGCAACTGGACATTCGTAGTGCTAAGTGGGTAATAGTGGAAAAAAGTATATGTTCAAATATAAACTACACAGAAGCATTGTATGAAACTTCTTTCTGTTCTGTGCATTCAACTAACAGAGTTGAACCTTACTTTTGATTGAGCCGTTCTGAAACACTCTTTCTGTAGAAACTGCAATTGGACATGCTAAGCGCTAAGAGGCCTACATTGGGAAAAAGAATATCTTCAAATAAAAACTACACAGATGCATTCTGTGAAACTTATTTCTGATCTGTTTGTTCAACTAAAAGAGTTGAACCTTAGTTTTGATTGAGCCGTTCTGAAACACTCTTTCTGTAGAAAATGCAAGTGGAGATTCGGAGCGCTAAGAGGGTAATAGTGGAAAAAGGAATGTCTCCAAATATAAACTACACAGAATCATTCTGTGAAACTTCTTTCTGATCTGTGCATTCAGCTAACAGAGTTAAACCATACTTTTGATTGAGCAGATCTGAACACTCTTTCTGTAGAAAATGCAACTGGACATTTGGAGCGCTAAGAGAGTAGTAGTGGAAAAAGGAATATATTCAAATATAAACTACACAGAAGCATTCTGTGAAACTTCTTTCTGATCTGAGCATTCAGCTAACAGAGTTAAACCATACTTTTGATTGAGCAGTTTTGAAACACTCTGTCTGTAGAAAATGCAACTGGACATTCGTAGCGCTAAGTGTTTAATAGTGGAAAAAAGAATATGTTCAAATATAAACTACACAGAAGCATTGTATGAAACTTCTTTCTGTTCTGTGCATTCAACTAACAGAGTTGAACCTTACTTTTGATTGAGCCGTTCTGAAACACTCTTTCTGTAGAAACTGCAATTGGACATGCTAAGCGCTAAGAGGCCTACATTGGGAAAAAGAATACCTTCAAATAAAAACTACACAGATGCATTCTGTGAAACTTATTTCTGATCTGTTTGTTCAACTAAAAGAGTTGAACCTTAGTTTTGATTGAGCCGTTCTGAAACACTCTTTCTGTAGAAAATGCAAGTGGAGATTCGGAGCGCTAAGAGGGTAATAGTGGAAAAAGGAATGTCTCCAAATATAAACTACACAGAATCATTCTGTGAAACTTCTTTCTGATCTGTGCATTCAGCTAACAGAGTTAAACCATACTTTTGATTGAGCAAATCTGAACACTCTTTCTGTAGAAAATGCAACTGGACATTTGGAGCGCTAAGAGAGTAGTAGTGGAAAAAGGAATATATTCAAATATAAACTACACAGAAGCATTCTGTGAAACTTCTTTCTGATCTGAGCATTCAGCTAACAGAGTTAAACCATACTTTTGATTGAGCAGTTTTGAAACACTCTGTCTGTAGAAAATGCAACTGGACATTCGTAGCGCTAAGTGTTTAATAGTGGAAAAAAGAATATGTTCAAATATAAACTACACAGAAGCATTGTATGAAACTTCTTTCTGTTCTGTGCATTCAACTAACAGAGTTGAACCTTACTTTTGATTGAGCCGTTCTGAAACACTCTTTCTGTAGAAACTGCAATTGGACATGCTAAGCGCTAAGAGGCCTACATTGGGAAAAAGAATACCTTCAAATAAAAACTACACAGATGCATTCTGTGAAACTTATTTCTGATCTGTTTGTTCAACTAAAAGAGTTGAACCTTAGTTTTGATTGAGCCGTTCTGAAACACTCTTTCTGTAGAAAATGCAAGTGGAGATTCGGAGCGCTAAGAGGGTAATAGTGGAAAAAGGAATGTCTCCAAATATAAACTACACAGAATCATTCTGTGAAACTTCTTTCTGATCTGTGCATTCAGCTAACAGAGTTAAACCATACTTTTGATTGAGCAGATCTGAACACTCTTTCTGTAGAAAATGCAACTGGACATTTGGAGCGCTAAGAGAGTAGTAGTGGAAAAAGGAATATATTCAAATATAAACTACACAGAAGCATTCTGTGAAACTTCTTTCTGATCTGAGCATTCAGCTAACAGAGTTAAACCATACTTTTGATTGAGCAGTTTTGAAACACTCTGTCTGTAGAAAATGCAACTGGACATTCGTAGCGCTAAGTGTTTAATAGTGGAAAAAAGAATATGTTCAAATATAAACTACACAGAAGTATTGTATGAAACTTCTTTCTGTTCTCTGCATTCAACTAACACAGTTGAACCTTACTTTTGATTGAGCCGTTCTGAAACACTCTTTCTGTAGAAACTGCAATTGGACATGCTAAGCGCTAAGAGGCCTACATTGGGAAAAAGAATACCTTCAAATAAAAACTACACAGATGCATTCTGTGAAACTTATTTCTGATCTGTTTGTTCAACTAAAAGAGTTGAACCTTAGTTTTGATTGAGCCGTTCTGAAACACTCTTTCTGTAGAAAATGCAAGTGGAGATTCGGAGCGCTAAGAGAGTAGTAGTGGAAAAAGGAATATATTCAAATATAAACTACACAGAAGCATTCTGTGAAACTTATTTCTGATCTGAGCATTCAGCTAACAGAGTTAAACCATACTTTTGATTGAGCAGTTTAGAAACACTCTGTCTGTAGAAAATGCAACTGGACATTCGTAGCGCTAAGTGGGTAATAGTGGAAAAAAGAATATGTTCAAATATAAACTACACAGAAGCATTGTATGAAACTTCTTTCTGTTCTGTGCATTCAACTAACAGAGTTGAACCTTACTTTTGATTGAGCCTTTCTGAAACACTCTTTCTGTAGAAACTGCAATTGGACATTCTGAGCGCTAAGAGGCCTATATTGGGAAAAAAAATATCTTCAAATAAAAACTACACAGAAGCATTGTGTGAAACTTATTTCTGATATGTTCATTAAGCTAACAGAGTTAAACCATACTTTTGATTGCGCAGTTCTGAACACTCTTTCTGTAGAAAATGCAAGTGGACATTCGGAGCGCTAAGAGGGTAATAGTGGAAAAAGGAATATATTCAAATATAAACTACACAGTAGCATTCTGTGAAAATTCTTTCTGTTCTGTGCATTCAACTAACAGAGTTGAACCTTACTTTTGATTGAGCCGTTCTGAAACACTCTTTCTGTAGAAACTGCAAGTGGACATGCTAAGCGCTAAGAGGCCTACATTGGGAAAAAGAATATCTTCAAATAAAAACTACACAGATGCATTCTGTGAAACTTATTTCTGATCTGTAAATTCAGTTAACAGTGATAAAACATATTTTTGATTGAGCAGTTATGAAACACTCTTTTTGTAGAAAATGCAAGTGGAGTTTCGGAGCGCTAAGAGGGTAATAGTGGAAAAAGGAATGTCTTCAAATATAGACTACACAGAATCATTCGGTGAAACTTCTTTCTGATCTGTGCATTCAGCTAACAGAGTTAAACCATACTTTTGATTGAGCAGATCTGAACACTCTTCCTGTTGAAAATGCAACTGGACATTTGGAGCGCTAAGAGCGTAGTAGTGGAAAAAGGAATATATTCAAATATAAACTACACAGAAGCATTCTGTGAAACTTCTTTCTGATCTGAGCATTCAGCTAACAGAGTTAAACCATACTTTTGATTGAGCAGTTTTGAAACACTCTGTCTGTAGAAAATGCAAATGGACATTCGTAGTGCTAAGTGGGTAATAGTGGAAAAAAGTATATGTTCAAATATAAACTACACAGAAGCATTGTATGAAACTTCTTTCTGTTCTGTGCATTCAACTAACAGAGTTGAACCTTACTTTTGATTGAGCCGTTCTGAAACACTCTTTCTGTAGAAACTGCAATTGGACATTCTGAGCGCTAAGAGGCCTCTATTGGGAAAAATAATATCTTCAAATAAAAACTACACAGAAGCATTGTGTGAAACTTATTCCTGATATGTTCATTAAGCTAACAGAGTTAAACCATACTTTTGATTGCGCAGTTCTGAACACTCTTTCTGTAGAAAATGCAAGTGGACATTCGGAGCGCTAAGAGGGTAATAGTGGAAAAAGTAATATATTCAAATATAAACTACACAGTAGCATTATGTGAAAATTCTTTCTGTTCTGTGCATTCAACTAACAGAGTTGAACCTTACTTTTGATTGAGCCGTTCTGAAACACTCTTTCTGTAGAAACTGCAATTGGACATGCTAAGCGCTAAGAGGCCTACATTGGGAAAAAGAATATCCTCAAATAAAAACTACACAGATGCATTTTGTGAAACTTATTTCTGATCTGTAAATTCAGTTAACAGAGATAAAACATATTTTTGATTGAGCAGTTATGAAACACTCTTTTTGTAGAAAATGCAAGTGGAGATTCGGAGCGCTAAGAGGGTAATAGTGGAAAAAGGAATGTCTTCAAATATAAACTACACAAAATCATTCGGTGAAACTTCTTTCTGATCTGTGCATTCAGCTAACAGAATTAAACCATACTTTTGATTGAGCAGATCTGAACACTCTTTCTGTAGAAAATGCAACTGGACATTTGGAGCGCTAAGAGCGTAGTAGTGGAAAAAGGAATATATTCAAATATAAACTACACAGAAGCATTCTGTCAAACTTCTTTCTGATCTGAGCATTCAGCTAACAGAGTTAAACCATACTTTTGATTGAGCAGTTTTGAAACAGTCTGTCTGTAGAAAATGCAACTGGACATTCGTAGCGCTAAGTGGGTAATAGTGGAAAAAAGAATATGTTCAAATATAAACTACACAGAAGCATTGTATGAAACTTCTTTCTGTTCTGTGCATTCAACTAACAGAGTTGAACCTTACTTTTGATTGAGCAGTTCTGAAACACTCTTTCTGAAGAAACTGCAATTGGACATGCTAAGCGCTAAGAGGCCTACATTGGGAAAAAGAATATCTTCAAATAAAAACTACACAGATGCATTCTGTGAAACTTATTTCTGATCTGTTTGTTCAACTAAAAGAGTTGAACCTTAGTTTTGATTGAGCCGTTCTGAAACACTCTTTCTGTAGAAAATGCAAGTGGAGATTCGGAGCGCTAAGAGGGTAATAGCGGAAAAAGGAATGTCTCCAAATATAAACTACACAGAATCATTCTGTGAAACTTCTTTCTGATCTGTGCATTCAGCTAACAGAGTTAAACCATACTTTTGATTGAGCAGATCTGAACACTCTTTCTGTAGAAAATGCAACTGTACATTTGGAGCGCTAAGTGGGTAATAGTGGAAAAAAGAATATGTTCAAATATAAACTACACAGAAGCATTGTATGAAACTTCTTTCTGTTCCGTGCATTCAACTAACAGAGTTGAACCTTACTTTTGATTGAGCCGTTCTGAAACACTCTTTCTGTAGAAACTGCAATTGGACATGCTAAGCGCTAAGAGGCCTACATTGGGAAAAAGAATATCTTCAAATAAAAACTACACAGATGCATTCTGTGAAACTTATTTCTGATCTGTTTGTTCAACTAAAAAAGTTGAACCTTAGTTTTGATTGAGCCGTTCTGAAACAGTCTTTCTGTAGAAAATGCAAGTGGAGATTCGGAGCGCTAAGAGGGTAATAGTGGAAAAAGGAATGTCTCCAAATATAAACTACACAGAATCATTCTGTGAAACTTCTTTCTGATCTGTGCATTCAGCTAACAGAGTTAAACCATACTTTTGATTGAGCAGATCTGAACACTCTTTCTGTAGAAAATGCAACTGGACATTTGGAGCGCTAAGAGAATAGTAGTGGAAAAAGGAATATATTCCAATATAAACTACACAGAAGCATTCTGTGAAACTTCTTTCTGATCTGAGCATTCAGCTAACAGAGTTAAACCATACTTTTGATTGAGCAGTTTTGATACACTCTGTCTGTAGAAAATGCAACTGGACATTCGTAGCGCTAAGTGGGTAATAGTGGAAAAAGGAATATGTTCAAATATAAACTACACAGAAGCATTGTATGAAACTTCTTTCTGTTCTGTGCATTCAACTAACAGAGTTGAACCTTACTTTTTATTGAGCCGTTCTGAAACACTCTTTCTGTAGAAACTGCAATTGGACATGCTAAGCGCTAAGAGGCCTACATTGGGTAAAAGAATATCTTCAAATAAAAACTACACAGATGCATTCTGTGAAACTTATTTCTGATCTGTTTGTTCAACTAAAAGAGTTGAACCTTAGTTTTGATTGAGCCGTTCTGAAACACTCTTTCTGTAGAAAATGCAAGTGGAGATTCAGAGCGCTAAGAGGGTAATAGTGGAAAAAGGAATGTCTCCAAATATAAACTACACAGAATCATTCTGTGAAACTTCTTTCTGATCTGTGCATTCAGCTAACAGAGTTAAACCATACATTTGATTGAGCAGATCTGAACACTCTTTCTGTAGAAAATGCAACTGGACATTTGGAGCGCTAAGAGAGTAGTAGTGGAAAAAGGAATATATTCAAATATAAACTACACAGAAGCATTCTGTGAAACTTCTTTCTGATCTGAGCATTCAGCTAACAGAGTTAAACCATACTTTTGATTGAGCAGTTTTGAAACACTCTGTCTGTAGAAAATGCAACTGGACATTCGTAGCGCTAAGTGGGTAATAGTGGAAAAAAGAATATGTTCAAATATAAACTACGCAGAAGCATTGTATGAAACTTCTTTCTGTTCTGTGCATTCAACTAACAGAATTGAACCTTACTTTTGATTGAGCCTTTCTGAAACACTCTTTCTGTAGAAACTGCAATTGGACATTCTGAGCGCTAAGAGGCCTCTATTGGGAAAAATAATATCTTCAAATAAAAACTACACAGAAGCATTGTGTGAAACTTATTCCTGATATGTTCATTAAGCTAACAGAGTTAAACCATACTTTTGATTGCGCAGTTCTGAACACTCTTTCTGTAGAAAATGCAAGTGGACATTCGGAGCGCTAAGAGGGTAATAGTGGAAAAAGTAATATATTCAAATATAAACTACACAGTAGCATTCTGTGAAAATTCTTTCTGTTCTGTGCATTCAACTAACAGAGTTGAACCTTACTTTTGATTGAACCGTTCTGAAACACTCTTTCTGTAGAAACTGCAATTGGACATGCTAAGCGCTAAGAGGCCTACATTGGGAAAAAGAATATCTTCAAATAAAAACTACACAGATGCATTCTGTGAAACTTATTTCTGATCTGTAAATTCAGTTAACAGAGATAAAACATATTTTTGATTGAGCAGTTATGAAACACTCTTTTTGTAGAAAATGCAAGTGGAGATTCGGAGCGCTAAGAGGGTAATAGTGGAAAAATGAATGTCTTCAAATATAAACTACACAGAATCATTCGGTGAAACTTCTTTCTGATCTGTGCATTCAGCTAACAGAGTTAAACCATACTTTTGATTGAGCAGATCTGAACACTCTTTCTGTAGAAAATGCAACTGGACATTTGGAGCGCTAAGAGCGTAGTAGTGGAAAAAGGAATATATTCAAATATAAACTACACAGAAGCATTCTGTCAAACATCTTTCTGATCTGAGCTTTCAGCTAACAGAGTTAAACCATACTTTTGATTGAGCAGTTTTGAAACACTCTGTCTGTAGAAAATGCAACTGGACATTCGTAGCGCTAAGTGGGTAATAGTGGAAAAAAGAATATGTTCAAATATAAACTACACAGAAGCATTGTATGAAACTTCTTTCTGTTCTGTGCATTCAACTAACAGAGTTGAACCTTACTTTTGATTGAGCCGTTCTGAAACACTCTTTCTGTAGAAACTGCAATTGGACATTCTGAGCGCTAAGAGGCCTATATTGGGAAAAAGAATGTCTACAAATAAAAACTACACAGAAGAATTGTGTGAAACTACTTTCTGTTCTGTTTGTTCAACTAAAAGACTTGAACCTAAGTTTTGATTGAGCCGTTCTGAAACACTCTTTCTGTAGAAAATGCAAGTGGAGATTCGGAGCGCTAAGAGGGTAATAGTGGAAAAAGGAATGTCTCCAAATATAAACTACACAGAATCATTCTGTGAAACTTCTTTCTGATCTGTGCATTCAGCTAACAGAGTTAAACCATACTTTTGATTCAGCAGATCTGAACACTATTTCTGTAGAAAATGCAACTGGACATTTGGAGCGCTAAGAGAGTAGTAGTGGAAAAAGGAATATATTCAAATATAAACAACACAGAAGCATTCTGTGAAACTTCTTTCTGATCTGAGCATTCAGCTAACAGAGTTAAACCATACTTTTGATTGAGCAGTTTTGAAACACTCTGTCTGTAGAAAATGCAACTGGACATTCGTAGCGCTAAGTGGGTAATAGTGGAAAAAAGAATATGTTCAAATATAAACTACACAGAAGCATTGTATGAAACTTCTTTCTGTTCTGTGCATTCAACTAACAGAGTTGAACCTTACTTTTGATTGAGCCTTTCTGAAACACTCTTTCTGTAGAAACTGCAATTGGACATTCTGAGCGCTAAGAGGCCTATATTGGGAAAAAAAATATCTTCAAATAAAAACTACACAGAAGCATTGTGTGAAACTTATTTCTGATATGTTCATTAAGCTAACAGAGTTAAACCATACTTTTGATTGCGCAGTTCTGAACACTCTTTCTGTAGAAAATGCAAGTGGACATTCGGAGCGCTAAGAGGGTAATAGTGGAAAAAGGAATATATTCAAATATAAACTACACAGTAGCACTCTGTGAAAATTCTTTCTGTTCTGTGCATTCAACTAAAAGAGTTGAACCTTACTTTTGATTGAGCCTTTCTGAAACACTCTTTCTGTAGAAACTGCAATTGGACATTCTGAGCGCTAAGAGGCCTATATTGGGAAAAATAATATCTTCAAATAAAAACTACACAGAAGCATTGTGTGAAACTTATTTCTGATATGTTCATTAAGCTAACAGAGTTAAACCATACTTTTGATTGCGCAGTTCTGAACACTCTTTCTGTAGAAAATGCAAGTGGACATTCGGAGCGCTAAGAGGGTAATAGTGGAAAAAGGAATATATTCAAATATAAACTACACAGTAGCATTCTGTGAAAACACTTTCTGTTCTGTGCATTCAGCTAACAGAGTTGAACCTTACTTTTGATTGAGCCGTTCTGAAACACTCTTTCTGTAGAAACTGCAATTGGACATGCTAAGCGCTAAGAGGCCTACATTGGGAAAAAGAATAACTTCAAATAAAAACTACACAGATGCATTCTGTGAAACTTATTTCTGATCTGTAAATTCAGTTAACAGAGATAAATCATATTTTTGATTGAGCAGTTATGAAACACTCTTTTTGTAGAAAATGCAAGTGGAGTTTCGGAGCGCTAAGAGGGTAATAGTGGAAAAAGGAATGTCTTCAAATATAAACTACACAGAATCATTCGGTGAAACTTCTTTCTGATCTGTGCATTCAGCTAACAGAGTTAAACCATACTTTTGATTGAGCAGATCTGAACACTCTTTCTGTAGAAAATGCAACTGGACATTTGGAGCGCTAAGAGCGTAGTAGTGGAAAAAGGAATATATTCAAATATAAACTACACAGAAGCATTCTGTGAAACTTCTTTCTGATCTGAGCATTCAGCTAACAGAGTTAAACCATACTTTTGATTGAGCAGTTTTGAAACACTCTGTCTGTAGAAAATGCAACTGGACATTCGTAGCGCTAAGTGGGTAATAGTGGAAAAAAAATATGTTCAAATATAAACCACACAGAAGCATTGTATGAAACTTCTTTCTGTTCTGTGCATTCAACTAACAGAGTTGAACCTTACTTTTGATTGAGCCGTTCTGAAACACTCTTTCTGTAGAAACTGCAATTGGACATTCTGAGCGCTAAGAGGCCTATATTGGGAAAAAGAATGTCTACAAATAAAAACTACACAGAAGAATTGTGTGAAACTACTTTCTGTTCTGTTTGTTCAACTAAAAGACTTGAACCTAAGTTTTGATTGAGCCGTTCTGAAACACTCTTTCTGTAGAAAATGCAAGTGGAGATTCGGAGCGCTAAGAGGGTAATAGTGGAAAAAGGAATGTCTCCAAATATAAACTACACAGAATCATTCTGTGAAACTTCTTTCTGATCTGTGCATTCAGCTAACAGAGTTAAACCATACTTTTGATTCAGCAGATCTGAACACTATTTCTGTAGAAAATGCAACTGGACATTTGGAGCGCTAAGAGAGTAGTAGTGGAAAAAGGAATATATTCAAATATAAACTACACAGAAGCATTCTGTGAAACTTCTTTCTGATCTGAGCATTCAGCTAACAGAGTTAAACCATACTTTTGATTGAGCAGTTTTGAAACACTCTGTCTGTAGAAAATGCAACTGGACATTCGTAGCGCTAAGTGGGTAATAGTGGAAAAAAGAATATGTTCAAATATAAACTACACAGAAGCATTGTATGAAACTTCTTTCTGTTCTGTGCATTCAACTAACAGAGTTGAACCTTACTTTTGATTGAGCCTTTCTGAAACACTCTTTCTGTAGAAACTGCAATTGGACATTCTGAGCGCTAAGAGGCCTATATTGGGAAAAAAAATATCTTCAAATAAAAACTACACAGAAGCATTGTGTGAAACTTATTTCTGATATGTTCATTAAGCTAACAGAGTTAAACCATACTTTTGATTGCGCAGTTCTGAACACTCTTTCTGTAGAAAATGCAAGTGGACATTCGGAGCGCTAAGAGGGTAATAGTGGAAAAAGGAATATATTCAAATATAAACTACACAGTAGCACTCTGTGAAAATTCTTTCTGTTCTGTGCATTCAACTAAAAGAGTTGAACCTTACTTTTGATTGAGCCTTTCTGAAACACTCTTTCTGTAGAAACTGCAATTGGACATTCTGAGCGCTAAGAGGCCTATATTGGGAAAAATAATATCTTCAAATAAAAACTACACAGAAGCATTGTGTGAAACTTATTTCTGATATGTTCATTAAGCTAACAGAGTTAAACCATACTTTTGATTGCGCAGTTCTGAACACTCTTTCTGTAGAAAATGCAAGTGGACATTCGGAGCGCTAAGAGGGTAATAGTGGAAAAAGGAATATATTCAAATATAAACTACACAGTAGCATTCTGTGAAAACACTTTCTGTTCTGTGCATTCAGCTAACAGAGTTGAACCTTACTTTTGATTGAGCCGTTCTGAAACACTCTTTCTGTAGAAACTGCAATTGGACATGCTAAGCGCTAAGAGGCCTACATTGGGAAAAAGAATAACTTCAAATAAAAACTACACAGATGCATTCTGTGAAACTTATTTCTGATCTGTAAATTCAGTTAACAGAGATAAATCATATTTTTGATTGAGCAGTTATGAAACACTCTTTTTGTAGAAAATGCAAGTGGAGTTTCGGAGCGCTAAGAGGGTAATAGTGGAAAAAGGAATGTCTTCAAATATAAACTACACAGAATCATTCGGTGAAACTTCTTTCTGATCTGTGCATTCAGCTAACAGAGTTAAACCATACTTTTGATTGAGCAGATCTGAACACTCTTTCTGTAGAAAATGCAACTGGACATTTGGAGCGCTAAGAGCGTAGTAGTGGAAAAAGGAATATATTCAAATATAAACTACACAGAAGCATTCTGTGAAACTTCTTTCTGATCTGAGCATTCAGCTAACAGAGTTAAACCATACTTTTGATTGAGCAGTTTTGAAACACTCTGTCTGTAGAAAATGCAACTGGACATTCGTAGCGCTAAGTGGGTAATAGTGGAAAAAAAATATGTTCAAATATAAACCACACAGAAGCATTGTATGAAACTTCTTTCTGTTCTGTGCATTCAACTAACAGAGTTGAACCTTACTTTTGATTGAGCCGTTCTGAAACACTCTTTCTGTAGAAACTGCAATTGGACATGCTAAGCGCTAAGAGGCCTACATTGGGAAAAAGAATATCTTCAAATAAAAACTACACAGATGCATTCTGTGAAACTTATTTCTGATCTGTTTGTTCAACTAAAAGAGTTGAACCTTAGTTTTGATTGAGCCGTTCTGAAACACTCTTTCTGTAGAAAATGCAAGTGGAGATTCGGAGCGCTAAGAGGGTAATAGTGGAAAAAGGAATGTCTCCAAATATAAACTACACAGAATCATACTGTGAAACTTCTTTCTGATCTGTGCATTCAGATAACAGAGTTAAACCATACTTTTGATTGAGCAGATCTGAACACTCTTTCTGTAGAAAATGCAACTGGACATTTGGAGCGCTAAGAGAGTAGTAGTGGAAAAAGGAATATATTCAAATATAAACTACACAGAAGCATTCTGTGAAACTTCTTTCTGATCTGAGCATTCAGCTAACAGAGTTAAACCATACTTTTGATTGAGCAGTTTTGAAACACTCTGTCTGTAGAAAATGCAACTGGACATTCGTAGCGCTAAGTGGGTAATAGTGGAAAAAAGAATATGTTCAAATATAAACTACACAGAAGCATTGTATGAAACTTCTTTCTGTTCTGTGCATTCAACTAACAGAGTTGAACCTTACTTTTGATTGAGCCTTTCTGAAACACTCTTTCTGTAGAAACTGCAATTGGACATTCTGAGCGCTAAGAGGCCTCTATTGGGAAAAATAATATCTTCAAATAAAAACTACACAGAAGCATTGTGTGAAACTTATTCCTGATATGTTCATTAAGCTAAGAGAGTTAAACCATACTTTTGATTGCGCAGTTCTGAACACTCTTTCTGTAGAAAATGCAAGTGGACATTCGGAGCGCTAAGAGGGTAATAGTGGAAAAAGGAATATATTCAAATATAAACTACACAGTAGCATTCTGTGAAAATTCTTTCTGTTCTGTGCATTCAAGTAACAGAGTTGAACCTTACTTTTGATTGAGCCGTTCTGAAACACTCTTTCTGTAGAAACTGCAATTGGACATGCTAAGCGCTAAGAGGCCTACATTGGGAAAAAGAATATCTTCAAATAAAAACTACACAGATGCATTCTGTGGAACTTATTTCTGATCTGTAAATTCAGTTAACAGAGATAAAACATATTTTTGATTGAGCAGTTATGAAACACTCTTTTTGTAGAAAATGCAAGTGGAGATTCGGAGCGCTAAGAGGGTAATAGTGGAAAAAGGAATGTCTTCAAATATAAACTACACAGAATCATTCGGTGAAACTTCTTTCTGATCTGTGCATTCAGCTAACAGAGTTAAACCATACTTTTGATTGAGCAGATCTGAACACTCTTTCTGTAGAAAATGCAACTGGACATTTGGAGCGCTAAGAGCGTAGTAGTGGAAAAAGGAATATATTCAAATATAAACTACACAGAAGCATTCTGTCAAACTTCTTTCTGATCTGAGCATTCAGCTAACAGAGTTAAACCATACTTTTGATTGAGCAGTTTTGAAACACTCTGTCTGTAGAAAATGCAACTGGACATTCGTAGCGCTAAGTGGGTAATAGTGGAAAAAAGAATATGTTCAAATATAAACTACACAGAAGCATTGTATGAAACTTCTTTCTGTTCTGTGCATTCAACTAACAGAGTTGAACCTTACTTTTGATTGAGCCGTTCTGAAACACTCTTTCTGTAGAAACTGCAATTGGACATTCTGAGCGCTAAGAGGCCTATATTGGGAAAAAGAATGTCTACAAATAAAAACTACACAGAAGAATTGTGTGAAACTTCTTTCTGTTCTGTTTGTTCAACTAAAAGACTTGAACCTAAGTTTTGATTGAGCCGTTCTGAAACACTCTTTCTGTAGAAACTGCAATTGGACATTCTGAGCGCTAAGAGGCCTATATTGGGAAAAAAAATATCTTCAAATAAAAACTACACAGAAGCATTGTGTGAAACTTATTTCTGATATGTTCATTACGCTAACAGAGTTAAACCATACTTTTGATTGCGCAGTTCTGAACACTCTTTCTGTAGAAAATGCAAGTGGACATTCGGAGCGCTAAGAGGGTAATAGTGGAAAAAGAATATATTCAAATATAAACTACACAGTAGCACTCTGTGAAAATTCTTTCTGTTCTGTGCATTCAACTAACAGAGTTGAACCTTACTTTTGATTGAGCCGTTCTGAAACACTCTTTCTGTAGAAACTGCAATTGGACATGCTAAGCGCTAAGAGGCCTACATTGGGAAAAAGAATATCTTCAAATAAAAACTACACAGATGCATTCTGTGAAACTTATTTCTGATCTGTAAATTCAGTTAACAGAGATAAAACATATTTTTGATTGAGCAGTTATGAAACACTCTTTTTGTAGAAAATGCAAGTGGAGATTCGGAGCGCTAAGAAGGTAATAGTGGAAAAAGGAATGTCTTCAAATATAAACTACACAGAATCATTCGGTGAAACTTCTTTCCGATCTGTGCATTCAGCTAACAGAGTTAAACCATATTTTTGATTGAGCAGATCTGAACACTCTTTCTGTAGAAAATGCAACTGGACATTTGGAGCGCTAAGAGCGTATTAGTGGAAAAAGGAATATATTCAAATATAAACTACACAGAAGCATTCTGTGAAACTTCTTTCTGATCTGAGCATTCAGCTAACAGAGTTAAACCATACTTTTGATTGAGCAGTTTTGAAACACTCTGTCTGTAGAAAATGCAACTGGACATTCGTAGCGCTAAGTGGGTAATAGTGGAAAAAAGAGTATGTTCAAATATAAACTACACAGAAGCATTGTATGAAACTTCTTTCTGTTCTGTGCATTCAAATAACAGAGTTGAACCTTACTTTTGATTGAGCCGTTCTGAAACACTCTTTCTGTAGAAACTGCAATTGGACATTCTGAGCGCTAGGAGGCCTATATTGGGAAAAAGTATGTCTACAAATAAAAACTACAGAGAAGAATTGTGTGAAACTTCTTTCTGTTCTGTTTGTTCAACTAAAAGAGTTGAACCTTAGTTTTGATTGAGCCGTTCTGAGAAACTCTTTCTGTAGAAAATGCAAGTGGAGATTCGGAGCGCTAAGAGGGTAATAGTGGAAAAAGGAATGTCTCCAAATATAAACTACACAGAATCATTCTGTGAAACTTCTTTCTGATCTGTGCATTCAGCTAACAGAGTTAAACCATACTTTTGATAGAGCAGATCTGAACACTCTTTCTGTAGAAAATGCAACTGGACATTTGGAGCGCTAAGAGAGTAGTAGTGGAAAAAGGAATATATTCAAATATAAACTACACAGAAGCATTCTGTGAAACTTCTTTCTGATCTGAGCATTCAGCTAACAGAGTTAAACCATACTTTTGAATGAGCAGTTTTGAAACACTCTGTCTGTAGAGAATGCAAGTGGACATTCGTAGCGCTAAGTGGGTAATAGTGGAAAAAAGAATATGTTCAAATATAAACTACACAGAAGCATTGTATGAAACTTCTTTCTGTTCTGTGCATTCAACTAACAGAGTTGAACCTTAGTTTTGATTGAGCCTTTCTGAAACACTCTTTCTGTAGAAACTGCAATTGGACATTCTGAGCGCTATGAGGCCTATATTGGGAAAAATAATATCTTCAAATAAAAACTACACAGAAGCATTGTGTGAAACTTATTTCTGATATGTTCATTAAGCTAACAGAGTTAAACCATACTTTTGATTGCGCAGTTCTGAACACTCTTTCTGTAGAAAATGCAAGTGGACATTCGGAGCGCTAAGAGGGTAATAGTGGAAAAA
The DNA here is from genome assembly GCF_028878055.3 of Symphalangus syndactylus. NCBI lineage: Eukaryota > Metazoa > Chordata > Mammalia > Primates > Hylobatidae > Symphalangus > Symphalangus syndactylus. The sequence continues at coordinate 70,820,599 of NC_072445.2, read as the reverse complement.
GGAATATATTCAAATATAAACTACACAGTAGCATTCTGTGAAAATTCTTTCTGTTCTGTGCATTCACCTAACAGAGTTGAACCTTACTTTTGATTGAGCCGTTCTGAAACACTCTTTCTGTAGAAACTGCAATTGGACATGCTAAGCGCTAAGAGGCCTACACTGGGAAAAAGAATATCTTCAAATAAAAACTACACAGATGCATTCTGTGAAACTTATTTCTGATCTGTAAATTCAGTTAACAGAGATAAAACATATTTTTGATTGAGCAGTTATGAAACACTCTTTTTGTAGAAAATGCAAGTGGAGATTCGGAGCGCTAAGAAGGTAATAGTGGAAAAAGGAATGTCTTCAAATATAAACTACACAGAATCATTCGGTGAAACTTCTTTCCGATCTGTGCATTCAGCTAACAGAGTTAAACCATACTTTTGATTGAGCAGATCTGAACACTCTTTCTGTAGAAAATGCAACTGGACATTTGGAGCGCTAAGAGCGTATTAGTGGAAAAAGGAATATATTCAAATATAAACTACACAGAAGCATTCTGTGAAACTTCTTTCTGATCTGAGCATTCAGCTAACAGAGTTAAACCATACTTTTGATTGAGCAGTTTTGAAACACTCTGTCTGTAGAAAATGCAACTGGACATTCGTAGCGCTAAGTGGGTAATAGTGGAAAAAAGAGTATGTTCAAATATAAACTACACAGAAGCATTGTATGAAACTTCTTTCTGTTCTGTGCATTCAAATAACAGAGTTGAACCTTACTTTTGATTGAGCCGTTCTGAAACACTCTTTCTGTAGAAACTGCCATTGGACATTCTGAGCGCTAGGAGGCCTATATTGGGAAAAAGTATGTCTACAAATAAAAACTACAGAGAAGAATTGTGTGAAACTTCTTTCTGTTCTGTTTGTTCAACTAAAAGAGTTGAACCTTAGTTTTGATTGAGCCGTTCTGAGAAACTCTTTCTGTAGAAAATGCAAGTGGAGATTCGGAGCGCTAAGAGGGTAATAGTGGAAAAAGGAATGTCTCCAAATATAAACTACACAGAATCATTCTGTGAAACTTCTTTCTGATCTGTGCATTCAGCTAACAGAGTTAAACCATACTTTTGATAGAGCAGATCTGAACACTCTTTCTGTAGAAAATGCAACTGGACATTTGGAGCGCTAAGAGAGTAGTAGTGGAAAAAGGAATATATTCAAATATAAACTACACAGAAGCATTCTGTGAAACTTCTTTCTGATCTGAGCATTCAGCTAACAGAGTTAAACCATACTTTTGAATGAGCAGTTTTGAAACACTCTGTCTGTAGAGAATGCAAGTGGACATTCGTAGCGCTAAGTGGGTAATAGTGGAAAAAAGAATATGTTCAAATATAAACTACACAGAAGCATTGTATGAAACTTCTTTCTGTTCTGTGCATTCAACTAACAGAGTTGAACCTTAGTTTTGATTGAGCCTTTCTGAAACACTCTTTCTGTAGAAACTGCAATTGGACATTCTGAGCGCTATGAGGCCTATATTGGGAAAAATAATATCTTCAAATAAAAACTACACAGAAGCATTGTGTGAAACTTATTTCTGATATGTTCATTAAGCTAACAGAGTTAAACCATACTTTTGATTGCGAAGTTCTGAACACTCTTTCTGTAGAAAATGCAAGTGGACATTCGGAGCGCTAAGAGGGTAATAGTGGAAAAAGGAATATATTCAAATATAAACTACACAGTAGCATTCTGTGAAAATTCTTTCTGTTCTGTGCATTCACCTAACAGAGTTGAACCTTACTTTTGATTGAGCCGTTCTGAAACACTCTTTCTGTAGAAACTACAATTGGACATGCTAAGCGCTAAGAGGCCTACATTGGGAAAAAGAATATCTTCAAATAAAAACTACACAGATGCATTCTGTGAAACTTATTTCTGATCTGTACATTCAGTTAACAGAGATAAAACATATTTTTGATTGAGCAGTTATGAAACACTCTTTTTGTAGAAAATGCAAGTGGAGATTCGGAGCGCTAAGAAGGTAATAGTGGAAAAAGGAATGTCTTCAAATATAAACTACACAGAATCATTCGGTGAAACTTCTTTCCGATCTGTGCATTCAGCTAACAGAGTTAAACCATACTTTTGATTGAGCAGATCTGAACACTCTTTCTGTAGAAAATGCAACTGGACATTTGGAGCGCTAAGAGCGTATTAGTGGAAAAAGGAATATATTCAAATATAAACTACACAGAAGCATTCTGTGAAACTTCTTTCTGATCTGAGCATTCAGCTAACAGAGTTAAACCATACTTTTGATTGAGCAGTTTTGAAACGCTCTGTCTGTAGAAAATGCAACTGGACATTCGTAGCGCTAAGTGGGTAATAGTGGAAAAAAGAGTATGTTCAAATATAAACTACACAGAAGCATTGTATGAAACTTCTTTCTGTTCTGTGCATTCAAATAACAGAGTTGAACCTTACTTTTGATTGAGCCGTTCTGAAACACTCTTTCTGTAGAAACTGCAATTGGACATTCTGAGCGCTAGGAGGCCTATATTGGGAAAAAGTATGTCTATAAATAAAAACTACAGAGAAGAATTGTGTGAAACTTCTTTCTGTTCTGTTTGTTCAACTAAAAGAGTTGAACCTTAGTTTTGATTGAGCCGTTCTGAGAAACTCTTTCTGTAGAAAATGCAAGTGGAGATTCGGAGCGCTAAGAGGGTAATAGTGGAAAAAGGAATGTCTCCAAATATAAACTACACAGAATCATTCTGTGAAACTTCTTTCTGATCTGTGCATTCAGCTAACAGAGTTAAACCATACTTTTGATAGAGCAGATCTGAACACTCTTTCTGTAGAAAATGCAACTGGACATTTGGAGCGCTAAGAGAGTAGTAGTGGAAAAAGGAATATATTCAAATATAAACTACACAGAAGCATTCTGTGAAACTTCTTTCTGATCTGAGCATTCAGCTAACAGAGTTAAACCATACTTTTGAATGAGCAGTTTTGAAACACTCTGTCTGTAGAGAATGCAAGTGGACATTCGTAGCGCTAAGTGGGTAATAGTGGAAAAAAGAATATGTTCAAATAGAAACTACACAGAAGCATTGTATGAAACTTCTTTCTGTTCTGTGCATTCAACTAACAGAGTTGAACCTTAGTTTTGATTGAGCCTTTCTGAAACACTCTTTCTGTAGAAACTGCAATTGGACATTCTGAGCGCTATGAGGCCTATATTGGGAAAAATAATATCTTCAAATAAAAACTACACAGAAGCATTGTGTGAAACTTATTTCTGATATGTTCATTAAGCTAACAGAGTTAAACCATACTTTTGATTGCGCAGTTCTGAACACTCTTTCTGTAGAAAATGCAAGTGGACATTCGGAGCGCTAAGAGGGTAATAGTGGAAAAAGGAATATATTCAAATATAAACTACACAGTAGCATTCTGTGAAAATTCTTTCTGTTCTGTGCATTCACCTAACAGAGTTGAACCTTACTTTTGATTGAGCCGTTCTGAAACACTCTTTCTGTAGAAACTGCAATTGGACATGCTAAGCGCTAAGAGGCCTACATTGGGAAAAAGAATATCTTCAAATAAAAACTACACAGATGCATTCTGTGAAACTTATTTCTGATCTGTAAATTCAGTTAACAGAGATAAAACATATTTTTGATTGAGCAGTTATGAAACACTCTTTTTGTAGAAAATGCAAGTGGAGATTCGGAGCGCTAAGAGGGTAATAGTGGAAAAAGGAATGTCTTCAAATATAAACTACACAGAATCATTCGGTGAAACTTCTTTCTGATCTGTGCATTCAGCTAACAGAGTTAAACCATACTTTTGATTGAGCAGATCTGAACACTCTTTCTGTAGAAAATGCAACTGGACATTTGGAGCGCTAAGAGCGTAGTAGTGGAAAAAGGAATATATTCAAATATAAACTACACAGAAGCATTCTGTGAAACTTCTTTCTGATCTGAGCATTCAGCTAACAGAGTTAAACCATACTTTTGATTGAGCAGTTTTGAAACACTCTGTCTGTAGAAAATGCAACTGGACATTCGTAGCGCTAAGTGGGTAATAGTGGAAAAAAGAATATGTTCAAATATGAACTACACAGAAGCATTCTGTGAAACTTCTTTCTGTTCTGTGCATTCACCTAACAGAGTTGAACCTTACTTTTGATTGAGCCGTTCTGAAACACTCTTTCTGTAGAAACTGCAATTGGACATTCTGAGCGCTAAGAGGCCTATATTGGGAAAAAGAATGTCTGCAAATAAAAACTACACAGAAGAATTGTGTGAAACTCTTTTCTGTTCTGTTTGTTCAACTAAAAGAGTTGATCCTTAGTTTTGATTGAGCCGTTCTGAAACACTCTTTCTGTAGAAAATGCAAGTGGAGATTCGGAGCGCTAAGAGGGTAATAGTGGAAAAAGGAATGTCTCCAAATATAAACTACACAGAATCATTCTGTGAAACTTCTTTCTGATCTGTGCATTCAGCTAACAGATTTAAACCATACTTTTGATTCAGCAGATCTGAACACTCTTTCTGTAGAAAATGCAACTGGACATTTGGAGCGCTAAGAGAGTAGTAGTGGAAAAAGGAATATATTCAAATATAAACTACACAGAAGCATTCTGTGAAACTTCTTTCTGATCTGAGCATTCAGCTAACAGAGTTAAACCATACTTTTGATTGAGCAGATTTGAAGCACTCTGTCTGTAGAAAATGCAACTGGACATTCGTAGCGCTAAGTGGGTAATAGTGGAGAAAAGAATATGTTCAAATATAAACTACACAGAAGCATTGTATGAAACTTCTTTCTGTTCTGTGCATTCAACTAACAGAGTTGAACCTTACTTTTGATTGAGCCTTTCTGAAACACTCTTTCTGTAGAAACTGCAATTGGACATTCTGAGCGCTAAGAGGCCTCTATTGGGAAAAATAATATCTTCAAATAAAAACTACACAGAAGCATTGTGTGAAACTTATTTCTGATATGTTCATTAAGCTAACAGAGTTAAACCATACTTTTGATTGCGCAGTTCTGAACACTCTTTCTGTAGAAAATGCAAGTGGACATTCGGAGCGCTAAGAGGGTAATAGTGGAAAAAGGAATATATTCAAATATAAACTACACAGTAGCATTCTGTGAAAACTCTTTCTGTTCTGTGCATTCACCTAACAGAGTTGAACCTTACTTTTGATTGAGCCGTTCTGAAACACTCTTTCTGTAGAAACTGCAATTGGACATGCTAAGCGCTAAGAGGCCTATATTGGGAAAAAGGATATCTTCAAATAAAAACTACACAGATGCATTCTGTGAAACTTATTTCTGATCTGTAAATTCAGTTAACAGAGATAAAACATATTTTTGATTGAGCAGTTATGAAACACTCTTTTTGTAGAAAATGCAAGTGGAGATTCGGAGCGCTAAGAGGGTAATAGTGGAAAAAGGAATGTCTTCAAATATAAACTACACAGAATCATTCGGTGAAACTTCTTTCTGATCTGTGCATTCAGCTAACAGAGTTAAACCATACTTTTGATTGAGCAGATCTGAACACTCTTTCTGTAGAAAATGCAACTGGACATTTGGAGCGCTAAGAGCGTAGTAGTGGAAAAAGGAATATATTCAAATATAAACTACACAGAAGCATTCTGTGAAACTTCTTTCTGATCTGAGCATTCAGCTAACAGAGTTAAACCATACTTTTGATTGAGCAGTTTTGAAACACTCTGTCTGTAGAAAATGCAACTGGACATTCGTAGCGCTAAGTGGGTAATAGTGGAAAAAAGAATATGTTCAAATATGAACTACACAGAAGCATTCTGTGAAACTTCTTTCTGTTCTGTGCATTCAACTAACAGAGTTGAACCTTACTTTTGATTGAGCCGTTCTGAAACACTCTTTCTGTAGAAACTGCAATTGGACATTCTGAGCGCTAAGAGGCCTATATTGGGAAAAAGAATGTCTGCAAATAAAAACTACACAGAAGAATTGTGTGAAACTCCTTTCTGTTCTGTTTGTTCAACTAAAAGAGTTGAACCTTAGTTTTGATTGAGCCGTTCTGAAACACTCTTTCTGTAGAAAATGCAAGTGGAGATTCGGAGCGCTAAGAGGGTAATAGTGGAAAAAGGAATGTCTCCAAATATAAACTACACAGAATCATTCTGTGAAACTTCTTTCTCATCTGTGCATTCAGCTAACAGATTTAAACCATACTTTTGATTCAGCAGATCTGAACACTCTTTCTGTAGAAAATGCAACTGGACATTTGGAGCGCTAAGAGTGTAGTAGTGGAAAAAGGAATATATTCAAATATAAACTACACAGAAGCATTCTGTGAAACTTCTTTCTGATCTGAGCATTCAGCTAACAGAGTTAAACCATACTTTTGATTGAGCAGATTTGAAGCACTCTGTCTGTAGAAAATGCAACTGGACATTCGTAGCGCTAAGTGGGTAATAGTGGAGAAAAGAATATGTTCAAATATAAACTACATAGAAGCATTGTATGAAACTTCTTTCTGTTCTGTGCATTCAACTAACAGAGTTGAACCTTACTTTTGATTGAGCCTTTCTGAAACACTCTTTCTGTAGAAACTGCAATTGGACATTCTGAGCGCTAAGAGGCCTCTATTGGGAAAAATAATATCTTCAAATAAAAACTACACAGAAGCATTGTGTGAAACTTATTTCTGATATGTTCATTAAGCTAACAGAGTTAAACCATACTTTTGATTGCGCAGTTCTGAACACTCTTTCTGTAGAAAATGCAAGTGGACATTCGGAGCGCTAAGAGGGTAATAGTGGAAAAAGGAATATATTCAAATATAAACTACACAGTAGCATTCTGTGAAAACTCTTTCTGTTCTGTGCATTCACCTAACAGAGTTGAACCTTACTTTTGATTGAGCCGTTCTGAAACACTCTTTCTGTAGAAACTGCAATTGGACATGCTAAGCGCTAAGAGGCCTATATTGGGAAAAAGGATATCTTCAAATAAAAACTACACAGATGCATTCTGTGAAACTTATTTCTGATCTGTAAATTCAGTTAGCAGAGATAAAACATATTTTTGATTGAGCAGTTATGAAACACTCTTTTTGTAGAAAATGCAAGTGGAGATTCGGAGCGCTAAGAGGGTAATAGTGGAAAAAGGAATGTCTTCAAATATAAACTACACAGAATCATTCGGTGAAACTTCTTTCTGATCTGTGCATTCAGCTAACAGAGTTAAACCATACTTTTGATTGAGCAGATCTGAACACTCTTTCTGTAGAAAATGCAACTGGACATTTGGAGCGCTAAGAGCGTAGTAGTGGAAAAAGGAATATATTCAAATATAAACTACACAGAAGCATTCTGTGAAACTTCTTTCTGATCTGAGCATTCAGCTAACAGAGTTAAACCATACTTTTGATTGAGCAGTTTTGAAACACTCTGTCTGTAGAAAATGCAACTGGACATTCGTAGCGCTAAGTGGGTAATAGTGGAAAAAAGAATATGTTCAAATATGAACTACACAGAAGCATTCTGTGAAACTTCTTTCTGTTCTGTGCATTCACCTAACAGAGTTGAACCTTACTTTTGATTGAGCCGTTCTGAAACACTCTTTCTGTAGAAACTGCAATTGGACATTCTGAGCGCTAAGAGGCCTATATTGGGAAAAAGAATGTCTGCAAATAAAAACTACACAGAAGAATTGTGTGAAACTCTTTTCTGTTCTGTTTGTTCAACTAAAAGAGTTGAACCTTAGTTTTGATTGAGCCGTTCTGAAACACTCTTTCTGTAGAAAATGCAAGTGGAGATTCGGAGCGCTAAGAGGGTAATAGTGGAAAAAGGAATGTCTCCAAATATAAACTACACAGAATCATTCTGTGAAACTTCTTTCTGATCTGTGCATTCAGCTAACAGATTTAAACCATACTTTTGATTCAGCAGATCTGAACACTCTTTCTGTAGAAAATGCAACTGGACATTTGGAGCGCTAAGAGAGTAGTAGTGGAAAAAGGAATATATTCAAATATAAACTACACAGAAGCATTCTGTGAAACTTCTTTCTGATCTGAGCATTCAGCTAACAGAGTTAAACCATACTTTTGATTGAGCAGATTTGAAGCACTCTGTCTGTAGAAAATGCAACTGGACATTCGTAGCGCTAAGTGGGTAATAGTGGAGAAAAGAATATGTTCAAATATAAACTACACAGAAGCATTGTATGAAACTTTTTCTGTTCTGTGCATTCAACTAACAGAGTTGAACCTTACTTTTGATTGAGCCTTTCTGAAACACTCTTTCTTTAGAAACTGCAATTGGACATTCTGAGCGCTAAGAGGCCTCTATTGGGAAAAATAATATCTTCAAATAAAAACTACACAGAAGCATTGTGTGAAACTTATTTCTGATATGTTCATTAAGCTAACAGAGTTAAACCATACTTTTGATTGCGCAGTTCTGAACACTCTTTCTGTAGAAAATGCAAGTGGACATTCGGAGCGCTAAGAGGGTAATAGTGGAAAAAGGAATATATTCAAATATAAACTACACAGTAGCATTCTGTGAAAACTCTTTCTGTTCTGTGCATTCACCTAACAGAGTTGAACCTTACTTTTGATTGAGCCGTTCTGAAACACTCTTTCTGTAGAAACTGCAATTGGACATGCTAAGCGCTAAGAGGCCTATATTGGGAAAAAGGATATCTTCAAATAAAAACTACACAGATGCATTCTGTGAAACTTATTTCTGATCTGTAAATTCAGTTAACAGAGATAAAACATATTTTTGATTGAGCAGTTATGAAACACTCTTTTTGTAGAAAATGCAAGTGGAGATTCAGAGCGCTAAGAGGGTAATAGTGGAAAAAGGAATGTCTTCAAATATAAACTACACAGAATCATTCGGTGAAACTTCTTTCTGATCTGTGCATTCAGCTAACAGAGTTAAACCATACTTTTGATTGAGCAGATCTGAACACTCTTTCTGTAGAAAATGCAACTGGACATTTGGAGCGCTAAGAGCGTAGTAGTGGAAAAAGGAATATATTCAAATATAAACTACACAGAAGCATTCTGTGAAACTTCTTTCTGATCTGAGCATTCAGCTAACAGAGTTAAACCATACTTTTGATTGAGCAGTTTTGAAACACTCTGTCTGTAGAAAATGCAACTGGACATTCGTAGCGCTAAGTGGGTAATAGTGGAAAAAAGAATATGTTCAAATATGAACTACACAGAAGCATTCTGTGAAACTTCTTTCTGTTCTGTGCATTCAACTAACAGAGTTGAACCTTACTTTTGATTGAGCCGTTCTGAAACACTCTTTCTGTAGAAACTGCAATTGGACATTCTGAGCGCTAAGAGGCCTATATTGGGAAAAAGAATGTTTGCAAATAAAAACTACACAGAAGAATTGTGTGAAACTCCTTTCTGTTCTGTTTGTTCAACTAAAAGACTTGAACCTTAGTTTTGATTGAGCCGTTCTGAAACACTCTTTCTGTAGAAAATGCAAGTGGAGATTCGGAGCGCTAAGAGGGTAATAGTGGAAAAAGGAATGTCTCCAAATATAAACTACACAGAATCATTCTGTGAAACTTCTTTCTGATCTGTGCATTCAGCTAACAGAGTTAAACCATACTTTTGATTCAGCAGATCTGAACACTCTTTCTGTAGAAAATGCAACTGGACATTTGGAGCGCTAAGAGAGTAGTAGTGGAAAAAGGAATATATTCAAATATAAACTACACAGAAGCATTCTGTGAAACTTCTTTCTGATCTGAGCATTCAGCTAACAGAGTTAAACCATGCTTTTGATTGAGCAGTTTTGAAACACTCTGTCTGTAGAAAATGCAACTGGACATTCGTAGCGCTAAGTGGGTAATAGTGGAAAAAAGAATATGTTCAAATATGAACTACACAGAAGCATTCTGTGAAACTTCTTTCTGTTCTGTGCATTCAACTAACAGAGTTGAACCTTACTTTTGATTGAGCCGTTCTGAAACACTCTTTCTGTAGAAACTGCAATTGGACATTCTGAGCGCTAAGAGGCCTATATTGGGAAAAAGAATGTCTGCAAATAAAAACTACACAGAAGAATTGTGTGAAACTTCTTTCTGTTCTGTTTGTTCAACTAAAAGTGTTGAACCTTAGTTTTGATTGAGCCGTTCTGAAACACTCTTTCTGTAGAAAATGCAAGTGGAGATTCGGAGCGCTAAGAGGGTATTAGTGGAAAAAGGAATGTCTCCATATATAAACTACACAGAATCATTCTGTGAAACTTCTTTCAGATCTGTGCATTCAGCTAACAGAGTTAAACCATACTTTTGATTCAGCAGATCTGAACACTCTTTCTGTAGAAAATGCAACTGGACATTTGGAGCGCTAAGAGAGTAGTAGTGGAAAAAGGAATATATTCAAATATAAACTACACAGAAGCATTCTGTGAAACTTCTTTCGGATCTGAGCATTCAGCTAACAGAGTTAAACCATACTTTTGATAGAGCAGTTTTGAAACACTCTGTCTGTAGAAAATGCAACTGGACATTCGTAGCGCTAAGTGGGTAATAGTGGAGAAAAGAATATGTTCAAATATAAACTACACAGAAGCATTGTATGAAACTTCTTTCTGTTCTGTGCATTCAACTAACAGAGTTGAACCTTACTTTTGATTGAGCCTTTCTGAAACACTCTTTCTGTAGAAACTGCAATTGGACATTCTGAGCGCTAAGAGGCCTCTATTGGGAAAAATAATATCTTCAAATAAAAACTACACAGAAGCATTGTGTGAAACTTATTTCTGATATGTTCATTAAGCTAACAGAGTTAAACCATACTTTTGATTGCGCAGTTCTGAACACTTTTTCTGTAGAAAATGCAAGTGGACATTCGGAGCGCTAAGAGGGTAATAGTGGAAAAAGGAATATATTCAAATATAAACTACACAGTAGCATTCTGTGAAAACTCTTACTGTTCTGTGCATTCAGCTAACAGAGTTGAACCTTACATTTGATTGAGCCGTTCTGAAACACTCTTTCTGTAGAAACTGTAATTGGACATGCTAAGCGCTAAGAGGCCTACATTGGGAAAAAGAATATCTTCAAATAAAAACTACACAGATGCATTCTGTGAAACTTATTTCTGATCTGTAAATTCAGTTAACAGAGATAAATCATATTTTTGATTGAGCAGTTATGAAACACTCTTTTTGTAGAAAATGCAAGTGGAGATTCGGAGCGCTAAGAGGGTAATAGTGGAAAAAGGAATGTCTTCAAATATAAACTACACAGAATCATTCGGTGAAACTTCTTTCTGATCTGTGCATTCAGCTAACAGAGTTAAACCATACTTTTGATTGAGCAGATCTGAACACTCTTTCTGTAGAAAATGCAACTGGACATTTGGAGCGCTCAGAGCGTATTAGTGGAAAAAGGAATATATTCAAATATAAACTACACAGAAGCATTCTGTGAAACTTCTTTCTGATCTGAGCATTCAGCTAACAGAGTTAAACCATACTTTTGATTGAGCAGTTTTGAAACACTCTGTCTGTAGAAAATGCAACTGGACATTCGTAGCGCTAAGTGGGTAATAGTGGAAAAAAGAATATGTTCAAATATAAACTACACAGAAGCATTCTGTGAAACTTCTTTCTGTTCTGTGCATTCAACTAACAGAGTTGAACCTTACTTTTGATTGAGCCGTTCTGAAACACTCTTTCTGTAGAAACTGCAATTGGACATTCTGAGCGCTAAGAGGCCTATATTGGGAAAAAGAATGTCTACAAATAAAAACTACACAGAAGAATTGTGTGAAACTTCTTTCTGTTTTGTTTGTTCAACTAAAAGATTTGAACCTTAGTTTTGATTGAGCCGTTCTGAAACACACTTTCTGTAGAAAATGCAAGTGGAGATTCGGAGCGCTAAGAGGGTAATAGTGGAAAAAGGAACGTCTCCAAATATAAACTAAACAGAATCATTCTGTGAAACTTCTTTCTGATCTGTACATTCAGCTAACAGAGTTAAACCATACTTTTGATTCAGCAGATCTGAACACTCTTTCTGTAGAAAATGCAACTGGACATTTGGAGCGCTAAGAGAGTAGTAGTGGAAAAAGGAATATATTCAAATATAAACTACACAGAAGCATTCTGTGAAACTTCTTTCGGATCTGAGCATTCAGATAACAGATTTAAACCATACTTTTGATTGAGCAGTTTTGAAACACTCTGTCTGTAGAAAATGCAACTGGACATTCGTAGCGCTAAGTGGGTAATAGTGGAGAAAAGAATATGTTCAAATATAAACTACACAGAAGCATTGTATGAAACTACTTTCTGTTCTGTGCATTCAACTAACAGAGTTGAACCTTACTTTTGATTGAGCCTTTCTGAAACACTCTTTCTGTAGAAACTGCAATTGGACATTCTGAGCGCTAAGAGGAATCTATTGGGAAAAATAATATCTTCAAATAAAAACTACACAGAAGCATTGTGTGAAACGTATTTCTGATATGTTCATTAAGCTAACCGAGTTAAACCATACTTTTGATTGCGCAGTTCTGAACACTCTTTCTGTAGAAAATGCAAGTGGACATTCGGAGCGCTAAGAGGGTAATAGTGGAAAAAGGAATATATTCAAATATAAACTACACAGTAGCATTCTGTGAAAATTCTTACTGTTCTGTGCATTCAGCTAACAGAGTTGAACCTTACTTTTGATTGAGCCGTTCTGAAACACTCTTTCTGTAGAAACTGCAATTGGACATGCTAAGCGCTAAGAGGCCTACATTGGGAAAAAGAATATCTTCAAATAAAAACTACACAGATGCATTCTGTGAAACTTATTTCTGATCTGTAAATTCAGTTAACAGAGATAAAACATATTTTTGATTGAGCAGTTATGAAACACTCTTTTTGTAGAAAATGCAAGTGGAGATTCGGAGCGCTAAGAGGGTAATAGTGGAAAACGGAATGTCTTCAAATATAAACTACACAGAATCATTCGGTGAAACTTCTTTCTGATCTGTGCATTCAGCTAACAGAGTTAAACCATTCTTTTGATTGAGCAGATCTGAACACTTTTTCTGTAGAAAATGCAACTGGACATTTGGAGCGCTAAGAGCGTATTAGTGGAAAAAGGAATATATTCAAATATAAACTACACAGAAGCATTCTGTGAAACTTCTTTCTGATCTGAGCATTCAGCTAACAGAGTTAAACCATACTTTTGATTGAGCAGTTTTGAAACACTCTGTCTGTAGGAAATGCAACTAGACATTCGTAGCGCTAAGTGGGTAATAGTGGAAAAAAGAATATGTTCAAATATAAACTACACAGAAGCATTCTGTGAAACTTCTTTCTGTTCTGTGCATTCAACTAACAGAGTTGAACCTTACTTTTGATTGAGCCGTTCTGAAACACTCTTTCTGTAGAAACTGCAATTGGACATTCTGAGCGCTAAGAGGCCTATATTGGGAAAAAGAATGTCTACAAATAAAAACTACACAGAAGAATTGTGTGAAACTTCTTTCTGTTTTGTTTGTTCAACTAAAAGATTTGAACCTTAGTTTTGATTGAGCCGTTCTGAAACACACTTTCTGTAGAAAATGCAAGTGGAGATTCGGAGCGCTAAGAGGGTAATAGTGGAAAAAGGAATGTCTCCAAATATAAACTAAACAGAATCATTCTGTGAAACTTCTTTCTGATCTGTGCATTCAGCTAACAGAGTTAAACCATACTTTTGATTCAGCAGATCTGAACACTCTTTCTGTAGAAAATGCAACTGGACATTTGGAGCGCTAAGAGAGTAGTAGTGGAAAAAGGAATATATTCAAATATAAACTACACAGAAGCATTCTGTGAAACTTCTTTCGGATCTGAGCATTCAGATAACAGATTTAAACCATACTTTTGATTGAGCAGTTTTGAAACACTCTGTCTGTAGAAAATGCAACTGGACATTCGTAGCGCTAAGTGGGTAATAGTGGAGAAAAGAATATGTTCAAATATAAACTACACAGAAGCATTGTATGAAACTTCTTTCTGTTCTGTGCATTCAACTAACAGAGTTGAACCTTACTTTTGATTGAGCCTTTCTGAAACACTCTTTCTGTAGAAACTGCAATTGGACATTCTGAGCGCTAAGAGGAATCTATTGGGAAAAATAATATCTTCAAATAAAAACTACACAGAAGCATTGTGTGAAACGTATTTCTGATATGTTCATTAAGCTAACCGAGTTAAACCATACTTTTGATTGCGCAGTTCTGAACACTCTTTCTGTAGAAAATGCAAGTGGACATTCGGAGCGCTAAGAGGGTAATAGTGGAAAAAGGAATATATTCAAATATAAACTACACAGTAGCATTCTGTGAAAATTCTTACTGTTCTGTGCATTCAGCTAACAGAGTTGAACCTTACTTTTGATTGAGCCGTTCTGAAACACTCTTTCTGTAGAAACTGCAATTGGACATGCTAAGCGCTAAGAGGCCTACATTGGGAAAAAGAATATCTTCAAATAAAAACTACACAGATGCATTCTGTGAAACTTATTTCTGATCTGTAAATTCAGTTAACAGAGATAAAACATATTTTTGATTGAGCAGTTATGAAACACTCTTTTTGTAGAAAATGCAAGTGGAGATTCGGAGCGCTAAGATGGTAATAGTGGAAAACGGAATGTCTTCAAATATAAACTACACAGAATCATTCGGTGAAACTTCTTTCTGATCTGTGCATTCAGCTAACAGAGTTAAACCATTCTTTTGATTGAGCAGATCTGAACACTCTTTCTGTAGAAAATGCAACTGGAAATTTGGAGCGCTAAGAGCGTATTAGTGGAAAAAGGAATATATTCAAATATAAACTACACAGAAGCATTCTGTGAAACTTCTTTCTGATCTGAGCATTCAGCTAACAGAGTTAAACCATACTTTTGATTGAGCAGTTTTGAAACACTCTGTCTGTAGAAAATGCAACTAGACATTCGTAGCGCTAAGTGGGTAATAGTGGAAAAAAGAATATGTTCAAATATAAACTACACAGAAGCATTCTGTGAAACTTCTTTCTGTTCTGTGCATTCAAATAACAGAGTTGAACCTTACTTTTGATTGAGCCGTTCTGAAACACTCTTTCTGTAGAAACTGCAATTGGACATTCTGAGCGCTAAGAGGCCTATATTGGGAAAAAGAATGTCTACAAATAAAAACTACACAGAAGAATTGTGTGAAACTTCTTTCTGTTTTGTTTGTTCAACTAAAAGATTTGAACCTTAGTTTTGATTGAGCCGTTCTGAAACACTCTTTCTGTAGAAAATGCAAGTGGAGATTCGGAGCGCTAAGAGGGTAATAGTGGAAAAAGGAATGTCTCCAAATATAAACTAAACAGAATCATTCTGTGAAACTTCTTTCTGATCTGTGCATTCAGCTAACAGAGTTAAACCATACTTTTGATTCAGCAGATCTGAACACTCTTTCTGTAGAAAATGCAACTGGACATTTGGAGCGCTAAGAGAGTAGTAGTGGAAAAAGGAATATATTCAAATATAAACTACACAGAAGCATTCTGTGAAACTTCTTTCGGATGTGAGCATTCAGATAACAGATTTAAACCATACTTTTGATTGAGCAGTTTTGAAACACTCTGTCTGTAGAAAATGCAACTGGACATTCGTAGCGCTAAGTGGGTAATAGTGGAGAAAAGAATATGTTCAAATATAAACTACACAGAAGCATTGTATGAAACTTCTTTCTGTTCTGTGCATTCAACTAACAGAGTTGAACCTTACTTTTGATTGAGCCTTTCTGAAACACTCTTTCTGTAGTAACTGCAATTGGACATTCTGAGCGCTAAGAGGCCTCTATTGGGAAAAATAATATCTTCAAATAAAAACTACACGGAAGCATTGTGTGAAACTTATTTCTGATATGTTCATTAAGCTAACAGAGTTAAACCATACTTTTGATTGCGCAGTTCTGAACACTCTTTCTGTAGAAAATGCAAGTGGACATTCGGAGCGCTAAGAGGGTAATAGTGGAAAAAGGAATATATTCAAATATAAACTACACAGTAGCATTCTGTGAAAATTCTTTCTGTTCTGCGCATTCAACTAACAGAGTTGAACCTTACTTTTGATTGAGCCGTTCTGAAACACTCTTTCTGTAGAAACTGCAATTGGACATGCTAAGCGCTAAGAGGCCTACATTGGGAAAAAGAATATCTTCAAATAAAAACTACACAGATGCATTCTGTGAAACTTATTTCTGATCTGTAAATTCAGTTAACAGAGATAAAACATATTTTTGATTGAGCAGTTATGAAACATTCTTTTTGTAGAAAATGCAAGTGGAGATTCGGAGCGCTAAGATGGTAATAGTGGAATTAGGAATGTCTTCAAATATAAACTACACAGAATCATTCGGTGAAACTTCTTTCTGATCTGTGCATTCAGCTAACAGAGTTAAACCATACTTTTGATTGAGCAGATCTGAACACTCTTTCTGTAGAAAATGCAACTGGACATTTGGAGCGCTAAGAGCGTAGTAGTGGAAAAAGGAATATATTCAAATATAAACTACACAGAAGCATTCTGTGAAACTTCTTTCTGATCTGAGCATTCAGCTAACAGAGTTAAACCATACTTTTGATTGAGCAGTTTTGAAACACTCTGTCTGTAGAAAATGCAACTGGACATTCGTAGCGCTAAGTGGGTAATAGTGGAAAAAAGAATATGTTCAAATATGAACTACACAGAAGCATTCTGTGAAACTTCTTTCTGTTCTGTGCATTCAACTAACAGAGTTGAACCTTACTTTTGATTGAGCCGTTCTGAAACACTCTTTCTGTAGAAACTGCAATTGGACATTCTGAGCGCTAAGAGGCCTATATTGGGAAAAAGAATGTTTGCAAATAAAAACTACACAGAAGAATTGTGTGAAACTCCTTTCTGTTCTGTTTGTTCAACTAAAAGACTTGAACCTTAGTTTTGATTGAGCCGTTCTGAAACACTCTTTCTGTAGAAAATGCAAGTGGAGATTCGGAGCGCTAAGAGGGTAATAGTGGAAAAAGGAATGTCTCCAAATATAAACTACACAGAATCATTCTGTGAAACTTCTTTCTGATCTGTGCATTCAGCTAACAGAGTTAAACCATACTTTTGATTCAGCAGATCTGAACACTCTTTCTGTAGAAAATGCAACTGGACATTTGGAGCGCTAAGAGAGTAGTAGTGGAAAAAGGAATATATTCAAATATAAACTACACAGAAGCATTCTGTGAAACTTCTTTCTGATCTGAGCATTCAGCTAACAGAGTTAAACCATGCTTTTGATTGAGCAGTTTTGAAACACTCTGTCTGTAGAAAATGCAACTGGACATTCGTAGCGCTAAGTGGGTAATAGTGGAAAAAAGAATATGTTCAAATATGAACTACACAGAAGCATTCTGTGAAACTTCTTTCTGTTCTGTGCATTCAACTAACAGAGTTGAACCTTACTTTTGATTGAGCCGTTCTGAAACACTCTTTCTGTAGAAACTGCAATTGGACATTCTGAGCGCTAAGAGGCCTATATTGGGAAAAAGAATGTCTGCAAATAAAAACTACACAGAAGAATTGTGTGAAACTTCTTTCTGTTCTGTTTGTTCAACTAAAAGTGTTGAACCTTAGTTTTGATTGAGCCGTTCTGAAACACTCTTTCTGTAGAAAATGCAAGTGGAGATTCGGAGCGCTAAGAGGGTATTAGTGGAAAAAGGAATGTCTCCATATATAAACTACACAGAATCATTCTGTGAAACTTCTTTCTGATCTGTGCATTCAGCTAACAGAGTTAAACCATACTTTTGATTCAGCAGATCTGAACACTCTTTCTGTAGAAAATGCAACTGGACATTTGGAGCGCTAAGAGAGTAGTAGTGGAAAAAGGAATATATTCAAATATAAACTACACAGAAGCATTCTGTGAAACTTCTTTCGGATCTGAGCATTCAGCTAACAGAGTTAAACCATACTTTTGATTGAGCAGTTTTGAAACACTCTGTCTGTAGAAAATGCAACTGGACATTCGTAGCGCTAAGTGGGTAATAGTGGAGAAAAGAATATGTTCAAATATAAACTACACAGAAGCATTGTATGAAACTTCTTTCTGTTCTGTGCATTCAACTAACAGAGTTGAACCTTACTTTTGATTGAGCCTTTCTGAAACACTCTTTCTGTAGAAACTGCAATTGGACATTCTGAGCGCTAAGAGGCCTCTATTGGGAAAAATAATATCTTCAAATAAAAACTACACAGAAGCATTGTGTGAAACTTATTTCTGATATGTTCATTAAGCTAACAGAGTTAAACCATACTTTTGATTGCGCAGTTCTGAACACTCTTTCTGTAGAAAATGCAAGTGGACATTCGGAGCGCTAAGAGGGTAATAGTGGAAAAAGGAATATATTCAAATATAAACTACACAGTAGCATTCTGTGAAAACTCTTACTGTTCTGTGCATTCAGCTAACAGAGTTGAACCTTACATTTGATTGAGCCGTTCTGAAACACTCTTTCTGTAGAAACTGTAATTGGACATGCTAAGCGCTAAGAGGCCTACATTGGGAAAAAGAATATCTTCAAATAAAAACTACACAGATGCATTCTGTGAAACTTATTTCTGATCTGTAAATTCAGTTAACAGAGATAAATCATATTTTTGATTGAGCAGTTATGAAACACTCTTTTTGTAGAAAATGCAAGTGGAGATTCGGAGCGCTAAGAGGGTAATAGTGGAAAAAGGAATGTCTTCAAATATAAACTACACAGAATCATTCGGTGAAACTTCTTTCTGATCTGTGCATTCAGCTAACAGAGTTAAACCATACTTTTGATTGAGCAGATCTGAACACTCTTTCTGTAGAAAATGCAACTGGACATTTGGAGCGCTCAGAGCGTATTAGTGGAAAAAGGAATATATTCAAATATAAACTACACAGAAGCATTCTGTGAAACTTCTTTCTGATCTGAGCATTCAGCTAACAGAGTTAAACCATACTTTTGATTGAGCAGTTTTGAAACACTCTGTCTGTAGAAAATGCAACTGGACATTCGTAGCGCTAAGTGGGTAATAGTGGAAAAAAGAATATGTTCAAATATAAACTACACAGAAGCATTCTGTGAAACTTCTTTCTGTTCTGTGCATTCAACTAACAGAGTTGAACCTTACTTTTGATTGAGCCGTTCTGAAACACTCTTTCTGTAGAAACTGCAATTGGACATTCTGAGCGCTAAGAGGCCTATATTGGGAAAAAGAATGTCTACAAATAAAAACTACACAGAAGAATTGTGTGAAACTTCTTTCTGTTTTGTTTGTTCAACTAAAAGATTTGAACCTTAGTTTTGATTGAGCCGTTCTGAAACACACTTTCTGTAGAAAATGCAAGTGGAGATTCGGAGCGCTAAGAGGGTAATAGTGGAAAAAGGAACGTCTCCAAATATAAACTAAACAGAATCATTCTGTGAAACTTCTTTCTGATCTGTACATTCAGCTAACAGAGTTAAACCATACTTTTGATTCAGCAGATCTGAACACTCTTTCTGTAGAAAATGCAACTGGACATTTGGAGTGCTAAGAGAGTAGTAGTGGAAAAAGGAATATATTCAAATATAAACTACACAGAAGCATTCTGTGAAACTTCTTTCGGATCTGAGCATTCAGATAACAGATTTAAACCATACTTTTGATTGAGCAGTTTTGAAACACTCTGTCTGTAGAAAATGCAACTGGACATTCGTAGCGCTAAGTGGGTAATAGTGGAGAAAAGAATATGTTCAAATATAAACTACACAGAAGCATTGTATGAAACTTCTTTCTGTTCTGTGCATTCAACTAACAGAGTTGAACCTTACTTTTGATTGAGCCTTTCTGAAACACTCTTTCTGTAGAAACTGCAATTGGACATTCTGAGCGCTAAGAGGAATCTATTGGGAAAAATAATATCTTCAAATAAAAACTACACAGAAGCATTGTGTGAAACGTATTTCTGATATGTTCATTAAGCTAACCGAGTTAAACCATACTTTTGATTGCGCAGTTCTGAACACTCTTTCTGTAGAAAATGCAAGTGGACATTCGGAGCGCTAAGAGGGTAATAGTGGAAAAAGGAATATATTCAAATATAAACTACACAGTAGCATTCTGTGAAAATTCTTACTGTTCTGTGCATTCAGCTAACAGAGTTGAACCTTACTTTTGATTGAGCCGTTCTGAAACACTCTTTCTGTAGAAACTGCAATTGGACATGCTAAGCGCTAAGAGGCCTACATTGGGAAAAAGAATATCTTCAAATAAAAACTACACAGATGCATTCTGTGAAACTTATTTCTGATCTGTAAATTCAGTTAACAGAGATAAAACATATTTTTGATTGAGCAGTTATGAAATACTCTTTTTGTAGAAAATGCAAGTGGAGATTCGGAGCGCTAAGATGGTAATAGTGGAAAACGGAATGTCTTCAAATATAAACTACACAGAATCATTCGGTGAAACTTCTTTCTGATCTGTGCATTCAGCTAACAGAGTTAAACCATTCTTTTGATTGAGCAGATCTGAACACTCTTTCTGTAGAAAATGCAACTGGAAATTTGGAGCGCTAAGAGCGTATTAGTGGAAAAAGGAATATATTCAAATATAAACTACACAGAAGCATTCTGTGAAACTTCTTTCTGATCTGAGCATTCAGCTAAAAGAGTTAAACCATACTTTTGATTGAGCAGTTTTGAAACAATCTGTCTGTAGAAAATGCAACTAGACATTCGTAGCGCTAAGTGGGTAATAGTGGAAAAAAGAATATGTTCAAATATAAACTACACAGAAGCATTCTGTGAAACTTCTTTCTGTTCTGTGCATTCAAATAACAGAGTTGAACCTTACTTTTGATTGAGCCGTTCTGAAACACTCTTTCTGTAGAAACTGCAATTGGACATTCTGAGCGCTAAGAGGCCTATATTGGGAAAAAGAATGTCTACAAATAAAAACTACACAGAAGAATTGTGTGAAACTTCTTTCTGTTTTGTTTGTTCAACTAAAAGATTTGAACCTTAGTTTTGATTGAGCCGTTCTGAAACACTCTTTCTGTAGAAAATGCAAGTGGAGATTCGGAGCGCTAAGAGGGTAATAGTGGAAAAAGGAATGTCTCCAAATATAAACTAAACAGAATCATTCTGTGAAACTTCTTTCTGATCTGTGCATTCAGCTAACAGAGTTAAACCATACTTTTGATTCAGCAGATCTGAACACTCTTTCTGTAGAAAATGCAACTGGACATTTGGAGCGCTAAGAGAGTAGTAGTGGAAAAAGGAATATATTCAAATATAAACTACACAGAAGCATTCTGTGAAACTTCTTTCGGATGTGAGCATTCAGATAACAGATTTAAACCATACTTTTGATTGAGCAGTTTTGAAACACTCTGTCTGTAGAAAATGCAACTGGACATTCGTAGCGCTAAGTGGGTAATAGTGGAGAAAAGAATATGTTCAAATATAAACTACACAGAAGCATTGTATGAAACTTCTTTCTGTTCTGTGCATTCAACTAACAGAGTTGAACCTTACTTTTGATTGAGCCTTTCTGAAACACTCTTTCTGTAGTAACTGCAATTGGACATTCTGAGCGCTAAGAGGCCTCTATTGGGAAAAATAATATCTTCAAATAAAAACTACACGGAAGCATTGTGTGAAACTTATTTCTGATATGTTCATTAAGCTAACAGAGTTAAACCATACTTTTGATTGCGCAGTTCTGAACACTCTTTCTGTAGAAAATGCAAGTGGACATTCGGAGCGCTAAGAGGGTAATAGTGGAAAAAGGAATATATTCAAATATAAACTACACAGTACCATTCTGTGAAAACTGTTACTGTTCTGTGCATTCAGCTAACAGAGTTGAACCTTACTTTTGATTGAGCCGTTCTGAAACACTCTTTCTGTAGAAACTGCAATTGGACATGCTAAGCGCTAAGAGGCCTACATTGGGAAAAAGAATATCTTCAAATAAAAACTACACAGATGCATTCTGTGAAACTTATTTCTGATCTGTAAATTCAGTTAACAGAGATAAAACATATTTTTGATTGAGCAGTTGTGAAACACTCTTTTTGTAGAAAATGCAAGTGGAGATTCGGAGCGCTAAGTGGGTAATAGTGGAAAACGGAATGTCTTCAAATATAAACTACACAGAATCATTCGGTGAAACTTCTTTCTGGTCTGTGCTTTCAGCTAACAGAGTTAAACCATTCTTTTGATTGAGCAGATCTGAACACTCTTTCTGTAGAAAATGCAACTGGACATTTGGAGCGCTAAGAGCTTATTAGTGGAAAAAGGAATATATTCAAATATAAACTACACAGAAGCATTCTGTGAAACTTCTTTCTGATCTGAGCATTCAGCTAACAGAGTTAAACCATACTTTTGATTGAGCAGTTTTGAAACACTCTGTCTGTAGAAAATGCAACTGGACATTCGTAGCGCTAAGTGGGTAATAGTGGAAAAAAGAATATGTTCAAATATAAACTACACAGAAGCATTCTGTGAAACTTCTTTCTGTTCTGTGCATTCAACTAACAGAGTTGAACCTTACTTTTGATTGAGCCGTTCTGAAACACTCTTTCTGTAGAAACTGCAATTGGACATTCTGAGCGCTAAGAGGCCTATATTGGGAAAAAGAATGTCTACAAATAAAAACTACACAGAAGAATTGTGTGAAACTTCTTTCTGTTCTGTTTGTTCAACTAAAAGACTTGAACCTTAGTTTTCATTGAGCCGTTCTGAAACACTCTTTCTGTAGAAAATGCAAGTGGAGATTCGGAGCGCTAAGAGGGTAATAGTGGAAAAAGAAATGTCTCCAAATATAAACTACACAGAATCATTCTGTGAAACTTCTTTCTGATCTGTGCATTCAGCTAACAGAGTTAAACCATACTTTTGATTCAGCAGATCTGAACACTCTTTCTGTAGAAAATGCAACTGGACATTTGGAGCGCTAAGAGAGTAGTAGTGGAAAAAGGAATATATTCAAATATAAACTACACAGAAGCATTCTGTGAAACTTCTTTCTGATCTGAGCATTCAGATAACAGAGTTAAACCATACTTTTGATTGAGCAGTTTTGAAACACTCTGTCTGTAGAAAATGCAACTGGACATTCGTAGCGCTAAGTGGGTAATAGTGGAGAAAAGAATATGTTCAAATATAAACTACACAGAAGCATTGTATGAAACTACTTTCTGTTCTGTGCATTCAACTAACAGAGTTGAACCTTACTTTTGATTGAGCCTTTCTGAAACACTCTTTCTGTAGAAACTGCAATTGGACATTCTGAGCGCTAAGAGGCCTCTATTGGGAAAAATAATATCTTCAAATAAAAACTACACAGAAGCATTGTGTGAAACTTATTTCTGATATGTTCATTAAGCTAACAGAGTTAAACCATACTTTTGATTGCGCAGTTCTGAACACTCTTTCTGTAGAAAATGCAAGTGGACATTCGGAGCGCTAAGAGGGTAATAGTGGAAAAAGGAATATATTCAAATACAAACTACACAGTAGCATTCTGTGAAAACTCTTACTGTTCTGTGCATTCAGCTAACAGAGTTGAACCTTACTTTTGATTGAGCCGTTCTGAAACACTCTTTCTGTAGAAACTGCAATTGGACATGCTAAGCGCTAAGAGGCCTACATTGGGAAAAAGAATATCTTCAAATAAAAACTACACAGATGCATTCTGTGAAACTTATTTCTGATCTGTAAATTCAGTTAACAGAGAAAAAACATATATTTGATTGAGCAGTTATGAAACACTCTTTTTGTAGAAATGCAAGTGGAGATTCGGAGCGCTAAGAGGGTAATAGTGGAAAAAGGAATGTCTTCAAATATAAACTACACAGAATCATTCGGTGAAACTTCTTTCTGATCTGTGCATTCAGCTAACAGAGTTAAACCATACTTTTGATTGAGCAGATCTGAACACTCTTTCTGTAGAAAATGCAACTGGACATTTGGAGCGCTAAGAGCGTATTAGTGGAAAAAGGAATATATACAAATATAAACTACACAGAAGCATTCTGTGAAAATTCTTTCTGATCAGAGCATTCAGCTAACAGAGTTAAACCATACTTTTGATTGAGCAGTTTTGAAACACTCTGTCTGTAGAAAATGCAACTGGACATTCGTAGCGCTAAGTGGGTAATAGTGGAAAAAAGAATATGTTCAAATATAAACTACACAGAAGCATTCTGTGAAACTTCTTTCTGTTCTGTGCATTCAACTAACAGAGTTGAACCTTACTTTTGATTGAGCCGTTCTGAAACACTCTTTCTGTAGAAACTGCAATTGGACATTCTGAGCGCTAAGAGGCCTATATTGGGAAAATGAATGTCTGCAAATAAAAACTACACTGAAGAATTGTGTGAAACTTCTTTCTGATCTGTTTGTTCAACTAAAAGAGTTGAACCTTAGTTTTGATTGAGCCGTTCTGAAACACTCTTTCTGTAGAAAATGCAAGTGGAGATTCGGAGCGCTAAGAGGGTAATAGTGGACAAAGGAATGTCTCCAAATATAAACTACACAGAATCATTCTGTGAAACTTCTTTCTGATCTGTGCATTCAGCTAACAGAGTTAAACCATACTTTTGATTCAGCAGATCTGAACAATCTTTCTGTAGAAAATGCAACTGGACATTTGGAGCGCTAAGAGAGTAGTAGTGGAAAAAGGAATATATTCAAATATAAACTACACAGAAGCATTCTGTGAAACTTCTTTCTGATCTGAGCATTCAGCTAACAGAGTTAAACCATACTTTTGATTGAGCAGTTTTGAAACACTCTGTCTGTAGAAAATGCAACTGGACATTCGTAGCGCTAAGTGGGTAATAGTGGAGAAAAGAATATGTTCAAATATAAACTACACGGAAGCATTGTATGAAACTTCTTTCTGTTCTGTGCATTCAACTAACAGAGTTGAACCTTACTTTTGATTGAGCCTTTCTGAAACACTCTTTCTGTAGAAACTGCAATTGGACATTCTGAGCGCTAAGAGGCCTCTATTGGGAAAAATAATATCTTCAAATAAAAACTACACAGGAGCATTGTTTGAAACTTATTTCTGATATGTTCATTAAGCTAACAGAATTAAACCATACTTTTGATTGCGCAGTTCTGAACACTCTTTCTGTAGAAAATGCAAGTGTACATTCGGAGCGCTAAGAGGGTAATAGTGGAAAAAGGAATATATTCAAATATAAACTACACAGTAGCATTCTGTGAAAACTCTTTCTGTTCTGTGCATTCAGCTAACAGAGTTGAACCTTACTTTTGATTGAGCCGTTCTGAAACACTCTTTCTGTAGAAACTGCAATTGGACATGCTAAGCGCTAAGAGGCCTACATTGGGAAAAAGGATATCTTCAAATAAAAACTACACAGATGCATTCTGTGAAACTTATTTCTGATCTGTAAATTCAGTTAACAGAGATAAAACATATTTTTGATTGAGCAGTTATGAAACACTCTTTTTGTAGAAAATGCAAGTGGAGATTTGGAGCGCTAAGAGGGTAATAGTGGAAAAAGGAATGTCTCCAAATATAAACTACACAGAATCATTCTGTGAAACTTCTTACTGATCTGTGCATTCAGCTTACAGATTTAAACCATACTTTTGATTCAGCAGATCTGAACACTCTTTCTGTAGAAAATGCAACTGGACATTTGGAGCGCTAAGAGAGTAGTAGTGGAAAAAGGATTATATTCAAATATAAACTACACAGAAGCATTCTGTGAAACTTCTTTCTGATGTGAGCATTCAGCTAACAGAGTTAAACCATACTTTTGATTGAGCAGTTTTGAAACACTCTGTCTGTAGAAAATGCAACTGGACATTCGTAGCGCTAAGTGGGTAATAGTGGAGAAAAGAATATGTTCAAATATAAACTACACAGAAGCATTGTATGAAACTTCTTCCTGTTCTGTGCATTCAACTAACAGAGTTGAACCTTACTTTGATTGAGCCTTTCTGAAACACTCTTTCTGTAGAAACTGCAATTGGACATTCTGAGCGCTAAGAGGCCTCTATTGGGAAAAATAATATCTTCAAATAAAAACTACACAGAAGCATTGTGTGAAACTTATTTCTGATATGTTCATTAAGCTAACAGAGTTAAACCATACTTTTGATTGCGCAGTTCTGAACACTCTTTCTGTAGAAAATGCAAGTGGACATTCGGAGCGCTAAGAGGGTAATAGTGGAAAAAGGAATATATTCAAATATAAACTACACAGTAGCATTCTGTGAAAACTCTTACTGTTCTGTGCATTCAGCTAACAGAGTTGAATCTTACTTTTGATTGAGCCGTTCTGAAACACTCTTTCTGTAGAAACTGCAATTGGACATGCTAAGCGCTAAGAGGCCTACATTGGGAAAAAGAATATCTTCAAATAAAAACTACACAGATGCATTCTGTGAAACTTATTTCTGATCTGTAAATTCAGTTAACAGAGATAAAACATATTTTTGTTTGAGCAGTTATGAAACACTCTTTTTGTAGAAAATGCAAGTGGAGATTCGGAGCGCTAAGAGGGTAATAGTGGAAAAAGGAATGTCTTCAAATATAAACTACACAGAATCATTCGGTGAAACTTCTTTCTGATCTGTGCATTCAGCTAACAGAGTTAAAACATACTTTTGATTGAGCAGATCTGAACACTCTTTCTGTAGAAAATGCAACTGGACATTTGGAGCGCTAAGAGCGTAGTAGTGGAAAAAGGAATATATTCAAATATAAACTACACAGAAGCATTCTGTGAAACTTCTTTCTGATCTGAGCATTCAGCTAACAGAGTTAAACCATACTTTTGATTGAGCAATTTTGAAACACTCTGTCTGTAGAAAATGCAACTGGACATTCGTAGCACTAAGTGGGTAATAGTGGAAAAAAGAATATGTTCCAATATAAACTACACAGAAGCATTGTGTGAAACTTATTTCTGATATGTTCATTAAGCTAACAGAGTTAAACCATACTTTTGATTGCGCAGTTCTGAACACTCTTTCTGTAGAAAATGCAAGTGGACATTCGGAGCGCTAAGAGGGTAATAGTGGAAAAAGGAATATATTCAAATACAAACTACACAGTAGCATTCTGTGAAAACTCTTACTGTTCTGTGCATTCAGCTAACAGAGTTGAACCTTACTTTTGATTGAGCCGTTCTGAAACACTCTTTCTGTAGAAACTGCAATTGGACATGCTAAGCGCTAAGAGGCCTACATTGGGAAAAAGAATATCTTCAAATAAAAACTACACAGATGCATTCTGTGAAACTTATTTCTGATCTGTAAATTCAGTTAACAGAGAAAAAACATATATTTGATTGAGCAGTTATGAAACACTCTTTTTGTAGAAATGCAAGTGGAGATTCGGAGCGCTAAGAGGGTAATAGTGGAAAAAGGAATGTCTTCAAATATAAACTACACAGAATCATTCGGTGAAACTTCTTTCTGATCTGTGCATTCAGCTAACAGAGTTAAACCATACTTTTGATTGAGCAGATCTGAACACTCTTTCTGTAGAAAATGCAACTGGACATTTGGAGCGCTAAGAGCGTATTAGTGGAAAAAGGAATATATTCAAATATAAACTACACAGAAGCATTCTGTGAAAATTCTTTCTGATCAGAGCATTCAGCTAACAGAGTTAAACCATACTTTTGATTGAGCAGTTTTGAAACACTCTGTCTGTAGAAAATGCAACTGGACATTCGTAGCGCTAAGTGGGTAATAGTGGAAAAAAGAATATGTTCAAATATAAACTACACAGAAGCATTCTGTGAAACTTCTTTCTGTTCTGTGCATTCAACTAACAGAGTTGAACCTTACTTTTGATTGAGCCGTTCTGAAACACTCTTTCTGTAGAAACTGCAATTGGACATTCTGAGCGCTAAGAGGCCTATATTGGGAAAATGAATGTCTGCAAATAAAAACTACACTGAAGAATTGTGTGAAACTTCTTTCTGATCTGTTTGTTCAACTAAAAGTGTTGAACCTTAGTTTTGATTGAGCCGTTCTGAAACACTCTTTCTGTAGAAAATGCAAGTGGAGATTCGGAGCGCTAAGAGGGTAATAGTGGACAAAGGAATGTCTCCAAATATAAACTACACAGAATCATTCTGTGAAACTTCTTTCTGATCTGTGCATTCAGCTAACAGAGTTAAACCATACTTTTGATTCAGCAGATCTGAACAATCTTTCTGTAGAAAATGCAACTGGACATTTGGAGCGCTAAGAGAGTAGTAGTGGAAAAAGGAATATATTCAAATATAAACTACACAGAAGCATTCTGTGAAACTTCTTTCTGATCTGAGCATTCAGCTAACAGAGTTAAACCATACTTTTGATTGAGCAGTTTTGAAACACTCTGTCTGTAGAAAATGCAACTGGACATTCGTAGCGCTAAGTGGGTAATAGTGGAGAAAAGAATATGTTCAAATATAAACTACACGGAAGCATTGTATGAAACTTCTTTCTGTTCTGTGCATTCAACTAACAGAGTTGAACCTTACTTTTGATTGAGCCTTTCTGAAACACTCTTTCTGTAGAAACTGCAATTGGACATTCTGAGCGCTAAGAGGCCTCTATTGGGAAAAATAATATCTTCAAATAAAAACTACACAGGAGCATTGTTTGAAACTTATTTCTGATATGTTCATTAAGCTAACAGAATTAAACCATACTTTTGATTGCGCAGTTCTGAACACTCTTTCTGTAGAAAATGCAAGTGTACATTCGGAGCGCTAAGAGGGTAATAGTGGAAAAAGGAATATATTCAAATATAAACTACACAGTAGCATTCTGTGAAAACTCTTTCTGTTCTGTGCATTCAGCTAACAGAGTTGAACCTTACTTTTGATTGAGCCGTTCTGAAACACTCTTTCTGTAGAAACTGCAATTGGACATGCTAAGCGCTAAGAGGCCTACATTGGGAAAAAGGATATCTTCAAATAAAAACTACACAGATGCATTCTGTGAAACTTATTTCTGATCTGTAAATTCAGTTAACAGAGATAAAACATATTTTTGATTGAGCAGTTATGAAACACTCTTTTTGTAGAAAATGCAAGTGGAGATTTGGAGCGCTAAGAGGGTAATAGTGGAAAAAGGAATGTCTCCAAATATAAACTACACAGAATCATTCTGTGAAACTTCTTACTGATCTGTGCATTCAGCTTACAGATTTAAACCATACTTTTGATTCAGCAGATCTGAACACTCTTTCTGTAGAAAATGCAACTGGACATTTGGAGCGCTAAGAGAGTAGTAGTGGAAAAAGGATTATATTCAAATATAAACTACACAGAAGCATTCTGTGAAACTTCTTTCTGATGTGAGCATTCAGCTAACAGAGTTAAACCATACTTTTGATTGAGCAGTTTTGAAACACTCTGTCTGTAGAAAATGCAACTGGACATTCGTAGCGCTAAGTGGGTAATAGTGGAGAAAAGAATATGTTCAAATATAAACTACACAGAAGCATTGTATGAAACTTCTTCCTGTTCTGTGCATTCAACTAACAGAGTTGAACCTTACTTTGATTGAGCCTTTCTGAAACACTCTTTCTGTAGAAACTGCAATTGGACATTCTGAGCGCTAAGAGGCCTCTATTGGGAAAAATAATATCTTCAAATAAAAACTACACAGAAGCATTGTGTGAAACTTATTTCTGATATGTTCATTAAGCTAACAGAGTTAAACCATACTTTTGATTGCGCAGTTCTGAACACTCTTTCTGTAGAAAATGCAAGTGGACATTCGGAGCGCTAAGAGGGTAATAGTGGAAAAAGGAATATATTCAAATATAAACTACACAGTAGCATTCTGTGAAAACTCTTACTGTTCTGTGCATTCAGCTAACAGAGTTGAATCTTACTTTTGATTGAGCCGTTCTGAAACACTCTTTCTGTAGAAACTGCAATTGGACATGCTAAGCGCTAAGAGGCCTACATTGGGAAAAAGAATATCTTCAAATAAAAACTACACAGATGCATTCTGTGAAACTTATTTCTGATCTGTAAATTCAGTTAACAGAGATAAAACATATTTTTGTTTGAGCAGTTATGAAACACTCTTTTTGTAGAAAA
The DNA here is from genome assembly GCF_028878055.3 of Symphalangus syndactylus. Classification (NCBI taxonomy): domain Eukaryota; kingdom Metazoa; phylum Chordata; class Mammalia; order Primates; family Hylobatidae; genus Symphalangus; species Symphalangus syndactylus. The sequence continues at coordinate 70,790,434 of NC_072445.2, read as the reverse complement.
TGCAAGTGGAGATTCGGAGCGCTAAGAGGGTAATAGTGGAAAAAGGAATGTCTTCAAATATAAACTACACAGAATCATTCGGTGAAACTTCTTTCTGATCTGTGCATTCAGCTAACAGAGTTAAAACATACTTTTGATTGAGCAGATCTGAACACTCTTTCTGTAGAAAATGCAACTGGACATTTGGAGCGCTAAGAGCGTAGTAGTGGAAAAAGGAATATATTCAAATATAAACTACACAGAAGCATTCTGTGAAACTTCTTTCTGATCTGAGCATTCAGCTAACAGAGTTAAACCATACTTTTGATTGAGCAATTTTGAAACACTCTGTCTGTAGAAAATGCAACTGGACATTCGTAGCACTAAGTGGGTAATAGTGGAAAAAAGAATATGTTCCAATATAAACTACACAGAAGCATTGTGTGAAACTTATTTCTGATATGTTCATTAAGCTAACAGAGTTAAACCATACTTTTGATTGCGCAGTTCTGAACACTCTTTCTGTAGAAAATGCAAGTGGACATTCGGAGCGCTAAGAGGGTAATAGTGGAAAAAGGAATATATTCAAATACAAACTACACAGTAGCATTCTGTGAAAACTCTTACTGTTCTGTGCATTCAGCTAACAGAGTTGAACCTTACTTTTGATTGAGCCGTTCTGAAACACTCTTTCTGTAGAAACTGCAATTGGACATGCTAAGCGCTAAGAGGCCTACATTGGGAAAAAGAATATCTTCAAATAAAAACTACACAGATGCATTCTGTGAAACTTATTTCTGATCTGTAAATTCAGTTAACAGAGAAAAAACATATATTTGATTGAGCAGTTATGAAACACTCTTTTTGTAGAAATGCAAGTGGAGATTCGGAGCGCTAAGAGGGTAATAGTGGAAAAAGGAATGTCTTCAAATATAAACTACACAGAATCATTCGGTGAAACTTCTTTCTGATCTGTGCATTCAGCTAACAGAGTTAAACCATACTTTTGATTGAGCAGATCTGAACACTCTTTCTGTAGAAAATGCAACTGGACATTTGGAGCGCTAAGAGCGTATTAGTGGAAAAAGGAATATATTCAAATATAAACTACACAGAAGCATTCTGTGAAAATTCTTTCTGATCAGAGCATTCAGCTAACAGAGTTAAACCATACTTTTGATTGAGCAGTTTTGAAACACTCTGTCTGTAGAAAATGCAACTGGACATTCGTAGCGCTAAGTGGGTAATAGTGGAAAAAAGAATATGTTCAAATATAAACTACACAGAAGCATTCTGTGAAACTTCTTTCTGTTCTGTGCATTCAACTAACAGAGTTGAACCTTACTTTTGATTGAGCCGTTCTGAAACACTCTTTCTGTAGAAACTGCAATTGGACATTCTGAGCGCTAAGAGGCCTATATTGGGAAAATGAATGTCTGCAAATAAAAACTACACTGAAGAATTGTGTGAAACTTCTTTCTGATCTGTTTGTTCAACTAAAAGAGTTGAACCTTAGTTTTGATTGAGCCGTTCTGAAACACTCTTTCTGTAGAAAATGCAAGTGGAGATTCGGAGCGCTAAGAGGGTAATAGTGGACAAAGGAATGTCTCCAAATATAAACTACACAGAATCATTCTGTGAAACTTCTTTCTGATCTGTGCATTCAGCTAACAGAGTTAAACCATACTTTTGATTCAGCAGATCTGAACAATCTTTCTGTAGAAAATGCAACTGGACATTTGGAGCGCTAAGAGAGTAGTAGTGGAAAAAGGAATATATTCAAATATAAACTACACAGAAGCATTCTGTGAAACTTCTTTCTGATCTGAGCATTCAGCTAACAGAGTTAAACCATACTTTTGATTGAGCAGTTTTGAAACACTCTGTCTGTAGAAAATGCAACTGGACATTCGTAGCGCTAAGTGGGTAATAGTGGAGAAAAGAATATGTTCAAATATAAACTACACGGAAGCATTGTATGAAACTTCTTTCTGTTCTGTGCATTCAACTAACAGAGTTGAACCTTACTTTTGATTGAGCCTTTCTGAAACACTCTTTCTGTAGAAACTGCAATTGGACATTCTGAGCGCTAAGAGGCCTCTATTGGGAAAAATAATATCTTCAAATAAAAACTACACAGGAGCATTGTTTGAAACTTATTTCTGATATGTTCATTAAGCTAACAGAATTAAACCATACTTTTGATTGCGCAGTTCTGAACACTCTTTCTGTAGAAAATGCAAGTGTACATTCGGAGCGCTAAGAGGGTAATAGCGGAAAAAGGAATATATTCAAATATAAACTACACAGTAGCATTCTGTGAAAACTCTTTCTGTTCTGTGCATTCAGCTAACAGAGTTGAACCTTACTTTTGATTGAGCCGTTCTGAAACACTCTTTCTGTAGAAACTGCAATTGGACATGCTAAGCGCTAAGAGGCCTACATTGGTAAAAAGGATATCTTCAAATAAAAACTACACAGATGCATTCTGTGAAACTTATTTCTGATCTGTAAATTCAGTTAACAGAGATAAAACATATTTTTGATTGAGCAGTTATGAAACACTCTTTTTGTAGAAAATGCAAGTGGAGATTTGGAGCGCTAAGAGGGTAATAGTGGAAAAAGGAATGTCTCCAAATATAAACTACACAGAATCATTCTGTGAAACTTCTTACTGATCTGTGCATTCAGCTTACAGATTTAAACCATACTTTTGATTCAGCAGATCTGAACACTCTTTCTGTAGAAAATGCAACTGGACATTTGGAGCGCTAAGAGAGTAGTAGTGGAAAAAGGATTATATTCAAATATAAACTACACAGAAGCATTCTGTGAAACTTCTTTCTGATGTGAGCATTCAGCTAACAGAGTTAAACCATACTTTTGATTGAGCAGTTTTGAAACACTCTGTCTGTAGAAAATGCAACTGGACATTCGTAGCGCTAAGTGGGTAATAGTGGAGAAAAGAATATATTCAAATATAAACTACACAGAAGCATTGTATGAAACTTCTTCCTGTTCTGTGCATTCAACTAACAGAGTTGAACCTTACTTTGATTGAGCCTTTCTGAAACACTCTTTCTGTAGAAACTGCAATTGGACATTCTGAGCGCTAAGAGGCCTCTATTGGGAAAAATAATATCTTCAAATAAAAACTACACAGAAGCATTGTGTGAAACTTATTTCTGATATGTTCATTAAGCTAACAGAGTTAAACCATACTTTTGATTGCGCAGTTCTGAACACTCTTTCTGTAGAAAATGCAAGTGGACATTCGGAGCGCTAAGAGGGTAATAGTGGAAAAAGGAATATATTCAAATATAAACTACACAGTAGCATTCTGTGAAAACTCTTACTGTTCTGTGCATTCAGCTAACAGAGTTGAATCTTACTTTTGATTGAGCCGTTCTGAAACACTCTTTCTGTAGAAACTGCAATTGGACATGCTAAGCGCTAAGAGGCCTACATTGGGAAAAAGAATATCTTCAAATAAAAACTACACAGATGCATTCTGTGAAACTTATTTCTGATCTGTAAATTCAGTTAACAGAGATAAAACATATTTTTGTTTGAGCAGTTATGAAACACTCTTTTTGTAGAAAATGCAAGTGGAGATTCGGAGCGCTAAGAGGGTAATAGTGGAAAAAGGAATGTCTTCAAATATAAACTACACAGAATCATTCGGTGAAACTTCTTTCTGATCTGTGCATTCAGCTAACAGAGTTAAAACATACTTTTGATTGAGCAGATCTGAACACTCTTTCTGTAGAAAATGCAACTGGACATTTGGAGCGCTAAGAGCGTAGTAGTGGAAAAAGGAATATATTCAAATATAAACTACACAGAAGCATTCTGTGAAACTTCTTTCTGATCTGAGCATTCAGCTAACAGAGTTAAACCATACTTTTGATTGAGCAATTTTGAAACACTCTGTCTGTAGAAAATGCAACTGGACATTCGTAGCACTAAGTGGGTAATAGTGGAAAAAAGAATATGTTCCAATATAAACTACACAGAAGCATTCTGTGAAACTTCTTGCTGTTCTGTGCATTCAACTAACAGAGTTGAACCTTACTTTTGATTGAGCCGTTCTGAAACACTCTTTCTGTAGAAACTGCAATTGGACATTCTGAGCGCTAAGAGGACTATATTGGGAAAAAGAATGTCTACAAATAAAAACTACACAGAAGAATTGTGTGAAACTTCTTTCTGTTCTGTTTGTTCAACTAAAAGTGTTGAACCTTAGTTTTGATTGAGCCGTTCTGAAACACTCTTTCTGTAGAAAATGCAAGTGGAGATTCGGAGCGCTAAGAGGGTAATAGTGGAAAAAGGAATGTCTCCATATATAAACTACACAGAATCATTCTGTGAAACATCTTTCTGATCTGTGCATTCAGCTAACAGAGTTAAACCATACTTTTGATTCAGCAGATCTGAACACTCTTTCTGTAGAAAATGCAACTGGACATTTGGAGCGCTAACAGTGTAGTAGTGGAAAAAGGAATATATTCAAATATAAACTACACAGAAGCATTCTGTGAAACTTCTTTCTGATCTGAGCATTCAGCTAACAGAGTTAAACCATACTTTTGATTGAGCAGTTTTGAAACACTCTGTCTGTAGAAAACGCAACTGGACATTCGTAGCGCTAAGTGGGTAATAGTGGAGAAAAGAATATGTTCAAATATAAACTACACAGAAGCATTGTATGAAACAACTTTCTGTTCTGTGCATTCAACTAACAGAGTTGAACCTTACTTTTGATTGAGCCTTTCTGAAACACTCTTTCTGTAGAAACTGCAATTGGACATTCTGAGCGCTAAGAGGCCTCTATTGGGAAAAATAATATCTTCAAATAAAAACTACACAGAAGCATTGTGTGAAACTTATTTCTGATATGTTCATTAAGCTAACAGAGTTAAACCATACTTTTGATTGCGCAGTTCTGAACACTCTTTCTGTAGAAAATGCAAGTGGACATTCGGAGCGCTAAGAGGGTAATAGTGGAAAAAGGAATCTATTCAAATATAAACTACACAGTAGCATTCTGTGAAAACTCTTACTGTTCTGTGCATTCAGCTAACAGAGTTGAAAATTACTTTTGATTGAGCCGTTCTGAAACACTCTTTCTGTAGAAACTGCAATTGGACATGCTAAGCGCTAAGAGGCCTACATTGGGAAAAAGAATATCTTCAAATAAAAACTACACAGAAGCATTGTGTGAAACTTATTTCTGATATGTTCATTAAGCCAACAGAGTTAAACCATACTTTTGATTGCGCAGTTCTAAACACTCTTTCTGTAGAAAATGCAACTGGACATTCGGAGCGCTAAGAGGGTAATAGTGGAAAAAGGAATATATTCAAATATAAACTACACAGTAGCATTCTGTGAAAACTCTTACTGTTCTGTGCATTCAGCTAACAGAGTTGAAACTTACCTTTGATTGAGCCGTTCTGAAACACTCTTTCTGTAGAAACTGCAATTGGACATGCTAAGCGCTAAGAGGCCTACATTTGGAAAAAGAATATCTTCAAATAAAAACTACACAGATGCATTCTGTGAAACTTATTTCTGATCTGTAAATTCAGTTAACAGAGATAAAACATATTTTTGATTGAGCAGTTATGAAACACTCTTTTTGTAGAAAATGCAAGTGGAGATTCGGAGCGCTAAGAGGGTAATAGTGGAAAAAGGAATGTCTTCAAATACAAACTACACAGAATCATTCGGTGAAACATCTTTCTGATCTGTGCATTCAGCTAACAGATTTAAACCATACTTTTGATTGAGCAGATCTGAACACTCTTTCTGTAGAAAATGCAACTGGACATTTGGAGCGCTAAGAGCGTAGTAGTGGAAAAAGGAATATATTCAAATATAAACTACACAGAAGCATTCTGTGAAACTTCTTTCTGATCTGAGCATTCAGCTAACAGAGTTAAACCATACTTTTGATTGAGCAGTTTTGAAACACTCTGTCTGTAGAAAATGCAACTGGACATTCGTAGCGCTAAGTGGGTAATAGTGGAAAAAAGAATATGTTCAAATATAAACTACACAGAAGCATTCTGTGAAACTTCTTTCTGTTCTGTGCATTCAACTAACAGAGTTAAACCTTACTTTTGATTGAGCCTTTCTGAAACACTCTTTCTGTAGAAACTGTAATTGGACATTCTGAGCGCTAAGATGCCTATATTGGGAAAATGAATGTCTGCAAATAAAAACTACACAGAAGAATTGTGTGAAACTTCTTTCTGTTCTGTTTGTTCAACTAAAAGAGTTGAACCTTAGTTTTGATTGAGCCGTTCTGAAACACTCTTTCTGTAGAAAATGCAACTGGAGATTCGGAGCGCTAAGTGGGTAATAGTGGAAAAAGGAATGTCTCCAAATATAAACTACACAGAATCATTCTGTGAAACTTCTTTCTGATCTGTGCATTCAGCTAACAGAGTTAAACCATACTTTTGATTCAGCAGATCTGAACACTCTTTCTGTAGAAAATGCAACTGGACATTTGGAGCGCTAAGAGAGTAGTAGTGGAAAAAGGTATATATTCAAATATAAACTACACAGAAGCATTCTGTGAAACTTCTTTCTGATCTGAGCATTCAGCTAACAGAGTTAAACCATACATTTGATTGAGCAGTTTTGAAACACTCTGTCTGTAGAAAATGCAACTGGACATTCGTAGCGCTAAGTGGGTAATAGTGGAGAAAAGAATATGTTCAAATATAAACTACACAGAAGCATTGTATGAAACTTCTTTCTGTTCTGTGCATTCAACTAACAGAGTTGAACCTTACTTTTGATTGAGCCTTTCTGAAACACTCTTTCTGTAGAAACTGCAATTGGACATTCTGAGGGCTAAGAGGCCTCTATTGGGAAAAATAATATCTTCAAATAAAAACTACACAGAAGCATTGTGTGAAACTTATTTCTGATATGTTCATTAAGCTAACAGAGTTAAACCATACTTTTGATTGCGCAGTTCTGAACACTCTTTCTGTAGAAAATGCAAGTGGACATTCGGAGCGCTAAGAGGGTAATAGTGGAAAAAGGAATATATTCAAATATAAACTACACAGTAGCATTCTGTGAAAACTCTTACTGTTCTGTGCATTCAGCTAACAGAGTTGAACCTTACTTTTGATTGAGCCGTTCTGAAACACTCTTTCTGTACAAACTGCAATTGGACATGCTAAGCGCTAAGAGGCCTACATTGGGAAAAAGAATATCTTCAAATAAAAACTACACAGATGCATTCTGTGAAACTTATTTCTGATCTGTAAATTCAGTTAACAGAGATAAAACATATTTTTGATTGAGCAGTTATGAAACACTCTTTTTGTAGAAAATGCAAGTGGAGATTCGGAGCGCTAAGAGGGTAATAGTGGAAAAAGGAATGTCTTCAAATATAAACTACACAGAATCATTCGGTGAAACTTCTTTCTGATCTGTGCATTCAGCTAACAGAGTTAAACCATACTTTTGATTCAGCAGATCTGAACACTCTTTCTGTAGAAAATGCAACTGGACATTTGGAGCGCTAAGAGAGTAGTAGTGGAAAAAGGAATATATTCAAATATAAACTACACAGAAGCATTCTGTGAAACTTCTTTCTGATCTGAGCATTCAGATAACAGAGTTAAACCATACTTTTGATTGAGCAGTTTTGAAACACTCTGTCTGTAGAAAATGCAACTGGACATTCGTAGCGCTAAGTGGGTAATATTGGAGAAAAGAATATGTTCAAATATAAACTACACAGAAGCATTGTATGAAACTTCTTTCTGTTCTGTGCATTCAACTAACAGAGTTGAACCTTACTTTTGATTGAGCCTTTCTGAAACACTCTTTCTGTAGAAACTGCAATTGGACATTCTGAGCGCTAAGAGGCCTCTATTGGGAAAAATAATATCTTCAAATAAAAACTACACAGAAGCATTGTGTGAAACTTATTTCTGATATGTTCATTAAGCTAACAGAGTTAAACCATACTTTTGATTGCGCAGTTCTGAACACTCTTTCTGTAGAAAATGCAAGTGGACATTCGGAGCGCTAAGAGGGTAATAGTGGAAAAAGGAATATATTCAAATATAAACTACACAGTAGCATTCTGTGAAAACTCTTACTGTTCTGTGCATTCAGCTAACAGAGTTGAACCTTACTTTTGATTGAGCCGTTCTGAAACACTCTTTCTGTACAAACTGCAATTGGACATGCTAAGCGCTAAGAGGCCTACATTGGGAAAAAGAATATCTTCAAATACAAACTACACAGATGCATTCTGTGAAACTTATTTCTGATCTGTAAATTCAGTTAACAGAGATAAAACATATTTTTGATTGAGCAGTTATGAAACACTCTTTTTGTAGAAAATGCAAGTGGAGATTCGGAGCGCTAAGAGGGTAATAGTGGAAAAAGGAATGTCTTCAAATATAAACTACACAGAATCATTCGGTGAAACTTCTTTCTGATCTGTGCATTCAGCTAACAGAGTTAAAACATACTTTTGATTGAGCAGATCTGAACACTCTTTCTGTAGAAAATGCAACTGGACATTTGGAGCGCTAAGAGCGTAGTAGTGGAAAAAGGAATATATTCAAATATAAACTACACAGAAGCATTCTGTGAAACTTCTTTCTGATCTGAGCATTCAGCTAACAGAGTTAAACCATACTTTTGATTGAGCAATTTTGAAACACTCTGTCTGTAGAAAATGCAACTGGACATTCGTAGCGCTAAGTGGGTAATAGTGGAAAAAAGAATATGTTCCAATATAAACTACACAGAAGCATTCTGTGAAACTTCTTGCTGTTCTGTGCATTCAACTAACAGAGTTGAACCTTACTTTTGATTGAGCCGTTCTGAAACACTCTTTCTGTAGAAACTGCAATTGGACATTCTGAGCGCTAAGAGGACTATATTGGGAAAAAGAATGTCTACAAATAAAAACTACACAGAAGAATTGTGTGAAACTTCTTTCTGTTCTGTTTGTTCAACTAAAAGTGTTGAACCTTAGTTTTGATTGAGCCGTTCTGAAACACTCTTTCTGTAGAAAATGCAAGTGGAGATTCGGAGCGCTAAGATGGTAATAGTGGAAAAAGGAATGTCTCCATATATAAACTACACAGAATCATTCTGTGAAACATCTTTCTGATCTGTGCATTCAGCTAACAGAGTTAAACCATACTTTTGATTCAGCAGATCTGAACACTCTTTCTGTAGAAAATGCAACTGGACATTTGGAGCGCTAACAGTGTAGTAGTGGAAAAAGGAATATATTCAAATATAAACTACACAGAAGCATTCTGTGAAACTTCTTTCTGATCTGAGCATTCAGCTAACAGAGTTAAACCATACTTTTGATTGAGCAGTTTTGAAACACTCTGTCTGTAGAAAACGCAACTGGACATTCGTAGCGCTAAGTGGGTAATAGTGGAGAAAAGAATATGTTCAAATATAAACTACACAGAAGCATTGTATGAAACTACTTTCTGTTCTGTGCATTCAACTAACAGAGTTGAACCTTACTTTTGATTGAGCCTTTCTGAAACACTCTTTCTGTAGAAACTGCAATTGGACATTCTGAGCGCTAAGAGGCCTCTATTGGGAAAAATAATATCTTCAAATAAAAACTACACAGAAGCATTGTGTGAAACTTATTTCTGATATGTTCATTAAGCTAACAGAGTTAAACCATACTTTTGATTGCGCAGTTCTGAACACTCTTTCTGTAGAAAATGCAAGTGGACATTCGGAGCGCTAAGAGGGTAATAGTGGAAAAAGGAATCTATTCAAATATAAACTACACAGTAGCATTCTGTGAAAACTCTTACTGTTCTGTGCATTCAGCTAACAGAGTTGAAAATTACTTTTGATTGAGCCGTTCTGAAACACTCTTTCTGTAGAAACTGCAATTGGACATGCTAAGCGCTAAGAGGCCTACATTGGGAAAAAGAATATCTTCAAATAAAAACTACACAGAAGCATTGTGTGAAACTTATTTCTGATATGTTCATTAAGCCAACAGAGTTAAACCATACTTTTGATTGCGCAGTTCTAAACACTCTTTCTGTAGAAAATGCAACTGGACATTCGGAGCGCTAAGAGGGTAATAGTGGAAAAAGGAATATATTCAAATATAAACTACACAGTAGCATTCTGTGAAAACTCTTACTGTTCTGTGCATTCAGCTAACAGAGTTGAAACTTACCTTTGATTGAGCCGTTCTGAAACACTCTTTCTGTAGAAACTGCAATTGGACATGCTAAGCGCTAAGAGGCCTACATTTGGAAAAAGAATATCTTCAAATAAAAACTACACAGATGCATTCTGTGAAACTTATTTCTGATCTGTAAATTCAGTTAACAGAGATAAAACATATTTTTGATTGAGCAGTTATGAAACACTCTTTTTGTAGAAAATGCAAGTGGAGATTCGGAGCGCTAAGAGGGTAATAGTGGAAAAAGGAATGTCTTCAAATACAAACTACACAGAATCATTCGGTGAAACATCTTTCTGATCTGTGCATTCAGCTAACAGATTTAAACCATACTTTTGATTGAGCAGTTCTGAACACTCTTTCTGTAGAAAATGCAACTGGACATTTGGAGCGCTAAGAGCGTAGTAGTGGAAAAAGGAATATATTCAAATATAAACTACACAGAAGCATTCTGTGAAACTTCTTTCTGATCTGAGCATTCAGCTAACAGAGTTAAACCATACTTTTGATTGAGCAGTTTTGAAACACTCTGTCTGTAGAAAATGCAACTGGACATTCGTAGCGCTAAGTGGGTAATAGTGGAAAAAAGAATATGTTCAAATATAAACTACACAGAAGCATTCTGTGAAACTTCTTTCTGTTCTGTGCATTCAACTAACAGAGTTAAACCTTACTTTTGATTGAGCCTTTCTGAAACACTCTTTCTGTAGAAACTGTAATTGGACATTCTGAGCGCTAAGATGCCTATATTGGGAAAATGAATGTCTGCAAATAAAAACTACACAGAAGAATTGTGTGAAACTTCTTTCTGTTCTGTTTGTTCAACTAAAAGAGTTGAACCTTAGTTTTGATTGAGCCGTTCTGAAACACTCTTTCTGTAGAAAATGCAACTGGAGATTCGGAGCGCTAAGTGGGTAATAGTGGAAAAAGGAATGTCTCCAAATATAAACTACACAGAATCATTCTGTGAAACTTCTTTCTGATCTGTGCATTCAGCTAACAGAGTTAAACCATACTTTTGATTCAGCAGATCTGAACACTCTTTCTGTAGAAAATGCAACTGGACATTTGGAGCGCTAAGAGAGTAGTAGTGGAAAAAGGTATATATTCAAATATAAACTACACAGAAGCATTCTGTGAAACTTCTTTCTGATCTGAGCATTCAGCTAACAGAGTTAAACCATACTTTTGATTGAGCAGTTTTGAAACACTCTGTCTGTAGAAAATGCAACTGGACATTCGTAGCGCTAAGTGGGTAATAGTGGAGAAAAGAATATGTTCAAATATAAACTACACAGAAGCATTGTATGAAACTTCTTTCTGTTCTGTGCATTCAACTAACAGAGTTGAACCTTACTTTTGATTGAGCCTTTCTGAAACACTCTTTCTGTAGAAACTGCAATTGGACATTCTGAGGGCTAAGAGGCCTCTATTGGGAAAAATAATATCTTCAAATAAAAACTACACAGAAGCATTGTGTGAAACTTATTTCTGATATGTTCATTAAGCTAACAGAGTTAAACCATACTTTTGATTGCACAGTTCTGAACACTCTTTCTGTAGAAAATGCAAGTGGACATTCGGAGCGCTAAGAGGGTAATAGTGGAAAAAGGAATGTCTTCAAATATAAACTACACAGAATCATTCGGTGAAACTTCTTTCTGATCTGTGCATTCAGCTAACAGTGTTAAACCATACTTTTGATTGAGCAGATCTGAACACTCTTTCTGTAGAAAATGCAACAGGACATTTGGAGCGCTAAGAGCGTAGTAGTGGAAAAAGGAATATATTCAAATATAAACTACACAGAAGCATTCTGTGAAACTTCTTTCTGATCTGAGCATTCAGCTAACAGAGTTAAACCATACTTTTGATTGAGCAGTTTTGAAACACTCTGTCTGTAGAAAATGCAACTGGACATTCGTAGCGCTAAGTGGGTAATAGTGGAAAAAAGAATATGTTCAAATATAAACTACACAGAAGCATTCTGTGAAACTTCTTGCTGTTCTGTGCATTCAACTAACAGAGTTGAACCTTACTTTTGATTGAGCCGTTCTGAAACACTCTTTCTGTAGAAACTGCAATTGGACATTCTGAGCGCTAAGAGGCCTATATTGGGAAAAAGAATGTCTACAAATAAAAACTACACAGAAGAATTGTGTGAAACTTCTTTCTGTTCTGTTTGTTCAACTAAAAGAGTTGAACCTTAGTTTTGATTGAGCCGTTCTGAAACACTCTTTCTGTAGAAAATGCAAGTGGAGATTCGGAGCGCTAAGAGGGTAATAGTGGAAAAAGGAATGTCTCCAAATATAAACTACACAGAATCATTCTGTGAAACTTCTTTCTGATCTGTGCATTCAGCTAACAGAGTTAAACCATACTTTTGATTGAGCAGATCTGAACACTCTTTCTGTAGAAAATGCAACTGGACATTTGGAGCGCTAAGAGAGTAGTAGTGGAAAAAGGAATATATTCAAATATAAACTACACAGAAGCATTCTGTGAAACTTCTTTCTGATCTTAGCATTCAGATAACAGAGTTAAACCATACTTTTGATTGAGCAGTTTTGAAACACTCTGTCTGTAGAAAATGCAACTGGACATTCGTAGCGCTAAGTGGGTAATAGTGGAGAAAAGAATATGTTCAAATATAAACTACACAGAAGCATTGTATGAAACTTCTTTCTGTTCTGTGCATTCAACTAACAGAGTTGAACCTTACTTTTGATTGAGCCTTTCTGAAACACTCTTTCTGTAGAAACTGCAATTGGACATTCTGAGCGCTAAGAGGCCTCTATTGGGAAAAATAATATCTTCAAATAAAAACTACACAGAAGCATTGTGTGAAACTTATTTCTGATATGTTCATTAAGCTAACAGAGTTAAACCATACTTTTGATTGCGCAGTTCTGAACACTCTTTCTGTAGAAAATGCAAGTGGACATTCGGAGCGCTAAGAGGGTAATAGTGGAAAAAGGAATATATTCAAATATAAACTACACAGTAGCATTCTGTGAAAACTCTTACTGTTCTGTGCATTCAGCTAACAGAGTTGAACCTTACTTTTGATTGAGCCGTTCTGAAACACTCTTTCTGTACAAACTGCAATTGGACATGCTAAGCGCTAAGAGGCCTACATTGGGAAAAAGAATATCTTCAAATAAAAACTACACAGATGCATTCTGTGAAACTTATTTCTGATCTGTAAATTCAGTTAACAGAGATAAAACATATTTTTGATTGAGCAGTTATGAAACACTCTTTTTGTAGAAAATGCAAGTGGAGATTCGGAGCGCTAAGAGGGTAATAGTGGAAAAAGGAATGTCTTCAAATATAAACTACACAGAATCATTCGGTGAAACTTCTTTCTGATCTGTGCATTCAGCTAACAGAGTTAAACCATACTTTTGATTGAGCAGATCTGAACACTCTTTCTGTAGAAAATGCAACTGGACTTTTGGAGCGCTAAGAGCATAGTAGTGGAAAAAGGAATATATTCAAATATAAACTACACAGAAGCATTCTGTGAAACTTCTTTCTGATCTGAGCATTCAGCTAACAGAGTTAAACCATACTTTTGATTGAGCAATTTTGAAACACTCTGTCTGTAGAAAATGCAACTGGACATTCGTAGCGCTAAGTGGGTAATAGTGGAAAAAAGAATATGTTCCAATATAAACTACACAGAAGCATTCTGTGAAACTTCTTGCTGTTCTGTGCATTCAACTAACAGAGTTGAACCTTACTTTTGATTGAGCCGTTCTGAAACACTCTTTCTGTAGAAACTGCAATTGGACATTCTGAGCGCTAAGAGGACTATATTGGGAAAAAGAATGTCTACAAATAAAAACTACACAGAAGAATTGTGTGAAACTTCTTTCTGTTCTGTTTGTTCAACTAAAAGTGTTGAACCTTAGTTTTGATTGAGCCGTTCTGAAACACTCTTTCTGTAGAAAATGCAAGTGGAGATTCGGAGCGCTAAGAGGGTAATAGTGGAAAAAGGAATGTCTCCATATATAAACTACACAGAATCATTCTGTGAAACATCTTTCTGATCTGTGCATTCAGCTAACAGAGTTAAACCATACTTTTGATTCAGCAGATCTGAACACTCTTTCTGTAGAAAATGCAACTGGACATTTGGAGCGCTAACAGTGTAGTAGTGGAAAAAGGAATATATTCAAATATAAACTACACAGAAGCATTCTGTGAAACTTCTTTCTGATCTGAGCATTCAGCTAACAGAGTTAAACCATACTTTTGATTGAGCAGTTTTGAAACACTCTGTCTGTAGAAAACGCAACTGGACATTCGTAGCGCTAAGTGGGTAATAGTGGAGAAAAGAATATGTTCAAATATAAACTACACAGAAGCATTGTATGAAACTACTTTCTGTTCTGTGCATTCAACTAACAGAGTTGAACCTTACTTTTGATTGAGCCTTTCTGAAACACTCTTTCTGTAGAAACTGCAATTGGACATTCTGAGCGCTAAGAGGCCTCTATTGGGAAAATAATATCTTCAAATAAAAACTACACAGAAGCATTGTGTGAAACTTATTTCTGATATGTTCATTAAGCTAACAGAGTTAAACCATACTTTTGATTGCGCAGTTCTGAACACTCTTTCTGTAGAAAATGCAAGTGGACATTCGGAGCGCTAAGAGGGTAATAGTGGAAAAAGGAATCTATTCAAATATAAACTACACAGTAGCATTCTGTGAAAACTCTTACTGTTCTGTGCATTCAGCTAACAGAGTTGAAAATTACTTTTGATTGAGCCGTTCTGAAACACTCTTTCTGTAGAAACTGCAATTGGACATGCTAAGCGCTAAGAGGCCTACATTGGGAAAAAGAATATCTTCAAATAAAAACTACACAGAAGCATTGTGTGAAACTTATTTCTGATATGTTCATTAAGCTAACAGATTTAAACCATACTTTTGATTGCGCAGTTCTAAACACTCTTTCTGTAGAAAATGCAACTGGACATTCGGAGCGCTAAGAGGGTAAGAGTGGAAAAAGGAATATATTCAAATATAAACTACACAGTAGCATTCTGTGAAAACTCTTACTGTTCTGTGCATTCAGCTAACAGAGTTGAAACTTACCTTTGATTGAGCCGTTCTGAAACACTCTTTCTGTAGAAACTGCAATTGGACATGCTAAGCGCTAAGAGGCCTACATTTGGAAAAAGAATATCTTCAAATAAAAACTACACAGATGCATTCTGTGAAACTTATTTCTGATCTGTAAATTCAGTTAACAGAGATAAAACATATTTTTGATTGAGCAGTTATGAAACACTCTTTTTGTAGAAAATGCAAGTGGAGATTCGGAGCGCTAAGAGGGTAATAGTGGAAAAAGGAATGTCTTCAAATACAAACTACACAGAATCATTCGGTGAAACATCTTTCTGATCTGTGCATTCAGCTAACAGAGTTAAACCATACTTTTGATTGAGCAGATCTGAACACTCTTTCTGTAGAAAATGCAACTGGACATTTGGAGCGCTAAGAGCGTAGTAGTGGAAAAAGGAATATATTCAAATATAAACTACACAGAAGCATTCTGTGAAACTTCTTTCTGATCTGAGCATTCAGCTAACAGAGTTAAACCATACTTTTGATTGAGCAGTTTTGAAACACTCTGTCTGTAGAAAATGCAACTGGACATTCGTAGCGCTAAGTGGGTAATAGTGGAAAAAAGAATATGTTCAAATATAAACTACACAGAAGCATTCTGTGAAACTTCTTTCTGTTCTGTGCATTCAACTAACAGAGTTAAACCTTACTTTTGATTGAGCCTTTCTGAAACACTCTTTCTGTAGAAACTGTAATTGGACATTCTGAGCGCTAAGATGCCTATATTGGGAAAATGAATGTCTGCAAATAAAAACTACACAGAAGAATTGTGTGAAACTTCTTTCTGTTCTGTTTGTTCAACTAAAAGAGTTGAACCTTAGTTTTGATTGAGCCGTTCTGAAACACTCTTTCTGTAGAAAATGCAACTGGAGATTCGGAGCGCTAAATGGGTAATAGTGGAAAAAGGAATGTCTCCAAATATAAACTACACAGAATCATTCTGTGAAACTTCTTTCTGATCTGTGCATTCAGCTAACAGAGTTAAACCATACTTTTGATTCAGCAGATCTGAACACTCTTTCTGTAGAAAATGCAACTGGACATTTGGAGCGCTAAGAGAGTAGTAGTGGAAAAAGGTATATATTCAAATATAAACTACACAGAAGCATTCTGTGAAACTTCTTTCTGATCTGAGCATTCAGCTAACAGAGTTAAACCATACTTTTGATTGAGCAGTTTTGAAACACTCTGTCTGTAGAAAATGCAACTGGACATTCGTAGCGCTAAGTGGGTAATAGTGGAGAAAAGAATATGTTCAAATATAAACTACACAGAAGCATTGTATGAAACTTCTTTCTGTTCTGTGCATTCAACTAACAGAGTTGAACCTTACTTTTGATTGAGCCTTTCTGAAACACTCTTTCTGTAGAAACTGCAATTGGACATTCTGAGGGCTAAGAGGCCTCTATTGGGAAAAATAATATCTTCAAATAAAAACTACACAGAAGCATTGTGTGAAACTTATTTCTGATATGTTCATTAAGCTAACAGAGTTAAACCATACTTTTGATTGCACAGTTCTGAACACTCTTTATGTAGAAAATGCAAGTGGACATTCGGAGCGCTAAGAGGGTAATAGTGGAAAAAGGAATATATTCAAATATAAACTACACAGTAGCATTCTGTGAAAATTCTTTCTGTTCTGTGCATTCAACTAACAGAGTTGAACCTTACTTTTGATTGAGCCGTTCTGAAACACTCTTTCTGTAGAAACTCCAATTGGACATGCTAACCGCTAAGAGGCCTACATTGGGAAAAAGAATATCTTCAAATAAAAACTACACAGATGCATTCTGTGAAACTTATTTCTGATCTGTAAATTCAGTTAACAGAGATAAAACATATTTTTGATTGAGCAGTTATGAAACACTCTTTTTGTAGAAAATGTAAGTGGAGATTCGGAGCGCTAAGAGGGTAATAGTGGAAAAAGGAATGTCTTCAAATATAAACTACACAGAATCATTCGGTGAAACTTCTTTCTGATCTGTGCATTCAGCTAACAGTGTTAAACCATACTTTTGATTGAGCAGATCTGAACACTCTTTCTGTAGAAAATGCAACAGGACATTTGGAGCGCTAAGAGCGTAGTAGTGGAAAAAGGAATATATTCAAATATAAACTACACAGAAGCATTCTGTGAAACTTCTTTCTGATCTGAGCATTCAGCTAACAGAGTTAAACCATACTTTTGATTGAGCAGTTTTGAAACACTCTGTCTGTAGAAAATGCAACTGGACATTCGTAGCGCTAAGTGGGTAATAGTGGAAAAAAGAATATGTTCAAATATAAACTACACAGAAGCATTCTGTGAAACTTCTTGCTGTTCCGTGCATTCAACTAACAGAGTTGAACCTTACTTTTGATTGAGCCGTTCTGAAACACTCTTTCTGTAGAAACTGCAATTGGACATTCTGAGCGCTAAGAGGCCTATATTGGGAAAAAGAATGTCTACAAATAAAAACTACACAGAAGAATTGTGTGAAACTTCTTTCTGTTCTGTTTGTTCAACTAAAAGAGTTGAACCTTAGTTTTGATTGAGCCGTTCTGAAACACTCTTTCTGTAGAAAATGCAAGTGGAGATTCGGAGCGCTAAGAGTGTAATAGTGGAAAAAGGAATGTCTCCAAATATAAACTACACAGAATCATTCTGTGAAACTTCTTTCTGATCTGTGCATTCAGCTAACAGAGTTAAACCATACTTTTGATTCAGCAGATCTGAACACTCTTTCTGTAGAAAATGCAACTGGACATTTGGAGCGCTAAGAGAGTAGTAGTGGAAAAAGGAATATATTCAAATATAAACTACACAGAAGCATTCTGTGAAACTTCTTTCTGATCTGAGCATTCAGCTAATAGAGTTAAACCATACTTTTGATTGAGCAGTTTTGAAACACTCTGTCTGTAGAAAATGCAACTGGACATTCGTAGCGCTAAGTGGGTAATAGTGGAGAAAAGAATATGTTCAAATATAAACTACACAGAAGCATTGTATGAAACTTCTTTCTGTTCTGTGCATTCAACTAACAGAGTTGAACCTTACTTTTGATTGAGCCTTTCTGAAACACTCTTTCTGAAGAAACTGCAATTGGACATTCTGAGCGCTAAGAGGCCTCTATTGGGAAAAATAATATCTTCAAATAAAAACTACACAGAAGCATTGTGTGAAACTTATTTCTGATATGTTCATTAAGCTAACAGAGTTAAACCATACTTTTGATTGCGCAGTTCTGAACACTCTTTCTGTAGAAAATGCAAGTGGACATTCGGAGCGCTAAGAGGGTAATAGTGGAAAAAGGAATATATTCAAATATAAATTACACAGTAGCATTCTGTGAAAACTCTTACTGTTCTGTGCATTCAGCTAACAGAGTTGAACCTTACTTGTGATTGAGCCGTTCTGAAACACTCTTTCTGCAGAAAATGCAATTGGACATGCTAAGCGCTAAGAGGCCTACATTGGGAAACAGAATATCTTCAAATAAAAACTACACAGATGCATTCTGTGAAACTTATTTCTGATCTGTAAATTCAGTTAACAGAGATAAAACATATTTTTGATTGAGCAGTTATGAAACACTCTTTTTGTAGAAAATGCAAGTGGAGATTCGGAGCGCTAAGAGGGTAATAGTGGAAAAAGGAATGTCTTCAAATATAAACTACACAGAATCATTCGGTGAAACTTCTTTCTGATCTGTGCATTCAGCTAACAGAGTTAAACCATACTTTTGATTGAGCAGATCTGAACACTCTTTCTGTAGAAAATGCAACTGGACATTTGGAGCGCTAAGTGCGTAGTAGTGGAAAAAGGAATATATTCAAATATAAACTACACAGAAGCATTCTGTGAAACTTCTTCTGATCTGAGCATTCAGCTAACAGAGTTAAACCATACTTTTGATTGAGCAGTTTTGAAACACTCTGTCTGTAGAAAATGCAACTGGACATTCGTAGCGCTAAGTGGGTAATAGTGGAAAAAAGAATATGTTCATGTATAAACTACACAGAAGCATTCTGTGAAACTTCTTTCTGTTCTGTGCATTCAACTAACAGAGTTGAACCTTACTTTTGATTGAGCCGTTCTGAAACACTCTTTCTGTAGAAACTGCAATTGGACATTCTGAGCGCTAAGAGGCCTATATTGGGAAAAAGAATGTCTGCAAATAAAAACTACACAAAAGAATTGTGTGAAACTACTTTCTGTTCTGTTTGTTCAACTAAAAGAGTTGAACCTTAGTTTTGATTGAGCCGTTCTGAAACACTCTTTCTGTAGAAAATGCAAGTGGAGATTCGGAGCGCTAAGAGGGTAATAGTGGAAAAAGGAATGTCTCCAAATATAAACTACACAGAATCATTCTGTGAAACTTCTTTCTGATCTGTGCATTCAGCTAACAGAGTTAAACCATACTTTTGATTCAGCAGATCTGAACACTCTTTCTGTAGAAAATGCAACTGGACATTTGGAGCGCTAAGAGAGTAGTAGTGGAAAAAGGAATATATTCAAATATAAACTACACAGAAGCATTCTGTGAAACTTCTTTCTGATCTTAGCATTCAGATAACAGAGTTAAACCATACTTTTGATTGAGCAGTTTTGAAACACTCTGTCTGTAGAAAATGCAACTGGACATTCGTAGCGCTAAGTGGGTAATAGTGGAGAAAAGAATATGTTCAAATATAAACTACACAGAAGCATTGTATGAAACTTCTTTCTGTTCTGTGCATTCAACTAACAGAGTTGAACCTTACTTTTGATTGAGCCTTTCTGAAACACTCTTTCTGTAGAAACTGCAATTGGACATTCTGAGCGCTAAGAGGCCTCTATTGGGAAAAATAATATCTTCAAATAAAAACTACACAGAATCATTGTGTGAAACTTATTTCTGATATGTTCATTAAGCTAACAGAGTTAAACCATACTTTTGATTGCGCAGTTCTGAACACTCTTTCTGTAGAAAATGCAAGTGGACATTCGGAGCGCTAAGAGGGTAATAGTGGAAAAAGGAATATATTCAAATATAAACTACACAGTAGCATTCTGTGAAAACTCTTTCTGTTCTGTGCATTCAGCTAACAGAGTTGAACCTTACTTTTGATTGAGCCGTTCTGAAACACTCTTTCTGTAGAAACTGCAATTGGACATGCTATGCGCTAAGAGGCCTACATTGGGAAAAAGAATATCTTCAAATAAAAACTACACAGATGCATTCTGTGAAACTTATTTCTGATCTGTAAATTCAGTTAACAGAGATAAAACATATTTTTGATTGAGCAGTTATGAAATACTCTTTTTGTAGAAAATGCAAGTGGAGATTCGGAGCGCTAAGAGGGTAATAGAGGAAAAAGGAATGTCTTCAAATATAAACTACACAGAATCATTCTGTGAAACTTCTTTCTGATCTGTGCATTCAGCTAACAGAGTTAAACCATACTTTTGATTCAGCAGATCTGAACACTCTTTCTGTAGAAAATGCAACTGGACATTTGGAGCGCTAAGAGAGTAGTAGTGGAAAAAGGAATATATTCAAATATAAACTACACAGAAGCATTCTGTGAAACTTCTTTCTGATCTGAGCATTCAGCTAATAGAGTTAAACCATACTTTTGATTGAGCAGTTTTGAAACACTCTGTCTGTAGAAAATGCAACTGGACATTCGTAGCGCTAAGTGGGTAATAGTGGAGAAAAGAATATGTTCAAATATAAACTACACAGAAGCATTGTATGAAACTTCTTTCTGTTCTGTGCATTCAACTAACAGAGTTGAACCTTACTTTTGATTGAGCCTTTCTGAAACACTCTTTCTGAAGAAACTGCAATTGGACATTCTGAGCGCTAAGAGGCCTCTATTGGGAAAAATAATATCTTCAAATAAAAACTACACAGAAGCATTGTGTGAAACTTATTTCTGATATGTTCATTAAGCTAACAGAGTTAAACCATACTTTTGATTGCGCAGTTCTGAACACTCTTTCTGTAGAAAATGCAAGTGGACATTCGGAGCGCTAAGAGGGTAATAGTGGAAAAAGGAATATATTCAAATATAAACTACACAGTAGCATTCTGTGAAAACTCTTACTGTTCTGTGCATTCAGCTAACAGAGTTGAACCTTACTTGTGATTGAGCCGTTCTGAAACACTCTTTCTGTAGAAACTGCAATTGGACATGCTAAGCGCTAAGAGGCCTACATTGGGAAACAGAATATCTTCAAATAAAAACTACACAGATGCATTCTGTGAAACTTATTTCTGATCTGTAAATTCAGTTAACAGAGATAAAACATATTTTTGATTGAGCAGTTATGAAACACTCTTTTTGTAGAAAATGCAAGTGGAGATTCGGAGCGCTAAGAGGGTATTAGTGGAAAAAGGAATGTCTTCAAATATAAACTACACAGAATCATTCGGTGAAATTTCTTTCTGATCTGTGCATTCAGCTAACAGAGTTAAACCATACTTTTGATTGAGCAGATCTGAGCACTCTTTCTGTAGAAAATGCAACTGGACATTTGGAGCGCTAAGTGCGTAGTAGTGGAAAAAGGAATATATTCAAATATAAACTACACAGAAGCATTCTGTGAAACTTCTTCTGATCTGAGCATTCAGCTAACAGAGTTAAACCATACTTTTGATTGAGCAGTTTTGAAACACTCTGTCTGTAGAAAATGCAACTGGACATTCGTAGCGCTAAGTGGGTAATAGTGGAAAAAAGAATATGTTCAAGTATAAACTACACAGAAGCATTCTGTGAAACTTCTTTCTGTTCTGTGCATTCAACTAACAGAGTTGAACCTTACTTTTGATTGAGCCGTTCTGAAACACTCTTTCTGTAGAAACTGCAATTGGACATTCTGAGCGCTAAGAGGCCTATATTGGGAAAAAGAATGTCTGCAAATAAAAACTACACAAAAGAATTGTGTGAAACTACTTTCTGTTCTGTTTGTTCAACTAAAAGAGTTGAACCTTAGTTTTGATTGAGCCGTTCTGAAACACTCTTTCTGTAGAAAATGCAAGTGGAGATTCGGAGCGCTAAGAGGGTAATAGTGGAAAAAGGAATGTCTCCAAATATAAACTACACAGAATCATTCTGTGAAACTTCTTTCTGATCTGTGCATTCAGCTAACAGAGTTAAACCATACTTTTGATTGAGCAGATCTGAACACTCTTTCTGTAGAAAATGCAACTGGACATTTGGAGCGCTAAGAGCATAGTAGTGGAAAAAGGAATATATTCAAATATAAACTACACAGAAGCATTCTGTGAAACTTCTTTCTGATCTGAGCATTCAGCTAACAGAGTTAAACCATACTTTTGATTGAGCAGTTTTGAAACACTCTGTCTGTAGAAAATGCAACTGGACATTCGTAGCGCTAAGTGGGTAATAGTAAAAAAAAGAATATGTTCAAATATAAACTACACAGAAGCATTCTGTGAAACTTCTTGCTGTTCTGTGTATTCAACTAACAGAGTTGAACCTTACTTTTGATTGAGCCGTTCTGAAACACTCTTTCTGTAGAAACTGCAATTGGACATTCTGAGCGCTAAGAGGCCTATATTGGGAAAAAGAATATCTACAAATAAAAACTACACAGAAGAATTGTGTGAAACTTCTTTCTGTTCTGTTTGTTCAACTAAAAGAGTTGAACCTTAGCTTTGATTGAGCCGTTCTGAAACACTCTTTCTGTAGAAAATGCAAGTGGAGATTCGGAGCGCTAAGAGGGTAATAGTGGAAAAAGGAATGTCTCCAAATATAAACTACACAGAATCATTCTGTGAAACTTCTTTCTGATCTGTGCATTCAGCTAACAGATTTAAACCATACTTTTGATTGAGCAGATCTGAACACTCTTTCTGTAGAAAATGCAACTGGACATTTGGAGCGCTAAGAGAGTAGTAGTGGAAAAAGGAATATATTCAAATATAAACTACACAGAAGCATTGTGTGAAACTTCTTTCTGATCTGAGCATTCAGATAACAGAGTTAAACCATACTTTTGATTGAGCAGTTTTGAAACACTCTGTCTGTAGAAAATGCAACTGGACATTCGTAGCGCTAAGTGGGTAATAGTGGAGAAAAGAATATGTTCAAATATAAACTACACAGAAGCATTGTATGAAACTTCTTTCTGTTCTGTGCATTCAACTAACAGAGTTGAACCTTACTTTTGATTGAGCCGTTCTGAAACACTCTTTCTGTAGAAACTGCAATTGGACATTCTGAGAGCTAAGAGGCCTATATTGGGAAAAAGAATGTCTACAAATAAAAACTACACAGAAGAATTGTGTGAAACTTCTTTCTGTTCTGTTTGTTCAACTAAAAGAGTTGAACCTTAGTTTTGATTGAGCCGTTCTGAAACACTCTTTCTGTAGAAAATGCAAGTGGAGATTCGGAGCGCTAAGAGGGTAATAGTGGAAAAAGGAATGTATCCAAATATAAACTACACAGAATCATTCGGTGAAACTTCTTTCTGATCTGTGCATTCAGCTAACAGAGTTAAACCATAATTTTGATTCAGCAGATCTGAACACTCTTTCTGTAGAAAATGCAAGTGGAGATTCGGAGCGCTAAGAGTGTAATAGTGGAAAAAGGAATACATTCAAATATAAACTACACAGTAGCATTCTGTGAAAATTCTTTCTGTTCTGTGCATTCAACTAAAAGAGTTGAACCTTACTTTTGATTGAGCCGTTCTGAAACACTCTTTCTGTAGAAACTCCAATTGGACATGCTAAGCGCTAAGAGGCCTACATTGGGAAAAAGAATATCTTCAAATAAAAACTACACAGATGCATTCTGTGAAACTTATTTCTGATCTGTAAATTCAGTTAACAGAGATAAAACATATTTTTGATTGAGCAGTTATGAAACACTCTTTTTGTAGAAAATGCAAGTGGAGATTCGGAGCGCTAAGAGGGTAATAGTGGAAAAAGGAATGTCTTCAAATATAAACTACACAGAATCATTCGGTGAAACTTCTTTCTGATCTGTGCATTCAGCTAACAGAGTTAAACCATACTTTTGATTGAGCAGATCTGAACACTCTTTCTGTAGAAAATGCAACAGGACATTTGGAGCGCTAAGAGCGTAGTAGTGGATAAAGGAATATATTCAAATATAAACTACACAGAAGCATTCTGTGAAACTTCTTTCTGATCTGAGCATTCAGCTAACAGAGTTAAACCATACTTTTGATTGAGCAGTTTTGAAACACTCTGTCTGTAGAAAATGCAACTGGACATTCGTAGCGCTAAGTGGGTAATAGTGGAAAAAAGAATATGTTCAAATATAAACTACACAGAAGCATTCTGTGAAACTTCTTGCTGTTCTGTGCATTCAACTAACAGAGTTGAACCTTACTTTTGATTGAGCCGTTCTGAAACACTCTTTCTGTAGAAACTGCAATTGGACATTCTGAGCGCTAAGAGGCCTATATTGGGAAAAAGAATGTCTACAAATAAAAACTACACAGAAGAATTGTGTGAAACTTCTTTCTGTTCTGTTTGTTCAACTAAAAGAGTTGAACCTTAGTTTTGATTGAGCCGTTCTGAAACACTCTTTCTGTAGAAAATGCAAGTGGAGATTCGGAGCGCTAAGAGTGTAATAGTGGAAAAAGGAATGTCTCCAAATATAAACTACACAGAATCATTCTGTGAAACTTCTTTCTGATCTGTGCATTCAGCTAACAGAGTTAAACCATACTTTTGATTGAGCAGATCTGAACACTCTTTCTGTAGAAAATGCAACTGGACATTTGGAGCGCTAAGAGAGTAGTAGTGGAAAAAGGAATATATTCAAATATAAACTACACAGATGCATTCTGTGAAACTTCTTTCTGATCTGAGCATTCAGATAACAGAGTTAAACCATACTTTTGATTGAGCAGTTTTGAAACACTCTGTCTGTAAAAAATGCAACTGGACATTCGTAGCGCTAAGTGGGTAATAGTGGAGAAAAGAATATGTTCAAATATAAACTACACAGAAGCATTGTATGAAACTTCTTTCTGTTCTGTGCATTCAACTAACAGAGTTGAACCTAACTTTTGATTGAGCCTTTCTGAAACACTCTTTCTGTAGAAACTGCAATTGGACATTCTGAGCGCTAAGAGGCATCTATTGGGAAAAATAATATCTTCAAATAAAAACTACACAGAAGCATTGTGTGAAACTTATTTCTGATATGTTCATTAAGCTAACAGAGTTAAACCATACTTTTGATTGCGCAGTTCTGAACACTCTTTCTGTAGAAAATGCAAGTGGACATTCGGAGCGCTAAGAGGGTAATAGTGGAAAAAGGAATATATTCAAATATAAACTACACAGTAGCATTCTGTGAAAACTCTTTCTGTTCTGTGCATTCAGCTAACAGAGTTGAACCTTACTTTTGATTGAGCCGTTCAGAAACACTCTTTCTGTAGAAACTGCAATTGGACATGCTATGCGCTAAGAGGCCTACATTGGGAAAAAGAATATCTTCAAATAAAAACTACACAGATGCATTCTGTGAAACTTATTTCTGATCTGTAAATTCAGTTAACAGAGATAAAACATATTTTTGATTGAGAAGTTATGAAACACTCTTTTTGTAGAAAATGCATGTGGAGATTCGGAGCGCTAAGAGGGTAATAGTGGAAAAAGGAATGTCTCCAAATATAAACTACACAGAATCATTCGGTGAAACTTCTTTCTGATCTGTGCATTCAGCTAACAGAGTTAAACCATAATTTTGATTCAGCAGATCTGAACACTCTTTCTGTAGAAAATGCAACTGGACATTTGGAGCGCTAAGAGCGTAGTAGTGGAAAAAGGAATATATTCAAATATAAACTACACAGAAGCATTCTGTGAAACTTCTTTCTGATCTGAGCATTCAGCTAACAGAGTTAAACCATACTTTTGATTTAGCAGTTTTGAAACACTCTGTCTGTAGAAAATGCAACTGGACATTCGTAGCGCTAAGTGGGTAATAGTGGAAAAATAATATGTTCAAATATAAACTACACAGAAGCATTCTGTGAAACTTCTTGCTGTTCTGTGCATTCAACTAACAGAGTTCAACCTTACTTTTCATTGAGCCGTTCTGAAACACTCTTTCTGTAGAAACTGCAATTGGACATTCTGAGCGCTAAGAGGCCTATATTGGGAAAAAGAATGTCTGCAAATAAAAACTACACAGAAGAATTGTGTGAAACTTCTTTCTGTTCTGTTTGTTCAACTAAAAGAGTTGAACCTTAGTTTTGATTGAGCCGTTCTGAAACACTCTTTCTGTAGAAAGTGCAAGTGGAGATTCGGAGCGCTAAGAGGGTAATAGTGGAAAAAGGAATGTCTCCAAATATAAACTACACAGAATCATTCTGTGAAACTTCTTTCTGATCTGTGCATTCAGCTAACAGAGTTAAACCATACTTTTGATTCAGCAGATCTGAACACTCTTTCTGTAGAAAATGCAACTGGACATTTGGAGCGCTAAGAGAGTAGTAGTGGAAAAAGGAATATATACAAATATAAACTACACAGAAGCATTCTGTGAAACTTCTTTCTGATCTGAGCATTCAGATAACAGAGTTAAACCATACTTTTGATTGAGCAGTTTTGAAACACTCTGTCTGTAGAAAATGCAACTAGACATTCGTAGCGCTAACTGGGTAATAGTGGAGAAAAGAATATGTTCAAATATAAACTACACAGAAGCATTGTATGAAACTTCTTTCTGTTCTGTGCATTCAACTAACAGAGTTGAACCTTACTTTTGATTGAGCCTTTCTGAAACACTCTTTCTGTAGAAACTGCAATTGGACATTCTGAGCGCTAAGAGGCCTCTATTGGGAAAAATAATATCTTCAAATAAAAACTACACAGAAGCATTGTGTGAAACTTATTTCTGATATGTTCATTAAGCTAACAGAGTTAAACCATACTTTTGATTGCGCAGTTCTGAACACTCTTTCTGTAGAAAATGCAAGTGGACATTCGGAGCGCTAAGAGGGTAATAGTGGAAAAAGGAATGTCTCCAAATATAAACTACACAGAATCATTCTGTGAAACTTATTTCTGATCTGTGCATTCAGCTAACAGAGTTAAACCGTACTTTTGATTCAGCAGATCTGAACACTCTTTCTGTAAAAAATGCAACTGGACATTTGGAGCGCTAAGAGAGTAGTAGTGGAAAAAGGAATATATTCAAATATAAACTACACAGAAGCATTCTGTGAAACTTCTTTCTGATCTGAGCATTCAGCTAACAGAGTTAAACCATACTTTTGATTGAGCAGTTTTGAAACACTCTGTCTGTAGAAAATGCAACTGGACATTCGTAGCGCTAAGTGGGTAATAGTGGAGAAAAGAATATGTTCAAATATAAACTACACAGAAGCATTGTATGAAACTTCTTTCTGTTCTGTGCATTCAACTAACAGAGTTGAACCTTACTTTTGATTGAGCCTTTCTGAAACACTCTTTCTGTAGAAACTGCAATTGGATATTCTGAGCGCTAAGAGGCCTCTATTGGGAAAAATAATGTCTTCAAATAAAAACTACACAGAAGCATTGTGTGAAACTTATTTCTGATATGTTCATTAAGCTAACAGAATTAAACCATACTTTTGATTGCGCAGTTCTGAACACTCTTTCTGTAAAAAATCCAAGTGGACATTCGGAGCGCTAAGAGGGTAATAGTGGAAAAAGGAATATATTCAAATATAAACTACACAGTAGCATTCTGTGAAAACTCTTTCTGTTCTGTGCATTCAGCTAACAGAGTTGAACCTTACTTTTGATTGAGCCGTTCTGAAACACTCTTTCTGTAGAAACTGCAATTGGACATGCTAAGCGCTAAGAGGCCTACATTGGGAAAAAGAATATCTTTAAATAAAAACTACACAGATGCATTCTGTGAAACTTATTTCTGATCTGTAAATTCAGTTAACAGAGATAAAACATATTTTTGATTGAGCAGTTATGAAACACTCTTTTTGTAGAAAATGCAAGTTGAGATTCGGAGCGCTAAGAGGGTAATAGTGGAAAAAGGAATGTCTTCAAATATAAACTACACAGAATCATTCGGTGAAACTTCTTTCTGATCTGTGCATTCAGCTAACAGAGTTAAACCATACTTTTGATTGAGCAGATCTGAACACTCTTTCTGTAGAAAATGCAACTGGACATTTGGAGCGCTAAGAGAGTAGTAGTGGAAAAAGGAATATATTCAAATATAAACTACACAGAAGCATTCTGTGAAACTTCTTTCTGATCTGAGCATTCAGATAACAGAGTTAAACCATACTTTTGATTGAGCAGTTTTGAAACACTCTGTCTGTAGAAAATGCAACTGGACATTCGTAGCGCTAAGTGGGTAATAGTGGAGAAAAGAATATGTTCAAATATAAACTAAACAGAAGCATTGTATGAAACTTCTTTCTGTTCTGTGCATTCAACTAACAGAGTTGAACCTTACTTTTGATTGAGCCTTTCTGAAACACTCTTTCTGTAGAAACTGCAATTGGACATTCTGAGCGCTAAGAGGCCTATATTGGGAAAAATAATATCTTCAAATAAAAACTACACAGAAGCATTGTGTGAAACTTCTTTCTGATATGTTCATTAAGCTAACAGAGTTAAACCATACTTTTGATTGCGCAGTTCTGAACACTCTTTCTGTAGAAAATGCAAGTGGACATTCGGAGCGCTAAGAGGGTAATAGTGGAAAAAGGAATGTCTCCAAATATAAACTACACAGAATCATTCTGTGAAACTTCTTTCTGATCTGTGCATTCAGCTAACAGAGTTAAACCATACTTTTGATTCAGCAGATCTGAACACTCTTTCTGTAAAAAATGCAACTGGACATTTGGAGCGCTAAGAGAGTAGTAGTGGAAAAAGGAATATATTCAAATATAAACTACACAGAAGCATTCTGTGAAACTTCTTTCTGATCTGTAAATTCAGTTAACAGAGATAAAACATATTTTTGATTGAGCAGTTATGAAACACTCTTTTTGTAGAAAATGCAAGTTGAGATTCGGAGCGCTAAGAGGGTAATAGTGGAAAAAGGAATGTCTTCAAATATAAACTACACAGAATCATTCGGTGAAACTTCTTTCTGATCTGTGCATTCAGCTAACAGAGTTAAACCATACTTTTGATTGAGCAGATCTGAACACTCTTTCTGTAGAAAATGCAACTGGACATTTGGAGCGCTAAGAGAGTAGTAGTGGAAAAAGGAATATATTCAAATATAAACTACACAGAAGCATTCTGTGAAACTTCTTTCTGATCTGAGCATTCAGCTAACAGAGTTAAACCATACTTTTGATTGAGCAATTTTGAAACACTCTGTCTGAACAAAATGCAACTGGACATTCGTAGCGCTAAGTGGGTAATAGTGGAAAAAAGAATATGTTCAAATATAAACTACACAGAAGCATTCTGTGAAACTTCTTGCTGTTCTGTGCATTCAACTAACAGAGTTGAACCTTACTTTTGATTGAGCCGTTCTGAAAAACTCTTTCTGTAGAAACTGCAATTGGACATTCTGAGCGCTAAGAGGCCTATATTGGGAAAAAGAATGTCTACAAATAAAAACTACACAGAAGAATTGTGTGAAACTTCTTTCTGTTCTGTTTGTTCAACTAAAAGAGTTGAACCTTAGTTTTGATTGAGCCGTTCTGAAACACTCTTTCTGTAGAAAATGCAAGTGGAGATTCGGAGCGCTAACAGGGTAATAGTGGAAAAAGGAATGTCTCCATATATAAACTACACAGAATCATTCTGTGAAACTTCTTTCTGATCTGTGCATTCAGCTAACAGAGTTAAACCATACTTTTGATTCAGCAGATCTGAACACTCTTTCTGTAGAAAATGCAACTGGACATTTGGAGCGCTAAGAGAGTAGTAGTGGAAAAAGGAATATATTCAAATATAAACTACACAGAAGCATTCTGTGAAACTTCATTCTGATCTGAGCATTCAGCTAACAGAGTTAAACCATACTTTTGATTGAGCAGTTTTGAAACACTCTGTCTGTAGAAAATGCAACTGGACATTCGTAGCGCTAAGTGGGTAATAGTGGAGAAAAGAATATGTTCAAATATAAACTACACAGAAGCATTGTATGAAACTTCTTTCTGTTCTGTGCATTCAACTAACAGAGTTGAACCTTACTTTTGATTGAGCCTTTCTGAAACACTCTTTCTGTAGAAAATGCAATTGGACATTCTGAGCGCTAAGAGGCCTCTATTGGGAAAAATAATATCTTCAAATAAAAACTACACAGAAGCATTGTGTGAAACTTATTTCTGATATGTTCATTAAGCTAACAGAGTTAAACCATACTTTTGATTGCGCAGTTCTGAACACTCTTTCTGTAGAAAAGGCAAGTGGACATTCGGAGCGCTAAGAGGGTAATAGTGGAAAAAGGAATATATTCAAATATAAACTACACAGTAGCATTCTGTGAAAACTCTTACTGTTCTGTGCAATCAGCTAACAGAGTTGAAACTTACTTTTGATTGAGCCGTTCTGAAACACTCTTTCTGTAGAAACTGCAATTGGACATGCTAAGCGCTAAGAGGCCTACATTGGGAAAAAGAATATCTTCAAATAAAAACTACACAGAAGCATTGTGTGAAACTAATTTCTGATATGTTCATTAAGCTAACAGAGTTAAACCATACTTTTGATTGCGCAGTTCTGAACACTCTTTCTGTAGAAAATGCAAGTGGACATTCGGAGCGCTAAGTGGGTAATAGTGGAAAAAAGTATATGTTCAAATATAAACTACACAGAAGCATTGTATGAAACTTCTTTCTGTTCTGTGCATTCAACTAACAGAGTTGAACCTTACTTTTGATTGAGCCGTTCTGAAACCCTCTTTCTGTAGAAACTGCAATTGGACATTCTGAGCGATAAGAGGCCTATATTGGGAAAAAGAATGTCTACAAATAAAAACTACACAGAAGAATTGTGTGAAACTTCTTTCTGTTCTGTTTGTTCAACTAAAAGAGTTGAACCTTAGTTTTGATTGAGCCGTTCTGAAACACTCTTTCTGTAGAAAATGCAAGTGGAGATTCGGAGCGCTAAGAGGGTAATAGTGGAAAAAGGAATGTCTCCAAATATAAACTACACAGAATCATTCTGTGAAACTTCTTTCTGATCTGTGCATTCAGCTAACAGAATTAAACCATACTTTTGATTCAGCAGATCTGAACACTCTTTCTGTAGAAAATGCAACTGGACATTTGGAGCGCTAAGAGAGTAGTAGTGGAAAAAGGAATATATTCAAATATAAACTACACAGAAGCATTCTGTGAAACTTCTTTCTGATCTGAGCATTCAGATAACAGAGTTAAACCATACTTTTGATTGAGCAGTTTTGAAACACTCTGTCTGTAGAAAATGCAACTGGACATTCGTAGCGCCAAGTGGGTAATAGTGGAAAAAAGAATATCTTCAAATATAAACTACACAGAAGCATTGTATGAAATTTCTTTCTGTTCTGTGCATTCAACTAACAGAGTTGAACCTTACTTTTGATTGAGCCTTTCTGAAACACTCTTTCTGTAGAAACTGCAATTGGACATTCTGAGCGCTAAGAGGCCTCTATTGGGAAAAATAATATCTTCAAATAAAAACTACACAGAAGCATTGTGTGAAACTTATTTCTGATATGTTCATTAAGCTAACAGAGTTAAACCATACTTTTGATTGCGCAGTTCTGAACACTCTTTCTGTAGAAAATGCAAGTGGACATTCGGAGCGCTAAGAGGGTAATAGTGGAGAAAGGAATATATTCAAATATAAACTACACAGTAGCATTCTGTGAAAATTCTTTCTCTTCTGTGCATTCAACTAACAGAGTTGAACCTTACTTTTGATTGAGCCGTTCTGAAACACTCTTTCTATATAAACTGCAATTGGACATGCTAAGCGCTAAGAGGCCTACATTGGGAAAAAGAATATCTTCAAATAGAAACTACACAGATGCATTCTGTGAAACTTATTTCTGATCTGTAAATTCAGTTAACAGAGGTAAAACATATTTTTGATTGAGCAGTTATGAAACACTCTTTTTGTAGAAAATGCAAGTGGAGATTCGGAGCGCTAAGTGGGTAATAGTGGAAAAAGGAATGTCTTCAAATATAAACTACACAGAATCATTCGGTGAAACTTCTTTCTGATCTGTGAATTCAGCTAACAGAGTTAAACCATACTTTTGATTGAGCAGATCTGAACACTCTTTCTGTAGAAAATGCAACTGGACATTTGGAGCGCTAAGAGCATAGTAGTGGAAAAAGGAATATATTCAAATATAAACTACACAGAAGCATTCTGTGAAACTTCTTTCTGATCTGAGCATTCAGCTAACAGAGTTAAACCATACTTTTGATTGAGCAGTATTGAAACACTCTGTCTGTAGAAAATGCCACTGGACATTCGTAGCGCTAAGTGGGTAATAGTGGAAAAAAGAATATGTTCAATTATAAACTACACAGAAGCATTGTATGAAACTCCTTTCTGTTCTGTGCATTCAACTAACAGAGTTGAACCTTACTTTTGATTGAGCCGTTCTGAAACACTCTTTCTCTAGAAACTGCAATTGGACATTCTGAACGCTAAGAGGCCTATATTGGGAAAAATAATGTCTACAAATAAAAACTACACAGAAGAATTGTGTGAAACTTCTTTCTGTTCTGTTTGTTCAACTAAAAGAGTTGAACCTTAGCTTTGATTGAGCCGTTCTGAAACACTCTTTCTGTAGAAAATGCAAGTGGAGATTCGGAGCGCTAAGAGGGTAATAGTGGAAAAAGGAATGTCTCCAAATATAAACTACACAGAATCATTCTGTGAAACTTCTTTCTGATCTGTGCATTCAGCTAACAGAGTTAAACCATACTTTTGATTGAGCAGATCTGAACACTCTTTCTGTAGAAAATGCAACTGGACATTTGGAGCGCTAAGAGAGTAGTAGTGGAAAAAGGAATATATTCAAATATAAACTACACAGAAGCATTCTGTGAAACTTCTTTCTGATCTGAGCATTCAGCTAACAGAGTTAAACCATACTTTTGATTGAGCAGTTTTGAAACACTCTGTCTGTAGAAAATGCAACTGGACATTCGTAGCGCTAAGTGGGTAATAGTGGAAAAAAGAATATGTTCAAATATAAACTACACAGAAGCATTGTATGAAACTTCTTTCTGTTCTGTGCATTCAACTAACAGAGTTGAACCTTACTTTTGATTGAGCCTTTCTGAAACACTCTTTCTGTAGAAACTGCAATTGGACATTCTGAGCGGTAAGATTCCTCTATTGGGAAAAATAATATCTTCAAATAAAAACTACACAGAAGCATTGTGTGAAACTTATTTCTGATATGTTCATTAAGCTAACAGAGTTAAACCATACTTTTGATTGCGCAGTTCTAAACACTCTTTCTGTAGAAAATGCAAGTGGACATTCGGAGCGCTAAGAGGGTAATAGTGGAAAAAGGAATATATTCAAATATAAACTACACAGTAGCATTCTGTGAAAATTCTTTCTGTTCTGTGCATTCAACTAACAGAGTTGAACCTTACTTTTGATTGAGCCGTTCTGAAACACTCTTTCTGTAGAAACTGCAATTGGACATGCTAAGCGCTTAGAGGTCTACATTGGGAAAAAGAATATCTTCAAATAAAAACTACACAGATGCATTCTGTGAAACTTATTTCTGATCTGTAAATTCAGTTAACAGAGATAAAACATATTTTTGATTGAGCAGTTATGAAACACTCTTTTTGTAGAAAATGCAAGTGGAGATTCGGAGCGCTAAGAGGGTAATAGTGGAAAAAGGAATGTCTTCAAATATAAACTACACAGAATCATTCGGTGAAACTTCTTTCTGATCTGTGCATTCAGCTAACAGAGTTAAACCATACTTTTGATTGAGCAGATCTGAACAATCTTTCTGTAGAAAATGCAACTGGACATTTGGAGCGCTAAGAGCGTAATAGTGGAAAAAGGAATATATTCAAATATAAACTACACAGAAGCATTCTGTGAAACTTTTTCTGATCTGAGCATTCAGCTAACAGAGTTAAACCATACTTTTGATTGAGCAGTTTTGAAACACTCTGTCTGTAGAAAATGCAACTGGACATTCGTAGCGCTAAGTGCGTAATAGTGGAAAAAAGAATATGTTCAAATATAAACTACACAGAAGCATTGTATGAAACTTCTTTCTGTTCTGTGCATTCAACTAACAGATTTGAACCATACTTTTGATTGAGCCGTTCTGAAACACTCTTTCTGTAGAAACTGCAATTGGACATTCTGAGCGCTAAGAGGCCTATATTGGGAAAAAGAATGTCTACAAATAAAAACTACACAGAACAATTGTGTGAAACTTCTTTCTGTTCTGTTTGTTCAACTAAAAGAGTTGAACCTTAGTTTTGATTGAGCCGTTCTGAAACACTCTTTCTGTAGAAAATTCAAGTGGATATTCGGAGCGCTAAGAGGGTAATAGTGGAAAAAGGAATGTCTCCAAATATAAACTACACAGAATCATTCTGTGAAACTTCTTTCTGATCTGTGCATTCAGCTAACAGAGTTAAACCATACTTTTGATTGAGCAGATCTGAACACTCTTTCTGTAGAAAATGCAACTGGACATTTGGAGCGCTAAGAGAGTAGTAGTGGAAAAAGGAATATATTCAAATATAAACTACACAGAAGCATTCTGTGAAACTTCTTTCTGATCTGAGCATTCAGCTAACAGAGTTAAACCATACTTTTGATTGAGCAGTTTTGAAACACTCTGTCTGTAGAAAATGCAACTGGACATTCGTAGCGCCAAGTGGGTAATAGTGAAAAAAGAATATCTTCAAATATAAACTACACAGAAGCATTGTATGAAATTTCTTTCTGTTCTGTGCATTCAACTAACAGAGTTGAACCTTACTTTTGATTGAGCCTTTCTGAAACACTCTTTCTGTAGAAACTGCAATTGGACATTCTGAGCGCTAAGAGGCCTCTATTGGGAAAAATAATATCTTCAAATAAAAACTACACAGAAGCATTGTGTGAAACTTATTTCTGATATGTTCTTTAAGCTAACAGAGTTAAACCATACTTTTGATTGCGCAGTTCTGAACACTCTTTCTGTAGAAAATGCAAGTGGACATTCGGAGCGCTAAGAGGGTAATAGTGGAGAAGGGAATATATTCAAATATAAACTACACAGTAGCATTCTGTGAAAATTCTTTCTCTTCTGTGCATTCAACTAACAGAGTTGAACCTTACTTTTGATTGAGCCGTTCTGAAACACTCTTTCTATATAAACTGCAATTGGACATGCTAAGCGCTAAGAGGCCTACATTGGGAAAAAGAATATCTTCAAATAAAAACTACACAGATGCATTCTGTGAAACTTATTTCTGATCTGTAAATTCAGTTAACAGAGATAAAACATATTTTTGATTGAGCAGTTATGAAACACTCTTTTTGTAGAAAATGCAAGTGGAGATTCGGAGCGCTAAGTGGGTAATAGTGGAAAAAGGAATGTCTTCAAATATAAACTACACAGAATCATTCGGTGAAACTTCTTTCTGATCTGTGAATTCAGCTAACAGAGTTAAACCATACTTTTGATTGAGCAGATCTGAACACTCTTTCTGTAGAAAATGCAACTGGTCATTTGGAGCGCTAAGAGCATAGTAGTGGAAAAAGGAATATATTCAAATATAAACTACACAGAAGCATTCTGTGAAACTTCTTTCTGATCTGAGCATTCAGCTAGCAGAGTTAAACCATACTTTTGATTGAGCAGTATTGAAACACTCTGTCTGTAGAAAATGCCACTGGACATTCGTAGCGCTAAGTGGGTAATAGTGGAAAAAAGAATATGTTCAATTATAAACTACACAGAAGCATTGTATGAAACTTCTTTCTGTTCTGTGCATTCAACTAACAGAGTTGAACCTTACTTTTGATTGAGCCGTTCTGAAACACTCTTTCTGTAGAAACTGCAATTGGACATTCTGAGCGCTAAGAGGCCTATATTGGGAAAAAGAATGTCTACAAATAAAAACTACACAGAAGAATTGTGTGAAACTTCTTTCGGTTCTGTTTGTTCAACTAAAAGAGTTGAACCTTAGTTTTGATTGAGCCATTCTGAAACACTCTTTCTGTAGAAAATGCAAGTGGAGATTCGGAGCGCTAAGAGGGTAATAGTGGAAAAAGGAATGTCTCCAAATATAAACTACACAGAATCATTCTGTGAAACTTCTTTCTGATCTGTGCATTCAGCTAACAGAGTTAAACCATACTTTTGATTGAGCAGATCTGAACACTCTTTCTGTAGAAAATGCAGCTGGACATTTGGAGCGCTAAGAGCGTAGTAGTGGAAAAAGGAATATATTCAAATATAAACTACACAGAAGCATTCTGTGAAACTTCTTTCTGGTCTGAGCATTCAGCTAACAGAGTTAAACCATACTTTTGATTGAGCAGTTTTGAAACACTCTGTCTGTAGAAAATGCAACTGGACATTCGTAGCGCTAAGTGGGTAATAGTGGAAAAAAGAATATGTTCAAATATAAACTACACAGAAGCATTGTATGAAACTTCTTTCTGTTCTGTGCATTCAACTAACAGAGTTGAACCTTACTTTTGATTGAGCCGTTCTGAAACACTCTTTCTGTAGAAACTGCAATTGGACATTCTGAGCGCTAAGAGGCCTATATTGGGAAAAAGAATGTCTACAAATAAAAACTACACAGAAGAATTGTGTGAAACTTCTTTCTGTTCTGTTTGTTCAACTAAAAGAGTTGAGCCTTAGTTTTGATTGAGCCGTTCTGAAACACTCTTTCTGTAGAAAATGCAAGTGGAGATTCGGAGCGCTAAGAGGGTAATAGTGGAAAAAGGAATGTCTCCAAATATAAACTACACAGAATCATTCTGTGAAACTTCTTTCTGATCTGTGCATTCAGCTAACAGAGTTAAACCATACTTTTGATTGAGCAGATCTGAACACTCTTTCTGTAGAAAATGCAACTGGACATTTGGAGCGCTAAGAGAGTAGTAGTGGAAAAAGGAATATATTCAAATATAAACTACACAGAAGCATTCTGTGAAACTTCTTTCTGATCTGAGCATTCAGCTAACAGAGTTAAACCATACTTTTGATTGAGCAGTTTTGAAACACTCTGTCTGTAGAAAATGCAACTGGACATTCGTAGCGCCAAGTGGGTAATAGTGGAAAAAAGAATATCTTCAAATATAAACTACACAGAAGCATTGTATGAAATTTCTTTCTGTTCTGTGCATTCAACTAACAGAGTTGAACCTTACTTTGATTGAGCCTTTCTGAAACACTCTTTCTGTAGAAACTGCAATTGGACATTCTGAGCGCTAAGAGGCCTCTATTGGGAAAAATAATATCTTCAAATAAAAACTACACAGAAGCATTGTGTGAAACTTATTTCTGATATGTTCATTAAGCTAACAGAGTTAAACCATACTTTTGATTGCGCAGTTCTGAACACTCTTTCTGTAGAAAATGCAAGTGGACATTCGGAGCGCTAAGAGGGTAAAAGTGGAGAAAGGAATATATTCAAATATAAACTACACAGTATCATTCTGTGAAAATTCTTTCTCTTCTGTACATTCAACTAACAGAGTTGAACCTTACGTTTGATTGAGCCGTTCTGAAACACTCTTTCTATATAAACTGCAATTGGACATGCTAAGCGCTAAGAGGCCTACATTGGGAAAAAGAATATCTTCAAATAAAAACTACACAGATGCATTCTGTGAAACTTATTTCTGATCTGTAAATTCAGTTAACAGAGATAAAACATATTTTTGATTGAGCAGTTATGAAACACTCTTTTTGTAGAAAATGCAAGTGGAGATTCGGAGCGCTAAGAGGGTAATAGTGGAAAAAGGAATGTCTTCAAATATAAACTACACAGAATCATTCGGTGAAACTTCTTTCTGATATGTGCATTCAGCTAACAGAGTTAAACCATACTTTTGATTGAGCAGATCTGAACACTCTTTCTGTAGAAAATGCAGCTGGACATTTGGAGCGCTAAGAGCGTAGTAGTGGAAAAAGGAATATATTCAAATATAAACTACACAGAAGCATTCTGTGAAACTTCTTTCTGGTCTGAGCATTCAGCTAACAGAGTTAAACCATACTTTTGATTGAGCAGTTTTGAAACACTCTGTCTGTAGAAAATGCAACTGGACATTCGTAGCGCTAAGTGGGTAATAGTGGAAAAAAGAATATGTTCAAATATAAACTACACAGAAGCATTGTATGAAACTTCTTTCTGTTCTGTGCATTCAACTAACAGAGTTGAACCTTACTTTTGATTGAGCCGTTCTGAAACACTCTTTCTGTAGAAACTGCAATTGGACATTCTGAGCGCTAAGAGGCCTATATTGGGAAAAAGAATGTCTACAAATAAAAACTACACAGAAGAATTGTGTGAAACTTCTTTCTGTTCTGTTTGTTCAACTAAAAGAGTTGAGCCTTAGTTTTGATTGAGCCGTTCTGAAACACTCTTTCTGTAGAAAATGCAAGTGGAGATTCGGAGCGCTAAGAGGGTAATAGTGGAAAAAGGAATGTCTCCAAATATAAACTACACAGAATCATTCTGTGAAACTTCTTTCTGATCTGTGCATTCAGCTAACAGAGTTAAACCATACTTTTGATTGAGCAGATCTGAACACTCTTTCTGTAGAAAATGCAACTGGACATTTGGAGCGCTAAGAGAGTAGTAGTGGAAAAAGGAATATATTCAAATATAAACTACACAGAAGCATTCTGTGAAACTTCTTTCTGATCTGAGCATTCAGCTAACAGAGTTAAACCATACTTTTGATTGAGCAGTTTTGAAACACTCTGTCTGTAGAAAATGCAACTGGACATTCGTAGCGCCAAGTGGGTAATAGTGGAAAAAAGAATATCTTCAAATATAAACTACACAGAAGCATTGTATGAAATTTCTTTCTGTTCTGTGCATTCAACTAACAGAGTTGAACCTTACTTTGATTGAGCCTTTCTGAAACACTCTTTCTGTAGAAACTGCAATTGGACATTCTGAGCGCTAAGAGGCCTCTATTGGGAAAAATAATATCTTCAAATAAAAACTACACAGAAGCATTGTGTGAAACTTATTTCTGATATGTTCATTAAGCTAACAGAGTTAAACCATACTTTTGATTGCGCAGTTCTGAACACTCTTTCTGTAGAAAATGCAAGTGGACATTCGGAGCGCTAAGAGGGTAATAGTGGAGAAAGGAATATATTCAAATATAAACTACACAGTATCATTCTGTGAAAATTCTTTCTCTTCTGTACATTCAACTAACAGAGTTGAACCTTACGTTTGATTGAGCCGTTCTGAAACACTCTTTCTATATAAACTGCAATTGGACATGCTAAGCGCTAAGAGGCCTACATTGGGAAAAAGAATATCTTCAAATAAAAACTACACAGATGCATTCTGTGAAACTTATTTCTGATCTGTAAATTCAGTTAACAGAGATAAAACATATTTTTGATTGAGCAGTTATGAAACACTCTTTTTGTAGAAAATGCAAGTGGAGATTCGGAGCGCTAAGTGGGTAATAGTGGAAAAAGGAATGTCTTCAAATATAAACTACACAGAATCATTCGGTGAAACTTCTTTCTGATCTGTGAATTCAGCTAACAGAGTTAAACCATACTTTTGATTGAGCAGTATTGAAACACTCTGTCTGTAGAAAATGCCACTGGACATTCGTAGCGCTAAGTGGGTAATAGTGGAAAAAAGAATATGTTCAATTATAAACTACACAGAAGCATTGTATGAAACTTCTTTCTGTTCTGTGCATTCAACTAACAGAGTTGAACCTTACTTTTGATTGAGCCGTTCTGAAACACTCTTTCTGTAGAAACTGCAATTGGACATTCTGAGCGCTAAGAGGCCTATATTGGGAAAAAGAATGTCTACAAATAAAAACTACACAGAAGAATTGTGTGAAACTTCTTTCGGTTCTGTTTGTTCAACTAAAAGAGTTGAACCTTAGTTTTGATTGAGCCATTCTGAAACACTCTTTCTGTAGAAAATGCAAGTGGAGATTCGGAGCGCTAAGAGGGTAATAGTGGAAAAAGGAATGTCTCCAAATATAAACTACACAGAATCATTCTGTGAAACTTCTTTCTGATCTGTGCATTCAGCTAACAGAGTTAAACCATACTTTTGATTGAGCAGATCTGAACACTCTTTCTGTAGAAAATGCAGCTGGACATTTGGAGCGCTAAGAGCGTAGTAGTGGAAAAAGGAATATATTCAAATATAAACTACACAGAAGCATTCTGTGAAACTTCTTTCTGGTCTGAGCATTCAGCTAACAGAGTTAAACCATACTTTTGATTGAGCAGTTTTGAAACACTCTGTCTGTAGAAAATGCAACTGGACATTCGTAGCGCTAAGTGGGTAATAGTGGAAAAAAGAATATGTTCAAATATAAACTACACAGAAGCATTGTATGAAACTTCTTTCTGTTCTGTGCATTCAACTAACAGAGTTGAACCTTACTTTTGATTGAGCCGTTCTGAAACACTCTTTCTGTAGAAACTGCAATTGGACATTCTGAGCGCTAAGAGGCCTATATTGGGAAAAAGAATGTCTACAAATAAAAACTACACAGAAGAATTGTGTGAAACTTCTTTCTGTTCTGTTTGTTCAACTAAAAGAGTTGAGCCTTAGTTTTGATTGAGCCGTTCTGAAACACTCTTTCTGTAGAAAATGCAAGTGGAGATTCGGAGCGCTAAGAGGGTAATAGTGGAAAAAGGAATGTCTCCAAATATAAACTACACAGAATCATTCTGTGAAACTTCTTTCTGATCTGTGCATTCAGCTAACAGAGTTAAACCATACTTTTGATTGAGCAGATCTGAACACTCTTTCTGTAGAAAATGCAACTGGACATTTGGAGCGCTAAGAGAGTAGTAGTGGAAAAAGGAATATATTCAAATATAAACTACACAGAAGCATTCTGTGAAACTTCTTTCTGATCTGAGCATTCAGCTAACAGAGTTAAACCATACTTTTGATTGAGCAGTTTTGAAACACTCTGTCTGTAGAAAATGCAACTGGACATTCGTAGCGCCAAGTGGGTAATAGTGGAAAAAAGAATATCTTCAAATATAAACTACACAGAAGCATTGTATGAAATTTCTTTCTGTTCTGTGCATTCAACTAACAGAGTTGAACCTTACTTTGATTGAGCCTTTCTGAAACACTCTTTCTGTAGAAACTGCAATTGGACATTCTGAGCGCTAAGAGGCCTCTATTGGGAAAAATAATATCTTCAAATAAAAACTACACAGAAGCATTGTGTGAAACTTATTTCTGATATGTTCATTAAGCTAACAGAGTTAAACCATACTTTTGATTGCGCAGTTCTGAACACTCTTTCTGTAGAAAATGCAAGTGGACATTCGGAGCGCTAAGAGGGTAAAAGTGGAGAAAGGAATATATTCAAATATAAACTACACAGTATCATTCTGTGAAAATTCTTTCTCTTCTGTACATTCAACTAACAGAGTTGAACCTTACGTTTGATTGAGCCGTTCTGAAACACTCTTTCTATATAAACTGCAATTGGACATGCTAAGCGCTAAGAGGCCTACATTGGGAAAAAGAATATCTTCAAATAAAAACTACACAGATGCATTCTGTGAAACTTATTTCTGATCTGTAAATTCAGTTAACAGAGATAAAACATATTTTTGATTGAGCAGTTATGAAACACTCTTTTTGTAGAAAATGCAAGTGGAGATTCGGAGCGCTAAGAGGGTAATAGTGGAAAAAGGAATGTCTTCAAATATAAACTACACAGAATCATTCGGTGAAACTTCTTTCTGATATGTGCATTCAGCTAACAGAGTTAAACCATACTTTTGATTGAGCAGATCTGAACACTCTTTCTGTAGAAAATGCAGCTGGACATTTGGAGCGCTAAGAGCGTAGTAGTGGAAAAAGGAATATATTCAAATATAAACTACACAGAAGCATTCTGTGAAACTTCTTTCTGGTCTGAGCATTCAGCTAACAGAGTTAAACCATACTTTTGATTGAGCAGTTTTGAAACACTCTGTCTGTAGAAAATGCAACTGGACATTCGTAGCGCTAAGTGGGTAATAGTGGAAAAAAGAATATGTTCAAATATAAACTACACAGAAGCATTGTATGAAACTTCTTTCTGTTCTGTGCATTCAACTAACAGAGTTGAACCTTACTTTTGATTGAGCCGTTCTGAAACACTCTTTCTGTAGAAACTGCAATTGGACATTCTGAGCGCTAAGAGGCCTATATTGGGAAAAAGAATGTCTACAAATAAAAACTACACAGAAGAATTGTGTGAAACTTCTTTCTGTTCTGTTTGTTCAACTAAAAGAGTTGAGCCTTAGTTTTGATTGAGCCGTTCTGAAACACTCTTTCTGTAGAAAATGCAAGTGGAGATTCGGAGCGCTAAGAGGGTAATAGTGGAAAAAGGAATGTCTCCAAATATAAACTACACAGAATCATTCTGTGAAACTTCTTTCTGATC
This sequence comes from Symphalangus syndactylus, assembly GCF_028878055.3. Taxonomy (NCBI): domain Eukaryota; kingdom Metazoa; phylum Chordata; class Mammalia; order Primates; family Hylobatidae; genus Symphalangus; species Symphalangus syndactylus. The sequence goes on along the minus strand of NC_072445.2, from coordinate 70,747,503 downwards.
TGTGCATTCAGCTAACAGAGTTAAACCATACTTTTGATTGAGCAGATCTGAACACTCTTTCTGTAGAAAATGCAACTGGACATTTGGAGCGCTAAGAGAGTAGTAGTGGAAAAAGGAATATATTCAAATATAAACTACACAGAAGCATTCTGTGAAACTTCTTTCTGATCTGAGCATTCAGCTAACAGAGTTAAACCATACTTTTGATTGAGCAGTTTTGAAACACTCTGTCTGTAGAAAATGCAACTGGACATTCGTAGCGCCAAGTGGGTAATAGTGGAAAAAAGAATATCTTCAAATATAAACTACACAGAAGCATTGTATGAAATTTCTTTCTGTTCTGTGCATTCAACTAACAGAGTTGAACCTTACTTTGATTGAGCCTTTCTGAAACACTCTTTCTGTAGAAACTGCAATTGGACATTCTGAGCGCTAAGAGGCCTCTATTGGGAAAAATAATATCTTCAAATAAAAACTACACAGAAGCATTGTGTGAAACTTATTTCTGATATGTTCATTAAGCTAACAGAGTTAAACCATACTTTTGATTGCGCAGTTCTGAACACTCTTTCTGTAGAAAATGCAAGTGGACATTCGGAGCGCTAAGAGGGTAATAGTGGAGAAAGGAATATATTCAAATATAAACTACACAGTATCATTCTGTGAAAATTCTTTCTCTTCTGTACATTCAACTAACAGAGTTGAACCTTACGTTTGATTGAGCCGTTCTGAAACACTCTTTCTATATAAACTGCAATTGGACATGCTAAGCGCTAAGAGGCCTACATTGGGAAAAAGAATATCTTCAAATAAAAACTACACAGATGCATTCTGTGAAACTTATTTCTGATCTGTAAATTCAGTTAACAGAGATAAAACATATTTTTGATTGAGCAGTTATGAAACACTCTTTTTGTAGAAAATGCAAGTGGAGATTCGGAGCGCTAAGTGGGTAATAGTGGAAAAAGGAATGTCTTCAAATATAAACTACACAGAATCATTCGGTGAAACTTCTTTCTGATCTGTGAATTCAGCTAACAGAGTTAAACCATACTTTTGATTGAGCAGATCTGAACACTCTTTCTGTAGAAAATGCAACTGGGCATTTGGAGCGCTAAGAGCATAGTAGTGGAAAAAGGAATATATTCAAATATAAACTACACAGAAGCATTCTGTGAAACTTCTTTCTGATCTGAGCATTCAGCTAACAGAGTTAAACCATACTTTTGATTGAGCAGTATTGAAACACTCTGTCTGTAGAAAATGCCACTGGACATTCGTAGCGCTAAGTGGGTAATAGTGGAAAAAAGAATATGTTCAATTATAAACTACACAGAAGCATTGTATGAAACTTCTTTCTGTTCTGTGCATTCAACTAACAGAGTTGAACCTTACTTTTGATTGAGCCGTTCTGAAACACTCTTTCTGTAGAAACTGCAATTGGACATTCTGAACGCTAAGAGGCCTATATTGGGAAAAATAATGTCTACAAATAAAAACTACACAGAAGAATTGTGTGAAACTTCTTTCTGTTCTGTTTGTTCAACTAAAAGAGTTGAACCTTAGTTTTGATTGAGCCGTTCTGAAACACTCTTTCTGTAGAAAATGCAAGTGGAGATTCGGAGCGCTAAGAGGGTAATAGTGGAAAAAGGAATGTCTCCAAATATAAACTACACAGAATCATTCTGTGAAACTTCTTTCTGATCTGTGCATTCAGCTAACAGAGTTAAACCATACTTTTGATTGAGCAGATCTGAACACTCTTTCTGTAGAAAATGCAACTGGACATTTGGAGCGCTAAGAGAGTAGTAGTGGAAAAAGGAATATATTCAAATATAAACTACACAGAAGCATTCTGTGAAACTTCTTTCTGATCTGAGCATTCAGCTAACAGAGTTAAACCATACTTTTGATTGAGCAGTTTTGAAACACTCTGTCTGTATAAAATGCAACTGGACATTCGTAGCGCTAAGTGGGTAATAGTGGAAAAAAGAATATGTTCAAATATAAACTACACAGAAGCATTGTATGAAACTTCTTTCTGTTCTGTGCATTCAACTAACAGAGTTGAACCTTACTTTTGATTGAGCCTTTCTGAAACACTCTTTCTGTAGAAACTGCAATTGGACATTCTGAGCGCTAAGGTTCCTCTATTGGGAAAAATAATATCTTCAAATAAAAACTACACAGAAGCATTGTGTGAAACTTATTTCTGATATGTTCATTAAGCTAACAGAGTTAAACCATACTTTTGATTGCGCAGTTCTAAACACTCTTTCTGTAGAAAATGCAAGTGGACATTCGGAGCGCTAAGAGGGTAATAGTGGAAAAAGGAATATATTCAAATATAAACTACACAGTAGCATTCTGTGAAAATTCTTTCTGTTCTGTGCATTCAACTAACAGAGTTGAACCTTACTTTTGATTGAGCCGTTCTGAAACACTCTTTCTGTAGAAACTGCAATTGGACATGCTAAGCGCTAAGAGGCCTACATTGGGAAAAAGAATATCTTCAAATAAAAACTACACAGATGCATTCTGTGAAACTTATTTCTGATCTGTAAATTCAGTTAACAGAGATAAAACATATTTTTGATTGAGCAGTTATGAAACACTCTTTTTGTAGAAAATGCAAGGGGAGATTCGGAGCGCTAAGAGGGTAATAGTGGAAAAAGGAATGTCTTCAAATATAAACTACACAGAATCATTCGGTGAAACTTCTTTCTGATCTGTGCATTCAGCTAACAGAGTTAAACCATACTTTTGATTGAGCAGATCTGAACAATCTTTCTGTAGAAAATGCAACTGGACATTTGGAGCGCTAAGAGCGTAATAGTGGAAAAAGGAATATATTCAAATATAAACTACACAGAAGCATTCTGTGAAACTTCTTTCTGATCTGAGCATTCAGCTAACAGAGTTAAACCATACTTTTGATTGAGCAGTTTTGAAACACTCTGTCTGTAGAAAATGCAACTGGACATTCGTAGCGCTAAGTGCGTAATAGTGGAAAAAAGAATATGTTCAAATATAAACTACACAGAAGCATTGTATGAAACTTCTTTCTGTTCTGTGCATTCAACTAACAGAGTTGAACCATACTTTTGATTGAGCCGTTCTGAAACACTCTTTCTGTAGAAACTGCAATTGGACATTCTGAGCGCTAAGAGGCCTATATTGGGAAAAAGAAGGTCTACAAATAAAAACTACACAGAAGAATTGTGTGAAACTTCTTTCTGTTCTCTTTGTTCAACTAAAAGAGTTGAACCTTAGTTTTGATTGAGCCGTTCTGAAACACTCTTTCTGTAGAAAATGCAAGTGGAGATTCGGAGCGCTAAGAGGGTCATAGTGGAAAAAGGAATGTCTCCAAATATAAACTACACAGAATCATTCTGTGAAACTTCTTTCTGATCTGTGCATTCAGCTAACAGAGTTAAACCATACTTTTGATTGAGCAGATCTGAACACTCTTTCTGTAGAAAATGCAACTGGACATTTGGAGCGCTAAGAGAGTAGTAGTGGAAAAAGGAATATATTCAAATATAAACTACACAGAAGCATTCTGTGAAACTTCTTTCTGATCTGAGCATTCAGCTAACAGAGTTAAACCATACTTTTGATTGAGCAGTTTTGAAACACTCTGTCTGTAGAAAATGCAACTGGACATTCGTAGCGCCAAGTGGGTAATAGTGAACTAAGAATATCTTCAAATATAAACTACACAGAAGCATTGTATGAAATTTCTTTCTGTTCTGTGCATTCAACTAACAGAGTTGAACCTTACTTTTGATTGAGCCTTTCTGAAACACTCTTTCTGTAGAAACTGCAATTGGACATTCTGAGCGCTAAGAGGCCTCTATTGGGAAAAATAATATCTTCAAATAAAAACTACACAGAAGCATTGTGTGAAACTTATTTCTGATATGTTCATTAAGCTAACAGAGTTAAACCATACTTTTGATTGCGCAGTTCTGAACACTCTTTCTGTAGAAAATGCAAGTGAACATTCGGAGCGCTAAGAGGGTAATAGTGGAGAAAGGAATATATTCAAATATAAACTACACAGTAGCATTCTGTGAAAATTCTTTCTCTTCTGTGCATTCAACTAACAGAGTTGAACCTTACTTTTGATTGAGCCGTTCTGAAACACTCTTTCTATATAAACTGCAATTGGACATGCTAAGCGCTAAGAGGCCTACATTGGGAAAAAGAATATCTTCAAATAAAAACTACACAGATGCATTCTGTGAAACTTATTTCTGATCTGTAAATTCAGTTAACAGAGATAAAACATATTTTTGATTGAGCAGTTATGAAACACTCTTTTTGTAGAAAATGCAAGTGGAGATTCGGAGCGCTAAGTGGGTAATAGTGGAAAAAGGAATGTCTTCAAATATAAACTACACAGAATCATTCGGTGAAACTTCTTTCTGATCTGTGAATTCAGCTAACAGAGTTAAACCATACTTTTGATTGAGCAGATCTGAACACTCTTTCTGTAGAAAATGCAACTGGACATTTGGAGCGCTAAGAGCATAGTAGTGGAAAAAGGAATATATTCAAATATAAACTACACAGAAGCATTCTGTGAAACTTCTTTCTGATCTGAGCATTCAGCTAGCAGAGTTAAACCATACTTTTGATTGAGCAGTATTGAAACACTCTGTCTGTAGAAAATGCCACTGGACATTCGTAGCGCTAAGTGGGTAATAGTGGAAAAAAGAATATGTTCAATTATAAACTACACAGAAGCATTGTATGAAACTTCTTTCTGTTCTGTGCATTCAACTAACAGAGTTGAACCTTACTTTTGATTGAGCCGTTCTGAAACACTCTTTCTGTAGAAACTGCAATTGGACATTCTGAGCGCTAAGAGGCCTATATTGGGAAAAAGAATGTCTACAAATAAAAACTACACAGAAGAATTGTGTGAAACTTCTTTCTGTTCTGTTTGTTCAACTAAAAGTGTTGAACCTTAGTTTTGATTGAGCCGTTCTGAAACACTCTTTCTGTAGAAAATGCAAGTGGAGATTCGGAGCGCTAAGAGGGTAATAGTGGAAAAAGGAATGTCTCCAAATATAAACTACACAGAATCATTCTGTGAAACTTCTTTCTGATCTGTGCATTCAGCTAACAGAGTTAAAACATACTTTTGATTGAGCAGATCTGAACACTCTTTCTGTAGAAAATGCAACTGGACATTTGGAGCGCTAAGAGAGTAGTAGTGGAAAAAGGAATATATTCAAATATAAACTACACAGAAGCATTCTGTGAAACTTCTTTCTGATCTGAACATTCAGCTAACAGAGGTAAACCATACTTTTGATTGAGCAGTTTTGAAACACTCTGTCTGTAGAAAATGCAACTGGACATTCGTAGCGCTAAGTGGGTAATAGTGGAAAAAAGAATATGTTCAAATATAAACTACACAGAAGCATTGTATGAAACTTCTTTCTGTTCTGTGCATTCAACTAACAGAGTTGAACCTTACTTTTGATTGAGCCTTTCTGAAACACTCATTCTGTAGAAACTGCAATTGGACATTCTGAGCGCGAAGAGGCCTCTATTGGGAAAAATAATATCTTCAAATAAAAACTACACAGAAGCATTGTGTGAAACTTATTTCTGATATGTTCATTAAGCTAAGAGAGTTAAACCATACTTTTGATTGCGCAGTTCTGAACACTCTTTCTGTAGAAAATGCAAGTGGACATTCGGAGCGCTAAGAGGGTAATAGTGGAAAAAGGAATATATTCAAATATAAACTACACAGTAGCATTCTGTGAAAATTCTTTCTGTTCTGTGCATTCAACTACCAGAGTTGAACCTTACTTTTGATTGAGCCGTTCTGAAACACTCTTTCTGTAGAAACTGCAATTGGACATGCTAAGCGCTAAGAGGCCTACATTGGGAAAAAGAATATCTTCAAATAAAAACTACACAGATGCATTCTGTGAAACTTATTTCTGATCTGTAAATTCAGTTAACAGAGATAAAACATATTTTTGATTGAGCAGTTATGAAACACTCTTTTTGTAGAAAATGCAAGTGGAGATTCGGAGCGCTAAGTGGGTAATAGTGGAAAAAGGAATGTCTTCAAATATAAACTACACAGAATCATTCGGTGAAACTTCTTTCTGATCTGTGCATTCAGCTAACAGAGTTAAACCATACTTTTGATTGAGCAGATCTGAACACTCTTTCTGTAGAAAATGCAACTGGACATTTGGAGCGCTAAGAGCGTAGTAGTGGAAAAAGGAATATATTCAAATATAAACTACAAAGAAGCATTCTGTGAAACTTCTTTCTGATCTGAGCATTCAGCTAACAGAGTTAAACCATACTTTTGATTGAGCAGTTTTGAAACACTCTGTCTGTAGAAAATGCAACTGGACATTCGTAGCGCTAAGTGGGTAATAGTGGAAAAAAGAATATGTTCAAATATGAACTACACAGAAGCATTTTATGAAACTTCTTTCTGTTCTGTGCATTCAACTAACAGAGTTGAACCTTACTTTTGATTGAGCCGTTCTGAAACACTCTTTCTGTAGAAACTGCAATTGGACATTCTGAGCGCTAAGAGGCCTATATTGGGAAAAAGAATGTCTACAAATAAAAACTACACAGAACAATTGTGTGAAACTACTATCTGTTCTGTTTGTTCAACTAAAAGAGTTGAACCTTAGTTTTGATTGAGCCGTTCTGAAACACTCTTTCTGTAGAAACTGCAATTGGACATTCTGAGGGCTAAGAGGCCTCTATTGGGAAAAATAATATCTTCAAATAAAAACTACACAGAAGCATTGTGTGAAACTTATTTCTGATATGTTCATTAAGCTAACAGAGTTAAACCATACTTTGGATTGCGCAGTTCTGAACACTCTTTCTGTAGAAAATGCAAGTGGACATTCGGAGTGCTAAGAGTTTAATAGTGGAAAAAGGAATATATTCAAATATAAACTACACAGTAGCATTCTGTGAAAATTCTTTGTGTTCTGTGCATTCAACTAACAGAATTGAACCTTACTTTTGATTGAGCCGTTCTGAAACACTCTTTCTGTAGAAACTGCAATTGGACATGCTAAGCGCTAAGAGGCCTACATTGGGAAAAAGAATATCTTCAAATAAAAACTACACAGATGCATTCTGTGAAACTTATTTCTGATCTGTAAATTCAGTTAACAGAGATAAAACATATTTTTGAATGAGCAGTTATGAAACACTCTTTTTGTAGAAAATGCAAGTGGAGATTCGGAGCGCTAAGAGGGTAATAGTGGAAAAGAATGTCTTCAAATATAAACTACACAGAATCATTCGGTGAAACTTCTTTCTGATCTGTGCATTCAGCTAACAGAGTTAAACCATACTTTTGATTGAGCAGATCTGAACACTCTTTCTGTAGAAAATGCAACTGGACATTTGGAGCGCTAAGAGAGTAGTAGTGGAAAAAGGAATATAATCAAATATAAACTACACAGAAGCATTCTGTGAAACTTCTTTCTGATCTGAGCATTCAGCTAACCGAGTTAAACCATACTTTTGATTGAGCAGTTTTGAAACACACTGTCTGTAGAAAATGCAACTGGACATTCGTAGCGCTAAGTGGGTAATAGTGGAAAAAAAATATGTTCAAATATGAACTACACAGAAGCATTGTATAAAACTTCTTTCTGTTCTGTGCATTCATCTAACAGAGTTTAACCTTACTTTTGATTGAGCCGTTCTGAAACACTCTTTCTGTAGAAACTGCAATTGGACATTCTGAGCGTTAAAAGGCCTATATTGGGAAAAAGAATGTCTACAAATAAAAACTACACAGAAGAATTGTGTGAAACTTCTTTCTGTTCTGTTTGTTCAACTAAAAGAGTTGAACCTTAGTTTTGATTGAGCCGTTCTGAAACACTCTTTCTGTAGAAAATGCAAGTGGAGATTCGGAGCGCTAAGAGGGTAATAGTGGAAAAAGGAATGTCTCCAAATTTAAACTACACAGAATCATTCTGTGAAACTTCTTTCTGATCTGTGCATTCAGCTAACAGAGTTAAACCATACTTTTGATTGAGCAGATCTGAACACTCTTTCTGTAGATAATGCAACTGGACATTTGGAGCGCTAAGAGAGTAGTAGTGGAAAAAGGAATATATTCAAATATAAACTACACAGAAGCATTCTGTGAAACTTCTTTCTGATCTGAGCATTCAGCTAACAGAGTTAAACCATACTTTTGATTGAGCAGTTTTGAAACACTCTGTCTGTACAAAATGCAACTGGACATTCGTAGCGCTAAGTGGGTAATAATGGAAAAAAGAATATGTTCAAATATAAACTACACAGAAGCATTGTATGAAACTTCTTTCTGTTCGGTGCATTCAACTAACAGAGTTGAACCTTACTTTTGATTGAGCCTTTCTGAAACACTCTTTCTGTAGAAACTGCAATTGGACATTCTGAGCGCTAAGAGGCCTCTGTTGGGAAAAATAATATCTTCAAATAAAAACTACACAGAAGCATTGTGTGAAACTTATTTCCGATATGTTCATTAAGCTAACAAAGTTAAACCATACTTTTGATTGCGCAGTTCTGAACACTCTTTCTGTAGAAAATGCAAGTGGACATTCGGAGCGCTAAGAGGGTAATAGTGGAAAAAGGAATATATTCAAATATAAACTACACAGTAGCATTCTGTGAAAATACTTTCTGTTCTGTGCATTCAACTAACAGAGTTGAACCTTACTTTTGATTGAGCCGTTCTGAAACACTCTTTCTGTAGAAACTGCAATTGGACATGCTAAGCGCTAAGAGGCCTACATTGGGAAAAAGAATATCTTCAAATAAAAACTACACAGATGCATTCTGTGAAACTTATTTCTGATCTGTAAATTCAGTTAACAGAGATAAAACATATTTTTGATTGAGCAGTTATGAAACACTCTTTTTGTAGAAAATGCAAGTGGAGATTCGGAGCGCTAAGAGGGTAATAGTGGAAAAAGGAATGTCTTCAAATATAAACTACACAGAATCATTCGGTGAAACTTCTTTCTGATCTGTGCATTCAGCTAACAGAGTTAAACCATACTTTTGATTGAGCAGATCTGAACACTCTTTCTGTAGAAAATGCAACTGGACAATTGGAGCGCTAAGAGCGTAGTAGTGGAAAAAGGAATATATTCAAATATAAACTACACAGAAGCATTCTGTGAAACTTCTTTCTGATCTGAGCATTCAGATAACAGAGTTAAACCATACTTTTGATTGAGCAGTTTTGAAACACTCTGTCTGTAGAAAATGCAACTGGACATTAGTAGCGCTAAGTGGGTAATAGTGGAAAAAAGAATATGTTCAAATATGAACTACACAGAAGCATTCTATGAAACTCCTTTCTGTTCTGTGCATTCAACTAACAGAGTTGAACCTTACTTTTGATTGAGCCGTTCTGAAACACTCATTCTGTAGAAACTGCAATTGGACATTCTGAGCGCTAAGAGGCCTATATTGGGAAAAAGAATGTCTACAAATAAAAACTACACAGAACAATTGTGTGAAACTTCTTTCTGTTCTGTTTGTTCAACTAAAAGAGTTGAACCTTAGTTTTGATTGAGCCGTTCTGAAACACTCTTTCTGTAGAAAATGCAATTGGAGATTCGGAGCGCTAAGAGGGTAATAGTGGAAAAAGGAATGTCTCCAAATATAAACTACACAGAATCATTCTGTGAAACTTCTTTCTGATCTGTGCATTCAGCTAACAGAGTTAAACCATACTTTTGATTGAGCAGATCTGAACACTCTTTCTGTAGAAAATGCAACTGGACATTTGGAGCGCTAAGAGAGTAGTAGTGGAAAAAGGAATATATTCAAATATAAACTACACAGAAGCATTCTGTGAAACTTCTTTCTGATCTGAGCATTCAGCTAACAGAGTTAAACCATACTTTTGATTGAGCAGTTTTGAAACACTCTGTCTGTAGAAAATGCAACTGGACATTCGTAGTGCTAAGTGGGTAATAGTGGAAAAAAGAATATGTTCAAATATAAACTACACAGAAGCATTGTATGAAACTTCTTTCTGTTCTGTGCATTCAACTAACAGAGTTGAACCTTACTTTTGATTGAGCCTTTCTGAAACACTCTTTCTGTAGAAACTGCAATTGGACATTCTTAGCGCCAAGAGGCCTCTATTGGGAAAAATAATATCTTCAAATAAAAACTACACAGAAGCATTGTGTGAAACTTATTTCTGATATGTTCATTAAGCTAACAGAGTTAAACCATACTTTGGGTTGCGCAGTTCTGAACACTCTTTCTGTAGAAAATGCAAGTGGACATTCGGAGCGCTAAGAGGGTAATAGTGGAAAAAGGAATATATTCAAATATAAACTACACAGTAGCATTCTGTGAAAATTCTTTCTGTTCTGTGCATTCAACTAACAGAGTTGAACCTTACTTTTGATTGAGCCGTTCTGAAACACTCTTTCTGTAGAAACTGCAATTGGACATGCTAAGGGCTAAGAGGCCTACATTGGGAGAAAGAATATCTTCAAATAAAAACTACACAGATGCATTCTGTGAAACTTATTTCTGATCTGTAAATTCAGTTAACAGAGATAAAACATATTTTTGATTGAGCAGTTATGAAACACTCTTTTTGTAGAACATGCAAGTGGAGATTCGGAGCGCTAAGAGGTTAATAGTGGAAAAAGGAATGTCTTCAAATATAAACTACACAGAATCATTCGGTGAAACTTCTTTCTGATCTGTGCATTCAGCTAACAGAGTTAAACCATACTTTTGATTGAGCAGATCTGAACACTCTTTCTGTAGAAAATGCAACTGGACATTTGGAGCGCTAAGAGCGTAGTAGTGGAAAAAGGAATATATTCAAATATAAACTACACAGAAGCATTCTGTGAAACTTCTTTCTGATCTGAGCATTCAGCTAACAGAGTTAAACCATACTTTTGATTGAGCAGTTTTGAAACACTCTGTCTGTAGAAAATGCAACTGGACATTCGTAGCGCTAAGTGGGTAATAGTGGAAAAAAGAATATGTTCACATATGAACTACACAGAAGCATGGTATGAAACTTCTTTCTGTTCTGTGCATTCAACTAACAGAGTTGAACCTTACTTTTGATTGAGCCGTTCTGAAACACTCTTTCTGTAGAAACTGCAATTGGACATTCTGAGCGCTAACAGGCCTATATTGGGAAAAAGAATGTCTACAAATAAAAACTACACAGAAGAATTGTGTGAAACTTCTTTCTGTTCTGTTTGTTCAACTAAAAGAGTTGAACCTTAGTTTTGATTGAGCCGTTCTGAAACACTCTTTCCGTAGAAAATGCAAGTGGAGATTCGGAGCGCTAAGAGGGTAATAGTGGAAAAAGGAATGTCTCCAAATATAAACTACACAGAATCATTCTGTGAAACTTCTTTCTGAACTGTGCATTCAGATAACAGTGTTAAACCATACTTTTGATTGAGCAGATCTGAACACTCTTTCTGTAGAAAATGCAACTGGACATTTGGAGCGCTTAGAGAGTAGTAGTGGGAAAAGGAATATATTCAAATATAAACTACACAGAAGCATTCTGTGAAACTTCTTTCTGATCTGAGCATTCAGCTAACAGAGTTAAACCATACTTTTGATTGAGCAGTTTTGAAACACTCTGTGTGTAGAAAATGCAACTGGACATTCGTAGCGCTAAGTGGGTAATAGTGGAAAAAAGAATACGTTCAAATATAAACTACACAGAAGCATTGTATGAAACTTCTTTCTGTTCTGTGCATTCAAATAACAGAGTTGAACCTTACTTTTGATTGAGCCGTTCTGAAACACTCTTTCTGTAGAAACTGCAATTGGACATTCCGAGCGCTAAGAGGCCTATATTGGGAAAAAGAATGTCTACAAATAAAAACTACACAGAAGCATTGTGTGAAACTTCTTTCTGTTCTGTTTGTTCAACTAAAAGAGTTGAACCTTAGTTTTGATTGCGCAGTTCTGAACACTCTTTCTGTAGAAAATGCAAGTGGACATTCGGCTCGCTAAGAGGGTAATAGTGGAAAAAGGAATATATTCAAATATAAACTACACAGTAGCATTCTGTGAAAATTCTTCCTGTTCTGTGCATTCAACTAACAGAGTTGAACCTTACTTTTGATTGAGCCGTTCTGAAACACTCTTTCTGTAGAAACTGCAATTGGACATGCTAAGCGCTAAGAGGCCTACATTGGGAAAAAGAATATCTTCAAATAAAAACTACACAGATGCATTCTGTGAAACTTATTTCTGATCTGTAAATTCAGTTAACAGAGATAAAACATATTTTTGATTGAGCAGTTATGAAACACTCTTTTTGTAGAAAATGCAAGTGGAGATTCGGAGCGCTAAGAGGGTAATAGTGGAAAAAGGAATATCTTCAAATATAAACTACACAGAATCATTCGGTGAAACTTCTTTCTGATCTGTGCATTCAGCTAACAGAGTTAAACCATATTTTTGATTGAGCAGATCTGAACACTCTTTCTGTAGAAAATGCAACTGGACATTTGGAGCGCTTAGAGAGTAGTAGTGGGAAAAGGAATATATTCAAATATAAACTACACAGAAGCATTCTGTGAAACTTCTTTCTGATCTGAGCATTCAGCTAACAGAGTTAAACCATACTTTTGATTGAGCAGTTTTGAAACACTCTGTGTGTAGAAAATGCAACTGGACATTCGTAGCGCTAAGTGGGTAATAGTGGAAAAAAGAATACGTTCAAATATAAACTACACAGAAGCATTGTATGAAACTTCTTTCTGTTCTGTGCATTCAAATAACAGAGTTGAACCTTACTTTTGATTGAGCCGTTCTGAAACACTCTTTCTGTAGAAACTGCAATTGGACATTCTGAGCGCTAAGAGGCCTATATTGGGAAAAAGAATGTCTACAAATAAAAACTACACAGAAGCATTGTGTGAAACTTCTTTCTGTTCTGTTTGTTCAACTAAAAGAGTTGAACCTTAGTTTTGATTGCGCAGTTCTGAACACTCTTTCTGTAGAAAATGCAAGTGGACATTCGGCTCGCTAAGAGGGTAATAGTGGAAAAAGGAATATATTCAAATATAAACTACACAGTAGCATTCTGTGAAAATTCTTCCTGTTCTGTGCATTCAACTAACAGAGTTGAACCTTACTTTTGATTGAGCCGTTCTGAAACACTCTTTCTGTAGAAACTGCAATTGGACATGCTAAGCGCTAAGAGGCCTACATTGGGAAAAAGAATATCTTCAAATAAAAACTACACAGATGCATTCTGTGAAACTTATTTCTGATCTGTAAATTCAGTTAACAGAGATAAAACATATTTTTGATTGAGCAGTTATGAAACACTCTTTTTGTAGAAAATGCAAGTGGAGATTCGGAGCGCTAAGAGGGTAATAGTGGAAAAAGGAATATCTTCAAATATAAACTACACAGAATCATTCGGTGAAACTTCTTTCTGATCTGTGCATTCAGCTAACAGAGTTAAACCATATTTTTGATTGAGCAGATCTGAACACTCTTTCTGTAGAAAATGCAACTGGACATTTGGAGCGCTTAGAGAGTAGTAGTGGGAAAAGGAATATATTCAAATATAAACTACACAGAAGCATTCTGTGAAACTTCTTTCTGATCTGAGCATTCAGCTAACAGAGTTAAACCATACTTTTGATTGAGCAGTTTTGAAACACTCTGTGTGTAGAAAATGCAACTGGACATTCGTAGCGCTAAGTGGGTAATAGTGGAAAAAAGAATACGTTCAAATATAAACTACACAGAAGCATTGTATGAAACTTCTTTCTGTTCTGTGCATTCAAATAACAGAGTTGAACCTTACTTTTGATTGAGCCGTTCTGAAACACTCTTTCTGTAGAAACTGCAATTGGACATTCTGAGCGCTAAGAGGCCTATATTGGGAAAAAGAATGTCTACAAATAAAAACTACACAGAAGCATTGTGTGAAACTTCTTTCTGTTCTGTTTGTTCAACTAAAAGAGTTGAACCTTAGTTTTGATTGCGCAGTTCTGAACACTCTTTCTGTAGAAAATGCAAGTGGACATTCGGCTCGCTAAGAGGGTAATAGTGGAAAAAGGAATATATTCAAATATAAACTACACAGTAGCATTCTGTGAAAATTCTTCCTGTTCTGTGCATTCAACTAACAGAGTTGAACCTTACTTTTGATTGAGCCGTTCTGAAACACTCTTTCTGTAGAAACTGCAATTGGACATGCTAAGCGCTAAGAGGCCTACATTGGGAAAAAGAATATCTTCAAATAAAAACTACACAGATGCATTCTGTGAAACTTATTTCTGATCTGTAAATTCAGTTAACAGAGATAAAACATATTTTTGATTGAGCAGTTATGAAACACTCTTTTTGTAGAAAATGCAAGTGGAGATTCGGAGCGCTAAGAGGGTAATAGTGGAAAAAGGAATATCTTCAAATATAAACTACACAGAATCATTCGGTGAAACTTCTTTCTGATCTGTGCATTCAGCTAACAGAGTTAAACCATATTTTTGATTGAGCAGATCTGAACACTCTTTCTGTAGAAAATGCAACTGGACATTTGGAGCGCTAAGAGCGTAGTAGTGGAAAAAGGAATATATTCAAATATAAACTACACAGAAGCATTCTGTGAAACTTCTTTCTGATCTGAGCATTCAGCTAACAGAGTTAAACCATACTTTTGATTGAGCAGTTTTGAAACACTCTGTCTGTAGAAAATGCAACTGGACATTCGTAGCGCTAAGTGGGTAATAGTGGAAAAAAGAATATGTTCAAATATGAACTACACAGAAGCATGGTATGAAACTTCTTTCTGTTCTGTGCATTCAACTAACAGAGTTGAACCTTACTTTTGATTGAGCCGTTCTGAAACACTCTTTCTGTAGAAACTGCGATTGGACATTCTGAGCGCTAAGAGGCCTATATTGGGAAAAAGAATGTCTACAAATAAAAACTACACAGAAGAATTGTGTGAAACTCCTTTCTGTTCTGTTTGTTCAACTAAAGGAGTTGAACCTTAGTTTTGATTGAGCCGTTCTGAAACACTCTTTCTGTAGAAAATGCAAGTGGAGATTCGGTGCTCTAAGAGGGTAATAGTGGAAAAAGGAATGTCTACAAATATAAACTACACAGAATCATTCTGTGAAACTTCTTTCTGATCTGTGCATTCAGCTAACAGAGTTAAACCATACTTTTGATTGAGCAGATCTGAACACTCTTTCTGTAGAGAATGCACGTGTACATTTGGAGCGCTAAGAGAGTAGTAGTGGAAAAAGGAATATATTCAAATATAAACTACACAGAAGCATTCTGTGAAACATCTTTCTGATCTGAGCATTCAGCTAACAGAGTTAAACCATACTTTTGATTGAGCAGTTTTGAAACACTCTGTCTGTAGAAAATGCAACTGGACATTCGTAGCGCTAAGTGGGTAATAGTGGAAAAAAGAATATGTTCAAATATAAACTACACAGAAGCATTGTATGAAACTTCTTTCTGTTCTGTGCATTCAACTAACAGAGTTGAACCTTACTTTTGATTGAGCCTTTCTGAAACACTCTTTCTGTAGAAACTGCAATTGGACATTCTGAGCGCTAAGAGGCCTCTATTGGGAAAAATAATATCTTCAAATAAAAACTACACAGAAGCATTGTGTGAAACTTATTTCTGATATGTTCATTAAGCTAACAGAGTTAAACCATACTTTTGATTGCGCAGTTCTGAACACTCTTTCTGTAGAAAATGCAAGTGGACATTCGGAGCGCTAAGAGGGTAATAGTGGAAAAAGGAATATATTCAAATATAAACTACACAGTAGCATTCTGTGAAAACTCTTTCTGTTCTGTGCATTCAACTAACAGAGTTGAACCTTACTTTTGATTGAGCCGTTCTGAAACACTCTTTCTGTAGAAACTGCAATTGGACATGCTAAGCGCTAAGAGGCCTACATTGGGAAAAAGAATATCTTCAAATAAAAACTACACAGATGCATTCTGTGAAACTTATTTCTGATCTGTAAATTCAGTTAACAGAGATAAAACATATTTTTGATTGAGCAGTTATGAAACACTCTTTTTGTAGAAAATGCAAGTGGAGATTCGGAGCGCTAAGAGGGTAATAGTGGAAAAAGGAATGTCTTCAAATATAAACTACACAGAATCATTCGGTGAAACTTCTTTCTGATCTGTGCATTCAGCTAACAGAGTTAAACCATACTTTTGATTGAGCAGATCTGAACACTCTTTCTGTAGAAAATGCAACTGGACATTTGGAGCGCTAAGAGCGTAGTAGTGGAAAAAGGAATATATTCAAATATAAACTACACAGAAGGATTCTGTGAAACATCTTTCTGATCTGAGCAATGAGCTAACAGAGTTAAACCATACTTTTGATTGAGCAGTTTTGAAACACTCTGTCTGTAGAAAATGCAACTGGACATTCGTAGGGCTAAGGGGGTAATAGTGGAAAAAAGAATATGTTCAAATATAAACTACACAGAAGCATTGTATGAAACTTCTTTCTGTTCTGTGCATTCAACTAACAGAGTTGAACCTTACTTTTGATTGAGCCGTTCTGAAACACTCTTTCTGCAGAAACTGCAATTGGACATTCTGAGCGCTAAGAGGCCTATATTGGGAAAAAGAATGTCTACAAATAAAAACTACACAGAAGAATTGTGTGAAACTTCTTTCTGTTCTGTTTGTTCAACTAATAGAGTTGAACCTTAGTTTTGATTGAGCCGTTCTGAAACACACTTTCTGTAGAAAATGCAAGTGGAGATTCGGAGCGCTAAGAGGGTAATAGTGGAAAAAGGAATGTCTCCAAATATAAACTACACAGAATTATTCTGTGAAACTTCTTTCTGATCTGTGCATTCAGCTAACAGAGTTAAACCATACTTTTGATTCAGCAGATCTGAACACTCTTTCTGTAGAAAATGCAACTGGACATTTGGAGCGCTAAGAGAGTAGTAGTGGAAAAAGGAATATATTCAAATATAAACTACACAGAAGCATTCTGTGAAACTTCTTTCTGATCTGAGCATTCAGCTAACAGAGTTAAACCATACTTTTGATTGAGCAGTTTTGAAACACTCTGTGTGTAGAAAATGCAACTGGACATTCGTAGCGCTAAGTGGGTAATAGTGGAAAAAAGAATATGTTCAAATATAAACTACACAGAAGCATTGTATGAAACTTCTTTCTGTTCTGTGCATTCAAATAACAGAGTTGAACCTTACTTTTGATTGAGCCGTTCTGAAACACTCTTTCTGTAGAAACTGCAATTGGACATTCTGAGCGCTAAGAGGCCTATATTGGGAAAAAGAATGTCTACAAATAAAAACTACACAGAAACATTGTGTGAAACTTCTTTCTGTTCTGTTTGTTCAACTAAAAGAGTTGAACCTTAGTTTTGATTGCGCAGTTCTGAACACTCTTTCTGTAGAAAATGCAAGTGGACATTCGGCTCGCTAAGAGGGTAATAGTGGAAAAAGGAATATATTCAAATATAAACTACACAGTAGCATTCTGTGAAAATTCTTCCTGTTCTGTGCATTCAACTAACAGAGTTGAACCTTACTTTTGATTGAGCCGTTCTGAAACACTCTTTCTGTAGAAACTGCAATTGGACATGCTAAGCGCTAAGAGGCCTACATTGGGAAAAAGAATATCTTCAAATAAAAACTACACAGATGCATTCTGTGAAACTTATTTCTGATCTGTAAATTCAGTTAACAGAGATAAAACATATTTTTGATTGAGCAGTTATGAAACACTCTTTTTGTAGAAAATGCAAGTGGAGATTCGGAGCGCTAAGAGGGTAATAGTGGAAAAAGGAATGTCTTCAAATATAAACTACACAGAATCATTCGGTGAAACTTCTTTCTGATCTGTGCATTCAGCTAACAGAGTTAAACCATACTTTTGATTGAGCAGATCTGAACACTCTTTCTGTAGAAAATGCAACTGGACATTTGGAACGCTAAGAGCGTAGTAGTGGAAAAAGGAATATATTCAAATATAAACTACACAGAAGCATTCTGTGAACTTTCTTTATGATCTGAGCATTCAGCTAACAGAGTTAAACCATACTTTTGATTGAGCAGTTTTGAAACACTCTGTCTGTAGAAAATGCAACTGGACATTCGTAGCGCTAAGTGGGTAATAGTGGAAAAAAGAATATGTTCAAATATAAACTACACAGAAGCATTGTATGAAACTTCTTTCTGTTCTGTGCATTCAACTAACAGAGTTGAACCTTACTTTTGATTGAGCCGATCTGAAACACTCTTTTGTAGAAACTGCAATTGGACATTCTGAGCGCTAAGAGGCCTATATTGGGAAAAAGAATGTCTACAAATAAAAACTACACAGAAGAATTGTGTGAAACTTCTTTCTGTTCTGTTTGTTCAACTAAAAGAGTTGAACCTTAGTTTTGATTGAGCCGTTCTGAAACACTCTTTCTGTAGAAAATGCAAGTGGAGATTCGGAGCGCTAAGAGGGTAATAGTGGAAAAAGGAATGTCTCCAAATATAAACTACACAGAATCATTCTGTGAAACTTCTTTCTGATCTGTGCATTCAGCTAACAGAGTTAAAACATACTTTTGATTGAGCAGATCTGAACACTCTTTCTGTAGAAAATGCAACTGGATAGTTGGAGCGCTAAGAGAGTAGTAGTGGAAAAAGGAATATATTCAAATATAAACTACACAGAAGCATTCTGTGAAACTTCTTTCTGATCTGAGCATTCAGCTAACAGAGTTAAACCATACTTTTGATTGTGCAGTTTTGAAACACTCTGTCTGTAGAAAATGCAACTGGACATTCGTAGGGCTAAGTGGGTAATAGTGGAAAAAAGAATATGTTCAAATATAAACCACACAGAAGCATTGTATGAAACTTCTTTCTGTTCTGTGCATTCAACTAACAGAGTTGAACCTTACTTTTGATTGAGCCTTTCTGAAACACTCTTTCTGTAGAAACTGCAATTGGACATTCTGAGCGCTAAGAGGCCTCTATTGGGAAAAATAATATCTTCAAATAAAAACTACACAGAAGCATTGTGTGAAACTTATTTCTGATATGTTCATTAAGCTAACAGAGTTAAACCATACTTTTGATTGCGCAGTTCTGAACACTCTTTCTGTAGAAAATGCAAGTGGACATTCGGAGCGCTAAGAGGGTAATAGTGGAAAAAGGAATATATTCAAATATAAACTACACAGTAGCATTCTGTGAAAATTCTTTCTGTTCTGTGCATTCAACTAACAGAGTTGAACCTTACTTTTGATTGAGCCGTTCTGAAACACTCTTTCTGTTGAAACTGCAATTGGACATGCTAAGCGCTAAGAGGCCTACATTGGGAAAAAGAATATCTTCAAATAAAAACTACACAGATGCATTCTGTGAAACTTATTTCTGATCTGTAAATTAAGTTAACAGAGATAAAACTTATTTTTGATTGAGCAGTTATGAAACACTCTTTTTGTAGAAAATGCAAGTGGAGATTCGGAGCGCTAAGAGGGTAATAGTGGAAAAAGGAATGTCTTCAAATATAAACTACACAGAATCATTCGGTGAAACTTCTTTCTGATCTGTGCATTCAGCTAACAGAGTTAAACCATACTTTTGATTGAGCAGATCTGAACACTCTTTCTGTAGAAAATGCAACTGGACATTTGGAGCGCTAAGATCGTAGTAGTGGAAAAAGGAATATATTCAAATATAAACTACACAGAAGCATTCTGTGAAACTTCTTTCTGATCTGAGCATTCAGCTAACAGAGTTAAACCATACTTTTGATTGAGCAGTTTTGAAACACTCTGTCTGTAGAAAATGCAACTGGACATTCGTAGCGCTAAGTGGGTAATAGTGGAAAAAAGAATATTTTCAAATATAAACTACACAGAAGCATTGTATGAAACTTCTTTCTGTTCTGTGCATTCAACTAACAGAGTTGAACCTTACTTTTGATTGAGCCGTTCTGAAACACTCTTTCTTTAGAAACTGCAATTGGACATTCTGAGCGCTAAGAGGCCTATATTGGGAAAAAGAATGTCTACAAATAAAAACTACACAGAAGAATTGTGTGAAACTTCTTTCTGTTCTGTTTGTTCAACTAAAAGAGTTGAACCTTAGTTTTGATTGAGCCGTTCTGTAACACACTTTCTGTAGAAAATGCAAGTGGAGATTCGGAGCGCTAAGAGGGTAATAGTGGAAAAAGGAATGTCTCCAAATATAAACTACACAAAAGTGTCAATCTACTAATTTATCTTCTAATAACTTTCCACCCAGGAGCATTCGTCCCTCTCATTAGACAGTTGTTCTATGCTTCTTTTTTTCACATTCTAATTGCCTCACCTGAACCAAAAATGAATGTGGATCTTGGATCAATACCTTTTGAAAAGTCATTTATTTCATTATATTGTTTTTTCATATATCTGCATTATTGCATAGAATACCTGATTGGTCTTATGCTAAGTTTTTCATGTAACATTACCTCTGCAAGATGTTAATAAGTATCCTTCCAACAATGTTTGAAAAATCTTGGTAAAACATATTACGTAAGTTCCTGTTTTATAGTTTTCCAAGAGTTTTACTATCCTTGGCCAATGACAAAATTCAAAGCAGAGATACAGTACACAACTTTTGTAAAACTTACCTATTTTTCTTATAAGACTGTGGCTTTGTTTTGTTTTGTTTTGAACTTCTTTTCTGTGATGTGACATGAGACTGTGTGTTGAGTTAGGGGTGGGGACATACATTAACAGAGGTTTAGGAACTGCTTTGCTAAAGCAAGTTTGAGGAGAAAATGGGGAGACTAATACAAGATTTTCCTTTAAGCAGTGGGAGTTGAAGGGGTAGGTGGTTTTTGGAGAAAGAAGAGACCCATTCATGGCACAGGCTTCTTTATGTTTCTGCTCTGTGTGATACTTAATGAGGATACAGACATTCACTTCCTCTATTTCCCACCCCTGGCCGGGGGTAACCCAAAGGTACCTGATAAAGACACAGCCTTATAGCTGTATCAAGTATCCCTGAGTGTGTTAGGACTGGAGAGGCCTAAGGAATAAAAAACATACATGCATTAAATGGAACAAATACAGAGAAGAAGAAAACTCAGACATGGTACATTAATTGTGTACCTTTCCTTACAACCCAGCACATCACAGGGTACATGACCTGCTTCCTTTTGACCTGCTTCCTTTATGTTCACTGCATGAACAGGGAAGGGGGTTGGGGTACACGTGGGAGATAATTGTGTTTACTATGTACCTGGTATTAATACATCTATAGAGACAATTGGAATGACTATACTGGAGAAACAGCAAGAGAAGAACTGAAAAGGCTAAAACAAATACTTGGTTCTCTAAAAAATACTCCAAAGGATTTCTCATGTCTGACAAATTACATTTTAGTCTAATAGTAATAAGTGACCAAAACTAAGGTGATTTGATAAATATCATAAGGTATTTTATTGTGAAATTGATATCTATACGTATTGCTTATAAAGCTCAGTAATCTGTTCTTGAATTGAGAAATTACTGAGACAACATCAAAAGCTGTCATTTTTGTTTCTATGTTGTCGTTGTTATTGTTTGTGAGGTCAGAGCTTCTAAACTTTATGACTGTTTGAAAGGGGCCTATATAGACCTTGCCTGAATATTAAGTCATGTGAAATGATAAAAAGCTTTCTGATTTATTGGGTTAGACAAAGAAAAATTTGAGAAATTGAGCATCATTAAAATTAAAGACTTTTGTTATTAAAACTGTGCTTAGAATGAAAACAAAAGCCACAGGTTGGGAGAAAATTTTTTCAAAACATATTCAAAACATTTTCAAAACATATCAGATAAATTACTGGTATTTAAAGTATACAGAGAACTCGAAAATAAGAAAGAAAACAACTCATTTAAAAAATAGTCCAAAGGTCTAAATACAGCTGTCAAATGGGGATTTTGAAGTTACTAGTCATGTATCATTAGGGAACTGCAAGTCACAGCAACCGTGAGATATTATTACATGACTATTAAAATGACCAATATCCAAAAGTCTGATGATACCAAAAGCTGGCAAATGTGAGGAGAAACAGGAACTTTTATTCATTGCTTGTGAGAATGCAGAATAGTACAGCTACTTTGGCAGTCAGTTTGGCAGTTTCTTATAAAACTAAACATACTCCTACCACACAACCCAGCAATTACATTCCCGGTATTTATTTAAAGGATTTGAAAACTTACATGCACACAAAAGCCTTCTTCCCATGAATGTTACAGGAGCCTTATTCATGATCACTAAAATCGAAATGTCCTTCAGGAAGTGAATGGAAAAATAAACTGTGGTATATCCAGGCAATGGAATAGTATTCTGTCAAGCTACAGAAGACACACAGGAACCTTTAAATGCATATTGCCAAGTGAAAGAAGCCAGTCTGAAAAGTCTACATACCGTATGATTCAACTACATGACCTTCTGGAGAAAGCAAAACTATGGAGACAGTAAAGAGATCAGTGACTATTAGGGATTTGGAGGAGATTTGTGCAGTCTAAACATGTCATGTGCCAACAATGACGTAAAGATATGTGAGATAAAGTATGACGAATTCTATTGACAAACACACACAATGGCTTCCATTTAACTGAGAAGAAACCATATACCTAGCACAAGTCTTTTTCTGTGCATTAACTTTTTGTAATACAACTATATGAAGTTATAGCCTATTTTATATATGAATAAAAGCATTTCCAAAGGTTAAGAAAGGGCACAGTGAGAGTGAGAAGCACAGTCTGGGTAGGCAGGTCAATCTAGTTTTCTATCTGTGCTTTAAACTGCTATAACCATCAACTCAATCTACTAATTTATCTTCTACATCAATTAGTAGAGGAAACGATGAACGGATGGAGCAAGGAAGAATTTTAGGAGAGTGAATCCATTATTCTGTATGACACTGTAATGAGGATTATTTGTCATTACACATTTGACAAAACCTACAGAATTCATAAGACAAGGAGTAAACTCTAATACAAACTACATACTTTAGTCAATAGTAATGTACCAATATTGACTCATCAACTATAACAAATGTACCACACTATTGCAAGATGTTAAAAATCGGGGAAATTGGGGTAGAGGCTGAGGATGACGTGTGAATGCTTATTCACTTCTTTCTACAAACCTAAAATTGCTTTTAAAGAGTCAACAAAAATTAAAACAAGGCAGGGTTTTCATGCAATGGAAAAAAACACACAACTTTAGTAAGTGACTCATAATTATGCTTATGCCACTTTGCTAGATTACACTTCATTAATAAATATAGTTTCATTCTTTATGTTATAAAGCAGAATAAAGTCAGATATCTAGAGAAATTGATTTTAATGATTAGAGTAAAAGCATTTTCACCTCCAACGTCAGAATGAGTTCTTCAGAATCAGTCCATTTTATAGTTAAATCAATCATTGATTTTAAAAAAATATTGAGAAAAACTTTAACTTCACTTTTTCCATCAAACTCAATGTCATGACAGCATTGTCATTTCAATCTAGGATTAAAACCTATTTCTGGACCCAGTGGACTTACTGTGATAGATTCTGAAAATGTCAGACATTAAAGTCCAGTCTTTGATCTGCTGTCCTCTGCAGTTATCAAAAGGTCAGTTTATCCTGCTTCTTTTCTCTCTTTTTCATATATCTTGCACTTCAGCTTAATATTAGTATTAAGCTAAATTTCTTATTTTATTTTGATTGATAAAGGAAAACAGATTGTTTCAATACAGTTACTGAGAATAAGCAGCAAAACGTACTTATAAAGTACACAAGAGAGCTATAAGATAAAAAATTTGTTCAAAAAAAGATTTGGAAATTTTTATTGCATGAATGTTCAAATGGAAAGGAAAACTTTCTGGATTCTTTTTCCACCACACAGGAGTAGCAGCACTAAAGTAGTGAATAATGTCCGTTCAATTGGTAGTTTTCATGTATTTCTGATATCAGAAATGGACTGTTAGTAACTAGTTTTAAAAGCAGAGCATTTTTGTGCATGGCATTCCCCTGAATTCCAAAGCCCAAACTTAACTTAGGCTAATTTCTCTCTGCTGGGAGCCCCATTAATTTCTCATAGATAACATTTCATATATATGCGGCATTCTGATGATGTAAAGGAATTCACACCTTATGGGCCTACAAGCCAAATTTAATCAATGGCTTGCTTCATATGGCTGAGAGCTAAAAATTGTTTTGGCATTTTGGAAGTGTTTAAAGAAGGAGAAGGAAGGGGAGAAGAAGAATGAGTAGATGAAGGAGAGACAGAGACTACATATGGCCAGCAAAGCCTATAATATTTACTGTCTAGTTCTTTACACAAAGAACTTTTCCAATCTTGAACAAAACACACACATTTTCGTTATGCCAAAAAAGGACTACAATAAGTCTTCACTTAACATCATTGACAGGTGCTTGAAAACTGGTCATAGGTATATATATTTATGGTCACGTGATGTTTTGATACACGCATACGGAGGGATAAATTGGGGATGGTTAATTGGTACAAAAATACAGTCAGCGAAACCCATTTTACCATAGGTTGACATCAAAAGAGTTCAGCTTCTATGGCTTTTGGTAACTAAAACGTCAACAAACTTGTAAATAAAGATCAAAACACTTCTAATATTAAATGCTGAAATAAATTTCAGCTATTCATACGTTTAAGATTAATAAAAGCTAGTAAAATCATTATTTACCTACTTATTTCAGTTTAGGGTTGCAGTTGACCGCAGCCTATCCTGTCAGCTCAGGACGCAATGTGGGAACCAGCCCTGGACAGGGTGCCGTCGCATTGCAGGTGCACTCACACATACCCACAGTTACTCAGACTGGGACCACATAGACACGTCAATCAACCTCACATGCACAGCCTTGGGAAGTGAGAGGAAACTGGAGCATCCAGAGAATATCAATGCAGACATGGGGAGAATACATAAGCTCTACACAGACAGTGAACCCCAATTGGAATCAATTTGTTTTTTCTCATCAACATCATAATGAAATGACATTGAATGAAACGTCGTTATTCAAAGACCTGTTGTACTCAGTTCTAAACATTTCAGAATTAAGAGATCTACACACATCCTCTTCTATATAATGGAGTGGGTCTCTTAAAATTTCCTGGCAACATACTCTTAGCCTGCCTAGGAAACACTTTAGAATACAACTGCATTATAATAAATTTTCATATTCTATTCATATCTTCATATTTCTCCCTCTACTTATTAAGGTATAGTCTTGTATATGTAATCCTTCAGTTCCTGAACAAGGTGAACATATGATCTCATGATATGTGTTTTAATTTCTTAACTTTGTTGAGATTTGGGAATGTGAGGATGATGGAAAGGAAAGAAAGGAATTCAGCAGCTATAAAAGAAATCTGACCTTTAATTTTTTTATTGAATTTGTTTCTTGTTTTATTTTTCCTTCCTTTGCACAAATGAGAACTTCTAGTTTTACAAAGGGTACCATCAACTTTAGGACAAAAATTTGTATTTGTGGCATAACACAAGTTGGAGACACAATGATTTAGAGATTGCATATCAATTTTATCAAATAAATGTGATAAAGTAGGTGATATGCACACACACACACATTTGTAGTGACAAAACCATTGTCACAGATACCCAGATGGCACTTAATGTACTTTCAGCCTTAAATTCTTTCTCAAGGACAAGCCATTTGTTTGCAAATGATTTAGCATTCAAAAATGATTAAACACGGGAAAAAATGCATTGCACATAAAGTTCAGATTACAAGTGAATTAAAGTCACACTAATATAACTATAATTTATAATGAATTCAAATGGCTTTCAGAAGGGTCATCTGTGGAAGGTGAAGAGCAATCTGAATTTATTTTTCTGGTAACTGGTCACAGCAATGTTTTCTAGACTAGTGAGTGAGTGCTCATACAGCACCATGTGTGTTCAACAACACATAAAGTTGGATGACAAAATCTACTTTAGTGAGAAGGTAGCTATTTCCAGGGGCACCAATAGTAATGTCAGTTTTGAGTCTTGGGTTTGCTTTTGTTTGTTTACAAGGCGATGAAATGTTTAAGGAAAAAATAAATTCTACCAATCCATGTTGAGTGAACATTTCAATCCTTGTAAAGACCAAAGTCAGCTGCCACCATGCCATGCAAACCTTATAGTACATGACATGTTAAATCGGTAACCTCGAAAGGGACTTCTGAGAAGCTATGAGTAAAAGGCACATACAAAATGCCTCTGAGATGAATTCACAAATGAAATGGAAAAGGATAACTGTGTACATCCAAGAAGAATAGTAATTAACAGAAAACAAGAACACTTCTAAATTGAAAGAATCCCTAAAGTAAAAGAAGACCAAAGAAAAAGAAATAAAGATGAGAAGTGAAATGAGGCAGAAATGGTGAGCGACAAGGAGATACACTGAGAAAAAAAGTAGCTAAAGTTAGTGTGTTATTATTTCAGCAAAATTAAGTATATCAATACTGAGAAATATGACTTGAAATAGATTCAGTACCTCAAGCAGAAACATAAACAAATAACATCTGGGTTTTTCTTTTGATAACCAGTATTTTAAATACAAAAATCTAAAAATTTTGTCTTTGTGTAAGAGTTACACATTTATCATACCAATCAATAACAAAAAGGCGCTATAAATACTGTATGGAAATAAATGTCCTAACAGATGTTAACCAGACATCAGTCTTCACCGGTAAGGATTAGATTTGAAGGTGTTTGCAGATAATTAAAACTTGTTTTTATAACATAACTTAGCAGCTAAGTAGTATAATGAAAATGGGATATTCAAATTATAAGATATAAAATATTAAAGATAGAAGAACATGTTTATTTTTTCAATATAAATATTGTTACAGCTCAGAGAAACAGTATGAAATCTCAGGGCTCATGAAAGGCCACATTCTAGAGATAGTGATTGACAGGTATGGTAATTCCCCTACAGCGTGGTGCCTGTTGTCATGGAGTAGCATGTCTCCTACAGGGTACTACCAGCAGGTTCATGTAGGAAGAGCCAATAGTCCATGTGAGAAACCCCGGAAAGCTAAAGATAGAAGGAAATATTTGTGCCACGTTGAAGAGCAAGTTCACCAGGTGAATTGGCATGTGGCTAGGGTACAACTTCCCATACATATATAAATAATGAAACACACAAAAAATTATCAGAAAAGTATTTTATTATTATTAGAGTCACGATTAGCACTCTCCTCATCAGGAGCGTTTTAGGTTTTTTTCTAGCCCTACTCTATACTTTTTAAACACAGTCTCCAAGTTTCAAAATAAAAGTTTCTTATTTTTAATTCAAATCTCAATTAAAATAAAACAAAAACCGAAAATGTAGAAGTTCCTTATTTTGACCATCTATATATCATACACAACAAAAAGACTGATAAAATTCCACTAAACACAACAGCTAGATCCGTATTCCCGTTACTGCTTAAGCCCATTCCAATAAGGATTTTATACCAAATCTGCCCTTGCCAAGGCTACCTGGGGCCTTCATTTTATTATTTGCAATGGACAATTTTAACTTCACATCCATGTTGGCTTCCTTACATCCTAGATGCACATACAGCCAGATTTTTTCCATCAGATGTGATTTGATCCTCCAAATTCGGAATGCCTTGATGACCTCCTCTTTATCTAAAGATCACTTTAAAAAGCCTGAAGTATTTGGCTCTTCCCTAAATCTTTGGCCAGATGTAATGTCATCCTCCCATTGGCTTTCTTTGTCCAAACTACATTAGCCTTATCTCAGATCTTCAAACAAGTTATATTTCCTGCCTAAGATCTTTCTATGAGTGAGTGAAAGGTGTGACGAAGATAGTTCCTCTTTGCCCCCAAAGGTTTCATTGATCACGCTGATAATGAATTTACTGTTATTTTAATCTCTTACTGTTATACTCAGGCTTAAATTCTCTACCCTACACACTTCAGTTGACATAATTTTAATTTCCACTGTGATGCTTCTCTCTCTTCTGTCAACACTCTCTCCTCACAGGGTTTCATCCAGATCAGGAGTCAGTAACATTTTTGACAAAGAGCCAGATAGTAAATATTGCAGGCTTTGTGTTGCCAAGAGGCAAATTTATGGAACTTTCCCTGCTGAAAAATTTCCCTGTATTTTACATTTTAGACTTATAAATGCCACACGTACTTATAACTCATGAGCCATACAAAAATAGGTGGCAGACCAGATCTGGCTCATGGGCTATAATAGTTTTCCAACCCCTCACCTAGATTCATGACTTTAGGCATGCTCTATAGGCTACGATGATCTAACTCACATCTCTAGCCAAGTCAACTTGTCAGTGCCTACTTGATGTCTCCACTTGGATTCTAACTAGCGTCTTAATTTAAGATTTAAAAATGTAAAATCAATCACACATACGCACCTACCCACACCTCTGTCACTTGCAAACTGCCTCATGTCATCAAGACTTTGCCATATCACTAAAAGTGACCATAATCCCCCATGTCCCTAAATCCAAATACCTTGATATAATTCTTGCTCAGTAAATTCAATCATCTTCAAATCAACTTCCAATCTCAACTGATTTTCTCCAACTTTATTGCTACACTCATAATCCCAACTACCATCATCCTTCAACTGGACAGGTGCAATAGTCAGCTAAATGAACCCCCTTCCTTCACTAGTGTACCCTTCCACAATAGTACACCCTCCTAAGAGCTAACCTCATCGTATCACACATCCATCATACACTTTTCAATGTAGTTAATTTATATTCACATTTTGATATAAGATCTAGATTTGGTCCCTGAGAACACTCATGTAATCTCTCTCCATGCTCTTCCTTCATGGACATTCCAGCCAAACCGGCCTTCTTTTCTTTGTAAGAAACTATCAAGCTCTCTTTTTAAATTACAGAATCTTTATATCTGCCCTTCTTTCTGCTCAGAGCACCCCAGATCTTCAAAGTACCTTCCTCTTTGTCTTCACTCAACTCTCAAATGAAATATTACCTCCTCAGAGAGAAAAATGCTCTGAAATACCTACAGCCAGATCAGTGCCTTCCTCCTTGACAGTTTTACTCAGCCATGTTATCACATGTAATCTTCTTCGTAGTAGTGTACTTTATAGCCCTTCACACCATTGCTTTTTTTAGGTATTTGTATGTCTTCCTCCTCTTTCCCTCCTCACTACAGTATAGCCAATTGTGTCTTTGCCTTCTTCACTGCTATATCCCCTAGTGCCTGGTAGGCTTTCTATAAACAGCCATTTATTGACTTATTGACTACATGTATATGCTAATCCTTTTTACTAATTGTTGTTACACTATAAATTTCTCTTCTCCCTCTCTTCGCTTCCCTCTTCTCATGTCCCTTGATGCTTCCTACTCAATATTAACATGGACATCATTTTGTGTCTTCAGCATTTCTCTTTTCATTATATTATGATAGGTTAATTTTCCTAAGAA
Organism: Symphalangus syndactylus; assembly: GCF_028878055.3. Classification (NCBI taxonomy): domain Eukaryota; kingdom Metazoa; phylum Chordata; class Mammalia; order Primates; family Hylobatidae; genus Symphalangus; species Symphalangus syndactylus. The sequence goes on along the minus strand of NC_072445.2, from coordinate 70,717,991 downwards.
AACACTATTTTGACAAAAGCAAAGCATTAAAGTAAAGCAGCATAGGATCAATTTTTTCCTATTGAAAAGGAAACACCATCTTTCCGAGAAGACAATTCCACCAGGAAACAAAAAAAACACACACATTTCCGGTAAGTCCTAGTTCCCAAGACTTGAAGCCAGTATGTTTTTCCACTTTCAAGTATCCTTGACTGTAGAGATAAAAGGTATCCACTTAGAGATATTAACTCATTACCACTGCCTAAATTTGGTTTCCAGAAACACAACTTAATATGACATCAATGGATGTGATAATCATTTGAAAGTAGCTTTATCAAAATCATCCAACAGAACAAGTTACTTTCCTAATTAGCATCCTCGGTTAAATACCTAAATCTGATGAATAATAAGTTATGCATTATGCTAAATTGCATTGGCTCACTATCTTAGAATGCTTTCAAACTAATTAAAAATGAGATATTCAGTGATGAGAAACATAAAAAGATAAAAACCTATTTCAATCAGTTTAAATTAGAATTTAACATTTCTTCAATACGCTCTTTTGTAGTCAATTGCAAGAGTAATAAAGCAAAATTATTGAGTCTATAATAGTGACCGTTCAAAATTCATAGTGAATTATTAAAAAGAAAACTAAGGTCCCTGCCAACTTTCCACCTCACTTCAAAGCATAGCCAAGGTCATTACAACAGCAAGTAAAAGACTCCACACAATTCCCACTTCTTCGCCTCTATACTGTTACTTCTGGAATCTTCTACTGCTCCAAATTGTGTGTTTGCTCCAGACTCAGCAGTTCTCACCACCTTGTTCTTCCAATTGCCATCTTCTCTGTGCGGCCTTTCTTGACTACCCAGTTAAAAATTATCCTATCAAAATTATCTGATCCCCATCCAGGATTACTTTTCACCATCTAACTTACGATACTTTGCATATTTATGTGGCTCATTGTCTGTTATCTGTCTCCCTAAGTTAGAATGCGAGCTTCATGATGGCAGAGTTTTGGTCAATTTCCTTCACTCAATACTTCCTGACCCAAAGTAAACACTTCATAAGTATTTTTTGAATATACTAATATATAGTCCGAATTATCAAGGAACTTATAAATAAATAAAGACACAACCCAGCATATAGTGCAGCTTGAGAAATGTTGATAGTGTGGTACAGGAGGAGGTATGTAAACTATGAGAAGCAACAGTTAAATAAGAAGCAATCCAGAAAGACACACAGTGTGGGTGACATCTGAGTTAAAGGACAGAAGGTAAGAAGATAACCAGATGGAGAAAAGAGAGGAAGATCTTACAAACAAGCATCAGAAGTTACCATAAGAAAAGCAAGTACAAAATCATCAGAAGAAAAACAATTGCATCCCAGTTATTACCACAAACATAATTAACTATGAAAACCCAGAACAGTTCATGCTTTGATAATGCTAAAGTTGATACGTAGATTAAGATGTGATATAACAATCTGCAAATCTTAGTTTTCAGAAAACCTTTTTAGGCAAGATATGATGATTTAAGGAAGAAAAGTTGCTGATGGATGAGGCATGTTGTCCCTTAAAGACAAACACTATGAAGACTGCGTACAGCCTTTATAATGGAAAGGTGCCACGTTTTTTCTTTTCTAAGTCCTTGGAATCTCAGTTGGCAACTTTGAAATTCATGTGTAATTCATGAGCTTTTTAAAAGAAATGTAATAAGTAACACAAGTGATTCTAGAGCTTGTCTTTAGGCTGAGGTAGATATTGGCATTATAAATTGAAGTGCTAGAAAGGAACAATAAGAATTAAGAATAAGCAGTAATTTCTGCCAAGATCTGTGGCACCCAGTCTCACACATAAGGCTTTTTGGAATCTCTTGGTTTCCAAGGTTCAGGCTCTCATACTTTAGTTTGTACATAAAGGACTTAAGTTATTCTTAAAGCACAGTTTTAGCACTTCACACCAGGAGATGGTTATGAGACTGATCACAGGATAAAGTGAAATAGGATGTGTGCCTACTTGTAGAAGGAACCTCGTTCCTTTTGCCATTCTATTCCTACTTTTCTGGCAGGAAAGTCCTAGAAAAAATTTCATATACAGATTAATTTTAAACAATTTACATTATATTTTACTATTAATAGCTTCTAGAATATCTTAGCTTAGGCTGGCCCTGGTGGCTCACACTTGAAATCCCAGAATTTTGGGAGGCTGAAGTGGGCGGATCAACTGAAGTCAGGAGTTTGAGACTAGCCTAGCCAACATGGTCAAACCTAGTCTCTACTAAAAATCCAAAAATTAGCCGGGTGTGGTGATGCGTACCTGTAATCCCAGCTACACAGGAGGCTGAGGCAGGAGAACCATTGAGCCTGGGAGGTGGAGGCCGCAGTGAGCCAAGATTGTGTCACTGCACTCCAGCCTGGGCAACAGAGCAAGACTCTGTCTCACAAAAACAAAAAACAAACAAACAAAAAAAGAGTATCTTAGCTTATATATTTCTCACATCTGATCCTACCACTTTACTTCTTTTTTCCTGTTTATACCAATTATTTCTATTCCTCTTTACATATAGGCAGAAAGATAAGACTAAAATGTGTCATAGACAATGACATCTAGTAAATTGACTTATTCTTCATGTTTAATTCCACAACAGATTTCAAATACAACCAAAATCTCCAAATAAAATCTTAATTCTAAATTGAGTGCTTGTACAGTCTTCAAATATGTTCAAATAGAACATCAAAGCTCAATAAAAATAGTTATATCACTTGGGATGGTGTTTAAAATATTTTTTCCTAAATAAATTCAGCTTCAGAGGATGAGAAAACCTTCGTTAGGAGATGTTTTAAAGAACAAATTAAGTTAAATGTGAAGGAAATCATACTTTATTTTGTTGAATAGTAAGATTTTTTTGTTGCTATTGTGAATTAATGCCATCCAAATATTGAGTGATGTAATTCAATTTAGTAAAAGAAAAAAGTCTAAATTATCAACTTCTTTCCTTATAAAAATGAAATATGCTATAACTTGCATTTTTTCCATGGCAATGACCCTGATGATCAGAGAGGTTAAAACCTAAAAACATTTAAAATCATCTAATCTAAATTATAAAAAATAAATCCCTTTCTTCAGAAAAAATAATTTTTTAAGGAAGCACTCATAAACAAATCTCTACTAGTAGATACACAGCATACACATCTCTTACTATCTCCCATGCAGACTGCATAAAAAGGCGTGCTGGCTACTTTTAAGAAAACAACATTCAGATGTCTGGAAAGTATCTGAAATGCATGATTAATCTACACAGATAATTTTCTCAAGAAACCAAATTTTGAAGACAAGTAATTCAAAAGTCTATTGTCTATAAAGTAAATCCGCTGGTATACTTAAACTGCTGTAATCCTTTCTCTGTTTACCTTATAGTGTGCACCTCTCAAGCTATGGGAATGCATGTCTTCTCTAAGAAGAGCTGACTTCTTTTGTAGGAAAAAGCTGTTGGAAATGACTGTTAGGATTTCAAATGTTTGGGAGTGTGTATTCATGTGGGTTTTACGTGTTGAATATTTGCATTTGTAATTTTAAGATGCTTAAATCAAAAACTAAAATGACCTATGCAACATAATTCTGCCATAGGATAAATTAAATTCAATTAAATGTTCCCATACAAATTATTATCTACCACAATGTAAAAATATTTATATATCACAAAGATGTAAGAAACACTGACTTCTATTATACAGCAGAGTTCAATTTCACTACTACTTAGCTTGATGATATTTTAAGGTCATGTCTCTTGGAATACACATTCAATATTCATTGCCAAACGTCTGAGCTCACCTCTCTTGAAGCAATATTCAATTATCAAAGGAAAATAATTTACCAAGCAACCTCACAAAACACAAACTCTAGGTAGCATCAAGGTTTTTCAAAGTGATTATTCCTTACTGGTCGAGATCCTAAGATATTAAAACTCATAGATCACATGATCTGAGATTTTCTAATTGAAAAGCTGTAGCTGTAAACCTTTCATTCAAAGTCGGATACTACTTTCAGCTGTCAAAAGAATTATGCAATCACTTAAACTTCTGGAATGAAAGAGAAAATGAAGGGAACAATAAAAGTAACTGAAATGCACTGAGAAATGAACATAAGGAACCAAATGGAGGCAAAGACAGAGAGAGAGAGAGAGAGGGCTGTTTATCTAACCTTCCCTTCTTGAGTGGGTTTTCTCTGATATCTCTAGAGAACAATTGGATGTGTAACAATGAAATACAAAACACAAGATACTGTCTTCGTATAATTACTTGTAATGATTCCAAGATGGCATAATTTGAGAACTTGCTAAATAGGACAACAAAGTGATCTGCTTTTCCAAAATTTTGCCCCTTACCTTATATATTATTTCATGGTGAAGATCAATAAAACTGAAAATTGGAATTGCCAGATATTATCAGATTTTATTTTTTGAATGCTTAACAGCTGACCCAAAATCTGGTCATAAAAATGGAAGTTAAATTAAATTGTCCTCAAAATTTAAGTTTGCTACATTTGTAAGAACCACTTGCTTCTTCAAAATCTCAAACTTTCTCATATCTAGCAGCAAATTGAAATTAGGAATTTAAGCATGTAAATTCATCATGGAAACCAAATTGATTAAAATTTTCTGTGTATTCATGATAATGTTTAAAATTTTTGCTACATTTAAACCCTAAGTTAGTTACAAAAACCCTAAAATTATGCTTGTTTAAAAACTTGGGCTAACTTGCTTTTGAAAACATACTGACATATTCGTTCCATTCTTCTTATAATTATTTTTTTGTCACTCCCAAGCAGCACACCATTGTATATATCCCCAAAACGGCACTTCTTTGTTAAAGCCATTAGGACAGAAATATTTTTGAGCCAGATGCAATGGCTCATGCCTGTAATGTCAGTACTTTGGGAGGCCTAGGTTAGAGGACTGCTTGAGGATAGGAGTTTGTGACCTGCCTGGGCAACATAGCAAGACCCAGTCTTTACAAATGAAATGAAAATAAAATATAAAATAAACTGGCTGGACAAAGTAGTGCACACCTGTGGTCATAGCTACCAGGAGGCTGAGATGAGAGGACCATATGAACCCAGGAGTTTGGGGCTGAGAATGAGCTATGACTGCACCACTGCACTTCAGCCAGAACTATGGGTTGGTGAGTTAGAAATAAGTTCTCAGTTCTGAATATAATAACTGCTCCTGGCACTCCCCAGAATGAGCTGGGTTTTCTTTTGCCTCTCTATAGTCCCTCTTCCTCAGGAAATACCCCCATGGTTCTGCCCGCTGTGCTATTAATTACACCAATGCTTATTATATGTCAGTTCAGTTTTATCTAGATTCTCCCAAAGTCAGTGCTGAACTTAGTTGTTTGAAAATGTATATATTGTAATAGTTACCAAAAAGACCAAATACAGCTAGATATTTATGCTATTTGTTTTATTTCCATCGTAGGTATATTTCCTTTTAAAATTCATATATATCTTTCTCTAAGGATTGTCTCCGTTTTCAGATGTTAAGCACTTTCTCATGCACACACCACCTAAGCAGCAAAGACAGAGTCCACGTCAGGGAATGTCACATTCAGGATAAGTACCTATTATTCTGTAACTCAGAAGTAGGAAAATGGATGTCCTCAAGCAGATGCTTTTCTTGACAGATACAAAAATTTGACAAGGATCACTGACTGACTTCCAACCCACCATTCATCACTTTTATCTTATTTTGACCCTAAGGGTCCCAGAGGGATAATGGCACTACATTCCTATTTAGAATTCAGATTTCAGATTGCATTTCTTATATCATTGTTTATAAGTAGTGGTTGCACACAGTCGCGATAATACTATGACATTAATCTACATTCCTCGTTAAATCGATTTTTGTCTTCCGTTTTTGAGCTTAGCTACAATTTCTCACACGGTTTCTCTAGGAAGATTCCTCAATGACTGAAACATTTAGAACATGGTCGATTCATAAATACGACACTGGGATTCCCCAGTGAGTGAAACATTTTGAACATGGTCCATTCATAAATACGACACTGGGATTCCCCAATGACTGAAACATTTAGAACATGGTCCACTCATAAATACGACACTGGGATTCCCCAATGACTGAAACATTTAGAACATGGTCCATTCATAAATACGACACTGGGATTCCCCAATGACTGAAACTTTTAGAACATGGTCCATTCATAAATATGACATTGGGATTCCCCAATGACTGAAACATTTAGAACATGGTCCATTCATAAATATGACATTGGGATTCCCCAATGATTGAAAAATTTAGAACATGGTCTATTCATAAATATGAAGAGCTTGTGTAGAAAGTATAATTTACTTATCCTATTATGCTTAAGAAATTATGTGAAATAATGTGAAAATAATCTTAAAACATTTGCATGCATATTTGCTGCAAGAGTCATCTTTCATTGATACTTAATCATAATCATGGACATGGTGGGTCCCAATAACCAATATTTAATGCAAGACTGTAAATTTAATAGAGAGAAAACCTTATTTATAAATTTTCATGTGTTCTTTTCTTGACAATAAGGAGCTGTGAGATTTGTATTTTAAAAGATACTTAGTAATAAAAACTTTAATTTTTAAAACTTTTATTTTTAAATTCTGCTTAATTGCATAAAAGTTAAAAGGTAATATTTAATATTTAATGAGGCTTATTGAGCTAAATGATGATATGCAGCTTGGGTTATACTTGCAATTATAAGATTTGCTCATTATACCTAAGCAATCTCCTTCACTCAATCTAGCTACCACTAAGGAAGCAAAATTCCCTGAATCATAGTATCAAAGCATTCCATTATGTTTTCTATTAAGTTGTTTTGTTCTTTGAATCATTGTCTATTTTAATTTATCCTTTTAGAAAGAAAACAAATTACTTAATTTGCATTTCCCACTAGAAGCTTCACTACAGCTAGACTTGGAATTGATTTCAGGCCATTTTTTAATAAATGATGGTCCCTAGTGAAAGATAGAATACTTGAGCCATCAATATTGAGTAAATAAAAGGGTTTGGGTAAATAAGAGAGAAGATACCTATTTTTCTCAAATATTTTAAATATCTAATAACCTATTCCTCATCTAAAACAAGCCACAATTACTGGAAATGATGGTCAGAGGAAGGTATTAGCAACCCTGTGTAATACTACATGTCATGTTGGATCACTATTACAGAGAAACAGTTGTCATGCTGCATTTTAGTAATTCTACACATCACCAGAGAAATAGACAACTCTTATAGCCAAAGAAATCCAACGTAGCTACTGTCTACATATTCTTGTTTTAGACCTTTGGTGAAAAAAACTACTATGTGTATTGAATATATTTTACATTAGTTTTATGACAAAAAAGAAAAATGAGAATTCTATTAGATGCAAATACAAATTCTGAATGACAGGAAAGAAAAATTAAAATCAAAGCTGATCTTAATTAACAAAATGTATTATCTGCTTACATGTATATACAACTGTTCATATAAAGGCACAGATGCATTTGTGGTTTTGAAAAATATCTATTTCATTTCAAAACTTCATTGAACAATATTACATATGGCAAGAAAACTGCTTTTTTTGAAGGATCTTTTAAAAAGTGTTAAACTTTATTAGATACTTCAAACTAGCAAAGCTCAACTTCATCACAATTATATAATAACACTGCACACTTTCAATTTTATCTGGAGAAATATACCTATCCCTTGAAATAACTCTGTAAACTTCCTGCTCACAGATTTCATTTCAAGCCTTGAAAATGCAGGAAATCAATGCCGAATATACTTGCCCGGAAAGGAAAAGAAAATTTCAGCGATGTCAGGATGTTTTATCACATAAAATACAGAATTGCAATTTGTATCTGAGCAGGCAACACACCTCCAAAAATAATACAATACTTATCACAAAATACATTCACAGATACTAGATTTGGCACAAACCACTCCATACAGCTATTGATGAAATCAGTATTGAAAGCCTTATTACAAAATCTATGGCCTTTTTCTACGCTCCAACAGACATTTCAGGATGCCACAACCTTGCAGCTCCACTCTCTCATTAATTTCCCCTAAATACACTTGGCAGAAGAATGAGAAACGTCACATTTTTCATTTAATTTCTAAAGAACATCGCATCCTTTAAGAATAGGTTCTTGAAATTTTAAAATGTAAAACATAAAAACCCTAAAGAGACAAACATCCAAAAACATAAAAACCCTAAACAGACAAACGTCCAAAAACTTTTCTTCAAAATCACGACAACTTTATATGCTACGTGTTCTTGTAAAATACCACACACACAAACTCACAGGCACACCCACCCACCCAAAACCCACACACACGCATATTTATGGCCTCGTAACACCTCACATATATATACATACCACCAACTACAACAGAGACACACGCATATATATGGCTTCATAAAACCTCACATATATATACATATCATCAATTACAACAGAGAAAAGCCAATTTCAGAAAGATGGCTTCAATTTTGATGCATTTACTCACACCTAATTCTATTTCAATTTAACTGGTGCAGAGATATTACAATACCCTGTAACAAAAACCTGACGGAAGATTGTAAAAAATTGCTTAAACATCAAACCAAAGACTCAACATAATTTCATCACAAAGTGAAATTCGCATCCAACTCGCAAAGAATTAGAAAATCCTTGCACTTACCTTGGCCTTGTCCATTCCCCAGATGACCCCAAAAGACCACCGTCATCATCAACAGCCCCGGAGCCCACGTCCACATCCTTCTAGTGACACGCTCATGTCTTCTGGCCATTGCATCTTAAACTCTGCATATTCAGTGGGGTGGATGTGAAAGTACAATAAATTACATTCTTAGAGAAATACACTATGACTCAAATCCCATATCTAATATGCACTGTGCATTTCTGAATTATCCTGCCTACAAGGAGGTATATTTGAAAATCATGCTTCCCTTTAGGGTTGTCATATTGATGATTAATACGAAAGCTCATTCATTTTTAATCTTTAAGCATTCATCTGAATTACATTTTTAATATCATTTTCCAAAACAGGCCACTTAACCTATGAATGTTAAAAAGTACTCCGGATATACATATTGGAGTTCAGTCAAGCAAAAGCATGGTGTATGGACACTACTTAAGTATAACTTGATATTTAGGCAAATTGATGAATTTAACATACCATGTAATCTCTACATATATACAAAAGGACTTTTCAACACATTTATGTAAGTTTTGCATAAATACCCTTGAAAATATTCTCAAGTTTTAAGTGGTATTCTAATTATGTCAGTAATTTTAACTGAATAAAGAGATGCATCATGTGCAAAAACTAATCTTGTTTACTTAAAATTGAGAGTAAAATTAATTATAGAAGGTACAAAACACTTGTAATTTTGATTTCAGATATATGACCCACAGGAACCTTCATATATACAAATATTATACACATATATGCAATGTATATTTGAATGTTCATTTTGAAACTGTTTTTCATACTGATACATGAAAATACTTAAATGTCCACCAAAGCAAGGTTATTTATTCATACATTTGAATGATATACAGTAGCTCAAAAGAATAAACTTGAGTTGCATGTACTAATATGGATAAGTGTCCAAAATGAATAGTGAAGCAAAATTAGCAAATTTAATAATGATAAGTTCAAAACTACACCTTTCATATGTAAACATGTGCAATAGTTAAAACTATACATTTTATGTTGCATAAATATATAATACAGTATGATAACGCATAAGAATGATAAACACCTTCAAGACCAAAGTTAGGAAATTACAAGACTACAATTTAGATGGTTACTAGGTGGAATTTTAAATCAGAGGTTACTCCTAAATCCCAATTTTTCCACAGTTGACAAAATACGGAGTTAAGAAAAATAAACTTAATGATTTCCAGAATGAACGCTTTATTCAAAATGCTACGTAATTACAATTCTAATAAACTTGCAAGGGAATCCAGTCACCCAGAAATTTTGTATGCCTTTCTCCTACATCACGAAAGGGGAAGATTTAATTACCAACTTTGCATTACTTAACGTCAGACACATAGTATCAGAGCTAAAGAGAAATTTAAGAAACACCTAACTCAACCTCTCTATTTTAAATGACCAAATGAGTTGAGAAGGTTACAATGGCATTTCTAAGTTCATATGTAAAAACAGAATTTTGATGACAATGGCAGTTTAAGTACTAATAAACACTCCTTGAAAAGTTACTGTAATCCAGGTTATTTTACTGTGCTAAATGCCTTACATTCTTTACCCAATTCAGTTTCCACAGAAATCCTATGAACAAAGCACTTCCAAAATTTACCACTTCACAGCTAAGAAAACAAGGCTTAGAGAAATGCTACACGATCCCCTAGTCATGAGGTTAGTAGGTACCACTGTGGAGACTGAGGCAAAACAGGACGATTTCAAAGCCTATGCTCTGAACAAGTAAACACTAAGCAGGAATTTAGTTCTAGATCTCCCAGTTGTAGTCCAATAATCAGCCAAAAAATGGTGCTGAGAAGAGGGGAAAGAAAGATGTCTTGTATATGGAGCCTCATATATTTGATCCCAAATAAATCTTCAAATTGAAAATCATTAGAGCACAAGGCAATAGAATTATTAGTTTCTAAAATCATCAACCTTTCCCAAGTTGAACATACAAGTATATTTTATCATACATATACTATATGTGTGTATAACGTGTGTTTATCTAAGTATTCCTGTGGTTTATATATCTGGATTTGGAATTACAAGTGTTTTGTGGTTTATTATTTATTTATTATTATACTTTGAGTTTTGGGGTACATGTGCACAACGTGCAGGATTCTTACATATGTATCCATGTGCCATGTTGGTGTGATGCACCCATTAACTCGTCATTTAGCATTAGGTGTATCTCCTAATGCTGTCCCTGCCCCCTCCCCCCACCCCACAACAGTCCCCAGAGTGTGATGTTCCCCTTCCTGTGTCCACGTGTTCTCATTGTCTCCCTCTGTTGCTCTGGCTGGAGTCAGTGGTGTGATCATAGCTCACTGCAGACTCCAAGTCCTAGTCTCAAGCGATACTTTTGCCTCAGCCTCTCAAGTAGCTCGGACTACAGGCACGCACCACCATCCCCGGCTAATTGTTTTACAGAGATGGGGTCCCACCGTGTTGCTTGACTGGTCTCAGCCTCCTTAAGTCAAGGGATCCTCCCACCTAGACTTCCGAAAGCACTGAGATTACAGGTGTCAGCCACCTTGCGTTTTTTGATTTCTTCAATTAATTTTACTTATACACTTGATTACACAAGATTAATTTTGTGTACATAATGAATCTCTTTTGAGGTTTAAGTTACTGATTAATTAGAGTACCACTTAACAAGCGTGTCATCCCAGCACTTTGGGAGGCTGAGGTGGGCGGCTCACCTGAGGTCAGGCATGAGCCACCGTGCCCGGCTTACACACATTCTTTTCACTCCTGCTTTCAGATCTCTATTCCCTTCTAATTCCAGTGGAACCACTTTCACTTAGTATCAAAATATCCAGATCCACTCATCAAAGTGTAAATAATCCTTCAGCAAATTACCTTTGCAAATCTACTTTTATGTAATATTTCCTTAACTTCTTCTTACCTACATCCAGTAGTCATTTTACAAGGCAGAATATTTTCTATTTTATATAGAACTGAGGCAGTATTTGAAAAAAATCTCAAAACACTCTTCAGGAAGGACTGGCATCTAAAACACCAGTTCCAATATATATTTTAGTAACATTTTAAAGGACAGATGGTTTTCAAAATGTTATTATAATTTAAAAAAATGTAACCTTCCTCTCTGAGTTCATGTTTATGGAAAACTAATATTTCATAAATGCCAAGTTACTATGATGTATTGTCTAAATGCTGCCCCTGACATTCTATAAATGTAAAAATCATAACCTTCTAACTAACTTTGGTATTAGTCAACAACTGTGCTGATGAAAAGCAAAATCAATTCATTTAAAAAAAATTTTCCATGAAAAAAAAAACAAGTAACTTGTAAGTAGTAGCGTAGATGAACCAAAAAATAAAGTAACATTAACCAGAAAGACATGCCATGGATTTCTCTAATCTTTTTTTGGAACACACTTTTCATGCATATGAAAATAAAAATTAAATATAAAATGCCTACTTTATTTATGTACTTTTACTTGTGTCTATTGTTCTTTAAAGGTTAAAATAACTCCTAAAGCCTGCATAGCTGAGCCCATTGTGCTCTTCTGCCCATAAAATAGATTGGATGTGCAGTGAAAGAGGTATAACTTAGGCTTTCAGATTAGTTATGACGATGGAAACACAATTCTATTCAATAGTGTTCATGTTGGTCTTTGAAATGTTTAAGGTCACAAGGCAAAAGAGAACAGACTTTAAGAATGTTCGTGTATTACTTCTCGTCTTACCCAATAGCTAGATTAGTTCAATAAGGCCAGTGTTTTGGAGTAAACAGCATTGTGAAATGTGTCGCGGAGTCCGGAGGCTCCACCACCTACCTCCAGGTAGTTGTTCTGTCCGGTGGAGCCTAGACTAATACCTTAGGAGATGCATTACATCTACAGGTACCAACTAGGAAGGGTAGTCTTGAATTAAATGGCTTTAGACACGTTATAAGAGCAAATCGAAGCTTCCAGGTATTAGAACTACTTCAATCACAGAGCGTCTCTGGGTTCTATCTGTGGCCAGCATCATGTCTCTGTCTGCCCTCCCCGAATGCTTTCTCTCATCATGTGGATCTTCTAGATGGTTTTATTCTTCCCCAGCCAGCCAATTTGATCAACAAGCCTAGGTATATTAGGTATGTATAAAGTTGGTTCTTAAATAAAGTCCATTTCTGTATCTAGGTAAGTAATGTCTTCAGACTTACAATTTCATTGATATCTATAAAGAGTGACTCTAGTTAGCTTCTAGTGTCAGTTTTCCTAGCAGCTTCTTTAAAAAAAAAAATCCTCTCTGTAACAAAGCTTCCTTGCAAGTATTGCTGTTGGCAATAGTCCTCTTTACTGAAATGCTTATCCGGTGAAACTTGCGCTGTGCCAGTGAGCCTGCAGGTTGATGGTCCTTTTGTTCAACTTCTCCATTATAAAGCAACCTCTCTGATCACCCTTTTAAAACTAAAGACCAAAGAGTCAAATGAGATCAGGAAGTGACCAGAGCTCACAGGTCATCAACTCCTCTTCTTAGCATATTATAGCACACAGTCTAAGCCCGAAAAACACAGCAGAACCCATTACAGCTCTCGAGTTCCAGTTATTAACATTGATTTTTTTCAATGGAAAATTTTCATTAGAAGCTATCACAGGACTCACATTCAGTAATAACTTAGATTAGGATACATACTGGAGCCTTTGTCCTTAGAGTAGGTACCACTGAGTCACTATTAAAAGGAGTCTTTTTGACCTTAGTAAATTCTCACAGGGCTTATCTCAGTCTAAACTGTAACTGGCCTTTACTAGTGATGTCATGTGTAATTCAAATTAATATTGTAATGTATATAAATTGTATATATAGTATAATACATGCATGTATTTACATTTATTTTATTTTATTTTTTAATAAGATGAAACTTAGAGGTTAAAATATGACTCTAGGCCATTGTGCTTTAGAATGAAGAGCACAGACATGGGTTGCAAATGTAAATTTTGGCCCAATTTAATTTCTGTGACAAATTCATTAATGTCTTCAAGGTTCAGGCTGTATGTGTGAGACAAATGAAAACAGCTCTAAGATTCCTGAAAACCCTAAAGTATTAAAATTCCACTCTGCCATTAGTTCAGATAAATCATTTGCCAATTTGCCCCACAAGAACCAGGCATCTTTAAATGGTAACATAACATGCACTTCTCTCTCCCAAAGTGTAGTGCATAAACGTTCTGCTTCTGAATAACACAGGATGCCTGCTAAAATGTGCTGTCAGGGGTATTAGTAAGGAAATGTTGTATCAAAACTTCTGCAGATGTGGCCCTGAAATACACATTGTAATAAATCCTCCAGGCCTCTCAAGTTAGGAATAACTGGTTTATAAAATTGTACTTACTTAAAAATTATAGATAAACAGATTTTACCAAAACCCAGTTTTTCTGATCTGAATGAAATAAGGCTCTATATTCAGACTGACTTTTCAGTGAAAAACAACTTAAAATAGTGACAAATCATGTATAAGTTTAAATGAATATAACTAGGAGACCTGAAAACTCAGGTTTAGCAATCATCTTCCAACAGTTTGAGAGCCCACAGGAGCCACAGAGCCCTCATGTCTCCCCAGAGAAGCGGGGTGATTCTTCCCCCTAAACACCATGCAATTCTTCTTCTTTTTTTTTTTTTTTGAGACGGAGTCTCGCTCTGTCACCCAGGCTGGAGTGCAGTGGTGCAATCTCGGCTCACTGCAAGCTCCGCCTCCTGTGTTCACGCCGTTCTCCTGCCTCAGCCTCTCGAAGTAGCTGGGACTACAGGCGCCCGACACCACGACTGGCTAATTTTTTTTGTATTTTTAGTGGAGACGGGGTTTCACCGTGGTCTCGATCTTCTGCCCTCGTGATCCGCCCGCCTCGGCCTCCCAAAGTGCTGGGATTACAAGCGAGAGCCACCGCGCCCAGCCAACACCATGCAATTCTTGAAGTGAGTGAAAGCATTCCTGCTCACACTGATACCCTCTCAAGTGAACTCAAAGTTAAGCCATCTCCAGCCAGACCAGATACCCTGGCCCATATCTCATTCATTAATATATGTTGAGAAGCATTTGTTTCTTGGAAACTACATGAAGTGAATAGGCTGTGGACTCCACTGGACCTAGTGGTCTATATTTAACCAATTCCCTTCACACATATGTATCAGATGCTCTCTTAGTTACGGAGCTGCAGTGGTGAATAAGAAAGCCACAGTCCTGTACTCCTAGGGTTTCAATTCTGAAGACGAAGACAGGCACAGAAATCCAACTGAGCAAAGTGAAGAGATTATTACAAAATGTGTTCACATGCAAAGTGAAGCAAGGGACTGAATATCCAACAAGGGTGTTGGGGTGAACATTAGATATAATCTTAATTCGCATTATATAAGATTCATACATATAATTTTTATATATAGATATATTAATTTGGGCCGGGCGTGGTGGCTTATGCCTGTAATGCCAGCATTTTGGGAGGCCAAGGCGGATGGATCACTTGAGTCCAGGAGTTTGAGACCAGTCTGATCAACATGGCAAAACCCCATCTCTACTAAAAATAAAAAAGTTAGCCGGGTGTAGTGGTGTGCGCTTGTAGTCCCAGCTACTCAGGAGGCTGAGAAAGGAAAACTGCTTGAACCCAGGAGGCAGAGGTTTCCGTGAGCCAAGATTGTGGCACTGCACTCCAGCCTGGGTGACACAGCAAGACCCTGTCTCAAAAGAAAAAGAAAAAAAGAAATATTAATTTGGATTATACAGACTCTAACCACTTCTTTCAAGTGAGAATATTTAAGCTAAGACCTGAGAATAAAAAGAGTTAGCTTTTCGTACAATACAGAAAGATTCGTCTTATAGGAAAAACCCCCAGTGTTCAAGGACCCTAATATATGAGCAAGATCTTGGCATGTAGAAGAAACCTGTGAATTGGATGAAATGAAAAACTGAAAAGTAGGAATCTGGATGAAGTACAGAAGGGAGAAAGAGTAATGTGAGACGTGGCTGAAAGAGAAGGATATGTGAAACAGTACAGGTCTTCATTAGTAATGATGAGGAACATAAATCTTAGTCCAAGTACACCAGAAAAGTGGGAGAGTTGGAAACTGAAAGACATGTTAAGAGATCACTTTGGTTTCTCTGTAGCTAACAGGGTGTCGGAGATAAGAATTAAAGTAAGTTGACTAAGGATGACCTAAGAAAATAAGCGTAGGTAAGAAAATATGTGGCTCTGGCTAGGCTGGGGACATTGGAAATCAAAATAGGTGGAGGAAATTACAGATGTATTTGGAACCAAAATATTCTTTAAATGAATGTTGAATTGGATATTGTCAGAATATTGAGGAAGGGCCAAAAATGACTTATAAGCATCTAGCATGGCTGGCAGTGCCACTTACTATCATGTGGGAAACCAGGACATGTTACCTCTGAATTATTCGAGTGCTATTGTCACGTAAATCATCAACTCCCAGAATAAAGTTCTGGACCAAACTCTAAGACTGGAAATTATGAGCTGTTTAGTAGTGTTTAGAGCTTAGAGAGAGTATGTGTGTGGAGAGAAAAGAAGAGCAATTAGGACAGAACCCTTAGAAACATCAACATTTAAAATTTGGGAAGAGAAAGAGAAACAAATAAATTGTGGGAAAATGAAGCTCAGGGTAGTTGCAAGGGAATGCTAAAAATGAACTATGGCATTTGAGGAGGAAAACGTGGAAACTGAAAGCAAGAGAGTACGGATGGATCGTGAGGGAGCAGCAGCATCTGTGTCCTAAGGAGAGTCTCAGTGAAAATGAAGGGTTGTAGGAATGAGGACATCTGGGCCAACGAGCTGGCAAGGAGTGATGTCCAGGAGGCAGAATATTTGCATCTAGATCCTGGTGGTACATACCCTTATAGAAAATGTTTCAGATTTGATGACAATAAAGTGGAGGAAAGAAAAAAAGTAATGGAAATAAAGATGTCAAAAAACGGGGAACCGAGGTTTGTACTGGTCCTTTCACGTGAAAGCTGAGCCACTAAAATGATGGCTGAACTTGCCTGAAGATGATATTGAGCAAAAGATCTAAAGCCTTAAATAAATGGCAAGAGGCCAGGTGCAGTGGATCATGCCTGTAATCCCAGCACTTTGGGGGGCTGAGGCAGGCATATCACCTGAGGTCAGGAGTTCGAGACCAGCCTGGCCAACATGGCGAAACCCCGTCTCTACCAAAAATACAAAAATTAGCTGGGTGTGGTGGTATGCACCTGTAATCCCAGTTACTCAGGAACCTGAGGCAGGAGAATCACTTGAAACCGGGAGGAGGAGTTTGCAGTGAGCCGAGATCACACCATTACACTCCAGCATGGGTGACAGAGCAAGACTCCACCTCAAAAAAAAAAAAAATAAGACCAGAGTGCCCAGGAGGGAGGTCTGTTGATGATGGTAATACCAAAGGGGCATGGCTGATATTTCCAAGGGGTTTGAGTTTCAAAGGAACAGTCTAATTTGCAAGGAGCGGAGAAATTAACAGTCTAGAAGTTGTAACGGGAACCAAGAACAACCACCTCGGCTTCCAGCCATAGGTATGTGGAGGGTGAGAAAAAGACCTGTCTCAATTTATGAAAGCTAGAGGAAAAACTGCACTTTAGTATCAACCAACTTTTGTTTTAAGATAATTACAAACCAATATGGAACTTAGCAAGAGTCAATTTTGACAGTTTCCTGCAGCTTAGTAAATTCTGCACAAAATTAAGATTTAACACAAAAGTAGAGAAAAATTTTAATGGCATAGCACATTTCTTCACAATTCCTTAAACCAAATAATTCCCTGTTCTTCTAACTCTCACCTTACACTATCAACTAGGCTTCTTATTCAATGAAAGGTTTAAGTCTACTAAGACACACACACACACACACACACACACGTCTTATCCAGCTGCAGATCTCATTTTTGAAGGTACATTGAAAGTACATAGATCATTCTATAATCATCAACTATGAAGATTGTGAGCAACTGGAACAAGTATTCTTGGAAAAGAAGTTTCCTGTGTATAAGAAAAAAAAGAGTCCAACTCTGGGAACTGACTTGGCTGAGTCATCATTATATGCCACTGGCAAGAAATCAAGAAGTAACTCAGGACTGATAAACTTTGTTAAAGGAAATGGAAACAGCCTATCTGTGAGGCTTAATTCTTGATAATCTGGCCAAGATATAGCATCTGGATAAGAGTTCACTGACTCAACTAAATTTTGTGAAGGTGAAGTACTTGTTAAAATGAAAGATCTATTTAGAGAGAAATAAGTAGACATAATGTCTGCACTATGGATAGGTGTATACCTGTTTTTTGCAAAAACAGTTTGTATCTTTGAAATGCTGGTTTGCCCTGGACAGAGCTAACTTAAATAGAGACCAGGCGCGGTGGTTCATGCCTGTAATCCCAGCACTTTGGGAGGCCGAGGAGGGTGGATCATGAGGTCAGGAGATCGAGACCATCCTGGCTAACACGGTGAAACCCCGTCTGTAGTAAAAATGCAAAAAATTAGCCGGGCATGGTGGCGGGCACCTGTAGTCCCACCTACTCTGGAGGCTGAGGCAGGAGAATGGTGTGAACCCGGGAGGCGGAGCTTGCAGTGAGCCGAGATCGCGCCACTGCACTCCAGCTGGGTGACAGAGCGAAACTCCGTCCCCAAAATATATATATATAGTTTTTATATATATATATGTATATATACCCAAAGGATTACAAGTCATGCTGCTATAAAGACACATGCACACGTATGTTTATTGTGGCACTATTCACAATAGCAAAGACTTGGAACCAACCCAAACGTCCAACGATGATAGACTGGATTAAGAAAATGTGGCTGGATACATATGTAACAAACCTGCACATTGTGCATATGTACCCTAAAACCTAAAGTATAATAAAAAAAAGAAAAAAAAAGAAAATGTGGCACATATACACCATGGAATACTATGCAGCCATAAAAAAGGATGAGTTCATGTCCTTTGTAGACACATGGATGAAGCTGGAAACCATAATTCTCAGCAAACTATCACAAGGACAAAAAAAACCAAACGCTG
Organism: Symphalangus syndactylus; assembly: GCF_028878055.3. Lineage (NCBI taxonomy): Eukaryota > Metazoa > Chordata > Mammalia > Primates > Hylobatidae > Symphalangus > Symphalangus syndactylus. Next base: position 70,699,227 of record NC_072445.2, on the reverse strand, counting down.
CATGTTCTCACTCATAGGTGTGAATTGAACAATGAGAACACATGGACCCAGGAAGGGGAACATCACACTCCGGGGCCTGTCATGGGGTGGGGTGAGGGGGAGGGACAGCATTTGGAGATATACCTAATGTAAATGATGAGTTACTGGGTGCAGCACACCAACATGGCACATGTATACATATGTAACAAACCTGCACGTTGTGCACATGTGTCCTAGAACTTAAAGTATATATATATATAAAGAGAAAACCATTAAAGAAAGGCTATAATACACAGGAACACACAGACATACATACACCTGTGTGTCTATATCTTCAGTTATCACACTTTTTCTATACAGACTCCACACAAGACAAACATGTTACATTTTATGAGAAACTATAAGTGGAAAGAGGAGAATTTGTGAAATCAATATAGAATGTTCCTTGTTTAGCATAATTCTAACTGTTTCTCATTAGAGGTCTGAGTATCAATCTGTATTATATGTGGCCATGCTGGCATTTGGGAAATTCCACAAGAAACTTTTTAAATATGAATTTGGAAAAGGGAAAAGGATTTTTAAAGTGTCTTTTTTTGTTCTGCATTCTATGTGGAACATCTATTTTGTGCTAACTGCTCGTGTTAGCTTGTGATTGCCTGTGACTATGTGGAAGATATACTTTACGTGACTATGTGAGCAATAGTCTTAAAGTTAAGAAATCTAAAATTTGGTTGGTTTAGTTGCTAATTAGGTAAATTACCTTGTAATGGTTACTTAACCTCTCAAAGATTAATTATCTTCAGTGGTACATTGAAGGTTCCATTCATATTGATTTTAGTAGACTTATCCTACTAAAAAGTAAATTTAACAGAAATTATTCTAGACCTCATTATTTCAGGAGACCCCACCCCAGCTTTTATTCCTAACTTCAAGAAATGCAGAGAAATTTAAAAATTCGATGTTCTCCCAATTCAACAGAATATAACTGAACTAAATCGATTTATGTATAATTCATTATTTCAACCTTTAACGCTATATCCGAGCGGTTTGTTTTCACCATAAAGTTATAGCTGTTTAGGCCAATAATTAAAGAGGACCTTGATAGAGAATGACAAGAGAGGATGATCACCCTATTGTCTATCTTCCAGCTGCTTTCAATGCCCTGAAGTTTTATTCACACCCAAATATTAGAATCTTATCTGAGAGAGCGTACTCAAATGATGAATCATGCTAATTTCTCAAGAAAAGTGTTACAGAATAATAAATGCCTTTCTGGTCAAAGCACTGATGCTCTGGAAATAATCTTTTTCCAAATGAGGTACAGGAATTGTTAGGACTATTAAAAGTTTGTATATGATATCTGCCAGGTTCGACTGAGCTTCACTTAAAATCTACTATATTAGGGCCAAGTGTAATGACTCAAATTAGTGAACTTAAAAATTGTTTTAAAATGTTTCATGGAGACATTTCAAATATTGCTCTCTGATTTATCACTGTTACTTTTGCTGAATTCAATTTGATGCCAAGATTTATTCAGATTAATCAAATGCCATAAACTCTGAAACCTAATGTTCCTTAACACCTTAAGAAGTTTTAAACAGGTCAAATGTTGAAGATACGCTTTTAGTGAAACTGTACCTAAGCACATGAATTCTATTGAATATAGCTTTTCAGAAGACTAACAAAGAAAGAAGACTTAGGAAATTCGGAAACATTTTTTAAACCTTCTAGAGGGAATTAAACTACTGAAAAATAATTTCAATTGGTGAATCTAATGGCATTAATCAGAAGATAAGAAAAAAAGTAACCATAAAACTTTATGGGGGTAATATTTGCTATGAGGATCAGGAAAAACAACTAATGGATATTAGGCTTAATACCTGGGTGATGAAATAAACTGTACAACCAACCCCATGGCACAAGCTTACCTCTGTAACAAACCTACACTTGTACCCCTGAACTTAGAAGTTAAAATTTAAATAAATAACGTTGTGCTATTAATTTCAACCAGAGCCTTTTCAAGGTGCAGGGAACTTTTGAGAATTTTATTTCCTGCAAAAGGAAATTTGATTCCTTGCTTAGGGCCTTCCTAGCAAAACCTCTATTCTTTGGAGAAGCATCATACTCCTACAAGATTTAAGGACCATCATATTTGTCAGACTTTTTTTCTGTTTTACTGTGAGCAGTTTACAGAACATAAAGAAAAATCAAATCCGAAGGTGCACTACACGTGTTTTATCAAAAGGAACATTTTTGTGTACTTTTAAGAAAATACGACAAATTGAGTTTTCTGACCTATTACCAAGTTAGACATCTTGAGTGAATTGAATCTGTTGTAATCCTGTTTGGTTTTCATCCCATGGCTCTGGAAAACTGACATTTATCTCCAATTTTTCAACTCTGCTTCTTTCCAGTACCTCATCTATACGACTATTGTAGTACTTTTCATCTGCTTCTACCACTACACTATGGCTGCATTACATTTAACACAGTGTCCCACATGTTACCCATTTCTACCTTATATAAAGAGTAGAAATTGAATTATAATTGAGTATCCAGTTGCCTCATATTCCGGTCTTCAACTGAAATAACTCCAGCTATCTCAAAACTTCAACCCTCCCTGGAAGTATTGGACCAAATTATCCCAGATTATAGCACTCTCAGGCTAAAATTACTAATGCTTCTATAGTTTCAGAGACAGTATCAGGTTATTCAACACAACCTTCCATGCACCATCCCAGCCTCATATAATCAGAGGACACTTAGACGACTTTAATAGCCTTCAAAAGACACCATCCTCTTTTACTTATATATATATTTATTTGTCTATTTATTTAATGGAGACAGGGTCTCACTCTGTCACCCGGACTGGAGCGCAGTGGCATAATCACGGTCCACCGCAGCCTGCACCTGCCGGGCTCCGATCCTTCCACCGCAGCCTCCTGAGTGGCTGGGACCACAGGCGCCGCCACAACGTCTGCCTGGTTTTTGTATTTTTGTGGAGATGGGGTTTCACATGTTGCCCAGGCTGATCTGAGACTCCTGGGCTCAAGAGATCCACCTGCCCCGGCCTCCCAAAGTGCTGGGATTACATGAACGAGCCATTGTGCCCAGCCGGCCCTGCCCGGTTTTTAACCTTCGTACTGTTTATATAATCATCCTTCACAAAATAGAACACTTCATTACTCGATGGTTCTCATTATTCTAATATGAAGAACTATATTAAGAAAATAAATTCCTGGCCGGGCGCGGTGGCTCACGCTTGTAATCCCAGCACTTTGGGAGGCCGAGGTGGGCGGATCACGAGGTCAGGAGATCGAGACCACGGTGAAACCCCGTCTCTACTAAAAATACAGAAAATTAGCCGGCGTGGTGGCGGCGCCTGTAGTCCCAGCTACTCGGGAGGTTGAGGCAGGAGAATGGCGGGAGCCCGGGAGGCAGAGCTTGCAGTGAGCCGAGATCGCGCCCCTGCACTCCAGCCTGGGAGACAGAGCCAGACTCCAGCTCAGACAAAAAAATAAATCAATAAATTTCCAATATTTCCTAGAATATCCAATTTAATTCTATACATCACATAAAAATAAAAGCCGTCTTACTGTGTTAGTTTCTTACTGCTGTTACAGTAAATTAACATAAACTCAGAGGCTTAAAACAACACATTATTTTCTTTATACTTCTGGGAGTCAGAAGTCCAAAATGGGTCTTAGTGTGCCAAAATCAAGTTATCATCAAGTCTATATTTTGTCTGGAGATTCCAGGAGAGAATTCACCGGGTTTGAGGGGTCACATGTATCCCTGAGCTCTTGGCCTCTGCACATCTTGGACACAGCACATCACTTCAGCCTCGGCTCCAGTTTCCCCAAGCTCTTCTGCTCACTCTGGTCTCTCCGCCTTCCTGTCTGAAGGTTCTTTGTGACTACAGTGGGCCCACCTAGATAATTCAGGATAATCGCTCCAGTTTAAGGTGAGGTGATTAGCAATCTTAATTCCACCTCTAACCATAATGCTCCCATGCTGCCTAACAACACATTCAAAAGGTCATCCTGCTAAGGGTCATTATTCTACCTACACACTAAGTGACTGAGAAAAAGTAAAGTTATGTATCATGCCTTACCTATGGCGAGGAAATAATAACTTATAATGATTTATCTACGAAAACCTGTTTTTAAAAGCTTTGGTCCTAGTCTATTGATTAAAGTTTTGGTATATTCCAGATAAATTTCATGTCCTTGATGCTCACACATTGTGCACAGTAGATGGCCTTTTTAAAATAGTACCGCATAAAGGAATATTTAAGGTTGTCTGGACAATAGAAAAGGAACTTTAGTTCCTATGCCACAAAAGGCCGGATTTCTGCACATTACACCTCCTACCACTGCACACAGGTGCCAAACTCCTTCCTGAAAGCCTGGTTTATGTTTCCTATGTGCTTAGCAATAGTTTTACTCTCACGACTGTTTATATTAAGTCCTATTTTTTAAAGCATATCCTCATTTGTTTGTTTTCCTGAGCCTCTGAACTGGATTTCATCTGGTATGTATTGCACAGGTTTGCACACTTGATTGTACGCTACCTTAAAGCATCCTCTTGTGTTCTGGACACGGTTATTTTTCTCCATGGTAAGGTGATAAGTGACTTCTCTGAGGACTTGCCACCTTAGAATGCAGTGGTGACATCACCTGCTCAGGCTCTGTCTGCAATGTGGAATTTAGTATTTTCCCACTTCTGGTCTAACTTGAACTTCATAATTAAGCAGAGCCGCCTTTTGAGGGAACAGTAGGGTGTCTGCCCCTAAACGTCTGTGTAAATGCAGAGACACATTTGGGAACATAACTGACTTTTATGTACAGAAGCCAGATGCATTTCATGCCCATGCATGCTTAGGGAAGCAAGTTCATCTCATCTATCACAATAAGCATCTGTGCCACTAAATTCCACTGCAGGATACTTTTCACACTTAGACAACAAAACATTTAAGGAAATAAAAGCTCTTTCCAATAAAAATGTGCATCAAATACTGTGTGTATGTTTAAAAAAAAAAACTTCCTCTATAAGATAAGGCCACAGGAACTACTAAAAAAGCATTCTTGAAATACATTTTCTGATAGGCATCTAGGCCCTTGCCTTATATAAGATTTAAGGAAAGTGATGTGTGTGTCTTTATACTTGAAAGGCTGTTTTCAGCAGCAAAGGGTATGCTTTGAGGTATCAATAGAGTTTTGAGAATGCAAAAGTTTAAAAGAAATGGAATGCATATTCTCCAGGTATGAACATGCAATTGTCATTATTTTCCTACCATCTACTAGATTAGAAACAGAAGAAAAATTATGGAAATGTCTGTTTTCCCTCAATAGGAGTACCTATTTATTAAAGTTAATTATTATTCTTTAAACATTTTCAAAATAGACTCATAAGTGACAACTTTCAGAGAAAACAAGGGTTTTTGGATATATATATTTACCTATAACATGGATAAAATAATTTTGTTAAATAATAACTCCATATTAATAATGTTCTCTATTGTTTTTGCATTTTGTTTAACAATACAGAATCTAATACATTTAGTGTTCATGAGTTTCATACAGTCTCCTGTCAATGTACTTTGTCTTTTTTTTATTGGACTACTAATCATTTATTTATGATTTGTTGGAACTACTCATATTTTAAATATGTCAAGTGAATTGCAAGCACTTGTTGCTGATTTGATATTTGCTTTTTACACATATTCATGGTATCCTCTGAAAAAGAAAAGTTTTATATTTTAACAAATTCCAATCTATAAATTTTTTTTTAAATTTTCTGTTATTGGTTAGGGCTATGTTTGGATATTTAATTTTAACCGTAATGTTGCAAGTGATATTTGTCTATGGTATTTTTTCTTTATATTTTGAAAAAGTGTATTTGACATCCACTATGGAATTAATATTTATTAATGACATATTATACCTTTGTGCAACTATAAAATACATATAGCCAATTATCTGAACACCATTTTATGAACTGTTTATCACTTATCCACTGATTTGAAACACTATCTTTATCATATATTGGATTTTAGGTTTATCGAGATTATGTAACATGAAATTATTTAATTATGAATTTATGTGAATTCAGGCATGACAGTCAGCTCTACCTCCCCACCACTACCCTGTAAAAGGATGGATGGAATAATTGCTTCCCTATGGCTTAAGTGTATGAGAGGTATCCAACATGGTCTTGATGAAGTGGGAACTACACAGAAACTGTTTTTGGCCCTGAAATGTACTCCAGCTTTACCAATTTGTTCTACACATATACCATTGAGGGTAGAAGCTGAATTTTGCTAATGATTATATTTACACTACTTAACATTGTGCCAGATACGGAGTAGATGCTTAGAAACATGTTTAATAACTTGTTTTATTGCTAGAGACCTAATTATCTGCTGTAGTGGTGCTATCTCATTCAGAATCATTTTGACCAGCCTTTCTCCATCATGAATAAAACACTTATTTACACACTTGTGTACATGCACATGTGCATAGAAACACACACACCCTTTGCAGAGACAAACTGCATTGAAAGCATGTGCAAACATTATAGTATATTTGTTGATTCTGACCTGATTCTGATTCTATTGTATACATTTTCATTCTGATCACAATAACAATAAAAACAGAAAACTATAAGTTGTGAAGCTGGAAGATGCAGAACATGAAAGATCAAATTACCAATTTTTTTTTCTATTTTCTTTAGTTGGCTGCTGATAAAATCAGAAAAGAAATGGACACAAAAATGAAAGTATGCAATGTGTGTGCGTGTGTGTGTGTGTGTATCACATGCACTCGTTTCCATGATGTACATATGGAATTTCATAACCAACCAAACTAAGCTTCATAAGTGAATGAGAAATAAAATCCTTTACAGACAAGCAGATGCTGACAGATTTAGTCACCATCAGACCTGCCTTCCAAGAGCTCCTAAAGGAAGCACTAAACATGGAAAGGAAAAACCAGTACCAGACACTGCAAAAACACACCAAAATATAAAAACCAATGAAACTAGGAAGAAACTGCTTCAACTAATGTGCAGAATAACCAGCTAGCATCATGATGACAGGATCAAATTCACACATAACAATATTAACGGTAAATATAAATGAGCTAAATGCCCCAATTAAAAGACATACACTGGCAAATTGGATAAAGAGTCAATACCCACAGGTGTGCTGTATTCAGGAGACACATCTCACTTGCAAGGACACACATAGGCTCAAAATAAAGGGATGGAGGAATATTTACCAAGCAAATGGAAAGAAAGAAAAAAAAAGCAGGAGTTGCAATCCTAGTCTCTAATAAAACAGACTTTAAACCAACAAGGATAAAAAAGGACAAAGAAGGGCATTACATAGTAGTAAAGGGATCAATGCAACAAGAAGAGCTAACTATCCTAAATATATATATATGCCAAATACAGGAGCACCAGGATTCATAAAACGAGTTCCTAGAGACCTACGAGGAGACTTAGACTCCCACACAATAATAGTGGGAAACTTTCACAACCCACTATCAATATTAGAGAGATCAACAAGAAAGGAAATTAACAAGGATATTCAGACTTGAACTCAGCTCTGGTCCAAGTGGACCTAATAGATACCTACAGAACTCTCCACCCCAAATCAACAGAATATACATTCTTCTCAGCACCACATAGCACTTATTCTAAAATCAACCACATAATTGGAAGTAAAACACTCCTCAGCAAATGCAAAAGAATGAAAAATCATAACAAACAATCTCTCAAACCACAGTGTAATCAAATTAGAACTCAGAATTAAGAAGCTCACTCAAAACTGCACAACTACATGGAAACTGAACAACCTGCTTCTGAATGACTACTGGGTAAATAGCAAAATTAAGGCAGAAATAAATAAGTTCTTTGAAACCAATGAGAACAAAGACACAACATATCAGAATCTCTGGGATACAGGTAAAACAGTGTTTAGAGGGAAATTTACAGCATTAAATGTCCACATGAGAAAGTGGGAAAGATCTAAAATAGACACCCTAACATCACAATCAAAAGAAGCAATGGAAAACACATTAAAAACCTAGTATAAGACAAGAAATAACTAAGATCACAGCAGAACCGAATGGGAGAGAAACACAAAAAAACCTTCAAAAAAAAATCAATGAATCTAGGAGTGGGTTTTTTGAAAAGATTAACAAAATAGATAGACTGGTAGCCAGACTAACAAGGAAGAAAAGAGAGAAAGATCAAATAGACACATTAAAAAACGATAAAGGGGATATCACCACTGATCCCACAGAAATACAAACTATTATTAGAGAATACTGTAAACACCTCTACACAAATAAACTAGAAAATCTAGAAGAAATGGATAAATTCCTGGACACATACACCCTCCCAAGACTAAACCAGGAAGAAGTCAAATCCCTGAATAGACCAATAACAAGTTCTGAAATTGACTCAGTAATTACTAGCCTACCAACCAAAAAAAGCCCAGGACCAGATGTATTCACAGCCGAGTTCTACCAGAGGTACAAAGAGGAGCTGGTACCATTCCTTCTGAAACTATTCTGAACAATAGAAAAAGAAGGACTCCTCCCTAACTCATTTTATGAGGCCAGCATCACTCTGATTCCAAAACCTGGCAGAGACCCAATAGAAAAAGAAAATTTCAGGCCAATATCACTGATGAACATCGATGCGAAAATCCTGAATAAAATACTGGCAAGAGAATCCAGCAGCACATCAAAAAGCTTATCCACCACGATCAAGTTGGCTTCATGCCTGGCATGCAAGGCTGGTTCAACATATGCAAATCAATAAACATAATCCATCACATAAACAGAACCAATGACAAAAACCACATGATTATCTCAATAGATGCAGAAAAGGCCTTCAATAAAATTCAACACCCCTCAGACTAAAAACTCTCAATAAACTAGGTATTGATGGAACATATCTCACAAAGATAAGAGCTATTTATGACAAATGCATAGCTAATATCATGCCAAATGGCCAAAAGCTGGAAGCATTCCCTTTGAAAACTGGCCCAAGAGAAGGATGCCCTCTCTCCCCACTCTTATCAACATATTATTAGAAGTTCTGGCCAGGGAAATCGAGTAAGAGAAAGAAATAAAAGCATGCAAATAGGAAGAGAGGAAATCAAATTGTCTCTGTCTGCAGATGACATGATTGTATATTTACAAAACGCCACCACCTCAGCCCAAAAATTCCTTAACCTGATAAGCAACTTTGGCAAAGTCTCAGGATATAAAATTAATGTGCAAAAATCACAATCATTCTTATATACCAATAACAGACAAGCAGAGAGCCAAATCATTAGTAAACTCCCATTCACAATTGCTATAAAGAAAACAAAATACATAGGAATACAACCTACAAGGGATGTGAAGGACCTCTTCAAGGAGAACTACAAACCAGAGCTCAAGGAAATGACAGGACACAAACATATAGAGAAACACTCCATCCCCATGGATAGGAAGACTCAATATCATGAAAATGGCCATATTGCCCAAAGTAATTTATAGATTCAATGCTATTCCCATCAAGCTACCATTGACTTTCTTCACAGAACTAGAAAAAAACTATGTTAAATTTCATATGGAAGCAAAAAAGAGCCTGTGGAGCCAAGGCTAACCTAAGCAAAAAGAACAAAGCTGGAGGCATGATGCTGCCTGACTTCAAACTATATTACAAAGCTAAAGTAACCAAAACAGCATGGTGCTAATACCAAAACAGATATATAGACCAATGAAACAGAATAGAGGCCTCAGAAATAACACCACACATCTACAACAATCTGATCTTCAACAAACCTGACAAAAGCAAGCAATGGGGAAAGGATTCCCTATGTAATAAATGGCGCTGGGAAAACTGGCTAGCCATATGCAGAAAAGAGAAACTGGACCCCTTCATTATACCTTATAAAAGAATTAACTCAAGGTGGATTAAAAACATGAATGTAAAACCTAAAACTATAAAAACCCTAGAAGAAAACCTAGGCAATATGATTCAGGACATAGCTGTGGGCAAAGACTTCATGACTAAATCACCAACAGTACTTGAAACAACAGCCAAAATTGACAGATGGAATCTAATCAAACTAAAGAGCTTCTGCTCAGTAAAATAAACTATCACAAGAGTGAACAGGCAACCTACAAAATATGAGAAAATTTTTGCAATCTATCCATCTGACAAAGGTCTAATATCCAGAATCTAGAAGGAACTTAACAAATTTACAAGAAAAAAAACAAAAAACAACCCCATCAAAAAGTGGGCAAAGGATATGAACAGACACTCCTCAAAAGAAGACATGTATGTGGCCAATAAACATATGAAAAAAGCTCATTATCACTGGTCATTAGAGAAATGCAAATCAAAACCACAATGACATACCATCTCACACCAGTTAGAATGGTGATCATTAAAAATTCTGGAAACAGCAGATGCTGGAGAAGATGCAGAGAAATAGGAACACTTTTACACTGTTGGTGGGCTTGTAAAATAGTTCAACCACTGTGGAATACAATGTGGTGATTCCTCAAGGATATAAAACCAGAAATGCCATTTGACCCAGCAATCCCATTACTGGGTATATACCAAAGGATTATAAATCATTCTACTCTAAAGAAACATGTACACATATGTTTATCATGGCACTATTTACAATAGCAAAGACTTGGAACCAACATAATGCCCATCAATGATACACTGGATGAAGAAAATGTGGCACATATTCACCATGGAATACTACACAGCCATAAAAAAGGATGAGTTCACGTCCTTTGCAGGGATATGGATGAAGCTGGAAACCATCATCCTCAGCAAACTAACACAGGAACAGAAAACCAAACACTGCATGTTCTCACTCATAAGTGGTTGCTGAACAATGAGAACATGTTGACACAGGGAGAGGAACATCACACACTGGGGTCTGTAGGTGGGTCGGGGGAAAGGGGAGGGAGAGCATTAGGACAAATAGCTAATGCATGTGGAGCTTAAAACCTAGATGACGGGTTGATGGGTGCAGCAAATTACCATGGCACAAGTATACCTATGTAACAAACCTGCATGTTCAGCACATGTATCCCAGAACTTAAAGTAAAATTTTAAAAAATGAAAGTATGCAATATGTGTATGTGTGTGTATACATACATATAAAACAAGCACTCATTTTCATTATGTACATATATGCACATTATGAGTGTGAATATATGTTAAATAATATCCTATCAGTTTTGTATTTGTAACACATATATGTACATGCATATACAACAAATAGAGGTGTTTTGCATAATAATTTCATTGATATTCATTTCATCAGCTAAGAACTAAAGAGAATTTAAATCAAAATCAATTATTCATTTACAGGTGTTTTTAACCATCATCTCCCCCTTTATCTTCAGTTTTATGCCTCCTTGTATTGCCATTTTGTGACTTTTTTGCCATAAATTATACATATTTGGAACCGTCAGTTTAAGAAATTCAATCTTTGGATAAGATCTCTAAGATTGATTTAGTATGCATACGTGTGTGGGCCCACACTTGACAAAGAAAGGTCAGTTATAAATATATGTGTACACTTATCAAAATAATTCACATAAAATCTCTGAATAAAATTATCTGTATGCTTTTTCTGTCAATAAAAGCAGTATAGTATAATTCTTGGTAGTAAACCTGTTTGTTTTCATTCTGTTGCCTACCATGTGAGCTGCCATGTTGGTATAAAACATCGATCATTTGATATTTTACTACAGCAAATAATAGTGATCCCCACGAAATAATAAATAAATCAGTGAGTTTCAAGGAAATAAGTTTTTGGATGGATCAGATAATTTGAAGTTGTTAGTTTATTCTCCAGCAAGGTGAAAGAAAAAAGCTGTTAGTTTGTTCTCTATCAGGTGAACGAAGATGAAAACTAAAGTTCTCAAGGCCAGTGCATAATAATGGTGCCGTATTCTGTGCATCAATCACCATTACCAAATACCCATATTGCCAAATATTTCATGTACCGCTTTAGTGGTGATTAATCAATGTGCCATGGCACTGAAACTGAAACGAGACTTTGTAATACAAGTAATATTCAAAGGGTTTTGAAAATTTATCAGCTCTATAGATATAGATGAAAATTTATCATCGTCTATCTAGAAATCCTGTTTTTATAAATGTTACCTAGCCAAATATTGGTTTTATTTACTTAATATTTAGAAAACATGAGTTTAGTAAAAATTGTTCAGATTTTCTTAATGTAGTGTGTGAAATTACTATGTAATTCTACAAGAAATATGCTACACAGCTGATTACACAAATAGGTCAGCAGAGGGAGCAAAAGGTGCCTTTCCCGTATAATCCACAGCAACATCACCCGCTCTTCTCTCTACATCATCGATGTATGTTATCTAAAGTCCTGTGCAAATGCCACCTCAACACGAGTCCTCTAGCCTTGCCTTCTTATCAGAAGCAGCTCGAAAGCCCCGATAATTCTAGAACCACTGAAAAATACACACTTGTTGCAAGGATTGAAAAGCCTCATATTGCAAATTCAGAATTCACAGTATTGAAAAAATTCATAATTTTTTAAAGTTACAATACTGTGAACTATATAAAATGAATTATGCTGGGATCAGATGACTCTCTTCATTCCAGCCTATCTTATATTTTCTCATTCATTTCTCCACATAGTCACAACAACAGACTCACTATTACATTTCATTAATGGCTATTTTATAATAAATGATCTCAATAGCATTTCTGAAACCTCTGCTGTTCTGGTTTTACATAACTCTTGAATTTTTGAATGAGTTAGTTTTTGATTGAAAAAGACCTGACTCTTATGCTTAGAAAAGCCATCATTTCTTTCTGTAAGCTTTCCATCTTCTATAAGCTTTACATGTTCCATAAGCAACCATTCGCTGGTTTTGTGATCAAACTAGAGAGGCAAATTCAGTTAATAATAACAACGTCATTTATCATCCTCAAATCTAGTGTTATGGATAATAGGATCTCCACAAGGAGACGGTTGCACGAGCGACAAGAGAAAGGCAATCAACAGTCTTTTACTCATACCAAGATATGTCCACTCACACTTGTTTCAACAGTCAAAGTAACGCCATATGTCCCCAGTGATGTGGGTGGGCAAAAGGAACAGTTGGCCTGCTAATGAGGGCCATATGTACACGCAGCCTATCGTACCATCCTTCTTACTTATGGTTGCTGAAAACTCAGTGGAAGAGCTTGCTCTGAGGAATGGCATGGCTGGAGGAGGAGAGGCTTCCTTAACAGCAGGAAAGGACCATTTGTTGTACAACTACTGTATCTCTGAAACTGGGAGCTAAAGATATGCATGTACGTTACTCATTCTCATTAAGAGTTACTTACGCATCCGTAGAGTTCTTTACTCCAGTTTCACCTTCTTTCACTAAATTCTTTTGCATTTATGTGCAAAGGGATTTTGGGCCCTTTTCAAAAATTACTTTTCCTAATCAATCTTGTTAATTTGATGTTCATTTACATCGGCTTCTCTTTATTTTTAGCTTGATTTCCAGAAAAATTATACTTTCTTTGACATTGTTAAATGTTACAATATTAAAAGAAATGAAAAAGACTTAAAAACTTAGAATATTTGAATGAGGGTTTCTGGAAGGCAGAGAGGACAATAAGGCAAAAGTACTTACTGCACTACTGTTCCAAAGTAAAAGAAAAACAAAGATTTTAAAAATGATTATAGCAGCTCTGTATCTCAACCAGGGTTTCCTTTGAAATTTCTAACACTGCAAACACTATTCAGCAATTTGCACTGATTATAAAATTTATTGTTTTAAGGTCAATTGTGATACTATGATCAGATAATATAATTTACTTTACTCTTAATGGCTTCATTTTGACAAATGAGGGAGCTTTCAGGAAGGACAATGCTTCCTGCACAACAACCAGTAAAGCAGGTCACATCCATTTTCAATATAATTTTAAGAAAAATGAAGGACAAACTACTTGTGAGGCAGCAAGAATTCATTTGCATTAAATTAATTTGAACAGGGCATTTCAAGTTCTCTCTGGCAACAATAGAATAAAGGGGAAAATGAATCTATCTTATGCAATGATCGTCTTCTAGGTTACAGAAAGATTTGAAAGGCTGACATGACCATTGCTAAATTTCTTCTAGAAGTCTATGATTAGTGTCATAGATATAACTCATGAGATAAAATATTCACAAAGAATGTTTGTGAACTGCATCAATTATGATGGAACTACTGTCTAACATCCCTTTGAAAAGTTATATTCTGCAAAGGTTAAAAAAACACCAACCTTTCGATGCTTTCTTATATGGATGAGATTTTGTCAACAAGAACTAAGCTTCACAATTAAGCACTATGGAAGATAATGTTCTATGTTAATTTAAACCTAACTAATCCAGGACTTGGCCTTGATAAATAATGGGTTTAATTAATATTTTTGACCCTAGCAGTGCAAATACTTTTACTTATATTTTACTAAAGCTAGTTTTGACAAATCTAAGGGTATTTAATTTATCAGTATCTGTTGTCAGATGAAACTTCCCCATCAATACCTTCTAATGGTTCAAAAATAAACTGTTACCCCCACAGATACATTGTTTTTCCATGCGTAAGCAAGTACATTAATTTCAGGGTCTCAAGGCATAAAAGTGTTATTACCACTTGTGATAGGCTGCATAATAGTCCCAAAAGATGTTCTTCACCTAATCTCCAGGCCCTGGGAATGTGCTGCCTTACACAGCCAAAGGACTTGTAGATACGATTCATTTAAGGATCTGGAGAGAAGGTGATTATCCCAGATCATCCATGTGAGTCCGAAGTAATCACAGGAGTCCTTAGATGAAGTGGAGAGAAGGACTCAAAGTTAAAGGAGGAGACAACGCGGAGACAGAAACACAAATAAAAGCAACGCACCTTGAAAATGGAGGAATGGGGAAAAGACAATGAAGACAGGTGCCACCAGAAGCAGAAAATTTAAGAGAATGGATTCTCCCCTCAGCACCTCGAGAAGGAACCCACACTGCAGACACATTGACTTAGCCTAATTAAAGTGATTTTGGACTTCTGACCTTTGAAACTGCAAGACAATAAATATGTGTTAAGTTATGTAAATGTGTGGTAATTTGTTATAGCAGCAGTAATACAACTAATACACCACTACAATAAGCAAAGGAAATAAAGTGCAATAGTGACAAACTTAAGGGATTCCAGAAAAGAGAAACGAAGTGGTAAACTCAATCACAGGATTATATTAGTAACTGTAGTATATGTTACTTGCTTACCCTTTCAATCACATTATTGCTGTAATTATCATTATCATCCAATCAATATGATTACACCAGTATGTATAACTTAGACATGAAAATTTTTTTCTATTTCACCCTTCCCATAATTCCATGCAGCTACCCCTAAGCAACTGTGTATCTGATGAAGCTAATATTTTCAGGGAAAAATCTTCCATGTTAAGCAGAAAATTTACATCTAAAATTAAATTCTTTTAAGCCAGTCTGGGGACAATACCTAGAAAATTCAAACATTACTTCTCAAGAATACCACTAGCAGTGAGTTTGTGACGCTATCTTCCGCCAACTGAATCAAAATTAATTTTAAATATTTTCAAAGCAATATTTTTAAAAATCGTGTACAAATTTTTTCCTCTTGGTAAAAATAAACCACTTCCCAACCATCCATTATATTTATGTTAATTACATGAAGTCCATACATGAATTATCATACCACAAATAGAAAACTATTTAAAGAGAAAAATCTCACTTGGTGCTGACAGAATGACAGCATAAAACTGTTAAGCATGAGGAGAAAGTTGTTTGCGGTGTAAATATTTCCCTTTTCCTATCAAAGTGTGTCCTGTGATCTAGCGCTCTTCTCTCCACATGCTTAAGTACGGCAAAAGTTATAAAAACACTCATTCTAGTTTTCTATACTTTAATGGTTGTAGAACATCAGAAGAGAATTGGGAGATGGGAATGTTTTGTGCTTGACATTGCATTTGAGGGGAAAATAAAAACTTGGACATAATATGTGGGATGTCTCCACAGTAATACATGGGAGGGCAAGCAAAAAATGCAATCAAATTTCTACCATGCGCTGAGCCCCTTATATAAACAAATATCCAGCCTTTCTAAAGTACTAACAACCACTCTTCATAGCAGGTATTCTATTCCCAGCTTGTAGGTAAGAAACAAAGCTTCAGAAAGGGATCTTCACCAGTTTCACACAGTCAATAAAAGGCAGAACTAGGGCAAATATCAATAATAAAAATAGCAATCTCATCCTAATTGGACCTGGCACTGTTCTAAGAAGCAAATCATTAACAAAGGATTTTGAGTTACCACACTCTTAGTCTCCCCGTTTTACAAAAGAAGCAACTGAGGTAAAGTGAAGCTATGCCGTTTCTTTTCAAGCTCATATACCTAACAAGATACCACTTTAATCATGGGTCTGTGATAGATCGTGTACCTCATTTCTAGCGTTTGCTGAGATTTTTCTTATTAACCCTAAGCAAGTATTTGATCCCTGGTAAGTATGCTGTAATTTTTTCACCGCTCATTCTTATCACGGTTCTTCAAGAAAAGTACAGTTCAACACATTTGTCCTATTTGGTTACAAATTTTGAAATTCAAAATGTGTATCACACTAAGCTGTTAGCTCCATTTGGAATTTTAAAAAACTAAATTTTTCACTCAGTTAAAAAAAATTGCATTGTTTACTCCCATATCTAAAATATAGCTTATAAGTCTATATTTGTATTGAAAACATAATTTTCTACAACTTTTATAATATTTAAATATTATTTAAGGTTTTAATAATATTTAAATATTTAAATAATACATTTAAAATCATAGTTCAACAAGTCCGAATAATCCATCACTTACTTATGACAGAATATTTGTTCAGTATCCTCGGTTTGTTCACTCTTGTGTAATATATCCTATTTTAAGGATCAAAACTTCTCTTAATGTCAACACTACAGCCTCTTCACAATTCCTACTGATTCCTAATTACCCTTCAGGAGCAAATAAAATGAATTTATCCCAAATTTCTTTGCTTTGAAACAACTTCAGTGAAAATGGTGGTTGTCAACCATATCTACCATTCATATATCCCATTGTTTTCTGCATTAAATTTCATCTAATACTCCCTTATGCCATCAGTGTCACTACAAAGGGGGACAGGGGATGAATCTCATCATGAACAAAGGTATATACACTAGATCTTAGGATGTTCAATCATCTCCTTACTGTATTATGTCCCATCTGAACTACTCATATTAAAATGAGCAACTATATGAACATGGTACTTTTAAGAAAGGATGTTCAAAAATTAATTCATATCTTGTACAAATTTGTATCCAAGAAAGCATGACCTAATAGGCATCACATATGTGAATGAAAAAATTCACTGTCAGCAATGAATGTTGATGACACTCCTTTAGCAAGAGTTGTACCGAGCTACCCACAATTCCTCAGCACTCACTATTCTCATACATGCGGTCGGACAATGTCCAAGGGTGCAGTGATTCTGTCCAGAGGCTTTTCTGGGCCGTTAGAGCTGTCTCAGCCTGTGTACAGGGTTATACAGACACTCTAGGGCATTCATGACTCTGATCACTGGAGCAGCCCTGTACTAACTGCAAATTTATGGAGGAAACTTCCAAGTCCTCTTGCCCCCCAGTTGGGGTAACTCTGTTACCTATTTCATGTGGTCTCAGTTCTCCAACAAAAATGATCTCGGCCTGCTCATCTTACTTCCATCTCACTACATGGCACAACTAGAAGTTGACTAGGTATTCTGCTTTAATGTATATGCAAAGCCCTCTTGTTCAGGAATGTTTGTAGAATAATATTTCTAAATTAGGAATACAATTGGTCTTGTTCTTTCCTGAGGGATAAAATGTCATCTCTCTTCTTCTCTCCCTCTCTCCTTTCTTCCTAACTCAGCTAACCCTCTATCTGAAAGAATTACAAAGGAAGAAATCTAGGGCATTGTTTAGCATTCTCAGGAGGATTGGAAATGTTGGAATGACAGCGAGTATCACACATACACTGCTTGAAGTATTTTGTAGGATCCGAGGGAAGAGAAAATTTTGACATTCCAGAAAATTTAAGTCATCCTTTTAATATCAGGACCAGAAAGAAACAGGTCACATGGGCAAGAGCCATAAAACTAATTATCTTGACTCTTTCCAGAATACCTGAGCTATAAATGTACAGGGAATCCTGTAATCAGATGCAATGTTGTGTATAATATACTTAGTTCCCAAATGTAACTATGAATTTTATGTATATAATGTGAAAAATCGTTCCAAAGTATTTGAGACTCCAAAAAGTTTCCTAGCTAGCATTCAATATTCTTGCTTAACTTCTCCTTATACCCCTAACTGTATTGAGCATGCATAGACACACAAAAGCTAGGATCAACTATTACCGCTTAAGAAAGAAAAGGAGGAAAAAGGCTGTATTATAGGGATTTTGTTTTCTTCCTCAACTCTTGAAGAAGCCTATTTGTATCAGCCCGTGTCAGACAACAAAGTACTTATCAATAAAGATTTATGAATGTGGTCACATATGAAATATAAGAGCATTCAGTTTCTACCTCTCTTTTTCTCATAAATCCTACATCAGATAGACATTAGCTATATCTGCCAATGTTTCCACGGAATCTTAAAGACTATTCACTGCAAAGCTGGCAGTGTAGCCTGAAAGCAAGTTATGTCTGCGTTGCAACTTCACACTAAGTGGTTTAAAAATACAACTAAATGTGGCCTGTCTTTATCTTGATTATAAGACATAAATTATCCCAAGAATATTCTTAGTAAAAATTGAGTCTCCCTGTCAAGCCACTTCTATTAAGAAGGACACAGGTCAGTTTTTAGGAGTTTAGGTGTTATTTGGAAGTTAGGAGCATCTAAATATGGAATATAACTCCATAAACTTATAGTATATTTTATATCAAAGAGAAACGAGAAAAATAAGAAATGTTTTTACTATTATTTCATATAGCATATTCATATATAATTACTTCAGTAGTCTCAATGTAGTCATGCAATTGTTTGGGTAAAGAACTAAACTTGAAGTTAAATAGCATAGGTCTGAATTCTTATGGTTTATAACATTCATATATTTTATATGTTCCAGAATAATATGTAATTTCTAAGTTTATAATATAATAATTACAGAAATGTAGGTAGAGTAATACTTCTGTGACACAGTCTCTTCATCTACAAAATGGAATTAATATTGCTTTTCTCCTTAAATTTATATTAAAAATTGGAGAAGTAATATATGTGAAAGAACCTTACATTAAATATGCAAGTTTTATTTGTTGAATTCAAACAGTCATTAAAGAAAGAACAAAATAAAACATTACATTTGGATTAAAAAAGTAGATACATATATCTCAATCTGAGAAAACTTTAAGCTCTCTTGACCATAAAATGACATTGGATCCTAAAAGAGAATTTGGTAAATATTTGAAAGATATTTCAATTTCACACCTAAATGTTGATTCTGACATTTATTTCCTAAACTTATCATTTGTGTACTTACCTGCTATTAAATCCACAGGGGTCATGTGACTAACTGTATGCCCACCGATTTTATTGACAGGTATTCAGCAAGGCCCACAAAGTAAGTATTGAATTTTTTAAAAAAACAGACCCAAAACACCTAAAAGCAAAACACTTAGTAAATTCTTACAATCATGACGATCAAAAATTAGTGCTATTAGTAAGAAAGAAACTTCTGAACCAAATAAAGTCCTAATACCTCCAAGCAATTTTGTCTCTCTGATACACACACACACACACACACACACAAACACGATTAAAAAAATGAAGCAAATGTAAAAAAATAAATAAATGAAGGAAGTTCTGTGGGAAATGTCCATAATTTCATGCCCAGAATTTCTCTATCAATCTCTTTCCCCAAAGTACTTCCAAGAAAATAAAGTTGCCTTTCTCTCAACCTTAACTCATCACTTTTCTCATAGCATTTTCAAAAGAAATATTTCCTGTCAGCCGGCCACTTAAACTTTGTGCTGTTAAAGAAATCCAAAAAGGTATCAATTTTGCAACAAAGGATAAAGAGGAGACGAAGTGAACCAACATGGCTTTTAAGCTAAATTGCCGTCACCTGTCACAGGTTGTCTAGCGAGCCTCAAGTTCCCTCTAATAAGCTTATGGAGGGTGCGGAGCAAAGGCACCTCAAGGTGCTCTGCGGGTTTTCCCCTGGTAAATTAGGCTGAAAGGAAAAGAGTCCCACCCCCCACCCCCAAACTTGGAGACCAGGGCTGCCCTGCCGAATGCTGTGCCCAGACCTCCTACTTCCACGCCCTTCCAGTCCTTTCCTCGGCTTGGAAAATTGGGCATGAGGCAAGCAAAAGGAAGGACAGAAGGCCAAAACGGGCATCCGGGAAGCCAAATTTCTGTCTCAAAAGCTCGTCTAGAAACGCGTACATAGCGCGTGCCTTGCGGACATCTCCTAAAACCCCGTTCACTGAAGCTAATTCCTCCCGAACGCCCCCACGCCGGCTGAGGATCGCAACCGCCCATCCGCCCCTCCAGCCTGTGCAGCCGCCCCCAAAACCTCCCGTGAATCGGGAAATGTCAAGGCAGCAGCGCCTGGGGAGCCGAGCAGCCTCGCCAGTTCCACGTCTCTGGTTCGAGACCCCTCGGTTCACCTCTTTGGGGAACTCACCTGGAGTCATGTTTAGACGGCAGCCTCCACCCAGGGGACCGGGAAGCGGCACCGGGAAGCGCCGCCGCGTCCTGTGAATAACGAGCGCAGCGCAGCGGAGCAGCTCCCCCCGGACCGGCCGCTCCCCGATTCCTCCCGCTCTGTCCGGGAACCGTCCCTCCGTTCTTTCCTCTCCCTCCCCTGCCTGCAGCCACCGCGCTCCCTCCTCCTGCTGGCGGCGCAGGGCTGTGCTTCCACCTCCCTCCTGCGGGCGCACGAGCTGCCCGCGCTGCTAATGAGCAGGCTCCAGGCTCCGCCCGGCCAGGGGTGCGCACACGCCCCATGCCGGAGAGGAGCTCCCGGGAGCGGAGCTATGGATACGCCTGGTGCGGCCGCTGGAGAAATGAACTGGAGGAGGCATCCAGCATCTCACACTTTCTGGCCACTCAGCTTAACTAAGCCATAACCCCAGACTTCTTCCTAAATCTCCAGTAATTTACAGGTGCTGAAAAGTCAATGAGGGGTTTGAGCACAATCTGTGTTAACAGTATTGTCAGTATAGAGATGCTAATCTGGCTAGATTCTAGGGATGAAATGTTCAAGGGACGGTATATGATTCTTTCTGGTGGTTATTTTGACATATTTTGGCTATACTTACAAATCTGTAAAATAAACCAGCAATCTTCTAATCATGACAACACAGATTCCTAATTGAAGGCAGCTGATACTTATTAAATACCAGGCTCTGTTTAATAGGCTCTTTTTTCCCAGCTGATCTTTACTACAATTCTGTGAGCACTACTAGCACCCCTATTCTATATTTTAAGAATTTGGGACTAACTTTTAAAACAAGACGGTCTTAAAACAAGACTAAGGAACATGTCCAACCTTGCAGAGATTCTAAGTTTCTGAGCCTAAATAATAACTGAAATCTGTAGCTCCCACAACCCATACCCTGTGTATAATGTGTTGCAGCATCTTGGATGGTACTGTGTAACTGAACCAACAAAGATAATAGGACCATCAGCAAATACACACCACGAGACTAATGAATACCTAGAATCCTAGTGAGACTTGTAAATAGTCAAGCACCCTAAGTAACAATAGTTCAAGTGCATGCTAAACATGGTGATTACTTATCAAAGAACAGCAACCAGTATGAGTGAAGACAGGCAAATAATGTTCAAAATGTTCAGAATCAATGTCCAGCCACTTATGAGTTGAATTCCCCACTCTAAAAAAGAGGCCAGATGTGATGTATTCTAAGAAGTCTACAATGGGCGTGGTCTTTTTGCAACCAAAAAGGGCTTTTTAAACACTTATTTCCCATTAAGAATATGCAATAGCTAATTAATATTAAATCTGAAAATCAATGATAATTTATTTCAACTAACCTTACATGAAAAAATCATTACTCATTCAAGCTTTTAGAATTAGATTAAATAGCATTGAGTATCAAATTTACTTCAACCGATAGAAATAATAGACAGTTAATTAATAAAGTAAGTAATTTAATTAACTTTACTTTTGTGTCATGATGTATTTTTCCTTAGGAAAAGGATAAGACATTTTTTCCATGCTATAAAATACTAGAATATGACTTTTATATTTTTCTTCATGAAGATTAAAGAATTAATAAAATAAGTACAGACATATTTATTGTCAACAAATCTATCCAGATCATTCATTCTCCACTCAAGAAATTATGCTAGGCAAGCTTTATTTCTCCATATGTACAAGGCAATTCAGAGGTCAAAAATTTTAAAACACTTCAATGAACATCAACCATTAATTAACTAAGAGTAGATTTTATATATAAACAACTTTAAAAGACTATAAAAAGGTATAACAAACTTCTACTTTATCAGTACTGCTACTCCTGTTGAACACAAAGATATATAATTATAGTTTTCTCCCTATTTAAAATATTTATTGATTCTGGCATAATAATGTCATACTCATCCCTCAATAATCAGTGTACATGGAACCAGAAATCTTTTCTTTCACATAGTCAATTTAAGTATTTCTGTGTTTTGCATGTTAACACTCTATTTATTCTGTGTTTCTAGTGCTTATCCTCAAAATTTTTATAGTTCCGTTCACATATGAATTCTACCAATCAGCACTATATATAAATAATGCAACGTATAAAATGTGTTAAATAAATGGATGTAAGATTTATGCTAAATTTTTCACATAGTAAGTACTTCAAAACGCTTATTATTTTTCCTTAAGCTTTTATGTGCATATATTTTATCTCTCCAACTAAAGAATAAACTTCTAAATAAGAATAGTTTTGTCTATAAATTTTACGCATTTTAATACATTATTAATCTAAAACCTTGGACTAGAGTTTGGAATTCTTTTATGTATTCATTTATTGCTTCAAATAATAGGTGTCCATGCCATTTTTTCTAAACCTTGTGCAAGATGTAGGGTATACAATGATGTCCAGACTTTAGAGTCGTTGACCTCATGGCGTTTAAAGTGCAGTAATGTACAGTAATTTTAAAATCTATTTATTATTATTTAAAACAATAAATGAATACATTCTTGTCGAAAATAAATGAAAAGTCTCTCTGAATTCCCTGGCAAAGGCCAAAACATGAAAGCAAAAGAGCTGCCTGAAAACAGTGCAAGCCACTCTCCAGAGGGTTTCTCTGTTGAAACAGCACATCGCATTATGGAAATAATGAGAAAAATTAGTAACTGTGCAAACGACAACACATATGCATCTTTGTGGTTTCTGACCTTTTAGCATCGTCGAAGCAAGACCACAAACCTTTCAACACCATGCGTGGTATTAATCTTGCACAGAATATAATGTTTTCACATATTTTATTCTGATTTCCTACAAAGTAATTTCAATTTCTAGCTAAAGCTAATGGATTTTTCTAGTGAAAACATTGTGTACCGAGTGACTTTCCAGTGAGATCCGCGTACCATGCGCCATTTTCATGTTCGTGCTCATTTCTCTGAAGTCTGTTTGCCTTTAATTCACCATAATAAAATTCGTTGTGTACTTTTATTGGCAACCATCGCATAGTGACACTTGCATCCAAATGTAATTCCATTTGAGCTTGGCAGTGTTTGCTTTTTTATCAGAAGAGGAAAGTTAGAGGGAACAAGGGGCAAAGATGTGTGTAAGAATATCTGAGGGACCATCACAGTATCATCACAAATTCAAGATTTTTTTGAAACATTAGACAAGGGACTGACAGCCATGCCCTGGGATGGCTGAAACAGTTCACAACCTGCTCATGTTTATGACCAAAATCATCACCTAAAATGAATTCAATGTGAAAATATCATAATATCGTTTGTGTATAAGTAATCATGAAGCAGTTAGAGAAGGGAGTACAATCTAGTAAGAAATTGGAACAAAAAGTGTTAGACAAAATTCAAGAAGATTTAAAAGAAGAAAATTA
This sequence comes from Symphalangus syndactylus, assembly GCF_028878055.3. Taxonomy (NCBI): domain Eukaryota; kingdom Metazoa; phylum Chordata; class Mammalia; order Primates; family Hylobatidae; genus Symphalangus; species Symphalangus syndactylus. The sequence continues at coordinate 70,675,083 of NC_072445.2, read as the reverse complement.
ACCTGTCTGATCTGAACAGACTTGGAAAAGCACATCAATCATAGCTCTATACATTGACCATAGACTTAAAGCATAACATAAAAATAAAGAAGGCAGATAACTCAGGAAAACATTTCTATTAAATCTATTCCGTAAAGTTTTCCCATACTTTTATTTTACTAACAGGAGAATACATTTAAATCTGACAAAATCATATATATTTTGTTGATTCAATTTGTAGCAGATAGAGGAGCATGTCCCAGTGCTATGACAGTGAGTTGTCACTATAACATACCACTGCTTTACATCTTACCCACAGGCTAAAATGTTTACCCCTAGAGTCGTGACTTTGTATATGACAGGAGATTGCTACTAAAAGTAAATATATTTGGCTGAAGGGTAGATACATCTTTAGGCCATTATATCATTCACTAAAATTTAGCAGGCATTTACATATTTACCTGCTTAGTTCATATGACAAATATGTTTGAGAGACTGCCATATACAAAAAAAAAAGATGGAACCATCTTACAAATTTAGAGATTACTTAAAGAAATGGAACTGAAGGGTTAACTGTGATGGCAAGAATGAAGAGAGCAAAACCAGAGGGTACTTCAAGGAGAACAGGCATGAGAGAGGCATTATAATTTGGAGGGTGCTATGATTTGAACCTATGTGCCCATCCAAAGTTTGTATGTTGAAACTGAAATCCCAGGACAATGACATCAAGAGATGGGGCTTTTGGTTAAGTGATTAAGTGAAGAAGGATCCACCCTCATGAATGAGATAAACGTCCTCGTAAAAGATGCTTTAGAGGAATGCCGGGCTCCTCAGTCTCTTCTGCCATGTCGTTACATTGTCCGTTTTTGCCCACTTTTGTCACGTGAAGACGAAGCAAGAAGGTGCCACCTCGGGACCAACTGCCAAATCTCCGCTGCCTTGATTTCGGACTTCTCAGCCCCAGAACTGTGAGAAATACCTTTCTGTTTTTTATGAATTACTCAATCTGTGGCATTTTGTTATAGCAGCCTACAGACAAAAACAGGGTAAACAGCCTGGTGAGAGTGGATATTTTAGAAACTTGAGATGATTCAATGTCGCTGATTCTCCATTTTCTCATATGTAAAATGAAGGAAGTAATGCGGATTACTTCATAGTTCATTGTGCAAATTAAATTAACTATGTAAATAAAGCAAGCAATATAGTTCCTTTTATCTAGTATACATTGTTTAAGTGTTGTTGTCATTACATGAGGAAAACAAGAACTTCCCCAAACAGAAGGATGTGGGAACCAAAACTAAGATATAAGAAAGGACCAAAGTTCACTGTGACAATCTGGTCAAGCGCTGGTTAGGGAAGATAGCATAATGTTACGCATAGATATTATTTTAGGATAATTTTCCTCCACGCCGAACTCCTCTAGCACTTTCCCTACGTCTTTCATTGCACTTCTTCATTTGTCTCTTTAATTACGGTTATTTATATAAATCTTTTAGCTTCCTACAAAAATAAGCTTGTAGTGGGACAGATTCTTGAGGATCTATGTCAAAGCAATTTTTCTATTTCCTACAGCAAGTAACCCAGTAGTAATCACCCAGAATTTGTTAAAAGAATAAACATAGGAAGATTAATTTCCATTTTTTTCTTTGCCAATTTTTAATCAGAATTATACCATTGTTAGGGAGGGAGAAATTATAAATTGAGGACATGAGTATTAACATTTAAATCTGTTATTCTGCTTTATTTTAGAGCTTGCCATGTTTTGTGATTAAAAAAAGAAACAGGACATTCTATATAGCTGTTGCAAAACGTGTGGTCTGTTGGTGAACTAGCAGCACCAGCATTACCAAGAGTTCCTTAGTTTGCAGGACTACTGAGTCAGAATTCGCATTTTGACAAAACTCCAGGTGATTCATGCTCTGCATTTAAGTTGGAGAAGCACTGTTCTATAGTTCTCCTTATGTCCTAAATGCATTATCAGTGAAAGAAAATACTATACGTATGATAATAATAACGGTAATATTAACAAAAATGTAACTATTAGTAATTTTATATGCTCTCCCAGATACTAAGTCCTTTATTTAATACTTGTGATAATTCTGCGAAGTTGCAATTGATATCACCTACTAAACTGATACTCAGAAATCTGAAGTAATTCTCCAAGGTCACAAAGCTAGTGAATCACAAACAAGATTTTTAAACTCTTGCTGCTTCATTCCAAAGACTAAACCGTTTCTAACTCACAGTTAATACATTTGCTTCTGCCTTCCATTTCCTAAATGTGGTTTCCTTTCTATTTCATTAACTTTACTTATACATGACTGATTTTTAACCCTCTGTAATATTTGCAGAATATGGTGTACTATGGTTAATAAGGACAATACCAAGTAATATCATGTTGAGAAAGCGTGCAGAAGTAGCATCAAAAAACAGACTTTTTCCAAAATGTTTACTAAAAACGTTCAATAAAAACAAGATTTTCTACTTAGAATTTCTACCTTGCATAACTCAAATGGAGCATGATTATTAAAATGACAAAAAAGATTCCGTAATTGCCTAAGAGCTAAGAATAAGAATTGCTATATAAAAAAGCATAAATATGCCATATGAATGACATCTCTAAGAATCATGGGAGTGCTATTTGGTATTTAGTATTTAGTTCCATTCTGCAGCATGATCAAAAAGAAGCATCTGTATAGTTCACTGTGCATTATAGCACAATAAATCACCTCATTAGGCTCAGATATATGTAAAGATTTACAGTCTGGGAAAGTCCACTAAATATTCTTAATCACTTCTTAGACTGTACTGTCCCCCATATTTCTCTTTTTCTATAGAAAGGTTGCACATGGAAAGGCTTTATTTGAAATCCAGCAATGAATGGAATGTCTGTGAAGCAAGAAATAGATGGAAATTGACATTTTAAAAGAAAGTTTGGCTTCTGAAGAGATATAGCTGTGACCTTGGTCTTTTTGTTGGAGAGAAGTGTTCCCTAGCCTTACTGTACTATTTTTCCCAAAGCACCCTCTCTATTGTTCTCCCTTCATCTCTGGCTCCTATCATATGGCCCCTCCCTCATTCTATCTGGTGAGTTCTGAGAAAAAATGCTTAAATTCTGCAGAGAAGATTGAGAACAATGCTAAATATTCCTCAGAGAAGCAAAATTTTATGTTAACAGTTTATATTTTCACATGAAATTGTCTATCTCTTCTCTCTGTCTCATGTGTGTATGTGTGTATGTGTATATATATATATATACAGTATAATATACAGTAGATATGTATATATAGAGTATAATATTCAGTATATATATTATAATATACCGTATATATGTATATATATACAGTGTGTGTGTGTGTGTGTGTATATACATATATATAGATATATACTACCATTTACCTCCCAGGCTATACGTCCTGAAATCTTAAAAGTAGAAAGCCCTCACAGGCCGCGGTTGCTCATGGCTGTAATCCCAGCACTTTGGGAGGCCGAGGCGTGCAGATCACCTGAGGTCGGGAGTTCAAGACCAGCCTGACCAACATGGTGAAACCCCATCTCTACTAAAAATACAAAAAATTAGCTGGGCGTTGTGTTGCGCGCCTGTAATCCCAGCTACTCATGAGGTGGAGGCAGGAGAATCACATGAACCCGGGAGTCGGAGGTTGTGTGAGCCGAGACCATGACATTGCACTGCAGCCTGGACAATGAGAGCAAAACTCCATCTCAAAAAAAAAAGATGGAAAGGCCTTAAAAGACTTTTGAAAATGAGATTTGTCAAATATTTATTAGAGATGAAGAAAATAAGTGCGGACCCACACGTAACTTGTCTGAGGTCACAGAAGTAGGGACCCACACGTAACTTGTCTGAGGTAACAGAGGTAGTCATGCTGCAGCAGGCTTATTGGTTTTCCTCTATGACATGCATTATTATTGTTTTTGATCATTTCAAGAGGTTTCTAGTAGATAGTGGGACAAAATTTCTAATTTGGGAACCTAATTTTCTCTGCAAATCTTCTTTACGTCTCTAGCTTATTAATACACCTCAAAAGTGTTACAGGAATTAATTCGCAGGATTTTGAAGAATATTTTGAGGTGTGCTGGAAAAAATCATGTCAAGTATCAATGATTAGAAACTAAATAATCAATATTAGATATTGTAAAATTATATTTAAACTTCCATATGGCATAAATAAGTTATTTTAATGTACAGTCGTTGTACTTTGTAAACTTGCATATAAAATATTTGAAAAAATAACTTTCAATATGTAAAATGTAAATATACAAAGGAAAGGATCGGAAAAAATAGATAAAAATAATCAGGCTAAGAAAACACTACAGTGTCACCCTCAGAAGACTATAGAAGGATTCTCACCCTCGAGAAACAGAGGAACTTGAACATGGAAATGACCCTCTGCTGGCCATACTGATTATGGTACATAATTTTAAAAGGCTTTTAGAGAGAAGGGAAATGTTTTATTATGCATTCAGCACAGTGTTATGGTGATGTTTCTTAACTATCAGCTATTTTTTAAATTCCCATAATCTTTCTATAGATGACAAAGTTACATAAATATGAAGGATAAGAAGGGCCCCTGCAAACCTGATAATACAATTCTCTTTTCAATGATAACGTATTTCTAAGCGCGCATCTCCTAATCATATTGATGTGCATTTAGTGTTCTTTTACCTACACCTGTCAAAGTGGCTAAAGTAATCCTTCATGAGGAGATAATTTTTTCCTTTAGGTGATGTTTTCCGCATAATACTCTAACATTTCCAATTCCATTTTTCTCGAAAAAGTTTACATGATATACATATACAATTACTAAAACTTTGGCTGCATAAATAATTTAAATGGACTTTACTTCAAAGATAATATTTACTTTTAAAGTTGTATACCTTTGAATCATCAATTAATTAGAATTATCTTTTTCTTTATAAATAAAGTTTATGTCCCTACATATTTATGATTTGGAAATTTTCACCTGGAAAATTTCATTTTCATTTGGATGCCTTGTCTTTAGTATAAAATTCAGTATTTCAATTTCAATATAATTTTTTGATTGATTTTTACCTGAAATTATGATAAAATAAGAAAAGTGAAAAATAGAGATAAACTTTAAGTACAATGTTATTTGTGCTTAATAATAAAATCAAGAAAGTAAAATATCTAAAATAATTATAACTATTTAAATAAACAAAGTATCATGTAATGGGCGAAATATTCTTCTGGCTCGTTTTTGATTCTGACAGGTTGTTTACAGGTTCTGAAGTTCAGTTTGCTCATCTCTAACATGAGGTTGAACTAGGTATGGCTTGTTTGGCTGAACTCTGTAAAGCTGGTCAAAAAAGTTGCATTTGCATTCTTCTTCCTGTTACTGTATACAATAGAATCCTTCCTGTTTCTACCATGAGATTCAGAACACAGTCTCTGACCTTTCTGAATAGTTTCCAAGTCTCCTTTTTCTCCTGAAGCCTTCTCATAAACGGCTCTACCATGCACCCTGCTTGTCAACACCAAACTCGAAGTATACCTGATGTCATCCCTTCCTTTACCATCTTCCTACCTGTATCCAATCTGTAGCTCAACCATATCAAACTTGAGAAATCTCTCTAATGCATCCATTCTGCTCATTCTCTATAATAACCACTCTAGGTCAAACCACGGCCAAACCCATCAGTTCAGTTCAATATTTTGATGGATCCCTAATGTGTCTGCATATTTCCACTTCCCCCTTCTACCATCTGTTCTCTAGAAAGCAAAGAAAGTAATCACCAAAAAAAGAAAAAGAAAAAGAAAACAGGAAAGGAATAACATCAGGTCATTGCCCTAGAAAAATCTTGCAGAAGCTTCCCAATACTTGTGGAAGAAAGCTCACACCCATATTCGGACCCCCTAACTCTAAATGTGTGTATAACCTCATGTCATGCATCCCTCAATTAATATGCTCCGGCCACCATGGACTTCTACTACTCATACACGCTGAACATTCTCCTGTTAGAAGGCCTTGTCATGTGTTCTTCTGGTTGCCTGGAAATCTCTTGTCATCTTCTCCTCTTTCAGGCCTGAGATTAATTTCCTCAAACAGGCCTTTCTTGATCCTACCTTATCTCACTTTACCTTCAACTTCTTTTAAAAATCTTCAATCTGATTTTTCTTCATACCATATATTATAATATGTCAATATCTCGTCTATTTATGTGATTACTAACTTATACTGAGGAGAGCCTTTTGAATAGAATCTCAATAGGCCGAGTTTCTACAACTATGTCCTCATACCTCAATTCCCAGCACTTGGCACAGGATCGAGTACAACAAACACTTACTGACTGGATAACGAACTACATGTAAGATAAAATCAAACCTTGCGGAATTGCAGGCATATTCCCTTACTCTTATACTCCTATGCTTAAAGTGAAAATATATTCATGTTATATTGCTCCAAATGTCCACTTCCAGTTTCTACAGAAAGAGTGTTTGACAACTCCTCAATCAAAAGTAAGGTTCAACTCTGTTAGTTGAATGCACAGAACCGAAAGAAGCTTCACAGAATGCTTCTGTGTAGTGTTTAATTGAAGATATTCCTTTTTCCACTATTGGTCTCTTAGCGCTCCGAATTTCCACTTGCAGTTTCTGCAGAAAGAGTGTTTCAGAACTTCTCAATCAAAAGTAAGGTTCAACTCTGAAAGTTGAATGCACAGAACAGAAAGAAGTTTCACAGAATGCCTCTGTGTAGTTTATATTTGAAGATATTCCTTATTCCACTATTACCCTCTTAGCGCTGCGAATGTCCAGTTGCATTTTCTACAGAAAGAGTGTTTCAGACCTACTCAATGAAAAGTGAGACAAACTCTGTTAGTTGAATGCAGAGAAGAGAAAGAAGTTTCAGAAAAGGTTTCTGTGCAGTTTTTATTTGGAGATATTCCTTTTTCCACTATAGGCCTCTTAGCGCTCAAATGTCCAACTGCACTTTCTACAGAAAGAGTGTTTCAGAACTGCTCAATCAAAAGTATGGTTTAACTCTGTTAGTCGAATGCACAGATCAGAAAGAAGTTTCACAGAATGCTTCTGTGTAGTTTTTATATGTAGATATTACTTTTTCCAATATAGGCCTCTTAATACTCCGAATGTAAACTTGCAGTTTCTTCAGAAAGAGTGTTTCAGAAATGCTCAAACAAAAGTAAGGTTCAACTCTGTTAATTGAATGCACAGAACAGAAAGAAGTTTCACAGAATGCTTCTGTCTAGTTTTATTTGAAGATATTTGTTTTTGCACTTTACGCCAATTAGCGCTCCGAATGTCCACTTGCAGTTTCTATAGAAAGAGTGTTTCAGAACTGCTGAATCAAAAGTAAGGCTCAACTCTGTTAGTTGAATGCAGAGAACAGAAAAAAGTTTCAGAGAATTCTCCTGTGTAGTTTTTATTTGGAGATATTCCTTTTTCCACTATAGGCCTCTTAGCGGTCCGAACGTCCACATGCAGTTTCTACAGAAAGAGTGTTTCAGAACTGCTCGATCAAAGGTAAGGTTCAACTCTGTTAGTTGAATGCACAGAACAAAAAGAAGTTTCAGGGAATGCTTCTGTGTAATTTTTATTTGAAGATATTCCTTTTTACACTATAGACCTTATAACGCTCCGAATGTCCACTTGCAGTTTATACAGAAAGAGTGTTTCAGAACTGCTGAATCAAAAGTAAGGCTCAACTCTGTTAGTTGAATGCAGAGAACAGAAAGAAGTTTCAGAGAATGCTTCTGTGTAGTTTTTATTTGAAGATATTCCTTTTTCCACAATTACCCTCTTAGCGCTCCGAATATCCACTTGCATTTTCTGCTGAAAGACTGTCTCAGAACTGCTCAGTCAAAAATATGGTGTAACTCTGTTAGTTTAATGCACAGATCAGAAAAGAGTTTCACAGAATGATTCTGTGTAGTTTTAATTTCAAGATATTCCTTTTTCCAATATAGGCCTCTTAGCGCTCCGAATGTCCAATTGCAGTTTCTACAGAAAGAGTGTTTCCAAATGGCGCAATCAAAAGTAAGGTTCAACTCTGTTATTTGAATGCACAGAACAGAAAGAGGTTTCACAAAATGCTTTTGTCTAGTTTTATTTGAAGATATTTGTTTTTCCACTTTACGCCTCTTAGCGCTCCGAATGTCCACTTGCAATTTCTACAGAAAGAGTGTTTCAGAAATGCTCAATCAAAAGAAAGGCTCAACTCTGTTAGTTGAATGCAGAGAACAGAAAGTAGTTTCAGCAAATGCTCCTGTGTAGTTTTTATTTGGAGATATTCCTTTTTCCACTGTAGGCCTCTTAGCGGTGCGAATGTCCACTTGCAGTTTCTACAGAAAGAGTGTTTCAGAACTGCTCAATCAAATGTAAGGTTCAACTCTGCTAGTTGAATGCACAGAACAAAATGAAGTTTCACAGAATGCTTCTGTGTAGTTGATATTTGAAGATATTCCTTTTTCAACTCTAGGCCTCTTAGCGCTCCGAATGTCCACTTGCAGGTTCTACAGAAAGAGTGTTTGAGAACTACTCAATGAAAAGTAAGGCAAACTCTGTTAGTTCAATGCAGAGAAGAGAAAGAACTTTCAGAGAATGCTTCTGTGTAGTTTTTATTTGGAGATATTCCTTTTTCCACTATAGGCCTCTTAGCCCTTAAATGTCCACATGCATTTCCTACAGAAAGAGTGGTTCAGAACTGCTCAATCAAAGGTATGGTTTAACTCTATTAGTTGAATGCACATATCAGAAAGAAGTTACACAGAATGCTTCTGTGTAGTTTTTATATGTAGATATTACTTTTTCCAATATAGGCCTCTTAGCGCTCCGAATGTCCAATTGCAGTTTCTACAGAAAGAGTGTTTCAGAACGGCTCAATCAAAAGAAAGGTTCAACTCTGTTAGTTGAATGCACAGAACAGAAAGAAGTATCACAGAATGCTTCTGTGTAGTATTTATTTCAAGATATTCGTTTTTCCACTATAGGCCTCTTAGCCCTTGGAATGTCCACTTGCATTTTCTACAGAAAGAGTGTTTCAGAACTGCTCAATCAAAAGTATGGTTTAACTCTGTTAGCTGAATGCACAGATCAGAAAGAAGTTTCACAGAACGCTTCAGTGTAGTATTTATTTGAAGATGTTCCTTTTTCCACTATTACCCTCTTAGCGCTCCGAATGTAAACTTGCAGATTCTACAGAAAGAGGGTTTCAGAACTGCTCCTTCAAAAGTAAGGCTCAACTCTGTTAGTTGAATGCAGAGAACAGAAAGAAGTTTCAGAGAATGCTTCTGTGTATTTTTTATTTGGAGATATTGCTTTTTCCACTATTAACATCTTAGCGCTCCGAATGTCCACTTGCATTTTCTACAGGAAGAGGGTTTAAGAACTGCTCAATCAAAAGCATGGTTTAAATCTGTTAGCTGAATGCACAGATCAGAAAGAAGTTTCACAGAATGCTTCTGTGTAGTTTTTATTTGAAGATATTCTTTTTCCCAATATAGGCCTCTTAGCGCTCAGAATGACCAATTGCAGTTCCTACAGAAAGAGGGTTTCAGAAAGGCTCAATCAAAAGTAAGGTTCAACTCTGTTAGTTGAATGCACAGAACAGAAAGTAGTTTCACAGAATGCTTATGTGAAGTTTATATATGAATATATTCCTTTTTCCACTGTTGCACTCTTAGCGCTCCAAATGTCCACTTGCATTTTCTATAGAAGGAGTGTTCAGAACTCCTAAATCAAAAGTATATTTTAACTCTGTTAGTTGAATACACAGATCATTAAGAAGTTTAACAGAATGCTTCTCTGTAGTTTTCATTTGAAGATATTCCTTTTTTCAATATAGGCCTCTTAGCGCTCAGAATGTCCAATTGCAGTATCTACAGAAAGAGTGTTTCAGAACTGCTCAATCAAAAGTAAGGTCCAACTCTGTTAGTTGAATGCACGGAACAGAAAGAAGTTTCAGTGAATGCTTCTGTGTAGTTTATATTTGAAGGTATTCCTTTTTCCACTATTACCCTCTAAGCGCTCCGAATGTCCACTTGCATTTTCCACAGAAAGAGTGTTTCAGAACTGCTCATACAAAAGTATGGTTTCAATCTGTTAGCTGAATGCACAGATCAGAAACAAGTTTCACAGAATGCTTCTGTGTAGTTTTTATATGAAGATATTCTTTTTCGAAATATAGGCCTTTTAGTGCTCAGAATGTCCAATTGCAGTTTCTACAGAAAGAGTGTTTCAGAATGGCTCAATCAAAACTAAGGTTCAACTCTGCTAGTTGAATGCACAGAACAGAAAGAAGTCTCACAGAATGCTTTTGTGAAGTTTATATTTGAATATATTCCTTTTTCCACTGTTACCCTCTTAGCGCTCCAAATGTCCACTTGCATTTTCTACAGAAGGAGTGTTCAGAACTCCTCAATCAAAAGTATATTTTAACTCTGTTATTTAAATAAACAGATCAGAAAGAAGTTTCACAGAAAGCTTCTGTATAGTTTTTATTTGAAGATAGTCCTTTTTCCAATATAGGCATCTTAGCACTCAGAATGTCCAATTGCAGTTTCTACAGAAAGAGTGTTTCAGAACGGCTCAACCAAACGTAAGGTTCAACTCTGTTAGTTGAATGCACAGAACAGAAATTAGTTTCACAGAATGCTTCTGTGTAGTTTATATTTAAATATATTCATTTTTCCAGTATTACCCTCTTAGCGCTCCGAATGTCCACTTGCATTTTCTACAGAAACAGTGTTAAGAACTGCTCAATCAAAAGTATGGTTTCACTCTGTTAGTTGAATGCACAGATCAGAAAGAAGTTTCACAGAATTCTTCTGTTTAGTTTTTATTTGAAGATATTCCTTTTTCCAATATGGGACTCGTAGCGCTCAGAATGTCCAATTGCAGTATCTACAGACAGAGTGTTTCAGAACTGCTCCATCAAATGTAAGGTTCAACACTCTTAGTTGAATGCACGGAACAGAAAAAAGTTTCAGAGAATGTTTCTGTGTAGTTTATATTTGAAGATATTCCTTTTTCCAGTATTACCCTCTTAGCGCTCTGAATGTCCACTTGCATTTTCTACAGAAACAGTGTTCAGAACTGCTCAATCAAAAGTATGGTTTAACTCTGTTAGTTGAATGCACAGATCAGAAAGAAGTTTCACAGAATTCTTCTGTGAAATTTTATTTGAAGATATTCCTTTTTCCAATATAGGACCATTAGCGCTCATAATGTCCAATTGCAGTATCTACAGAAAGAGTGTTTCAGAACTGCTCAATCAAAAGTAAGGTCCAACTCTGTTAGTTGAATGCACGGAACAGAAAGAAGTTTCAGAGAATGCTTCTGTGTAGTTTATATTTGAAGGTATTACTTTTTCCACTATTAACCTCTTAGCGCTCCGAATGTCCACTTGCATTTTCTACAGAAAGAGTGTTTCAGAACTGCTCAAACAAAAGTATGGTTTAAATCTGTTAGCTGAATGCACAGATCAGAAAGAATTTTCACAGAATGCTTCTGTGTAGTTTTTATTTGAAGATATTCTTTTTCGAAATATAGGCCACTTAGCGCTTCGAATGTCCACTTGCATTATCTAGAGAAGGAGTGTTCAGAACTCCTCAATCAAAAGTATATTTTAACTCTATTAGTTGAATACACAGACCAGAAAGAAGTTTAACAGAATGCTTCTTTGTAGTTTTTATTTGAAGATATTCCTTTTTCCAATATAGGACTCTTAGCGCTCAGAATGTCCAATTGCAGTATCTACAGAAAGAGTGTTTAAGAACTGCTCAATCAAAAGTAAGGTCCAACTCTGTAGTTGAATGCACGGAACAGAAAGAAGTTTCAGAGAATGCTTCTGTGTAGTTTATATTTGAAGGTATTCCTTTTTCCACTATTACCCTCTAAGCGCTCCGAATGTCCACTTGCATTTTCTACAGAAAGAGTGTTTCAGAACTGCTCAAACAAAAGTGTGGTTTCAATCTGTTAGCTGAATGCACAGATCGGAAACAAGTTTCACAGAATGCTTCTGTGTAGTTTTTATTTGAAGATATTCTTTTTCGAAATATAGGCCTCTTAGGGCTCAGAATGTCCAATTGCAGTTTCTACAGAAAGAGTGTTTCAGAACGGCTCAATCAAAACTAAGGTTCAACTCTGTTAGTTGAATGCACAGAACAGAAAGAAGTTTCACAGAATGCTTATGTGAAGTTTATATTTGACTATATTCCTTTTTCCACTGTTACCCTCTTAGCGCTCCGAATGTCCACTTGCATTTTCTACAGAAGGAGTGTTCAGAACTCCTCAATCAAAAGTATATTTTAACTCTGTTAGTTGAATACACAGATTAGAAAGAAGTTTCACAGAAAGCTTCTGTGTAGTTTTTATTTGAAGATAGTCCTTTTTCCAATATAGGCCTCTTAGCAATCAGAATGTCCAATTGCAGTTTCAACAGAAAGAGTGTTTCAGAACGGCTCAATCAAAGTAAGGCTCAACTCTATTAGTTGAATACAGAGAACAGGAAGAAGTTTCAGAGAATGCTTCTGTGTAGTTTTTATTTGGAGATAATTCTTTTTCCACTATTACCCTCTTAGCGCTCCGAATGTCCACTTGCATTTTCTACAGAAAGAGTGTTCAGAACTGCTCAATCAAAAATATGGTTTAACTCTGTTAGTTGAATGCACATATCAGAAAGAAGTTTCACAGAATTCTTCTGTTTGGTTTTTACTTGAAGATATTACCTTTTCCAATATACGACTCTTAGCGTTCAGAATGTCCAATTGCAGTATCTACAGAAAGAGTGTTTGCGAACTGCTCCATCAAAAGTAAGGTTCAACACTGTTAATTGAATGCATGGAACAGAAAGAAGTTTCATAGAATGCTTCTGTGTAGTTTATATTTGAATATATTCTTTTTCCACTATTACCCTCATAGCGCTACGAATGTCCACATGCATTTTCTATGGAAAGAGTGTTTCAGAACTGTTCAATCAAAGGTATGGTTTAGTTCTGTTAGCTGAATGCACAGATGAGAAAGAAGTTTCCCACAATGCTTCTGTGTAGTTATTATTTGAAGATATTCTTTTTCCCAATATAGGCCTCTTAGCGCTAAGAATATCCAATTGCAGTTTCTACAGAAAGAGAGTTTCAGAACGGCTCAATCAAACGTAAGGTTCCACTCTGTTAGTTGAATGCACAGAACAGAAATTAGTTTCACCGAATGCTTCTGTGTAGTTTATATTTAAATATATTCATTTTTCCAGTATTACCCTCTTAGCGCTCCGAATGTCCACTTGCATTTTCTACAGAAAGAGTGTTGAGAACTGCTCAATCAAAAGTATGGTTTAACTCTGTTAGTTGAATGCACAGATCAGAAAGAAGTTTCACAGAATTCTTCTGTTTAGTTTTTATTGAAGATAATCCTTTTTCCAATATGGGACACTTAGCGCTCAGAATGTCCAATTGCAGTATCTACAGAAAGAGTGTTTCAGAATTGCTCAATCAAAAGTAAGGTCCAACTCTGTTAGTTGAATGCACGGAACAGAAAGAAGTTTCAGAGAATGCTTCTGTGTAGTTTATATTTGAAGGTATTCCTTTTTCCACTATTAACCTCTTAGCGCTCCGAATGTCCACTTGCATTTTCTACAGAAAGAGTGTTTCAGAACTGCTAAAATAAAAGTATGGTTTAAATCTGTTAGCTGTATGCACAGATTAGAAACAAGTTTCACAGAATGCTTCTGTGTAGTTTTTATTTGAAGATATTCTTTTTCGAAATATAGGCCTCTTAGCGCTCAGAATGTCCAATTGCAGTTTCTACAGAAAGAGTGTTTCAGAACGGATCAATCAAAACTAAGGTTCAACTCTGTTAGTTGAATGCACAGAACAGAAAGAAGTTTCACAGAATGCTTCTGTGTAGTATCTATTTGAGTATATTCCTTTTTCCACTATTAACCTCTTAGCGCTCCGAATGTCCACTTGCAGTTTCTACAGAAAGAGTGTTTCAGAACTGCTCCTTCAAAAATAAGGCTCAACTCTGTTAGTTGAATACAGCAAACAGGAAGAAGTTTCAGAGAATGCTTCTGGGTAGTTTTTATTTGGAGATATTTCTTTTTCCACTATTAGAATCCAAGTGCTCCGAATGTCCACTTGCATTTTCCACAGAAAGAGGGTTTGAGAACTGCTCAATCAAAAGTATGTTTTAACTCTGTTAGCTGAATGCACAGATCAGAAAGAAATTTCACAGAATGCTTCTGTGTAGTTTTTATTTGAAGATAGTCCTTTTTCCAATATAGGCCTCTTAGCACTCAGAATGTCCAATTGCAGATTCTACAGAAAGAGTGTTTCAGAACGGCTCAATCAAAGTAACGCTCAACTCTATTCGTTGTATACAGAGAACAGGAAGAAGTTTCAGAGAATGCTTCTGTGTAGTTTTTATTTGGAGATAATTCTTTTTCCACTATTACCCTCTTAGCGCTCCGAATGTCCACTTGCATTTTCTACAGAAAGAGTGTTCAGAACTGCTCAATCAAAAGTATGGTTTAACTCTGTTAGTTGAATGCACAGATCAGAAAGAAGTTTCACAAAATTCTTCTGTGTAGTTTTTATTTGAAGATATTCTTTTTCCCAATATAGGCCTCTTAGCTCTCAGAATATCCAATTGCAGTTTCTACAGAAAGAGAGTTTCAGAACGGCTCAATCAAAAGTAAGGTTCAACTCTGTTAGTTGAATGCACAGAACAGAAAGAAGTTTCACAGAATGCTTCTGTGCAGTTTATATTTGAATATCTTCATTTTTCCAGTATTACCCTCTTAGCGCTCCGAATGTCCACTTGCATTTTCTACAGAAAGAGTGTTCAGAACTGCTCAGTCAAAAGTATGGTTTAACTCTGTTAGTTGAATGCACAGATCAGAAAGAAGTTTCACAGAATCCTTCTGTGTAGTTTTTATTTGAAGATATTTCTTTTTCCAATATGGGACTCTTAGCGCTCAGAATATCCATTTGCAGTATCTACAGAAAGAGTGTTTCAGAACTGCTCCATCAAATGTAAGGTTCAACACTCTTAGTTGAATGCACGGAACAGAAAGAAGTTTCAGAGAATGCTTCGTTGTAGTGTATATTTGAATATATTCCTTTTTCCACTATTACCCTCTTAGCGCTCCGAATCTCCACTTGCATTTTCTACAGAAAGAGTGTTCAGAACTGCTCGATCAAAAGTATGTTTTAACTCTGTTAGCTGAATGCACAGATCAGAAAGAATTTTCACAGAATGGTTCTGTGTACTTTTTATTTGAAGATATTCCTTTCTCCAATATAGGACTATTAGCGCTCATAATGTCCAATTGCAGTATCTACAGAAAGAGTGTTTCCGAACTGCTCAATCAAAAGTAAGGTCCAACTCTGTTAGTTGAATGCACGGAACAGAAAGAAGTTTCAGAGAATGCTTCTGTGTAGTTTATATTTGAAGGTATTCCTTTTTCCACTATTAACCTCTTAGCACTCCGAATGTCCACTTGCATTTTCTACAGAAAGAGTGTTTCAGAACTGCTCAAACAAAAGTATGGTTTAAATCTGTTAGCTGAATGCACAGATCAGAAACAAGTTTCACAGAATGCTTCTGTGTAGTTTTTATTTGAAGATATTCTTTTTCGAAATATAGGACTCTTAGCGCTCAGAATGTCCAATTGCGCTTTCAACAGAAAGAGTGTATCCGAACTGCTCAATCAAAAGTAATTTTGAACTCTGTTAGTTGAATTAACAGAACAGAAAGAAGTTTCAGAGAATGCTTCTGTGTAGTTTATTTTTGAAGATATTCCTTTTTCCACTATTACCCTCTAAGCGCTCCGAATGTCCACTTGTATTTTCTACAGAAAGTGTGTTTCCGAACTGCTGAATCAAAAGTATGATTTAACTCTGTCAGCTGAATGCACAGATCAGTACGAAGTTTCACAGAATGCTTCTGTGTAATTTTTATTTGAAGATAGTCCTTTTCCCAATATAGGCCTCTTAGCGCTCCGAATATCCAATTGCAGTTTCTACAGAAAGATTGTTTTAGAACGGCTCAATCAAAAGTAAGGTTCAAATATGTTAGTTGAATGCACAGAACAGATAGAAGTTTCACAGAATGCTTCTGTGTAGTTTATATTTGAATACATTCTTTTTCCACTATTACCTTCTTAGCACTCCGAATGTCCACATGCATTTAATACGGAAAGAGTGTTTCAGAACTGCTCAATCAAAGGTATGGTTTAATTCTGTTAGCTGAATGCCCAGATCAGAAAGAAGTTTCACAGAAAGCTTCTGTGTAGCTTTTATTTGAAGATATTCTTTTTCTCAATATAGGCCCCTTAGCGCTCAGAATGTCCAATTGCAGTTTCCACAGAAAGAGTGTTTCAGAAGGGCTCAATCAATAGTAAGGTTCAACTCTGTTAGTTGAATGCACAGAACAGAATGTAGTTTCACAGAATGCTTCTGTGTAGTTTATATTTGAAGATATTCCTTTTTCCACTATTACCCTCTTAGAGCTCGGAATGTCCACTTGCATTTTCTACAGAAAGGGTGTTCAGAACATCTCAATCAAAAGTATGGTTTAACTCTGTTAATTGAATGCACAGATCAGAAAGAATTTTCACAGAATTCTTCTGTGTAGTTTTTATTTGAAGATATTCCTTTTTCCAATATAGGAATCCTAGCACTCAGAATGTCCAATTGCAGTATCTACAGAAAGAGTGTTTCAGAACTGCTCAATCAAAAGTAAGGTTCAACACTGTTAGTTGAATGCACAGAACAGAAAGAAGATTCACAGAATGCTTCTGTGTAGTATTTATTTGAATATATTCCTTTTTCCACTATTAAACTCTTAGCGCTCCGAATGTCCACTTGCAGTTTCTACAGAAAGAGTGTTTCAGAACTGCTCCTTCAAAAATAAGGCTCAACTCTCTTAGTTGAATACAGCGAACAGGAAGAAGTTTCAGAGAATGCTTCTGGGTAGTTTCTAATTTGAGATATTTCTTTTTCCACTATTAGAATCTTAGTGCTCCGAATGTCCACTTGCATTTTCTACAGAAAGAGTGTTTGAGAACTGCTCAATTAAAAGTATGGTTTAACTCTGTTAGCTGAATGCACAGAACAGAAACTTGTTTCAGAGAATGCTTCTGTGTAGTATTTATTTGAAGATATTCCTTTTTCCACTATTACCCTCTTAGCGCTCCGAATGTCCACTTGCATTTTCTACAGAAAGAGTGTTCAGAACTGCGCAATCAAAAGTATGGTTTAACTCTGTTAGCTTAATGAACATATCAGAAATAAGTTTCACACAATGCTTCTGTGTAGTTTTTATTTGAAGATATTATTTTTCCCAATAGAGGCCTCTTAGCGCTCAGAATGTCCAATTGCAGTTTCTACAGAAAGAGTGTTTCAGAAAGGCTCAATCAAAAGTAAGGCTCAACTCTGTTAGTTGAATGCAGAGAAGAGAAAGGTGTTTCAGAGATTGCTTCTGTGTATTTTTTATTTGGAGATATTCGGATTTCCACTATTACAATCTTAGCGCTCCAAATGTCCACTTCCATTATCTACAGAAAGAGTGTTTCATAACTGCTCAATCAAAAGTATCGTTTAACTCTGTTAGCTGAATGCACAGATCAGAAAGAAGTTTCAGAGAATGCCTCTGTGTAGTTTTTATTTGAAGATATTATTTTTTCCACTATTAACATCTTAGTGCACCAAATGTCCACTTGCATTACCTACAGAAAGAGTGTTCCAGAACTGCTCAATCAAAAGTATCGTTTAACTCTGTCAGCTGAATGCACATATCAGAAAGATGTTTCACAGAATGCATCGGCGTAGTTTTTATTTGACGATATTCTTTATCCCAATATAGGCCTCATAGCGCTCAGTATATTAAATTGCAGTTTCTACAGAAAGAGTGTTTCAGAACGGCTCAATCAAAAGTAAGGTTCAACTCTGTTAGTTGAATGCACAGAACAGAAACAAGTTTCACAGAATGCTTCTGTGTAGTTTATATTTGAATATATTCTTTTTCCAGTTTTACCCTCTTGGCGCTCTGAATGTCCACTTGCATTTCCTAATGAAAGAGTGTTTCAGAACTGCTCAATCAAAGGTATGGTTTAATTCTGTTAGCTGAATGCACAGATCAGAAAGAAGTTTCACAGAATGCTCCTGTGTAGTTTTTATTTGAAGATATTCTTTTTCCCAATATAGGCCTCTTAGCGCTCAGAATGTCCAACTGCAGTTTCTACAGAAAGAGTGTTTCAGAACGGCTCAATCAAAAGTAAGGTTCAACTCTGTTAGTTGAATGCGCAGAGCAGAATGTAGTTTCACAGAATGCTTCTGTGTAGTTTATATATGAAGATATTCCTTTTTCCACTATTACCGTCTTAGAGCTCCGAATGTCCACTTGCATTTCCTACAGAAAGAGTGTTCAGAACTGCTAAATCAAAAGTATGGTTTAACTCTGTTAGTTGAATGCACAGATCAGAAAGAAGTTTCACAGAATTTTTCTGTGTAGTTTTTATTTGAAGATATTCCTTTTTCCAATATAGGACTCTTCGCGCTCAGAATGTCCAATTGCAGTATCTACAGAAAGCGTGTTTCAGAACTGCTCAATCAAAAGTAAGGTTCAACACTGTTAGTTGAATGAACGGAACAGAAAGAAGTTTCAGAGAATGCTTCTGTGTAGTTTATATTTGAAGATATTCCTTTTTCCACTATTATCCTCTTAGCGCTCTGAATGTCCACTTGCATTTTCTACAGAAAGAGTGCTTCAGAACGGCTCAATCAAAAGTAAGGTTCAACTCTTTTAGTTGAATGCACAGAACAGGAAGGAGTTTCACAGAATGCTTCTGTGTAGTATTTATTTGAAGATATTCCTTTTTCCACTATTACCCTCTTAGCACTCCGAATGTCCACTTGCAGTTTCTACAAAAAGAGTGTTTCAGAACTGCTCCTTCAAAAGTAAGGCTCAACGCTGTTAGTTGAAAGCAGACAACAGAAAGAAGTTTCAGAGAATGCTTCTGTGTAGTTTTTATTTGGAGATATTACTTTTTCCACTATTACCATCTTAGCGCTCCGAATGTCCAATTGCATTTTCTACAGAAAGAGTGTTTCGGAACTGCTCAATCAAAAGTATGATATAACTCTGTTAGCTGAATGTACAGATGAGAAAGGAGTTTCCCAGAATGCTTCTGTGTAGTTATTATTTGAAGATATACTTTTTCCCAATATAGGTCTCTTAGCGCTCAGAATGTCCAATTGCAGTTTCAACTGAAACAGTGTTTCAGAACGGCTCAATCAAATGTAAGGTTCAAATCTGTTAGTTGAATGCACGGAACAGAAAGATGTTTCACCGAATGCTTCTGTGTAGTTTATATTTGAATATATT
This sequence comes from Symphalangus syndactylus, assembly GCF_028878055.3. Lineage (NCBI taxonomy): Eukaryota > Metazoa > Chordata > Mammalia > Primates > Hylobatidae > Symphalangus > Symphalangus syndactylus. Next base: position 70,655,723 of record NC_072445.2, on the reverse strand, counting down.
CCTTTTTCCACTATTAACCGCTTAGTGTTCCGAATGTCCATTTGCATTTTCTACAGAAAGTGTGTTCTGAACTGCTCAATCAAAAGTATGGTTTAACTCTGTTTGTTGAATGCACAGATCAGAAAGAAGTTTCACAGAATGCTTCTGTGTAGTTTTTATTTGAAGATATTCGTTTTTCCAATAAAAGACATTTTGCGCTCAGAATGTCCAATTGCAGTATCTACAGAAAGAGTGTTTCAGAACTGCTCAATCAAAAGTAAGGTTCAACTCTGTTAGTTGAATGCACGGAACAGACAGTAGTTTCAGAGAATGCTTCTGTGTTGTTTATATTTGAAGATATTCCTTTTTCCACTATTACCCTCTTAGCGCTCCGAATGTCCACTTGCAGGTTCTACAGAAAGAGTGTTTCAGAACTGCTCCTTCAACAGTAAGGCTCAACTCTGTTAGTTGAATGCACGGAACAGAAAGAAGTTTCAGAGAATGTTTCTGTGTAGTTTATATTTGAAGATATTTCTTTTTCCACTATTACCATCTTAGCGCTCTGAATGTCCACTTGCATTTTCTACAGAAAGAGGGTTTCAGAATGGCTCAATCAAAAGTAAGGTTCAACTATGTTACTTGAATGCACAGAACAGCAAGTAGTTTCACAGAATGTTTCTGTGTACTTTATATTTGAATATATTCCTTTTTCCTCTATTACCCGCTTAGCGCTCCGAATGTCCACTTGCATTTTCTACAGAAGGAGTGTCCAGAACTCCGCAATCAAAAGTATGGTTTAACTCTGTTAGTTGAATGCACAGATCAGAAAGAAGTTTCACAGAATGCTTCTGTGTAGTTTTTATTTGAAGATATTCCTTTTTCCAATATAGGACTCTTAGCGCTCAGAATGTCCAATTGCAGTATCTACAGAAAGAGTGTTTCCGAACTGCTCAATCAAAAGTGCTTTTCAACTCTGTTAGTTGAATTAACGGAACAGAAAGAAGTTTCAGAGAATGCTTCTGTGTAGTTTTTACTTGAAAGTATTCTTTTTCCCAATATAGGCCCCTTAGTGCTCAGAATGTCCAATTGCAGTTTCTACAGAAAGAGTGTTTCAGAAGTGCTCAATCAAAAGTAAGGTTCAACTCTGTTAGTTGAATGCACAGAACAGAATGTAGTTTCACAGAATGCTTCTGTGTAGTTTATATTTGAAGATATTCCTTTTTCCACTATTACCCTCTTAGAGCTCCGAATGTCCACTTGCATTTTCTACAGAAAGATTGTTCAGAACTGCTCAATCAAAAGTATGGTTTAACTCTGTTAATTGAATGCACAGATCAGAAAGAATTTTCACAGTATTCTTCTGTGTAGTTTTTATTTGAAGATATTCCTTTTTCCAATATAGGACTCTTAGCGCTCAGAATGTCCAATTGCAGTATCTACAGAAAGAGTTTTTCAGAACTTCTCAATCAGAAGTAAGGTTCAACACTGTTAGTTGAATGCACGGAACAGAAACAAGTTTCAGAGAATGCTTCTGTGTTGTTTATACTTGAAGATATTCCTTTTTCCACTATTACCCTCTTAGCGCTCCGAATGTCCACTTGCATTTTCTACAGAAAGAGTGTTTCAGAACGGCTCAATCAAAAGTAAGGTTCAACTCTTTTAGTTGAATGCACAGAATAGAAAATAGTTTCACAGAATGCTTCTGTGTAGTATTTTGTTGAAGATATTTCTTTTTCCACTATTACCCTCTTATCGCTCCGAATGTCCACTTGCAGTTTCTACAGAAAGAGTGTTCAGAATTGCTCAATCAAAAGTATCGTTTAACTCTGTTAGCTGAAAGCAAGATCAGAAATAAGTTTCAAGGAATGCTTCTGTGTAGTTTTTATTTGAAGATATTCTTTTTCCCAATATAGGTCTCTTAGCGCTCAGAATGTCCAATTGCAGTTTCTACAGAATGAGTGTTTCAGAACGGCTCAATCAAAAGTAAGGTTCAACTCTGTTAGTTGAATGCACAGAACAGAAAGAAGTTTCACAGAATGCTTCTGTGTAGTCTATATTGGAATATATTCCTTTTTCCAGTATTACCCTCTTAGCGCTCCTAATGTCCACTTGCATTTTCTACAGCAAGGGTGTTCAGAATTGCTCAATCAAAGTATGGTTTAACTCTGTTAGCTGAATGCACAGATCAGAAAGAATTTTCACAAAATGCTTCTGTGTAGTTTTATATGAAGATATTCTTTTCCCCAATATAGGCCCCTTAGCGCTCAGAATGTACAATTGCAGTTTCTACAGAAAGAGCGTTTCAGAACGGCTCAATCAAAAGTAAGGTTCCACTATGTTAGTTGAATGCACAGAACAGAAAGAATTTTCACAGAATGCTTCTGTGTAGTTTATATTTCAATATATTCTTTTTTCACTATTACCCTCTTAGCGCTCCGAATGTCCACATGCATTTTCTATGGAAAGAGTGTTTCAGAACGGCTCAATCAATGGTATGGTTTAATTCTGTTAGCTGAATGCACAGATGAGAAAGTAGTTTCCCACAATGCTTCTGTGTAGTTATTATTTGAAAATATTCTTTTTCCCAATATGGGCCTCTTAGCGCTCAGAATGTCCAATTGCATTTTCTACAGAAAGAGTGTTTCAGAACGGCTCAATCAAATGTAAGGTTCAAATCTGTTAGTTCAATGCACGGAACAGAAAGGAGTTTCACAGAATGCTTCTGTGTAGTTTATATTTGAATATATTCCTTTTTCCACTATTACCCTCTTAGTGCTCCGAATGTCCACTTGCATTTTCTACAGAAACAGTGTTCAGAACTGCTCAATCGAAAGTATGGTTTAACTCTGTTAGTTGAATGCACAGATCTGGAAGAAGTTTCACAGAATGATTCTGTGTAGTTTTTATTTGAAGATATTCGATTTTCCAATATAAGACTCCTAGCGCTCAGAATGTCCAATTGCAGTATCCACAGAAAGAGTGTTTCAGAACTGCTCAATCAAAATTAAGGTTCAACTCTGTTAGTTGAATGCACGGAACAGAAAGAAGTTTCAGAGAATGATTCTGTGTTGTTTATATTTGAAGATACTCCTTTTTCCACTATTACCCTCTTAGCGCTCCGAATGACCACTTGCAGGTTCTACAGAAAGAGTGTTTCAGAACTGCTCCTTCAAAAGTAAGGCTCAACTCTGTTAGTTGAATGCTCGGAACAGAAAGAAGTTTCAGAGAATGTTTCTGTGTAGTTTATATTTGAAGATATTCCTTTTTCCACTATTAGCATCTAAGCGCTCCGAATGTCCACTTGCATTTTCTACAGAAAGAGGGTTTCAGAACGGCTCAATCAAATTAAGGTTCAACTCTGTTACTTGAATGCACCGAACAGCAAGAAGTTTCACAGAATGATTCTTTGTAATTTATATTTGAATATATTCCTGTTTCCACTACTACCCGCTTAGCGCTCCGAATGTCCACTTGCATTTTCTACAGAAGGAGTGTCCAGAACTCCTCAATCAAAAAGTATGGTTTATCTCTGTTAGTTGAATTCACAGATCAGATAGACGTTTCACAGAATGCTTCTGTGTAGTTTATATTTGAATATATTCCATTTTCCACTATTACCCTCTTAGCGCTGCTAATGTCCACTTGCATTTTCTACAGCAAGGGTGTTCAGAATTGCTCGATCAAAGTATGGTTTAACTCTGATAGCTGAATGCACAGATCAGAAAGAATTTTCACAAAATGCTTCTGTGTAGTTTTTATATGAAGATATTCTTTTCCCCAATATAGGCCCCTTAGCGCTCAGAATGTACAATTGCAGTTTCTACAGAAAGAGCGTTTCAGAACGGCTCAATCAAAAGTAAGGTTCCACTATGTTAGTTGAATGCACAGAACAGAAAGAAGTTTCACAGAATGCTTCTGTGTAGTTTATATTTCAATATATTCTTTTTCCACTATTACCCTCTTAGCGCTCCGAATGTCCACATGCATTTTCTATGGAAAGAGTGTTTCAGAACGGCTCAATCAATGGTATGGTTTAATTCTGTTAGCTGAATGCACAGATGAGAAAGTAGTTTCCCACAATGCTTCTGTGTAGTTATTATTTGAAAATATTCTTTTTCCCAATATGGGCCTCTTAGCGCTCAGAATGTCCAATTGCAGTTTCTACAGAAAGAGTGTTTCAGAACGGCTCAATCAAATGTAAGGTTCAAATCTGTTAGTTGAATGCACGGAACAGAAAGGAGTTTCACAGAATGCTTCTGTGTAGTTTATATTTGAATATATTCCTTTTTCCACTATTACCCTCTTAGTGCTCCGAATGTCCACTTGCATTTTCTACAGAAAGAGTGTTCAGAACTGCTCAATCGAAAGTATGGTTTAACTCTGTTAGTTGAATGCACAGATCTGGAAGAAGTTTCACAGAATGATTCTGTGTAGTTTTTATTTGAAGATATTCGATTTTCCAATATAAGACTCCTAGCGCTCAGAATGTCCAATTGCAGTATCCACAGAAAGAGTGTTTCAGAACTGCTCAATCAAAATTAAGGTTCAACTCTGTTAGTTGAATGCACGGAACAGAAAGAAGTTTCAGAGAATGATTCTGTGTTGTTTGTATTTGAAGATACTCCTTTTTCCACTATTACCCTCTTAGCGCTCCGAATGACCACTTGCAGGTTCTACAGAAAGAGTGTTTCAGAACTGCTCCTTCAAAAGTAAGGCTCAACTCTGTTAGTTGAATGCTCGGAACAGAAAGAAGTTTCAGAGAATGTTTCTGTGTAGTTTATATTTGAAGATATTCCTTTTTCTACTATTAGCATCTAAGCGCTCCTAATGTCCACTTGCATTTTCTACAGAAAGAGGGTTTCAGAACGGCTCAATCAAAAGTAAGGTTCAACTCTGTTACTTGAATGCACCGAACAGCAAGAAGTTTCACAGAATGATTCTTTGTAATTTATATTTGAATATATTCCCTTTTCCACTACTACCCGCTTAGCGCTCCGAATGTCCACTTGCATTTTCTGCAGAAGGAGTGTCCAGAACTCCTCAATCAAAAAGTATGGTTTAACTCTGTTAGTTGAATTCACAGATCAGAAAGACGTTTCACAGAATGCTTCTGTGTAGTTTTTATTTGAAGATATTATTTTTCCCAATATAGGCCCCTTAGCGCTCAGAATGTCCAATTGCAGTTTCTACAGAAAGAGTGTTTCAGAAGGGCTCAATCAAAAGTAAGGTTCAACTCTGTTAGTTGAATGCACAGAACAGAATGTAGTTTCACATAATGCTTCTGTGTAGTTTATATTTGAAGATATTCCTTTTTCCACTATTACCCTCTTAGAGCTCGGAATGTCCACTAGCATTTTCTACAGAAAGAGTGTTCAGAACAACTCAATCAAAAGTATGGTTTAACTCTGTTAATTGAATGCACAGATCAGAAAAAATTTTCACAGAATTCTTCTGTGTAGTTTTAATTTGAAGATATTCCTTTTTCCAATATAGGACTACTAGCGCTCAGAATGTCCCATTGTAGTATCTACAGAAAGAGTGTTTCAGAACTGCTCATTCAAAAGTAAGGCTCAACACTGTTAGTTGAATGCACGGAACAGAAAGAAGTTTCAGAGAATGCTTCTGTGTAGTTTATATTTGAAGTTATTCCTTTTTCCACTATTACCATCTTAGCGCTCCGAATGTCCACTTGCATTTTCTACAGAAACAGTGTTTCGGAACTGCTCAATCAAAAGTATGGTATAACTCTGTTAGCTAAATGCACAGATGAGAAAGGAGTTTCCCAGAATGCTTCTGTGTAGTTATTATTTGAAGATATTCTTTTTCCCACTATCGGCCTCTTAGCGCTCAGAATGTCCAATTGCAGTTTCAACAGAAAGAGTGTTTCAGAACGGCTCAATCAAATGTAAGGTTCAAATCTGTTAGTTGAATGCACGGAACAGAAAGTAGTTTCACAGAATGTTTCTGTGTAGTTTATATTTGAATATATTCCTTTTTCCACTATTACCCTCTTAGTGCTCCGAATGTCCACTTGCATCTTCTACAGAAAGAGTGTTCCGAATTGCTCAATCCAAAGTATGGTTTAACTCTGTTAGTTGAATGCACAGATCAGAAAGAAGTTTCACAGAATGCTTCTGTGTATTTTTTATTTGATGATATTCGTTTTTCCAATAAAAGACATTTTGCTCTCAGAATGTCCAATTGCATTATCTACAGAAAGAGTGTTTCAGAACTGCTCAATCAAAAGTAAGGTTCAACTCTGTTACTTGAATGCACAGAACAGCAGGAAGTTTCACAGAATCCTTCTGTGTAGTTTAAATTTGAATATATTCCTTTTTCTCCTATTACCCTCTTAGCGCTCCGAATGTCCACTTGCATTTTCTACAGAAAGAGTGTCCAGAACTCCTCAATCAAAAGTATGGTTTAACTCTGTTAGTTGAATGCACAGATCCGAAGTAAGTTTCACAGAATGCTTCTGTGTAGTTTTTATTTGAAGATATTCCTTTTTCCAATATATGACTCTTAGCGCTCAGAATGTACAATTGCAGTATCTACAGAAAGAGTGTTTCCGAACTGCTCAATCAAAAGTAAGGTTCAACTTTGTTAGTTGAATTAACGGAACAGAGAGAAGTTTCAGAGAATGCTTCTGTGTAGTTTATATTTGAAGATATTCCTTTTTCCACTATTACCCTCTAAGCGCTCCGAATGTCCACTTGCATTTTCTGCAGAAAGTGTATTTCCGAACTGCTCAACCAAAGTACGGTTTAACTCTGTTAGCTGAATGCACAGATCAGTACGAAATTTCACAGAATGCTTCTGTGTCGTTTTTTTTGAAGATAGTCCTTTTTCCAATATAGGCCTCTTAGCGCTCAGAATATCCAATTGCAGTGTCTACAGAAAGAGTGTTTCAGAACGGCTCAATCAAAAGTAAGGTTCAACTATGTTAGTTGAATGCACAGAACAGAAAGAAGTTCCACAGAATGCTTCTGTGTGGTTTATATTTGAATATATTCTTTTTCCACTATTACCCTCCACTTGCATTTTCTACAGAAAGAGTGTTTCAGAACTGCTCAATCAAAAGTATGGTTTAAATCTGTTAGCTGAATGCACAGATCAGAAAGAAGTTGCACAGAATGCTTCTGTGTAGTTTTTATTTGAAGATATTCTTTTTCCCAATATAGGCCTCTTAGCGCTCAGAATGTCCAATTGCAGTTTCTACAGAGAGAGTGTTTCAGAGCGGATCAATCAAAAGTAAGGCTCAAATCTGTTAGTTGAATGAACGGAACAGAAAGAAGTTTCAGAGAATGTTTCTGTGTAGTTTATATTTAAAGATATTCCTTTTTCCACTATTAACATCTTAGCGCTACAAATGTCAACTTGCATTTTCTACAGAAAGAGTGTTCAGAACTCCTCAATCAAAAGTATGGTTTAACTCTGTTAGCTGAATGTACAGTTCAGAAATAAGTTTCAAAGAATGCTTCTGTGTAGTTTTAATTTGAAGTTATTCTTTTTCCCAATATAGACCTCTTAGCGCTCAGAATGTCCAATTGCAGTTTCTACAGAAAGAGTTTTTCAGATCGGCATAATGAAAAGTAAGGTTCAAATCTGTTAGTTGAATGCACAGAACAGAAAGAAGTTTCACAGAATGCTTCTGTGTAGTTTATATTTGAATATATTCCTTTTTCCACTGTTACCCACTTGGCGCTCCGAATGTCCAGTTGCATTTTCTACAGAAGGAATGTTTCAGAACTGCTCAATCAAAAGTATGGTTTAACTCTGTTAGCTGAATGCACAGATCGGAAAGATGTTTCACAGAATGCTTCTGTGTGGTTTTCATATGAAGATATGTTTTTACCAATATAGGCCTCTTAGCGCTCAAAATGTCCAACTGCAGTTTCTACAGAAAGAGTGTTTCAGAACGGCACAATCAAAAGTAAGGCTCAACTCTGTTAGTTGAATGCACAGAACAGAAAGAAGTTTCACAGAGTGCTTCTGTGTAGTTTTTATTTTAATATATTCCTTTTTCCACTACTACCCTCTTAGCGCTCCAAATGTCCAGTTGCATTTTCTACAGAAAGTGTTCAGAACTGCTCAATCTAAAGTATGTTTTAACTCTGTTAGTTGAATGCACAGATCAGAAAGAAGTTTCACAGAATTCTTCTGTGTAGTTTTTATTTGAAGATATTACTTTTTCCAATATGGGACTTTTAACGTTCAGAATGTCCAACTGCAGTATCTACAGAAAGAGTGTTTCCGAACTGCTCAATCTAAACTATGGTTGAACCCTGTTAGCTGAATGCACAGAACCCAAAGAAGTTTCAAAGAATGCTTCTGTGTAGTTTTTATTTGAAGATAGTCCTTTTTCCAATATAGGCCTCTTAGCGCTCTTAATATCCAATTGCAGTTTCTACAGAAAGAGTGTTTCAGAACGGCTCAATCAAAAGTAAGGTTCAACTACTTTAGTGGAATGCACAGAACAGAAAGAAGTTTCACAGAATGCTTCTGTGTAGTATTTATTTGAAGATATTCCTTTTTCCACTATTACCCTCTTAGCGCTCCGAATGTCCACTGGCAGGTTCTACAGAAAGAGTGTTTCAGAAATGCTCCTTCAAATGTAAGGCTCAACTCTGTTAGTTGAATGTACGGAACAGAAAGAAGTTTCAGAGAATGTTTCTGAGAAGTTTATATTTGAAGATATTCCTTTTTCCACTATTACCATCTTAGCACTCCAAATGTCCACTTGCATTTTCTACAGAAAGAGGGTTTCAGAATGGCTCAATCAAAAGTAATGTTCAACACTGTTAGTTGAATGCACAGAACAGCAAGAAGTTTCACAGAAGGCTTCTGTGTAGTTTTATTTGAAGATATTCTTTATCCCAATATAGGCCTCTTAGCGCTCAGAATGTTCAAGTGTAGTTTCTACAGAAAGAGTGTTTCCGAAGGGCTCAATCAAAAGTAAGGTTCAACTCTGTTAGTTGAATGCACAGAACAGAAAGAAGTTTCACAGAATGCTTCTGTGTAGTTTATATTTGAATATATTCCTATTTCCACTATTACACTCTTAGTGCTCCGAATGTCCACTTGCATTTTCTACAGAAAGAGTGTTCAGAACTGCTCAATCCAAAGTATGGTTTAATTCTGTTAGTTGAATGCACAGATCAGAAAGAAGTTTCACAGAATGCTTCTGTGTAGTTTTTATTTGAAGATATTCCTTTTTTAAATATAGGACTCTTAGCGCTAAGAATGTCCAATTGCAGTTTCTTCAGAAAGAGTGTTTCAGACCTGCTCAATGAAAAGTAAATTTCAGCTCTGTTAGTTGAATGCGCGGAACAGAAAGAAGTTTCAGAGAATGCTTCTGTGTAGTTTATATTTGAAGATATTCCTTTTTCCACTATTAACCTCTTAGAGCTCCCAATGTCCACTTGCATTATCTTCAAAAAGAGTGTTTCCGAATTGCTCAATCAAAAGTATGGTTGAACTCTGTTAGCTGAATGCACAGATCAGAAAGAAGTTTCACAGAATATTTTTGTGTAGTTTTATTTGAAGATAGTCCTTTTTCCAATTTAGGCCTCTTAGCGTTCCGAATATCCAATTGCAGTTTCTACAGAAAGAGTGTTTCAGAACGGCTCAATCAAAAGTAAGGTTCAACTCTTTTAGTTGAATGCACAGAACAGAAAGAAGTTTCACAGAATCCTTCTTTATAGTATTTATTTGAAAATATTCCTTTTTCTTCTATAACCCCCTTAGCGCTCCGAATGTCCACTTGCAGTTTCTACAGAAATAGTGTTACAGAACTGTTCCTTCAAAAAGAAGGCTCAACTCTGTTAGTTGAATGCAGAGAAGAGAAAGAAGTTTCAGAGAATACTTCTGTTTACTTTTCATTTGGACATATTCCTTCTTCCACTATTACCATCTTAGCGCTCCGAATGTCCACTTGCATTTTCTACAGAATGAGTGTTTCAGAACTGCTCAATTAAAAGTATGGTTTAAATCTGTTAGCTGAATGCACAGATCAGAAAGAAGTTTCACAGAATGCTTCTGTATAGTTTTTATTTGAAGATATTCTTTTTCCCAATATAGGCCTCTTAGCGCTCAGAATGTCCATTTGCAGTTTCTACAGAAAGAGTGTTTCAGAGCGGATCAATCAAAAGTAAGGTTCAACTCTGTTAGTTGAATGCACAGGAAAGAAAAAATTTTCACAGAATGCTTCTGTGAGGTTTATATTTGAATATATTCCTTTTTCCACTATTACCCTCTTAGCACCCCGAATGTCCACTTGCATTTTCTACAGAAAGGGTGTACACAACTGCTCAATCAAAAGTATGTTTTAACTCTGTTAGTTGAATGCACAGATCAGAAAGAAGTTTCACAGAATGCTTCTGTGTAGTTTTTTTTGAAGATAATCCTTTTTCCAATATAGGACTCTTAGCGCTCAGAATGTCCAATGGCAGTATCTACAGAAAGAGTGTTTCAGAACTGCTCAATCAAAAGTAAGGTTAAACACTGTTCGTCGAATGCGCGGAACAGAAAGAAGTTTCATAGAATGATTCTGAGTAGTTTATATTTGAAGATATTCCTTTTTCCACTATTACCCTCTTAGCGCTCCGAATGTTCACTTGCATTTTCTACAGAAAGAGTGTTTCAGAACTGTTCTATCAATAGTATGGTTTAATTCTGTTAGTTGAATGCACGGAACAGAAACTAGTTTCACAAAATGCTTCTGTGTAGTTTTATATGAATATATTTGTTTTTCCACTATGAGATGAAACAGGGTGGGAGAGTACATATGGAGGCTCATAACCTCAGTGTGGTTGGAGAAAACCGGCTGAAAGTAGAAACGGGAGAAAGTTACAAAGGGAATCAGATGTGTTAGTAGTGGAGGGAAAAGCAAATATTGAATACGACCCACAGATCTTGGATAACCCTGTGTTTGGTAGTAACTTACCTGAAAGGTTTTGACAAAATAGCGGGATAGATGGAGAAAATAATAAGTAAGTGTTATATTTCCTCAGTAGAAACAAACAAACAAAAAACGTGTAATCACAGCCTGATCTTTTAACTGGCCTCCACTTATCTTTCTGCCTGGTTTGGCATACATATTCCGCTGCCTGAAAACTGCCCAACACGTTTGAAAAGTTGTTGCTCACTATTACACCCAGGCATTCCTGCTTCACCAGCTGAGTTGTAAGGGGTCTCCAGGTGGCCTAGATTGTTCTCCTTATCATATACTTTATTTTCATTTATCGATTTGCCCAGAACATCTAGTGAAATATTACAGACACCAATAACATGAATACAAACATAGCTATAGACACTAAAATGTAAATTGATGTCTTTTGAAAGGCTGTCATGTCTTAGATGCTAAATTTGGAGTATTTGCTTCTAATAAATAAATAGCTTGCTTTAATCATTCTGGTTTATGAATATAATATAGGGGAGCAGCTTTGATTTTGCCCTTAATCTTAAAAAACAATTAGCGAGGCATGGTGGCAGCACCTGTAGTCCCAGCTACTCAGGAAGCTGAGGCAGGAGAATGGTGTGAATACGGGAGGTGGAGATTGCTGTGAGCCAAAATCATGCCACTGCACTCCAGCCTCGGTGACAGTGTGAGACCCAATCTCAAAAAAAAAAAAAGATCATACAAGGAGTAAATGATGATTTAGCATAAAACACAGTTCATAGAACTCAAACTTTGTTATTTTATGGGATTATACTAACCTGTTACTATTCAAAATTTACCATTTCAAAAGAAGAAATATTGGTCTGGGAAAATTGCCATTGCTTATACAGAAGAATGGAAGAATCTTTTTGAGCACAACAATTCTAATGATATTCCTCATCACTGGTTCCAAAACCAAGCCCAAGGAAGGCCTGCATAGGGATAACGTGTAGAACACGCAAAAGAAACACACATCACCAGCTCCTCAACCCAGAGCTCCAAGGGAATGGCCAAGGAAGCTGTATTGTCCTAAGAAATTTGAGATTGTTTTGACTTACATTAAATCCTGCTCAATCATATGTATGTACACAGACACACACACACACAGACGGTGTTGTCAGTGAAGCCTCTAACAATGCATCTTGACTGGATAGATTCGACAATTAAAATGACTGGAAGAAAATATTGCTCCATAAGTGGCACTTACTATTCACATAACACATTAAAAGGACATCTCCTAAATTAAATCTTGTCTATGATAAAAAGGCAGACAATCATGACCCAAGGCTAATTTATAGCCGCAGAAATGTTCAAGACAGACCAATGCTTGCTATGTTTAGGAACTGACAAGAAAGTACAGGTCTTTATAATCTACCATTTTGCTTCATTTGATACCAGGTGACCTTCATAATGCAGGCAATAGAGAATTGCAAGACTTGTCGGAGATTTCAGGTCTTTGGAAAGCTACGCCCTTTCACAAGAACAACCGTGGAAACAGGAAGAAAGTCAACTCCCACTTAATGCAATCAGAATTTACAAATATTCATTCCTTCATTGAAATTTCAATAGGCACTTCAATATTATCTTTAATTAATTCTTTTGTTACAATCATACATCACAAAACATTTTGGTCAAGGATGGTGCACACACATGACAGTGGTGCAATAAAATCTTAACACTGTATTTTTACTGTACCTCTTCTATGTTTAGACATGTATAGATACACTTACTGTATAGATATAAGTAAGCATATAGATATACTTAACTGTTGTGTTACAATTGCCTACAGTGTTCAGTGCAGTAACATGCTGCACAGGTTTGTAGCTTAGGAGGAATAGGCTATACCATATAGCATAGGTATGTAATCAGCTATAGTATCTAGGTTTGTGTAAGTAAACTCTGTGATGTTCATATAATAATAAAATTGTCCAGCAATGCATTTCTCAGACATACCCCTGTCATTAAGTGACACATGACTATGTTAGTTAACACTGAGGGAACTTCATGGGAAATGCACTCTGCAGCTCCATCATAAATAGAAACCGTTTATGTCAAAAAACACATAAAAGCATAGTTGCAAGATTACAATTCCTTCCAGATATTTCATTTAGTATCTCCACAGATCACTAACTGCCTGAATAGCATTCTTGAGTCTCCACTGCCTCACATTTGATTTCAGGTCATTCCATCAATTGTCAAAGACGCATCCAACATTAACTTTCCAATACTGGTTTGGATTGTGTCAACATTGTCATCCTGGGCCACAACAACACAAAAGGCTAACTCGGTGAGGTAACATAGACACTGATCAGTGAGATTTTGCTGACGGGTGGTACCATTTTTTAGCAAGATCAAGGGTATTCATACCTTCAGGCATATAGATAACATTGAAAAGGGCAGGATCGTAGATAAAAAGGCGATGAGGAAGGGTTATTGCAGGATACATGAGCTACGGTGTCTCCTGTTTAACCTGAGTCTGAAGAGATTCAAAGTGCAGGTGCCATGCATGCCTCTTCAATAGTTCCATGTCGATTGATTTTCTGGGCTACACTTCCCAGCATTCAAATTGCTAAATGCATATAAATGACAACTGAATATTTATAACCTGGATTTGTGCTTTTGAGTGACCTTATCTATAGTTATGTGCTTCAGTGATCTAACTTGGGGTTGACTCCAAACTTTGATAAAGTAAAGACCCTGCTTATTCCTTGAGTATTGCTGCACTGACAACTGATTTAGTGAATGCCACTGTGAAAATAATAAACCTCTTGGTGAATATACTTAGACATGTCTTGTAACCTGTACACATCTTAACCAGGGATGTTACTTGATCTTTCTATGTACAGGAGTGTGTGGAGATAGAACAACATACATGATTGTAATTGCTGCCTGTGAGACTAATAGAAAATTCAAGCTAGTGAAGTATGTTTATGCATGCACACTTCTCACCAGCAATTTTAGGAAGTTCTACCCACAACCCATATGTCTTTTGATATGTGGGTTACCTTGGAGAGAGAAAAAGGAACTCTGAACACAGGCACGAAATCCTTTAGAATTTTATCTAGAGTTGGACTTGTCCCAAAGCTTTTGTATAAACTTGCTTGATGAGCAATGGTTGTCCACTGGTACCTTCACTGTACAATCCACACACAACCAAACTTCACAACTGGAGTCCTAAATTTGCACTTTGTTTGGTAAAGTTGAACGAAAAATGGTCTTTAAAGCATATGCTCTCTTATGAGAGCTGTTATTAGATTAATTTTACTCCAAGATATGCCAGTTAGGAAATAACTTCCAATTTAATTTCACCAGCCCCCTGTGGGTGGACTAATTAGTCATACATCACACTTACTCTGGTGGTGAAATGCCTCAAAAGAAGGTCTGCAGAGTGTTGCTCTACCTAGAAGGACTTAAATAAAGAGACATAAAAATCATTCATTAAGAAGGAAGAAGACTTTCCTTGCCTAGATTTTCACTTGTAGGATCCAATTAATTTTATCACTTAATATTTTGTCCTGGTGGGCATTCATTTTACAAATTTGTAAGATCAGTAGAAATGGTAACTTTCAGAAATCAAACTGTAAATGTTCTGTAGACATTGACAGAAAGAGCTATTTGGAGCTGTGCTTTTGCCAATTAGACACTCTGAGAAAATCTGTGAAAGGATATTTTCAGGAAGTCATTGAACCCCCTAAAAATCAAGTTTATTGCTCTTACCATAAATATAAATAATTTATTATCAACCATTTTCAATATTCTAATAAGTAACCTTTATTGTTCATTTCATTGGCATGATCTACGTAGACACGTGATTTATCTTCTTTTGCAATAAATTCAGAAAATTTCCTGCCTGGAAAAGCCATGTTTTAAAATTACCACCTGTTTGATGATTTTCTTATAAAAACATTTCCACTTAAGTACCTATCTCTATTTGTCCTTTATTTTCCCTTCCATTCTAGCTCTACCCCTTGTCTCCTTTGTGTGTCTCAGGATAAGTGCCCTATAACATTATGTAATTCTGGAAACCCTTCGATACAATGTTATTACATGTTAAAAAAAAAAAGTATGTTTTAGCAAACTCTTTGTTCACAGATTATCTTTGACTACTTGCCTATTAGACAATTTTTGTAGGCTCCATATGCTATTAATTTATATTCACTTTTAGAAGAATTTTCATCAAAAGCAAAAGTCTTATGTAAATTGATTATATGCTACTTGTACTTCTGTGTATATATACACACAGAGCCACATACATATATGTAACTCCGGAGGCCTGCCTGGACTGTTTAATAACTGTCCTGAACAAGAGCAAGAAAAAGCTGGTCAAATTTCAAACAACAGGTTGAACTGGGGAGCTCACAATTTGCATAAAATACACAGTAGCGGCCTTCAAAAATTAAACATTTCTACTGTTTTAAAAAATTGTAGCCATCATAATATGAGGAAAAAATGTAATAATCCTTTGTAATTCTTGCCATTTTATTAACCACAGAGTCCTTACGCCCTAACTTCATTGGTATCCCTTTGAGATTAAACAGAACATTGAATTTAAAATTCTGAGAAATAAATAATTACACCATTTACTTGAGGCACTCTTTCCCCTTTCAAGAACTATTTTGAGAATTCATTAGCTAAATATTGCTATAATGCAGGCTAGTAATAAATGGAAATAACGAGTTCATTGTAAAATTTAAACTCATGATGGTATGATCTGGAATTTTTGTTAACCTAGAATACATAATTAGCTCTAGAGGTGAAATGAAAGACAAAATCACTTTACATATTAGTAAAAAACAAATAATGTAACTTTTTAAGCTACTGCTGTTCTTTTGCTCTTGAGAACCAGTGACATCTCTAATTAGAGAACATTATGGAAAGGTTAAAGATGAGAATACGTGCAGTCTGTCTACAGGAAACCTCAACTGTTCAGGTTAATGAAATGTTTGCTGAAGTCATATTAATTAGCAGGTTCACAGGAAACTAATATTTATTGTATAAATTCCATGGTAAAATGGATTGGGGCTCCAGGCACACAACTGTGCGCCATCTATGTTACCACACAGTGCCTACTTCTTTCCGTCTTTATTCATTTCTCTCCTGATGGTCTGTATGTTATTGTTACATAGTTCTAAAAATCTTCCATGAGGCAGAAATTTCATTTAATGATATAGCTTTGAAAATAAAGAAAAACAGTAGAAACTTTCTATTTTCTTATAAAGCAGAATTGTTGAATTTTCAAAGTTTCATTTATGTAGTGTCACAAGGTGACAAACGTATTTCTTTAATTCCCTCTTGTTGTTATTTTTGTGTAACATCAAACAAAGCCGTTTCTTTCATTTGAAGGTGAAAACTGCTCATCAAAATCCAGTTTAAGCTGAGAAACAAAGAACTAAATTTTGCATGAGAGATTATACACTGCATAAGTATAAAACAGGACCAGAAACAATGGTGGGTCAGCAATTTTAAAAAAGATGAACGCAGGTTATCATCAAATCAATTGTTACCAACACACCAATTCCACCTCTAGGCCAGAAAATTAGCCACTTCCCACAGGAAAACAATAATTGAAGACAAAGTTCACCAGTGAAAGTTGGTTATTTTTTTTTCCATCCTTGCATCAACTAAAATGATATCTATAGTTCCTCTTAACACTTTTCTTACTTTCAAATATCTGGGTATGCTTAATTAGCTGAGGCCATGTTTCATAGGCACATCTGGCTACAAGGGAAACTGGGAATTTGAGCCCCAATCCTAATGTTTGTAGAGTATTTAGAAATTTGAGAATTCCCTCCAAAGAAAGAGTTTTTTAAAACACTGTTAAACAAAAAGTTTGAATTACAAAATGTGGTAGTAGCTCATGTCTAACTCAAATGCAGGGAAAAAAAAAACTGTAAACTCTAAAAAAAATAAATACACATTTGATGGTAATAAGAAACAGAAAATAGGCAGAAATAGTAGAATATTTGATCACTGATGAAGTTTTTAACCATTGAATAAAGAAAAATCCCAATGATTTAAATTTGCATCAATGCAGCTTCACACCTGATGACACTCCCTGGTCTGTGCAAAATTGCATGTCTACGAGTAAAGCAGTGAGTTTTACTAGCTTGAGGAATAAGAGCACAGAGTTCCAGGCTGACAGAAAAGAAGAACTGGGAAATTTGAGTGACATGGGAGGAAATCTCACACAAGTGAAAGTCACAGAGGAGAATGTCACAGAGTAAAAATCTAAAATCAGCACTTAAACTTCATTCAGATATATGACGGCTGCTACATTTCACATTGATAAAAAGAGACTCCATAGAATACAGCAGAAAACAACAGCTAAATTGCTAGTACAGAGCAGATATTTCAACCATTGCATATAGCTCAGGAGTAAAAGTTTGGTGTTTGACTACACAAAGAAGACTAATATTAGAAAAGAGTCGCTCTTCAAAGGAAAATAAAAGAACCTATCTCTACAAAATATCATCCACATAATCTAACATATAATTTAACCTGTCTAGACATAGAACCAGGAAAATATGACGCATAAGAAAAAAAGTAAACAATGGATTAAGACATTGAAATGGCCCACACGCTGGGATTAGAAGATAAGAAATTTAAAATAAGCTATTGTAAGCATATTCAAGGATTTAAGGAATAGACGATCATAAGAGTGAATATATGGAGAATCTCAACAGAGAAGTAAAAACGACAAAGAAATAATGGGACAAATTTTAGAATTGAGGGACAGAATATCTTATATAAAAATGACATCGTACGCACATACCAGTAAATTAAAGATGGCAGAAAAAAACTATCAGTGCACTTAAAAAGAGATTAAGAAAAATTTCCCAATACAGTTAAGAACACAGAGGAATAAAAATAATAAAAATAGGGCCAGTCTAGAACTAATAAAATTGGAGTCCTAGAAAGAGTAGAGAAGTAGAAAATGAGACAGAAAAATCTATTTGAAAAAGTAAAGACCAAAAGTTTTCCTAATTGTCAGCATATATCAACTTACAGGTTTAAGAAACTCAAAGAACAGAATAAAAATAAAGAAACAAAGGCAGACATATCATAGTCAAACCACTGGGTAAATCTTGAAAGTAGCTAAAGGGAGGGAGAAAAATAATGTACATACATGGAAACAAACTGACAGATGACCTGTCATCAGAAATGACAGTTTAAAAAGCAATGAAACCACATCTTGAAAATAAAAAAAAAAACCTGTCAACTCCAAATTCTATAACTAGAAAAAGTAATTCTTGAGAAAATAAAGATTTATTCAGATAAAAGAAAGCTTCGAACATCTGTCATTTGCAGACCTAAATACAAGAAATGCAAACGGAAATTTTTCGGGCTAAAGAAAGATAACAACAGATGGAAATTCTGAACTACAGGAAGCAAGGAGAAGCTCTAGGAATGGCAAGTGCATCAACATGAAAAGCTAAGGCTTTTTTCTTTTAGTTTTATAACAAACAACTGATGGTTTAAATAAAAAATTACGTGTACTGTTGATAATGTATGTAAACTATTCTAAATTAATAGCTCTGACAGGAGACTAAACGCAACAATTTTGCTGCAACATTTCTTTATGTTACATGAAAACGTTGACTGTTAACAGTAAGTGGACTGCGATAAGCCCAGGGTGCTGATTATAATCCCTAGAGAACCACCACATCATATGAAGACATTCTTCTAAAATGCCAATAAAGGAATTAAAATGGAACGCCGAATATTGTTCAGTTAATATAAAAAGGCATGAAAGAAAGAACAGAGGAGCAAAAAATGAGGGAACAAATAGAACATAAGAGCAAAATAGGCCGGGCGCGGTGGCTCACGCCTGTAATCCCAGCACTTTGGGAGGCCGAGGCAGGCGGATCACGAGGTCAGGAGATCGAGACCATCCTGGCTAACACGGTGAAACCCCGTCTCTACTAAAAATACAAAAAATTAGCCGGGCGTGGTGGCGGCACCTGTAGTCCCAGCTACTCGGGAGGCTGAGGCAGGATAATGGCGTGAACCCGGGAGGCGGACCTTGCAGTGAGCTGAGATAGCGCCCCTGCACTCCAGCATGGGCGACAGAGCGAGACTCCGTCTAAAAAAAAAAAAAGAAAAAAGAAAAAAAAAGCAAAATAGCAGGCTTAAATCCAACCTTATCAATAATTATTTCAAATGTATTTTAAATACTCCAAATAAAACACAGATTGTCCATCGGTATATTCTGTTGTATGAATATACCACATTATCTTTATTCATCTGCCAATAGACATTAATAAAAGTACCTATAAGAGATGCATGCCAAATATTATGATATAGATAAGCTGAGAGTAAAATAATTTCCAAGTATACCATGGAAACAACAAGCACAAGAAATCTTATGTGGCTATATTAATAGAAGAAAAAGTAGACCTCCAAACAAGCAATATTACAACAGAAAGCTATTTCATAATGATAAAATGTCAAGTACTTATGAAGACATAATGCTATATTGCTAACTGATAGAATAACTAAAGAAAGTTAAGATAAAATAATTTTGACAACAGCTTGACCTAATCAATATTGACCAAGACGATAGAATATATGTTCTATTATGCTACATGTGAAACATTTATCAATAGACTATAGACCACAAAATATCCCTCAAGAAGTTTCAAAACACTGTAATCATAGAAAGTATGCTTTCTGACCATAATGAAAATGAGTTGAAATGGGTAAAAACAAGCTACCCAGGAAAGTCTACACTACTGGAAGATTTAAATACACTTTAAAATGCCCTTTAGCTCAAGGAAGAAATCATGAGAAACACCTTAAAATACATTGAACTGAATACAAATAAAAATATCCTATATCAAAATGTGTGGGATAAAGTTAAGCAGACCCAGAGTAAAGTTTTTGTATAAATGCTTATTCTAAAAAAGAGAAGTTCAAAACAAGTGAACTAATTTTCTACCTTAAAAAGAAAATCTAAAACAAGAGAGCAAATTAAGTCCAAACAAAGTAGAAGAAAGGAAATAAAACAGAAATTAGAAATCAATGAGACAGAAAACAGACACAGGAGAAAAGTAACATGGCCAAAAGTTAGTTCTGTGAGAAAGAAAGAAAACGCAAATTATAAATATCAGGGATTAATGAGATTGTACAGTTGTAGACACAAGGGACATTAACAAGATAATGGAATATTGTAAAACATTTTATACCAATTTTCATTACTTGGATGAAAGGGTGAATTCGTTGAAAAAAACATAAAAATATTCACAAGATTAAATGGAACATATGAATTGACATTTATTAAAGTAATTAATTGTCAAATAATTGCACATAAAAACATAAAACTAAAGAAAATAAAAAAATAAGCAAACTCCAGATCCAAAGAGTTTTGCTCGTGAATTCTTTCAAACATTTTAAAAAAATAAAATGTTTAAATTATTTCAGAAATAAAGAAGGGGGAAATTCCAAACTTGTTTTATGAGTCAGAATTCTGATACCAAAACTGCAAAACCCAGGAATGCAAAACAGATTTCAGCTTAAAGAGCTATCACCATTCTAATCTGTGATTCTAATGAATTTGGCTATCTTAGATACTTTATACACGTGGAATCACACAGTTTGTCCTTCTGTGACTGATTTCCTTTACTTAGCATTAATGTCCTCTAGGTTCATCCATGTTGCATATTGCAGGGCTTTCTGTTTTTAAAGCTGAATAATACTCCGTTGCATGAATATACCACATTTTCTTTATCTATTGATCTGCCAATAGACATTAACCTTATTCCCACATTTTGATTTGTGTAAATAATGCTGCAATGAGCCTGAGAATCAGAGAATCATCCCAATTTCAATCCTTTCAGATAAATAACCTGAAGTGAGATTGCCAGATCATATAGTAGTTCTACTTTCTTAATTTTTTTGAGGAGCCACCGTACAGCTTTCCATAGAGGCTGCACAGTTTTACATTCCCAGAAACACTGTACAAGTGTTCCAATTTCTCCCCATTGTTAACACTCATTATCTTTTTCTTTTAATAAGACCATTCTAACAGGCTTGAGGCAATATCTCTGTGGTTTTGAATTACATTTCCCTGATGATTAGTGATGCTGAGCATCTTTTTCATGTACTTGTTGATCATTTGGATATTTCATTTGGAGAAATATCTATTGCTGATTAAAAAAAGAAAAAACTCTCAGCAAGCTAGAAAAAGAAATTTTCTCGAAGTGATGGAAAGCATCCACAACAAAACATATAAACAATATTATATTTAATGGTGAAAGCGTCAATGTTTAAACCACACAGATTAGGACAAGAAAAGGATGTGTGTGTTCGTCACCTCTATTCAACATTGTACTGGTGATTCTAGATTTTGAGTATTAATATTTAGGGGACAACTGTTGTCACTGAAGCCCAAATCTTGGTCATCCTCAGAAAAAAAAAAAAAAAGTTGATTAGGTTTTATATAATCTAATTCTACTTGCTTTGGGCTTAATTTTAGAGAAATTCAATTAAGTTGCTTAATTTAAGCAACTTTTGCTTAAATTAAGCAACTTAATTGAATTTCTCTAAAATTACAGCTTGTATCAACTCTAGAATTTACTGGGCACCTCCTAGGACATAAACACTGCAATTTGGTGAGAGACATCAGGTAGGAAACAGCCTGGCTCTGACATAAATTCAACACACAGAGGGGGACACATGTTATGAGACTGACCTGCCTTCTCCATCTCATAAAAGGGTTCTTGTTGCTGGTAACACAGATTAAAGTATTTCAATTACATTCAAGATAAAAGGATTAGCAATTGTATGTAAGATGTAAAAATCACCCCACAGGAAGACAAAAGTCTCACAAAAGGATATTTAAACAAGCCAACACTTTGAAATTTAGGCAGAGATCGCGCTTTCTGGTGAACTAAAGTAGCAAGAACAAAGTAGAGGCTCCAATTCTAGGAAAAAGGGGCCCTAATAAGGTTTACGATCCAGAAACTCAAGAAATCCAGACAGAAGGATGCAGTCTCCGCATTCAAGGCAGTAGCAATACCTGGATTACGAAGCCAATCCCCAAAGCAGGAACTCATAAACACAAATTGGATTGAGGAAGAAGCTTGCCCACCAGAAGATTTAGGTTATTACAAGGCAGAATGTGATAGAGAAAACGAGCATGGGGCTGGAAACAAAAGGACGAAGCCCCATGATTACAACTAGAATATAACTGTCAGAGATGGTGCAGAAACAAGACTGAAGAGAGAACTCCTTAAACCCCACGTGCCTTACGTCAGGACTGATCCTGGACACAGGCTGGACAGCATAGCCTGCAAGTGCTGAGGGAGGAGGCGTGGGCTCCGCTGTGAGAAGGAGAAGGACATAGAGCTGAAAAGCAGATACGGGTCTTGAAATCGCGCAGAGGGTTTGGGCCTTTGTTGCTCTCTGCCAGCAGCTGCCAGTAGTTCTCACACTTTGGCTGGCATCAAAATCACCTGGGGCAGTGGTGGGGAGGGGGAGAGTGTTGTAAAACCACAAGTGACCAGGCAGAAAACACCTGTATGTTTTCCAATTCAGTAAGTACAGAAATATTAATTGGAACAAGGTGGAGGTCAGACATTGATAGTGCTGTGGACTGCTCCAGGGACATAAGCATGATCTTTAGAGAAGTGGCTCTAACCAGTTGAGGGCAACCACTGGACAGAGAGAGGTCCAGACCAACCGTACACAGAGACATCATGCAATTACACTTTAGCAACCTCTCCAAATAACGTGTCTCTTAGAGAAACTTGGCAGGATGAAAACTAAACCATAAAATCCAGTGGCAATTATGTATCCTAGACACTTATATTTGTCTGGTTCTTCCACCTTGCCTTTGCTTGGTTAGAATTCTGGCTAGATAAGAGGTGGACTTACATGTGCTAGTGTGAGAACTTTGATACACTCATTTAGACATTGACCTACTATCTTGATGTTTGAAAGCTACAACCCAAAGAAATTTGTCTTTTTACATAAAACAAATTCAGCCCTTGCCTTCCTTATAGATTACATCTTCCACTAGCAGTAATAAAAATGTAACAATATGCGTAAGTCAAAGTATCTTCTTAGATCCTCTGTAGTGTTTTATTATTTAGTTGTGTGAATTAAAGTAACTCTCAAAATTTCAAGGATGCCTGAGAAGCAATTCATGTTCAAAGGCTGCCCTCTTGTGACAATGTGTTGTATGTTTTACTGTAAAAGTAATCTTATTTCACCTTATAACCTCTACAATCCAATTCATAACAGCATAAAAAGGAAATAAAACCTTACATAATTTTGAATTTTAGAAAGTACCTTGTTTATATGGCTCCTTTAGAGAATGAATAGTCAATTTGGTAAATATTCCAGTGAGTTGAAGGTTTGAATCCATCTCACTTAACTAGCTTGATGGATGTATTTCTAAACCTATACAACCCACTCCACTGCTTCTAAAAAATTAAAGTTAGCTGTAGATTGAGATGTCAGTGACACAGTTTATAGAACATAACTTAGATTGTCATCTACATTACTGTAACTACAAATACCACCATCAGATGGAAGAATCAGTTTTATCAGTAAACATCTCTAATTGAACTAGAAATGGTGTATGTCTTCTGGCTTTTACAAGCTCTTGGTCTAACGCAGGGGATATATGATGTAAAAATTACGAAACAAGGCCACGCGCGCTGGCTCATGCCTGTAATCCCAGCACCTTGGGAGGCCGAGGCGGGTGGATCACAAAGTCAGTAGATCGAGACCATCCTGGCTAACACGGTGAAACCCATCTCTACTAAAAATACAAAAATTAGCTGTGTGTGGTGGCGGCGCCTGTAGTCCCAGCTACTCAGAAGGCTGAGGCAGAAGAATCGCTTGAACCCAAGACGCAGAGGTTGCAGTGAGCTCAGATTGCATCACTGCACTGCAGCCTGGTGGCAGAACAAGATTCCATCTCAAAAATAAATAAATAAATAAATAAATAAATAAATATAAAGTAACAGTGACTATAACGTTTTGTGATGTTAAACTTTGAGAGCTTTTTTTTTCTTTCTTTTCCCAAGTCCCTTTCCCAGTTTCAGGAGCAGTTATTCTAAGCTCATTGACGTAAAGGAATAGAAACAAAAGGTTTGGTGGAAAAAATAATAACCTGCTATCATTTCTGTCTTTTGTTTTTTAAAAGCTTGAGCATTTGGGAGAATTTGGAAAGATTGTGGAGTAAGTGCAAAGAAGGAATTCGCTAACAAAAATTATATAGGGTAAAATGACTTTTTTCCAGTTTAGAAAATACTCACTCCCTACATTCCTACCTTCCTTTCCCATAGTTAAGAAGAGGAAAAAGCAAAGGCCTCTTGGTAGCAGTGGTGACTTAGGCAGTTTCTTAGAAATATTCTAGAAGGCCTAGTCATCTTTAAAAAAAATAGCTACAAGGATATGTCTAAGAAGAAGGGACCATGGGCCAAATTACGAGTAGACTTTTGCATTCCAGATATGGTAAAGAAGAAGCAGGAAGCCGGTGGGCCTAAACAGGCCACACAGAAATGGACAAGGAATAGGCCAGAAGCAGCTTGTGGGGACAAGATGTCAAGCCCCAAATGTTAAACCCACCATCCATCCTCCAAATTCTGGCTCTGTTTAACAAGGCTGTGGTCTGGCACTAGGTGCCACCTCAGTGACTAAAGCATAATTCCCCGTCTCCTGGGAGTGTTGACAGCTGACTCCTGGCAACAACACTCACAGCACAGTAAAGTTCCTTCATCCAAGTTCATGTCCCTTCTCAAGGCATCCCACATCCGAGAACTGCTTGGTACACAAATATAATGGCCTGGCTTGCTTGCTCCAATTTGAGGTCATTAGGTAAACTCACCAAGATCCCTGTAGAGCGGGCCGCGGCCATGATAGTGATTGCATTGCAGCCAGCTTCCTGCTCTGCCCAATCCTATTGCTTTCACTCTTCGCAGGTGTTGGGAATATCCATTTCAACTTCCTTGCATGCAAATCTCCAACTCCGAATCAGTTTCCTAGCACACCTGACTGGTGACATCTCTATCACTATCACAGTACTTAGAGGTGGAGCATCTTAAAATGATTTAAGGCTAACTGCCCTAAGAGCACAGACAGATGGTGGCTTAAAATAGAATTTAAGTGGCTTTAAAAAAAACATGAAAGAAGTTGACATTGCACGCTCATATGAGCTTATGGATCAAACCATGCATATGATTTCTAAGATCCCTTGTGCAGTGTATATTTGCACTGTTTATAAATGACATCCCCTTGAATTGAATTCACTGCAATTCAAAACAGTAATTTGTGGGAAAAATTAGGTATGCAGATAGCCTAGACTCTACAGAGGCACACATCATTTGGAGAATAATAGTGAACTGGCTGGTCTATGAGGGAAGAAAACAGTGAATATAGACTACTAGTGAACAAGGATATTTTCCCATATATATTCAAATTAAGGTGAATTTCTTTACAGAATTATGCCTCAGAAAAAGTACTTCCCTATATATGAATCGTCACAAGTTTTCCCACGATGAGTACTTTTGTGATTATTTTGAATAACGAAGTAATATTTAAGGAAACTCTCTTGCCCCGAATGTACTTTATGTCAATTGATGTTGCATATAGAGATCATCAGAGTGAAGCTACAAGAAAAGGAGGAACATTACTTAGCAAAGACTTAGAGAATTAGTCCTAATAGTGTGAAATCAAAATTTCAAGTGAGGGAATAAATGCAGCTTTTAATGATTACTTAAATGAAGTTTAACTGTAGCAGGATCTACAAGAAATTGGCAACCTTTGGCTCCGGTAACAGAAACTCAGGATATCCGCCTTTCAGGGCTTTTGGATTCTGCATCATATTGAGAGAGACTCCTTTAAACAAGCAATAGGAAACTTCCTGTGACAACATAATAAATTCAAAAAGTTCTGTAACTCAGACAATGTAGATAGAAGTGAGGACTTTGGCCTAGACAGCCCTGTTCACTCTAAAGACGGATTAAACAAAGAAAAAGATATTGATATCAAAAATTCAATCGGGAATTTGATTAAAGCGTTTCATTAAATGTGATAATTTCTTAGTATATTATCTCACATATGCAATTTCCATGTGTAACAAATTAAATACAAGTAAACATTTGACTATATTATCTGCAGCATAATTTACATATCAATTTACATATTCAGTTTTGCTCACGTGAAAACTTGGATCTTCTCAAGAAGAAAATTTGTGAAATCTTTAATTCCTCATCCCCAGAAATGTAAATAAGTCAATATCAATACTGTAAGTCAATGATTTGTTCCTAGGAAGACAGTAAAAGTTTTACAAAAATGCTTTAGAGCCCTTCTCATTGTAAACCTAGAAAACAGAGAAAGGCTCTCTGATGGAAAAAGACAGACCTTAGGGAGGAGGACATTGCAATGGGAACATGCCTGACAAAAGAAACTATGTAGATTCAAATGGTGAAGGAAGACAAGGTCTTTAACAGAAAAACGATCAACCTGGAAGCATGGGGGAGTAGAAACAAATAAAGGAAAAATGAAGAGGCTTATGTAATTGTTTCGATACAGTTATCTTCAACTATACAGATCAACAACAAGGTCGATGTCAGTTGAAGGTTGGGCAGGTGGTTGCTGGATAGATGTCCTCACAGAAGTGTGTTTTGTGTAAGGTTGCTATGGCCTTTGTGCAAGGTTGTGGTTTTTGTGGTATTTTGTGATAGATTTGTTATCAGGCCTAGAAGCATGAGAACCCTCTCTTCAAGGCCTTCTCTGAATCTATTTGTCCAGGATTTTCTTTTCCTTTTAAACATTAGTGACAGTTTTGATTCTGATAACTTTCATATCATGATCCCTAATTTCAAAAAAAATTAAACATGTAATTTGTTAGTGATGTATTTGATAGGCTTGGATTTGTGAGTTACCTCTACTATCTGTAGTGGTAGATATATCTGCGCCTGCTTACACCAGACTTCCATCAGATTTTCTCTTCAGTGGAATTGGAAGAGGGGGTTTTGGAGAAGGGGATGAAGGAATTGTGCTGCATCAGAGGTCCCCATCTAACACCACAGGGACTTTTCCTGTGCTCTTGCCAGGCCGTTGTATTAGGCTGATGCAAAAGCAATTTTGGTTTCGTCATTGAAAGTAATGAGACCATCTGACTTACAATGTCTGTGCCATGACCAGCTTCTAACAGCCTCCGAGGACCCCGCTGCCCTGACACATACTGTCCTGGAACCACGTCTGCTTTGTAACTCCTGAGGTAGCTGTCACCATGACTAATGCCTTCTCATCTTTACTCTACATGCAGGTAACAGTTACAATTACATCTCTGTGTATTCACAGAACAATTAGTACATCTAGGACTTCTACAAAATTTCCCTAGCTGATTTTGGTGTTCTGGTGTCCTGGCAGGTCTAGCCATGAAGGGATGATGCTTTATGAGCATTTCTGTTGAGTTTTTTGCTTTTCCTCAGAAACTGATTCCAATTTTCCCACATGTTTGACAATTTGTTTGAACTCATTTATTCTAAACCCATTATTTTTTGTCTATTATTTAACAGGGAGGGGGGCGAGGGATAAAAGATTACAAATACGGTGCATACAGCAGGAGGTGTACAGCCACCCTGGGATATGATTCCGAACATCCACGGAGAGGAGAGGCTGCTATTACACCCAATATCGCAGGGGATGTACATCCCTTCTGTGACATTGTTCTTAATATTCCAAGGCAGAGAAGTTGATATTACTCCCAATACCACAGAAAGTGTACAAACCCGTGTGATATTGTTCCTAGTATCCCGAGGGGGAGAGGATGACAATAATTCCAGCATCGCAGGCTGTGTTCACCCACTCTGTGATATTGTTATTAATATCCTGAAAGGGAGAGGATGATGTTACTCCCCATAATAGATAGATATTATTCCCCATAATAGGGCAGGAGGTGTACATCCACCACAGAAGGGGTGGACACTCCCTGCGATATTGGGAGTAACGTCATACGCTTCTTCCTTGAATGTTAGGAGCAGTATCACCGGGTGGCTGTACATTCATTGCTATGTTGCAGTCATGTCATACTCTACCCGCTGGATATTAGGATCAGTGTCACAGGGTGAGTGTACACCTACTGCGATATTAAAACTAATACCATGCTCTCCATCCCTGGATATTAGGAACAATATCACAGGCAAGTGTACACCTCCTGCGGTATTAGGAGTCATAATATTGTGAATTATTAAACATCAGTCTCAATCATTATCAATGGTAATATTAATTCATAGCATATAACGTTATTAATCATTAATGATTATTTTAAAGAGGATTATGCATGATTAAAATCAATTATTACTATTAATGTCATTTTTAATATTAGTTATTAATCTTAATGTTTATCATTGTTTTATTACCAACATCGGGAATGAAATCACCCTGTGATATTGTTCTTCATATTATAGGGAGATATTGCTTCTAATATCACAGTGGGTGGACCCCTCGTGTGTATGCTCTGTGACAGTGTTTTTTATATCCTAAGGAGGTATTACTCCTAATGTCACAGTGGGTGTTCACCCTGTGTTATCATTCTTATTTGACCTGACTGCCTTTTTTAACCCACACTACAGAAGGAATGGAACAGATAAAAAGATATGGAGATTGGACCGTGCTGCCGTGTGGCCGCTGCAGGACACCTTTAATATCCCTGTTTCTCAGGCTGTCGACGAAGGGGTTCAGCATGGGGGTGACCACCGTGTACATCACCGAGGCCACTGCAACCTTTCTGGGGAAACAGGACACATCTGAACTGAGGTTCCCTCCAACGCCTCTTCCATAAACCCAGCAAACAACTGACAGGTGAGACCCACAGGTGGAGAAGGCTTTATACTTCCCACCTGACGATGACAGCCTCAGAATGGAGGAAACCATTTTATAGTAAGAGGAAAGGGTCCCCAAGATGGGAAGGAACCCAAATACGGCAGCAGGAAAATACATGATTATGTTATTGGTGAAGGTGTCACAACATGCAAGATGGGGGAGTTGAGAAGGGTCACAGAAGAAATTAGGAATTTCCGCACCCTTGAAGCAGGTCGTTAGCAAGGCAATCAAGTTGTGCAGCTGGGAGTCTAGAAGACTGAGAAGAAAAAAAAAAAAAAAAAAGGCAACCAAACTAGGAAGCCACAGAAACACGGGTTCATGATGGCCGAATGATATAGAGGGTGACAGATGGTTACAAACCGGTCATAGGCCATCACACTCAGGAGCGTGTCTCTCTTCCATGCCTCGAAAAATGGCAAACAGAGACATCTGAGTCAGGCGGCCTGCCTAGAAGATGACTCTGCTGTGAGATTGGATGTCCACAATCATCTCGGGGACCGTGGTGGAGGTGAAACCCACGTCAGGCGAGGACAGGTTGGAGAGGAAGAAGTACATGGGGGTGTGGAGGTGGGAGTCAGGGCTGATGGCCAGGATGATGAGCAGGTTCCCCAGGACCGTGACCAGGCACATGGACAGGAACAGCCCGGCGAGGGTCGGCTGCAGTTCTGGATCCCCTGAGAGTTCTAGGAGGAGGAATCTAGAGACATCGGTTAGATTCTGTGGATCTGCATGGTTTGGACACCTTTTGCCTAGAAAAGGGGCTTGAAAAATGGGAAACAAGTAAACCAACACCCGGCATTGTGTCTGCATTTTGGATAGAAGCAATTCACAAGGAATGTTTTCAGATTTCAGAGCAATCCACGCTCAGCAATCTTTTGCATTTCTGACAAACTCAATTGTCTTCTAATGCTTTCATCATTGATTTCTGTGTTCTTCACTTCTTGCTGTACACGCCTGCCTTAGAGACACTAGATTCAAGAATGTTCCAAGAACCAGATCATCATATATAACAAATGCGTAACTGCTAGAAAATACAGCCTATCTTGTCCGAAGAAAAATATGTAACAAAGCCGTTCTCTTCACTTGAAGAAAAAGGTTATCCTAATTAAAGGAAATTAAGAACTCAAATATTTTATTTTATTCTACTAGATTGATACAAATTCCCTTGATTTAGAACATTTATAAACACTGTATAGCAGCTGAGACCGGGTGGGGCGCGGTGGCTCACGCCTGTAATCCCAGCACTTTGGGAGGCTGAGGCGGGCAGATCACCTGAGGTCAGGAGTTCGAGACCAGCCTCAACATGGGGAAACCCCGTCTCTACTAAAAATACAAAATTAGCCGGGCGTAGTGGTGCATGCCTGTAATCTCAGCTACTTGGGAGGCTGAGGCAGGAGAATTGCTTGAACCTGGGAGGCGGAGGTTGCGGTGAGCCGAGATCGAGCCATTGCACTCCAGCCTGGGCAACAAGAGCTGAGACCGTGTCAGCTGGAAATGAAATGAAAGTTGATAGTTCATAAGCAGAAAATAGTTCCACATGCTGGTTAGGTCCTAGTGATTTCATTGTTCCGTTTTCTGACTTTTCACCTTCAGCAGGAGAGTAATTGCTTCCTCAAATCGGTGGGTCTTCTTTGAAAATTCACGTCAGCTACAACTCCTGTCCTTAGCTTAGGTGGACTTAGAGTTTTCATCAGAAAGTTCGGCCAGACGCGGTGGCTCACATCTGCAATCCTAGCACTTTGGAAGGCTGAGGAGGGCGGGTCACGGGGTCAGGAGATCAAGACCATCCTGGCCAACATGGTGAAACCCCACCTCTACTAAAAATACAAAAACTTCTCCCGGTATGGCGGCGGGCGCCTGTAGCCTCAACTACTCGGGAGGCTGAGGCAGGAGAATGGCTTGAACCTGGGAGGCAGAGGCTACAGTGAGCCGAGATCACACCACTGCACTCCAGCCTGGGCAACGGGAGCAAAACTCCGTCTCAAAAAACAAAAAACAAAAAGAATCAAGTAAGTCAAAGTCACACTGATGACAGCCAATTGTTGTGAACCAAGGAAGTGTCAATTCAAGAATTAACATAGATTTTGACTTTTGCTATCTCTTCTGTGCCAAGCAAGATACAGGCTCTGGGGAATCAGAAACAAAAGGGACTCACTTGTTCCTCTCACAATACTCAGTACTTACTGAGATAAGGACAAAAGAAAATGTCCTGTCTGGAATGCAGGGAAACCGGAACTTCAGGTCAGGGGATATTTCTGTTGAACTGTATGGAGTTGAAGCTTAAAATAGTAACGAGTGCATGGGAGATTCACTTTGCCTTGACTTTCCGCATCCATCACAGAGAGATCACGCAGCGGGCACCCACGATCGGTTTCATCATCGCTCGCTTCCATTAGATCACCTAGAAATCAGCTCAGATGACAGTGCTGAGTCTCAGAGGATGGACATCTCACCGCCTGCCATACACAGAAGTAGAAAGGGTGGTATTCCAAATTCATGGCCAGGCTCTAAGTCCCGGGTACTCTACTTCATGGTCTTCCAACTCTCAAAAAGTTGTGGTTTGGGTTTTGTTTTTGTTTTTGCTTTTTTGAGACGGAGTCTCGTTCTGTGGCCCAGGCTGGAGTGCAGTGGAGTGATCTCGGCTCACTGCAGCCTCCGCATCCCAGGTTCAAGCTATTCTCCTGCCTCAGCCTGCCGAGCAGCTGAGAGGACAGGCGCCCGCCACTACGCCCGGCTCCTTTTTTTCTATTTTTAGTAGAGACGGGGTTTCCCCGTGTTGTCCAGGCTGGTCTCAAACACCTGACCTTGTGATTCGCCTGCCTCAGCCTCCCAAAGTGCTGGGATTACAGGCGTGAGCCACCGCGCCCAGCTTCCAAAAGTTGTAAGCAGAGCTCAGAGGTCTTAACCATGGGCACGTCTGAGGAGCATTTTTTGAAACGCTTTCCAGCTTCCTCAGTAGGAATGGAAGCCAAACTCCGAATTGATGACTCCTTTGAGGCAGTCGAGAGCTGTAAGGAAAGCCAGGAACAGGGGAAAGGGAGAGATGCGTCCCAAATGATCCTGTGCCCATTCTTTCTGGAACATTTGATGTGACCTCAGCTGCCCTTTCTCTACTTGACACAGTGATTGTGGCACCCACTGCTCTAGCTGTGGTCTACAAGGAACCCCCAAAGGGAAGGGCACAGTGAGCAGGGGCATCGGCCTGAGTGACAAGGATTTGAGAGGGCAGGTTGGATGCAGGGAGAGGACTGGCCAAATGCCATGTGTCCGGACTTAGACTGCCTGGTTGAAATTGGACTTCACCCTTTTCGACTTCGTGATCTGGTACAAGTCCTATGAAAATGCATTGCTCCTTCTCTAGTCCGTAAAATCATCATGAAATGTGCACTCGTAACTGGGAAACTACACAGATGAAATGAAACAAGCTGCATAGAGCACAGAGCTCAGAGCCTGGCCTTTAGGAAGCCCTCAGTGAGGGTTCATGATGCCCTGGTGTCTGTCTTCATCCTCTTTATCCTCATCATCACCTTCATCATCTTTGCTGTTCTTAGGGAATAATTTAGAGGGACTCATTCCCTGCTATCTTGGGTGAGGTGTCTATAAAAAGGAAAACTCAGTGGGGGAGGAAGGCAAAAGTTTGAATAAGATTTCTGAGGTCCCCTCACCACAAGCAAGAACAGAAACTCCACAGTCTGCTGAGCTGACAGGTTGCAGCTTGGTCTCCTCCCATCTGCCCACCGCACTGTCCTGTTTGTCCTGAGGATGAGGAAACAAAGCGAGGCTCCCGAACGTCCCTCAGCTGAACTGCCCTTCCCCCCTGCCAGGCCATGACTGTGGAGAACAGGTCCACGGTCCTCCCTGCGTGGTGCACGATGGAGGCTCAGACTCCGTCCTCAAGGCTGGCAAGAAGACAGGGTGAGACATGAGCCTCCTGATACAGGTGACGGGTGTGGAGCCCCCAGGACTGGAACCTCAGACTGCAGGGCTGGAGGCACAGACTGAGTACTGACTATTTTACAGCCTGGGGGGCTCAAGGCACAGAGCTCCTCATTAGCCAAAGTCGCCCAAGCTCCCCAATCTCTAAAGATTTCCTCATAAGACTGCAGGAAGAAGAAGAGAAAAGGGAGTGTCCATAGAAGCTTTGGGGCTGTTCCTGTAATCAGGAGGAAGCTTGCGTGTATTCTTCGCTTCTTTCTTTTCTTTCTAAAGATCCAACTGCTTTCATTTTCATCTTTGATTATGGGAAAATATACCACGTATCAATACTAAAAGTTGTAAATAGATATGATTTCATCTAGAATGGCCGCTATAAACATTGACAATTTCCACTATTTTTCAGTTGACAGTTGAATTACATTAAGGACGTTCACATTGTTTAGCAACCATCACCGCCGTCATCTCCAGAACAGTTTTATCTTTCAAAATGGAAATGGCACCCATTCACCAAACTCTCCATTCCTCTCTCTCGCCCACCCTGGGGGCCACCATTCTGATTTGCAACTCTATGAGTTTAACTACTCTAGGCACTTGATAGAAGTGGAATCATACCGTGTTGAATTAGTTTTTCTGTTTTCCTGTTTATTTATTTATTTTTTTTTTTTTTGGAGACAGAGTCTTTCTCTGTCGCCCAGGCTGGAGTGCAGTGGCGTGATCTCGGCTCACTGCAAACTCCACATTGTGGGTTCGAGCGATTCTTGCGCCCCAGTCTCCCGAGTAGCCGGGATTACAAGCGTGCGCACCCACACCCAGCTAATTTTTGTGTTTTTAACAGAGACGAGCTTTCAGCATATTGGCCAGGCTGCTCTCAAACTCCTGACCTTAAGGGATCCGCCTGCCTCAGCCTCCCAAAGCGCTGGGGTTACAGGTGTGAGCCACTGAGCCTGGTCGTGTTTATCCTTTTGGGATTTCTTTATTTCACTGACGATAATGTCTTCAAGGTTCATCCATTTTGCAGCCTGTGTCAGAAGTGCCTGTCTGGTTTTGTTTTTTGATTTTGTTTCATTTTGTTTTGTTTTGTGTTTACATGGAGTCTCACTGTCGCACAGGCTGGAGTGCAGTGGCACAATCTGGGCTCACTGCAACCTCTGCTTCCCGGGTTCAAGCAATTCTTGTGCCTCAGCCTCCCGAGTAGATGGGACTATAGGCACACGCCACCACGCTGGGCTAATTTTTTGCATTGTCTTTTTTTTTTTTTTTGAGACGGAGTCTCGCTCTGTCACCCAGGCTGGAGTGCAGTGGCACGATCTTGGCTCACTGCAAGCTCCACCTCCCAGGTTCACGCCATTCTCCTGCCTCAGCCTCCCAAGTAGCTGGGACTACAGCTGCCCGCCACCACGCCCGGCTAATTTTTTGTATTTTTAGTAACACGGGGTTTCACCATGTTAGCCAGGATAGTCTCGATCTCCTGACCTTGTGATCCGCCAGCCTTGGCCTCCCAAAGTGCTGGGATGACAGACCTGAGCCACCACATCCGGCCAAGATTTTCTTTTGTTCCCACATCTAAGTGAAGACATGTAATATTTGTCATTCTGTGCCTGCCTTACTTCACTTAACATACAGACACTGCAGTTGCATCCATTTTTTCTGCAGTGGAGAGGATTTTATGCCTTTTTAGCCTGGATAATACCACATAGTGTGTGTATACCACATTTTCTTCATTGAAACAAAATTCAAAAAAGCAAATATTTTTAAAATGTCTCAGAATGTGAAACTTTAGGGATACTGTGCCCATTTTATTCTTTTCTATTTCCCATTTTATTTATATGTAAGTGTAGAATAAAGCAGCAATCAATGTGTGTAGAGATCTGTGACTTCAACAAATGTAAAATGAAAATGCTAAGTGGTGGATGGGCACTGTCACTCACGCCTGTAATCCCAGCACTTTAGGAGGCCGAAGCGGGCGGATCACCTGAGTTCGGGAGTTCAAGACCAGCCTGACCAGTATGGAGAAACTATGTCTCTACTAAAAATACAAAAAAAAAAAAAAAAGAAAAAAGAAAACTGAATGGGGCGTGGTAGCACATGCCTGTAATCCCAGCTACTCAGAAGGCTGAGACAGGAGAATCGCCTGAAAACGGGAGGCAGAGGTTGCAGTGAGCCAAGATCGTGCCATCGCACTCCAGCCTGGGCAACAAGAGTGAAACTCTGTCTCAAAAAAAAGAAAAGAAAGAAAAAGAAAAAGAAAAGAAGAAAAAAAGAAAATATTACTCCCATTACCGCAGGGGGTGTTCAGCCCTGATGATATTGTTTTCTAATATCCAGGGAAGGAGAGTATGATATTACTCCCAGTATCACAGGGGGTGTACACCTTTTTGTGATATTGTGTCTAATATCCAAGGAAACAGAGGATGACATTACTCCCAATATCGCAGAGGGTGGACACCCCCCTGGGATATGGTTCCGAATATCCCAACGGGGAGAGGATGATATTACTCCCCATATCAACCCTGGAGGGTTATCTTCCACCCCTACTCTTGGCCACCGCTTAGCCAGAGCTGGTCTTCTCTCTTGGCCCAGCTCAGTGAAGAAAAGTCTCCATTCCTCCTCTCGGGGGACAATAAGGGTCACAGTGACTCCCGTTCCGGGTAGCTTTAGCAGCAAAGAGCCGTGCTCTGTCAAAGAGACAGTGCCTCTCAGCTTGTTAAGCAAGTCCCTCCCCAACAAGGGCAAGGGACAGTCAGGCATGGACAAAAACTGATGAGTCACTGTATGTCCTCCAACAGTGCAAGTCCCAGGCAAGCAGAAAGCTTGCTTTGCTGAAACCCCCGTGGCTCCGATGATGTCAATAGTCTTTCTGGACAAGGGGGCGACCGGGGCGGTTACTAGCGAATGTCCCTCACCGGTATCTACGAGAAAATCAATGCCTCTATCCCAGACGGTCATTCTGACCATAGGCTCTTTGGGGACACTTGAGCCCGCTCTCCCTCAGTCCAAGAACCCTTCTGCCAGGTTGAGCAGGGCCCCTTCCTCCTTGTCCAGGGCCTCCTGCTCTGAGTCACCTTGTTTTAAGCTGAGGGCATTTGTTCTTCCAATGTCCTATTTCTTTACAATAAGCACACTGGTTACGCTGCCAACTCTGACAGCCAAGCTGAGTTTCTTTCCCAGGGCCCCCCTTCCCTTGCCTCTTTGGGGGGACCCCTCTGATTCCTGAAGCTAACAGGCAGGTCGGTGTCGCCGGGCCTGACGTTCATTCTCTGTGCGGTGTTCCTTACGGCTTACTGCATCCCTGTTTACAAACACCTGCTTAGCTCTTTCTAATAATTGTGATGTATTCGTCCCTGCAAGCCCAGACTGTTTCTGCAGTTTTCTTCTCATGTCTTCTGTGCTTTGACGGACTCAAGCCATGTGAAGCATGTGCTGATTTTCAGGGCTATCGGGATCAAAGGGAGTATACATACGATAGGCCTCACACAATCTCTCATAGAATTGTGCTGGACTTGGCTGGGAGCGGTGGCTCAAGCCTGTAATCCCAGCACTTTGGGAGGCTGAGGTGGGTGGATCACAAGGTCAGGAGATCAAGACCATCCTGGCTAACACGGTGAAACCCCGTCTCTACTAAAAATACAAAAAAAAATTAGCTGGGCGTGTTGGCGGGCGCCTGTAGTCCCAGCTACTTGGGAGGCTAAGGCAGGAGAATGGTGTGAACCCGGGAGGTGGAGCTTGCAGTGAGCCGAGATCGCACCACTGCACTCCAGCCTGGGGGACAGAGAAAGACTCCGTCTCAAAAAAAAAAAAAAAAAGAATTGTGCTGGACTTTCTTCTTTTCCCCGAATGACCTCAGAGACCTTGTTAACGTTTGTGGCCTTCTGAGCTCCCCTCTTGAATGCTTCCAAGAGAGCTTCCCTGTCTCAGTTTAGCCTTTGCATATCCTCTCTTTCATTTGGGTCCCACTGGGGTCCGGTTCCTGGTAACTGGGTCCTTCCATACTCTTGGGGGTTTTGATAATCAGCTGGTGCGTGTTCCTCTAGCCACTTAGTTGCTGCTAGGAACACTCCCCGCCTTTCATCTCTGTGAAAGAGGAACATGAGCAACCGGTGGCAATCAGCCCAGGTGGGGTTGTGGGTCTGGATAATAGTTGGGAGCAAATCAATTCGAGCTTGTGGCTTTTTGGTATAGGACAGGACATGGTTTTTCCAGTTGAGAAGGTCGGCACAGGTGAAGGGCTGGTAGAGAAAAACACGCCTCTCCACCACGTGACCATCCTTATCTA
This sequence comes from Symphalangus syndactylus, assembly GCF_028878055.3. Taxonomy (NCBI): domain Eukaryota; kingdom Metazoa; phylum Chordata; class Mammalia; order Primates; family Hylobatidae; genus Symphalangus; species Symphalangus syndactylus. The sequence goes on along the minus strand of NC_072445.2, from coordinate 70,618,755 downwards.
TCCCAGTATACCGCTGCTCTGTCAGGGGCATCTGTATCCCTGTTCTGGGTCGTCAACGAGCTGCCAAGGGAGGGGTTTCTCCCGAGGCCTCACCTCCTCTCTTATCTACTCTGGGGGGCCTAGGGATACGCTTGTCTTGCGGAGGCACAAGCACTGTGGGCTCAAGAGTGGGGAGCCTCTTTCCCTGGTAAGGGGAGGGCACCACTGGGATCACTGGTGCCATCTCCTGCAATGGATCTTCTGACGTTGGGTCGAACAGAACTTGAGGAGTTGATTTCCCTGGGCGGGTGGAGCGGGATCCTTCCTTAGCTGTCGGTCCCTTGGCTACTAGTATTGCTGCTGCCTGCCCTGTTAGCCACTGTGGGGGTTCTAGCACCAGCTGTCACCAAGTGTCTATGTATGGGAAGCGGTCTAGGTATCCTTTCCCAGTTACCTTGTGCCACACTTGAGAAACAAGGGACCTGTCCAGGCTTCCTTCTGACGGCCAACCCACTTCTAACGTTGGGCAATCTATTTCCCATGAAGTTTGAAGTTCCCAGGTGGTCTGGTGGTTAGGAGTCGGCGCTCTCACCGCCACGGCCCAGGTTTGATTCCTGGTCATGTGAACCAAAAAGTGGAACAGGACGCGTCGCAGACACAAACCCCTCAGACGCCGGATTCAAGAAGGAAGAGGTTCCTTTTAATCGGCCGGGGGCGTCGGCAGACTCGCGTCTTAAGAGCCGAGCGCCGCGAAGGAATACAGACTCCCTAGGCCTTTTCTCAGGGCTTACAACTCTAAGAGTTTCCACGTGAAAGGGTCCCGATGGATTCAGAGCACATGTGCTTTGAGTAGGGGAGGGGGGGTTCATCTTTTCACCTCAGGCCGGCTCATCAGTGGCAGCGGCTGGTCTTGCCACTGACTTCAATCTTCTTGGTTTTCAACTTTTACTTCCTCCTCCTCTTCAGAGACAGGAGACAGAAAGAGAAATGCCTTCTCTCCTCAGGGCCACAGGATGATATGACTCCCAATAATACTGTGAGGAAGGTCGCAATATTACTTATAACAATTAATAATATCAATTATTAATTGATATTAATAATTATCAATATTAATAACTGATCGTATAATTTTTAAAATCAATACCGATAATAACGATAATTAATATTCAAGAGTCATACTGACGATAACAATAAATTATTAATATTAACTATTAATAAAGCCTGATATTAATAACTGGGACTGATCATATTCATTAGAACACAGTAATATTAGCTCCTAATAATTAATATTAATATTAATAACCCAAAAACTTTTTATTAGCAATTATTTCTTTTTTTTTTTTTTTTGAGACGGAGTCTCACTCTGTCACCCAGGCTGGACTGCAGTGGCGTGATCTTGGCTCACTGCAAGCTCCGCCTCCCAGGCTCATGCCATTCTCCTGCCTCAGGCTCTCCGAGTAGCTGGGACCACAGGCGTCCACCACCACGCCCGGCCAATTTTTTGTATTTTTATTAGAGACGGGGTTTCACCGTGGTCTCGATCTCCCGACCTCGTGATCCACCCGCCTCGGCCTCCCAAAGTGCTGGGATGACAAGTGTGAGCCACCGCGCCCGGCCAGCAATTATTTCTTAACATTAATATTGGTAATTCATATTAATGTGAATCATAAATGAGTAGCAAGTAATACTAATATGACTCCTAATACCGCAGTGGGTGTACCCCCAGCTGCGAAAGTGTTCCCAATGTCCAGGGAGGGAGAGAGCATGGTATTACTTTCAATATCGCAACAGGTGTACATCCACCTGCCGATATTGATCCGAATAGAATCTCCAGGGGGTGGAGTACGACGTTCCTCCCAATAGAGCAGTGGGTGTACATTCACCCGGTGATATTGCTCTGAATATACACGGAAGAAGAGAACGCTAAGACTCCCAGGATGTAAGGAAGTGAACACCCCTTCGGTGATATTGTTCCTAATATCCGGGGGGCAGAGGGGAAGGGTGATATCACTACCAATATCGCAAGCAGTGTACACCCATGCTGTGACATTGTTCCAAATGGCCAGGAAGGGAGAGGACGCTATGACTCCCGATACAGCAGGAGGTGCACAGCCACCCTGGGATATGATTCTGAACATCCACGGAGAGGAGAGGCTGCTATTACTCCCAATATCGCAGAGGGTGTACATCCATTCTGTGACATTCTTCTTAATATTCCAAGGCAGACAGATTGATATTACTCCCAATATCAGAGAAAGTGTACAAACCCGTGTGATATTGTTCCTACTATCCAGAAGAAGACAAGATGATATTACCCCCCATATCGCAGGAGGTGTACACCCACTCTGTGATATTTTTCGTAATATGCAGGGCGCGAGAGGCAGGGGGGTGAGGCGCCCCCCACAAGGCGGGGACTGAGAGCCAGCCCCTCTGCCCCCCTGGCTCTTAGGACCCCCATCGCAGGGGGGCGAGGCGCCCCCCGCGAGGCAGGGACTGAGAGCCAGCCCCTCTGCCCCCTGGCTCTTAGGACCCCCATCGCAGGGGGGCGAGGTGTAAGAGCCAGCCCCTCTGCCACCCTGGCTCTTAGGACCCGCGGTGGACTCACAGCCTGTTTACCATATTGTGAGTAATATCATCTACCCCTCTGGAAATTGTCAACTATTGCACAGACGGGTGTACACCAGCTTTGTACAGAGGACGTACACCTGTCTGTATTCGAGTAATATCATCTTCTTCCTCCCTGAAGATTAAGAACAGTATCACAAGGGTGTTTCTACTCCTTGAGATATTGAGCGTCACGTCCTCCCCTCCCAGGTTGCAATTAGAATGCTAACCCTAACCCTAACCCTAACCCAACCCTACCCTAATCATAACCCTAGCCCCAACCCCAACCCCAACCTAACCCTAACCCTACCCTAACCGTAATCCTAACCCTACCCCCAACCCTAACCGTAACCCCTAACCCTAACCCCTAATCCTAACCCTAACCCAACCCAAACCCTAAGCCCTAACCCTAACCCCTAAAGCTAACCCCAATCCCTAATCCCTAACCCTAACCCTAACCCTAACGCTAACCCTAACCCTAACCCCTAACCCTAACCCCAACCCCAACCCCAACCCTAACCCTAACCTGGGCCCTGACGACAACTCTAATCCTAACCCTAGGTTTCTTACTAAGTTTGTATGTACTTTGTTAATGTGGATTATTATGATTACTGTGTGAGGACTGCACAGCAGCATGGGGATTGCCAATCTTACGTTAATTTTTTTTATTGAGGCAGTGCATTAGCATTACAGGTGCTTGTGACATGAGTAATGTGGGTGTCATATTTTGGGTGTCATGTCTGCATTAGCAGTGCTGCATTTGTGTTTCGAAGCTGCAGCGTGGACCTGGCACTGTGGCCCCTTGCCTTCGCTTGGGAGAACTTTGGTGGGCAGGATTCAGAGGGGCTTTTGGTTTCCCATTTTGCACACTGAACCCTTCTAACTGGTCTCTGAACTTGATTATTCAGGGCTGCAAACAGGAAGGATTTTACTCACCATCGATGCTGCCCGAGTTGTCCCAAAGCGAGGTAGCGCCCCCAACGTCTGTGCTGAGGAGAATGGTGGTCCGCCTTTGCGGTGTCCCCCAGGTCTGTGCTGAGCAGAACGCAGCTCCGCCCTCGCGGTGCCCCTGGCCCGCACGCCCAGGTCTGTGCTGAGAAGAACGCTGCTCCGCCTTCGCAGTACCCGGGAGTCTGTGCAGAGGAGAATGCAGCTCCGCCCTCGCGATGCCCTCGCGGTCTGTGCTGCGGCGAACGCAGCTCCGTCCTTGCAAAGGCACCGCGCCGGCGCAGAGAGGGGGGGCGCGCTGTCGCTCCGTGGCGCAGGTGCAGAGATGCGCGGCAGCCCGGCCCCCGTGGGGAGGCGCGGCGCAGGGCAGAGATGCACAGCGGCGCGTCGCCGGTGGGGAAGGTGTGGCGCAGGCGGAGACATGCACGCCGCCGAGCCGGGGGTTGGGGGGAGCGTTGCAGGCACACAGGTGCACATTCACACGCCGCCGGGCGGGACGGCGGGGGTGCACGCGGTGCAGGCAGAGAGACGCACGTAGCCGGGGGTGCAGCGCAGAGACGGGTGGAACCTCAGTAATCTGAAAAGCCGGGCACTACAGGACCTGCTTGCTCACGTTGCTGTGCCTCTGCCCCTCCTGCTGGCACCTAGGGCAACTGCAGCACCCTCTTGCTTACACTGGTGGCCAGCGCCTCCTGCTGGCGGCGGGACACGCAGGGCCCCTTTCCTCACAGTATAGTGGCGGTACGCCGCCTGCTGGCAGCTAGGGACGTTGCAGGGCCCTCTTGCTCACAGTGTAGTGGCAGCGTGCTCGCCTGCTGGCAGCTGTGGACACTGCTGGGCCCTCCTGCTCCAAGTGTAGTGGCGGCTGGCTCCCCTGCTGGCAGCTGGGGACACTGCTGGGCCCTCTTGCTTGCAGTGTAGTGGGGGCACGCCCTCTTCTGGCACCTGCGGACACTACAAGATCCTCTTGCTCCCAGTGTAGTGGCAGCACGCCCCCTGCTGGCAACCAGGGCACTGCAGGATCCTCTTGTTCATGTTGTGGTACCCGTGCGCCACCTGCTGGCAGCTAAGGACACTGCAGGGCCCTCTTGCTCACAGTGTAGTCGTCGTATAGCCCTGCTGGCAGCTGAGGACACTGCTAGGCCCTCTTGCTGGCAATGCCATGGCAGCATGCCACCTGCAGGCAGATGGGAACTATGCAGGGCCCTCTTGCTCCCGGTGTGACGGCTGGGGTCCGCTACAGGCCACCTCCTGCACCACTTAAAGTCAGAGTGCCAGTTATTAAGCCCCATCAGTTCTGTAAATTCAAACTGAAATGGAGCTATTACTGGGGAGAGCTGATGTCCCAGTTCTTGTCTAACTTGGAAGAAAGATTTTCACCAAGAGGCAGTACAAAGATGGCAGATAACTTCATTGAAAAGAAATACAGTGTGAAGAGCTTATTGTAGAAAAATGAGGAGGAGTGGGCTGATTGTGCATGAAAACAGCCTAAGAGTCCAGTGCAGGGAATTTTATTTTGGACTTCTTCACATTCCTGCCTGTCTCAAGTCTCTGCCTGTTTTCTTTGGTTTTCCTGCTACTGCCTTAGGTCCCTCATTTGCCCCACTTAGGCGTGTGGGACCTCCTCACTGTTGGTTGAGGTACGTGTGCTGATGAATCTGAATCTACTCTGGCACCAGCCTCCTTCCCACCATCCCAGGCAGGCTGACAGCAGTGATGTTTGTACCTACTGTGCCTGCCTATCTCTTTTGAATGTCCATCTCTGCCCTAATCTGTATTTATGGTGCCAGGTTTCTCTTAGGAATGTTCCCTTTGGCCTTCTTATGAGCAGGTAGCTAGCAATATTCTGACATTTTTATTGCAGAGTGAACGATGATTGGGGCATGTTATGAGGAGTTCTAGGATGTTTCTTTCTGCAAAGGTACCTCTTCTCCCTCCTACCCACAACTGACAAATGCCCATCCACTCTGGCACTAGAGGTGCTACTAATATGTGAATTTTTGGTGGTCCCTCCAGGTGAGCCTTCCCAGACTTTCCCTTTTCCACAAGCTCCCTCTCCTGTTCATGTCTAGTTATCTGTCTACTCTAACAGAACCCACTATCTTGTGTCTTTCCCCAAAATAGTGAGGGAATGATTAGTTGGAAACCATAAGAAATGATATGCATGTAGATTACAACTTTACAACTTACACAAATAATCACTCAAAGTCATCCTTACACTAAAAATGCAAAACTATAGAATTTCTAGAAGAAACTATAGAAGAAAAGCTATGTGCCTTTGGGTTTGGTAATGAATTTTAACAAATGACACAAAAGGTTGATATACACAGAAGAAATGACAATGTGGATTTCTTAATATTTAAAGTTTATACTCTGGAAGAGACCTTGTTAAGAGAACAAAAAGAAAAGCCACATATTGAAGAAAATATTTGCAAAATACAGATCTCAGAATTTGTATTCAAAATATATAAAAAACTGTTAAAACTAAACAATAAGTTAAACAGCCCAATTAAAAATGCACACAGATCTGAACAGACACCTCACCAAAGAAGATCTACAGATGCCAAGTAAACATACAAAAAGATACTCAACATAATAGAGAACTGAAAACCACAACGAGATAGCACAGCTGGTCTATATGTCTTAGAACTGCTAAACTCTTTAAAAAATGACAAATCGCTGGAGGAAAAACAGAACTCTTTTCATTGCTGGTGGAACACAGTGTATAAGACCAAAATATGCCACCCCAAAATATAATGGTAGGAAACCAGAATATGCAACCCCAATATATGTCCCTTCAGCTTAAGAATTATTCCAAGCTGATTATTTTGAAAAAAAAAATTCTAACAAAGGAAGTTCTGAAAACAAAGTAGAAGTTAGACTTGTGTAAGGAAAATTTACATCTATCAAGGAAATCCCCATTTAAAAGCTACCTCTCTTGACACCAAGAAGAGAAGGATAACTAAATCACTAAAGAGGCTTATCAATGGAGAACGCATGGACTTAACTCTGTATAACAAACCTTACCCTTGTCTACTGTGCTTTTGCTGGTTATCTCCCCACTACTGCACTCAAATCTTCTTTCTTTAAGTTGAAGATAGTATTTATGCTTGAATTGAAAGTCACCTGTGGGAGATTTACTCATTTTTCTGTGAGTATCTCCCATGTATCCATAAGGTATACATGTTTTTAAACTTTTCTGTTTTTCTCATTTTAATCTGTCAGTTTTTACAGAGGGTCCCATCTAAGAATTCCAAAAACATAGAAAATTTTTTTCCTCCCCATTACAAGTTGGGCAGTTTTTTCTAAAGCTAAACAAGTCTCACCTTACAATCCAAAACTCACATTCCTAAGTATTTTGACAACTACTTTGATGTTATTTCCAAACAAAAGCTACCACGCAATTACTTACAGAAGCCCTATTCATAATAACCAAAGGAAAAAAAAGGAATCAGAAAGTCTTACAATGGATGACTGTGTGGGAATCCACTCAGACATTAAAAGCTGTTATAAAGATTATGTAAATGAAAACATTTGAGATACCGAAGATAAAGGAAGAAATCTTACCAGAACTTACTTTATCCAATTAAAGCAGAGCTCCCAGAAAAATACAACTGCCATTAACCCCATCCAAGGAGTTTCTTGCAAATTCTGCTGCCATGGAGACAGCACACTCTCCCATTAGCACTGACGAATGAAAATGAAATCCTAAGCTCCCAACTGACTGAACAGACACACTCTTGGCTGAGGGGACCCCAGAGTAACTTTCAAAACTGAGTTCTCAGCTTTGCTAGGATGGGATGATGGGGGTCAGATGCACATCGTTATACCCCCCCTTTGCTAACCATGATGAGGCTTTCTTCCCTAAGGATTTACCAGAAACCAGCCCTTTCAAAGGCTCCACCACTGATGTCAGCCTCTCCTTTCTTGCCTGATAAGAGACCACCCACGACGGAGAGGTTCTGGCCAGCATATAGAGGATGCACAGAGTGAGTTTTCATGTCCTCTGCTTCACATTTTAATATCAGAGGGCTGAAAATTCCACCCTGGGATCATGCTAACACTGCCATTTTTTGTACATGGGACCCATGAAGAAGCAAGAAACTCAATTGCGCATGCATGCATTTCTCCTTCCATAAATATTCATGACTCCTCCTAGAGCTTATTAAATAAATGTATTGGGCCATTCCACTCAGCATAAATTACTATTTCCTTTACCTCCTCCTTGAAGCATCTGTTTCTGGCTTCTGGCTGGAGGCTATGCTTCCCAGCCTGTCAGAAGGACAACCCTGCAGGCTGCAATCCTTTATAGGAAATACATCTCTCACTGGGTGCGGTGGCTCATGCCTGTAATCCCAGCACTTTGGGAGGCCGAGGCGGGTGGATCACCTGAGGTCAGGAGTTTCAGACCAGCCTGTCCAACATGATGAAACCCTGTCTCTACTAAAAATACAAAAAATTAGCCTAAATTGACTAATTTAAAATTGACTAAATTCTCCGTTCTCAAACTTCTGCTGACTATGTGTTCCACCAATATGGAATTAATTCTACTTCCTTTCCTGTTTGGATGACTTTACTAAGAATTATTTCAAACTTTAATGGCTCCTTTGAGAAAATTTTTATCTTCAAAATTGCCTCCTTTTAGACCTTTCCTTTCCCAATTGAGTCTCTCAACTCCCTATAATCACTGAAATTTTAGGCACCCCGCTCCATGCCTTGGAGGCTCTCAATGTGCTGAAGAATCTGCAAAAGCAAACACCTGGGGCTGAAAAATAAAACAGAAAAAAAAATTATTTCTCACCCTCCATAAGATTCTACGTCAAAACAAAAAAAAAACCTTAAAAATCTCCAAAAATGCTGGTGAGAGAAAAGCTTTAGCCCTCATATGAAGAAGAAAAAAACTTGTTCCATTTTCCAGATACAGAGTTATAATACAAATATAAAATGGGGCAAAGACGAAAACCAATTCTTCTATATAAACTAGTGAATTTTGTAGTTATTGTAATCAAATTAGTCAGGGTTCTCCAGAAAGGCAGAATCAATAGGATATATATAGATAGACAAATGAGAGAAGATTCATTAGGGGAATTTGTTCACATAATTATGGAGGCTGAGAAGTTCCACAATAGCCTGTCTCCGAGTTGGAGAACCAGGAAAGCTGGTAGCATGGCTCGCTCCAGACACAAAGGACTCAGAATCAGGGAAGCCAGTGATGTAACACTGATTCTGAGGCCAAAGGTCTGAGACCCTGAAGTTCTGATGTCAAGGGCAAGAGAAGAAAGATGTTTCCATTTCAGAAGGAGATAATTCACCTTTTCTTTTCCTTGTTGTTCTATCTGGGCTCTCAACCAATTGGATGATGCGTGTATTCATCCATTTTTATACAGCTATGAAGAAATACCTGAGTCTGAGCAATCGATAAAGAACAAAGAGGTTTAATGGGCTGACAGTTCCACATGGCTGCAGGGGCCTCACAATCACGGCAGAAGGGGAAGCAAAGCTGTCCTTCTTCACATGGCAGCAACAAGGAGAAGTGCTGAGCCAAAGGGGAAAAGCCCCTTATAAAACCATCAGATCATGAGAACTCACTCACTGTCATGGGAACAGCATGGCAGTAACCACCACCGTGATTCAATCACCTCCCACTGGGTCCCTCCCACGACATGTAGGGATTATAGGAACTACAATTCAAGATGAGATCTGGGTGGGGGCATAGCCAAACCATATCAGTGCCCATCCACATTGGCTCATGGTTATCTCAGTGTCTTCCAGAAACACCCTCACAGATATGCCCAGAAATTGTGTTTTTCCAGCTATGTGTGTCTCTTAATCCAATTAAGTAGATATCTAAAATTAACCATCAGAATATTTATGCCCGATTCATGGCTGAAATTTCAGGATGAAAGCTATGAAATCTCTATTTGTGTTTGTATATCTATTAATGTATGTTATATATATGTGACATTTTCTTAACTCCAGATAGCATTGCAAAATTCATTTATAAAATCCTCTAAAAGTGCTCTATTCTAACTTGGCTTGGAAAAAAATAAGCGTTTATAAAGAAATATTCACCAAACCCTAGAAATATAGGAAATGATCAAATGTTTTTTAAGTTAATACGATTTGGATAAAACTTAGTAAAATAAGATTAATATAATATTTTTGGTGTAATAAAACAACTACGTCTTCAAAGTTATCACTATTGAATATAAAACAAACATAAATTCCTATTCTGCTTGAGTTCCAGTCCAATAAGCTAATATTATACTTACTAGAAACGTAAAATCTTAAAGCTTATAGATTTGATTCTAATTAATTTGTCATTCTTATGAAAAACGTTATTTTCTTATGGTGAAAAGATACACATATATTTAGAGTTAGCCAGCTGGACTCAGTTTAGATGATCCCAATTTTGTTGCAACATCCAAAGCATCACAATCAGGAGCCAGTCGAACATATGCCTTCTTCTCTTTATCAGGACAAATGAGGGTGGTGACCTTGGCCACATCACTGTCATAGCGCTTCTTCTTCACAGCCTGTTTGATCTGGCGCTTCTGGCTTTAACATCCACAATGAACACAAGCGTGTTGTTTTCTTCTATCTTCTTCACGGCCGACTCAGTGGTCAGCAGAAACTTGATGACAGCATAGTGGTCAAGCTTGTTTCTCCTGGGGGTGCTCTTCCGAGGATATCTGGGCTGCCTCTGGAGTCGCAGTGTCTTGGGCTGCCTGAAGGTGAGTGACATGCGGATCTTCTTTTTTGCGTGTGGCTGTGGACACCTTTCAACACTGCCTTCGTGGCCTTTAAAGCCTTCTCTTTGGCTTCGGCTTTAGGAGGGGCAGGAGCTTCCTTCGCTTTCGGTGCCATCTTGTGAAAAGTGAAAAGCATTATTTCAAAAATAACCTCCTCCTTATTTTCCTTCTGGCCATGCTGATGGATTGTCAGCTTCCCAGATGTGCGAGAATCTCTCCTCCCTTCCCGACATTCTCATGCTTTCCCTTTGCCTCTCAAGAACTTGCTGTCCCATCTTTCATGACAAATCTCTTCATTTTTAAGATGTAGCCCCCTTGCTCCTTCCTTAAGGATGTCTGTCTGGCTCTATTTTGGGTGACGTGCTCCTTCTGCATCTCCCGGAGCCAGCCTGTGTGTGTCAGCTACAGCATTTCTTTGCATCTCTGTGTCATATGTCACCAAATCTGCCTAAGCTTGCATGAGTCACTGCATGACAACTTCAGCCTCCACCAGCATTGTCCCCACTAACCACCAGGCTTAGACATTTGTCCAGTATGCTCGGGGTTGTGGGGTGGTAGCAGTAACCAGCTGGTGAGCATCATCTCTTACATCAGAATCAAATCTGTAGATCTCTGCCATTCATAAGTATTTGGAGTTTAAAATTGGCATAAAGATTTTCCTTAAAATAAGAACAAATGGCTTGAGTAAGCTTTTGGAACGTAGGATATTTCTGCTGGTTCATTTCAGTGTTCAGTTTTCCCACATGAATCTAAACACACTCTGCTCTTAGTAGCTGTGCGACCCTGGGAAAGTCACTCAGTCTTCCTCAGCTAAATTTTGTTGTGTGACTAATGAGAAGAGAGCTGTGATTTGTATTTAGTGAGTAATAACAAACAAAAGGCATTTGGCTTTCTGGAACCTGGTATGTAGTAGATCCTCATGAAATACTAGCTCTGTTGATAAAACTAGACCGAAAGGAGCTTTCAAAGTAAACAACAGCATCATGCAATGAAGGACGTAGATGAGAAGCTGCTGCTGCTGCTGCTGCAGCCTGCAGCTCCTGGAGGCCCCTTTTGTCCATGATTTAGCAGGAATGCACTACCTTTCCATGAGGAGACACTGCCCACAGGAACCGAGGCCATTCTTTGAAGACAAACATGTTTTAATAGACTTTACATTAGGTAATAGTGTAATATTAATAATAATATGTTAATAATAATGTGAAATTATTTATATTATTATGTTACGACTTTTGTACAGAGCTTTACATCTAGACATTCTGAAGTTGGTAGTCTGTGAGTGGCATCGAGTGATGACTGACACACTCTGACCTGGGGTAGAACAACACATGTCCCTGCAGTTTGCTGAATTTCGGGGCGTCACCACCTGCTTTCAAGAGTGTGTTTTCCTACACTCCTGAGTTTTGCCCACTTAAGCAATGGCTCCGCTGTGATAAACAATTACACTATTTATCAAAATATTACTCTGGAGAGTACTGGTTCACATAGCACAAGTTTTCTTAAACGATCAGGCCCATAGCTAATGCCAGTGACTCCAAGGATGAGAAGGTAAAAAGGCCTTTTGTTTTGTTTTGGCCAAGACAAAAAAACTCCACATTTCAAAGTTTACTGTCTCATGCTAGTCCCTAGAAAATTAGAAGTGAACACACTCCCGTCCCAGCCCAATCACAGCTAATGAATAACCAAGATCTCCTGCAGGTGCCTTTGCCTTGGCTTTGTGAGCCTGGAGTTGCTGGCTGGCACTGGGCAGCAGGCAGCAGAGCTTGTCCCATTTCTCCGTGCTTTCTCCACTCTGTGGGGGACACAGGCACATTGAACAACCTGGGTCCTGGCGTGGCGCTGGCTGGGAACCTATTTGATGTCAGGCTCAATGTGGACTTCTGAGTTGAAAAGAGGGTGTGGGTTACCCAGCCCCACTTACTCATTTTACAAATTCCACACATGAGAGTACACATTGTAAAGCTGTGCAAGCTCGCTGCACTTGTATCCACTCAGCACACACTTACTGAGCGCCGAGTGTCTCCAGCATGAGAGGGGCTCTAGTTCCCGGGGTCCCACCCTCCACAGAGGACAGCAGCACCTTGAGGGACAGAGGTGCAAAGAGCAAGGTGGGGGCCCTTCTGCTGGAGAGGCGGCTAGGGAGGGTCCTTAGAGGAAGTGACACCTGAGCTCTTCTCTGAAGGGTGAAGCTGAATTACTTGAAGCTCAGGGCGAAGGGGTGTCCAGGGAAGTGGAGCCTGTGAGCCAAAAGCTTGAGAATAATGACTTGTCCAGAGAAGTGTAACAAGTTCCATATTGTTTCTATGCCAGATCTGCACAGGAGTCACTAGAGCAGGATCCTGGAGCCAGGGCCTTGGCTTTCACCCGCCGGCAATGGGAATGTTCACTGGGAATTCTGGGGGGCAAAACATGAAAGTGTTTCCTCTTACCTCCAATTCTCTGTCTCTGTCTCTTTCTGTCCCTCTCTCTTTCCCTTATCTTTAATGTTTTATTATCCTAAGAAAACACAGATGTCTCAGACATAGGGATTAGCAGCCTGCCTCTTTCTGGATGACTTCAGGGGAGCACTTTGGCCTCTGTGAGCTTATTTACAATAATTTACGAATCTCACCAAAAAAAAAAGTCATGGTAGCAGAGGTTAGAAAATCTCCTAGTATTTATTCTGATGCTTTGAATTTATGATTAATATATTTAATCTTCATCTTCTGAAAAGCCACCAGTTGCACAGTGAGGATGATAAAGGGAATCTGTTTCTGTGGTTTGTGGCTTCAACAGTCAGCGGTTTTGCAGCAATAGTATTGCACGTGGGTTTTAGGCTGACGATGCTCAACAGTGGACAATTCTCTTCACCTGCCTGGGCCCCACTGCCCGCCCTTCCATACAGTGCAGGGTCACAGCTGAGCTCTCCGAGACACCTCGCAGGGTCTCGGCTTCTGAACTATCAAGTGTCTTCTAGGTGAAGGCTTGGTCTCATAGCCTTTGTGGCTTCCTCCAGGTAACACTTGGTTTTCTGACCTAACCCTGGTATGTGTGTGACACACGTGTGAATGTGCTCCCTGTGGCCGTGCTGAGGAAGGACTCAGTCATCACAGATGCCAAAAGGCAAATGCAGTGTGCCTTTTTCAAACATCTCCAGTCTTGGATTATTTTTACCCATCAGCCCATTTGAAAAAGAAAAAGAAAAGAGCCCCCCATTAGAATTAAACCCCCTCTGGAGATAATGGGTATTTTTTTAATCTTTCACCTTTTTTATAGCCACATTTGCTCCCAGTGCCTGCCAGGATCCACCAGAGGGCAGAGACACCCGTGTATATTTGTGTGGCACTTGCTGAGTGGTGAGAAAAACAGACACCCTGCCCTCCCAGAGCAAAACTCCAGTGCTGGGGCCAGTGGCAGCAAATAAGAAAACCTCGGTTTCCGTATCTGCATCAGCTACATGGTGCTCACACACAGGAGGCATCATCTAGTTTTCTCAGTTAAAGAGACAGAAACAAAATGTGTCTTCGCTACTTTTTGAATTTACCATGTTATCTAATGTTTTAACTTAATTGAATGAATAAACTCCATATGCATCTGGACACATGCATGGAAAATTCACAAACATTTCAAACAAAAATAGAGTATTTTAACAAAAGAGAACTTCTTTTGATATGTGAATTTCACCTTTTTCTATCTTTTAGTGATTTTAATTTAATGAAATTGAGAAATCTGTGCCTCTAAAAGACTTAAGAGCAAGGTATTTCTCCATTTTGAAAAAGAAATTTGGCAAAATATCTTCTACTGTAGATAGAAGTTGATTGGCTGAGGGTAATAAATAGAAGATTAAAAAACGACTTTTATCCCCTGCTATTCTGTCAAGGGCTACAGTGAATTACACACCCCGGCTTGGGTTTGCACGCCACGTGCTGGAAGCCAGCAGTCATGCAGGCCGTGCTTTCCCACACTTAGAAAAAAAGCGCATGAGAAAGAGCTCCATCAAGTTCACACAGAATGACCTCCAGCAAGACCTGAAAACTGCTCAGTTCCACAAAATACCTGTGTCCACATCCTTTCAGTGCACAGCTCTGGCATCAGGTTCCTGTGAGGACAGACCCTGAGATGCATTTCTGGATGGAGGCTGCTGCCGGAGGAGACAATGCCACTGCAGATGGCTCATGCTGCTCCCACGCTGCAGGGGCCAGTGACTTGGGGCTCCCACATGCCGTCCCGTTGGGGAACCGTGGAGATTCACTCCAGCTGGGTGGACTCTGCTGTGTCCCCTGTCAAGAAGCTCCTCAGCTTACCTTGGTTTTTCCTTTTCAAAACTCTCTCGTGTTTTCCTGTCCAGTGGGGGCTGCATCTCACCTTAGAAGAAAACATTTTCCAACTAGGAGCTGTCTTGGTAGCTGGTCCAGTGGAAGGTCTCCTCTCTCTGGAGTGAGGTCCAGCCAAGTAACTCCAGCCAGAACTCCCACTGAGTGGGGCTGGATCTGCCCTGTTCTCCTCCCATCCTCATGCTGACTGTGGAAATCCATCCATGCCCTATGCAAAGTCCTGCATCTTGGACTGTAAAATGGCAAAAGCCAAATTTAAAACAGATGATTATATTGACTGTATGAGGAAAAGAAAGTTCTAAGGTAGACAATCGGTAAGCAAGCAATTATGTGTAACTTGCTAGAACACTAGGGTGTTTTTTATTTGTCTGATTATTTTCTGTTTAACAGGCTAAGAGCCAGTGGGAGAGAAAGCTGGCTGGGAACTGAGAGGCATGAGGTCACCTCAGTCCCAACATTTCCCTGTAAACGATGATGCGAGGTGGGCTGGTGGCAAGATCAGAGCAGAACTGAAGGCGAAAGAGACATGAAAAACCCTTCAAAAAAAAATCAGTGAATCCAGTAGCTTGTTTTTTGAAAAGATCAACTAAATAGACCAATAGCCAGGCTAATAAAGAAGAAAAGAGAGAATAATCAAACAGCCGCAATAAAAAAGTATATAAGGGATATCACCACTGATCCCACAGAAATACAAACTATCATCAGAGAATACTATAAACACATCTATGCAAATAAACTAGAAAATCTAGAAGAAATAGATAAATTACTGGACACTACACCCTCCCAAGCCTAAACCAGGAGGAAGTCGAATCCTTGAATAAACCAATAACAAGTTCTGACGTTGAGGCTGTAATTAATAGCTTACCAACCAAAAAAAGTCCAGGACCAGATGGATTCACAGCCGAATTCTACCAGAGGTACACAGAGGAGCTGGTACCACTCCTTCTGAAACTATTCCAAACAATAGAAAAAGAGGGAATCCTCCCTAACTCATTTTATGAGGCCAGCATCATGCTGATACCAAAACCTGGCAGAGACACAAGAAAGAAAGAAAATTTCAGGCCAGTATCCCTGATGAACATCAATGCAAAAATCCTCAACAAAATACTGGCAAACCGAGTCCAGCAGCACATCAGAAAGCTTATCCACCATGATCAAGTCAGCTTCATCCCTGGGATGCAAGGCTGTTTCAACATATGCAAATCAATAAACGTAATCCATCACATAAACAGAACCAAAGACAAAAACCACATGATTATCTCAATAGATGCAGAAAAGGCCTTCGACAAAATTCAACAGGCTTCATGCTAAAAACTCTCAATAAACTAGGTATTGATGGAATGTATCTCAAAATAATAAGAGCTATGTATGACAAACTCATAGCCAATATCATACTGACTGGGCAAAAACTGGAAGCATTCCCTTGAAAACTGGCACAAGACAAGGATGCCCTCTCTCACCACTCCTATTCAACACGGTATTGGAAGTTCTGGCCAGGGCAATGAGGCAAGAGAAAGAAATAAAGGGTATTCAAATAGGAAGAGAGGAAGTCAAATTGTCTCTGTTTGCAGATGACATGATTGTATCTTTAGAAAACCCCATTGTCTCAGCCGGGCACAGTGGCTCACCCCTGTAATCCCAGCACTTTGGGAGGCCGAGGCGGGTGGATCACGAGGTCAGGAGATCCAGACCATCCTGGCTAACACAGTGAAACCCCGTCTCTACCAAACATACAAAAAGTTAGCCAGGCGTGGTGGTGGGCACCTGTGGTCCCAGCTACTCAGGAGGCTGAGGCAGGAAAATGGCGTGAACCCGGGAGGCGGAGCTTGCAGTGAGCAGAGATCGCGCCACTGCACTCCAGCCTGGGAGACAGAGTGAGACTCCGTCTCAAAAAAAAAAAAAAGAAAAGAAAACCCCATCGTCTCAGTCCAAAATCTCCTTAAGGTGATAAGCAACATCAGCAAAGTCTCAGGATATAAAATCAATGTGCAAAAATCACAAGCATTCCTATACACCAATAACAGACAAACAGAGAGCCAAATCATGAGTGAACTCCCATGCACAACTGCTACAACTAGAATAAAATACCTGGGAATACAATTAACAAGGGATGTGAAGGACACTATCTCTACTAAAAATAGAAAAATTAGCTGGGTGTGGTGGTGGGTGCCTGTAATCCCAGCTACTTGGGAGGCTGAGGCAGGAGAATCACTTGAGCCCAGGAGACAGAGGATGCAGTGAGCCGAGATCGTGCACCACTGCACTCCAGCCTGGGTGACAAGGCAACTCCATCTCAAAACAAAAACAAGAAGTACAAATGGCAAACAGGTATACAAAAAAGTGCTCAACATCACTGATCAACAGAAAAATGCAAGTGAAAACTACATTGAGATATCTCATCTGGGCAAAAATGGCTGTAATCCAAACGACAGACAATAACAAATGCTGGCAAGGATGTGGAGAAAAGGGAACCCTCGAACACTGTTGGTGGGAATGTAAATTAGTACAACCTCTATGGAGAACAGTTTGAAGGTTCCTCAAAAACTAAAAATAGAGCTACCATATGATTCAGGAATCCCATTCCTAAGTATACACCCAAAAGAAAAAAATCAGTATATTGAAGAAAGATCTGAACTCATGTTTATTTTCTGCTCTATTCTCAATAGTCATGATTTGGGAGCAACCTAAGTGTCCATCAACAGAAGAATGGATAAAGAAAATGTACATATACACGATGAAGTATTATTAATATTTAGCCAGAAAAAAATGATATTCAGTCATTTCCAACAACATGAATGGAACTGGAGGTCATTGTGTTCAGTGAAATAAGCCAGGCAAAGACAAACTTCAGATGTTCTCACTTATTTCTGGGAGCTAAAAATGAAAATAATTGAACTCATGGACATACAGAGTGAAAAGAAGGTTACCAGAGCTTGGAAAGGGTAGTTAGGGGGTGGGGGAGAGTGGGAATAGTTAATGGGTATGAAAAAATAGAAAGAATAAGACCTGGTATTTGCTAGCACAACAAGGTGAATATAGTTAAAAATAATTTAATTGTACACTTTAAAATAACTAACAGTATAATTGGATTGTTTGTAACACAAAGGACAAGTGTTTGACAAGATAGATACCCCATTTACCCTGATGTGATTTTTACACATTGCATGTCTGTATCAAAATATCTCATGTAACCAATAAAAATACACACCTACTATGTACCCACAAAAATTTTAAAAATATATTTTTTTACAAAAATGAATCCCATATTGATATATGTGTATTAGGAAAATATTTTTATTTTTTTTTGGAGACAGAGTCTCACTCTGTCGCCCAGGCTGGAGTGCAGTGGCGTGATCTCGGCTCACTGCAAGCTCCGCCTCCAGGGTTCATGCCATTCTCCTGCCTCAGCCTCCCGAGTAGCTGGGACCACAGGTGCCCGCCACCACACCTGGCTAATTTTTTATATTTTTAGTAGAGACGGGTTTCCACTGTGTTAGCCAGGATGGTCTCGATCTCCTGACCTCGTGATCCACCCATCTTGGCCTCAGCCTCCCCAGTAGCTGGAACTACAGGCGCCCGCCACCACACCTGGCTAATTTTTTTTGTATTTTTAGATATTTTAAATATTTAAATTTCCGTCATGTAGTTTTAGTAGAGACGGGGTTTCACCGTGTTAGTCAGGATGGTCTTGATCTCCTGGCCTCATGATCCACCTGCCTTGGCTTCCCAAAGTGCTGGGATTACAGGCGTGAGCCACCGCGCCTGGCCTAGTTTGCTCCCTTTTAAGCTACTTGGCTGCAGTACTATCTAAGAAACCTTAGGGCTGGGCGCAGTGGCTCATGCCTGTAATCCCAGCACTTTGGGAGGCCCAGGCAGGTGGATCACGAGGTCAGGAGATCGAGACCATCCTGGCTAACACGGTGAAACCCCGTCTCTACTAAAAAAAAAAAATACAAAAAATTAGCTGGGCGTGGTGGCGGGCGCCTGTAGTCCCAGCTACTCGGGAGGCTGAGGCAGGAAAATGGTGTGAACCCAGGAGGCGCAGCTTGCAGTGAGCCGAGATAGCGCCACTGCACTCCAGTCTGGGCAAAAGAGCGAGATTCTGTCTCAAAAAAAAAAAAAAGAAAAGAAACCTTAGATTTGCCCTTCTATGCCCTTCTATGACGTGAGGACGTGAAGCCAGGTAATAAAACAAGGTTGAGGCTTCATTTAACACAAGCCATTGCTACCTTTCTCTGCATTAAGGAGGTCATGAAATCATCATGGAAATTGTAAATGAATGTGTATTGATTGAAATGAATATTTTAATATCAATGATATGCAAAACTGGTTGCTATTTATTTATTTTTGTTCAAACTATTGTTTTATGGTGTTTGTAATTTTTTTCTCTAAGAGACGGTTTCACTGTGTTGCCTGGGCTGGAGTGCAGTGGCTATTCACAGGCACAATCATGAGGCACTGCAGCCCTGGACTCCTGGGTTCAAACCATCGTCCTGCCTCAGCCTCCTGAGTAGCTGGGACTACAGGTGTGGGCCACAGGACCTGGTTCTTAAAATTTTTTTCTTAGTCAAAAAACAGTTAAACATGAGACAAATATTTCAACTTGGTCAAACATAGTTGAACTATATATTTTTTCCTTATCTGACACAGCTTGTTATTGTTGGATTCATTTTGGGATTCCCAGAAATGGATTCTTACTATGAGTGAAATCACATGGTTGGATTGGAAGCTTTCTATTACAAGCCCAGGGGAGATGGAAATACCCTGTGTGGCTCTACATTAAATTCTGAATTGGAATAATATAATTGATTCTGTTTGGCTGCAGTTGCTGTTAAAAGACTTGATAGCACTGCCACCTTAGTTATTAATCACACAAGTGATGACAAGATAGAGAGACATAAGTGAACTTCATTTTAAAAATGCAAATAGTGCTTGATTTAATAATTTAAAAACTTGTAAAATTGCTCAGCAATGGACACATTCTACAAAAGTTGAAATAAAAGTCTGAAAGCAATAAAGAATGTATTCTTATGTAAGAAAACCACAAAGCTTGGGCCAGGCACGGTGGCTCACACCTGTAATCCCAGCACTTTGGGAGGCCGAGAAGGGAGGATCACGAGGTCAGGAGATCGAGACCATACTGGCTAACACGGTGAAACCCTGTCTCTACTAAAAATACAAAAAATTAGCCGGGTGTGGTGGCGGGCACCCGTGGTCCCAGCTACTCAGGAGGGTGAGGCAGGAGAATGGCGTGAACCAGGGAGGCAGAGCTTGCAGTGAGCCGAGATCGCTTCACTGCACTCTAGCCTGGGCAACAGAGCAAAACTCCGTCTCAAAAAAAAAAAAAGAAAACCACAAAGCTTTTAACATAAAAATGGAAATAAATATTTTAGTGTTTGATGTTTATTTAATTCACTAAATTATTTATTTTGGATTCCATTAAATAATAAACATCCATATGTGGTTAAGTGCTTGGATGCCCACCACTTCCTTGTCATTATGGATGGAAAACTTGAGATAGTGCAAAGAAACTTTAAAAGTGGTATGAACCACAGCCAAAACTACAATCAATCAGAAAGTAAGCCAAAGTGGCCGAGCGCAGTGGCTCATTCCTGTAATCCCAGCACTTTGGGAGGCTGAAGCAGGGGGATCACAAGGTTAGGAGTTCGAGACCAGCCTGGCCAGCATGGTGAAACTTCGTCTCTACTAAAAATACAAAAAATTAGCCGAGCATGGTGGCACACACCTGTAGTCTCAGCTACTTGGGAGGCTGAGGCAGGAGAATTGCTTGAATGCAGCAGGCAGAAGTTGCAGTGAGCCGAGATTGCACCACTGTGAGCCGAGATCACACCACTGCACTCCAGCCTAGGCGACAGGGTGAGACTCTGTCTCAAAAAAAAAAAAAAAAAAAAAAAAGCTTACCTTTAGTTATTAGGCAATAACATGCAATTTCTAAAACCTAACCTAAATGCAGTTTTTAAATCAATTTAAAATGCGTCAGTTTAGTTACATTTATTGAATCAAGTTAACAAATAAGTATCTCTTGAAAATGAGAGCTCCCAGGACTTATAAAAACCATAAAGTTCCCATTTGCTTTCTGTATTAGCATAGCTAATTATGACCTTTACTTAACATGCATAAGTCAATTGAACAACTCAGTATTTCACTAAATTAAAACCAAGAACTATATTAGGAAAACAAAACCCAAAAGGGAAAAGGTAATATAACTAACCTCTGTCAAGCAGTTCATGCTGTTATTTGAAGTCTATGGGCTTGAAGTAGGGATCCTTATGGGTGTTTTTGGAATATATTTTCTGTTGTGACCTGTACTATTAAGGTTTCCAACCCAGGGTGGCTCTGGGTCTGGCCTCATAGGCAGAGTGGTTAGAACAGATTTCATTTGCTCTTTCTCTATATGGAGCTTGCTGATGACCATTGTTATTATCTCATTTGATCTGTACAGATAGCAAAAAACAAATGCTTAGTATTTTATTTTTCCTTAAATGATTCCTAAATGATTTGCTTTTTTAAAAAAATTGCCCTGAGAGCAAACAAAATTACCCATTAAACAGTGTTTTAACACCAAAGGTATGAGAGCATACCTGCTAAGCAAGTATAATTTTAAAATTGTTCTAAAAAAATCACATATGTTTCTAAGAAGATTTCTAGTGAATAAGTAATTCAAACAAAGTAGGAAGGGGAGAGAAATGGCTATCGATGTACAGCTCAATAGGTAATGCTTGCTACCTTCTAGAAGGCTGTACTTATAAGATTCTGAGGATGCCATTAGAAATACGTGTATTGGGGCTGAGCGCGGTGGCTCATGTCTGTAATCCCAGCACTTTGGGAGGCTGAGGCGGGCAGATCACGGGGTCAGGAGTTCTACACCAGCCTGGCCAACATGGTGAGAACCTGTCTCTACTAAAAATACAAAAATTAGCCAGGTGCAGTGGTGGGTGCCTGTAATCCTAGCTACTTGGGAGGCTGAGGCGGAAGAATTGCTTGAACCCAGGAGGCGGAGGTTGCAGTGAGCTGAGATTGCACCACTGCACTCCAGCCTGGGTGACAGAGCAAGGCTCCATCTCGGGAAAATTTTAAAAAAAAAAGAAATACTTGTATTTAAAGGTAACTATGTGAGATGATATGTTAATTTGCTTGACTATAAGAACCACTTCAGGCTGGGCGCAGTGGCTCACTCTTGTAATCCCAGCACTTTGGGAGGCCGAGGCGGGCGGATCACGAGGTCAGGAGATCGAGACCACGGTGAAACCCCGTCTCCACTAAAAATACAAAAAAATTAGCCGGGCGTGGTGGTGGGCGCCTGTAGTCCCAGCCGCTCGGAGAGGCTGAGGCAGGAGAATGGCGTGAACCCGGGAGGCGGAGCTTGCAGTGAGCCGAGATTGCGCCACTGCACTCCAGCCTGGGCGACAGAGCGAGACTCCGTCTCAAAAAAAAAAAAAAAAAAAGAACCACTTCACTATGAATAAACATGTAACATGTTGTATGCCTTAAATAATATACAATTAAGAAAACTAAAACAAAAACAAAAACAAACAAAAAAAGAAGCCAGAAATACTTGTATTTAGAAAACCAGTTTCAGGATTTTAGAAATCACTCCTAAATATCTTTTCAAACGTTTGTTTTCACCACCCTTGTACATTCCACCCATTATCTAGGAAAAAATAAGCATTTGGCACTGAGAAATAATTCAGAGCAAGAACTCCTAGGAGAGAACTAGATGGTTGGATTGGTGATCAAAAAGAACTAAAGCATCTCTGAAGGCAATCAGCCCTTAGCATTGTGACCAAGGCACTGGAGGTGGGGCTTGCCCTTTCTGTCTTCCACACACCCCTTCAGGCTGACCAAGGTGTTATTTTTAAACAACTTTGTAAATTACACTTTCTTTCATCCCTAGGATAATCATTCCCTATTTCACAAGCACGTCTTCCTGTAGACTGAAAAAACTATACAGAATAGTTTCTCTCAAAGCGCCCTCTAGTGATAGTACTAAAAATCACAACCAGGAAAGTTAAGTTACTAAACGCCAGGATGTGCCCAGAATAGTAGTAGTTTGGGCACTTTGAGTTTAGATTGTGACCTACTAAAAAACAAATTAAATTCATTAATAGTTCTATTTAGAAGAATTCTGAAAAGTAATTTTATAGCAAGATCACTTTATTGACTATAAAGCTTCAAAAATGCTAAAAGACTAATAGACTAGGTTAACTGCGTAAGATTTTTCAGGGGAAAAGGTCATACAAAAGCTAAAAAAAAAATGAGGGAAGAGACAGAAACTATCCTTGACTAACATTTTAAATGTAAGTTTATTTACTAACATTATTTTCAAAAATTATACTATCAGGATAGCTTTCACTTCCTACTAATCTCATGAGGTTGTCTCACTAAAAATTACTCTTTCATGACAAATTAATGAACTCGATTGATTTTCTACAAGTGTATGTTTTGACTTATTTCTTTAAATTTTTTGACGTGGATTTGTTAGCTTTTAATGTTACCGCAAAGACTTCCTTATATTCTTCTAATTCCGTAGTAAGCTCTTCATAAGCGGTTTTCATTTTGGAGAATTGACATTCCACGCCTTTCAGTCAGAGTTCTCTTTTATTCATTGAAGCCATATTATTCTCTTTTAACTGCTGTAAGTGTTTTTCATATTCTGCTTGTTTCTAAAACAAATGAAAAAAATCATACTTTTAAAACAATTATAACCTAATTAGTCTCTATTCGTTGCCTTTCATTTTGAGTCGGTGATTCAGAAAGCAATTTTAAATATGTGTTTTAAAAAGGAGCTGAAGTTTAAAACATTTATTAGCAATTTCATCTAAATTGATAACAGAATTCAGAACTAAATATGAATTATAAAAATTTGAAATCATTCTTATGTTAGTGTTCGTGTAATCTAATCATTTAAAAATAATAGAATCCATTGAAAATGTTAAAAACTGAGCAATGTAGCTTAAGACCAAATCAAAAGTACCATATAATTTTAAATCACAGTTTTCTTTTTCTAATAGTCTTATACCAACTGGTCTTAATAACCAAATGACTGTATAGTGAAAATCACTACTCTGAAAGATCAACTTAGTTATAATCATGATGGAAATTTAAATATTTAAAATAAGAAACAGGTGCCACTTTTTTTCTAAAACTCTGCAAAGCAAATTCCTATAAGAGAGGCAGACAAAACACTGTATATCTATATTATAATTTGCAGTGAAATAAATGAAAGCACATTACAGATAAACCTACCTGATTAAAAAAACTAACCTGTAAATTGATTTCTTCTAATCTTTCTATTTCCTGTCTTGCTCTTCTAGCTGCAATTTACATTATTCTACGTCAAAAATTCTACCATATTTTTTTCCATGTGTCTTAAGATTCACTACTTCTTGTTCCAAAATTTTGTTAACCTCCTCAAGTTTTTCACATTTATGTTGTACTTCTTTCATAGATAATAACTCCTGTTGAATAACTTGATTCTTTTTAGCCAAATATAGACATTTTTGAAGATATAGATTCTAGCTCTGCTGTAAGTTCATCAAACTGCATAAATAAAATAATACAGCTTGATAATGAAGTAGGCTGACAATATTTTAATACAAAACCAGTAGCAAATTTTGAAATACATTTACTTGCAATAAAATGTTATCTATAAAGTGGTAGATTCTTCCAATGTGAACCCTTAAATTACTCAGAAAGTCAAGAACAAAGTTAAAGCCACCAAGAGTCAAAAAGATATATTAGTTACTTTTATCATCTTTGCCAGAGAACTTTTGCGCTTGATCTTATACTTTTATTTTTCTGATTGTTTATGTTTGTTCCTCCCTAAATGACTCTAAGTTATTTCTTAGTAGAAAGTTTCTAATCTCCTTCCCTCATGATCATGCCCAATAATTTCTAAAGAAGTTTTAGGGACATCATATTGAGTTATTTAGGCCAAAGTCAAAAAATGGCTCTCAGAATAAGACTCTGAAAATAATAATCTAGGCCGGGTGTGGTGGCTCGTGCCTGCAATCCCAGCACTTTGGGAGGCTGCAGCAGAATGATCACTTGAGGCCAGGAGTTTGTGACCAGCCAGAGCAACATAGTGAGACCCCCATCTTTACAAAAAGTTAAAAAACAACTAGCCAGACATGGTGGCGCATTCCTGTAGTTTCAGCTAGTTTGGAGACTGAGACAGGAGGATGGCTTGAACCCAGAGTTCAAGGCTGCAGTGAGCCATGACCACACCACTGCACTCCTGCCTGAATGACAGAGAAAGAGCATATCTCAAAAAAAGACAAATTAATGCATCCTGTAAATAAAGAGTATGATATGGTTTGGCTGTGTCCCAACTCAAATCCCATTATGAATTGTATCTTCCATAATTCCCACATGTTGTGGGAGGGACCTGGTGGGACATAATTGAATCAAGGGGGTGGTTTCCCACATACTGTCCTTGTGGTGGTGAATAAATCTCACAAGATCTGATGATTTTACAAGGGTTTCCCCTTTCACTTGGTACTCATTTCTCTCTTGTGTGCCACCATGTAAGACATGCCTTTCCCCTCCTGCCATGATTCTGAGGCCTCCCTAGCCATGGGGAACTGTGAGTTCATTAAACCTCTTTTTCTTTATCAATTACCCAGTCTCAGGTATGTCTTTATCAGCAGCATGAAAATGGACTAATACAGTAAGTTGGTACCAGTAGGGTGGGGTGCTGCTGTAGAGATACCCAAAAATGTGGAACTGGGTAATAGGCAGCAGTTGAGACAGTTTGGAGGGCTCAGAAGAAAACAGAAAAATGTGGGAAAGTTTGGAACTTCCTGGGGACTTGTTGAATGCCTTTGACCAAACTGCTGATAATGATATGGACCATAAAATTCAGGCTGAGGTGGTCTCAGATAGAGATGAGGAAGTCGTTGGGAATTACTACTCGTTGGAAACACTTTGGGATGCCGAGGGGGGTGGATCACCTGAGGTCAGGAGTTCAAGACCAGCCTAGTCAACATGATGAAACCCCGTCTGTTCTAAAAATGCAAAATATTAGCCAGGCGTGGTGGCTGGCATATATAACCCCAGCTACTTGAGAGGCTGAGGCAGGAGAATCGCATGAACCTGGGAGGCGGAGGTTGCAGTGAGCTGAGATTGCGCCACTGTACTCTGGCCGAGGCAACAAGAGTGAAACTTTATCTCAAATAAATAACTAAATAAATGTGTAACTTTGTCTCAAATAAATAAATGTGTATATCTCACTATTCATTATTGTATGACATTTTCCTGGACATTTTGTATACACAAGTGTATTTAACAATGGAAGAAAAATATTCCAAATATAGTAGAAAAAAAATTTTGTTCAGAGGTTTCCAACACATTTTATTTTGCAGATCACAGATTTAAAGCTTTTGAGGACCAACATCTGTATCAATTCCTATAAAATGTCCAATCAATTTCAGTTTTGTAGCAGGCTCTTCTGTACTGCACACCATGCTTATAGCTGGAGGTCTGGTCACACATGCATAAAGGTTGCCCGTTGGTTCCTGGAGGTGGTCACGTCCAAGGAGTTTCATCTTCCCAGGGGAGGGTTCCTTTGGCAAGAAGTGGATAAGTTTACACATATAGCTTTGGTGCCTGTGAGCAGGAAATGTCAGCAATTTTCAGGATATGCTACTGTTTCTCTTATGAAGTCAGGGTCCCGAGGATCCAGTGCCCTTGTGCTTAATGAGAACAATTCCTCCTCATCGTTTAGTGGGTTAAAATATAAGGAAGCTGACCAGGCGCAGTGGCTCACACCTGTAATCTCAGCACTTTGGGAAGCCAAGTCAGGCAGATCACAAGGTCAGGAGTTTGAGACCAGCCTGGCCAATATGGTGAAACCCCATCTCTACTAAAAATAAAAAAATTAGCCAGGCATGATGGCGTGCACCTGTAGTCCCAGCTACTCAAGAGACTGAGGCAGGAGAATCACTGGAACCTGGGAGACAGAGGTTGCAGTGAGCCGAAATCGGGCCATTGCACTCCAGCCTGGGCAACAGAGCAAGACTTCGTCTCAAAAAAAAAAAAAAAAAAAAAAAAAAAAGGAAGCCTCGTTCTTAAGTAACACAGATAACACCTTTTTAAATCACCTATTTATTCTAGAACTACAATTTTTTGTTGTTGTTTTGTTTTGAAACAGAGTCTCACTGTGTCACCTATAACGGAGTGCAGTGGTTACAGTTCAGCCCACCACAACTTTCGCCTCCCAGGCTCAAGTGATTCTCCTGCCTCAGCCTCCCATGTAGCTGGGATTACAGGCATGAGCCACTATCACCCAGCTAATTTTTGTATTTTTAGTAGAGATGAGGGTTTCACCATGTTGGCCAGGCTGGTCTTGAACTCCTGACCTCACATGATCCACCCGCCTCAGCCTCCCAAAGTGCTGGATTTATAGCCATGAACCACTGTGCCCGGCCTAGAACTACAAAATTTAATTCAAGAAAATATAGGTCCCATGAAAGATGTAAGAGTTTTATAAAGCTAAAATCTAGTTTTTTTCCAGTAAATTGCACTTTAGGCAAAACCCTCCCAATGCTTCTAAAATAATACTAAAGGGGCATCTGGCAATACAGGGGCGATTATTATTACTATTATTTTTTAGACAGAGTCTCACTCTGCTGCCCAGGCTGGAGTGCAGTGGCGTGATCTCGGCTCACTGCAACCTCTGCCTCCTGGGTTCAAGCAATTCTCCTGCCTCAACCTCCTGAGTAGCTGGGACTACAGGCGCCCACCACCATGCCCGGCTAATTTTTGTATTTTTAGTAGAGACAAGTTTTCACCATGTTGGCCAGGCTGGTCTTGAAGTCAAGTGATCCACCTGCCTCGGCCTCCCCAAGTGCTGGGATTACAGGTGTGAGCCACTACACCCAGCCATACAAGAGCAATTTTAAAAATTAAATTAAACCCACCAGGAGGAACAAACAACTCCAGACGCGCATCACCTTTAAGAGCTGTAACACTCACTCCGAGGGTCTGCGGCTTCATTCCTGAAGTCAGCGAGACCACGAACCCACCAGGAGGAACAAACAAGTCCAGACACGCCACCTTTAAGAGCTGTAACACTCACTGCGAAGGTCTGCCCCTTCACTCCTGAAGTCAGCAAGACCAGGAACCCACCAGCAGGAACAAACTCTGAACACGTCCAAACATCTGAAGGAACAAACTCCGGACACACCATCTTTAAAAACCGTAACACCCACCGTGAGGGTCTGCGGCTTTATTCTTTTAGTCAGCAAGACCAAGAACCCACCAATTCCAGACACAAGACCATCTCGTCTCAAGAGACCAGGATGTCCAGGCACCCCTAGCTGGTAGGCACTGGCAGAGCCTAAAGCCTATCCAGCCCATGCTCTTCCTTGATATCCTTGACAGATTGTGGGATTGTTCAGCTTCTGCAAGGACATGGCCAATGCTGGGGGGCTCACTGTGGGGGCAGCACTCTAGGCAAGGGAAGAAGTGAAGTGTTTGGGAACTGGCATGGTGAAGGGGCACTTTGTGGAGAAGCTGTGTTCATTTGGATGTGTTGAGGGTGGAATGATATGAGGAAAGTCAAAGGGCACCCACCCCTGGGGCCTCGGTGTGGGCACAGCACTGCACCACACCTTAGGGGAGATTGGACTCTGGGCAGAGATCCCAAGAGAAGCAGGAGGTGGAGTCTTGGGGACCAGTGTGATACGGAACTAACTTTATTTTAAAGCCAACCTGTCAGTAAGAAAAAACAAGAGGTGCACCTTGTGGGAGAAAAAGTCACAAGCTTGGTGTGCTTGAAGTCACAAGCCTTGCTGTGCTTGGTGAGAGGGATCCCGAGTGTACTTGAGGCACTCTCCTGTTTAAAAGGAGAAAGGGGAACGGTGGTTTTCTTTTCTCAGTCTAGGTCAGTGTAAAAAATCTGCTGTGTAATTGCATAAGGTCTCAGAACAAACAATATCGCAGAAAATGTGAAATGTATCATAACACAGTCAACTTGCTTAGAATGTAGTCGAACCTGCATGCAGTATTGAGACACCAGACAACTGTTTCAGTTTCCACATTTCTTTCATTTCTGTTATGAAAGTTACATTAAGAAAAAAAATAACTCCCCTGAGTATTCTGATATTTTCGGTGAGTGAAACAGTAATCTCAGCAAAGTTCAATCTTGGTATCAGAAAGCAGAATTTCAGGTTGTTTCATCTAATTGCCACTTAATACCAAAGACATGATATTTATTAGCATGTATTTCTAATGAGAAACTATTATAGTCATCATTAATTGTCTGAAGTGTGAAGGGGAAAAAGAAAATTATGAACCCCAGATACCAGACCACGTGCTGATCAGATACAATATCGTGGTTCCAGCATATTATGAAATAAATTTTCAAAGACTGAATATTTACCATGCAAAAGGTCAATATTCGGCAGCCTCTGAGAAGTCATACATCTAGACAGACCTAAACTATAAGTGCAGAAGTGCTACAGTAAACTATATGGGCTTTCTACTAAGTACTGGCTAATTTTAAAACATACTGAAATTTATATACATTAGTCTTTGTTATAAGAATTGAGAATTCGCATTGTATTATAAAGTTAATCTACAACAGTCACTTTATTATAAAATATTTTCGGCCTGGTGCAGTGGGTGGCTCACACCTGTAATCCCAGAACTTTGTGAGGCTGAGGCAGGCAGATCACCTGAGGTCGGGAGTTCAATACCAGCCTGACCAACATGGAGAAAACTCCATCTCTACTAAAAATACAAAATTAGCCGGGCGTGGAGGCAGGTGCCTGTAGTCCTAGCTACTCCGGAGGCTGAGGCAGGAGAATCGCTTGAACCTGGGAGGCGGAAGTTGCAGTGAGCCAAGATCGCACCATTGCACTCCAGCCTGGGCAACAAGAGTGAAACTCCATCTCAAAAAAAAAAAAAAAAAAAAAAAAATTCACCAGGAGGAAAGTCCTCACCTATGTGAACAACTCTCTACGGGTCTATACAGTTTTCCAAGGGTCTTCAATAAGCACATGGTGATGACCCAGGTCAGTCGTGGCAAGGTTGGGGAATTAGAACAAACCTCTGTGGCAAACACAGATTACAGCTTGAAGTGAGCATCGTGGATTTCTACAACGAACACTCGGACAAGTATTTCCTACGATAAACATCCACGTTCTCAAGGTGGGACAATTAACCCAAACTTTCCAAATTATATAAAGACTTTTGCTCTATCTAATTAAGCTGATAAACTCATTATTTTAAATGACAACATACAAAAGAAGTATAGATTTTTACTTAAAATGTATTGGATATGTGGATATTCTCTTGTCTTTCTAAGCAAATGCTAATATCAATTCAGTGCTTAACAATGTCAGCAGCAACTGGGTCCTCTAAGTCTCCTGCTACTGAAGTTCGAGGGATCAAGCCTCACCTTAATTTTGACAAAGACTAAATTCAAGATGTCTGTGGCTTACAGTTTTCTTATTCTACTTCATGAGGTAGAGAAGTTCATTTGGAATTGAGCACTGCATTCGACTGTTTCAGCTAAATTTCAGGTGGCGTTTTCTACCAATAACAGATGTTGATGCTTTGGAAGGCAACAGGTTTGCTTCACTGGAAGTGATGATGGCCTTCTAGGAAGGGTGAGGCAAGGTTTTCTAAGATCTCCTCCAACTAAATGATTCAGAAAGCGCCAGCCTGGAGATTCCAGGTGCTTGTGACTCAGGGATCTTTCTGCCATCCCACCTCACCTGTTAGTCACCTTTTGAAATTGGGTACGATTGAAATGGAGTTTAGGGAATGCAATAATAATGTATCTCTTGCTTGCCTAATTCACAGAAATGTGCACAGGCAAACTGTGATGCTAAGTGGGGGCTTTGATCCCTTGATCCCAGGCCCTCCTCCCACCTGGAGCCATACCTATTTCTCCCTTGCCCATTCTCCTGCGTCTGAGTTCAGATGTGGCTCAGGCCTGAGACAGAAGGAACCTATCCATGAAGGAGGAAATGTTCCCCTGCTCCTCAAACACGAGGCCTCCTTCTGCAAATCAACTTTCTGCTCCCAGGGCAGGCTGATCTGAAGACCCCACCGCTTCACATCATCTGAAGACTCAGTTAAAGAGGAGCAGACAGGCAGCTGGGGGATTCATTCTCTGGGAGTGGGAGCAGAAGGGAGTCCTTTGTCTTGTTTTTTTCCTTCCCAGTTGACCCATAGCTGGAGTGCGGGCTGGGCAAGTAGGTGCTGGGAAACTTCTGGGGAGACTCAGGCCTCCTTATTGGCCATCACAAAGCCCCAGAGAAAAAGATGCTTCCAAAAACTGCAAGATAAGAGGAACAGGTAAAGGTCATGGGAGGATTAAGTAGAGCACAGCAGGCTGCTTCACAAACCACTGTGGCCTTCCCCAGGTGGGACAGCATGGCAGCTGCTAACATTGAGTCTAGGCCATCAGGCAAGGTGAATGAGGGACAGTACCACTGGGGAAAGTACCTCATGTAGCCCATGCACCGTCTGCCACCCACCCACGAAGTTCAACCTCTTCTAGTGCTCTTTTCTGTTTTCAGGGTCCTGGAGTGAGTTGATCTCATTTAGTCATTCTATGATTATCCCATTTACAGGCAAGGAGCATTTTTGTTGTTGTTGTTGTTGATGCTCTTAACTCTAGCAAGCTATGAATTTAGGACGTGTCTGTGCCCTTTGGCAAACTTACTATCTCCTTAGGAATTTTGTGCCCAATTTCTCTTGCTCTTCCAGACTGCTACCCATGCTCCTCTGCCCTGCCGAGCACTCTGGGAGACGCACCTGGTTGGACACTAGGGCTCCACCCTCCAGCTGCCAGGTGGGCTCAGTAGATGGGGATCCTGGAGGAGACTGTAGAGCAGCTGCTGGCACAGTTGTCCTGGAGCTACCTGGGCCCAGATGCCCCAGCTCTCTCCATGCAGACCTTTCTACCCACCTCTCCTCTCGTACTGGGCTCTCCGTGTAGGTAAGAGTGGTACAAGCTTCCCTGTCACATGGGTAGGAGTCACCTTCCCTTTCCTTTGTGGTGCTACACCCCCTGCCACACCTCAAGTAAACAGGGCCCTTTCTAAGCCCGCTCCTGTCTTGTTTGGGCACAGCATGTGTTTTCTCCTGGGACACTGAAGCACACATCCATTCTACTCATGTAAAACAGACAGCTGCATAAGAGAAAAGAACATATCCACGTGTACAGCTGTTGGCAAGAAGTCTTCAGAGATGGAGAAACCGATGAAGAATCTTGCTGCAAGATCCCAACCGATGCCAAGGGCCACTGCGAGGAGCCAGCATGGCTACGAAATTCACACCCAGGGCAGCTCCTGTGTCTCCTGAGCCATCTCATGACGGTTGCAAGCACAGTGGTCTGCTACTGCCTGCCCGTAATGTTTTCTTTTAGAATAGACCCTGTGTGTCATTACTACGTGGGATGCTGAGAACCAGGTGTTTTCTTCTCTGGGCATAAGCTCCTGAGGCTCCCAAAAGTCTCATGCTCCTGGACAGAGGATGCTGAAGGAAGCGGTGGGATGGAAGGCGGGCCCAGAAAGCACAGGGCAGGCAGAATCTGCTCTGCCCACTTCCAGTGTCTTGTCTTTACTGTGCTCACCATATGTTTTCAGAAAGACAGGCCAAGAACAAAAGTGGGAGCCACCTAAATGTCCAAGCATGATGGTCCGTGAACACAGTGGAATGTGCAAGATAATTGTGAAAATTGTGCGGAAGTATGGGGAACTGCTTAGGATACACAGTTAGGTGAATAAAGCAGCATGTTAAGTGTTATATATGCCATGGTTACAATTCCAAAAATATGTATGTACATAGGCAAATTCTGGAAGCATAAAACCAGAAGAAATTGTTGTATTAAAGTGATAGTATCATGGATGTATATAGATAGTCTTTGATGTCTTTGTTGGAAGAGGCCATCCTTGCACCCTGTCCCTTGCTGAGCATGCCACAACTGCAAGGCCCTGAGTGTCCCTTAGCTGGCCCATTTCTCAGGTCCAGCTGATAACTCTGAGAGGTGAGGTAACATTGCCCCCTCCCCACGACCCTCCAGGCAAACAGCAGGCTGGCTTCTGGCTTGCTATAAGCGCAGTGCCTTCTCCGGGCTCCACGCTTCACACTGCACACACAGCATTCATCTAAGCCTGCTGTGTCACCTGTGAGGGAACTGGCAATAAGGGGAACTGACCTAGACGTGCTGCTGGACGTGCTGCTAGTTGTGTAGCAAGTAACGGTGTCCATGGTCCCCAACCCAGCAGTCTCCTGGCTTCTGCCAACATCCAGAAAACAGTAACAGGTTGACTGAATACCTTCTAAGAAGGATAAAATCAAATCCCATGAGACAGTCTTAATAAGACTGTTGCGATACCAATTTGAAATTACAGTTGACTCTTAAACACAGGTTTGAACTGCGAGGGTCCACTTAGAGATGGATTTTTTTTTTTTTTTTTTTTTTTTTCAAAAAATACAGTCCGTGGGTTTTGTATCCACAACCAAACACAGATAGAAAATACAGTATTCTCAGGACTTAAATCTGCCCGTACGGAAGCCTGGCTTTTCATAACCTTGGGTCCCCAGGACTCGCTGTGGGACTTGAGTATGTGCAGATTTTCATGTCTTACCCATGGCCCTGGAAGCAATTTCCTGCAGATTCCCAGGGATGACTGTATTTGCCTAATGTTTCTTTTCCAGCCGACTCATGTCTGTCTTGTGCACTGCTGTGCTCCTGGCACCGTGGGGGAGCCTGGTGCACAGCAAGTTTCCTCAGATGGCCCTTTGTGGATGGACTACAGGAGCAGAGATGTGCAAGGAGCAAGTTTCAGAAGGAATTCAAACCAAAACGTAGAGTTTGAAGGCAACAGTGACATTTGCGATCATACCTCCCTGTTATTCGGTAACAATTAAAGCCACCACCACGCATCAAGCACCCACAGGCCACGCCTGTCTTCTGCATGATTTTCAGGTCATCATATTTCAATGTTCTTCTGTCCATTTCCAGGCACAAAGTGCTCTCACTCACATTTGGTCCTTGCTGCAACTGCACGCCACTGAAGACAGGTGTGTCTGATCCCAACGTGGAGCCCACAGTAACAGCAAGCAGCGACTGTTGCTTGTGGAGGAGGCCCTGTGTGCCACATGTTGCTCTTCACTCCTGATCAGGGCTGTTTACGTGGGTCCCATCACAGCTGCTCTGTGACTAGGGAACTTCACGTCTCCATTTTTCAACTGAAAACACAGAAGTATAAAGGTGTTCACCACCTTGTCCACGGTTGCCCTGCTTCTAACTGGTCGTGTTGGAATAAAAACAAGCAACTGTCATCCGGGATATTAACCACCCAGGCTGTGGTGTTGCAAAGCAGGGAGCACGGAGCAGGGAGCATGCCACCCCGCTGAGATCAGCTCACTCACAAGTGGCAGGGCTAGGGCTGCAGCACAGCTCACTAATGGGCACTGTGTGGGCCTGAAACCGAAGTCCACACCCAAAGGTCATAATGGCCCCCAAAAACAGCTTCTTGACCTGCTTCTGTGGTCCCGGACCTCTTGCTGCTGAGGTACCTCAGCTTTCCAATTACTCTTGCCAATTCTGCCTGCCCAGTGCTGCTGAAAAGGCCACCTCCCTCTGTCCCATGGCCTCAAACACACTTCAGAGAGAATTTCTGGGCACTTTCAGAAGGCTGGTCACTACAGCACAAAAGAAGTCAAAGTTATCGCGTTAGTGCTCCCAAATCTGAGGGCACAGTTCGGAGATGGGGGCTCTGAGTCAAGGGGCAGGCTGGGGACTGTTCTGGTGCCTGTGACTATGGGACTGAGTCAGTCACGGCCCCTCTCATTTTCACCAGTGAAGGACATAATGTATGCAGTGGTCCATTTCCAAGACAAAGTGCCTCAAACTGGCTCAGGTCAGCAAACTACAGAACAAACAGGGTATTCGAGGCCCCTGCTTGGATAGCTGATGCCTGCTTGTGGGCCTCCCCTTTCCCTGCTTACCCCCCATTAGTTGCCTTCACCAGAACCAAAGAAGTTTAGTCTAAAATGAAAGCTTACTACTAGCCTGCAAAATAGCTCCCTTTGTCTGGTCTTATCAGCCAGCCCAGCTACTTAGGGTGTAAGTTAAATACTCGAAGAGCCCCTGAGCTGACTAGGGTTGCAATGCATTGTGGGCCGTGACAAAACGCAGGAAGACAACCCTAAAAACAAACAAACAAACAAACAAAACACCTAAAGCCCCTGCCTAACAATCAATAGGTGACGTCCAGGAAGGTTGTGACCCCGTATTACTCAGCCTGTGAGAAACTGGGGGAGGAACCTGTGCACTAGCGGACAAATTGCTTGTTGAAACTGCTGGGTGTGCCTGTCCATCGGACACCCGATTCTGCAAGACCGACTTTTTATTAAAAATCTCGCTTTCGCTGTTCTCCGGGTCTCTGAGTCCATTCTTTGGGTTTGGACGGGTGAGTTTGTTTCTTACGCCTAGTGAGGGACTGGGCCAGGCAGTCCCTGCAGTCCTCCGTCTGCTTCTTATGAGGCATCTGTTGTATCTCTTCCTCTCCTCGTCACACACTTCTGTGACTCCCCTTGAAAGACAAGAGCATGTTCGGTCCCCATCAGACATGGACAGTCAGTGCTTCCTTGACCCCAGTTTCCTCCCTTTGCCCTTGGCCACCCTAGACCCCTGGGCTTTCCCAGTAACTCACACATCAAAACCTTCCTGCCCTGTGTTTTCTTCTCACAGACCCTGTGTTTATAGGATGTTTTATTTTGATTATGGAAGTTAAAAGTGTAGTGATCCAGTTAATATTTTATTTCTTCCAGAAAACTTAAGGCTTTAACTCTGTCAAAATATGTGCATTATGAAAGGTTCATATCCCCCAGTATCTGCATCTTAGAAATAAGAGCTTGGCCGCTGTTGTATAGATTAACCGTGGCAGTGCCAGCCCTTTATTTGTATACGGAGCACAGGAGCCTGAATTAGCTGGCATTTTATTTCCTTATTAAATCAATAAACACCTTTTTTTTTTTTTGAGATGGAGTCTCACTCTGTTGCCCAGGCTGGAGTGCATTGGCACGATCTTGGTTCACTGCAAGCTCTGCCTCCTGGGTTCATGCCATTCTCCTGCCTCAGCCTCCCAAGTAGCTGGGACTACAGGCGCCCGCCACGGTGCCTGGCTAATTTTTTTTTTTTTTTTAGTAGAGATGGGGTTTCACCATGTTAGTCAGGATGCTCTTGATCTCCTGACCTCATGATCCGCCCACCTCAGCCTCCCAAAGTGCTGGGATTATAGGCGTGAGCCACTGCACCGGGCCTAAACACTTATTTTTTAACACTACTGTCCCAGGCACTGTACTAGGTGCCAAGAAAACAAAAATGAACACACAAAAAATATATACTCAAGTTATTCATGGTCCAGAGAAAAAGACAGACGTATGTGAACTCTTAGGAAATGTATGCCTAATACATCAACACACATAAGCGTGTGATAAACCATAGGGAGCCGTGGGAAGGCTTCATGAAGGAGGGTGCCTAAGAGCTGGGGGCTTCATCCAAATTTCAGCCTCCAGGTGGTTCCCCGACTCCTTTCCCCACAGCTCTGGGCTGGAGTTGACAGAAGGGTAGGTCAACCAACGTGGGCGGGACTGGTTTCCACCTCACCATCCAGTGGGCAGGGGTCCGCTAGAGGGAGCCAGAGGATTGTGGGAGAAGCAAGCCTCGCCACAACCTCTTTGGTGTGGTAAGAAAATGTTTCTGTTTTAACAAAGTTGTACCCAACTCCTAATTGTCACACATATAATCCTGCAAGTCCGAACCCTACCAATCAGCAGGCATGGGTTCATCTCTACATCAACTTCCCTTATTTGATGTACAGATGAACCCCACACTTGCTAATAGTACCTGAGTGTGGGCAACAATTCCAGATCTTTCCATAAAATTCAGCACAAGGGCCCTCATGGGGAAGGTGGCTTCCTCATCTGAATACAGATTCTCACATTGACATGGCCATACCTCTGAGGATGGCTTTTGAAGGACAAAACAAGCCTTTGAGGCCTGCCACTGAATTCCTGTTATTTCAGAACATAGGGTTTTTGTGTGTGTCTTCTTCCTCCCCTGACACGTTTCAGGGAAAGGGAATTCAAAGTAAAGGGGCCCTTTGCAGAACAAACCTTGCAGATGGACCCGTCAGAACTGCCTGGGTCTTCCATTTGGGGGCCGGTTCCCAGGCTGACAGATCTGTGACTCTGTAGATGAGTAAGAACCTGAATGTGTCACAGAAAATCCTTCCTGGTCCATAGACTGAATGAAGCAAATGTGAGGTGTGGTTGATCATCATGAAGTTTCTAAGAGTAAAAGAGAGAAAGCAAAAAAGTACATCTTGTTCTCTTCAGCTCAGTGGTTGGATTTAAATTCAGTCTCCACATAAAACTTCAGAAACGGCCCCCGCCCTGTGACAATGGCCAAAATAACAAATAGCTGAAAATCTCCTTTCACTCTGAAGGCCAGTCCTTTCCCTCTGGGCAGCCCCCTTTCCTTCGGAGGAGGAAGGCAAACCTCCCGGCTGGCCTGGAACTCCCAGGACGTTCAACAGCAACAGGGCGGCCTGCTCCCACTCGCTTGTCTCCAGGGTTTCAACCTTCTCAACAGTTTCTTCTCATTGCTTCTGTGACTGTTTTTTTATTTTTTTTTCTGCCCTGTCCTACCTCTGTGACTGTTTTCTGCCACCTTTGTTAATCCTTCCCCTTGCTGGCCCCCAATTTTAAGTGTCCCCTGAGACTGGTAACTCACTGCTTTGTGCCAGGAGGCTCCTTGGCTCCAATCAAGGGTTCCTGACCACTCCCACATTCCGAGCTGGACACCTCCTCAGCAGGTCCCACCCCGCACAAGCTCTCCTCTTCAAACCGGCCGGCTTCCCCAGCCCCTAGCCCTCTGAGGCCATCACCCTTTCATAGGCGTCTGTGTGTGTTTGTCAGAGCTGTAAAGAACCACAAACCAGGGGGCCTAAGATCGCAGAAACTTTATTCTTTCACAGTTCCGGAGGCCAGCAGTTTGCGAGCAAGGTGCTGGCGGAGTTGGGGCCTCTGAGGGCTTCTGGTGGTTTGCTGGCCATCTTTGTGTTTGCCACCTCTGCCTTCATCTTCACACGTTCTCCGTGTGTGTCCACGTGTCCAAATTTCTCCTTTCTGTAAGGACACCAGTCATATTGGATTAAGGCCCACCCTAACGCCGCATTTTTACTTGATTACTTCTGTAAAGACACTGTCTCCAAATAAGGTCACATTTTCAAGAACCAGTTTGAACTTCAACATAGAAACTTTCTTTTTCGAGGAAAAGAGAATCAGGATTTAACCCAGAACAGCACCCAAGCGAGAAGCCTGAGACGGAGCTTTGTGTCTCCTGCTCCCTAATGCCAGCCTTAGCCAAGCCTCCCCGTATCTCCCACGCCCACCCCCCAGCCTGCACCTTCACCTCCAGGGGGCCTCTGTCCACTGACCTGTCTTCCCCCAGTCAGTCCTCTGCAAAGTGCTGCAGTCTCCAAACCATAAAGAACCAGTTTTGTTACATCGCTATGGTTGCTCAAGGACAGACATTGGCTCCCTAGCACTGTGGAAGGCAAGTCAGAAGCCTCTGCCTCCCCTGAACCCCTCCCGTCCTCCCTGGGAGGGAACCACACTCAGGAGCTAGCCAGTTCTCAAGAGCCTCATGGCAGCTGCTCACATCTGAGTCCCAGCTGGAGTTCAACCTAAGTCTCCCTTCTTCAGTGACACCCTCCTGATGCTTAACTGTGCTTTCTTAGAGCTTTACCAGCGCTGCAGCAGAGGCCTGATAGCTCTGTGCTTAGTGATTTTGCTGTCTCGTGCCTGTCTCTCTCCTAGCAGGTGGCCAGCTGCCTGAGGGTGGGGCTGTGACTGGGCTTCCCTGTGTCCCGGTCCTCACCCAGCACACGACCGAGATAGACAGGAGGTTAATACAGGAGCGTTGAATCAGCCGAAGATCTGGGGACCAACTCAATGATTACAGGGTGAATGATGGTGCGAAGGCCAGGGCTCTGAACCCGCAGGGAACTTGCTCACTGTTCGTTTGTGTGGCTGCACCCCGCCTCCCCCTTCCTTGGGGGTCTGAGATGCCACAATCACCTTATCTGGTTCACTAGAACAGAAAAGGGGCCCAGAAGCACCCATGACATCACACACCCCCTCATGCCCTGAGGCCCAAAGTTCTTTTCAGAGAAGAGTTGTGTTGTTCAGCTCCACCTCCACAGGAGTGATTGAGCTCCTCAGGGAGGGCTGGGGGCGGCCATCAGGTGCCTGGTGGGTTTGGTCATGATCCCTGGATAGGGACCCACCTGTGCCTCCCCACCCAACAAGGGAATGATTCATTGTCTCAAAGTGCTGCTGGAGGGCAAGGACTTAGCCCCAGCCAGAGTGCAGTGTGGTGTGAAAACTGGCTCAGGAACGCCATAACCTATGAGCTTCCTGATTTCCTTTAGCAATGGGAAGGTCACTGGCCAAAGGGTGACCTCAAGGTCGGAGGTCATTGTCTATACAAATACCCTCTGCAGCAGCCTCAGACCGAGGCCATTTCTGCTGGGACACCTGCAGCCCTTGGTGGCCCAGAGATGCTGCCTTGAAGTGAAAATGCAAAGCAATTTGAAGTCCCCAGAAGACAGAGCGGTGCTGGCCTCACTTGGCTCATAATGAAGCCCCGGATTGTGTGCTGGGGCTGGAGAAGCCACAGGAGCTGTTGCCGCTGGGGCCTGCGCAGAGGACAGCAGGAAGGCACAGGGCTGTCCCTGCATGAGGAAATCACTGAGACCTGTGCTTGTGTGAGGGATGGTTCATACAAGTATTGAAGGTCCACATCACCAGCATTGGCCACCTCGAGGACCAGCCTCCAGCCAGGCAGCTCTGCCCCGGAGAGGAGACACGCCTGGCCAGGACCAGCTACAGGATTTGCAGGCCCCATCGCAAGATGAAAATGAGGGATCCATGGTTCGAAAATGACTAAGAATGTCAAGCCGGTTTCAGCAGAGCAAGCATGGGCCCTTCTGAGTGCAGGGACAGCCTAGGTGTCACCCCACGAAGCCAGCCCCAGACCCCACATGTGGAGGAACTCACTGCTCAACCTAAACCGTCTGCTGAGGGAGGCCCAGTCGCACCCAGGCTTTCCCGCAGCCCCTTCCAGTGGGATTCCCACAACACCTTTCCTCCCCAAAGCACCCTGCCTTCCTCTGGAAAGGGGCCTGGGATGTCCCCTTATAATAACCTATCAAGTGAGCATTTGGCAAACGGGCTCTGTATTTGTGTTATATGGAACAACGAAAATGTTCTTGGGAAGAAACTTTAACTCCAGAGCTCACCTCCTGCTTGGAGCAAGTGACGTCTCCTGCAACTAAGTGAGAGTCATGTGGGGTTGGGAGCGAGCGCTTTGAGGCCAGGACAGGGACTGGGAGAAAAGTGGCCCAGGCTGGATGCCATGGCTCACGCCTGTAATCCCAGCACTTTGGGAGGCCAAGGCAGGCAGATAACGAGGTCAGGAGATCAAGACCATCCTGGCCAACATGGTGAAACCCCGTCTCTACTAAAAACACAAAAATTAGCTGGGCATGGTGGCACGTGCCTGTAATCCCAGCTACTTGGGAGGCTGAGGCAGAAGAATAGCTTGAAGCAGGGAGTCGGAGGTTGCAGTGATCCGAGATTGTGCCACTGCACTCCAGCCTGCGTGACAGCAAGACTCTGTCAGGGAAAATAAAAAAAAAAAAGTGGCCCAGTGAGCACAGGTCCGCAGCTGAACCCCAGAAAGTAGGATTCAGACAGAGACAGGGGAAGTGATTTTGCTAGGAGGAAGAAAAGACAGACCGCAGGACCCGAGGACTCAAGGTGAGCATCAATCCCTCTGTTCTCGGCAGGGTGGGATGGTGGTGGCCACATAGAATGGGGGAACTCGACAATTGCTGGGAGACAATGCTGACCAAATGAACGAATGAACTGTGTAGCCAAGGAACACTACTGTGTGTGTGTGTATGTGTGTGTCGTGTGTGTGTGTGTCGTGTGTGTGTGTCGTGTGTGTGTGTCGTGTGTGTGTGTGTGTCGTGTGTGTATGTGTGGTGTGTGTGTATGTGTGGTGTGTGTGTGTGTCGTGTGTGTGTGTGTCGTGTGTGTGTGTCGTGTGTGTATGTGTGTGTGGTGTGTGGTGTGTGTGTGTGTCGTGTGTGTGTGTGTCGTGTGTGTGTGTGTCGTGTGTGTATGTATGTGTGTGTGGTGTGTATGTGTGTGTTGTGTGTGTGTCGTGTGTGTGTGTCGTGTGTGTGTGTATGTGTGTGTGTGTGGTGTGTATGTGTGTGTTGTGTGTGTGTCGTGTGTGTGTGTCGTGTGTGTGTATGTGTGGTGTGTGTGTCGTGTGTGTGTATGTGTGGTGTGTGTGTGTATGTGTGGTGTGTGTGTGTCGTGTGTGTGTGGTGTGTGTGCGCGTATGTGTGTGGTGTGTGTGTGGTGTGTGTGTGTATGTGTATGTGTGGTGTGTGTGTATGTGTGGTGTGTGTGTGCGTATGTGTGTGTGGTGTGTATGTGTGTGGTGTGTGTGTGTATGTGTGTGTGTGTCGTGTGTGTGTATGTGTGTGTGGTGTGTGTGTGGTGTGTGTGTATGTGTGTGTGTGTCGTGTGTGTGTGTATGTGTGGTGTGTGTGTGTGTGTGTCGTGTGTGTGTGGTGTGTGTGTGTGTACAGAATCTGATGCTTTTATACTGGAGGATGGCTGAAGACTAGGAGAGATGGTGGCAGGATGGCATCAGGGTTGTTTGCTCTGGTTTTAGAGCCAGGCTGCTTAACTCAAGTCTAAGCATAGTCATTTTCTAGCTGGGTGACCTTGGCAAAATTCTGGGCCTTGGTTTCTTCACCTGTAAAATGGGAATAGTAGTAGTAGTCATATTTTAGGGTTGTGTGTGAGGATTAAATGAATTAATATATGTGTTTGGTGCCTGGAATGTACTAAATACTCCAGAGATATCACCAATGATTATTTGTTAAGCCGTAATTACTGCAGGACCTGAATCCTGAGACACATTACTGTCTGAGAGCTCTGGGGGTGGAAGGGTTACACAACTGTGCTGGTAATTGCTACCTTTTGAGTGTTAAGTGTGCACCTTGGGGCATTCCTACTGACAAGGCACTCCCACGCACAGGGTCCATTTCCCTAGAACGTTGTAATCAGTCTTCCAGATCCTTGGCCACTCAGAGGAGCACCTTGCACGTTTCGAAAGGTAACTTCCTGAATACACATCTGCTGGGTTTTCCTTCCTCCAGCTCTTCTCTGTTTCATTTTTCTCATCTTACTTTAAGCCTCTTGAGCAGATTAACAAGGCCGAGAAAATTCCCCTGGTCCTTTTTAGCTGCAACATGATTCAGCATACTTCTGATCATCCTCTTAGGCTGATATGTGGGTTTTCTTGACATTTTTAGGGACCTAGTTTGATGTGTTTGTCCTGTGAGACTTACTGTGACACCGGAAATAGACCCTGTGATTAACTATAGTGCTGCACTTTTTTTCTCTAAAGCCACAGTCATATTACCGGGTGTGTGTCACTTATCTGGTATTTTGGGGGTACTATGTTGCACCTTATTATCTAAAAGCCAGGATTCAGAGGACGTATAATTCTCATAAGAACAGTGAGTTAGATACTGAGAGAAGTTCAAGATCAGAAAGCAACTCAGAGAAAAAATTGAGATTTGATTTCCCAAACTCTAATGTATTTGATTTCACAAAAGAACAAAATACCAGCAAATACACAATTGCCCAGCGACTTTGTTGTAGTGAAATTAAAACCCATAGATGGCTGGGTGTGGTGGCTCATGCCTGTAATCCCAGCACTTTGGGAGGCCGAGGCAGGTGGATCACATGAGGTCAGGAGTTAAAGACCAGCTTAACCAACATGGCGAAACCCCGTCTCTACTAAAAATATAAAAATTAGCCAGGTGTGGTGACACACACTTGTAATCCCAGCTACTTGGGAGGCTGAGGCAGGAGAATTGCTTGAACCCGGGAGGCAGAGGTTGCAGTGAACTGAGATCGTGCCACTATACTCCCACCTGGGTGACAGAGTCAGACTCTGTCTCAAAAAAAAAAAAAAAAAATCAAAAAACACCCACAGATTACCAGAACCACATTCTCGCTCTGTGATGTGTGGGGCAGATGCGTAGCTGAGCCTTTCTTTCTCGGATGGCTAGCATGGGAGGAGAAGCAATCCACTGGCCCTGGATAATGGTGAATGGTTGCTTTGTTTTGTGTATTGCTTCCTTCTATAAGGGTGGTCAGGGTCTCAATGGAAAAAAGGAACAAGGAACATTAGAAAGATAATTGTTCCTAGAAATGTGAAGAGGGGCCAAGAATTAGAGGACAATAAGGAATGACTGTCAACGTTGTTAGGGACAATTAAGAAATGTCATGCTGTCTGCAAATACCTGATGTCTGAAATATTTTAGCAAAACTGAAATACATAGATTAGAAGAATAAAGTTGGAGGACTCATGCTGCCTGATTTCAAGGATGACTATAAATCTACAGTATAAAAGACCGTGTGGTATTCACCTAAACATAGACAAATAGACCAGTGGGTTAGAAAAGAGTCCAGAAACAGCCCATACCAACACGGTGATTGACTTTTAGCACAGGTGCATAAACAATTTGATGGAGAAAGGGGAGTCTGTTCAGCAGATGGTGCTGGGCAATTGTATATCCACATGCAAAAGAAGATGAACTCAGCAGGTACCTCATACCTGATACCAAAGATAATTCAAACTGGATTACAGACCTAAAGATACAATATAAACTATAGAGCTGGAGAAGAAAACATCGCAGTGGTTAGGAATGGGTATTTGTCTTTGTAGTGTTCCATTCATATCAAATCATGTCATGCTCTATATGTTGTGTCTGTAACCAGCTTTTTGCCACTTAGCACTGCATTTTTCCAGGCCGTTAATGTTCCTCCTGCCTCTTCACTGATGCTGACTGTGCCAGGCCATCCTCTGAGCTCTGATCTAGAGGAGTGCTGTAAGGCAGAGGCTGCATAAAGAACCTGGCCTCCGTGAGTAGGAATCCAGAAACACACTTGGCAGTCCAGCCCATCTCTCCCATGGGGTGGCCTTGGGATAAAGAGCATGGGCCCTTCTGCAGTGAAAAACCTCAGAACTGTTGGAAAGTCATGGACCTCACAGAATTCTGAAAAGAAAAAGAGAGCTGTGCTTCATGAGTCACCTCTGACTTCAAGAGGAGCTGTCTTTTCCCTTGGCCCCATTGCACGTGTTTTCCAGAACCACAACACCCTGCAATGTCTGTATCGGTGCCTGTCACTGTCTTATTTAAGAAAACCCCAAACCACATAAATTGTGATAAACAAAAGTATTTTGAATTCCACCCTTTAGGCTTATTATCACATAAAAAATCATGCCCTGGATGTAAGGGGGTTGACACTGCTGAATTCATGATAGGAAATGGTCACCTGAGCTCCTTCTGGAGGAGAGGCCTGATGGGGAGGGAGTGCTTTGACTGGAGTCCAGGGAGCACTGAGAAATATTTAGTCTCTCATAAGCATGAGCTGCCAGGGTTAACTCAGACCAGTTCTCCTCCTCCGTGTGTCCTAGGACATCACTTGATCTATATTTCCTGTCTCAGTTTCTCCTGAATGTAAGATTTACTCCAAGAGAGCAGGAGTTGGGCCACATCTGTTTCATTTTCATTTTCTTCTGTATTCCAAGTATCAAGCACAATGCCTGGCATCCCATAGCTGTGAAATAAAAATGTATTGAATGTCAATGAATGAATGAATAATGTATGGATAGATGGATGGATAAAATGGAAGGGTGAATAGGTAGATTGGTGGGTGGATGAATGGATTGATGGATGGTTGGATGGATGGATGGATGGATGGATACGACATATGGATGAATAAGATGGGTGGATAGATGGGAGAATGGATGGATGAATGCATGGATGGATGGATGGATGGATGGACGGATGGATGGATGGATGGGAGTACAGATGGATGAATACATAGATTGATGGACAACTGGATGGATGGATAGACAGAAGGACAGATGGGTGAATGGGTAGATGGATGGATGAGTGGATGGGTGGATGGATGTGAGGATGGATGAGATGAGATAGTATGACTTTTTGTTGGTTCTGTAGTTCAATTAGTTCAATTAGGGTGCTTTTTTTTTTTTTTGAGACAGAGTCCTGCTCTGTTGCCCAGGTTAGAGTGCAGTAGCACGATCTCAACTCACTGCAAACTCCATCTCCCAGGTTCAAGTGATTCTCCTGTCTCAGCCTCTTGAGTAGCTGGGACTACAAGTGCCTACCA
The DNA here is from genome assembly GCF_028878055.3 of Symphalangus syndactylus. Lineage (NCBI taxonomy): Eukaryota > Metazoa > Chordata > Mammalia > Primates > Hylobatidae > Symphalangus > Symphalangus syndactylus. The sequence continues at coordinate 70,573,808 of NC_072445.2, read as the reverse complement.
CCACACCTGGCTAATTTTTGTATTTTTAACAGAGATGGGGTTTCACCATGTTGGCCAGACTGGTCTCGAGCTCCTGACCAAAGGCAGCTCCTGCCTGCCTCGGCCTCCCAAAGTGCTGGGATTCCGGCATGAACCACTGTGCCTGGCCTTGGTGCTTTATTGAAGCGATGAACTCAGGTTTTTTTCTCACACATTCCACACATCAGGCTTCTGTTTAGACGATGTTTGATCTTAGTCACGAGAAGAACCAGGTAATGAGCCCTCCTCTTATTTATCTTTATTCTTTGTAAAACCCCCAAAGTTGCTCATTAACAACAACAAAAAGAAAACCCAAAAACATACTCAAAAAACCCTGCAGGGGCCTCCATCTTGGTGGGATTCATCTACCCAGCAATCTGCATTTGTCCATCAGGGTCACACATAAATGTCCTTGGGCCAGGGTCTGGCATGGGCCTCCCACATTTCAGCCCTGACAGGATGTGATTCCATCCCCACTGCAAGGCCCCAGCACCCACTTACCCCAGGGGCCTAGTGAGCAGCCTTCTTCCTCACAAAAGAGCCTGTGGGCCTGTCCCCTTCCATAGCTGCTGGTTTGCTTTTTTTCTCACATAGAGAAAAATGTATAAACAATCAAAGCCAAAGAAAGTCAGCTGTAGGGTCATTTCATGGTAAACGAGATATGGCTCCTCCTGAGCTTTTTAGAAAGTTGAAGGCCAGGTGCATTGGCTCATGCTTGTAATCCCAGCACTTTGAGAGGCCGAGGTGGGTGGATCACAAGGTCAAGAGATCGAGACCATCTAGGCCAACATGGCGAAACTCCGTCTCTACTAAAAATACAAAAATTAGCTGGGTGCATTGGCTCATGCTTGTAATCCCAGCACTTTGAGAGGCCAAGGTGGGTGGATCACCTGAGGTCAGGAATTTAAGACCAGCCTGGCCAATATGGTGAAACCCTGTCACTACTAAAAATATAAAACTTAGCCAGGCATGGTGGCAGGCGCCTGTAATCTCAGCTACTCAGGAGGCTGAGGCAGGATAATCACTTGAACTGGGGAGGTGGAGGTTGTAGTGAGCCAAGATCGCACTATTGCACTCCAGCCTGGGCAACAAGAACAAAACTCTGTCTCAAAAACAAAAAAAGAAAAAAGAAAGAAAGTTGAGACCATACAGATCTCTCATTACCCATCTGGGCATTTCCAGCGTTGAAGGATCCTGCATTATCAGCCATAAACACTTAAGACATGCCTGGTTTTAGTTCAACTCAGTAAAAGTTTCTTGAGGGGTGAATGTGGAGATGCCATGAATTCTTGCTTAAAGCGAGTTTACCATTTGGACAAAGAAAAGAGGGTGGGACTGGAGGAGAACACAGGCAGAATACAGTGAGGAGGACAGGTGAGCCCTAGTCCAGGAGGAGGCGCCTCGGCCTCTGCTTCCAAGTGGAGTGCATCCAGCAGCCCCTGAAGCTCATCTCTCTAGAAAGGGGGAGTTCAAAACATGGAAAAGGTAATGGTATCACACAGAACTCACAAACGTGTCAGAAATTGTTAATATAATGAATTGGAATGGCCTACAAAAAAAAAAAAGACTTCAGGGAGGATGTAAATGGCAATTTCAACTATTTGAAACTCAGTTACAAATTCAGGAGTAAAAGAGCTTTGAATAGAAAAATAGATGCAACAGGGCCCGGTGCAGTGGCTCATGCCTGTAATCCCAGCACCTTGGGAGGCCGAGGTGGGTGGATCACAAGGTCAAGAGATCGAGAGCATCCTGGCCAACATGGTGAAACTCCATCTCTACTAAAAATACAATCACGGTGAAACCCCGTCTCCACTAAAAATACAAAAAAATTAGCCAGGCGTGGTGGCGGGTGCCTGTAGTCCCAGCTACTCGGAGAGGCTGAGGCAGGAGAATGGCGTGAACCCAGGAGGCGGAGCTTGCAGTGAGCCGAGATTGCGCCACTGCACTCCAGCCTGGGTGACAGAGCGAGACTCCGTCTCAAAAAAAAAAAAATACAAAAATTAGCTCGGTGTAGTGGCACGTGCCTGTAGTCCCAGCTACTCAGGAGGCTGAGGCAGAATTGCTTGAACCTGGGAGGTGGATGTTGCAGTGAACTGAGATCCCGCCACTGCCCTCCAACCTGGTAACAGAGCAAGACTCTGTCTCAAAAAAAAAAAAAGAAAAAGAAAAAAGAAAAATAGATGCAACAAAGTGTGGACACTGCTCCTCAGTGAGTCCTGCCTTCACTCAGAATCTACTTACTGTGTGCACATTTCTAGCAAGCCCAAGATTCCTGCTGACTAGCCAAACACCAGTGGAAGATAATTTAAAACGAAGGCTGCTAGAGATGCAAACGCTGAATTTAGGGGGGAAAAAGAGGCAGCTGAAAGTGAGCACCTACATAAAAACTATTTTTAAAGATTAGGTATAAGAACTCAAAAGGTGGCCGGGCACGGTGGCTCACGCCTATAATCCCAGCACTTTGGGAGGCCGAGGCGGGTGGATCACCTGAGGTCAGGAGTTCAAGACCAGCCTGGCCAACATGGTAAAACCCTGTCTCTACTAAAAATACAAAAAGTAGCCAGGCATGCTGGTGCGTGCCTATAATCCCAGCTACTCAGGAGGCTGAGACAGGAGAATAGCTTGAACCCAGGAGGTGGAGGTTGCAGCAGTGAGCCAAGATCGTGCCACTGCACTTCAGCCTGGGCGACAGAGCGAGACTGTCTCAAAAAAAAAAAAAAAAAAAAAAAAAAACTCAAAAGACTGAACAATCTAAGGTGATGAACTATGAACTATTCACACATCTGATCCTATACCTTCTTGGCTCCTATGTTATTACAATACAGTACACTTCAAACATTACCCAATTTCCTAATATGTGGCATTCTATATGTAACTTACAAGCTAGGTACTTGGAATTCTCCATAATTTTCTCTTAGATATAATAATAGAAGTAATGGTTTTGTTTTCAGATCAGCACATAAGAGTCATTGACCTCTATAATGCAACTGCACTATTTATAAGTTTCAGAAAACAGTAGAAAACAATTCTGGAACCATGGTGTCCTTTTAAACATATGAAAGCCATATGGCAATTCTAATGAGATAGGCCCACAGCTGACGGTGTTCCCTGAGCTGCTGTCTGGTCCAGAGCCCATGCACACAGGTGGAGACTGACTCTCCCTTAGGACCACTGCCTTTGCCTGGTTTCCTATGCAGATGATAGCAATCTGGACACAGGGAGAAACACAGGCTGGGAATGCTTCATGGGAAAGGATGGAGGGCTAGCACTTGCCTCAGTGAGACCAGAAGAGATCTGATTTGTACCTAGTCAGGGTCAAGGGCATTCTTGTTAAGTTAGGGCATCTGTTCTTGACTAGGCCACTGAGGGCAAGGTCTGACCCCTGTATCCCGACACCTACTGCCTGGGATTGGTGGATGATACATGATTTTGATCAAATTAGACAAGGAATGGACAACGATATCCTTTCCTAAAGAGGCGCAGCCACTGACACAGCGCCAAGCCTAGGGGTAGGGATGGAGCATCCCTACCGTCTGCTCCTGGGATTGCTGAGATGTGGAGCTGGTGGTCACAGAGCCAGCCACGGAACAGCAACTGTGAGCCATCATAAGCCACAGCACCCCATGCAGCAGGAAATTCTGAGGAAGCAACAGCTGATGAGGAAGAGGAAGGAGAAGAGAGAAAAGAGGTAACTTCTTCCCATAAGGAGAAGCATCGAGGACACTCGGGGCCCACTGGTGGCGGCAGGGTGCATAGAGGATGAACTGGCAGCCAGAGGTGAGCACGCTTAGGTCAGTGCCCAGTTAAAATGAATGTTCCCACTGAAAAATATCTCAAACCTTTGAAGAAAGGATTAAGCTATGCTTAGTATCTTCTGAGACACATAAAAGTAGTTAAAGCACTTTAGAAAGAATACCATCAAAATGAGTTAAAAATTTTTTGTTTGAGACAGAGTCTCCCTCTGTCACCCAGGCTGGAGTGCACTGGCACAATCACTAAACCCGTCTCCTGTGTTCAAGCAATTCTTTTGCCTCCATCTCCTGAGTAACTGGGATTACAGGCAAGCACCATCATGCCTGGATAATTTTAGCAGAGATGTCATTTTGCCATGTTGGCCAGGCTGCTCTCAAACTCCTGGCCATGTGATCTGCCAGTTGGCCTCCCAAAGTGCTGGGATTACAGGTGTGAACCACTACTCCCAGCCGTGAGTTAAATTTTTAAAAGAATGCATTGTTTCTCAAGTCATGTCTCTTAATTTAAAAATGCACTTATGTGCTGGGTAAATGAGATATTATGTCTTCCAGGTTGAAGAATGATTATTATTATTTTATTTTTATTTTTTTGAGACACAGTCTCACTCTGTTGCCAGGCAGATGGAGTGCAGTGGCGTGTTCTGGGCTCACTGCAACCTCTGTCTCCTGGATTCAAGTGATTCTCCTACCTCAGCCTCCTGAGTAGCTGAGACTACAGGTGCGCACCACCACACCCAGCTAATTTTTGTATTTTTAGTAGAGATGGGGTTTCACCATGTTGACCAGGATGGTTTCTCTCTCTTAACCTCATATCCACCTGCCTTGGCCTCCCAAAGTGCTGGGATTGCAGGTGTGAGCCACCATGCCCGGCCGGCTGAAGGTTATTTTAACAGCTGATTAGGAAAAAAAGAAGTGAGATTTCACATTAGGAAAAGTCCTCCCATCTACTGTCAGAACATGCCTGTGAAGGGTTTGAAATTTCTCTGAATTTTAGGTTCATAAATAATGAAAACAATCTTCAGCTCTGCCCAAAAAAGGAAAACAGCTGGAACATTAAAAAATAAAGGACCCTGTGATTCACAGAACCAAAGTGAATACAGCTGAAAGCAGACTGTGCTTTTAAGGTTGAGTTTATATTGAACATCTTGTTGAACAAGCAGGCAAAAATTCAGTCATCCAAACAGATCATGCTATTCTCAAGCCTTTGCTGGACTCTCACCTGCAGGCTGTGGTTCTAGGAATTTTGGTCAGAGTGGGCCGTGCTTGTTATTTTTCAACAGGTCAAGAAACACAGTAGAAAAACAGCAGACTGTGAAAAAATACTTACAACAAAAGGTTAAGATCCTTAACATAAAAGAGCTCCTAAAAGTCACCATGAAAAACAAAACAATTTGGCTACAAAAAAAAAAAAAAAAAAACAGAAGGCAAAAGATATTGTTACCCACACAATGGGTGGGTTTGGTCACTTGGTGGAGGACAACCTCCCACAGAGGATTTAGCCGGGGAATTTTACTGCTTGCAAGGAGACCAGCGATAGCTCCCAAATCAGCGTCTGCCCAAGCCAAGGGCCAGGTCAGGTTTTACAGGCAAAGGGTAATGACATGTGATCTGATTGGATATTGCAATGAGGTGATGCCTGGTGGCACAACCTGACTGGATCTTGCCATGGGGTGAGGCCAAAGCTCCATCCGATTGGATCCTGGATCCTGAATCCTGCCTGGCGTGCTGTGTCCTCTTCTTAATTCAGTCCCTGCCTCTCAGTCTGAGCACTTAGGTTCACCCTGTGGCTGCGCACTTGGTTTATCTGGGTGTGCTCAGGTTATGTGAACTGAGGGTCCATGGCAACTGAACAACAACTCACAACGTTGTTACATAAAAGTCTAACCAGATTGGTCTGGTGTAGCTACCATAAGAGTGGCAATTCAATGGCCAATAAGGATTTTAAAAAATTCTCAACCCTCCTGAAAGTCAGAAATATGCAAATCTGTTAATAAGATACTCCCACTGATCGGATCAGCCAGAGTTAAAAGCATTTGCATTTGTGCACAACCTAAGGCACTGTGTGATCTGGGACCATTTGCATCAGAATCATCTGGTGGGCTTATTTAAAGGCAGATTCCAATTGCCAAAACCTTGAAGGACCCAGATGTCCTTCAACTGGGTAACTGACAAACTGTGGTCCATCCATACCATGGAATACTACTCAGCACTAAAAAGGAGCAAACCACTGATACAGACAATAACTCAGATGAATCTCATAGGCATGATTCTAAGTGAATGAAGCCGGGCTTGCATGTTACACGCTGTGTAATTCCAGACTTGAAAATAAAAAACCAGTAGTGACTGAAAAAAGCCCTATGTTTACCAAGGGAGTGAGGTGGGGTCAGGTGTGCGTAGAAATCAGTAGCTAAGGGAGCTTGTTGGGCTAGTGGAACTTTTCTGCATGCATTGTGGTGGTTACACAAATCCACTACCTGTGCTAGAATTCATAAAACCTGCACACTCCACCACTGACCTCCCCAAAGCCAAATTTACTGTGTGAAAAGTAAACAAACAAACACAACCCATGAGTCCACCTCAGACCTAAACATCACAATCTCTAGGGAGGTGGGGCTGAGCTGATGGCTTTTCCTAACAAGCTCTTGATGGTTCTCATGGACACTACGTTTTGAGGACCACTGGCTGGCATCATGATGGGGGTGAATGTGACTAGGAGGTTCTATCAAAACATAGAATGTGCCTACCCTCCACCCAGTGCTTGAACATCCCTTCCGCCTCATCACTCCGGGAAAGGATCCTGCTCAACATCCAACTTGCTCATTCAAACCTGGAACCTGAAACTTTAATGAAGGTTGCTCTACTGAGATTTTTCTCCCTACCGAACATGTCTGTGACCCATAAAAAAGCCCGTGAAAGAAAGCGCCCAGAGAAACCAGAGCTGTGGAAGGCTGGCTCGACAGTGCCCCTCACTGCCCCGAGAAAACAGACCCATTTCCTCTCTGCCCACCTCTTTCCCTGACACGTCCCCAGCAGCAGTCCTGTATTCCCAGTTCCTCTCAAGACGTTCTGAATAGTCTTCGGGTATCCTCTCATTGCCTCCAAATCAAGATGTCTGAAACCAAAACTCATTGTCTTCCCACTGAAAAAGTCGTCGCCTTTCTGTCTGCCAACCCCAGTCAGTATTGTTTGCAGTCTTCCAGGCTTGGATCCTTGACTCACAGCCACCCAAGCTTCCTTCCCCTGTATGGGATTAGTCACTAAGTCTTAGTAGTGATGAGGGCTTCCTGCACCGTGACAGTCCGGCATGCTTTTTCCTCTCCCATTTCCTCAGCCACCAGCAATTCCAGGCCCCTCTTTACTTCATATGTATTCTAGCAAGATCAACTGGCAAGACAAAGCTCAGATGTCACCTCCAGAAGGTTTTCATGGCTTGTGATTCTCTGGCTTCACCTGTATTCTACTTCATGAGACAACTGACTATCTCGTGGCCTCTTCCCTGTGGCCTCCATCTCTCTTTGCAGCCCCAGTCCCTGGCACATGCTTGGCACACAGCTCACTGTAGCTGCTCAATGAGTTTTGTGGACTGGATGTTTGCTTGTGGGAAGTGGAAGCAGGGATCAGATGGATGGGCAGAAGGATTGTCCTGTTCAAATATGCACTGGTGGTCCTGTCTTGTTTGGGCACCAGTTGAATCCAAGAGCTCTCAACCTGTGGAGTGTCGGATGAAAGCTATGGAATCCCTCCTCAGAAAAGCAAACGAACCCACACAATGATGGCAGTTTCAGGGTCTTCAGACTCCTGAGGCGTATCCACAGTCACCAGGTCAGAAAACCCTGCTCCTTCCTTGCATCCAATTGGGCACACCACTGTCAAATTAATTTTTCTGAAACATGACAAAATCTCGTCATAAATATACTACACATTACGTATTTGTTGTCCCAAATGCTTGCCACCAAAAGTGTTTTGTATTTCAGATTTTTTGGATTTTGGAATCTTTGCATTATACTTACCAGTTTGGCATCCCTAATCCAAAACTCTAAAGTCAGATTAGCGATATTCAGCCTGTACTAAGGAGAGCAATTCTCAATTTTTTGGCTTGGCAGCCACGGCTATTTTTGTGCCTATCTAAATATACCCACTGCCTACTATCCCCAGTGTGTAATCAGGCCACTGATGCCAGAGAGAGGCGTGAGTAGAATGACCAGCAGTAGTGCCTGCCCTGAGAATGTGGCCCCTGGTACCCAGAGCAGAGTTGTCTGGGGACTGGCTGGAGGCCCACACAAGAGCTCACCTGTGTTGACCAGCTCTCTTGCTTGCTCCAATTCCTATGCTGTTCCCTTGACTGAGCATGTGGTTCTCAGTGGGGTGATTCTTCCCTGCAGGTGACAAGTACTAATGTCTGCACACATTTACAACGAGGGAGGGAGTGCCACTGGTGTTGAGTGGGTGGAGGCCAGGGATGCTGCTGAGCCTCCTGCAACGTACAGGACAGCCCCCACCACAAAGAACTTTCTGGCCCCAAGTGTGGATAGCAAAGATCCTGGTCTGCAGAGCCCTGTCCACCCACGGTCAATCCTGAAACTCTCCTTTGAGTCCCCCCTCCTCACTGAGACTTTCCTGGGCCCTCCGGTCTTCCAGGATCTTCTCTTTCTTTCACACCTGTCCTGCCCAGGCAACATTTCTCCCCGACAAACCGGCGCCTGACCCTTGATCAGGTCTCACCCAATCCTGCACTTGCTTTCACCATATCCTTAGTTAGGTTCTAAGGTCATTGCGGGCAGGGAGGTTCATTTTCCTATGGGCCTGAGCACAAGGTCAGCGTGTGATAAATATGTGTTGACCCTCATAGTTCCCTGAAGCACAGAATGAAAAAAAAAATTGCTTAAATTTACTGATTTCAGGATATGGGAACTAAGGCATTGTGTTTAAATATAAAAAAGAAGTTCTAGAATTTCCACAGAATTTACATTCTTCCTGTTGTAAGGAATATGCCTGGTAATGGAAATCAAATATCAGCTTGGATCACCCTGGCCTTTGAAATTTGAGGTAAAATTAGGCTCGACCCTTATCCAGCAACCGAAACCTCAGTGTCTCCCACCCAGGGACTGTCTCGGAGGTTGTGTGTTCAGATGTCATGTCTATCTCCTGGCCTCTGCTCCTGAGTTTCCAGTCTTCAGCCTCCCCTCCCAAGGCCTCCTTCCTACCCTGGCACTGGGCTCCTTGCCCACCCCCCTAGAATCCATGGCACAGGGCCTTTATCTGTGTAGAGTCTTTAAGAAGGTTAGAAATATAGAGTTAGAAATTAAGTAGTAGACAGCTTAAATTTTTTTTTGACAGCCTTATTTCTAAAACCTCTTCAGCAACCCCAGTCAAGGAACTTCTCCCTCTAGACTTCAGCCTCCTGCTGAGTCACCTCGCACCTTCTCTGCCTCCCTTCCCTTCCCTTCCTCACATCCTCCCTGGCCCCATCTTCCAATTCCTCTGAACTTCTGCAGAGCAGCCAACCCTTCCTCGGGCTTCAACTTCCCCACCCCAAGCGGGCGGGACATTCTGACCCTAAGCAAAGGCAGTTCTCTCCCTAAGAAACACTGGTGCCTTTTGTTCATGGCACTCCATGGATACAAAGCTCTGAGTTCTGTTGAACAGGGACTCACCCACAAGCGGTGGTGCTATCAGCTGAGATGGGAAGCAGGACTCAGTAGAAGAAGAAAAGGCCTGGACTGGTGTGGACACGCACTGGCTCCTGAGAAGCAGGGAAGGTTGCTGTCATGGGTCCTGTTTCTAAGCGGCGTTCACTGCCTGGCTGTGTGTTGTCCGAGTGCTTTTCTTTCTTACCAAACCTTGGAGGTCTGGGGGCACCATATATGTCACACATGTGGGCAGGGCTGACCATCGGGGCCAATGGGAGCTGCCTGGTGCACAAGTCCCTGGGGATGCCCATAGGTGCCTCACGTTGGCACTGAAGAAATGTAGACACAGAGTGCCACTCTGGGGAAGGCTTGTTGTTGCTGATTTTACACACACACACACACACACGTATATATATACACATAGACACACATATATATACACATATATGTATGTATACAAAGTGCTATAAAGTTATTCTTATTTTGTGAGTGATACAACCTTATTATTTAAAAATTAGGAAGAAAGTTAAAAAGAGGGTAAAACTTGTATCTCTTTATGAGAAATGATCAGTGACTATTTCAGCATACTTCCTCTGGCTCTAAGAAGAATCTTTGGGGAATAAGGAGCTTTTCATCTCCAGGGAGGTGCTAGGGTCAGTTTTACCCCAAGGCAAAACCCTTCTCATTTTACGGGGACAGATGCCGAAGATCAGAAACAGTTCAATCCTGCCCAGAGAAGGTGTCCGCCTCATCCTTGGAGTTAACGTGGCTACTTCCTAGGCAACTCAGAGGCTTTATGGGTCCTTTCGCCTCCTAAAATTAATTGAGTTATTCGGTAAATACATGTTGAGCATCCCTAATCCAAAAATACAAAATGATCCAAAACTTTTTTAGCACCAAAATGACCCTTAAAGGAAACACTCACTGGAGCATTTTGGGTGTTGGATATCAGATTAGGGATGCTCAACCAGAATGAATTCTGCAAATATTCCAAAATCAAAAAAACATTTGAAATCTGAAACACTTCTGGTTCCAAGTATTTCCAATAAGGGACACTCAACCTGCACTTAGTGAGCGATGCCAGGGAGTGGTGCCAGGCACTGTTCTAGGCACTGAGGGTGCGTTGGAGACAAAGTGACAGCAACTTCCGTGCTTCTTCCTCGCAAAGGACAGAGCCATGAGGAGGGAGAGTCTCTTCACTTCTCTGGGCCTCAGTTTCCTCCCCAGGCAAATAAACTGAGGAGGCTGTACCCAAATAAACATCATCAGGGCTTAGAGGAATCATTTGGAGTGCCTGTTTGTCTTAAACAGAAGCATTTCTTTAAGGTTCCTTAAAAAAAAGAAAAGAAAAAAACTTTAAAAATGTTAATGACCTCTGCATTTTGTTTTTTGGTATGTCCAGGTTTTTTGTTTTTGTTTTTAGACAGAGATTCGTTCTGTTGCCCAGGCTAGACAGATCATGCAGTGGCATGATCTTGGCTCACCACAACCTCCACCTCCTGGATTAAGTGATTCTCCTGCCTCAGCCTCCCGAGTAGCTGGGATTACAGGCACCCACCATCACAGTCAGCCAATTTTTGTATTTTCAGTAGAAATGGGGTTACACCATGTTGCCCAGGCTGGTCTTGAACTCCTGACCTCAAATGGTCTGCCTGCCTCAGCATCCCAAAGTGCTGGGATTACAGGCATGAGCCACTGCTCCTGGCCATATGTCCAGGTATTTTTAAATATAAAAGCAAAGTTTGGCCAGGTGCAGTGGCTCACGCTTGTAATCTCAGCACTTTGTGAGGCTAAGGTGGGCAGATCACCTGAGGCCAGGAGTTAGAGACCAGCCTGGGCAGCATGGTGAAACCCCGTCTCTACTGAAAATACAAAAATTAGCCAGGTGTGATGGCCCACGCTTTTAATCCCAGCTACTGGGGAGGCTGAGGCAGGAGAATCGCTTGAACCCAGTAGGCAGAGGTTTGAGTGAGCCGAGATCACACCACTGCATTCCAGCCTGGGCGACAGAACGAGACTTCATCTCAACAAACAAACAAACAAAATAAACCCTACAAAGTTTAAATTCTTTGTAGAGTAGAAATGATGCTCTGGGAAAATAACCCCCGGGCAGGTGGAAGCTGCACGTCCACTCTGGGAGAGAGTCTTCAGCTCGAAGATGGAGACCTGCTTTTCCTGCCCTCACACAACACGGGGATGACGTTGATGCGTCCTTGGTAGACAGTGCAGTAGGCAAGATATCCAGACGCTGGGTGCCAGTGGTAGGCAGGAGAAACCACCGAGTGGGAGCAGATTTTCAGAAAAGGGAAGCCAGAAGAAAACTTCCCAGCTGTGTCTCAGACAGGCCCTGTGGTCTGAGCTCCCATCCTTGACAAATGAGATTACTGAATGCCTCTTCAGCAGTTCCAAACGCTATTCATGACCCGACGTGACCCTCTAGTCTCTCAGAGAGAGTGCAGCCCTGTTGCACAGGTGTGGAAATGGAAGCAAAGAGGGAAGGTAACTTGCTGAAGGTCACACAAGCAGGGCCTGGAACCATGGCTCCCAATACCGATCGGGTACTTCTCCCCCTGTTCTGTTTCTTCTCTCTGGGATCTAAAATCCCTAAAAATTCCCTAAAAGTGGAGGTGTGCTGGAAGAGTCACAGACGGCTGTGTTTTGTTTATCAGGAAATCGAGCAAGGTGCCTGACGGAAACCAACAGGGCACTGGGGCACGTGCACATGCCCTGACTTTGTTTCTCTCTTTGGCTGGCGTAACTGCTGCTACATGGACAGCGGAGCACACTGATTATGCCACAGGACTGATGCTGAGCGCCCCTCTGTGCGTCAGGCGCTGCATTCCTGCACCTCCTTCTTCTCCACTCACTTGCAGGCGTAGGTTGCTGCCTAGCTGGTTCCATGTCACCAGGTCTCCACCCTGAGCCCATTGCAACATAGTCAGGGCTCCCAGGGTAAACTATGCTGAGAGTCCCCTAGGAAGAAGAAAGGGGAAGGGCTGAGTTCTAAAGAAAGCCCAAGAGCTCTTCATGAAGCACCTCTCTTTCTCCGCTTTAGAGATTGCCCCAGGGCTGCTGGGGCCGAGCACCAGCTCGCCATCAAGGCCCTGGAGAGGCGCTGGCAGCTTTCTCTCTTCCCTGCAGATCCTTGGTTCCTCCTGCCCCTCATCCTTGGCAGAAGGAGCCTCAGTTTCCCAGTCTGTAAGGTGCCAATAATCATAAGCTACCTCAATGATGTTTTCCTTTGAATTTTGAGAATTTTGAGAATGGAATCTTGACTATCTTTATCTCTCTTCCTATACCCCCCATTGACATGTGAATCAGCGTTTCTCAGAATACTTCAGGTTTGGAGTGTGTGTGGCAGAGGAGGGTGGAGCACCATGGAAGGTGGAGAAGTGGGTGGTGTCTGGGATATCAGCAGGGCAGTGGGCATTAGAGGTGTGCTCTTGGCCTGAGCCACAGAGCTGTTCTGGAGCCCTGCGTGGGCGAGGCCAGGGCAGCGCGTGATGGTGGCCTCAGAGAAGCACTGAGACCAGCAGGAAAGGTTGCCGGCTCGCAGGAGAAGGGAAGAGAGCTGGGGAATTGCTTTTTGACCCATAAGGGAGCCTTTCTTGGTGGAAGGGGAAATCACAAAATTGACTACTGTGTAGTCAGCTACATCATGTACCAATTTTCAAATACTGGTGAGATCAGTAAAAAGAGAAAGGGAAGGAGATCACATATAGCATGAAACCAAGCCATCAATAATGAAAGTACCACTGGCTCCTGCGCAGCGTCTGTTTCCAACTGACTTTGCTGGGGGAGGGGCGAGACAGGTACAAGCCAAACAGCAATGACAGCGCAGCAGTTGCTTCATGTGAGTAATAATTGAATGGTACGAGACTCTTCCACATTCATGTATTGAAGGCCCAAGTGCGACCAAGGTCTCCCTGGTTCCTGAGGTTTGTTTCATGCTGGGTGCCTTTAGACTCCAGATGTCTGGGGGTCCCTTAGGGGCCAAGGTACCCACACCTGTGCTCCCTGCATGACAGACTTCCTGGGGTCTTGGCTCCCAGTCTGTCCTCATCCTTCTCTACACACACCCAAATGTGGAAGTCACCTCCGCCTAGAGTGAATCCCACACCCCCAAACCATTGGCCATGATATTAGGTGTGTTGCAAAATCTCAAGGATTCAGCTGAGGCTCTCGCAGTGGACGGCTCAGAGGCCGACTCACACACTGCCCAGGCTTTCCCTGGGGGGCCCTGGCCCGGGGGCCCCCTGCCTTGAAGATGCCCTTCCTCTCCTCCCTCAGTCTCCCACTGTCTTCAACTCAGGCCCTCTCTCTGCTTATCAAAGACCCCAAAATGCCTCTGCTCAAACAAATGGCTTGACCTGTTAGCGATATAGAAAGGTGCACGGATCCTTTGAACATGTTCATTTCTCCTTTTCTCCACCCACCCCACCCCGTTTCCCATTTCTCTAAGTGCCTGGAAAGTGTGGAGATTCTCCTGATGGTATGATGCCAGCTGTGCCCGGCTCCCTGGAACAGAACATAGGAAATTAACCAGTTGTTTCTCTTTTTTCCGTTAGTGAAAATGAGTACTGTTTAATAATGCAGTGACACAGGATTTGTTGCTATTGTAGCACTTGCATGGCCATGCTCACCTTCATACCACGCGGAGGCCGAAGGCATCATTCCCTCAACCGCAGCCCCTCTCCCCTCAGCAGCCCCGGCCATTCCACCACGGCGTAGTCCTCCTGCCCTTCTCCATCCATCTGAATCCCATCCTGCCAACTTCAGGGCTGCACGCCCTCTGGAATGACCACCTGAAGCTAGCCCAGGCTGCTCCTGCTGTTTATTCTCTTTGCACTCTGTTTAATTATTTCCCACATCTTGGTCTTCTCTCCTTGATTTCGGATGGATTGCTGAAGACAGAGTATATCTGTGGCTCCCCTCAGGCTGTACACAGACAGGGGCACTCAGCATCCTTGGGTCATATTTCATTCTAGGGCCAGGAGCATGGGCTGCTGCTTCAGTGGGAAAGATGTGGAAAGGAGTTCATATTTACCTGTTTCACGGTGAAATCTCCAAGGTCCCTAAGGCAATGGCTTTCTTGAATTGTGAAGGCAACTGATGAGTCTGAAAACTCTTTGTCTCTCACTTAGGATTTTTGCACAGCTGGTTTCATAGTTCGGTTATTTTGATACAAAAGGGTTCTGCTCTAATTAGTAAAAAAAGACAAGGCAATAGCATTTGCCTCCTCGTTAGGTGGCTGCCCCATTAATGCCTTTCATTTCTGGAGTAGGTGCCCAGGAAATGTGTACTGAGTTGCATCAGTGAGTGAATTCGTGATGCCGGGATTAGAAGGGGAACCCTCCTTGGAAGCTCCTCTGCCTCAGTTCTCGGCGACCCTGGTGTTCAGTAAGTATTAGCTGGTCAGTGGAGTGCTGTGAATCTTTCCTCCTCTGGTCTGTTGTCAGGTGACGGGAGTTTTGCAGACTACAGTGGGGTGTGGGGGGGCTGAGGAATTGGGTGCAGGGGCAGGTATTGTTTCCACTTGGGTGAACTCCCCGTGGAGAATAGTCAGGGCAACTCTCGCTAGACAGTCTAGCAGATCGAAAGGCTCTTAGCTCTTCAGACACCCTCTTAGTGGGCAGGGGGCTGGGGGGGCGGCACTCCAACAGGAGGGTCCTGTGCTGCCTGTCCTGCATGGCAGTGCTGCTGCTTTACCCCTAAACACTTCTGCACTTACTCCCCAAACAAGGACATTCTCCTGCATAACTAACTCCAATACCATTTCACGCCAGAGGGCTCTGCGTGTGGCTCTTTTTGGCAGAGGAGTCCATCTTCATGCCAAGCTACATGCCCTCCCCATTCAGGCAGCTCTGGGCAGGCAGCACTCATTGTCTGTGTGGCTGGACAGAGAGCTGGGGCTCCCTAAATCTCTGGGCTCCCAAGAGACAGACCTTCAATGCTCTGAGCACCAATGATGTGGCTGGTTTCCCAGTGACCTACAGTTTTCTGCCTTCCAAAAAACAGTGATTTAAAGATGGGTGAATAAGATAATGTAAAATGGTGCAGCCACTGTAGTGAAGAGTATGGCAGTTCCTCAAGAAAGGAAACAGAATGACTGTGGGGTCCAGCACTTCCGCTTCTGGGCATCACACAAAGAATGGGAAGCACAGTCTCAGAGAGACACTCACACTCCCGTCTTCACAGCAGCTCGGTTCACAGCAGCCGGGGGGCGGAAGCAGCGAACACCCATCAGCAGATGAATGGATCAACATTACGCGGTTTGTGCACACAAGGGCACATCATTCAGCCTTCAAGATGGGGACATCCTTACGTGTGGATGAACCTGGAGGACATTTGCTCAGTGAAATAAACCAGTCACCAAAGAGCAAACACTGTATCATTTCTATATGAGGTTCCTAGAGGACTCAAATCCAGAGAGACAGAAAGAAAACTGAAGATTTCCAGGGGCTGGGTGGATTGGGGAGTGGGGAGTCAGTACTTCATGGGGACAGAGTTTCAGTGTGGGAAGAGGAAAACGTTGCAGAGATGGATGGTGGCGATGGCTACACAATCAGGTGAATGTAGTTAATGCCACAGAATTGATAAAAATGGTTAAAATGGTAAATTTTATGTCATGTGTATTTTACCACAATTTTTTTTTTGAGACAGTTCCACTCTTGTTGTCCAGGCTGGAGTGCAATGGCGTGATCTTGGCTCACTGCAACCTCTGCCTCTCAGGTTCAAGTGATTCTCCTGCCTCAGCCTCCCAGGTAGCTGGGATTACAGGTGCCTGCTACCATGCTTGGCTAATTTTTTGTATTTTTAGTAGAGATGGGGTTTCACCATGTTGGCCAGGCTGATCTTGAACTCCTAACCTCAGGTGATCCACCCATCTTGGACTCCCAAAGTGCTGAGATTACAGGCTTGAGCCATGGCGCCCAGCCTCACAATTTTCTCAAAAGAGCAATATGTGTGGAGAGGATTGCAAACTCATTTAATAATGACACTTAATGTTTTCATAGTATGTTTCCCCTAAAAATGCCAAATGTTTCATCTCATATCACCCACCAATCTCTGCTTGAACTAAGCTATCTACAAACATGAGAAGCAGCTTCCTATCGGGAAAAGAATATAAGAAAAAAATTGTGTCTCTGTCACATCGTACCCAGGTTACTTAGCCTCTCTGAGCTTGTGTCTTCACCAAGAATGTGGCACCTTATTTTCTCTTCCTGAGAAAATACTGGGAATGCCTCACAGCCCAGTGCCTACCACACAGGCATCAGATGAGCAAAGCTCTCTCTCACTCCCGTCCTGCACACACCTCGCACACACTTCCTACTTGTCAGAGTCTTTTTAGTTTTCTCACACGTTATTTCAGAGTAACTTAGCAATAACAGCATTTATAGGCCAATTATATTTGTTTCTTCTGGATTCACTTTATTCTGACCAAGTAGACTGTCATACACAGATATAGACAGAAGACAGGGAAATACTGGGTAGAAGAGGGCGGTTCCCTGGCAAAGGCCCCAGCCTCAAACCTGGAAACCTGTGGCCCTACACGAGAATGAGCATTCTCGTTTTCATGCCCAAAAGTTGCCTTCTGGCCCACCATGGACCCCATCCTGTACCCGTATAAACCCCAACCCACAGGCTCCACTAGCAGTCAAGGAGATGAACCGAAGAGCAGAAGATCAGCAGAACGGCTCAGCAGAGAGAAGAGAAGGAGCATCTGAATGTCAAGAGGTGTTCGACTGGGGACAGTAAGAGAGGAGATCAGCCGATGGTGGCCAAATTCCAGGGGAAGATCATCTTCCCAGTCCGTCCTCCTTCCAGCTCTCCCCAGTGAGAGCTGCCTCCACCACCCAGTAAAACCCCTGCATTCATCCTTCAAGTCCGTGTGTGACCTGATTCTTCCTGGACACTGGACAAGGACCTGGGTGTTAAGGGGGCACTGAGCTGGTTAACACTTAAGCCGTCTGTGGATGGCAAAGCTAAAAGAGTGCACTGTAGCACACGCCCACTTGGGCTTCAGGAGTCTCAGGCACACACTCCTGGATGCTTCCACGGGACTGGAGCCCAGGGGTGTTCACCCCAGCTCTTGCACCAGCCCATCTGCATGCTCCCCCTCCCATAAGGGTTTTGAGCAGGTGCTGCATGAACAGACAAGCCTCACCGCTTTTGCTTGTCCTGCGAGGGGTCTCAGGGAACTCTTCTGTTTCAACAACATCTAGCAAAATAAGTCAAATCAACAGGCTTCCTCCAGAGTCCTCACAGAAGTCCTCAGTGGCAGAGCAGCCCACGTGCAAGTGCTTCAGATGCACTGCTCCTCTTGGCCATCCTCATCGTCCTCGGCTCACCTGTGCTGAGGCGGACTCTGGGGAGAGAGGTGGAGAGGGACTCAGTCTTGAGGAAAGTTGGCTAGGAGCCAAGAAGGGAGAAGGTGAATAGGAAGGTCCATGGAGGACTGGGCAGTGGGACTCATGGAGCAGTGAGGGCTGACATCCTCTTTTCACACTGCAATCCTCGCATGATGCCCTCCAGCCTGAAGAGGTGCATTAATCATGTGGACTTAATTTGAGCTGCCTCGAAGGAACAAAGGGAAAGGTGAGGAACAAGGCCTACTGGGCACTATGGCAATATGGGGGAAGGCTGGCAGCCGGGGCCAGGACACGGGATAGGAACTGCCACAGGACATGCGAAGACCCACTGCAGGCCTAGGGATGGGGTCTCAGGTGGACTGATTCACCTCTGTGGCCCCAACATCTCTTAGAGTGCTCAGGAGAGAGATCCAAACCATCTTCAATAATTTTAAGTCCTTAAGCCACCTCCAAACACATACACCAGTAGCAACGCGGCCTTGGGAAAAGGACCCCACTAGTCCAAGTGTCAGTTTGCTCACCTGCAAAATGTGAATGAAAATAGTATCTCCCTCCCGGGTGATGCTGTGAGGACTAAATGAGATTATGTTTCAAAGAGTTAAGTGCAGCACTGACACTCAGGAAGGTCTCACTGAATAAAGGTCAGTTTTTATGATGCCATGGGTGATAGTCAAGACTCATGGTATGGGCTGCCCGAGAAGATGAACAATTAGTCAAATTAGGAAAATGACTGATTGGCCAAACAAGGGGACACAGGTCAGCCCAGGCAGTTATTTAAATTATGTAGATCAGAAAGAAGCCTGGCTGTTAGCTTGACTTCTCAGCTTTTTAGCCTGCAGTGGTGGGTTTGGCAGACCACTGGTCTCGGGAGATGGTTGCAGCATCAGAAGAGCATACAGTGTCCCCTCTGCCAAGACCAATCTTGGCCAACAGTGGGAATAAGAAGCGATGACCAGTGCCTGGTTGACTGGCGGGCTGCCATGGAAGAAGGATCTTCCCAGCAGTCATTGCAATTCCCCAAAGTGGAAACTTGGTCAAGTAGCCAGAAGGTGTGAAAGGCACCTTTGCTTGCCAGCCTGTGGCAGCCAGCTTAGATCTCACTATGAGCTTCTGCCGTGGCACAGGCTGGCGGGCTGCTCCTGTACTGACTCAAGGAACCACTGACGACCTTCTGACTCACCAGCACCTCTTCCTGCTGCTTCTCTGTACAATAAGTCCCCCTCCCCAAGAGCTAACCAATGATAAAGATCACGACCAACAGTTGTTAAACGTGTACTAGGTGTCAGGCAACTACTAGGTGCCAAGGTGTTGCTATTTCATCATCACAAGAACCCTGTGAAGTGTGTGCACTTATTACACCCTTGCTATGCAGGAGGAGCCCAGAGGGCCACTGGGTAAATGGCCCAAGACCACAGTTTCTAGGTAGCAGCTAACATGCAAACCCAAACTTGTGGCTCCCAAGTCCCCATTATTAACAATTGGACAGTGGATAATGAACAGCTCTCAGCCCACATAATGTAGGGTTAGGATCAATGTTGTAGTTAATAGATTAAATAAGTGCCCATCTGGTACGATTTTAAAGGCAGCAAATGTCTGTTTATTTAAAACAAACAAGCAACAATGACTAAAATACAGTCCATATTTTCTGAAACTTCTGTATAGCTCATTTCTTTTCTTTTCTTTTTTTTTTTTTTTTTTGAGACACAGTCTCGCTCTTGTCGCCCAGGCTGGAGTGCGGTGGTGCGATCTCGGCTCACTGCAACCTCTGCCTCCTGGGTTGAAGTGATTCTCCTGCCTCAGCCTCCCAAGTAGCTGGGATTACAGGTGCCTGCCACCATGCCCAACTAATTTTGTATTTTTAGTAGAGATGGGGTTTCACCATGTTGGCCAGGCTGGTCTTGAACTCCTGACCTCAGGTGATCCTCCCGCCTTGGCCTCCCAAAGTGTTGGGATTATAGTCGTAAGCCACCATGCCCAGCCAGCTCATTTCTTTAGATTAAGATCTGAAGACTCTATGCAAATGTTACCTGCTAGGGAAGGAAACTGTGCTTATTAAATACGTTCTACTGCTGGGGAACTGTGCTGGACCTCCCTGGTCATTCTGAAGCACATAAAAGTCTGAGAGCCACTGCCCTGAGGACGTCTCCATGCTGCTGGCTTCAACCGCCCTGTAAGGATGCCCCAGAAGTCTCTGTTCTGTGTCCTGAGCTCTACATTTTAAAATACTTTAAGACACACTCTATGCTTAAATGTATATTTTATTTAGATATATATTACATATATATTTATATATTTTTGGTACTTTTTTCCCCTGAGATAGACTCATTATCCGTGTAGTTTGACAATGTCTTCGCCCAGCTATCCCTCTGGCTCTTGGCAACCTGAAAATCAAACTTGTTTTATCTTATCCTACCCAGGCCGTCTTCTGACTTCTCTGTTTTAGTCCGTGTCTGCACCATTTTCTCCATCACCCAAACTGGAAAACTCTGTCCTCTGGGGTTCTCCCTTCAGCTGTGCTCTCCACGTCCAGGTAGTTGTTGAATGATGTAGATTCTGTCTTTGGAAGGTCCGTTGGTTCCACCCTGTGGTTTCTTCCTTGTTCGAGCTCTGCTACCAGCAACCATCCTTCCCATCCCTCCCATCACCGCCAGGGGGCTGGGCCAATGGCCCGTGCTGATGGCGTCTGCCTGGGCGCCAGCCTCCCTCCACCTACATGCCCTTCACTGCTCTGGTCACATCCTTCCCCTGAACAGGTAGGGCTCATCCACAGAATGCCTAGAACCTACCCCACATCTTCTCCCAGCCACGTGGGCCGGGTGCTGCTTCCCAGCAAGCCCCAGTCTTCCTGTCCTCACCGCAGCCCATGCAGCTCTCTCCTTTCTTTCCACATAAACACCCTTCGTTTGTCCCTTCAGGACCTCCCAGAGGCTCACATTCACCAGAGCCTTGGCCAGTTGCTCTTGAACCGCTCTGTGCCAGGTCAAAGAGCAGGCTTGGGGACGGGGCACCTGAGCCTGAGCCTGAACCCTCCACTTAGGAGTTGGGTGGTTACAGAGATGTCAGCTCTGAAAGAGGGTTGGGCTGCACTGAGGGGAGGATCTGGAATGGTGGGAATCAGGCTGACATGGATCCAGATCGACATGTATTTGAAATTTGGCATTGCCCATGGCTAGCTACATGGCCGTGGTCAAAGTCACCAAGCTGTAATTTGATTTTCTCATCTGCAAAAAGTGGGAGCGATAATGGCTCTCTTGGAGGACTGTTGTGAGGGTCGGCATGAAATGTCGAACGTATGGTGCGGACGCCTCCATGGCGGCGGCAGTGCTCTCCAGGCTCTGAAGCATGGAACCCACGGGCTGTGCTAACCTCGTCAGTCCCCCGGGCCCCCGACTGTGTTTACAGACATTTGCCGTGCTTTCTCTGGGTTCAAGTTTGTGTTCTCCAAGACTAATTTGTGAGTTCCCTGCCACAGGGCCTATTTCTAACTTATCTTTGTAGAGCCTAGTGCACTGCCCAGCACACACAAACAGCTCAGGAGATGTTGGATTTAGTTAAATTCAAGGAGAAAAGAGGCACCCCAGGCAGGTGTGAAGCGTGGGAGGGGTGCCTTTGGAGGCCCTGCTGGGGAGCCCCCGGGGACAGCCAGGGGCAGACTGAGAACAGCGAGGCCTGAAGGACCACAGCAGCTGGTGATCAGGGGTTTTTAGACTTTGCCAACCTCTTGACTGGCCTGGTTGGGCTAGATGCTGAGAGGCTGTGAGCTTCCCTGTGGTGGGGGTCCTGAGGCAGCAGGGCCTGCAGCCAGCCCGCTGGAGTTCAAATTCAGGCCCTGCCCCTCTCTAGCTCCCTAGGCCTGGGCTTACTCACCCATGAGGCTAAGTGAGGGTGACGTGACTCGCTCCACTGAGCCTTGGAGATGATGCCGTCTCTGTGCACTGCCTGGCATGAAGCTTCTCATCTTGGAAGGTCATGACTGAGAGGTTTCAGGGGAAATGTTTGAAGGGCAGGATTAGCCTAATCTTGAATCCCTTAGGAACCCACCATATTACATTACCTCTTTGGTTACAGGAAACCCCCCTCAGGGCCCCTGTCCTCCCAAGGGCTATTAATGCAGATACCAACTACTGGAAGTGATGCTCTAGAGGAGGCTGGTGACCACCTGCATTCAGGTCCCTGTGGACCAGAGGGACAGCAAGAGGTCACGGCTGGGCCATGCTACTCAGAGTCCCGCACAAGCCAAGTCATCCCACAGCCACCGAGTTGTTGCCCAAGTGAACACCTGAAGGGAACCTCAGCCCAGGCTTGTCTGACTCCAAAATCCATTCTCTGTCCCCGAGGCGAGACTGACTCAAAGATGGAGGGGACCTCCTTGTCTCAGTTCTCGGGAAGCTCGAAGGCTAGTCTGTTTTCAGAGAAGAAATGAACTCACCAATTGACACGATCAGAAGGAAGAATGACCCAAAATTCAAATCTAAAAAGCCCCAAATTCCTTACTAATAGACTGCCTCTCACCAGCTTCTATTAAGTGAGAAAACATCTCTTCCCCCCACTGTTTTTTTCTCCCTTCTGAAAAGAGGAACAGAGCAAAGACCTGAAAAAAATCTCTCCGCATAGCTGTTGCCCAGGCACCTGTATTTTGGAGAAAGAGCAGAAATGGGTATGAAAGGCTCCTGCTGTCTAATTAAGGCTGGAATTCACATTATAGAGCAGAGCTGGAGCCAAGGGAGCTGCGCGGAGGTTTCTAGATCCCACCATGCACAGAAGGTGTGTGGGCTCCCCGGCAGGGGCACCGGATCTCCTGAGGGAAAGGGCCCCTCCAGCACCAGCTTGCATGCTGGAGGGAGGAGCTGCAAAGGGCCTGGAGAGGCCAAGGCTTCTCCTTGGCAGGGTGGGCCCAAAATTTGGTACTGATCTGTTGGCTTCAGATGTAGTTAATGTGTGACATCAACACTTAGTATTTAAGGAGCTTAATATCCTCACCATAGCACCCAGTTACATCCCAGCAGGTTTAATCTGCAAGAAATGACCAGGCCGGAAGAAACATGGCAGCCAATCATAGAACACCAGGGCTGGAGGCATCTTGGAGAGGTAGTTGGTCCTAACCACCTCATTTGGCAGGTGGAGACTGAGCCCCGGAGATGTGAAGCAACATGCCTAGGGTCACACAGCAACAGCACACAGTAGGATCAGGCCAAATTCTCTTGCTCCTTCACTTTGGAACAGGGCAGCACAGCACCAGCAGGAAGTGAGGAGCTCCTGTGTGGACCCTGAGCAGCCTGCAGATATGGTTATCTCTAGAGTCACAGCCCTCACAACCCTCTCCCCAGCTTCTGAGTCTGTCCCTTCTCAGCCTGGAGTAGCGAGATGGATGCACCGGCATCTTTGAGAACCACGGTGGTTCTGATTCACGTCCCCCCGCCTGCCCCGCCGCGGGCTTCCCGCTTCTCTCCTGCCCAGCACTGAGCACCATGCCTTGCACAGAACACAGAATGGGGAACTGGTGCTGGGGCCAGGGGCTGGGCCACTGTGTGGGCCCGAGTGATGAGTCAGTGTTCATTGAGCAAACAGAGAGAGGCAGAATGAATGAGTAAATGGTCTGTATTTTCTTTGTTACAATTTAATGTCCTAATATATAAAAGTGTGTGAGGTTTTAAAAATATGAACACCAGAAAAAATTATCTCACGTATCTGCACTTCTGTAATCATATATAATTTTTTCATGAATTTGGGTTGCATTTTATATCCTTAAATATTATATTGTACATTGATTCATATAGGTCCTGTATTTTTATTACAGTTATTCCTAAGTATTTTCCCCAATTTTTTAAATATTTCAAACTCACAACAAAGATAAAAGAATAGTACAAAGAACCGCTGTTTGACCTTCACTGTAGATTGATGAATTATTAACATTGGCCATATTCGCACTCTCTCTCCCCCTCTCTCTTTGTTTTAGAAACCATTTGAAAGTAAGTTGCACAGGCCATATTTAAAAATTTCTTGATGTTTCCTAACAACAAGGACATCCTCCTACAAAACCACAATATATAATCACACCCAGGAACTTTAACATAAGTTTTAAAATACAGTTTAAAACAGCTTTAATATATAGTTTAAAATAGTTTTAAATATAGTTTGATTCAGAGCAGCATGTGTTGAAGTTTAAAATATAGTTTGATTCAGAGCAGAATGTGTTGAGAGAAACTGAATGCACATAGCTTAGTTCTAGTTGCTGAAGAAATTCAGCCTTCCCCTTCCCTAGCCTGGTTGACTTGAATCAGCAAAGTCTTGAGTTTGCATTATTGCAAGTCCTAGGCTCTGCCGTCCCCCAGCCCCTCACCTCGGTGCTCTGCAAATGCTGAATTTTTTATGCTTTAGGCACCTAGACCCTTAAGAAACAAGCCCAAACCAAGCTACCTGCTTCCTCATCTCTGAGGCCGGCCTCTGGCTTCCCCAGGCAATGTCATGACATTAGACTAACTTTGGAGAAGTCTAGGAACTGAAGGGAAGCGAGACAATTCTTGTCACTCTGAAAAATGTATATAGCTTATTATATTTCAGGGAAGCCTTTTGTTTTGAACTCAAATGCAAAGCAGACAGTGGTTCAGGCATACTTTACACATGAATGCTGTGCACGGATTTGCTCTATCTCCCCTCCCCATGTGCCATTTCTAACTTCATGGGTGCGAGTCATGCTCCTCGTTTCCTGTAAATGACCCCACGAGCTCGTTGTGTGAAACTACAGCTGAGCAGTAAGGAGAGGAGGAGTGATACCACAAGAAGAGAAAGAGCAGCTTGCCCAGAGGGCTGACCATGAAAATGGCCACAAACATGAAACAAGGACTGTTCATTAAGAAAAAGAGACTAGCAACTTAAAAAAAATTAAACAAAGTTGCCAAAGACATGAAGAAGTCATATGTCGCCACCTCTAGATTACTGCTATTCAAAGATTACTCGTATTTTGAAATTCCATAAAAAGGGAGCCATGGTGAATTCAGAAACCACAGTACCCTGCCTTTAAGAATTGGGGTGCTCAAATGGGATTAAGGTGCGTTTGAGAGTCGACCACACAGTCAACAGAGAGCTTTGATGTTTGTGGTATCAAAGTTCTCAATTTCAGTTATTTAAATGCAGAGTGGCATCTGGGGAGAGAACACAGTTTCTGATAAGAAACCTATTTGTTTTTTTCTGAAACTGGTAAAATTGTAAAGGGTTTGTAATTCCCAGAGCTGAAAGAGGTATATTCTATGAAAGGAAGTGAAGTTTGTGGTTCTGTATTTATAAGATGACTAACAATAACAAGAAAAAATGAATGGACTGCACATGCACTTTGACAATGCGAAACTTCTATTCTGGCTTGTTAATAATTGTTTTTATTTGTCTCAGAAGAAAAAAAATGCAAGTGAGATAAAAGAAAAACTTCAGCCAAATTAAATGAAAGGGACTTTAACTGAGCAATGAACGATCCATGAATCAGCCAGCCTTCCGAGCCAGAGCAGGCTCGGAGACTCCAGTGCAGCCACATGGAGGAAGATTTATGGATAGAAAAAGGAAAGTGATACACAGAAAATGGATGTGAGGTGCAGAAACAGCTGGATGGGGTACAGCTCGGCGTTTGTGGTATTTGAGCATTGTTTGCGTTATTTGAACATGATTCAAACAGTTGGCTGCATTTGATTGGCCCAAACTGAGTGATTGGCACAAGAGTAGGATACAGTTCATTTACAGCTCTGCTTGTTATAGTTCATGATCTACTGAAAAATCTTCAGGCTAAACTTAAAATATGGAAGGAGGCAGCTTAGTCTAAACCTGATTTAACAACTGTAAAGATAGACAGTTGGAATCAGCATAAACTACTGCAAAGTATATTTTATAATGGCCTGAAAGAAAGCATTCCATTTTCCAGTAGAGAAGCAAAGTTTTAAGAGCTTTTAAACCTAATGGATCTGTGGAGAGTAAAAATCTAGATAGCTGCATTATCACAATGATTAAATGGACATTGGCCGCAGGAAGTGTATGTTTGTGAGATTCTCTTTGCACGCATGAACAATCAATATCTTTTTCCTTCTGCTGACAGGGGAAAATATCATAATGATACATCCAATTACATACTTACCCATCTCTTACTCTTTCATATATTTGCCTGAAATCACGTTTGGCTTTCCACATCCCCATGTGGTTCCGGGAGTAGAAATTCTGAGAAGGCTTCACATAAGGAGGCTTCTTGCCTCCCAGCCTCTCACGGACAAATCAATCGCACATCTGCAGCTTGACAACGTTAGCTCTAAAAGGGGGCAGTTTTTTATCTTGTACCTTTTCTTATAAATTTTGGGATATAATTTGTTTTTGGTTAAAAAAAAAAACTTCAGAAAGTGGTTTACTTGAAAGCACATTAAGCTTTCTTATTAAGAATTAAGCTGCCCATGCTATTCATACTTGTAGCTTAATTCCTAACTTGCTGGTGTGGTAATTACAATTGGCTTTTGCAACAACAGCAACAAAAGCCTCCCTGGCAAGTTCCTGGTGATTCTGGGGAACAGGCTCGGCCTGAGCTGCTCTCACCTCTCCTTCAGTCCTCAGCTTCCCGCGGTCTCTCTGTGGAGATACGAGACACCCCATTCGCACTACAAGCCACTTTTCCAGCTTCACACACACGCCCTCTTGGATATGCTCCCTGTGACGGGCCACCGTTCTACTGGAAGTAATTCTGAAGAAAGCCTCTGAACCCATGAGGCCCACGGGGGGCTTACTTTGGCATTCAACTGTCTTCTCCTACACGTCACCGTGTCCTGTCTCCACGACTCATGTTTGATCCTCACGGGGGCATCAGAGCTTCCTCAGTGCCTCGCAAGGCCATCTGTATATGCAGTGGTGACCCCCATTTCAATGTAAATTACGACCACTCTCCACCACTGCTACCCAGGATATTTCTCGGACTCTTTAGGTGTGTGAGGTGCAGAATCAACCAACTGGAAAGAAACACTCTTAGCCACTTTAATACTCCTCCTTCCGCTTTCAAAATTTCCTTCAACCATTGTGGAAGTCAGTGTGGCAATTCCTCAGGGATCTAGAACTAGAAATACCATTTGACCCAGCCATCCCATTACTGGGTATATACCCAAAGGACTATAAATCATGCTGCTATAAAGACACATGCACACGTATGTTTATTGCGGCACTATTCACAATAGCAAAGAGTTGGAACCAACCCAAATGTCCAACAACGATAGACTGGATTAAGAAAATGTGGCACATATACACCATGGAATACTATGCAGCCATAAAAAATGATGAGTTCGTGTCCTTTGTAGGGACATGGATGAAACTGGAAACCATCATTCTCAGTAAACTATCGCAAGGACAAAAAACCAAACATCGCATGTTCTCACTCATAGGTGGGAATTGAACAATGAGAACTCATGGACACAGGAAGGGGAACATCACGCTCCGGGGACTGTTGTGGGGTGGGGGGAGGGGGGAGGGACAGCATTAGGAGATACACCTAATGCTAAATGACGAGTTAATGGGTGCAGGAAATCAACATGGCACATGGATACATATGTAACAAACCTGCACATTGTGCACATGTACCCTAAAACCCTAAAGTATAAAAAAAAAAAAAAAAAAAAAATTTCCTAAACCAGTTGAAAATGATACCTTTTCTGAGAAGCACAAGCTGTCTCTTGCCGTTTTTACAAATGTCAGTCATGTGTTGCTTAAGGACAAGGATAGCATCTGAGAAACGGGTCCTCAGGCAATTTTGTTGCTGTGTGAGCGTCACTGAGTGAACTTCCACACACCCGCCTGCTATGAGCTGCTTTACACCTGGCGATATGACACAGCCTATCGTGCCAGGCTCAGACCTGCCTGTTACTGCACTGAGTGCTTCGGCAGTTATAGCACAGTGGCATGTGTGTATCTAAACAGAGAAAAGGTGCAGTGAAAATACAATACGAAAGATTAACAGTAGTATGCCTGTGCAAGGCACTGACCGTGAATGGAGCTTGCAGGACTGGCAGTTGCTCTTGTGAGTCCGTGAGTGAGTGGGGAGTGAATGTGAAGACCTAGGACATTACTGTGACTACTGCAGACTTTATAAACACTGCAGACTTGGGCCACACTCTCTCTATATATATATAAAGTATATATATATGTGTGTGTATATATATATAAAATTGTGCTAAGACGTTGAGGTGGCTACAATGTCATTACGTGATAGGAATTTTTCAGCTCCCTTATAATCCTATAGGACCACCATAGTATACGCTGTCTGTTGTTGGAGATGTTGTTATGTGGCACATGACTGTCTGGAAGAACAGAGAAGACCATTCAGAGCTGAATCGGAGGCAGTCGTGACTGCAGGACCCCCGCATCTGCTTCAGCCCAGCCAGACATCCCTGACCCTGCCCACCAGACCCTGACCTCTGCCGCGGATAACCTGGGAGCCTGTGGGCATGGTCAGTGGGGGGCGTGGAGCCTGAGGCACATGACTTTCATGCACCAGCCCAGTGGTGCCCGCACCTCATTCTTAGAATTTCCTGGAAGTGGCTTTGCTCTGAATGCCTGCACTGGCATCACAAAAAGAAAAGTTTCTTCCCAGGAAGGGATGGGAGCAGCAGGGGCTGGTGGAGGAGTTGCCAGTGTTTTAGTCATAGAACCACGCGCCCCTCCAGGTGAAAGGTAAAGCTTCAACTCTGCACGGTAATCCAGGGAAGCATCTTCTTCAACGGGAGGCGAGCTGCTTTCTCCTATCGGTGTGGGTTTCACTCGTGGCAACGCCTCTGCAACGTCCGTTTTGCCCTGAGTTTCTTTCTGGCCACAGCATGCACCTTTGGGGGGCTATGAAGTTCTGATGCTTGGATACTACAGGAGACGCACTGAACTGAATCTCTGGAAGTGGGGCCCAGGCCTCTCCTTTTTAGAAGCTCAGTGTGTGCTTCCAATGTACGGCCAGAGTTTAGAGCAATCAGGCTCACCCCATCACGGTGATACCAACTCTCCAACCAGTGACTGTTCTTGGAACATGCAGATCACTCTATTCTAGACGTGAGGCATGAGAAGAATTCTGCAGGAAGCTTCTGGAAAGGAGTTCATCACTCCTAAGGGGAAGATAGTACCTCTCTGTCTTGTCCAGATGTGACACCTGGCAGAGCTGCCTAGAAGACACCAGTGCCCCAGGCGCCAAGTATGTAGAGTCACAACCCTGCATGCCATGTCTGGAGTCTGCCCTGGCTCTGGGCTTCCTGTGGTAGGTGATGACACAATGCCTTACTCCCTAAGCCTACTTGAGGCTTGGGTGTGAGTTATTTGTAGAGAAAAACATTCTTACTCATTCCTGGGGCTGTTCCTTCTGTTCCTGGGGAAAGAGTGGAGGAGCCGGGTTCCCGGTCCAGGCCCCACTTCCTGTTAAGCCCTTTAGCTCATTTCATCTGTTCCTCACCAGTTTCTAGAAGGTTTGCGAACTCTCCCCATGCAAAGTCTGGCTGTGGGGGCAGTGGGAGTTGCTGGAAATCAGACTTGAATGCCACACTTCTTCAGGAAACCAAGGTGCTTTCCTCTGTGTACAGCCAGCCAGTGGGTCACCAGCTCCCAAATTAGACACCGTGGATCCATGTGCTAGTTAGATCTTTACATCAGCCTGTGAGGTGGATGAGATCATCATGCTGTTTCAGAAGAGGAAGGTGAGACCCGGAGAGGACGCAAAGTGCCAAGGCTGGGGTGGGAATGCTGTTCTCAGGACAGCATGGCAAGGGTGCATTTGCTGGGTGCCCTGTGGGTGTGGCCACTTGGGAAGTGGCTGTGAAGCCATGTGGTGCACTGGATGAGGAGACGCTGCCTGCCTTTGGTGTCGAGCAGAGATCTCACCCCTGCTTTGTGAGTTTCTGAGTTTCTGAGTGACCTCAGCAAAGCAGCTTAACCTTTGAGCTCAGCTTTCTCATATGAAAACGGGGTTGAAAAATCTTCCCCACATTTATTATGCAAAAACAACTGATGGAGGAACATCTGCTGATGCTCAGCAAAATGTCTGTGTGGTGCTCATCATTCCACGCCTTCACCCTGAATGCCCAGCTTTTTACTCAGAGTCTAGGGGGGCAGCAGAGAGTTACTGAATATGCACGTGTGTCTACACTGCAGCCACGGGGAGGCGGAGAGAGGGGGATCCCCACCATGCTGGAGGCCTGGAGCCTGGACAGAGCCAGCTGGGGAAAGTGCCTTGGAATAGACCAACCTGGTGAGGGAGGTGGGGGGAGCACATGACACAACCCACCCTCCTACCATTCACATTGCAAAGCCCCAGAAATTCCTGGGCGTAACTTTTCCACCCCCACCCACCCTGTGTCTCTGTGGCTTCAGGCGCGAGATTGTGAGGCAGAGCCAACAGACAGAGCTGGGGACACTTGGAGCGGGTTCACAGTGGAGTAGAGCGTGAGATGCTAGACCCAGGCCTTTACCAAGCTGCGCGTCACTGGTAGAAAAGGACATTAGGAACACTAGGTAAAAAGCAAAACAAAAATAAATCTTACTTGGCATCTTTCCCATTATTGTTCAGTCGATGGTAGCTGTGATTCTATTTGCGTGTGTTACTATTTACTCTGCAAGAATGGATTTAGGCCAGAACATTTGCGGTCTGGCCGTGTAAGGCACCACAACAGTATCAATGAGCTGCCACACTCAGGATGATTTAGTTCTCTCCATTTTCTCAGATCTCATCACCCCCAATCCTCAGCTCCCTTGTGACCAAAGGTTAGCATTCTTCATGGAGTAGTTAGTCTGTGGACTGGGGGTGAAGCAAAGCCCTTCCATTCCCTGGGTCTGGAGACCCAAGGCCTCCGAAGCTCTGGCCTGGGCCATGCAGACCTTTCATGCGAGTGAGGGCAGGGCCTTCTGACACTGAGGCCCTGAGTTGGGGCTAAAAGTCACAGGTGGAGGGCACCATCTCCAGCAAGATTGCCCTCACTTCAGATGCCAGCTGCAAACTCCAGGGTCCCCAGGCCACCTGTATTTCTGACCAAGTGGGGGATCCCCTGACCCCTTCAGAGTCAATAATTCACCAGAATGACTCTCAGAACTCAGGAAAGTGCTACGTGTATGATGACAGTGTTACTACAAAGGACACAGCTCAGGACCAGCCAAAGGAAGGGACAGCAGGACACAGTCCAGGAGGGCCCGGAAGGCAAAGCTTCCATGTGCTCAAGACCCGTCATCCTCCCGCTACATCTATGCATTCACCACCTGGAAGCTCCACCAAGCTTTGGGGCCAGAGCTTTCACTGGGGATTCATGACACAGTCGTCACTGATTGAATCACTGGCCTGATGGTTGAACTTCATCTCCAGCCACCTCCCTTCCCTAGAGGTCAGTCTAAAGCCCTGATCCTCTAGTGACACATTGGTCTCTCCTGTATGACCGTCACCTATCCTGAAGCCACCCAGGCGCCCACCATGAGTGACCTGTTAGCATAAACTATCAGGGCCCACCATGAATAACAGAGACACTCCCATCAATTGGGAAGTCGTAAGGCTTTAGAGAATCTCTCCCAGAAGATGGAGACAAAGGCTAGCACAAGTCCTCATCACACGGGAGGAGTGTGGGTGTCGTGAGTGTGAGCGGTCTTGCTCACACAGGCACATGCCTCTGTTCTCTAGAGGACAAAAACTGCAGCTCCTTAGCATTTCATGCGAAGCCTGCCATCCACTGGCCTCACCCCTCGTTGCCTGACATGGGGCTTTTTCTGCAAGGCCGGTGCTCACGGCCCTCCTCAGGGAAATTCTCTCCAGCTCCCTGGAGCACGGCTGTCATTCAATCTTTGGTGTAAACAGCGTTTGACAGGCTTCTGTAATCATAATTATCATGACATAATTGCAACTTTTCTTCTCAATACAGTCCTTTTCTCCACTCGATTAAAGTGATATTTTGGTTACAAGTAACAAAAACCTGGCTTAAAGCACAAGGACATTTCTAGTTTACTTCAGTCCAGAGAGAGCTGGTCCCGAGGCATTTCAGCCACTCAGTGAGGCCATTGAGAACCAGCTTCTTTCTGTTCTGTCATCCCTAGAGAGCTGGGCTGTCTACCGAGCAGCCACCGTTTAACATGGACATAGGCGGCAGCTGCCTGGGAAAGCACTATGTGTTTTCACAACAGCGTTCCAGGTTCGCAAGAGGACTTTCTGCTCTTGCACCTCTCTTCCTTGTGGGGGGATATATTTCTGCGCAGCTGCAGCAGACATCCTACTGGATGGCAGGGTCTCCCCTGGCATTCTCCCCTGGCAAGGGGAGTGCGTGGCTGCCTCTGTTTGGACCATTCCTCAGAGCTACTGTACTGTTCCCGGAACATGATCAGGCTCCCCCGCAGGATGGTGGTGGGAATGGCTGGTGAGCCTTTGACACTGTGAGGTTGTGTAATGTGTTCTAAAACAACAGAGAGACATCAGAGCACGAGGAGGGAGGGAGGGAAGGAAGAAACAGGCAATGGTGGGACGGAGGAGCAAAGGAAACAAGAAAAATTTAAACCAGGCAGGAACACCAGGTCCTAGCGTGTAGGTACTTTTTGAGATGGAATGTACTTTACAACTAAACCCTATGTCAGATTCATGTTCATTTATCATGACTTCACTATATGCTGTAGTAGCTTAGTAGTTTTCAAAACTTTTTTTTTTTTTGAGACAGGGTCTTGCTCTGGAGTGCAATGGCACAATCTCAGCTCACTGCAACCTCCGCCTCCTGGGTTCAAGCAATTCTCCTGTCTCAGCCTCCTGAGTAGCTGGGACTACAGGCGCCCGCCACCACACCCGGCTAATTTTTGCATTTTGAGTAGAGATGGGGTTTCACCACATTGGTCAGGCTAGTCTCGAACTCCTGACCTCAGGTGATCCACTCTCCTCAGCCTCCCAAAGTGCTAGGATTACAAGCGTGAGCCACCGCGCCTGGCAGTTTTCAATCTTTTTGAAGCAAGCAAATTTTATATTGAAAAAAAAAAAACAACCTTGGTTTTTTGGTGTGTGTATGTTTTTATCATTTGATAGGTCAATATAAAACAAAGGCAATCCATTTTCAACCCAGAAGTGACTTACACCACATGCTTTGTCTAAGCCTTCATTTGCTCTCAGGAAAAATGTTCCTCACCTTTCTAGAATGAAGAGAAGTACTTTCTTTGGAGATTGACAGGGGCCAGAACAAAGTTAAGTAATGTACTCCTGAAAATGCAATTTTGTCGAAGGAGTAACTTCTCTCAGTCCTCAATGCGTGCAGTCATTACGGAAGTGCTGGGCAGAGTCAGGGAGTCTCAGCACCGTTCTAGAAAGCCCAGATTGACAGCCTTCCTTCCACTATGCCTGGGCTGGTGGGAGGGCAGGACTAAGTGGCGGGATCGCACCCCTCCCCGCAATGTCTAAAAGTGGAGCCAGGCTCAGCCGGGCAGTGGGTGGGGGTGTGTGGGTCTCAGCCAGTTTCAATGGTTTTGACAATGAAACTCACCTGGGTGTGTGTTATTTGGCTTTGTTCTTCAGATTTAGACCCTCCCCTAAGTCAAATTGAAACTCCCCAAACTGGTATCCTATAAGAGCTGACCCTTTAGTAATGTGCGCTTCAAATCATGTGAACTGAAACCTGTGGACTTCCCACAGCCCAGCGGGACCCGCCTCCCAAGCAGCAGACCCTGGAGCCTCGAGCTGACACGTCAGTCCTTGTGCTTCGTGCAGATTTCGAAGGAACTCCAGACAAACTTCATTCACTTCAAACCCCGTCCCCTTGACCTATTTCCAGTATCCAGAGGTAAAGCAAATCCTTCAATGTGATGCCCAAGTAAAACTATAAATATGCATATGTAATATATACAAATACAGAAAAATATATACATATATATGTGCACAAGTCTATATGTTTGCACATATGTATATGATCTTGAATCATGCTTTTTCATTTAATAACATGACTTGCAGAACTTTCCACCTGCATATTTAGTTCATATCACTTTATTCCGTTTAATAGCTGCAAAACATCGATCTGGTCTCTTCTATTTGTTGATATGAGGGCTCAGCCCCCCACCCACCCCTCATTTCTTTGGCTTTGTAAATGATGCAATTAACGTTGATAGATAGATAGATAGATAGATAGATAGATAGATAGATAGATAGAGATATGTAGAAAGATATCTATGTATCTCTATGTATCTATTTTTATCTGTACTTAAAAACAAATATCTGTAGAGTGAGTTGCCTGAAAAAGGATAAGTGTATTTTCACAGGAATTACCTATTGCCCACCAAAATTGTTGTACAACTCACCCTCTCACCAGCAGTGCAGGAAACTGTCTGGTAAACCTCATCAATGCTGGGTTTTATTAAGCTTTATTTATTGCCAATGCTATGTAAATAGCCAGTTATACAGCACTAGTATTTTGCTTTCCATTTCCTTAATTATGAGTGTAACTGAGAAATCTGTCTCATGTTTAATGGTCAAGAACTGGCTTTTGATAGCCTCTATTTTTCAGTAGACTATTTCCCCTTTTCTTTACTGATACGACAAAGCTCTCTTTACAATAAGGAAAGACACTCATGGTTGGTCACCTGCCTTGCAAAACTTTCCTAAGTATATTGTTTCTCTTTTCGTTTTGTGCGTTTTATATGTAAAAGGTTAAGCTTTTTGTGAAGTTTGTTAATAAATGTTATTACTTCTGGCATTCCTGACCTCTTTCATCATGACTATTTTTCCAATCACTCATCTTTTTTTTAGCCCTTATGATTCCAGCTCCTTTTAACATATGAAACCGCTTTTGAAAGATGGTGGTTGCTAATTCATGAAGCCGTTGACTCCCCAGATGACGTTCCTGTGAAACGCTTGGCAGTTGCAAGAGGAACTTGGGTCCTCAGTGCCATTTACCAAGGTTGACAAGGTCAAGTGGCATTACCGTGTCATCGTCACATCAGTATTTGACTGCGGAAGCTGAAAGCCCATTAGATAATTACATAAACATTCATGGTAACAAATACTGTTTCCTTATATTTTATTATGAAAGATTCCCGGGCTGTTGCAGTCCTATTTATATCTATAATTTCTCTTATTCAACTGCAGTGTCATTGCCTTTTTGTTTAATTGGGGTAATAGTCCTTTCACTGAAATACTTTGGAGGAGTGTTGTAAAGTCTGCTGAGAAAATTTCTGTGAAAAATTTTAAAGATATTGGGGGCAGTGTCTTCCAAACAGATTCTTCTCTGATGCCCTGGGCCCAGACTTCTCTTTCTGTTTTCATTCATAATTTGTCATTTCTTTTGAGAATGTTTCAAGTCATGCTAAAGATCACTATGATGGGAACATTTATCTCCTCAATCACACCAGATACTACATTATTTTTTTACTTTTCTATAATTTCTATCCTTATGTAATGAACACTTAATAATTTTACACG
Organism: Symphalangus syndactylus; assembly: GCF_028878055.3. Taxonomy (NCBI): domain Eukaryota; kingdom Metazoa; phylum Chordata; class Mammalia; order Primates; family Hylobatidae; genus Symphalangus; species Symphalangus syndactylus. Next base: position 70,538,635 of record NC_072445.2, on the reverse strand, counting down.
TTCAAAGAACAATGGATGTAGGAAAAGATCAAATAACAATAGTGTGAAAATTTAACTTTTCTTGAGCACCCAGGAAAGATCCCTGGGTTTATTGATTTTGAAACCAGTGTGGGAGGGTGAGAACATGATGAGAGATACCCTATGCAGAATCCTGAACTGACCAGGGACCCTAGAGAGATCATTTGGTCTGACACCTTTTCTCTATTCATGTGAAACAAAGGCCTGGACCCTTGATCGGGGTCACTCAGTAAAGTAGTGAACAAGCCCCCATGAAAGCCCAGGTCCTCCCATTTTCAGCAGGGTGTTCCCTATTCTACCACGTTCCTCCTCTTGTATAAACTAACACTCTGCTTTAAGTATGTTTAGAAACCTGTAGTCTAGAGCAGCAGTCCTCAACCTTTTTGGCACCAGGGACCAGTTTCATGGAAGACAATTATTCCACTGACTGGGGCAGGGGAGGGGGGTGGTTTCCAGGTGATTCAAGTGCATCGCATTGATTGTGCACTTTATTTCTATTCTTATTATTATATTGTAATATATAATGAAATAAGTATACAACTCACCATAATGTAGAATCAGTGGGAGCCCCGAGCTTGTTTTCCTGCAACTAGATGGTCCTATCTGGGGGTGATGGGAGACAGTGACAGATCATCAGGCATTAGATTCTCATAAGGAGCATGCAACCTAGAGCCCTTGCACGCACAGTTCGCAATAAGGTTTGTGCTCCTATGAGACTCTGATGCTGATGCTGATCTGACAGGAACGAAGGCAGTAATGTGAGTGATGGGGAGCAGCTGTAAACACATATGAAGCTTCACCCACTCACCCACCGCTCACCTCCTGCTGTGCAGCCTGGTTCCTAACAGGCCATAGACCGCTACCATCCATGGCCTGGGGGTTGGGGATGCCTGGTCTACAGTGAAGTAAATATCCTAGTTCCCTTGAGAAGGAGTCTCCGTTAATGTGGAGTCGCGGAGTTTTTGGAGAAGCTGCGGACCTGCCCCCTCAGTTCCAGCCACACAGCTGCTCAGGGCCTGTTTGGTGCTTGCCATACTCCTGGCCCAGGACAGGATCCCACAATGGTAACAAAGGCTGCCAATCACTGAGCAACTACAACGTGTGCTGGGCAGGAGCTCTGTTGCTTCTAATTCTCACCACAATGCTGCAAAGGAGGGATTGTTCACTCCATTCTGTGACGAGGATATTGTACGGGTTGTGCCGTGTCCCCTAAAAGGGGAAGTCCTTACCCCCAATACCTCAGAATGTGACCTTATCTGGAAATAGGGTCATTGCTGATGTAGTCAGTGAAGCTAAGATGAGGTCGTGCTGGAGGAGAGTGGGCCTCACTCCGTAGGGCTGGTGTCCTTCTAAGGAGAGGACACAGACCCACAGAGGGAAGTCCATGAGATGACACAGGCAGAGACGCAGCGACGCGCCTGCAAGGTGGGAGCACCGAGGATTGTCAGCCACCACCACAAGAGGTGAGAGGACGACTCTGCCAGCACCGTGGTCCGGGGCTGCCGGCCTCCAGGACTGGGAAATAATACACGTCTGTTGCTTTAAGCACCCAGTGTGTGGCAGTTTGTGGAGGACGACCACGGGAAACAGATTCAGACGCTGAAGCTCGTAAAGTAGAAGACATGCTCAGGGCCACTCAGCCAACAGGTGGGTTCAGCCAGGGCTCAGACGGAGGAATTGGTTTCTTCTCTACTCCACACGACCCATCTCATCCCAGATGACCAGGGCAGACACTTGACGGCAAGGCCAACCACTGCTACCCCAGGGAAGAGAACATAGAGAGGCGGAGGGAGGAGAGCGCCCTTCCTTTGCTGAGCTTGGCAGCTGTGCAGGCAGCCTGGCCCAAAGCAATCATTATCACATAGCATAACCACAGCTCCATCGCACAGCCAAGAACTCTCCATCTTAGGAATACAAAGTGAGCGAGACAAGGCTTAAAAATAATATTAGTAATAATAATAATATCAGAATAACCCTTCCAAGTGCGCTTTGCAGACAGCATCTTTTTTTTTTTTTTTTTTTGAGATGGAGTCTTGCTCTGTCGCCCAGGCTGGAGTGCAGTATTGTGATCTTGGCTCACTGCAACCTCTGCCTCCCGGGTTCAAGCAATTCTCCTGCCTCAGCCTCCTGAGTAGCTGAGATTACAGGTGCATGCCACCATGCCTGGCTAATTTTTATATTTTTAGTAGAGAAGGGGTTTCACCATATTGGCCATGCTGGTCTTGAACACCTAACCTCGTGATCTGCCCACATCAGCCTCCAAAGTGCTGGGATGACAGGCATGAGCCACCACACCTGGCCAAAAACATTGTCTTGTTTTAAGAGTTGTCACTTTGGCCAGGTGAGGTGGCTCATGCCTGTAATCCCAGCACCTCGGGAGGCCAAGGCGGGCAGATCACGAGGTCAGGAGTTCGAGACCAACCTGGCCAACATGGTGAAACCCCATCTCTACTAAAAAAATACAAAAATTAGCTGGGCGCAGTGGCATGTGCCTGTAATCCCAGCTACTCAGGAGGCTGAGGCAGGAGAATTGCTTGAACCCGGGAGGCAGAGGTTGCAGTGAGCAGAGATCATGCCACTGCACTACAGCCTGAGTGACAGAGCAAAATTCCGTCTCAGAATTGTCACTTTTTGAGACAGTCACGGTGAATGTCGCTGAGCCTGAGCAAATGCTGCTCCTTGCCAGGCTTTCTCAGGGGTCTGAGGCTCAGGGTGTAAGAAACTTTCCAAAAGACGCACAGCAGAGGATTGGGGATCTGGATGCTGACCTGTAGGACTGACTCCATGCCTCGTGCTGCCCTAACAGAAAGTCCTGGGAAGGGCTGAGCTCAGGATACGAGCTTTACTAGATGCAATAAATAGGTCACTGCTGGGCTGGTTCTCCTGAGGTCTCACTATCAGCTTTGGAGAAGATGCTTTTGTTGTTTCTGACTTTTGGCCCAGGAATCTTTATTAACTGCTGTGATCAGGAGAAAGAGCCTGTGACAAATTGGAGGGTTGCCTGCGGGGCTTCTAGCTTGCAGGGACAGAGAGATGCATAGAGACTGAGGGAAGCAAAGGTGCATGGGGGTGAAGGTGGTGCCTTCCCGTCTGCTGGTAAGCAAGAACAGCCCGTCCACAACAGCCTCCCTTCCAGATGCCTGGGGTTTGCTGCTTGGAACCAAGCACCGTAGTCATCTCCTCTCCCCTGTCCTTCCTGTTCCTCTGAAGCTGAAGTCACTTCCCTGGATGATGCCTGGATAGAAGCAGGCGGGAGGGGAAAGTGTCTTGGGTGGAGGGAAGCTTGTGAGATGAAAGAGGCCTCCTGAGGGGCTGTCAATCATCTAGGGCAATCTTTTTCTTTCTCTCTCTCTCTTTTTTTTTTTTTTTAAATTATGACGGATTCTCGCTCTGTCACCCAGGCTGGAGTGCAGTAGTGGCATCTCAGCTCACTGCAACCTCTGCCACCCGGGTTCAAGCAATTCTCCTGCCTCAGCCTCCCGAGTAGCTGGAATTACAGGCCAGCTAATTTTTGTATTTTTAGTGGAGATGGGGTTTCACCATGTTGGCCAGGCTGGTCTCAAACTCCTGACCTCAGGAGATCCGCCCGACTTGGTCTCCCAAAGTGCTGGGATTACAGGCAAGAGCCACCGAGCCCAGCCTTAAGGGCAATCTTTATCCTTTTCCAAGGTCAGTGAGTTGCATTCAAATCCCTCCTCAGAGAGCCTCTTCATAAGAAGATGCTATTTCATCCCATGCCCCCAGTCCTTTCCTCAGTGAGCCCAGACAGGCCTAGAACTGAGGCAGGATTTCTTCCAAAAGGATGAAAGTTTTGATGAGTGAAGTAAATATTTTCCCAATCAAAATGAAAAGTAAGAAAAGAAGAAGAGAAAGGAGAGAAAGAAAGAGAGAGATAGAAAGAAAGGAAAGAGAGAAAGAAAAGAAGAAAGAAAGAAAGAAAGAAAGAAAGAAAGAGAGAGAGAGAGAGAAAGAAAAGAAAGAAAGAAAGAAAGAAAGAAAGAAAGAAAGAAAGAAAGAAAGAAAGAAAGAAAGAGAAGGAAAGAAAGAAAGAAGAAAGAAAAGAAAAGAAAAGAGAGAGAGGGAGAGGAGGGAAGGGGAGGGGAGGTAAAGGGAGAAACTAAAAGGAAAACAGAGGGGAGGGAGAGAAAGGGAAAAGTCTGGAAACTTCCTAGGATGACCTGACTTCCCTCTAGCTGTCCTGCTCCCTCTCCCTCTGCCTCTTCCCTCCCCCCATCTCTGTCTGTCACTCTTGCTTTTGTTCTTGTGCTCTCTCTGTCCCCCCTCTGTCTCTCTTTCACTCTTTCTCTTTTGTTCTTGCTCTCTCTGTCTCTCTTTCTCCACCTCATTTTCCACTTTTTCACGTACCATGAAGCAGAAAAGAAACTTATCTTGAAAAGATTCATCCGGGACGAGGTGTCACCCACACACTGATGACTGTTGGGGGCAGGGTGATTAATTCTTTCACAGAGAGAAACTCCTCTCTGGGGAGAGTGGAGAGAGAAGAGGCGGAATTTTTTACTCACAGAGACTGACAAAATAAAATTAGAGAATTTGGGTCTAGAAGGCCAAGCAGTAAAAATAAATACGAAAAGAACATCCTCCTGGGATATTCCACAACCTGTGTCCTTCCCAACCCTACTGCCTTCTCTCCATGTCCCTGGAACCTCATGTCTAGGGGGAATTTTATCTGGGGCAGTAATGGGGAGAACAAGGTTCTAAAAAGAACTGTTACCATCAAGTACGAGTTTTGTATTTCAGACCTCAAGTCTGTGTGAACAATAACTGGAACCTTTTTGATATTCAATAACTGAAATTTATTTCTCCTCGAGTGCCCATTTCATCTGCTGGCAGAAGCTTGTTTTCAGCCACATCAGGCTCTCCAGCCCGCCCCACCCAGGACTTTGCTGACTCAAAGGCCGGATTGCTCTGTCCACAGCCTCCAGCACCCCCCGCTCCCTCTCTTGCTGGAGCCATGCTGGGTACCCAGAAACCTCACGCCCAGTCTTGGCCCATCTTCCCAAATATACTATTTCCATTTTTTCTTTCCTGGTAATTTCTTTACCCTGTGGCCATCCCCCCATTACTGCTGTACCTCGAGTCCCCTGGGGCTTCAGAGAAAGTCTGCTAACAACAGAAAAGGCAGAAGCCCTGAGCCCGCGTCACTCTGATCCTAAAGGAGAAGGAGAGCTCCTTAGTGGCTGCAGCCTATTTAACTTTTGTCTGCTTTCACGTGACTTCAGGACTCTGAAAGAACAAGCAAAAACCAGGATCTTGGCCCAGAACCAAAGTGAAATGGTATTTTTGCCCAAATATTAATAAACGCAAACGCACACCCCTGTTGTCCCTGTTGGACATGCTGTGGGACCGTGGATTTTCTCAATCACTAATGGGAGAAATGTAAATGGTAATCAGCTCTTGTGGTGGGTAACTTGGTGATCCGCAGCAAAAATCTTAAAACTTTTGAGCACTTATCACTTCTGCTTGGAAGAATTATAATCCTGTGCAAAAAGTTGCATATGCACCTAAAATGTATGTAGAGAATATTTAAGTACTGCTTAAATATTAGTTAATAATTCAACACCATCTGAAAGTCCCCAAATAGGGGATTGGCTGAATGTATTAGGGTACTTCCATACAATGGAGGAAACATCCAGCCATGAAAGTTTGCTGCACATGATATTTAACCATATTAAAAAGTCAATGATATATTGCTAAGTGCAAAATACAATTTTTTTTTGAGACACAGTCTCGCTTTGTCACCCAGGCTAGAGTGTAGTGGCAAGATCTTGGCTCACTGCAACCTCTGCCTCCGGGGTTCAAGCGATTGTCCTGCCTCAGCCTCCCTAGTAGCTGGGATTACAGGCACACGCCACCATGCCCAGCTAATTTTTGTATTTTTAGTAGAGATAGGGTTTCTCCATGTTGGTCAGGCTGGTCCTGAACTCTTGACCTCAAGTGATCCACCCTCCCTGGCCTTTCAAAGTGCTGGGATTACAGGGGTGAGCCACTGCGCCCGGCCTGTTCTTTTATTTTCATCAAATATTTTTCTCCAACAGAAAGCCCAGTAGAAAACAGTACAGTGTTAAGACTTCATGGCTAACACAAGCTCAAAGAATACTTCACAGAAATGAAAAACCATTTGTGTTCCACACCTGCCCAGGCTGGCAATGAGACAGGTGTTTTGTTTGTAAGCTGAAAGTTAAAGATTATACCTCTTGCTGAATTCGAAATGAGTTCACCAAAAAACAAAGCAAAACCTTCCAAAACAAACAAAAAATTCCACCACGTCCCGTGTGTTCAGTATTTCTTGCTGACTGTCTCACCCCTCCTCACTGTTCTTCCTATAAAATGGATCACTTGGCCCACAACCACATGAGCCAAACAGATCTCAATGATCACTGGCGACCTTGAAATCCAAGAATACAGGAACTGCTGAAGCCTGGGACCAAATCTGGGAAGGGAGAATTGAAAAGGACAAGAAAATCGTCCCACAAAGGACTTGAACATACACAGAAGTGGCATGTTAGAACAATATGGACACTGAAGAATCTTGAAGAGAAAATTGTAGTTGGGAAGTTTCTTAGTAAGGGGAGAGGGAGTTCGTACTATATACATTATATTAACATATTAACATTAATCAATATTAATTTCTGAAAGAATATACTTCACTAAAATGGAAAATGGTTTGATGTTGAAGAAATTGAGACATAAAAGAGAATACATTTATTTAACTTGGGGAGTTAGTTTCACTTTGGTTTATTTATGATATTTCAATATGTTGACTTTAATTTTTTTGGATACACTATATTTGTTCATATTTATGAGGCACATGTGACATTTTGTACATGCACAGAATGTGTAATGATCTAGTCAAGATATTGATCATTTCCACGTGTTGGGTACACATCAAGTCCTCTCTTGTGGCTATTTTGAAATACATAATACATTGTGTTAACTATAGTCACACTGCTCTGTTATCAAACATTAGAACTTATTAGATGGAAAGATACCCAGAACTTAGGGAGGCCAAGGCGGGCGGATCATTTGAGATTGGGAGTTCAAGACCAGCCTGGCCAACATGGTGAAACCCCATCTCTACTAAAAATACAAAAAAATTAGCCGGGCGTGGTGGTGTGCGCCTATAGTCCCAGCTACTTGGGAGGCTGAGGCAGGAGAATGGCGTGAACCCAGGAGGCGGAGCTTGCAGTGAGCCGAGATTGCGCCACTGCACTCCAGCCTGGGTGACAGAGCAAGACTCCGTCTCAAAAAAAAAAAAAAAAAAAAAAAAAAGATTATAATTGGATTGTTTGTAACACAAAGATATGAAAAATGCTTGAGGAGATGGATGCCCTATTTACCCTGATGTGATTGTTACACATTGTATGCCTGTATCAAAATATCTCATGTACTCTGTAAATACATACACCTATTATGTACCCACAAAAATTAAAAATTAAAAAAACAAACAAAGTATTTTGAGGAAGTCAGAAGTTATAGGCAGATTTTTCACTGCACAAGGATCTGCACCCTGACCCTTGCATTACTCGAGGATCAACTGTACATCTATACCTGTGCATCTCACCCACTGACGTTATCCTCACTATTCTTTTACAACTCTGTAAGTTGTAGAAAATGGATAATAATGTGAATTACTCTTGTTCATACAAATGCAAATTAATTGTGTCCCCATTGGGATACAATTGATCATTGCCCTATGGAAGAGCAGTTTTATGGCTATTTGTAAATTCATTTTATAATTCCTTATTCCTTGTATATAAATGTATGGCTCTCGGAATTCTCTATTGAACCCATTGCAACATTTAATTAATGAGTGAAATAACATCTTTGACATGTGTTCATTTTATGTTTACATAAGAGTCTGCAAATCACCCTTTAACACATTTCATCACTACTCTTGAGTTCACTCTTCCCTCCTTCATAAAGCCGCATCACCTTCGACACGAAGCAAACCCTGAAACAAGGTCTGCAAATCACAGGCTCATGATGGGCCCAGATTCTCTGCGAAAAAGAAAGGACATCAAATAAGATAGATGTCACAAAGTGATTACCTTTATTATGAGCAGTCTGGAAACCCAGTCTTGGTAATGGTTTGAAGTCATCAAATGTATATACTCCCCTTATATAAATTTTACAGTTGTATAGGTATGTTAGGTTGAACCATATGAAATTGCAGTTCTACAGGTTAAAGTGTTCAATATCAGCAAATCCCCATGGTTTGACCTAATAAATATGTATGCAATTATAACACTCACACGGATGTGTATGTAGAGATACACAAAGCACGCATTCATACAGAGTAAAACTACATCATGAGTGAAAGTTCTGGGCTAATTTAGGTGTAAGCAGAAAATCATGTTTCTTAGTGTATGTGTTTCTGTTCCTTTAAATTCTAATTTCTGGAAGTTTATGTGAAATGAGGAGAGGAGTCTGTGCTGTATTGTGGGAAACTTATGAGGCCAGGAATTAGGAAACCTACAGTCTCACTTGCTCTAAGATGTACTCATCCCTTTAGTGGACATTACTTTAGTAAATTTTTCTTGGATTCTGAAGGATTGTACAGGGTCTCATCTGTTTTTTCCTGAGGATCCAGAATAGATAGGAGATTGGGTTGAGTTGAAGCTTAAAATGACCTGTTTTCCTTTTGTTTTGTTTCTTTCAGTTTTGAAGAAAAATATTTCCTGATATAACCTTTTTTTTTCTGATTGGCCTCTTTCTACCAAACTAAGAGAGCAGCAAACACAAAATGTGGCTGAGATTCCATTTGGCAGGAATCCAGTGATTCTGAGTTTGACTCTCCACATTTTGCAGAACACTCCTTCTGACTCACAAACCTACACTCCCCCATGTCCATCATGGTGAAGGTGCCAACATGACGCTAATGACTCACACGCACCAGAGGAGGGTGACACTAGACGCACTCATGGAGCCACTCGTGCTCGGTTTCCTAATTATGAGAAAGACTTGTGTTGAATCATCTTCATGTTCCCACCTTCTCCTCTGCAATGTGTGTGACCTTCCAGCACAGGCACCAGCCCTTAGAAATATGTCAGCCCATTTGGCCAATATGGTGAAACCCCGTTTCTACTAAAAATACAAAAATTAGCTGGGTGTGGTGGTGGGCGCCTGTAGTCCCAGTTACTCGGGAGGCTGAGGCAGAAGAATGGCTTGAACCTGGAAGGCGCAGGTTGCAGTGAACCGAGATCACGCCACTGCACTCCTGCCTGGGTGACAGAGCGAGACTCCGTCTCAAAAAACAAAGAAAAAAGAAAGAAATATGTCAGCCTGTAAAATCTGTCTCCAGAGAAAGGGAAGAGAAGGAATTACCACGTCTTGGCATGGGTTATAGTTGGTGAAGTTTACTATTGTGTACAGAGGAACTTGAATTTTCTCTAATCGTTAGTAGTAAGTAAAACATGCTTCTTAATGGAGTGACTGTTGTGGAGACATAGAGAAATACAGAAAAAAAATTATATATATATGTATATATATTTATATATATACATATATATGGAACAGGGTGAGGGAGAGACAGAAGAGAAATAATACACACTTTTTTACATAATAGCTTTATAGAAGTATAATTCATACCATAAAATCACTCGTTTAAAGTGTGAAATTCAGCATTTTTTAATACTTTTGAAGAGTTGTGTAACCGTCATGACTACGTAATTTAGAACATTTTTATCACCTTCAAAAATAAATATCCCACACCTATGAGCAGTCACTCCCTATTTTCTCTTCCTCCCAGCCCCTGGCAATCACTAATGTAGTTTCTGGCTCTGTGGACTTCCCTTTTTCAGACATTTCACATCCATGGTCTGATACAGCATGTGGTCTTTTGAGCCTGGCTTCTTTCACTTCACATTTTCAAGGTCTTTGGGGGTCATTGGTGCTGTGCCATGGATAAGAACTTCATTTGCTTTTGTGGCTAATAGTCTCTTGTATGGATGGACCACATTCTGTTTAGTCACTCATCAGTTGATAGACATTTGGGTTGTTTCCACTCTTTGGCTGTTACAAAAAATGCTGCTACTATGAACATTTATGTACAAATGTTATGTAGACATATGTTTTGATTTCTGGGGTATACACCCAGGAGTAGAATTTTTAGGTAATATAAGAACTCTGTTTAATATTGTGGGTAACCGACATACTGTTTTCCAAAGTGGCTGCACCATTTTACATTCCCATGGTAAACTAAGAGGGTTCCAATTTTTCATGTCCTTGCCAATACTTACTATTTCTTTTGAGATGGAGTCTCACTCTATTTGGAGTGCAATGGTATGATCTCGGCTCACTGCAACCTCCGTCTCCCAGGTTCAAGCGATTCTCCTGCTTCAGCCTCCTGAGTAGCTGGGATTACAGGCAAGCACCACCACGTCCGGCTAATTTTTGTATTTTAGTAGAGATGGGGTTTCACCACGTTGGTCAGGCTGGTCTCGAACTCCTGACCTCATAATCTGCCTGCCTCAGCCTCCCAAAGTGCTGGCATTACAGGTGGGAGCCACCGTGCCTGGCCAATACTTACTATTATTTGTCTAATTATAGCCGTCCTCATGGGTGTGAAGTGATGTCTCATTGTGGTTTTGATTTTCACTTCCCTAATGGTGGATAATTTTTGGGCATCTTTTCATATTCTTATTGGCCATTTATATATCTTTCTTAGAGAAATGTCTGTTCAGATCCTTTGTGCATTTTTTTTTAAAGTTTATTTTTCTTTTCATTATTGAGTTGTAGATGTTCTGTACTTATTCTAGAAGCAAGTTACCCTTCTATTCTGAATATATTTGATCTGCAAATATTTTTCCCATTTTGTGGTTTTTTTTTTCACTTGATGGTGTCTTTTGCAGAACAAAAGTTTTTTTAATTTTGATCAAGTCCAATCAATCTTTTTTCTTTCATTTGCCACTTTTGCTTTGTTGTTTTATCTAGGAAGACTTTACCTAACTCAAGGATACTAAAATTTACCTTTAGTACTGCTTCTAAGAGTGTATAGTTTTAGCTCTCACATTAAGGTTTATGACTTGTATGGATTTAATTTTTGTGTATGTAAGAAAGGAGTCCAACTTTATTCTTTTGCATGTTGATATTCAGTTTTCCCAGCACCATTTGTTAAAAAGATCTAAAGAGAGGAGGGTAATACTGGACCTACTCATAAAACCACCTGTGCTTGATTTTCTAATTTCTAATTTAAAATCATATCTATGAGTCTAATAATTTTCTAATTTTTAAAAATATTTTAATTTTTAATTTTGTGGGTACATAGTAGGTGTATGTATTTATGGAGTACATGAAACATTTTGATACAGGCATATAATGTATAACAATCACATCAGGGTAAAAGGGGTATCCATCTCCTAAAGCATTTGTCATAGCTTTGTGTTACAAACAATCCAATTATAATCTGTTAGGTATTTTAAAATGTACAATAAATTATTGTTGACTGTAATCACCCTGTTGTGATATCAAATACTAGATCTTATTCACTCTAATATATATATAAGAATATATACGTATATTCTAATTCATATATATACATATATATAATAGAAAAGAAATATATATATTTTTTTCTTCTGTTTTTTTTTTTTAGATGGAGTCTCTCTCTGTCACCCAGGCTGTAGTGCAGTGGCATGATTTTAGCTCACTGCAACCTCTGCCTCCTGGGTTCAAGTGATTCTCTTGCCTCAGCCTCCCAAGTAGCTGGGACTACAGATTCATGCCACCATGCCCAGCTTATTTTTGTATTTTTAGTAGAGACAAGGTTTCAGCATATTGGTCAGGCTGGTTTCGAACTCCTGACCTCAAGTGATCCACCTGCCTCGGCCTCCAAAAGTGCTGGGATTACAGGCATGAGCCACTGCACCCACCCATTCTAACTATATTTTTGTACCCATTAACCATCTTTCTATCCTCCCCACCCCAACGCTTACTACCTTCTGGGAACCATCGTTCTCTTCTGTATCTCCATGAATTCAATTGTTTTAATTTTTAGCTTTCACAAATGAGTGAGAACGTGCAAAGTTTGTCAGTCAGTGCCTGGCTTATCTCACTTACCATGATGACCTCCAGTCCCATCCATGTTACAGGATCTAATTCTTTTCTATGGCTGAATAGTACTTTATTGTGTTTATGTACCACATATTCATCTATTGATGGATACTTAGGTTTTGCTTCCAGATCTTGGCTATTGTGAATAGTGCCACAATAAACATGGGCATGCAGACATCTCTTCAGTATAGTGATTTTCTTTCTTTTGGGTGTATACCTAGCAGCGGGATTGCTGGATTCTAGGGTAGCTCTATTTGTCAAAATTGATCGGACACAAACATAAGGATTTATTTCTGGACTCTAAATTCTATTCCATTGATCTACATGTCTGGCTAGTACCACACTGTTTTGCTTACTGTCACTTTGTAGTAAGCTTTAAAATCAGGAAGTGTGAATCTTTCAACTTTGTTTTTATTTTTCAAGATTGTTCTGGTTATTCTCGGTGCCAAAAAAAAAAAAAAAAGCCAGCTGGGATAATGATAGAGATTTTACTGAATCTGTAAATCAATTTGGGGAGTACTGCCATCTTAACAATAAGTATCGAGTATTCCAATCTATGTTCATGAGATGTCGTCCATTAATTTAGATCCTCTGTAATTCTTCCAATGATGTTTTGTACTGTAGTTTTCAGTGTAGAAGTCTTGAATTTTTTGGTAAAATCTATCCTTAAGATATTTTATTCTTTTTGATACTATTATAAATGGAACTGTTTTCTTACTTTTATTTTCAAATTGTTCATTGCTAGTGTATAGAACCAACTGACTTTTGTATATTGATCTGCTACCCTGCAACCTTAATGAACTAATTTTGTATGCCTAATAGTTTATTTTGTGGCATGCTTAGAATTTTTAATATTAGATCATGTCATCTACAGAGATAATTTTACTTCTTTCTTTCCCATCTGATGTCTTTCACTTCTGTTTCTCATCTAATTGTCCTGGCTTGATCCTCCACTGCAATGTTGAATAGAAGTGGTGAGAGTGGACTTTCTTAGGGCGAAAGCATTCTGTCTTTTACCACATATGTAATGTTAGGTGTGGTTTGTTTGTAGATTCCCTTGATCAGGTGGAGGAAGTTCCCTTCTGTTCTTAGTTTTTGTGTGTTTGTATTATGAAAGATTGTTAGATTTTGTAAAATGCTTTTTTCTCCATCTCTTCAGATGACCGCGTGGTTTTGGTGTCATGCTATTAATACAGTGCATTACATTGATTGATTTTTCGAAGTTAAAGCATCCTTGTATTCTTTGGATGAATCTCACTGGATTCAGTTTGTGTTTTGTTGAGGATGTTTGTATTGATATGTATAAGGGATACTGGTTTGTACTTTTCTTATGATATCTTTGACTGGTTTTGATATCAGGGTAGTACTGGCGACATAGAATAAGATGAAAAGTGTTTCCTCCTCTTCTCTTTTTAAGAGTTTATGAGAGGGTCTGGGCACGGTAGCTCATGCTTATAATCCCAGCACTTTGGAAGGCTGAGGCAGACGGATCACTTGAGATCGAGAGTTCGAGACCAGCCTGACCAAAATGGAGAAACCTCATCTCTACTAAAAATATAAAATTAGCCAGGCATGGTGGCACATGCCTGTAATCCCAGCTACTCAGGAGGCTGAGGCAGGAGAATCGCCTGAACCCGGGAGGCGGAGGTTGCGGTGAGCCGAGATCACACCGTTGCACTCCAGCCTGGGCAACAAGAGCGAAACTCCATCTAAGAAAAAAAAAAGAGTTTATGAGAGATTGATGCTAATTCTGCATTTGATAGAATTCACCAGTGAAGCCATGTAAGTCTGAGCTTTTTGGTAGGAAGTTTTTAATTACTAATTAAATCTCCTTACCTGCTACGTGTCTATTCGTATTTCTTATTTACTCTTCTCTCAGCTTTAATAGTTTGTGTCTAGTATACACATGTTAAAATTAAAATGTTAATTTGAAGTTTCTCCCCATTCCTGTCATCTACCTATCCTCCTTATTACTTGGGCTCATCTCCTTGACAGCAACTATAGGAAAAACAAGAAAGCAAAAATACTATCTCTTTACATGTGACAGATTCCTTTGGATTTTGCTCCCCCATGGCTTCTTTTGATACGCTTGGTCTCCTAGCCCCTCCTCTTTAAAACTTCTCAACTCTAGAAAAACACAGAAGAAAAAGGCTGAGCGAGAGAAAGAGAAAGATTGCTCCAGTGAGATTTGAATCTTTTCTGTAGTGCCACATGGATAAAAAGTAGGCCTATCAAATGTCACAAACGGGCTTGACTCACTTGGCATCTCAAAGCCCTTACGGCATGTAACTGAGAGCAAAGGTGTGATGATTCATATCTTCAGCAGAACTGAGAACATGAAACTCTACATTGCCTTCCTCCTTAGAATTGTTCAGAGGAAATGTTATTTCTTCCCTGAAAGTTAGTTGCAAATTTCTTTCCTTTCTTACTGAATCAAATGTCACATATATTGATAAATGACCACCTTCACACAGAGCTAGGTAAATAAGATTATGATTCTTATATTAATTCCAGAGTGATGATTTGAGAAAGAGAGGAGATAATCCATCATTTCATCCTTGCAACAGAAGTCTCAATTTTGTTGTTATTAGAAGGAGATGAATTATTTTTCCTTTAATATACTTTAAAAACAAAAACCAACCACCATCAACAACAAAAATACTCTCTAAGCTTGTGTTTAAACTGCAGCGGAAAAAACTATTTTAGTAAACTGAGCATTTTCCTAGTATTACCTCGCCTCAGGATTTGAGTTTTCCAGTGACTGTGGCAGTGCCTTGTTATTTTTAGGGATTCGACAGCCTTTTCTGCAAACCGTTCCCTTAAACTCTCCCTCATCTACCTCTGCATTATGATATCTCATGTATCAAAAAATTTCTTTTTCTCTAAGATGAAGCTGGCTTATCTTTATTCAGTCTAGAAGATTTGATTACACAGAAATGATCTAATAGTTGCCCACTGAAGGATTTCACTGCACCTGAACTCATTCAAAATGCTTCTTGCGCTATTGGGTTATGAAAGGAAGACCAACAGTCTCTCCACAAACTGGACTGCAGCTTATGATTTTGCAGTTAACTCCCTGTGGAACCCTGAAGTAATAATTTAATCTCAATTCTAGACTTTTTCTTATCTTCTCATAAAAGCTGATATTCTTTGTCTCTATAAAAATAACACTTGATTACGGATAGAAATGTTTTTGAATGAGCCTTTCAAACATTGCCAGTCTTGCTCCACCGGCAATCCGATGCCTGTATTGATTTTTTGCTCTATTTCTTTACTTATAAACTTGTTATTTTGAAATAATTTCAGACTTACAGAATAGTTGTAGAAATAGTACATAGGATCCTTACATTTCCTATGCCCAGAATCGCCAGATGTTAATATTTTACCAGATTTGCCTTCTCTGGATTAATGTTTTTGATAAAGCAGTGATCTCTACAATGGATTATGGAACACATATTCCCATTCCATCAAGTGGCAGGCAGTCAGCACTTTCTTAGTTTGTTCCTGTTTTCCTTCTAAGTTTTGCATGCTTCTTAAACCCTGTTTCAGAAAGTCAAAGAAACATACCTTCTCATTCATTTAAACAACACTGAAGGACCTGAAAAAGCCTGTCCCTATTTCATAACTGAAACAAAAACACATTTTAGCATGTCAGTCTGATATCGTAAGCCACACACAGGAGACCTGGGGTCGATGTAGAGTGTCTAACTCTAGAATGGTAAGCCAGGCATTATCGTTTCTATTATTCTATAAATTACAGCTGACATGCATGTATGACAGCTTAACACAGGTATTAAACAGACCAAAGAGACTTTCAATTTCTACCTACAGTGACATTTATCTCAATGGGTAAAATCGTAATAAATCCAAAAATCTTAGGAATGCCATGAAATATTTATTTTCCAGTTGGAGAGGAAATTATATCGACACCATAATTATGCTTTATTTTCCCTTATCATTCATGTACCTCAGTTGCACAGAATCAGATGATTCACAATTCTTGTTTCACCACACACTTCCCCACTGGTCCATGCATGGCCCTTTTCTATTAA
The DNA here is from genome assembly GCF_028878055.3 of Symphalangus syndactylus. Lineage (NCBI taxonomy): Eukaryota > Metazoa > Chordata > Mammalia > Primates > Hylobatidae > Symphalangus > Symphalangus syndactylus. The sequence goes on along the minus strand of NC_072445.2, from coordinate 70,522,493 downwards.
TTTACTCATTTATTTATTTCTAATAATGCAAAAAAAAACACCCATGAACCCACCACCCATCACCACTGATCCATAAGCCAGGACTATGAATTTTTTTTTTTTTTTTTTTGAGACACAGTTTCACTCTGTCGCCCAGGCTGGAGGGCAGTGGCATAACCTTGGCTCACTGCAACCTCTGCCTCCCAGGCTCAAGCAATTCTTCTGCCTCAGCCTCCTGAGTAGCTGGGATTACAGGTGTGTGCCACCACACCCAGCTAATTTTTGTATTTTTAGTAGAGACAGGATTTCACCATGTTGGCCATGGCTGATCTCGAACTCCTGACGTCAGGTGATACCCCCCCACCTCAGCCTCCCAAAGTGCTGGGATTACAGGTGTGAGCCACCGTGCCCGGCCAGACAATGACAATTTAACTAACATTTTCTGCTCCTTTGTGATCTTCTATCCCTGCTTCCCCCCACCTGACTTGCAGGCTGGTAACTGTGACCCTAAATCCTTGTCTATCATTCCCTTGCCTCCCTTTTTAACATGGGGTTTTCAATTTGTGTCTCCTGATTAACAAGCCGATTTATTTGTTTTATTTTTTAAGTTCCTCCCAGATCCCACTCAGATATGCCTTTCACATCTTTGTATTAGAGGGAATGGCTTGGCTCATCCATTTTGGGGAAATTACTTCTTCATTTATTCATACTTAATTCTTCATTTATTCAAACAGGGTTTAAGAAGCATGCAAAACCGGCAAGGGCAGAGAACAATCCTGTCTCAAGGGACAATAAAACCAAGAAGTCCTTTTGTGGGCTGTCTCGGTTGCCTCACACTGGTGTCTTCCTGACACGCCAGCACTGGGCGGCTCCTCCTCCATGGGGTGGATCGTGTCTGTGGCTGGCCAAGCCCATGGTGAGCAGCATCAGGAGTTTCCTTTCTGAGAGCTTTTCTGCGTGATGGCTGTATTACGAATCTGTATTGAGGAGGTTTTAAAGAGGGGAGGCTGACTTTGGGGGCTTTTTGCCTTCTTGAGGTCAACGAAAGTTGGTTCGGCAGGAAGGGGGCATCCCAGGATAGTGGAAAGGACATTGGATTTAGAGCTTAGAGACGTGAACTGTAGTTTCAGTTCTGCTGCAAATAGCTGTGTGACCTTGAGCAAATGATTTCTACCTCACTGGACTCAGCTCCTCTTCTGTAGAATACACATTTGAACCAAATTATTTCTTTTTTGTTTGTTTTGTTTTTGAGAGAGGGTCTTGTTCTGTTGCCCAGGCTGGAGTGCACTGACCTCCTGGGGTCAAACGATCTTCCCATGTTGGCCTCTCAAGTAGCTGGGACTACAAACACACACCGTCACACCCAGCTATTTAATTTTTGTAGAAACAGGGTCTCACTATGTTGTCCAGGCTGGTCTTGAGCTCCTGGGCTCAAGAAATCCTCCCACCTCGGCCTCCCAAAAGGCTAGATTTACAGACATGAGCCACGGCCCAGCCCCAAATGATTTCTAAGGGTCCTATCAGAGAAGGAACTTGGGGAAAAACATAGGTCAGGGTCTCACTGCGCTTCCTTCATGCATTTGGTTGTGGAGTCAACACACACGCCATTGGGTTCCTACAATGTACCAGGGATGCAGGAACTGAGTCCTATCACTCTGTGAAGTACAGTGTCCTACAGTGTATTTTTCAGTCTGTCTGACTAAGCTGAGATCTGCTTATGAGCGAGGACACTGCCAAGCCTCCACTGGGACTAACTTAAGCAAAGGAGTAGATTTGCTGTAATACTACAGGAGTTGGAGTATTTCATAAAAGTCATAAGCAGGAATAAAACTGGGCCTCAGTAAAAGGCTAGAGACGTTACCCTGAATGTGGAGGGGAACCAGAAAGTCACCTCTCCGTTTCTGTTTCCATGTCTTTTTGGCAGCCTGCTTCGTTCTTCACCTTCGCCGTAGCTGCTACTTCATGGAAAATAGCCTCTGCAACCACAGTATTTTATATAGAAGGAGACAAACTCTTTCTAAGTCTCCATTCTGAATTCGTAGGGAATAATTGTGATTCCCATTCCAATCCACTCTACGGTGGCCTGGCTGGCATGGAGGTTGGGGAGGTTAAGGTCAAACAATGGCCTTTCATCCTTCCACCATGAGAATGAGATGGGAGAGACACACCTGTGAAGGTTTCGTGTCCTCCAGCTCTGGTAGGGCCTGTGATCAGTGCTGGTTTGCTCATCTCTCTGTGCCTGGTGCTAGCCCAGAGTGGGTACTCAGAACCTACATTCTGAATGAATGAACACGTGAATACAATCAACTAAGAGTGAAATTATAGGTAAAGTAAAACATACCAAGTGAACCCCACTCTTGGCTTTAAGAGGAAATTAAAAGAATATTAGCAGAAGAGAATAAGCCACACAATTTTGAAACAGAGCCTCCTGGAAGGCATGAAACTCGACACGTGGCACTATGCATTCACAGTTTACAGCCATGTGTTAGTATCGTACAATAGAGAGAACGCGGTATGTTTTCTTACAAGGTATCAAACAAGTAGGAAGTGATGACAGAATGACATCACTTTTGAGTTTTCAGTGACTTAGAAGTCTTTCTCAGAGCTTTACATGTCCATTTCAAAATACTGATATCAACAAAGAACGACCAATGAGGACAGCGAGGCCAGTTTGCATTCTCGTAGCCATGACCCTAAAATCCAAAGAAAGTTTCTAACGGAGAATCGTGGCATTTTAGACTAAAGTGAGCCTGTCCCAGCATCTCATTCTTTGCTCCAATTTTACAAAAGAGGTTAAACTACTTGCTGCCAGCTAGAGACAGAGGGGACCCCTGCCTGGCTCAGTGTTTTGGAGAATCTTGAGCTTCAGTTGTCACCAAAGCCATGTGTGGATGACCTCGAAAGCTGCAGCTGATTTGTGTGTGAACACTTCATTCTCCCAGGCCTGGCTAACAAGTGCTACGTCAAAGTTAGGATGCACGGGTCTGAGCCTTGCCAGCCAAGTCAGGGCCCCAAAGAGGCCACAGGTTTATATTGACACTGTCTGCCAGGCAGGCAGCACATGGAGACACAGTGGTGGGAGAGTGGGAGAGCTGTCATTTTTTTTTTTTTTTTGAGACAGAGTCCTGTTCTTGTCGCCCAGGCTGGAGTGCAGTGGTGTGATCTGGGCGCACTGCAATCTCTGCCTCCCGGGTTCAAGCGATTCTCCTGCCTTAGCCTCCCAGGTAGCTGGGATTACAGGCATGCACCACCACACTTGACTAATTTTTGTATTTTAGTAGAGTCGGGGTTTCACCATGTTGGCCAGGCTGGTCTCAAACTCCTGACCTCAGGTGATCTCCCCACCTCGGCCTCATAAAGTGCTGGGATTACAGGCGTGAGCTACCGTGCCCAGCTGAGAGCTGTTATATTTTATGTCAAATTGTATTTATTTGATATATACTTCTATAAATTTATCCCATGATTTTGTTTAATATTAAATTATATTTAACATACATTATACACACACTTTTGTGACAGTGTTATCTTTCCATAATTTATCTATTTCATATCTCATGGAGACTTTTTAAAGAAAGAAATCTTTGACATTAAAAAAATGTAAGCTGATCATGATCTTAAATCAAGTCTAAAATTTTAACTTAGATCTAAAATTCCTTGAAGAATAAAGTTTGTAAGAAATTTCTCAGCATGACAATTCCACACGTGTTATTGAAGGACAACGTATCTATTTACAGAGTCAACACATTCTCCTCTAAAACACTAAATGTGTGCTAGAAAAAAATACTTCCTGGAGAAGCGGTTTCCTTTTTGAAATAATTTTATCTTTTTCTGACTGCCTTTGGTTGACTAATCATGAGAAATCTCCCCTTGATGTGGTAATTCTAATTCTGACGCTATCTCCATGGGGAAAAAAAACTTCCAATTTCTCTTTAAGAGGAAGTCAGTGCCTCAGACAGATAATCACTTCCCTGGAAGAACATCTCCACACAAGTGGATTTTTTTAAGTTTAAGAAGTTAACTTTGTAATGTTTAAAAATGAAAACTACTGCTAGATTTAATAAGCTTGGGAGGGAAGCCCAGTACACCTTCATCACTACTCATCGGGCTGATTGCTTAGTTCCAGCCTCAGGTGGGAACGGGAAGTGCTAATTAGGCTTCCAGGAGGACACCCACACTGACAAGCATGAATCCAAGTCCTCTGCTTCTCCAGAACTAAACCTGGCATACTTTGATTTCAGCCTTGCCAAAGCCCTGCAGAACTATTTTGTAAGGGTATTGGTTAATCTTTATTTGCTCACTTTTAAATGTCTTTCGTGCCTAAGGAAAATCAAACCCATTGTTGCTGGGGTTTGAGAAGGTAAATTTACCACACCTCTGCCAGTTACAGCTTTAAGACCAGGTACAGAAAGCAGATATAAGTCAGTGTATTCGCTTTATTTCTGGTAAGGCTGGGTTAAAAAATCTCCACTTGGACCCAAGGTCTCAATGGTCTTCCACTGAACTTAACCAGGCCCACCTACCCACAGGCAGGACAGCTGTGGGCCTCCCCCCACAAGGGCTGCACCTGGCTCCTTGGGCTCACCCCATGGAGGAGAGGAGGGCAGGTGCATCCTGTGACCAGGCTGTTCTAAAAAATGATGAGAGAGAGAGAAAGCAGACCAAGGGGAGGGGAGTGGTGAACCTTTACACAGTGACCCCAACCCTTAATGAGCAGCAGAATTAATCATCTATACTGACGAGTTAGAAAGGGGTAAGGAAAAGAAAAATGTTCTTTCCAATATCTGAAAAGTCAGGCATTTCCTTTTTCTTGGCAGAAGCAGGAGCAGGTGGGGACAAGAGAATAGGTCTCCCTTTGGTTGGTCACTCCAGTGGGTCACTGCAAATGCTGTTGTGCACACTGGGCTTTGCCAAGTGTAGCTTTGCCCATAGGGCATCAAAATTTGAAAGCCCAGAAAAAGCTTTATTTGATTTTATAATTTCAACTTGTATTTTAGATTCAAGATGTACATGTGCATGTTTGTTACATGGGTTTATTGCATGATGCTAAGGCTTGGGGGTGTGAATGATCCCATCAAACAAGTAGTGAGCATAGTACCCAACTTGGTTTTTCAGCCTTGTCCGTATCTCTCTCTCCTGCCTCTAGTGTCCTCAGCGTCTACTGTTCCCATCTTTATGTCCATGTGTACCCAATGCCCAATGCTTAGCTCCCATTTATAAGTGAGAACATGCAGTGTTTTGTTTTCTATTCCTGTGTTAATTAATTCACTTAGGATAATGACCTCCAGCTGCAAAGGACTTTTTTTTTTTTTTGGTAGAGGTAAGATTGTGCCCTGTCGCTCACTGCATCCTTGACCTCCTGGGCTCAAGCAACTCTCCTGCCTCAGCCTCTTGAGTAGCTAAGACTACAGGTGCATGCCACCACACTTGCCTAAGTTTTTATTTTTTACTTTTGTAGTGACAGGGTCTTGCTATGTTGTCCAGACTTGTCTCAAGCTCTTGGCCCCAAGTGGTCCTTCCACCTTGGCCTCCCAAAGTGCTGGGATTACAGGTATGAACCATTGCACCTGGCCAAGTTCATTCTTTTTTATGGCTGCATAATATTCCATGAAGTATACGTACCATATATTTTTAATCTGCTCCACAGCTGATGGGCACCTAGGTTGATTCTATGTCTTTGTTATTGTGAATAGGGCTGTGATGAAGTTTCAAATGATCATTTGAAAACTCTGTGAAAGCCATTATATCTCACCTCTTCAATAAACACTCTGTTCCCAGTACTGCCAGCATGGTCCCACCAACAGAGGCAATGAGCTGAGCTCCAGCCTCAGACCAGGATAGGCACCAGCAAAGATGAACAGGACTGGGGACCCAGTACCCCTCTGCGGGCATGGGGGCAGGTAATCGCTTCCTCCTCCCCTCTTCCCTTTCCCTGCTGCTGACACTGGTGCCTCTTTTGTTTTGGGAGTCTTTCCTTGTTGCTTGTCCCTAACATCAAAATTACAAGCTAAGAAGCTGAGACAGAAGGATTTCTTTCAAATTAGTGTTCAAATTCTTTCAACGGTTATTTATTGAGCACTTACTATATGCTATTCTAGTAGCTAGGCATGCAGCACTAAACAAAATAGAATTTACATTCTGGTGGAAAGAAACTGTGGTGACCAAGTAATTAATCTCTGGAGAGAATTTCATGTATGTGTGCATTTGCCTTTTATGTGCTTCCACATAAATCAAGCTTGTCCAACCCATGGCCCATGGGCCACACGCAGTCCAGGATGGATTTGAATGCAGCCCAACACAAGCTTGTAAACTTTCTTAAAACACTATGAGATTTTAAAATTTATTTGCAATTTTTTTTTAGCTCATCAGCTATAGTTAGTGTATTTCATGTGTGCCCCAAGACAATTCTTCTTCCAATGTGGTCTAGAGAAGCCAAAAGATTGGACACCCCTGCATAAATCAACATATTTATAAGGCACATTACAGTTACTTTGAGGATTCTCATTCAGACAGTTCTTCAAGGGACAATTATTACAAGAGGGCATAGGTGACAAATCACAAACACCAACAAGATTTACGCAATGGATTTATTGACCATCTAGGCTGTGCAAGAGACACTTTCGTTTTAAGGCTTACTGTATTGCAGGAAGCATATTACAACCACAAACTGATCGCTCTTTAATGGTCAAAAATAAACCCCAAACTTACATCTTGGTTTTGTTTTAACCAGGTAGCTAAAAAGCAAAAATGAAAGTTTAGATAAATTTTATTGTGGTAAAAGATACGCAACATAAAATATACCATTTTAACGATTTTTAAGTGTACAGTTCAGTGGCATTAATTGCATTCACATTGTAGTGCAACCATCACCACTCTCCATTGCCAGGACTTTTTTCATCTTTCTGAACTGAAACTCTAACTAATAAACAATAACTCCTCCTTCCCTCCACATTCTTGCCCCTAACAATGACCACTCTGCTTTCTGTCTGTGAATTTGCCTAACACAGTTACCTCACATAAGTGGAACTGTACAGTATCTGTCTTTTTATGACTAGTTTATTTCACTTAGCATAATGTCTTCGAGGTTCATCCATATGTAGCATGTATCAGAATTTTATTCCTTTTTAAGGCTAAATGATATTCCATTGTATGCATATACCGCATTTTGTTTATCCATTCACATACTGATGGATATGGGGTGTTTCCATCTTTTGGCTATTGAGAATCAATCTGCAATAAACATCATACAAGTAGCTGAGTCCCCACTTCCAGTTCTTTGGTTATATATGTAAGAATGGAATTACTGGGTCATGTGGCAATTTTACACTTGACTTTTGAAGGAACCACACCAAACTGCTTTCCACAATGACTGCACCATTTTAAATGCCTGCTATCAACGTACAAAGGTTTCAAGTTCTCTCCACCCTTGTAAACATTTATTTTGTGTTTTTAAAATTATGTAGGTGTAAAGTCACCTAGTAGGTGTAAAGTGGTGTCTCATTGTGGTTTTGATTGGCATTTTTATAATGATTAATAATGTTGAGATTAATGACCAATTATTTGCAAATCTTCTTTGGAGAAATGTCTATTCAGGTCCTTTCTCCTTCTTATTTATTGGGTTATATGTTTTGTATTTTTGTTGTTGAGTTCTAGGAGTTATTTATACATTCTGGATATTAATCCCATTCCAGATATATGATTTGCAAATATTTTCTCCCATTCTGTAGTTGTCTTTTACTTTCTTGATAATGTCCTTTGATATACAAGTATTTCGATGAAGTCAAATTTATCTACTCTTTCTTTTGTTTCTTGTGCTTTTGGTATCCTGAAAATCTACTACTGAACTCAAGATTATAACAGCTTATTCCTATGTTGTCTTCTAAGAGTTTTGTTTTAAGACTTTATTATTTTAGAGGAGTTTTAGGTTCACAGCAAAATTAGGTGGAAGATACAAAAATTTCCCATGTGCCTTTTATCCTACATATGCACAGCCTCCCCCACTATCAAAATCTCTCCTGAGAGTGGTACATACAATTAATGAACCTACGTTGACACACCATAATCACCCAAAGTTTGTAGTTTACCTTAGAATTCACACTTTGTGTTGTATATTCTTTTTTTTTTTTTTTTTTTTTTTTTTGAGACGGAGTCTCGCTCTGTCGCCCAGGCTGGAGTGCAGTGGCGCGATCTCAGCTCACTGCAAGCTCCGCCTCCCGGGTTCACGCCATTCTCCTGCCTCAGCCTCTCCGAGTAGCTGGGACTACAGGCGCCCGCCACCACGCCCGGCTAATTTTTTTATATTTTTAGTAGCGACGGGGTATCACCGTGGTCTCGATCTCCTGACCTCGTGATCCGCCCGCCTCGGCCTCCCAAAGTGCTGGGATTACAAGCGTGAGCCGCCGCGCCCGGCCTGTGTTGTATATTCTACAGGGTTGAACAAATGTATCCATCATTGCAGTATTATACAGAATCTTCTCACTGCCCTAAAAAAATCTTCTGTGGGCCGGGCGCGGTGGCTCATGCTTGTAATCCCAGCACTTTGGGAGGCCGAGGTGGGCGGATCACGAGGTCAGGAGATCGAGACCACGGTGAAACCCCGTCTCTACTAAAAATACAAAAAATGAGCCGGGCGTGGTGGCGGGCGCCTGTAGTCCCAGCTACTTGGAGAGGCTGAGGCAGGAGAATGGCGTGAACCTGGGAGGTGGAGCTTGCAGTGAGCAGAGATCGCGCCACTGCACTCCAGCCTGGGCGACAGAGCGAGACTCCGTCTCAAAAAAAAAAAAAAAAAAAAAAAAACTTCTGTGTCTTCAAAGATTTTATGATCATTGATCCATGAGTTAACTTTTATATATGATGTGAGGTAGGGTCCAACTTCATTCTGTTGCACATTGAAATCCAATTGTCTTTGCACTGTTTGTGGAAAAGACTATTACTTCCCCCATTGAATGAACTTGGCATCTATGTCAAAAATAAATTGGCCATACCGGGCATGGTGGCTCACGCCTGTAATCCCAGCACTTTGGGAGGCTGAAGTGGGCAGATCATGAGGTCAGGAGATTGAGACCATCCTGGCTAACACGGTGAAACCCCGTCTCTACTAAAAATACAAAAAAGTTAGCCGAGTGTGGTGGTGGGCACCTGTAGTCTCAGCTACTTGGGAGGCTGAGGCAGGAGAATGGTGTGAACCCAGGAGGTGGAGCTTGCAGTGAGCTGAGATTCGTGCCACTGCACTCCAGCCTGGGTGACAGAGCAAGACTCCATCTCAAAAATAAATAAAATAAAATAAAATAAAATAAAATAAAATAAAATAAAATAAAATAAAATAAAATAAAATAAAATAAATTGGCCATAGATGTATGGGTTTATTTCTGGACTCTCATTCTATTACATTGGTTTATATGTTTATACCTAGGCCAGTACCACATTGTTTTGCTTTTTGTAACTTTGTAAGCTTTGAAATCAGGAAGTGTGACTCCTCCAAATTTGTTTTTCTTTTTAAAGATTGTTTTGACTATTCCAGGGCCCTTGCAATTGCCTATGAATTTGAGGATTGACTTTTTCATTTCTGCAGCAAAGTCTGCTGGAATTTTGAAAGCGATTTTATTGAATCTATGTATTGCTTCAGGTAGTATTAACACCTTAACAGTATTAAGTCTTCTAATCTGTGAACACAAAATGTCTTTCCATTTATTTCTTTAATTTCTCTCTTTAATTTCCTACAGCAAAGTTTTGTAGTTTTCACTGTACAATTCTTTCACCCCCTTAGTTAAATTTATCTCTAGGTGTTTATTCTTTTAGAAGTTGTTATAAATGGAATTGCTTTATTTCAATTTTCTTTTTTGATTGTTTATGGCTGGTATATAGTAACACAGCTGAGTTTTTTGTGTTAATCTTGTAGCCTGTGATTTTGCTGGATTTGTATTCCTGTCGACTCTTTAGAATTTTCTATATATAGGATCATGTCCTCACAAATAGAGATAGTACTACTTTTTCCTTTTTCATTTGAATGCCTTTTCTTTCTTTTTCTTGTTTAATTTTTGTGGCTAGAACTTATAATGTTGAATAGAAGGAATGAAAGTGGGCATCCTTGTCTTGTTAGGCGGAAATCTAAAAAATCTTACAGGAGAAAGCTTCACTATTGAGTATGATGTTAGCTGTGGGTTTTTTATAATTGCTCTTTATCATATTTAGGCAGTTCCTTTCTATTCCTAGTTTTCTGGGTTAAAAAAATCATGAAAGGGGGTTGAAAATGCCTTTTATGCATCAACTGAGATGAGCATGCATCTTTTCCCCTTGTTATATTAATTTAATTGATCTGTTACATTGATTATTTTAAAATTTTGAGCCACCTTTGCATCCTGGGTTAAATCCTACTGAATCATGGTGTATAATTCTTTTAATGTATAATTCTTTCATTTGATTTGGTTTGCTAGTATTTTGTTGAAGTTTTTGCATCTCTATTCATATGGGATATGGGTCTATACTTTGCTTCTGATGTCTTTTTCTAGTTTGACATCTGGGTTATGATGGCCTTATAATATGAGTTCCCATAAAAAGTATTCCCTCCTCTATTTCAAGGATGGGAGGAAGAGTTTATAGAGAATTGGTGTTAATTCTTTAAATGTTTAGTATAATTTACCAGTGAAGCCATCTGGCCTTGGACATATCTTTGTTAGGAGGTTTTGATTACTGATTCAATCTCCTGTTTTATATTTGTTGAGATTTTCTATTTCTTCATGAGTCACTTCAGGTAATTTTTGTGTTTCCAGAAATTCATCAATTTCATCTAGGTTATCTAATTTGTTGGCATACAGTTGTTCATAGTATTCTCTTATAGTTTTTTATTTCTGTAAAATCTGTACTAATACCTCCACTTTCATTTCTGATTTTAGTTATATGTGTCTTCTCTCTTTTTGGTTTGCTGCTTTAGCTGAAGACTTGCCAATTTTGTGGCACTTTTTAACAAGCCAACATTTGGGTTTATTGATTCTCTCTTTTTTTTTTTTTTTAAACAAAGACTCGCTCTGTCACCAGGCTGGAGTGCAATGGCGTGATCTCGGCTCACTGCAACCTCCACCTCCTGGGTTCAAGTGATTCTCTTGCCTCAGTCTCCCAAGTAGCTGGGACTACAGGTGTATGCCACCACACCCAGCTAACTTTTATATTTTTAGTAGAGATGGGGTTTCACCATGTTGGCCAGGATGGTCTCTATCTCTTGACCTCGTGATCCACCCGCCTTGGCCTCCCAAAGTGCTGGGACTACAGGCACGAGCCACTGTGCCTGGCCTATTTTTTTCATTCTCAGTTATATTTATCTCCATTCTAATATTTATTTCCTTCCTTCTATCATTACAGAAAGAAGTTTAGTTTTCTTCTTCTTTCTTTAGATCCTCAAGGTGTAAAGTTAGGTTTATTGATTTGAAATCTTTCTTCTTTTTAAAGGTAGACATTGGCCAGGCACAGTGGCTCAGACCTGTAATCCCAGCACTTTGGGAGGCTGAGGCCAGAGGATCACCTGAGGTCAGGAGTTCACGACCAGCCTGGCCAACGTGGTGAAACCCCATCTCTACTAAAAATGCAAAAATTAGCTGGGCGTGGTGGCGTCCACCTGTGATCCCAGCTACTTAGGAGGCTAAGGCAGGAGAATTGCTTGAACCCAAGAGGCAGAGGTTGCAGTGAGCCGAGATCACACCTCTGCACTCCAGCCTGGGCGACAGAGTGAGATTCCGTCTCAAAACAAACAAACAAACAAACAAACAAACAAATAAATAAAGGTAAGCATTTACAGCTGTAGATTTCATTTTAAGCATTGCTTTTGTTGCATTCATAAGTTTTTGTATGTAATACTTAAGTTTTTAATCATCTCAGTGCATTTGCTAATTTCCCTTGTGATTATTTCATTGATCATTGGTTGTTTAAAAGCATGTAATTTAATGTCCACATATTTGTAACTTTTCCGTTTTTCCTTCTGTTCCTGGTTTCTGTTCCTGGTTGAAGGACATACTTTGTACACTTTCCTTTAAAATTTGTTGAAACTTGTTTTGACTCAACATATGATCCATCCTGGAAAATGTTCCACCAGCATTTGGGAAGAATCGTATTCTGTTTATGTTGGGTGGAATGTTGTGTACATGTCGATTAGATCTAATTGTTTATTATGTTGTTCAAGTTCTCTGTTTCTTTACTTACCTTTTGCCAAGTTGTTCTATCTATTACTGAAAGTGGGTATTAAAATCTCCAACTATTATTGTAGAACTCTGTCTCCCTTCAATTCCACTAGTTTGCTTCATATATTTTGAGGCCCTGTTTTATGCATATATGTTTATCATTGTTATATCTTTTTAAATGAATTTATGCCTACACTTTTCCCAACACAAGTCTTGCTATCAAATATTTTCATCTCTGCTAATGTTCTTGGTTCTTGAATTTTCATTATGATGAGCGCAACTGAGCCTCTTTTCACATGATTAAAAGTCATTTTTTTCCTTTTTCTATAAACTTAAGGCTCATGGCCTTAGCTCATTTTTTATTTTAAAATTATCATTACACATAACAATTATTTTATGCTATTGTTATAATAACATAATTATGTTATCTTAATTTACTAGAAAAGTTACTTCTTAATTCCAATCTACTTTGTAAATATTCATTTCCCAGTATGCCATTTGTTCCTTGACTTGTTCATAATGGCTTTTTCCATGCAGAAATACTTGACTTTCATGTATCTGAATTTATAAAAGTGTTCGAGTTTTGTATAATAGCTGATGAGTCTTCATTCAAAGGGTGTTTTGAAACATTTTCCTTAAATGATTTTAGTACTTTTCTTATTTCTTTTTTCATTTTTTTCACCTATTGTTAATTTCTTCAGAACGTATGCGGATACAAAGTGTAAGGGAGGGATCTATATTTACTCACCTTTCTGGGTGGTTTTCTAGTTATCCCAAACTATATAGTAACAAGTATATTCAGTTAGCTTTGATGTGATCTAATTGTGAAAACAATGTGTTGTATCTGCTGAAGCTGACTTCCACTTACCAGAGAATTTTCTAGTGTAAGACAATGCAGCTGTGTCCCACATTTCCTTACCAAATCTGTCCTTAGTAGAAAAGACATCTAAGGATTCCTAGGTCAGCCAGGTAGATAATTTGTCAACAAGTCAATATTCCTGTTTATTCCATTCTAACCTTCTGTTACAGGTTAGGAAACGGGCTTGCTATAACCTGGACTCTATCTGCACTTCATTTCAATGATCGTAACTTTTTACAGCTTTCAGTGGGCCACTGCCTTGAAAACCTGTTAGATGCCATTAGGTTTGCTTTTTTATTTTTATTTTTATTTTTTTATGAATGAGGAATGCAGCCCTATCGTAATCTGCTGTGAGACCACCCCAAGATCAACCATTTATCTACTGAGTTGTATCTCTGACTGTTTTCTATTCCTATTATGATGTGCTACCCATCTAGAAGAAAATATTTATAAATCACATACCTGATAAAGAACTTGTATCTGCTATATATATAGAACTCTTAAAGTCCAAGTGTAAGAAAACAAACAACCATTAAAAATGGTAAGTTTTTACAGACATTTGAACAAAGACAATCATATGAATGGCAAATAAGCACAGAAAAAGATATTCAACATTATATGTCATTAGGGAATAAGACATCACTAGATACTAATTAGGATATCTCAAATTACAGATGATGACCAAGCCAAGTATTGGTGAGGATGTAGAATAGCTGGAACCCTCATTAATTAGTGGAGGGAATATAAGTTAAACATAGTCAAATACAAACCTGCTACATGATCCAGGCATTGAACTTCTAGTTATTTACCTAAGAGAAACAAAAGCATAAAATATGTACATAAATATATATGGCAACTTTATGTGTAATCACCAGAAATTAGAAACTACTTAAATGTCCATTAACAACTGCGTGGATAAATAAATTGTAGTATATTCAAACACATACAAAGGAGTATTCATACTGCTCAACCATAAAAATGAATTAAGTATTAATACATGCAGCAACATGAATAAATCTCAAAATAACTATGCTATGTAAAAGCAGGCAGACAAAAAGAGTCAACAAAGTACGTGATTTCATTTATATAAACTCCAGAAAATACAAACTACTCAAGAGTTGGTATGGAGTCAGCTGGGCGCAGTGGCTCACGCCAGTAATCCCAGCACTTTGGGACGCCCATGTGGATGGATCACTTGACCTTAGGAGTTCCAGACCAGCCTGGGCAACATGGTGAAAACCCGTCTCTACTAAAAATACCAAAAAAAATTAGCTGCGCATGGTGGCACATGCCTGTAATCCCATCTACCTGGGTGGCTGAGGCAGGAGAATCACTTGAACCCAGAAGGCAGAGGCTGCAGTGCCTCGAGACCGCATCATTGTACTCCAGCCCGGGCAGCAGAGTGAGATCCTGTCTCAAAAAGAAAAAAAAAAAAAGAGTTGGTACTGAGTCTATATGCAATGGGGGAGCCACTGGAGGGTGTTGCCCATGGTGCTATGTTTTAGGGCTCTCTGGAATTAAATGTAAAACTGCATTCATAAACTGATATTTCTGGGGAAAAAATTTCAAAATATCACTCCTTGGGGAGGCTAGAATGAACTCTGTGGTACTGGTGGTACTGTATTAGAGTTGGAGACATCAATATGAACTCAGGTTAGCTTAATCCAGATGGACAGATATAGAATAATTATAGCCATGTGTGTCCATGAGTTAGTGCACAATTTACATCCTAGGTCTGCCCACTGAGAGGGCCTTGAGTCAGTGAGCCCCCAGTGGCAATGGCATACCCAGTGCCAAGGTCAACAAAAGGAGCCAGGGTTCCTTGGAGAAATGGCTGACTATGGGACTGACAGGGAAAATACAAGATAGACCCGGAGTGTCTTGCAGTGCCGGCAAGAAAAGAAGTACCAATAAACAGAGCAATTGGGATGTGAACAAGGGACACAGGAGCCAACTTGGAAGAGCTCCCAACAGCCAAAGCTGAAACCATTTGAACAAGAAAATAGAGAACATACTATTGAATTATAACCCAAAGTGTAAAATAAACATCGTGAGTCCATACTAACATAAACTGCATAAACAAACCGAGAACAGACAAATCTTTCATATGGAAGGATTACAAATAATTGATGTAATACCTTGCCCTCCAGAAGATGTGCTTAGTCCTCCCTCCCCACCTCTGCCCGCTCATGCATGTGGGGCTTTGCTGGATGGCTTGCTTCTAAAGAGTAGAGAATGCCACATTTTGTTTCCTCATTTATTCATCAATGTGCCTTTGGGTTATTCCTATTCTTGACTAATTTTGAGTAATACTACTATGAACACGGTTATAAAAATATCTGATTGCGTCGTTGCTTCCAATTCTTTTGTGTATCTCTGCAGAAGCAGAATTTCTGGATCATATGGTAATGCTATGTGTAATTTTTTGAGGAACTGCCATGCTGTTTCTCACAGCGGCTGCATCATTTTATATTCCTACCGGCAATGCACAAGAATTCCATTTCTCTGCATCCTTGTCAACACTTGTTTTTGTTTCCTATTGCTTTTATATTTTTTATAATAGCCATCACAATGAGTGGGAAGTGGTGTTTCTTTGTGGTTTTCACATGAAATTCTCTAATAGTTAGTGATGATGAGCATCTTTTTATGTGCTTATCAGCCATCTGCATATCTTCTTTGGAGAAATGTCTGTTCAAATCCTTTGCTCATTTTAAAATTGGGTCGTGTGATTTTTGTTATTGTTCTTTATATAGTCTGGGTATTAAACCCCATTAGATATGCAAATATTTTCTTTCATTAAATTGGTTGCCCTTTTAACTGTGGTTGTAGTGTTTTCTGGGCAAATTTTTTTTAATTTTGATAAAGTACAATTTGTCTACTTTTTTCTTTTGTTGCCCATGATTTTGGTGTCATATCTAAGAACTATTTACCAAATCCAATGTCATGAAATCCTTTCCCTATGTTTTCTGAATTTTATAGTTTCAGCTTTTATGTTTAGGTCTTTGATTCATTTTGAGTTAATTTTTGCACATGGTGTTAGGTAAGGGTGCAACTTCATTTTTTTTAAATATGGATGTTCAGGTTCCCAACACCATTTGTTGAAAAGATTTATTTTCCCCTTGAATGCTTTTGGCATCCATGACAAAAATCGTATGTCCATATGTGTGAGGGTTTGCTTCTGGGCTTTCTATTATAATTCATGGGTCTATATGTCAGTTTTTATGTCACTGACACATTGTATTGATTACCTGTAGCTTTGTAGTCAGTTTTGAAATCAGGAAGTGTGAATGCTCCAACTTGATATTCTTTTTTTAAGATTTTCATTGACTATTCAGGGTCCCTTAAGTTCTGTATGAATTGTAGGAGTTTTCTATTTCTCAACATAAAACAGTGTTGGGATTTTGGTAGAGATGTCATTCAATCTGTGGATTTTCACTTGGGGGTAGTATTGATATCTTAACAATATTAAGTCACAATCCGTAAATATGGGATGTCTTTCCATTTGTTTATCCCTAATTTCTTTTCAACAAAGTTTTACAGTTTTTGGTGTACACATCTTTCACCTCCTTGGTTAATTCCCAAAGATTTTATTCTTTTAAACGCTATTATAAATGGAATTTTTTAAATATTAATTTTGAATTGTTCATTGTAAGTGTATAGAAAAGTAAATAATTTTGTGGTTGATTTTGCATTCTGCAACTTTACTGAATTTTTATATTAGTTCTGTGTGTGTGTGTGTGTGTGTATAATCTTTCAGGTTTTATATGATATAAGATCATGTCATCTACAAACAGAAAGAATTTTACCTATTCCTCTCCAAATTAAATGCTTTTTATTTCTTTTTCTTGCCTAAGTTCTGTGGCTATGCTATGGACTATGTGTTGTGTCCTCCCCAAATGCATTTGTTGAGGCCCTAGTCTGAATTGAGATGGTAATTAGAGGTGTTGTTTATCCATGAAAAAGAGTTAAGAGTTAAACTTTGTCAAATGCTTTTTCTGCATCAATGGAAATTATTGATGAAGAAGAAGATAACTTACTTCTATTCTCTATTTCCTTCACTCTGTTAATGTCATGTATTACATGATTGATTGCCATATGTTGAAGCATCTTTGCATTGCAGGACAAAATTCCATTTGCTCACTGTGCACGATCCTTGTAATATGCTGCTGAATTTGGTTTGGTAGTATTTTCTTGATGATTTTTACCTCAATGTTTATAGTGAATATTCATCTATAGTTTTTTGTTGCATTCTTGCCTGGTTTTGGTATCAGAGCAATGCTGTCCTCTGAATAACTCTGTTTCTTGCTCCTGAATTTTTTGAAAGAGTCAGGAAAGGATTGGTGTTTTTTTCTCCTTTTAATATTTGGTAGAATGTATCAGTAAAGCCATCTGGTCCTGGGCTTTTCTTTGATTGGAAGGTATTTATTTATTTATTTAAGTTTTTTATTATTGATTCAATCTTCTCACAAGTTATAGGTCTACGGAAATGTTTTATTTCTTTTTTTTTTTTTTTTTTTTTTTTTTTTTCCAAGACAGAGTCTTGCTCTGTTGCTCAGGCTGGAGTGCAGTGGTGCGATCTCGGCTCACTGCAACCTCCGCCTCCCGGGGTCAAGCAGTTTTCCTGCCTCAGCCTCCTGAGTAGCCGGGATTACAGGCACCTGCCACCATGCCTGGCTAATTTTTCTATTTTTAGTAGAGACAAGGTTTCACCCTATTGGCCAGGCTGGTCTTGAAGTCCTGACCTCAGGTGATCCGCCCGCCTCGGCTGCCCAGAAATTGTTTTATTTCTTTATGACTCAGTCTTGGTAGATTTTGTGTCTCTAGAATTTTGGCCATTTTGTCTAGGTTAGCTAATTCATTGGTATACAATTATTCATAGTACTCTCTTACAATCCTTCATATTTCTGAAAAATTGGTAGTAATGTCTCCACTTTCATTTCTGATTTTAGTAATCTGAGTCGTCTCTCTTTTTTTCTTAGTCAATCTTGCTAAAGTTTCTCAATTTTGTTGATCTTTTTAAGAACCAACTTTTGGCTTCACTGAGTTTCTCTATTGTTTTTCTATTCTCTATTTCATTTATCTCTGCGCTAATCTTTATGATTTCCTTCCTTCTGCAGCTTTGGGGTTAGTTTGTTCTTCTTTTTCAAGTTCCTTAAAGTGTAAATTTAGGTTGTTGATTTGAGATCTTTCTTCTTTTTTAATGTAAGCATTTACAGCTTTAAATTTCCCTCTTAGCAGTGTTTTCACTGCATCCTATAAATTTGGGTATATTGTTTTAATTTTCACTTATTTATAAGTAATTTCTAATTTCCCTTGTGATATCTTCTTTGATCCATTGATTATCATATATAGTGAATTGTTTAATTATTATATATAGTGACTTTTTCAGTTTTCTCTTTTTGTTAATTGATTTCTAACTTCAACTTGCTATATTCAGAGAAGACACTTTTATAAAAATAATATCAATCTTTTAAAAATGTATAGACACTAGTTTTGTAGCCTAACATATGTTCGATCCTAGAGAATGTCCCATCTGCATTTGAGAAGAGTATGTATTCTGTTTCTGTGGGGTGGGACGTTTTATACATGTCTGTCGGATGTAGTTGGTTTGTTGTGTTCTTCAAGTCCTCTATTTCCTTGCTTATTTTCTGTCTGCTTGTTCTATTGATTATGAAAGTCTGCAACTATCATTGTAGAACTGTCCATTTCTTTCTTTACTTCTGTCCATTTTTGCTTCATGTATTTCGTGGGTCTCTTATTAGGTGTGTAAGTGTTTATGACTGTTATATCACCTTGCTGTATTAAAACTTTTATTACTATCTAATATCCTTCCTTGTCTCTTTTCAACTTTTTTTTAAACTTAACTCTATTTTGTATAATATTTCTCTCCCTTCCCCAGCTCTCTTTTGGTTACTATTTGCACGAAATATCTTCTATCATCCTTTTACTTTCAACCTTTTTGTGTGTTTGGATCTAAAAAGAGTCTCTTGTAGACAGCACATAGTTGAATTATTTTTAAAAATTTATTCATCAATCTCTGTCTTTTCGTTTGATAATTTAATTCATTTATATTTAAAATATTCCCTAGTAAGGAGAAACTTATTTCTGCCATTTGGCTATTTGTTTTCCATTTTGCCTTTTGTTTTCATCTTTTACATTACTGTCTTACTTTGTGTTTGAGTTTTTGTAGTGAAACATTTTAATTGCTTTCTCATTTCTTTTGGTGTATAAGTTATAGCTATTTTCTTTGTGGTTTCCATGGGAACTACATTTAACACCTCCCATTTATAAATCTAATTTGAACTTACACAAGCTTACGGCTCTGTCTGTACCTTTTAATTGTTGATGTTATAAATTATACGTGATCAAAAACAATGACTAATAACTGTTTCTCTATGTGTTTGTCTTTTAACTCATAGAAAATAAAAGGGGAGTTACAACACAAAAGTACAATTATATTAACTTTTATAATTGCCCACGTAAATCCTCTATTGGCTATCTTTATTTCTTCATATGGCTTTGAGTTTCTTTCTAGCATCCTTTCATTTCAAACTGAAAATCTTCCTTTAGCATTTTTTACATTTATAGCCACTATATATTTAAATCTCTTTCTTTCTCTCTTCTTCTTCTTGAACTGACACAATGCATATGTTGGTCTCCTTGACAGTGTCCCATGGGTGCCTTGGACTCTGTTCACTTTTCTTCAGGCTTTTTCTGTTTCTCTGACTCAGTAATTTCCATTGTCCTGTCTTCGTCTGCTGATTCTTTCTTCTGCCTGCTCAAATCTGCTTTTGAAACTAAAGAGTTTCAAAACTTCACCAAAGTGAATTTTATATTTGTTATTGTACTTTTCAACTCCAGAATTTCTGTTTTCTGTCTTTACTGATATTTATATATATAATATTTAGAATATATATGTAAAATATATATATGCTTAATACATAATGCTTAATACATTCTATTATCATAATAATTATTATTACTATTCAATAAATATGAAGAACATTTAAAGTGGATATTTCAAGTATTTTCAATGGGCTGATTCATTATTCTGAATTGTCAAGACTATTTTATTTTACATATATATGTAAAATATATATATATTCTATACTGGGGATCAGCCTGAGATGTAAACTTCAGGTTACCTCAGGTCTTTTCTGAGTCTGTATCTTTCCCTAGACATGCGTACTGACTTTCTAAATTTCCTCATATAAGCAATTTCTTTCGAATGTCCTAATCCTTAAATCTCAGCCAAGCCTCTTTCTGGAAGCTAGACATCTTCAAATAGACTCCAGAGTTCCAAAACTCATTGCATCAGTCAGGTTCTGGCAATACCATTGTTGACTAGGCAGAGAGAACAATTCTTGGAGCTTCCTACTTGGCCATCTTCCTTGCCATTCTTCTGTAGGTATGTGTGCATATACGCATGCACACTGGGGCTAAAGATGAGTCCTTAAACATGGAAGACGATGAAAGTAGAGTGAGTCAGAGTGACGCAATGTGTGAAGGATTCAAGCCACCATTGTTTGAAGATGGAGTAAAGGGGCCATGAGCCGAGGAATCCTGTGACCTCTGGCCTCAATTTACAGCAACAAGAAAACAGGGTCCTATGTTCTACAGCTGCAAGGAACTGAATTCTTCCAACAAATCATATGGGGAGGAAACATTCTCCCCTACAATCTCCAGAAAGGAATGCAGTATGCTGAAACTTTGATTTGAGTCCAGCAAAACCCATGTCTGATTTCTTTTTTGTTTGTTTGTTTTTTGTCTTTTGAGACAGAGTCTCATTCTGTCACCCAGTAGTGCAGTAGTGCAGTAGTGCAATCTCGGCTCACTGCAACCTCTGCCTCTGAGTTCAGGTGATTCTCCTGCCTCAGCCTCCCAAGTAGGTAGGATTACAGGTATGCACCATCACACACAGCTAATTTTGTATTTTCAATAGAGATGGGGTTTCACCACTTTTGGCCAGGCTGGTCTCAAACTCCTGACCTCAGGTTATTTGCCCGAGTTGGCCTCCCAAAGTGCTGGAATTACAGTTGTGAACCACTGCACCCAGCCCATGTCTGACTTCTGACAGACGTTACAGATGTTACAGCTACAGAACTGTAAGCTAATAAATTTGTGTTGTTTTATGCCATTAAAATTGTGGTAATTTGTCATAGCAGCAATAGAAAATTAATACATACATCCAGTATTATTCCAGTAAATTCAATTTCTTTCTGCTAGAACCAAAAGAATCTTTGGTTATTTAAGAATTTAAGATTAAACCCATATATTCTCTGAATTAGAAAGAAAATGTGTTTTCCTAAAACCTGTGATATGTGCCTAGATATGCTCCGTGTTATCTTTCCTTTGTTAGTCCATACTCTGCAAAGACATTTCTACACTGCTATTGATTTTTCTTCAGAATCAGATCTGAAGTTTTATTCTGTGTTGTTATTGTTGTTGCTTCCTTTACCAACTTGGATAAACTCAGCCAAGCAAAGACAAATAGTTAGCAGATGTTCTTCTTTTAGCAGAATTAGAATTATAGCAGTTAAGAAATACAGGTATATGAAATAAAAACAAAAAGTTCTAACCTGTGATTCTACTAATCAGTTTAATATATGGGAACTTTAATGATGCTATTAAAAATTAAAATAACTTTATTATTTGTTTTAAAAGTAATGATTAGGACTTCGGGTAGGGTTGTTCTGTGATTATCTCTAATGAAATACAACATAGAGAATGAGTGTGCATAAAAAATGTGGAGGGAGTTTGCATAGTAGAGTAGTTAAGTGTTTGCCTCTGAAGCCACACTACCTGGGTGACAATACCACTCTTTCCACTTACTTAGCACATAATTTTGAAGGCTTAGCCTCTCTTCAGTTTTTGATCCATTGAAATGAGGATGAATATAGTACTGATTTATAGAACTGTAAGTATTAAATGAGTTAATATATTTAAATTACTTAGATGAGTTCTGGCCCATAGAAAATGCTTAATACATTCTATTGTTATAATAATAATTATTATTGCTATTCAATAAATATGAAGAACATTGAAAGTGGATATTTCAAGTATTTTCAATGGGCTGATTCATTATTCTGAATTGTCAAGACTATTTTATTTTACCTTCAGATATCAAGTAACGTCATTGCCAAAACACTTGATTTCTTATTGGTTAGGATGCTTTTCACTGCAACATAAAACTCAACTAAATGTGACTTAAACCATAAGGATATTTATTATTTACCCAACAATTACTGTTTCTTTGCCTTTCCATATAAATTTTAGAACAAGCTTATTGATTTCTACAAATAATCCTTCAGGGATTATAACTGGGATAGCACTGAATCCATAGATCAACTTGGGGGAAAACTGGCACTTTAGAAATATTGGGTCTTTCAATCCATGAACATGGCGTACATAGTATACATCCATTTATTCAGATCTTTGATTTCACATCTCAGTGTTTTATTATTTTCAAACATACAGACCTCATATAAACTCTATTAGGTTTATATCTAAGTATTTTCTGTTTATTAGTGCAATTGTAAATAATACAGTTTTTAAAATTTCAATTATTACTTTTTATAGGTATTATATAATGAAACTATTGATATTTTAGTATTGACCTTGTATCCTCTGGTCTTATTAAATTCATTTGCTAGTTCTAGCCATTTTTGTATATTAGTTGAGATTTTCTACATAGATAATCATGTCATATGCAAACAGAGATAGTTTTCTCTCTTTCTTTCGATGTGTATTCTCTTCCCCACCTCACTTTAGTGTTTTGGCTAGGATCTCTAATATGAGGTTGAATAGGGTTGGTGAAAGTGGGCATCCCTTCTTGTTCCTGATCACAAGGGGAAAACATTTAGTTTATCACCATTAAATGTGATGTTGGCAAATTTTTGGTAGATGCTCACTTGGAGGAAGTTCCCTCATATTCCTAGTTTGCTGAGAGCTTTTGTCAAAAATGGATTTTGGATTTTGTCAAATGGTTTTTCTGAATCTCATCAAATGATAATTTATTTTCTTTGTTGATATGGTGAATTACAGTGTTTAATTTTCTAATATTTGAACCAGCATTGCACTCATGGAATAAATTCCAGTTGGTCATGATTTATTATACTTTTATATATCATTTATTTGACTTGCTAATCCTTTGTTGAGGATTTTTGCACCTATATTCATGATGGGAATTGGCCTGTAGATTTCTTTTCTTGTATTGTTTTCATCTGGTTTGGGTGCCAACGCAATGCTAACTTCACAGAATGAATGGATAAGTGTTCTCTCTCAGTTATCTGAGAGCTTTGAAAAGGAATAAAATTCTGATACATGAGTGAACCCTGAAAACATTATGCTAAGTGGAAGAAAATTCTTATGCTAAGTTTATGTAAAATTGGCACTATTTCTTTCTTAAATGTTTGGTAAATCTGCCAGTGAAGCTATCTGAGCCTGGAGATTTTTTTGAACTCTTTTTAAAATGTTATTTTAAAAATTGTAAAACATATATGTAATAATATAAAATTTACCATTTTAACTATTTTTTTATTTTTATTTTTTTGAGACGGAGTCTCACTTTGTCACCCAGGCTGGAGTGCGGTGGCGTGATCTCAGCTCACTGCAACTTCCACCTCCCGGGTTCAAGCGATTCTCCCGCCTCAGCCTCCCAAGTAGCTGGGAGTATAGGTTCCTGCAACCATACCCAGCTAATTTTTGGATTTTTAGTAGAGATGGGGTTTCACCATGTTGGCCAGGCTGGTCTCAAACTCCTGACCTCAAATGATCCACCTGCTTCAGCCTCCCAAAGCGCTAGGATTACAGGTGTGAGTCACAGCACCCAGCCCATTTTAACTACTTTTAGATGTCCAATTCAGTGGCATCAAGTAAATTCACAATACATGCAACCATAAGCACCATCCATTTCTATAACTTTTTATCACCCCAAATAATAATTCCTCATTTTTACCTCCCCCAAGCTCCTGGTAACCTCTATTCTACTTCTGTATATGAGTTTGACAACTCTTGGTACCTCTTGGATAATTACTGTGGAATTATACACTAATTATCCTTTTGTTCTAGCTTATTTTACTTAGCATAATTTTTCAAGATTCATTTAAGTATCAGAACTTCATTACTTTTTAAAGCTGATTAATATTCCATTGCATGTATAAGCCATGTTTTGTCCATCCATTCATCTGTTGATAGACATTTGGATTGCTTCCATCCTTTTCTCCCAGGAAATTTGGCCTGCAGTATCTTTTTGAGTTCCTACCTTCAGTTTTGCTGTGGTATACTGAGGTATATAGTATCTATCCCTGGAAATGGTTGTAACTCTTCTTCTAGGTAGTTTATTTGGGAACCTGACTCAATCCGGTCAGGAGTTGAGTTGAACTGGGCTTCTGTTGCTGCTCTGGTTCACTTCAGTGCACCACTGGCTTCAGTGGTCTCTGGTGTTACGTTGTGCTTAGGATGGCTGCTCAGGTCCTGGAGAGTTTTCCTCAATGTTCCTTCTTCATCCTCAGCTTTGGCCTCCTTGGTACTCTTGTACCACAGACATTTTTTCTCTCTGTGCTCTTGCCATCTCTCAGTGGTAGGCTGCTGCTTCTTACTTGATATGAACAATCGTTGTGGTGGGAAGCAGGAGAATTCTTTGTTGTCCTGGTCCAGCCTCAGCCTCAGGCAGGCCCTGTGTGTCTGGGACTTCAGGGTTGGGGTTTCCGCTCCTTCCCTTGGAGCTGAATTCTCCTGCATATCTTTGGCAGAGCTTGTGTGCCTAGGGTTGTCAGGGAAAATACAGGATTCCCATTTAAATTTAAATTTCATGTAAACAATGAAGAGTTTGTTAACATCACTGTGTCCCAAATATTGGAATATACTTATAGTAAAAATTATTTATTGTTCTATGAAATTCCAATTTAACGGTATTTTTATTTGCTAAATCTGGTAACCCTAGATGTTTGGTGTTTTCTACCCTCTCCCAGTACCCCAGTAGTAGGAGGCCCATTAGGGCTCTGGGACCAGGATTGTTTTATCTTCCCCAAAGGTTAGAGGGTTTCTTGAAAAAATTCTTCCTCAGACATAGGCATGTTCACCTGTGCCCTGGGACTGAATGTTTCCTGCTCCTCAAAATGAATTAAAGCTTTAGTTCCACAGAAGAGAGGGTCTCGGTGGGACTCACGAGTGTCCGTGACAGCGCTTTCCCAGTCTACGTCTGCACCACCTTGAGGCTCTTTCTAATCCTCCAACCACAGCCCTGAAATCTCTCTCACGAGAATCTGGTGGAAGGCTGTGGGGAGAGCCTGGAAGTGGCCTCTCACGAGAATCTGGTGGAAGGCTGTGGGGAGAGCCTGGATGTGGGGAGAGCCTGGCTGTGGGGAGAGCCTGGATGTGGCTCTCACGAGAATCTGGTGGAAAGCTCTAGAGAGAACCTGGATGTGGTTCTCACGAGAATCTCGTGGAGGGCTGTGGGGAGAGCCTGGATGTGGGGAGAGCCTGGCTGTGGGGAGATCCTGGATGTGGCTCTCACGAGAATCTGGTGGAAGTCTGTGGGGAGAGCCTGGATGTGGCTCTCACGAGAATCTCATGGAAGGCTGTGGGGAGAGCCTGGATGTGGTTCTCACGAGAATCTGGTGGAAAGCTGTAGAGAGAACCTGGATGTGGCTCTCACGAGAATCTGGTGGAAGGCTGTGGGGAGAGCCTGGAAGTGGCTTTCTCTCATACTAGCTCATTCTTGTTCTCTAGAAATCTGTCTTGAAGGTTTACCTTCTTATCTACTTGTATGGTAGCTGGGATTCTGTTTCTCCCATTTACCACTGTTGGACAAATGCTCAAATCCTTTCTACCCTTGGAAGGAATTGTCTTTTTTTTTGGATTTGGAACTATTTGGTTACCCTATGACCTCAGGTATTTGATGGGCTCAGGAAAAGTTACAATTCTATGGTATATCTAGTTTTTACTTGTTAGAATGGGGGCACTACTCCTGCCATTCTGTATATTTTCAACTCCTCACCTGTCTTTCTTTATGAGTGGAAATCTCAGTAACGACATAATAAAACAGAGCTTTAAATGTATGTGTTAGAATCTTCTTTAATTGGTCTTGCAAAGCACAGTTTCCTCTGTTGTAATAAATAAAAAAGATAGTGCCTTATCTTTATTATTATCTAAATATATGTTAGGGACATTATTTGACCAACAGTATAACTGCATGGATGTTACTGCAAAGAACTTTCAGGAGGACTGAGAGCCATCTCTCGATGAGGCTATCTCTCTTTCATACTGTTTCATTCCTAAGGCTATCTGCTGAGCACAACTGGGGTTGTCAGAACTACCAAACTACTGGAAATGAGATGCATGATAAAATAAATTATTTCAAATTAAGATCTCATAAAACCATCTTTGAGGTTACTTATTTAGCATACATTGACTTTTAAAAATTATCTTTACAATTTAGGAAATTGCATAGTTCACTTCCTCAATATCCGTTGCCTATTTAAGCTGACAAATTTGAAATGATAGATTAGAAAGAGGCCTACTGCATGACATGTATAATTCACTCTGCCAGTCAAATTTAAGAGTCATTGCCTTTATCTGGCCTTTACGCCTAGCATTACCTTCCACTGCTGACAACAGGACTGGAAGTGGCTCTCAGTGAGGCTGTCTGTGAGGCTGGAGGCTGGAAGTTCAAGATGCAGGTGTAGGCAGAGTCCATTTCCTCTGAGGCCTCTCTCCTTGGCTCATTCCCCCTGTGTCCTCACATGGGCTTTCCTCTGTGTCTCTGTGTCCCCACCTCTTCTTCTTGTAAGGACATTAGTCAGATTGGATCCAGGCCACCCTGATGGCCTCATCTGACCTGACTTACCAGAAGTAACCATCATTGTCATATAGGTGTTCAGATGGGTACCTCAGCATCTACCACGTCCATTTTGATTTTGCACTTAGCACTCCATCTTTTTTTTTTTTGAGACAGAGTCTCGCTCTGTTGCCCAGGTTGGAATGCAGTGGCACAATCTCGGCTCACTGCAAGCTCCGCCTCCTGGGTTCATGCCATTCTCCTGCCTCAGCCTCCCAAGTAGCTGGGACAACAGGTGCCTGCCACTACGCCTGGCTAATTTTTTTTTGTATTTTTAGTAGAGATGGGGTTTCACCATGTTAGCCAGGATGGTCTTGATCTCCTGACCTTGTGATCTGCCTGCCTTGGCCTCCCAAAGTGCTGGGATTACAGGCGTGAGCCACCGCGCCCGGCCTCAGCACTCCATCCTCTTTAGCCACCCTTTGTTTCAGTTTTGTGACTCCACCATCAGCTCTTCCTGGAAGACTCTGTCTTGTTCATCTTTCACTCTTACCTTTCTATCTTCCAATGCTTATTTAAGTACTTTTTGCAAAATTAGAATTCAGCTGCTTATTTTAAAATTATTAAAGTAATATGCTTATAGCAATGACCTACTCATGGTGGCATGTGCTTTCACTGCTCCCAAAGGTGGGACAAATAATCATTTTTAGAGCAATCAAAATCTTGTGATTTTGCTGTAAGACACTTAACAAAATTTAAGTCGTTGTTGGGTTTGCTGTGTTTTCTCATGGAATTTGGCTCTGTCTTTTCTGCTTGGGTAACCCAGAGGCACCTGAAACTCAGGTGTCTGGGCAGCAGTCATCATTTTCTCACTTAACAGGTTCCTCCTCCTCTGCTCCCAGCCTTTGGGAAGGGCGCCGCCATCCATGAAGTGCCCTAAGCCAGGAACCCAGAGTTACCCTTTGCGTCTTCCTCCTCCCCATTTCCCAAATCCAGCGAGTTTCAAGTCCTGCACATCTTGCAGTCTGTGGCTTCCTCCACCAGCACCCTTCAGTCCCCCTTCCGCACGGCCCATCTTTGGTTGAGGTCCTCATTATTTTTCACCTGGCTTTCTGTAAAGGTCTCTTCTAACTGATCTCCCCGCCTTCAGTCTTACTTGCTAGAATATGACATCCTCTAAACTGCCCTCAAGATGTTCAATCTAAAATCTGAATCCCAGGAAGGCTTCCCAAGCTCCCTGGGAGGACTGTCAGCTTCTGGCGAGGCAGGAAAGGATGATCTTCATCTGTCCCTGCCACCCTTCCGCTTGCTTCCTGCCTCTCCCTATGCTGCACTCTCTAGTCCCACCTTGGTGTACCACCTCGGCTCCCCAAAGGTGCCCATCTCTCTCGCCAGCATGCCTTTGAGTCTGCAACACCCTGCTCTGGAACTGCCCTTCACCCAGGCTTCCTCCTCTGGCTGAAGGCTTTTTCCTCATGGGATGCAGCCTGGACCTGAGTGTGGATCCCGGCTTAGCCATTTGCTCAGCCTCCCTGAGCCTGACGTTCTTATCTGTAAAAAGGAGAAACTAACACCAACCTTCCAGTATTTCTAGGAGGAATTAGATATTAGTAATATCTAATATCTAACATGAGGAATTAGATATTAGTAATATCTAATATCTAACATGAGGAATTAGATATTAGTAATAAATATCAATATGTGGCAAAAATGACAGATACCTCTTATTGTAGGACAAGTAGGATTCTAAATGCCTTACTCATATTAACTCATTTGTTATTCCAGACTCCGTTCACGATTCACCCCCTCCATGCAGTCTGTCTTGATTTCTCAATACTTGATTGGATGCCTTTGCTGATTATTTTTTCCCTCCCTGTTCACGTTCCCTCTCTCTTTGCCCCACAGGTGTCCTGGGAGCTTGGCGCATATGGAACACATCAGTTGGACTCCTTTGCTGGCTTCTGGGTGGGTTTGGCATTTGGATAAGGTTGAGAAAGGCCAGGGTGTTTCTTCCCCATGCTGTCCATGATCCAGCTGTATTTGTGGCAGCGGGTGTGTCTCTCCCTGTATTAGTTTGTGAGGCACTGCAGACTCGGTGGCATAAACAACAATTATTTACTCACAGTCTGTGTGGCTGGAGGCTGGAAATTCAAGATGCAGGTGTAGGCAGAGTGCCTTTCCTCTGAGGACTCTCTCCTTGACTCATTCTCCCTGTGTCCTCGCATGGGCTTCCCTCTGTGTCTCTGTGCCCCCACCTCTTCTTCTTGTAAGGACATTAGTCGGATTGGATCCAGGCCACCCTGATGGCCTCGTTTGACCTGACTTACCTTTTGAAAGGCCCGATCTCCAAATGCACTCACATTCTGAGGTGCTGGGAGTCAAGGCTTCATAGGAATTTGGGGAAGAGGGACCCAACTCAGCCCCTAGTGATCCCTACCTACTCCGCAGGTGGCCCCTCTGCCGTGGCTCCAGCAGCCACTGGGCTCCAACCAGGCTGTTCTTCCTCTACCCCTTCAGGCCTACGATGGTCACAGCTTCCCACTGTCTGGTCTCCAAGCCCAGGGCTCCTCTGGGTTCTCTTCACTCTGCCATGCTCTTCATGAAGTGATTCCTCACTGAAGGTGCTTCAACTGTCTGACTGGAGTTTCATTTGCTGCTGCTGGGACACCTGATGCTGCCTTGGCCATGAGTACCCTGGGCCACTTTCTTTCTCCTGCCCTGAACACCTGGGCATGCAGCTCTGTGCTCCCTATGGAGGTGCAGTTTCCTTGGAGGTAGAAACCATGCGTTGCTCTCTGTGCGCCCGCAGGGCCTTCCCCGGGGTCTGATGTATGTAGAGCGGGTGCCAAGTGTTCGGTTCAATGCCGTCATTGACGATGGTTTCTGGCGCCACCCTCCCCGGCACTCTCTCCAGCCTCCCGAGCACTGAGTGTTGTGGACTGGGAAACAGCGCCTGGGGATCTCCTGCTCCCACTTCTTCCCCTAGAGTCCTGCTCTGTTCATCTCATGATGCTCAGAGAGACGTGGGAAGCAAGGCATCCTTACTCGGCCTCAAACAACCTTCAGTTTCTCCTGCTCCTGCCGTGACCATGACCACTGCCTCCTGCTTTCCAGAACATCCTCCAACTCCAGCCTTTGTGTGGCTGCTCACATCCCTCCTCCCACTGGAAGCAGTGGTTGCTGTCCTCACCTCCTGCTGGAATTGTACTCAGCCTTCCGGGGGAGGTGCTCAAAATATCACGATACTGTGGGTACTGACCAAACACAAAGCAGCTTGGAACAGGAGTGGGGTTTAAAGTCCAGAAGGCTCCCAAGCTGTGCCTGGTGTTCACCCTTTAGTTGCTAGACAGTGGAAAGGTAGGGGGAGCCCCAGGGGAGGGGCCTTTGTAATGAGGAGGGAATCTGGACAGCAAATATTTTCTGATTCTGTCGATTTGTGTGGCCGTAAAAAATCAGTTGCTAAGTGGCTTAGACTAGCATCTGATGATCTTCTAGGGCCTTTCAAGCTCTACAATTAGATTTTCTTAAATACATGTCAAATTTGATTTGCTGATTTAGCCCATTACCAACCATGCATCTCTCCAGGCTGAGTTTTCTTCAAGAAAAGGTTTCCCTTCCCAAAACGTTCCCAAACCTGTGTTCACATAATTATGCCACTTTTATAGATTTGTAGTCTTTCAAAATTCAAAGGCTTTTCTCAGAAATGGTACCCCTGAGCACCTCATATAAAGGAAGGGAAGGGGTGGGCACAGTGAAAAGTGGGAATTCACCAAATCAGCTATGGTTTAGAAGCAGGGGCACAGTCACACAGCTCTTCCCCTTGGCATACGGCACATGCATCGCTCCCTACATATGGCCCCTTTGAAAGCAATACTGTGTTCAGAATTGGTGGGTTTTTGATTTTACTGGCTTCAGGAGTAAAGTTACAGACCTTCGCGGTGTGACAACTCTTAAAAGCGGTGTGGACCCAAATAGAGAAAAAACAAAGCTTCCCCAGGGTGGAAAAGGACCATAGCAGGTTGCCAGTAGGGTGCAGGCGGCTTGCTTTTATTCTCTTATCTGGCCCCACCCACATCCTGCTGATTGGTCCATTTTACAGAGAGCTGATTGGTCCGTTTTGACAGGACGCTGACTGGTGCATTTACAATCCTTGAGCTAGACACAAAAGTTATCCACGTCCCCACCAGAGTAGCTAGATACAGAGTGTCGATTGGTGCATTCAGAAACCCTGAGCTAGACACAGGGTGCTGATTGGTGCATTTACAAACCTTGAGCTAGACACAGAGTGCCGATTGGTGTATTTACAATCCCTAGGCTAGACATAAAGGTTCTCCAAGTCCCCTCCACACTCAGGAGCCCAGCTGGCTTCACCCAGTGGATCCCGCACAGGGGCTGTAGGTGGAGCTGCCTGCTAGTCCTGGCATGTGTCTGCACTCCTCAGCCCTTGGGTGGTCGATGGGACTGGGCGCCATGGAGCAGGGGCGGTGCTCGTCCGGGAGGCTTAGGCTGTGCAGGAGCCCATGGAGGAGGGGGGAGGCTCAGGCATGGCGGGCTGCAGGTCCCAAGCCCTGCCCTGTGGGAAGGCAGCTAAGGCCCGGCAAGAAATTGAGCACAGCAGGTGCTGGCCCAGGTGCTAAGCCCCTCACTGCCCAGGCTGATGGGCTGGCTGGCCGCTCGGAGTGTGGGGCCAGCCAAGCCCATGCCCACCTGGAACTCACGCTGGCCCACAAGTACCGTGTGCAGCCCTGGTTCCCACCTGTGCCTCTCCCTCCACACCTCCCTGCAAGCTGAGGGAGCCGGCTCTGGCCTTGGCCAGCCCAGTAAGGGGCTCCCACAGTGCAGCGGCGGACTGAAGGGCTCAAGTGCGGCCAGAGTGGGCGCCAAGGCCGAGGAGGCGCCGAGAGCGAGCAAGGGCTGTGAGGGCTGTCAGCATGCTGTCACCTCTCAATACTTCACAAACCAAGAGCTCCAGAATTGACCAAGACAGGCCAATCATATTCTTTGCCCTAAATAACCAAAGTTGTTCATCTGGAAACACAAATAAGTATGTATGTTTGAAATAACTTCACAGAAGTACAGAAAGGTAAGGATGCTTGTTTTCACGGAAAGGAAGAGTCAGCTGAGGCAGTTCTAAGCATGCCTTCCTCTAAGTTCCCAAAGCAAGTTTCACAAACTCAGAGTATACTTCATGACACGGAAATCACTTACGTGTGGGTACCTCTTTCCCATGGACTTATAAAGCAACACCGAGTTAAGGGTGGGGCAGGTTTTTATTTCTGTATCCCCAGTTACTAGCACAACGCCTGGAACATAGGAGGTTCTCAAAAAATGTTGGTTGAATGAATTAAAAAGGCCCCTTAATGCTTAGAGATAGAGAATGTGCACAGGGCTTGTGAAACCCTGTTACCTGGAGAACTACCTGGGCTAAGGGACAGTATGGAAGAGGAGACTTAAAAGGGGAAATTAAAAGTGATTATCAACGCATCGATGCACTCAGCCTCTCCATTTTATGAAAATCTAACAACTTTCAGGAGGCTGTCCGTCTGCTTTTAAGTAAATACTGTTTGAAGCATTGGAATTGCCTCAATTTAATGTTACAAGAAAAAGTTACTAGACTCTCATAGTTGTGAGATGTTTTCCAGGGAAAATATTCAAATAGAACCTGATACCTTATTGACTTGTTTGAGGAAAAGATCAAAATGTGTTTTTCTCCATGCAGAAATATTGACATCGACGTTTCCTCAGCCAATATTTCCCTTCTGGAAAGCATCGATTGCCCGATCCAAGCCTTGAGTAAAAATTCGTTCCTGCCATGTGTTCTAAGCAGCTGAGTGTGCCTGGCCCTGCCCAGCAATGGGAGGCAGCTGCTCTCCTTCAACATCTCACACAGGGAATTATTTGTACCTAAAGAGGATGGTGTTTTCTCATTAAAGCTAAAGTATATTTCACCAAAATATACCACAGTTGAGGGTAACCAGCTGCCCCAGATTGCTCATGACTAAAGGGGTTCCTGGGACACAGAACTTTCAGTGTCAAAATCAGGAAAATCCTGGGCAAACCATAGCATAAAGGCTTTATACCAAATGGAAGAACCAAATTATGCCCCCTTTTAATGTGGTGACTGAACATTTTAGAAATAAGAAATTCTACCAAATTAAATAGAAACTAACCGATACAACTAAAACCATATATTTAAGAAAACAGAAAAAGAAGGC
The DNA here is from genome assembly GCF_028878055.3 of Symphalangus syndactylus. Taxonomy (NCBI): domain Eukaryota; kingdom Metazoa; phylum Chordata; class Mammalia; order Primates; family Hylobatidae; genus Symphalangus; species Symphalangus syndactylus. The sequence continues at coordinate 70,489,496 of NC_072445.2, read as the reverse complement.
CAAGGGATTATTAATGTTAAGTCTGTGAAAGAGTTGCGCTTAATCCACAACTAGAAGAAAGCGTGTTTTGTTTCAAAGGAGTTGTTCTGCGAGCACTTGATTAGATGTCTTACTTCCGCAGCCCTGTGATACTCAGATATGTAATGTTACCAATTAGAACCAACACTTACACTGATTCTGAAGTTATAGAGTTGCTATTACTAAAATCACATACTTTTAGACCAAAAAGAAGCTTCATACCATGGCTCGAGTAAAACACCAACGATGCCGAGAGCTTCCTGTTCCTTTGGCTTAGTGGTTATCATTGCAACAAAAATAGTGAAATGTTGAAAGCAAAAATTTATTTTAAATTGTACATATTTTTAAAAGCACTACCATAAGAAAAGATGTCCACATATCTCTCTGTCTTATATATCAGTTATCCCTCTGCCCATCCACTGCACCTACCCACCTGTTAAGCTGCCCTGTAAACCTCAACAAGCAGGAGGGGAACTGTCATTTAAAAGTTACAACATTTTCTGTCTGTAGAGATAAAGATCTCATCTCACCTTTAAGATAGACTGTGGCTTTGCTTGGGAAAAATTACCATCACGGACACTTTAATTACATCAGAGGTAAGATAGGTACTGCTTTGTATTTTGGGGAGGAAGGGCAGATAAACTGTTGTCATTTAAGCCAAATATAAATGTTTTTACATTGACACATTGTTCTAGTCTGTTCTAATGCAAACTGTACATTGATGAAACAGGGCAAGCTTAGCCCCAGACTTTTCTGCCCCCCTAGTTTTTGCAAGGGGCATATGAGAGATGAGAAAGAAATCTATCCCAACCTTGTGTGATCATGCTGCAATTGCTTGAGCCTCTTCCCAGCAGTTGTTCTCATGTTAGTTGTTGTTTGCAGGGTCTGGAGTTGAGGTCCCACGTAGAAAGGGCACACAGGTGTGCAGAGAGGGTGAAAAGCACAGGTCAGACCGGACACGGTGGCTCACACCTGTAATCCCAGCACTTTGGGAGGCCGAGGTGGGTGGATCGCCTGAGCTCAGGAGTTCAAGACCAGCCTGGGCAACATGGCGAAACCCTGTCTCTACTAAAAATATAAAAAATTAGCAGGGAGTGTTAGCATGCTCTTATAATCCCAGCTACTGGGGAGACTGAGGCACGAGAATCGCTTGAACCCAGGAGGCAGAGGTTGCAGTGAGCCAAGACTGCACCACTTCACTCCAGCCTGGGGGACAGAGTGAGACTCTGTCTTAAAAAAAAAAAAAGTACAGATCAACCTTCACTTGAAGGTCAATGGTCAATGGTATTCTCATGAGTAAACATGGCATCCTGGTACCAGGTTGTTGCTTCAGATGAGTTTGTCTCACCTGGGCAAGGACAGCTCCTCGCCTGCAGACCAAGTGGTGTTTGGTTAAAAAATAAATAAATAAATAAATAAAAATAAAACGCAAGCTCTCTGTTGCAAAGAATAGAGAAAATGATCCTGGGTCCATCATCTAGCCTGAGGAACCCTTGATACATGATGATTTTTTCAGAATTCACAGGGTTTTCTTGATGAATAACTAATCAAAAGAATGATAAATATTAACACATGTGAAACCCAGTGGAGAGTTTATAATGACAGTATTATATCATGTCATACGAAATGGACTTCCCCTCTCATGGTAAGTGAAATTTCTCATGGGACATTCCATTCTCTCAGGAAAACCCCTGCTCCCTGCAGCCCCCTACCCAGATATTTTTTAGTGTCCTCAGATCCAGTTCAATTTCAGTTTTGCATGAAAGAGTGAATAACAAAAACGAACGAAAGCAGTGCAAAGCTCTGCACTAGGGAAGAGCTCAACAGTGACACTCGGCAGGCAGGCAGAAGCATCTTTAAGGAGGGCCGCCCTAGCCCAGTCACTTCTTTGCGCTGGGGCTTCCCTTGCTGTCCTCCCTTCTGTCTTCACTTCTGGGCTGCCCCCTGGTCCCTGCAGGCATTTGAAGAAGCAGAAGTG